>NW_027130204.1:7972500-9327500 GCF_026122565.2 Emydura macquarii macquarii
TATGTGAGAATGCCCAACTCCAGAAAACTAAGATGAATTTCCTAAAAGTTTCTCTCCCATACAAGGAAATAAAAATATTGTTAACTGGAATAGTTTGCACTTCACAGATGTAAGTGTACTGGTATCCACTTTCCTGTCCAAACAATAGTTTAATACAGATGTTAATGTCTTCTTGCTCTGGGGCCTTAAAGAAGGCCCCTTGGGATAGATCAGTATAATTTCCTATATCAATTTTATGTCTAAAAACCAAGGTTAAAAATGTAATCTGGCTACAATACATGCTGTTTAATTCGTTTTCATATTCTCTGTGCTGCTTATCACTCCTCTATTTTTCTCATTTTTGCTTTTTCTGTGTTCTAGTCCCATCTAAGCCTTTCCGGATTGTATTGCAGTTCATTGTAAGTGCATCACTTTACAGTGGAGGCCTGCAGACTCCTTTTTTCATATGAGCATAGGCTTTGTTAATGACATGCTGGTTTAGGAAACACTGCATGATATCTTTGAACCCTACACCCTTCTTTGACAGCCAAGCTAGCAAATGTCATTGACTATGTGATGTACAGGAAGGAATTCTATTGTAAGTAAATTGTCAAAGTGGCTAACCTTGCCTGCACCCAATTGTCAGGACCATGATTCAGTTTTTCTGTCAACATCAGCTAAGACTAACCTGAGCAGCCTTACGTTCCGGCAGTGAGAGGCCTGAGGAATTGTGCTTTTCAGCTTATCACATTTTATTAACCTGACCTTACTTTTGTAATAATCAGTTGCATCCACTTCAAGTTTTTAAATTGTCAAAAAATTGGCAGATTGTATAGGTTCACAAATAGGTATTTTCCCTCCCCAGTGTACTGCTTAAAAGTGAAGCGTTACCAAAAGCTGTCCTAGGGATACTGACAGTATGTCTAGGCACACTGCCTTAAATGGTTTGATATGATTGTTTTAGTTTAGTTGGATCAACTTGCTATTCCAGCTCAATACCCATCCATCTATTAATATCATTTGGCAAAGTTAATTTGGAAGAAGACAAGTTAAAGTGTAAAGACTCTTGACAATTATCTGCAATATTTGCTTATGCTAAGCTGGAAACTGGATAAAGAAATAACATTGCTATCATCCTCTCTGTCTCCGCTTTCACTGAAAAACAAAAGATATGATTGGAGCAATTAACATAAGTAAGAAACAAGGACATTGTGGTACCCTGATGTTTCTTCTGTTCTTTGAGGAAGGGAACATAGTTAGAGTGCCTGACGCTGTGATTAAGACTTCAGAGTATTTAAATATGCTCATCTGATTCTGCCACAAAGGTTTGATCGCATTTTGTTTAAATAATATGTAATCCTATGTTTTTTAATCCACAGTAGATGACAAATGATATTTTAAAAAGCTTAATAACCTATATCCTGAAGTGTAGTACACAAATAGGGACATGAGGTTTTTTAATTAAGAATGTATCTTAAAGCCATATGCCTGGATTTGTTGTTAAAGTTACTATAATCAGAAGTTACTTTGCCAACTTGGAGAAAAACATACCTTTCACCTTCTTCATTTGAACTTGTGAAGTCTGTTGATAATATGCTGCTGTCTTTCTGGGGTGGAGGTGGAGGGGAGCCTTTTAGGGCAAGTATCAAAATTGAGCAACTGTATATGCATATATTGATATAACTGTGTAAAAAGGAAGACTGCCTGAATGAGTTTCAAAATGTGTTATTTCTTCATTATCTAGCGCTTTATAATGAACTGTTCTTTTTTTATTATTTCAGGAAGCTGCCACTTTTGGTAGAGAGCAAGGCTTTGAGGTGAGTTAACCCACACTTGCACACTAAACAGATCCTAAAGGTTTTTTTCTTGCTGATAATGAAGTTCTTTTGGACAGTGATTGATGTGCTATTATACTCTCCAAGCCTCGCAGCGGTTGTCATGGAAACTTGGCAGTCGTCATGGTTTCTTTGTTCTGCCAGCTCAGTGTTATGACGCACTCTGCTAGGTCTGCACCCAACATCGCCTACAGATGTTATTTATTGAATTTTGAAAAGCCTCTTGGGAAGCCGAGAGGTTGGGCACGGTTTCAAGCTGCCTCTGCAGATATGGGACCTGTCAGTTTGTTCAGTTAAAAAGCTACCTCATTAGCTGCATTACACTGCATAAGGATTCACTGCTAAAGCAGTGGTGAAGCAAGACTAAAAAGTGAAATATAACACCGTTTAAATAACTTAAACCCTGCCACATGCAGATTATCATTATGCAAATGAATTTTAGGAAGATTTAAATAAAATTGCTAGGATTAATGTGAACCCTGCTTCAACAAACAGCCTCTTTTAGAATGGTGGTAGAAGTTTTTGTTTCTGCGCACACACAAGTTGGTGTTTTCCATCTGTGTGCTCCAACATGTATGATCCCTCAGTAACATTCACTCTCTTGAAGTAAACACTGTTGATTTTACAGTGATTTTCAGAGCTTTTGATGTCTACTTTATCGTCTTGATATATTTATTTGAATGGCTAAGCTTTTTTTTATAGTTTCTTATTGACTAAATTCAGATAACTTGATCAGGAGAGTTATCAGCTATCAGGACTATAGTGCCATCTCCAAATGTGAAGTTTCTTAAACACTATAATTATTGCGACAACAACTGTACTAATTTTAAGTTAAGTGAGCCTACTGAAATCTAAATTGCTGAAAAGAGCACATGTAAATCTCTTTCAGCACTTTTAATGGGAATCAGCCCCACTTAAAGTAATATGTTCAAATGTATAGATTGAGCTTTGACTCTTCAACTCCTATTTGCATTAATAAGAGCAGCACAGTCAGGACCCCATAGGTTAATTTGAGAACATGCCACTTTTGTGTGGGTCTAATTATGTAAAAAAGAAGAGGGAAAGATTTACACCTTTTGTTCCCCAATTTAGATTTCTTTAGGTTCATTAAATAGCAGGTATATCAATGTTTGGGATATTAAAACTGTGAGCTGTCCCATTTCAATGAGTGTATCATAAATTCTTGAAATTGTTTTATAGAAATCTAGACTTTTTATCACTGTCTGGTTTCTTTTTGTATAATCTGTATTGTTAGCATAAAATACATTTTCCATTTATTCTGTCATATAAAAGAATTTTGCAGATGCTTCCAAATACAACATGTAACGTAACAAATTACTGGGACCCAGTGGAAGCTAGACAGTTTAAAAAAAAAGGAAGTAGTGTAGTAAGCCTACCCATTCTATATTTTTATTGCCACCTTAAGCTAAAGACTTTGAATGTGCCTGGTTTAAATTCAGTCCTAGTGACTAACCACTTTAGCTGGTGTCTGCTAACCACCATCATATTCATCTTTCCATTAGCAATTGCTTAGAGATTCTAGCATGGGTTTTTCTGAATATCCTAAATCTGCCACATTTGATTACAGCACATCCGTAAAGTGCACAATGATTATGATCTTATCTCTTTATTGGCCCCTTGCTTGGCAATAACTGACATGTCAAATTTGCTGACAGTTATGTATAAAATTTGATAAGTGTCTGCTGTATTGTTTTCCCTTCATGGTTTGAAAAAAAGATATCCCACCACCAAAAAGGGACATTAAGGGAAAGTAGAAAAATCTCAGTTAGGTGTTTCATAAATAATATCACATAATGCATATGTGAGAATCAAGTTGGAAAAACCTGAGCCAAACCACTGCTATTTGAGAATATTTTCAGAGCTTGATTTGGACAGCACAGAGTAATTTGGAAATGTCTGCTGGAGAGTTTTGTACTTCTGTGAATAAAGCCACAATGTAAACTAACCAGGCTTAAAAACAAGTCTAATGTAAAAAGCAATGGATAGACTATCTGTTTATAAGCATACCAGAATGTGTGGAGCAATAAAAATTGTTTAGCTGTGAGGAAAGGTCAATCCTGAGTCAACTATTACACATGACATTCTAATTTTTTTATTTAATTGTAAATTTTGAATAACGTTTTTTAAAGAAGAAATCAATCCCTAAAATGGATTCAGTAATTTGCAGTGAGATGAGACAGCTTGAAGAGTAGTGGAGAGTAAGATAAGAACTGGAGCTGGGCAGAGCAAAAAGCGTAGAGTATTTCTCAAGTAGGTAATGGAATACTAGAATGATAGAAGTGGAGGGCTGAAAGGGACCTCGAGAAGTCATCAGGTCCAGCCCCCTGTGCTGTGGCAGGACCAAGTAAACCTAGCCTATCCCTGACAGGTGTTTGTCCAAACAGTTTTTAAAACCTCCAGTGATCAGGATTCAACAGCCTCCCTTGGAAGCCTATTCCAGAGCTAAACTACTCTTATAGTTACAAAGTGTTGCCAAATAGCTAACCTAAATCTCCCTGGGTGCAGATTAAGCCCTTTCTTGTCCTATCTTCAGTGGACATGGAGAACAATTGATCACATTCTTCTTTATAGCAACCTATTGGAGGACTGTTATCAGGCCCCCCTCAGTTTTCTTTTCTCAAGACTAAACATGCCCAGTTTTTGTTTTTTTTTTAACTTTTCCTCATATGTCAAATTTTCTAAACCTTTTCTCATTTTTGTTGCTCTCCTCTGGACTCTCTCCAAGTTGTCTTCCCTAAAGTGTGGCACCCAGAATTGGCCACAGTACTCCAGTAGAGGTCTCACAACTGCCAAGTAGAATGGGATAATTACTTCCCTTGTCTTATATACAACACTCCTGTTAATACATCCTAGAATGATATTAGCCTTTTTTGCAACAGCATCAGATTGTTTACTCATATTCAGTTTGTGATCCACTGTAACCCCCGGATCCTTTCCAGCAGTAATACCCTGAGTTGTTAATTCCCCATTTTGTAGTTGTGCATTTTATTTTTCCTTTCTAAGTGAAGTGCTTTGCGCTTGTCTTTACTGAATTTCATTTAGTTGATTTCAGACCAATTTTTCAAAGTTATTTTGAATTCTAATCCTGTCTTCCAAAGTGCTTGGAACCCCTCCAATTTTGGGGTCCTCCGCAAATTTTATAAGCATGCTATCAACTCCATTATCCAAATCATTAATGAAAATATTGAATAGCACCAGATCTTGGACTGACCCCTGTGGGACCCCACTAGATATGCCCTCCCAGTTTGACAGCTAACCATTGATCAGTATTCTTTGGTCTTTCAACCAATTGTGCACCCATCTTATAGTAATTTCTTCTAGACCACATTTCCCTAGTTTGCCTATGAGAATATCATGTGGAACTCAGTCAAAAGCCTACCTAAATTCAGATATATCACATCTACTTCTTCCCCCTTATCCACTAGGCCTGTCAAAAAAGGAAATTAGGTTGTTTTGGTATGATTTGTTCTTGAGAAGTCCTTGCTGTCTATTTCTTATATCCCTATTATCCTCCAGGTGCTTACAAGTTGATTGTTTAATAATTTGTGTCAGTATCTTTCCAGATACCAAAGTTTTAGGCTGGCCGGTCTATGTTTCCCTGGGTCCTCTTAGTTCCACTTTTTAAAGATAGGTGCTATGTTTGCTCTTCTCCAGTATTCTGGGGCCTCACCTGTCCTCCAGGAGTTCTGAAAGATAGTTGCTAATGATTCCAAGATTGCTTCAGCTAGTTCCGTATGTACCCTGTGACTAATTTCATCAGGTGCTGCCAACTTGAATACATCTAACCTATCTAAATAGTATTTAACCTCTTCTTTCCCTGTTTTGGCTTGCATTCTTTCCCCCTTGTTAATATTAACTGTGTTGAGTATCTCGTCACCATTAACCTTTTTAGTAAAGACTGAAGCACAATAGGCATGAAACACCTCAGCTTTCTTGATGTCATCAGTTTATTAACTCTCCTTTCCTACTACACTGTCCTTTGTCTTTCTCTTGTTCCTAATGTATTTAAAAACCTCTTCTTGTTACACCTAGTAAGGGACATAAAAGGTAACTAATTTTGTGCCTTAGCCTTTCTGATTTTGTTTCTAGATGCTTTATTCCTACATATTGTTGGTACCTGATTTAATGACAGTACTGCTAAGAACTTAAAATGAAGATACATTTACTTAAATATTTCAAAAGGGTATTTTAGCATAGGAAATGAGTTATAACCATAGTTTTTCATATCTACTGCATTTCTAGCTACAAATTATTAAAGCAGCTTTATACTTTTAGGACTTGTATTAGACAAAATGCTTCTTTAAATATATATTCAATTACAGATGTCTGTAAAGATTTTAAAGGATCAGGTTTAAAGAAAGAGAAAACGCAATGAAGTCATTTTCAATAAAGTTATAATTTTACATGGAAATACCATGTGTCTTTGTGCCAGAGGTAGGGGAAGATCTTTAGCTCTATGAGAAAAATCACCAAAATTTGAGAAAAAAGACCACTTTTGAAGGACTCTTTGGATATCCTCCAGCTCCAGTTTATCGAGTTAGACATTTTTCTGTCTTGCTTGAAGGAGACATCAAGGAGTTTTCATCCACCACTGCATTCTAAGGCCACCATTTTCTGCCTTTATCTCCTGCCCCATATTCAGCTATATTAATTGTAGGTGGAACTTTACCTCTAATGCATGGCCTCCTCCAGTGGCATGTCATTATCTGTTTACTGCATTAATTTTTTGCTAAGGGGGGGTGCTAACTGAGTAGTGTGTGCTTTCTCTGTAGTCAATGCTTCATCCACAATAGTGCACCACAAGTTCTGCATAGCCACAAGTGCTTCTCCCAAACTTACTCTTAGGCCTGATTTTTATACCTCCCTAGCTAAATCAGAGCCAAATCCTAATGTAAAATCCAGCATTCGGGGACATCATGTGGATTTAAGACACTCTTTTAGATACTTAGGGACTATAAAACAGTGATAGATTTGCACTCACCCATATATGTAAGGAATTCAAAACAGTGCCCTTGATAAGAATTAAAATATAATCCAATGCAAGTTACCAATAAAAATTGGAAATTGTCTTTGCTACAGGTATTTCAAAACATTATGTATAGAATCATTTTGCTGAATAGAAATTATTTATACAAACTTGAGGGAAGGCAGCATCTTACAGGGAAGTGAAAGGAGTGCCACAGCTGAAACCGTTACTTGTAATTCATCTTTCATTTCACTGAACCACGTGACACAAAATACCACAACCGCACTTCAAAATATTGCAGTACATAATGGTCAGTCTAAGCTAGATTGTGAAGAGGTGAAGGACTCTCAAACATTAATATTATAACCACCACCATTTTAGTTCCCTTCTCATCCTCAGTAACTTTGGTGTGGAAGATTACTTTGGCCTGAAAATTAACTGATTTATTCTCAAGGCAAAAGATAATATCCAATGTTCTTCGGAGGTCATAGCAACAGTTACAAGACACAAAATTACCCTGGTTTGAAATTCTGACTTTTGTACAATGTTTTTTTGTTTCTATGTAACTTAAAACCAGCTTATTACTCCTACTTCAAGCTTCCCATATAGTTTAGATCTACTTGAAACTTACATGTTTCCTCTTACTGTCTTCCATTTCCTTCTTTACTCTCATCTTCAACTAATCTTTTTTCCCTTGGGTCTTTCCTCTCTGCTTTCAAGGACACCTTGTAATCCCTCACCCTGAAGAAATTCTTTCTTGATGACACCATTTTCTCCTCTCCTTTGACTCTAAAGTCTGAGCAATTTAGTTTACTACCAGTGTCTTCAAATTCTCTCTTTGATTCCTTCATCCTCTTTACTGTGAGCTCTCTAGCTATTGTCACTAGGGACCACCTCCTAGTTAAATCTAATAGCTTCTTCTCTAGACTTATGTTTCTTGAGCTCTCTGATACTTTATTCTCTCCTCCTTCATGGCTCTCTTAATGTCCTCTAAAGATTCAGGTTTCAGATAGAAACATCTAGAGGGCTTGGGTACTTGTCTCAACCAATGCAGACCTGCTATTCTCTGACCGCAAACATTCCCTTTCCACCACTTGCTGCCTTCTACCTGCAGTTATTTTCTTAAGGAGAGGTCCTAAAGCATCTTTACAGAAGAGCAGGCCCACTTCCTTCTCTGGCATCTTCAGGGGTCATCTCACAGAAAATTCCTTCCAAGGTGTCTGGCTGCTGGATCTTGCCCACATGCTCAGAGTCTAACTGATCACCATATTTGGGGTTGGGAAGCATTTTTTTCTTATTATCGATTTAAATTTTCACAGTTGCTGAAAATTATTTGGAGGGGGTCGTCAGATAACATATGTTGATATTAAAAAAGTTAGAGCTCTTTAATTATTAAAACAAAAACTGTCAATATCACATGTCAAAATATACAAAGTACGTAAGATCAGACATTCTGGGTCAGACCAATGGTCCATCAAGTTCAATATCCTGTCTTCCAACAGTGGCCAATGGCAGGTGCTTCAGAGGGAATGAACAGAATAGGCAATCATTGAGTGATCCATCTCTTGTCATCCACTCCTAGCTTCTGGCAGTCAGAGGCTAAGGACAGCAAGAGCGTGGAATTGCATCTTTGACCATCTTGGCTAATAGCCATTGATGGACCTATCCTCCATGAACTCATCTAATTTTTTTTTGAACCTCGTTATAGTTTTGGCCTTCACAACATCCTCTGGCAATAAGTTCCACAGACTATGCATTGTCTGAAGAAGTTCTTCCTTTTGTTTGTTTTAAATCTGATGCCTGTTAATTCATTGGCTGACCCCTAGTTCTTGAGTTACGTGAAGGAACAAATAACAGTTCCTTATTCACTTTTTCCTCACCATTCATGATTTTATAATACATATGCCATATAATATAGTATAGTACATATCCTTAAATCAAATCTAATAAGTTCTCAAGCAGCATTTTTCTTACCTTGCCTACCTGTAAATTTCCATTATTATTAATGGCAATAACTTTTCATTTGTTTGTGTGTGTGCAGTGAAATTGACATTTACTGATAGAAATTAAATATTGCAAGTCTAGATATAAATAAGAAGAGATATAATGAATGGCCCAGAGAAAGTATGTTCATTTTTTTTATTAACTCTCATAATTTAGATACAAAGGGGCATTTTATGAAATTGAAAGGCAACATATTTGTAACTGATGAAAGAAAATACTTTTAACACATTAACTTGTGGAACTCATTGACATGGGATACCTTTGAGACCAAAAGCTCAGTAGTGTGTAGTATTAAAAAAAGATTGGACATTTATAGGGATAATGAGAACATCTACATTTATGTTAGATAAGATTATAAAAAGTAGGAATAGAAACTCTTGTGCCTCAGACCATAGGAGAGCCACCAACACATGGGATTAGGAAGGATAATCTCCTAAAGGCAGGTCATTAAATAATTATCAGTTATTGGGTTTCTTGCATCTAAATGAAGCATCTTATACTGGCCGCTATCAGAGACAGGATACTGGAATATCCTGATTAAATATGGCAATTTCTATGTTCCTATTTATATACAATATTGTGTAGAGCTCTGTAGTCCCTTGAAAGTGTGCAGAGAAACACCGAGGACCTGATTCTCCTTGAGTTACACTGGTGTAAATCAGCAGTAATTCCATTGAAATCAGTGGTGTTACACCAGTATAAAACCTCTGTAAGTGGGAAGAGAATCAAGCTCTGAGATTTCTTGAGTAATTCTCTTTCTCATTTTATTTTTAATTTTATTGGGGATAAGGTTAGAATTTAGCCAAAAGCAGGGAAAATCAATAGAAATTGTCAATTAGGAAATGCTGTATAATTCTTTCATTAGGCTCTGCATTATAGCAATTGGTATGGCTGCAGTATCACTTCCAAGATTATATAGCCAATGGCCTCTTGATAGTACATAAACCTTTTAAGAGAATGAAGTATTCTTCTTCTTGAAAATCTTTCTCAACAGACAATAAAGTGTATTTTATTATCTAGTCATAAGAAGATAAATCTTTGATCTGCTAATAGAGCCCTAATCTTTCACTGCTCTGCTATGCTGGTTACAAGAATTTTTCTCGCTTGCTATTAATAGACGGAAGATATTAAAGAGATTGCCCGGAAAACACAAGCCCTGCCAAAGGTGAACCTTAAAAGGCAACGAATTGTAGTCTTTACCCAAGGGAAAGACGACACTATAATGGCTACAGGTACCTTTTTTTAAGCTGTATTGTTATACAGAATACATACAGGGGTTAATCATGTGTTTTACAAATTATAACTGTCAAATGGTATTCAAAGTACTTGTCTTTCCCTGACTTTATCTCAATAAGTGTTTCTCATCTTTTGAACCCCTTAAATGTCCTAAATGTCAGAAGTTAACATTTCAGTTATGGATATGTTAAATTATTTTTATAACAGAGATCTAAAACATTGCTCCAGTTGGTTTTACTCTGGTTTTTATGACTTCAGATTTTATCTGCAAAGCCATCTTTGCTGCAAACAAGAACACACTATACTTGTCGGGAACAGCTGCTGCAACAGTATAGTACATTTAAGCATTTGTGAAAATGAGGAAGTAAAATCCAGCACTAAGTGAATTTCCAGTCTTTTTTGCTTTGAGCAGAAAGTCTCACTTCTAGCTTTTCTCAGCTGTCTGCTCTTCTATTCTCAAAGGAATAGGTGGATAAAAGGTGTTCTAGCTGGGATACGAGTGATTTCTGCTGTCTGAAATAATGATGTGTGACACACAAATTTAAGCATTACAAACATGACTGCCCGCCTTTTAACAAGCTCTTTGATTTGTCCACCTATACTTCCTAGATTAAATAATATAATTATTGCTGTGTGCTGTTGCAAGACATTTTAGTCATTAATTCCTGTACAAGGTAAGGTATTAATTAAGGGCCTGCTTCTGTTAGGTGTTGAGTGCCTCCGATGAGGAGCCAAATACCACCCATGGAATTCAATATGAGATTTTAGGGTGCAGAGCACTTTGCAGGATTGGACTGTTAGGGACCAGTCCTTACTTTCACAAAATTCCTTTTGGAATCAGAAATTGCAGGACTGGGCTCCAACTAGATTGTCACTACCTTATCGTTTGTTCTCAGGGGAAGTATAAATTATCTCTGTTTTTTAGATTATTTCTTCCCATAATTTGTTAGCCGTGAACTATTTTCAAACAACACAGGTTCAGAGTTGGATATGTCTGACTTGCCTTGCAAGCATGACAGCTTTGCTTCCAGAAAATCACTGCAGTATTTGAATGGCCCATATGGAGGTGCTCTACTTGAGCTTTGTACGGTTGGCTGAAAAATAGCAGTAAAAATGTTTTTACACATGAGTAGTAATAATGGTGCTAAACCTAAATCTTACATGTAGCTGTCCTGTGCTCTTATTTAATTTTCATTGTGTATTTATTTTATTCTTTAACTGGAGTTGTTAACAAATCCATTCTTTGATATTTTTACAACTGAGAGCTTATTTGAGAACTGACACTTGCTAATCTTAGCTGTTTGTTCCCTATGAAAATGAACTTAAATTAGAGAATGCACTTTATATGCATGATAAATGCAAGATGGATAGAGAGGGTATGCAGTTGTGTCAGCTACAAAAGCAAATATGATAAATGTTAAGGCAGTTTTGAGCCCTGGGATAAGCTATTCAGCGCACAAGCATAGCTGAATCTCTTTGCTATGTTGTTATTCATGGCAGCCAAATAAATGTCAATAATAAAAGAGAATTAAAGATTTTCATTTCCCAGAGGCAGTCCTCTAATACAGCTTGATCTTTCATTTCATTTGTAATTCGTTCTCATGTCAGGATGCAATCATTTGCCAGGCTCTGTGTGTCATGTTAAGTCATTTAATAATGATTAAGAACATAAAAATGCTTGGCCTGTGGGGCAATTCTCAAAAGAGATACCAATTTGTTATTGTTTTCCCCCCTCCTCTCTTCTTGAATATGGATCAGCCTTTTCCCACCTCCTAGCTTTAAAATACTAATGAAGGATAGAAGGATAATGTGTCCCTTGATTTAGCATATAGTGACACCACAGAATGGCACAGGGCAGTGCTAACACAGTTATTTCAACACTAATTAGGACTTGTGCTTTAAACCCTGCATTGTAGAATGTTTGTAAATGATCATTGGGAAGATTGCTGCACTAAACAATATCTGTGAGTGTACAAATCAAGCCTCTCTTCTTTAATGCATAAGAGACAATATATATTCACAGGGACTGGTTATGGTGCAGTTTATTCTAATGCCTTTCGAAAGAGCCTCAGGAAGAGTTTGGTCTGAGGTTAAAAGAATACTTGCAAGGGAAAGGAGATAGTTAGCCAGCCATGAGTTTGAACATGTTTTTGGAGAGCTCCTATTTTAGACTGCAATTAAATAACCTTTTGTCAGGTTTTGACCAGCTGAGCATGACAAAAGGGACTTTCTGGTTATTGGGTCAAAGAGAGATGCCTAAAAGCAATATAAACATGAAAAAATGTATTTCTCCCACTCTGTCCCAAACTCAGGGCCTCAACATTCATGCAATACACGCTACTACTTCTGTTCCTTTTTTCCTTAACCATCCTGAAACAGTTACTGGGCATATCACTTAAAGTGTCCTTGAATTCTCTTTATGCTAAAATGGGAAAAATTTACCATGTCCATCCTGAGCAGCATTGGAAGCACCTGCTGTCAGTTCAGATCTCCTTTGCCACAATGGACTCCAGCTGGCAGGAGCAATTGTCAGGAAAGTCCTGTTTAGCTTTGGCCTTCAGCATGCTCAGTGCAGCTTCCAGCATAATGAATGTAAGAATTAACCTTGGCAAAACACCACATTTCCCCCTAACATTGTTCTCAGAAACTATTGAACCATTTTTGTTGAAACTTCAAAGGAAAACAAAAATAGCCAGAGGCAAACATCTGGCATGAAAAATTTCAGCCAAAATGGTTAAAGTTAGGCAAAGTTATAAGCAAGTAAACACAGGGATTTAGGACTTGTGTACTTGGGAACATTTACCAGCACAACTATATTATACCAGCATAGTTCTGCCAGTAAATTTCATCATGTTAGAAAAGCCCTTATATTGAAAAATGTTAGGCAACCTTAACTATAGGTGTTACTGCAAGCTCGACTCATAATAACAAGACATTCTGTGATACTTTTCAGTAGTGATCACACTATGAAAAATAGATCAAAATTAAAGCAGAAAGTTGGATAAACAAAATTGTGTCCTCTAGGAAAATAAAGTTGTACATTGTCACTATTTGCTGTCCATAAATAATAAAAGTTGGGGATATACAAATGGCTTTACTAGGCATTTCTCTGAAGGTATTTGTACAATGTGGTGTTTTGGGTTTTTTATCATAAATATTTGTGGGGATGGTTTGATGTTTTTTCAACATTTGGTTTATTTGAAAGTTCTCTCACCTGACAACAGACGAGGCAATGCTCTTGATTCAGCTAAGAGATAGCAGATTGCATCCATTAATACATAGTTTAATACTTTTTGTACACACTGTCATATCAGCTAGTGGCAGCAATCCTGACAGTTTAAAATGTCCAGGTTGCCTCAGTTTGCTAAAGCAGGTATTGACCCAGAAGTATGCCTAATCCAATCAAAATGATAATTTTATTTGTTGCTCAATGGAAGCTCCGCAGCTGTGGAGGTTGCCTTATTGACTGAAGAAATGCTACTTTATATATTTATATATCTATCTATATATATAGGCCTTTTTGCGGGGGGCAACCATCAGACCTCTCCCAGCCTAATCAGTATATATGTTCTTAGAAATGATGCTCAGCGAGTCCTACAATATACTAGTGCAGGGGAAGGACTTAGTAGTGACCAATGCCCATATTCAGTGAGTTGTTTCACACTGCTAGCTCTGTTCCTCCATGTCAGAAAAAGTGACAAAGATACTCGTGAAGTGAAGCATGCCACCTTCAACATCAGTGGGTATGGGATGAGCCAGTTTTGCCAAACCAAAAAGTTAAAAAAATCCTGGGATTTAAAAAAAAAAATAAAAATGTTTGGGTCTCTTTTGATTTCTGTACTTCCTGTGCGTGCCCTACTGTACGCATGACAGTTACTGTTCTTTGAGTGATTACACGTGTGCATTCTACTCTTGGTGTCAGTGCACACAGCCTTTTCCTCAGCAGTACCCACTGGGCAGCTTGAGCTCTTCCTGCTGCCACATGCCACTGCATGCAGGCATAAAGGGCAGAGTAGCCTCAGTTCCTTCTGACTGCCTGTGACAGTTGCTGGAACTCTGCTGAATACTAGAACAGTTTTCTCTCTCTCTCTCTCTCTCTCTCTCACTCTCAACCTTTGTCAATGTGGTGTGTGTATATGTATATTTAGTCTAGTCTTCCATATAGTTGGGGGTTATAGGCATAGGTCTCCCCCTCCTACTGCTTTGGCTTCAGCTCTGGGCCTTTCAAGACACCCGAGAAGTGAAAAGCAGTCATTTTGATGTACCAGTCAAGGTCAACATACTAGTTTCCATCTCTCCAGACCCAAACTCCCTCACCTTCACAAACCATCTGTTCCTCTCCCATAGTGTTTGATCCCAAGACACTTCAGACAACTAAGTCTTGAACACTGTGGAAGTGGGCTATACTCTCCAGTTTGCTTCTGCCGCTTCCTCCCACCCTCCCTCTCTCCCTCCCTGCCCTTCTTCAGGGACCACTCTCATGAGAAACTCTTGTCCAGGAAATTCAGTCACTCCTTAGCATGGGAACCATAGAGGAGGTTCCATCTGGTCTCAGAGGGAAGGTGTTTTGTTCCTGTTATTTCCTAATCCGAAAAGTGAAGAGGGGTCTCAGACCAATTTTAGACCTGCATCAGCTCAACAAATTATTAAACGATAAAGTTTCTCATGGTCACTCTAGCTTCTGTTACCCCTCCTTGGATCCTGGGAATTGGTATGCCACCCTTGACTTAAAAGATTCCTACTTCCACGTGGCAATCAATCAAGCTCACAAGAAGTACTTCTGATTTCTGGTAAATCAAAATCCTTACCAGTTCACTGTACTGCCTTTTGGCCTGTCAGCAGTTTCCAGAGTCTTTACAAAAGTCATGCCATAATAGTTGCATTCCTCCAAAAATCAGGTTTACCCCTACCTAAAAAACTGGCTTGTAAGGGGCTGGTCCAAACTGAAAGTACAGAACGGTGTTGCCTTTATCCACCCAATGGTCAATTCTCTGGGGTTGTTAATCTACACAGAAAAATCTCTCCTCTTCCTGGCCCAGAGGATAGAGTTTATAGGGGCTATACTTGACTCATCTCAAGCCAGGGCCTTTCATCTGGAGTACAGGTTCCAGGCAATCTTTTCAATTGTTGTAGTCTTGAAGGCTCACTCGGTCACAACAACACAAAACTCTTTGAGGCTTCTGGGTAATATGGCCTCTTGCACCTACATGCTTCAATATACCAGACAGGGCCTCAGAACTCTGCAGGGCTCGCAGTCATCAGTCAACTTGCCATGCAACCATCAGTTGGACTCTTGTGTAAGAGTGCCCTTTCTTGTCCTCACCTCCCTAGATTGGTGGACAAATCCAGCCAATATACATGTAGGCGTTCCGTTTGCCTGCCCACAACTGACTCTCAGGCTAGTGACAGATGCTGCTGCTCTGGGATGGGTAGCCCACCTGGGTTTTCAACAGGTGCAGGGTCTATGGTCCTCAAAGGACTTAGCTTTACACATCAGAGTCAGAGAACTGAACACACTCAGACTAGTGTGCCAAGTATTTCTATCACAGATCAGGGGAAGTAGCTTGTTAGTCCTCACAGACAACACGGCGACAATGTTCTACCTTAACAAGCAGGGGGAACCTTGCTTTTCTCCGCTCTGTCAAGAAGTGACTACTCTGGGAGCGCCAATTGCCAGCTCGATAGATCTAGAAGCATCTTATCTACCCAGTAGAGAATGACCTAGCAGACTACCTGAGCGGATCATTCATGAGTCACCATGAGTGGTCTCTTTGCCCAGATGTGGCCAGATACGTCTTCCAGGGGTGGAAGTTTCCCCAAGTAGACCTATTTGGGACAAAGTCCAACAGAAAATGTTAGCTGTTCTGCTCCCTATGGGGTCACAGCCAAGGATCCATAATAGATGCCTTTTTAATGATGTGGTCAGGCCGGCTCCTCTATGCTTTCCCCCTAATTCTGCTCATTCATAGGATGTTACTAAAGTTAAGACAGGACCGGGCCAAAATCATACATATAGCCCCAGCATGGGCCCATCAGCATTGGTTCTTCACTTTCCTAGTACTGTCAGTGATTCTTCCAATTTCACTTCCACTAGATTTTGACCTAATCTCTCAGGATCATGGTTACCTACTCCACCCAAGCCTACAGTCCTTTCACTTAGCTCTATGGGTGCTCCATGGCTAGACACTAGAGAGCAAGCCTGCTCGAAAGACGTTCAAGAGATCTTGCTAAATAGCAAAAAACCTTCTACAAGAGCTACTTACCTCTCTAAATGGAAACATTTTTTCCATCACATCTTACTAGGATAGAGTATAACTGACCAGTTCTTCAGTTCAACATATTCTGGAATACTTATTATACCCAAAACACCAAGGTTTGGCGATTAGTTCCATCAAGGTACATCTGGCATTCCATACATCTATTTCAGCATTCCACCCTAAAATGGACAATTGCTCTATTTTCTCCAATGATATGTCCATAAGGTTTTTAAAAGGCTTAGTTAAATTATACCCTCAAGTGCAAGACTTAGTTCCCTCATGGGATCTAAACTTAGTATTGTCAAGACTTATGGGTTTCCTGATTGAACCGTTGGCTGCCTACACTGTGCTATATCTGTCAGTGAAGGTTACATTTTTGGTGGCCATTACCTCAGCCAAAAGAGATGGGGAACCGCAGGCATTAATGTTGGGGCCTCCATATACAATCTTTTCTAAGGACACAGTTTACTTGTATCTCATCTGAAGTTCATCCCAAAGGTGTATTTTTTCTTTCCACATCAACCAGTCAATTTATTTGCGTGTACTTTACCAAAAGCCATATATGAGCAGGAAAGAAGAGTGCTTGCATACCTTGGACATCAGAAGAGTCTTAATGTTTTACTTAGACAAAATCAGGCACTTTTGTATATCCTCCTAGCTGGTCATAGCAGTGGTGGACAGAAAAAGAGCTCAATCAGTCTCTACCCAAAGGATTTTTTTCTGGATTGTATCCTGTATAAGCATGTGCTATGACTTGGCTAATGTTGCTCCATCTGACAGAGTCACAGCTCATTCAGCAAGGTTGCAGTTAGCCTCGGCAGCCTTTCTGACACAAGTTCCAATTGCATATGTTTGTAGAGCAGCACCCTGGTCCTTGGTCCACACGTTTGCCTCCCATTATGCTGTGGCTCAAGACTCCAGAGACGAAGCTAGGGTTGGACAAGTTGTTTTCCTATTTTTATTGAAATAGACTCTGATCGCACCTCCTGTTATTTCAGCTTGTGAGTTACCAAGAGTGGAATACACATGTGCAATCACTCAAAGAATTAAAACCAGTTACTGTTCCATAATTGTTGTTTCATGAGATGTTGTACATGTCCACTCCACGATCTGCCCTCCTGCCCCTCTACTTAGGAGTTCTGGCAAGAAGAAACTGAGGGGGACTAAGGGCAGCTCTGCTTGCAGGTATAAAGGGCAGTGGTCCGCAGCAGCAGCAGGCAGAGCTCAAGCTTCCCAACAGGTACCACTGAGGGAAAAAGTTTCCAATGGCCATGCACTGGGCACACCAACACCAAGAGTGGAATGCACATGTGCAACACATCTTGAAGCACAACAGTTATAGAACAAGTTAGTAACCATTACTTGCCATCTCTCCCAAATTTATGGAGTAGTATTATCATTATTTATTATTTGTATTATTGTAATGTCTAAGAGGCTCAGTCATGGTGCTAGGCTTTGTACAAACACAGAACAAAAAAGACTGTTCACAGTGATTTGGGCTTTTGCTGGAAGATCCAACTTCGCTCAAATTACAGAGATTTCTATTAAATGCTACCTAATAGTATGGAACTTCCAGCTTCTCCCCAAGCCCCAAAATTCTAATGAACTGTGTCCCCACATATGCCTGTCCTTCAGTTCAGCACTTAATTATGTGTCCCCCCTGCAGTCATCTCATCAACTTTGATTGCCCTCCACACATCAGTACACTTCTGCCCCTCTTGCAGCCCACAGTTCTTCATTCTCCTCTCCCAGGTCTGGGGGATCAACTGTAACAGGGTCTTCTTTTTGTTTCAAGGTCTGATGTTGCAGGGTTGGAGAGGGGAGGAGCTTGACCCATTTTTCACAAAAGGGGAAGGGAGAACAGAGCCACTCCAAGTGACTGGTCTCCTTCTGTCCCCTCCCCTGTTGTAAAAATGGTATCAGCTGTTTCTTCTCCCCTCCTCTAACCAAAACGTCTTCTCTGCTCCTTTGCTCCTTTGCTCCTGGAAATGTTTTTACATTGTGGTACAGTTGGTGTAAAATGACCCAGCTTCACTGAAGTCAATGTCTACATCAGCTGCAGGTTTTGGTACCACATCTTTTAATTGAATAGTAAAAATAAGGCATGACTCTTTGTGCTCATTAAAGATTCTGTAGCACTTCCAGCTTGGGGAATTAATTACATGATGTTTGCCTAAATGTAACTTTTTCCTGCTGATGTACAATTGGCTATATGTATTTTGTGTCATTTTTTTGTTCGTTTATTTGTCTTTCTCTAACACATCAGAGATTGGCTGTAGCTGGAAACGGGACACTAGATAGGATGGACTGGTACTGTGAAGTGGTACAGAGAATGCTCTTTCTAGATGCTTGGCTGGTGTGTCTTGCTCACATGCTCAAGTTCACAGTGACTGCCAGATTTGGGGTTAGGAAATAATTTTCCCCCAGGTCAGATTGGCTGGGACTTTGAGGGGCTTTCACCTTCTTCTGAGTTTGGGGCATTGCTCGCCTGCAGGGATCATCTGGGCATATTTCACCTAATCAATTCCCTGCCAATGCAGGGGCCTTGGCCATTGCTGGCACCTTGGTCTCTCCCATTCTCTCCCTGAGGTATGCAGTTTAGTCTCCTGAGTACTGAAATGCTCTAGTCTAACTGAGGTCTTTGAGTTTACTATAGGGGCATCTGTATGAAAATTAATGGCCTGTGATATGGAGGAAGTCAGACTAGATGATCTAATGGTAACTTCTAGCCTTAAAATCCGTGGAACATCTATCAAACGATGAAATTCTCCCTGCAATTCCACTGGATTGGTTATTCTTCACTTCCTGTCCTAAAATGGTTGTTTATCATTATTATTTATCATGTTTATTCTTACTTATAACATACCATGTGGTAAGTGTGTATAGCACTTACAAGAGCTTCAGACAGGTCCTTGCCGTGAGAATCTTACGATTTAAGATCCATCCCTCAAAAAGTTTACAATTGACATTGGATGGTTGCAATACAACAATTAAAAGAAGTGTCCAGAGAGTACAAGTAGGCAGTTTTTGTTGGTCATCAATGGAAAGCTAGGCAAAAGGGTGTTTTAAGAGAGATTTTAAAGTAGGGATGGTCTATAAGAAAAAGATTATTTAATGATAGAGAGCAGTCTGAAGGAAAAGCAGAGGGCCAAGAGAAATAGAAAGAAACAAAGGGAGAACTAAGAAGTAAGGATCAGATTGGGATATAGGGTCTGGGAGAGGTTTATGAAAAAATGAGTAGGCAGAACAGGGTTGTATAGGGGCTTTAATTAGATGTATCGAAGTAGCTGAAGCAGGTGAGGGGACTTTTTAGCAGTAGTATTTTGACATTATGTATTGTTCCTGTGTCCTGTTTAAACAACTATCACATTATCCCGAGTAGTTCACTGGAGGGTGACATGATTTGTGTATGTACAGTGATTACACATAGGTATGGATATATGTGTATGGTAACATTTGTCAGTATCAAATGCTGTGAAATATACCTTTTAAACAAATTGCTTTTGATCAGATACATTTTATGTCTGGTCTTGGCCCAGGGGAAAATCTTTTGGAAAATCTGAGTACAATCAGTTCAGCGGTGGAAAAACACACTTTTCAGTTGAAATATTTGCATAATTAAAAAACAGCTGAAGCTACAAACTTTAAACTTGGCTTGTTTTATGATTTTAATAGAGGAAAGAAAAATAATCCCAGTTGGAAGAAAGTCACTGCAATATTCTTAAAGTTATGAATGATGAAATTTGGCATGTTCAGGCATGAATATTAGAATTTTCCATTCATTTTTCCCAATGTTTTTAAGACCACCTCTGTTAAGGGCATGTTGCTTATGGGCTCCTTTATTAGGAATGCTGCAGTTAAGGATGGATGTGTTAAAGAGTCAAGCATTTGGACCACCTTAGTTAAGCCTTTTAGGGTATGTCTTCACTGATGGCGGCAAATTCGCCGCCATCAGATCTATCTATCCGGATTGATTGAGAGGTCAGTGAAGACCCACTCGATCGATCCGGAAGTCGACGCAGTACGACCACCCCCTCAAGTGGCGTACCACTGCATCGACGGGAATGCATTTCCCATCAGTGCAATGTAGTGAAGACGCCACGTAGAAGAGGAGTTACAAAGTTTACGGGACTTATGCAAGCTACTCCGCGTAGCTTGCATAACTCCCGTCGACTGCCACCAAATTTCCAGGTGATTGAAGACCTGGCCTTACCAAGTTAATGATGCTTCATCTTGGGCTGGATGCATCAGTTAAGAATGTGTTGCCAAATGCTTTAGCAATGCCAAGGAGTATTTAAATTTTGATAGGTGCGCTAAGGCATCTTTAAAGCAATTTAATAGAGCTTTTTCCTCTTTAAAAAAAACTATGAAAATTAAACGGAAAAGCTAGTATTTATGTCACATTAAGATTAAGGTATCAAGCGTTCCAAAGTCAGGAAATTCCATCTAACTCTATCCCATTGTAAATATGTAATAATTTCTATTCCTGTTTTCCTTGTTAAATGTGACCCTTTATATAAGTACTTGTTATTTAATCTATACCATAAAAGAAGCCGGATGTGCTATTTGGCCAGGTTAACATTTTGGCTGTAAACCCTTCAGCATTTCCTGATTTGAGTGCTTGCTTTACCAATAGTTAATGTTGCAGTAAAACTAGATTTTACATGTAGGCCCCAATCCTGAACCATTTATCCGCATAAATAACTTTTATATATGCTAGTAGTCTCACTGAGTTAATATAGGCAAGAAAATAAGGAATTGAAACTAAAAATTTAGTTTTAAAGCATAATTGTGTTTATAATTTGTAAGTCTACATATATATTTAGTTAGTGTCTGATCCTATTTGAAGTCAATCACAAATATGGATAGTATTAACTTAAGAATCATGGAGCTCCCTCCATTTTACAAGAATGTGTCCTTAAATATTTTCAGAAGATTTATTTTTTAAATTTTAACGTAATTTCTTAGAACTGTTACAGAAGTTTTGCAAGTTAGACAATTAAAGGAATAGCTTTTACCTGATCACAATGGTATGATACAATAAGCTTTGGTTGGGAATCAAGAGGAGTTGTTGGTGCTCAAGCATGCAATTAGCTCTTACTAGAGATCAATAGGTTTTGTTTCACAGGTAATACTATAAACATTGCCCTGCTTATTGCTTGTAAGCTTATCTATAAAACACAGAGGTGTTTATCACTGTTGACATTATTGGCATTTTGTGCTGCTGGGTCTGTTTTTAGCCCATCCTTCTATAGGTTACTATGGATTTGGTGTTTGAATTCAGATAGCGAACCAAACTTTTTTTCTTCAGTTATGGTGGATTTCAGGCTTGGCCTTCACAAGACAGGAAAACCCCAATTAACCAGTATACCATTCAGTCTTGCTGAATTTGGGTTAGACACAAATGGGGGAGATCTGTTGGTCCTAAGATATGTTGGGTGTTCAAAGTGTCGTGTTTAAGATTATATTACAGTGTGCCTTTTTATCTAGAGGAATTTTTTTTTGCCTATTCACAAATACAGTGACAAGTTTCCAATACTTTCTGTATAGAGAAGCAAAAAAAAAAAAAAAAATCTAGTTAATTGATTTGAAAAACAGAAGTTTGAGCATACAGTGAATAGTTTGCAAAGAAACATAAAACACCATCAATGCTTCAGAGGTTCTAATCTAATTTTATTTGAGTTACTTTGTCTTTCAGTTGTTTTAAAATACTGTTGGTTAGGAGAATATCAAGCATAAGTTAATGATGAAAGTCAGCAATTATGAGTTAATGAATGACAAGGCTGGCAGTATCTGTGTGACTGGCACTCACCAGGATGCTAGCAGCATGGTATCATTCTATATGAGAGAGGCTGTTTGAGAATTTTAGAAAGCACAAACTGATGTTATTAAAATGTAAGTTTCTAGATACTGATGTCTTCTTGAACTAAAAAGTTCATTCATAGTTATGTTTCAAAGAATGCATAATACTTAATAAGACTTTGACTTTTTCTAGCACCTTCCAAAGAATTCAGAGGTTTAAAGCCACAAATTAGGCATCAAAACAAGCTTGTGAGGTAGGAAAGGTATTATTAGCCCCATTTTACCAAAGCTAGAAACTGAAGCACAGAAATGTTCAAGTGTAGTTCTCCACTTGCAGAGAGGATAAGAGAATAAATGACCTGACAGATATTAGGCATGTTATTTAAAGCACTGCTGGAAGGCATTCAGATACTATGGTGAGGAGTGCAGCTTAAGCACCTATATAGAATAGAATATTCTTGCCCTGAAAAAAGGCTTGGTGGGACCACCCATATTAGTTGTCTCTGAATTCCATATCAAATTTAGTTACATTCAGGTTAAAGTAACGATATCTTTTTCTGTCTGCCTTGCGTATTTAACCTAACAACTGAGAATCAAATTGGGAACTTTCCTTTTCACACATCATCACTAGTAATAAGGAACCTACAAGGCAAACTATGCCCTCAAATAAACCTTCCTTGACTTTCAGATCCCAGGGTGAATTTGCTAGGCTGGCATTTAGGAAAAAGTACACTTTTAAAATGAGTAAATTTTATATTCAGTCAATGAGAGACAATAAACATGTGACTCCACAAACACCATTTTTATAGTTGTTTCCCACTTAAGATACTTGTTCAGAGTCAACGCTTCAAGAACTGGAGGTTCTATCTTCGAGTGATTGCTCATATCCATTCCCATTTAGGTGTGTGTGCGCTCCGTGAACAGTTTCCCGGAACTTTTTTGCCCTTAGCAGTCCCGGTAGGGTCGGCTCAGGCGCCCCCTGGAGTCCTGCGCCCATGTCGCGGTACATAGGGCGCTGCCGACCCCACCGGCCCCCAGTTCCTTCTTTCCGCCTGTTGACGGTTGCTGGAACATTGCCTCTTGCTTGCAAGTCGCAAACCCTTAGCTCTTTTGTCATTTATAGCAAGTACATTTAGTAGATACTTTAGATAAACCCTCAGGGGTTTCCTTTCTCTGTTGAGTCATGCCTGGCTCAACTGGATTTAAGTCGTGCACCGAATGTGCTAAGCCGGTCCCTGTGAGTGACCCTCACTCACACTGCCTCCGATGCCTCGGGGAGCAGCACCGCAGGGACAAGTGTAAGATCTGTAAGGCCTTCAAGCCGCGGACCCAGAAGGAGAGAGAGGCGCGGCTGAAGGCGATTTTGATGGAGTCCGCTCTACGCCCGGACCCCGTACCAGCGCGGTCATCTGCGGCACCGAGCGTCTCCTCGGTGCGGAGCGCTCCGCCGGCACCGACGTCGTCATCCAAGGGGCCGGCACCGAAGCGCCGCAAGGAGACAGCGCACCGGGACTCCTCTGCACTGGTGACCCGGCACTGGGGGAGTCCGGAGATACCCCAGCCACGTGCCGTTGAGAGGACTCCGGCACCGGTATCTCCACGCAAGGAGTCCTCCCCGACTCCTCGGAGTGGGGCAGAGCCCTTGCAGGGACCGTCGACGCCCGAGGTGTTCGCCGCGGCACGCACACTCATGGGCCTGCCCACGCCTCCGTCCCACCCTCGGCTGAGGATGGGACCTGCGTCTCGGGGTAAGCCCGTAATGGGTGGACCCGGTGGGTGGAGGAGACAGGAGTCGAAGTCTCCCCCCAGACGGTTGAGGAGAGTCGAGAGTGAGGGCTCCCGTCCCAGCTCCGGCACCGAGTCCAGCTCCTCGACACCACGGGACCGTGGACGGTCGAGGAGCTCTCGAGGGGCGACGACACCATCATCCCTCGACGGCCCGGCTCGGCACCGCAGCGCCCGGCACCGGTCCAGATCCCCGGCACCTAGTCCGGAGTGGGTCCCAGTGCCCTCCATGACTGCACGGCCAGAGTCACCGGCGCCGCCGCTGCAGACCCCGTCATCACCGTCTGCGGCATAGCCGGCTGCACTGTTGCCGACTACGGCACCGCTACGCGCGGCACTGGCGTCATCGGCACCGTTACATGCGGCACCGGCATCATCGGCACCGCTGCTTCCTGTGCTTGGTCCCGTTCTGCATCTTGGCACCGATCCCGGTCCCAATCTTCTCGCCGGCACCGACAGCACCGCTCCCGGTCACCTAAAGGGGGCAAACGCCGTTGGAAGTCCTAAAGAGGAAGGAGACGCTCGGGCTCGAGCAGCTCCTCCTCCCGCCGGCACCACTCACGACGGCACCGACATTCGCCGTCGTTCTCTAGTTCCAGGAGCAAGCGCCGCTCCAGTGGATCCGGGTCTAGATCACGGCACCGGGTGACCCACTCGGCGCCGATGCAGGCTCCGCAATGGCCCCAGGGACCTTGGCAGTGGCCTTATTGGGGCCCCTGGGGTACACAGGTGGGACAGGCGACGGTCTCCCTCAAATCATCTGGGGCACCACCACCTCCGCCTCCAGCGTCCCACAGGGACAGGGATCACCTCTCGGACGAGGGATCTGATCCGGAGGAAGGCCCCTCCACAGGGCTCCTTCCTCAGTCCTCCTCCTCATCTCCCGATGACGTCACCTCCCGGGGTCGCAAAGGTCCATGGCCGGACTTTCGAGCTCACCAGGACATGCTAAAGAGAGTAGCTGGCAACCTGGGATTAGACCTCAAAGAGCTCTCCGAGGAGGAGGACCCCCTATTCGGAACCTCGGGGATGGTAGGTCCATCTAGGGTAGCCCTCCCGATCCACGAGAGGGTACTCAAGGTGGCCAAGTCCCTTTGGCAGACTCCAGCCTCGGTTCCTCCCACTGCCAAGGGAGCCGAGAAGAAGTACTACGTCCCCGTGGAGGGGGTGGAGTACTTATACATCCATCCGGCACCATGCTCTCTGGTTGTTGATGCTGTCAACCAGAGAGAGAGACAAGGGGGTCAAGCCAACACCCCAAAGAATAAGGACGCAAAAAAACTGGACCTCTTTGGCCGCAAGGTCTATACAATGGCGTCTCTGCAGCTGAGGATCGCCAACCATCAGGCGCTCCTAGGGAGGTACAACCTCAACCTATGGTCCTCGCTGCAGAGGCTTGCCGGGGTCCTTCCGCAGGTCCTGCCCCAGGACACGACCGCGGACTTCATGGCGGTAATAGAGGAAGGGGCTGCAGTGGCAGGAGCAGCCCTGAACTCTTCCAGCGATGCGGCGGACGCCGCTAGTCGGGCCATAGCATCGGCCATCGCCATGAGGAGGGCCTCCTGGCTCCAGGCATCAGGGCTGTCCCAAGAAGCCCAGCGCACCATCCAGGATCTTCCTTTTGATGGAGCTGGACTTTTTTCGGACAGGACCGATGACAAATTACACGCACTCAAGGGCCACGCTACGCTCCCTGGGGATTTACACCCCTCAGGCTGCAAGGTGTCAATCTCGCCCTCAGGGCCAGCGGCAGCCTCAACCACTACCGAGGCAGCCCCCCAGACCCGCTCAACCCAGGAGGGGTCGGGAGAGATTCAGAGGCCCTAACCACCGTAACCGTTCAGGGTCTTCGGTGGGGACCCGTGGCTCGAATAAGGGCCAGAATAATAAAAAGTCCTTTTGACGGTGCACAAGGGGGTGGTACTCTTACTTACCCTCTGCCTCTCGACCGACCCTTTGCCCACAGGTTGTGGCCGTACTACGCTCACTGGCAAAGTGTCACTTCGGACCAATGGGTCCTTGGTATAGTCCGCAGGGGCTATGCCCTACAGCTCACGGCCTTTCCCCCGGACTCCCCTCCTGTCCAGTCCCTTTCCAGGGACCCATCGCACGAGCAACTCCTCACTCAAGAAGTCTGCTCCCTCCTCCAGCTGGGGGCGGTGGAGGAAGTCCCTCCAGGGGAAAAGGGTCAAGGGTTTTATTCCCAGTACTTCTTAGTCCCCAAAGCCAAGGGGGGCCTCATTCTAGATCTCCGCCATCTGAACAAGTTTATCAGACGCCTAAAGTTCCGGATGGTCTCCCTGGCCTCGATCATTCCTACCCTAGACCCAGGGGACTGGTATGCGGCCCTCGATCTCAAGGACGCATACTTCCACATTTCTATCCTCCCGGGACACAGAAGGTTCCTAAGGTTAATGGTGGCTGGTGCCCACTACCAATTTACAGCCCTGCCATTTGGTCTTTCGTCTGCCCCCAGGGTCTTTACGAAATGTATGGCAGTGCACCTGCGCCGCAGAGGGGTCCAGATATTCCCATACCTGGACGATTGGCTGATTCGGGGCAGGTCCAGGGCCCATGTCAGGAACAGCCTGGAACTCACGTGCACAGCTTGCACCGACCTGGGTCTGCTCATCAACGAGCAGAAATCCATTCTCACCACGGTGCAGCGCATAGAGTTCATTGGGGCCACGCTAGACGCCACCCAGGCCAGGGCCTTCCTTCCGAGACCTCGCTTCGATGCGATGGCAGCCCTGATAGACGACCTTCACAGGTCCCCCACGACGACAGCCAGGCGCTGCCTGCAGCTGTTGGGACACATGGCAGCCTGCATATACGTGGTGCGGTTAGTTCGCCTCAGACTCAGACCCCTTCAAAGGTGGCTAGCTTCTGTGTACGCCCCAATCAGACATCCTCTCAACAGGATAGTCACCTTACCCACCCCGGTTCTGACTTCCCTACTTTGGTGGAAGGACCCGAGGGAGGTGCTGAAGGGAGTTCCCTTCAGGGAGATGGTTCCGTCGGTAACCTTGATCACCAACGCCTCGGATGTGGGGTGGGGAGCGCACATCACGGGCAACCTCAGTACCCAAGGGCGCTGGTCACCAAGCGAGATCTCCCTGCACATCAACGTCAGGGAACTCAGGGCAGTCCGCCTGGCTTGCAAGGTCTTCCTCCGGTTCCTCAGGGGCAGAGTGGTACAGGTCCTAACGGACGACACGGCAGCCATGTTCTATATGAACAGGCACGGGGGAGCACACTCCTCGGCCTTGTGCCAGGAAGCCGCGTTGCTCTGGGAATTGGCGGTGAGGCACGACTTCCACATAGCTGCCTCTCACCTCCCGGGGGTCAGGAACGACGAGGCGGACCGCCTCAGCAGGTCGTTCCTTCCCCGACATGATTGGTCGCTACACCAAGAGGTGGTGGGTTCTATCTTCCACAGGTGGGGGGTTCCCCATCTGGACCTCTTCGCATCGGCCTGGAACAGGAAATGCCCAAGGTTCTACTCGCTCCGAGGGCGCGAACCAGGCTCCTTTTCCGATGAGTTTCTGATAGAATGGACGGGGACCCTCATGTATGCCTTTCCCCCCGTCCCCTTGCTATCCAGAGTCCTCTTGAAAATCAAGAGAGACAGGGCAGATATCATACTGATCGCCCCAGCCTGGCCGAGACAGCACTGGTTCAGTATGTTGCTGGACCTATCCATAGCCCCGCCCCTACCGCTCCCGAGGTGACACGACCTACTTTCCCAGGACCAGGGTCACCTGCTCCACCCGGACCTGGACTCCCTCCACCTGACAGCGTGGAGTCTCTGTGGCTAACAGAGGGAGAGAGATCCTGCTCCATACAAGTGCATCAGGTCTTACTTAACAGCAGGAAACCTTCCACACAGTTGGTATACAGGGCCAAGTGGAAGTGTTTTACAGGTTGGGCTCAGTCCCGGGGCATCTTACCGAGCTCCTCGCCAATTCAGGCAATTTTGGAGTACCTCCTTCACCTAAAGCTACAGGGCCTAGCCCTGGCCTCTCTCAAGGTACACCTGGCGGCCATCTCGGTCTTCCACCAGCCAATGGAGGGCAGATCTCTGTTCTCACACCCCATGTCATCTAGGTTCCTCAAAGGGGTGGAGAGGCTATATCCCCAGGTCCGCAATCCGGTGCCTCCCTGGGATCTGAAGCTGGTCCTCGCCATGTTGACGAGACCCCCCTTCGAGCCCATGGCTACATGCTCGCTGCTTGTTCTCTCATGGAAGGTATCCTTCCTGGTGGCCATTACATCGGCCAGAAGGGTCTCTGAGATAAGGGCCTTAACCTCAGAACCTCCCTATACGATCTTTTACAAAGATAAGGTCCGACTGAGACCCCACCCGGCCTTCCTGCCGAAGGTGGTGTCCCAGTTTCATTATAACCAGGATATCTTCCTCCCTGTGTTTTTTCCCAAACCACACACTTCGGAGATGGCACTCCCTGGATGTCAGATGAGCCTTGGCCTTCTATCTCAAGAGGACCAAGCCCTTCCGGAAGTCGACGCGGCTGTTCGTGGCAGTGGCGGACCAGATGAAAGGCTCACCTGTCTCCACCCAGTGCATCTCCACCTGGATCACTACCTGCATCAAGACCTGTTATGAGCAGGCAAAAGTACTGCTTCCAGGGGCGTAACGGCACACCAGACCAGGGCCCAGGCCTCATCTGCGGCCTTCCTGGGGAGAGTGCCCCTGCAGGACATCTGCAGAGCAGCGACCTGGTCGACGGTGCATACCTTTACATCCCACTACGCCGTCGTGCAATAGGCGAGAGAGGACGTGGGGTTTGGCAGAGCCGTCCTGGCCAGGGCGGCGCAACGCTAACTCCTACCCACCTCCAAGGTATGGCTATTTAATCACCTATATTGGAATGGATATGAGCAATCACTCGAAGATAGAAAACAGGGTTACTTACCAGTAACTGTTGTTCTTCGAGATGAGTTGCTCATATCCATTCCGCACCCACCCTCCGTCCCCACTGTCGGAGTCGGCAGAAAGAAGGGACTGGGGGCCGGTGAGGTCGGCAGCGCCCTATGTACCGCGACATGGGCGCGGGACTCCAGGGGGAGCCTGAGCCGACTCTACCGGGACTGCTAAGGGCAAAAAAGTTCCGGGAAACTGTTCACGGAGCACACACACACCTAAATGGGAATGGATATGAGCAACACATCTCGAAGAACAACAGTTACTGGTAAGTAACCCTGTTATCCTGCTTTGAACAGGGGGTTTCTGCTTTGAGCAGGAGGTTGGATTAGATGACCTTCTGAGGTCCTTTCCAACCCTAATCTTCTATAATTCTGTGATTCTATGAATACAGCAAGTCTGCAGCAAAGCTGGGAGTTAGAACTCAGACTACCTTACCCATTCTTTCCCCACTGGATAGTGTTTCTTCTCATGAAATACACCTAGCAACACTTATGATTGTTTCCGATATACAAATTTCATTTAGATTTAGTAAGTCAAATATTGTAACATAATAAAATAATCACTAGAATCATAACTGTTAAAGTTCAGCTGTATCATTTCTGTAGTAGATATCAGATTGGTATATTGGAGATCTGATATAAAAAGAGTTGGAGCAGATGAATTGAAATGAATGTCAAGAAGGGGACAAGTTGCACACAAGAGGCCCACCACAGCAGTGGCATGCTGTCTTGCCCAAGTTTAGAGGAAGTGATGAGCTCACTAAAAGACAGGCATCAGAGCACAGTTACCCATCAAAACTAGGCTCAAGCACGAAGTCTTGAATATAGCCCGCTTCTGAATCACTTATTGCTTTAAAGATTATGCCAGTTTAAGTACAACCCACTACATGTTGTGCAGCCAGTGTAGAAAATATAGGGCAGGCACAATCCGATAGTGAGCAACTGTTCCAGACCATTCTTAAGGAGCGATGGAGCTACCTCTAGAAGCCCTGAGAAAAGGGAATTTCAGCAACCAAGCTTTGTAGTTATAAAGACATGTACTGCAGTTGTGAGACCATCACAGAAAATATAAGGGTGGAGCCTGGGCACATTGTACATGTGGCTTTCCATAGAAAAGAACTTTAGTTGAAAATGATCCCAAGATTCCTAACCTGGCTAATTACTTCAAAACAAATTATTCTTTATTAGCTGAGACATGGAGGAATGAACCTCCTCTTATTTACAACAATTGCACAGCATCAAGACTTCCATAGTCACAAGGTTGAGAGGAACGTATGCATATGGCAGTATTGTACAGTCATGCCAGCAAACCAAAGATCAAAGCTGAAAGATACACAACACTAAATCTCTTGGCGCTGTATCATCAGCATGGAAATGATTTCTCCAAAGTCTCACTCTGTAATGTGATATTTTTTATAAAAGCCCAGGTTAAAGAATTCAAAGTGTGCAAAGTCAAGCAAGCTCTCAAAAGTTATTAAATGCCTCAGTTAATTGCAATCTTGCAACTTTAATTTAAGCCTCTTGTGCAAGTTTTTAAGCAAACTGAAAAAAACCAGAAATTCCATTAAGTGGAATCACACTGGTTATTGGGATTGGAACCTTTAGGTGTACAGAACAGATCTTAGCTGAACTGGTTAACAGTAATTGGTAACAATAAGATGTTATCCTTTATGTAGCCCTGCCATTATAGGGGGATAAGAGATGCTTTCTGCCAGTGGGTTTCAAAACTATTTGCTTGTCAGCAGAGGAATATTAGGAATCAGGAATCCTGAGTTCTGTTACTGGTTCTGGAGAGGAGTGTTCTCTAATGATTACAGATCTTTCTGTCCTTTTCCTCCACTTTTGCCCCTGCCCCAGCATGTTTCTGCTAGCCTGTCTCCCTCTGTTTCTAATCCAGTCTGCTTCTCTCCATCCCCCAGCATGCCCTGGCCTATCCCCTTTCCAGTTCTCACCACTCGACGTTTGAGTTTGGCTGCATCCTCCTACTGCTGCATCTTCCATTCTGCCTGGGCTCCTGCAGGGAAAGGATTGAAACTCGAGAAGATGCAATCTCCTCCCAGCTCTGGTGTCAGGTGCCATATGGGCCCCTGAGAAGCAGGAGGCGCAATTGTAGGGAAAATCCTGTTAAACCCTGGAAGCCCTGAGCTGGAGCATGCTCAGTGCAGACAGAATTTTTGGAAAAATGTCTTTAAGTCATCCAGGCCTGATGAACTACCTCCTAGAATACTCACGGAGCTGACTGAGGAGATATCTGAGCCATTAGCGATTATCTTCAAAATGTCATGGAAGACCAGAGAGATTCCAGAGGACTGCGAAAGGCAAATATAGTGCCAATCTATAAAAAGGGGAATAAGGACAACACGGGAAATTAAAGACCAGTCAGCTTAACTTCAGTACCTGGTAAAATAATGGAGCAAATAATTAAGCAATCAATGTGCAAACAAACACCTAGAAGATAATAAGGTGATAAGTAACAGTCAACATGGATTTGTCAAGAACAAATCATATCAAACCAACCTGATAGCTTTCTTTGACAGGGTAACAAACCTTGTGGATGGGACGCAGCGGTAGATGTGATATATCTTGACTTTAGTATGGCTTTTGACACTGCTGTGCATGACCTCATAAACAAACTAGGGAAATAAAATCTAGATGGGTGCATAACTGTTGGAAAACTGTTCCCAGAGAGTAGCTATTAGTGGTTTACAGTCAAGCTGGAAGGGCATAATAAGCGGGATCCCACATGGATCAGTTCTGGGTCCAGTTCTATTCAATATCTTCATGAATGATTTAGATAATGGCATAGAGAGTCCACTTACAAAGTTTGCAGATGATACTAAGCTGGGAGGTGATGCAAGTGCTTTGGAGAAGAGGAGTAAAATTCAAAATGATCTGGACAAACTGGAGAAATTGTCTGAGGTAAATAAGATGAAATTCAACAAGGACAAATGCAAAATACTTCACTTAGGAAGGAGCAAAATGGGAAATGACTGCCTAGGAAGGAGTACTGCAGAAAGGGATCTGGGGGTCATAGTGGATCATAAGCTAAATATGATTTAGCAGTGTAACTGTTTGCAAAAAAAGCAAACATCATTTTGGGATGTTTTAGCAGGAATGTTATAAGCAAGACACAAGAAGTAATTCTTTCTCTCTTCTCCAGGCTGATTTTAGGCCTCAACTGGAGTATTGTGTCCAGTTCTGGGCGCCACATTTCAGGAAAGATGTAGAGAAATTGGAGACAGTCCAGAGAAGAGCAACAAAAATGATTAAAAGTCTAGGAAAACATGATCTGTGAGGGAAGATTGGGGAAAAAATGGGTTTGTTTAGTCCAGAGAAGAGAAGACTGAGAGGGGACATGATAACATTTCTTAAGTACATAAAAGGTTGTTACAAAAAGGAGGGAGAAAAATTATTCTCCTAGCCTCTGAGGACAGGACAAGAAAAAATGGGTTTAAATTGCAGCAAGGGCAGCTTAGGTTGGATATTAGGAAAAGCTTCCTAAGTATCAGGGTAGTTAAGCACTGGAATAAATTACCTAGGGAGGTTGTGGAATCTCTATCATTGGAGATTTTTAAGAACAGGTTAGACAAACACCTGTCAGGGATGGTCTATATCAGGGATTCTCATCTTTTTTTTCTGGGCCCTCCTTTGAAAATATTTCAAGCTGTGATGACTCCTCTCCAAAAAGTGATGATCCCCCCATTCCATTCCACCCTTACTTCTGCACTCTTGCTGATGGCGGTGCTGCTTTCAGAGCTGGGCGCCTAGCCAACAGCAACTGCTCTCTCAACCCCCTACAATAGTCTTGCAACCCCCTTTTGAGTTGGGACCCCCAGTTTGAGAAACACTGGTTTAGATAATACTTAGTCCTGCCATAACTGCAGGGGACTGTATTAGATGACCTCTCAAGGTCCCTTCCAGTCCTCCGATTCTACGAAATTAGCTGCCATCTTTAATAAACCTTTACCTGAGCATGTGCAAAAGCAGTGTTGCCAACTCTCATGATTTTATCAAGAGTCTTATGATATTTAGTGTTGGTTTGTAAAGCCCATGTGCCTAGAGGCATGTGATTACGTGGAAATCTCAGCTTACATTTAAAAAAAAAAGTAACTTTCTACCCTATGTGGTTGCAGAGAAAAGCTTGAAAACATGATTTAAGGATACCCCAAAGTGTCAGAAACCAGAAGGCAACTATAAAACAGTATTGTTTTTTAAAGTTCTCATGAATTTCACGTGTTAAGCCTCAGAAAATCATGATGTTAGAGCTCTTGAGGCCGGTAATACTGAAATGGATTTCAGAGGCTTATAACTTTCCCAAATTGGGGGGACGGGGGAATTTTCATAGAAATAGCAAAAGGCATCTGTCTGACCCTATGGCAAAATCCCTTGCTAAATATTAATTCCCTGCTCCAAAGCATGGGGATACAAAAGCTTCATAGTGAAATAGTTGTAAGAATTGTTTTAAAATTGCCAAAACAGCATACTGTTCTCTAACATTGTTCTTGGAAATGGTTGAATTGTTTTCTGGAATGGAAAATTTCAGCCTGAATGGTTAAACTTTGGAAAAATTATAAGCAACTGAAAACAAAATCTCATAATGGAAAATGTCAGGCAACCTTAGCTATAAGTGCCACTGGCAGTTCTGCTTATAACTGAACAATATGGTGGATGGGATAGATCATTAAAGGTGCCATTTTTCAAATTGTATAATAAATCAGTAACATTACTGATGACACAATTGTCAACCACTATCAACCGACTCCCTTTAGACATCCTCAAAATGAACCAACATGAATTCAGTTGAGGGGATGGCACATCAGGAACCCACAGCTCTTGTGGTTGAAAGATCCATAGAGATCATTCTGGAACTGATCTCTCTTTCTTATAAAAACGTAACACAGTAATTACAAAGTTTATTTGGAAAGACTCTTAATGAGGAGAGACAATCTACATGATTCAGAAGTGCACAGCCCAATAGAGTTCAGCTGAATGGTTCTTCACCATATTTTTGGCTTAGGACAAGTACATATTTGGGCCTCAGTCATAGCTTTTCTGTATGCCTCCACAAAATCTTTCTTCAGAAGAAAATAATTTATTTGACATATATTTAATATACAATAATTCTTTTATAAACTTTTCATTAAATGTGTATTTCAAACTTAAAGTTCAGTGTTATAATGAATTCATATGCTTATTTTATTCTGCTGTAACAATCAGAGTTCGATACAGCCCATTTCTCCTTAAACAGTCCAGGCTGTTTAATAAGTGATACACAAGGCAAGTGATTAAGAGGGTTATAATGCACTAGTCTTTTACCTCCCAACCTTTGGGTTCAAATTAAAGCTCAAGTAACAAATGAAAACCTTTTAGAGGGTATCCATTTTTATATCACATAAATTAAAATGGTGATTATTTTATTATGTTTATCTGATGTAATGCTTATTACCTAAATTCTACTACAAATTTTTAAGAAATCTTTTTGTTTTATCCTAATTATTTGTGGTGATTTTTTCCTTTTTATGGGATTAAAGAGCCAAATAGTTTAGCAAGTTTCATAATAGTTCATAATAATATATTGGCTTTAACATTTTTCTTGTGGGGATACAGAATGATCAATGTCTGTGGTGCCCTAGGTCATGATCAATACTTTTAATATAACTTCCTTTTTTTACCTTTGTATGGTTTTGCTTTTATTAATGAGCTTGTGTTTCAGTTTCAGACCATTAATGGCTTTCTGATAATGGCATACTGCTGAAGATCAAGGCCAATTTGAATTTATAACTCTAGTATCAGTGATTAAATCTGTTGGCTGGACTTAGGTGTGTAAGAAGACATGAGACTAAACATATCATGAAGCAGTGCACTCTTTAGCTCGAAGTTAAAAACCTTTTGGAAGGATGGCAAATTAGATTTTTACAAATTCTATTGGTCTGCTACGCTAGTACTGCTGATAACACCCAAGTAACTACTGCAGCCTTAACCACTTTTCAATTAAATAAGGATATTAAACTTTCCACAGTGACATCTTGTGACATTATACTATGCATTTTCCAAGACTTTTTTGGAATAAGGTGACTGACACCTTTTGCTCATTTTTTCAAGCCAGTCTGTAGAAATCAGGGGGTGAGGACTAATAGCATGCTGTTGACGTTTAAAATGTAGGCTGGAATACACACAAAAATTTGAAATTCTTTGAAGCCTTCTGGGGCCCAACCCAGTGTCCGCTGAAATCCATGGAAATCCCATTAACTTCAATGGAGCTTGTTAATGGTAGTAAAGAACTTACAAGAAAACATTCATGAGTACTTAATTATTGCTATTACTGCATTCATCTTTGTATGTATTGTACCTTGTCTGCATTCTCTGGTTCACTTCTCAGATTCACCAGCAGGTTCATCAGTTGAAAGGTTTGGTAACACATTTTACCTTAGGGTATATTCTTTGTAGTCGCTTATAAATGAAATGCTGAGAGAAGTGGACACTTACACTAGTGGCACCCTGGTAGTACATTTTATGTAGAGGACTTTTTTCCAGTATTTTGGAAGTCTTAGCTTTGTTATATTCAATAGCAGTTCACTTCATACCAAATCATCACAAAGGAGTTTGAACAGCATAGTCTCTGCTCGGAAGGTGCCCTACAGACTCTGATAGTCTATCATATTTAACGTAGAGACTTTAGATGCCAACTTGTGATTACAGTTGAGTGAGCATTGTAGGAAAGTTTAAATTGTAGCTATCTGTGTCATACTTTTGCTGTAGACAGAACTTAGATTGTCAGTCTTCTAATCTTCACAAGTTAAAATAGTCACTATAAAATTATTGTACAAAGTAAGGATGTGTGAGTGGGAGGCATGTTTGTGACTCTTAGAGGAAACCTGCTACAGGAAGTAGCCATCTGATCAGATGTTTCTGTGCTGTGGGGCCCATTCCCAGGAAGTGCAGGCTGTGGAAGGAAGGTGCCCAGACACACGAAGGATTTGTAGTTCCAGGAAGGACAAGAGAGAGATGGATGGCTGGTAGAAAAAAATGAAAAAGATGGAGGAAATAGAGAAAGGAAATGGCTGGAGGGGACCTGCTTGACTGATTTTTGGGCAGGGGAATGGAGATAATTCTTTGTACAGGGCACCAACATACCTAGAGTTGGGACGAGTGTAAATATAGTCAAGTGAGGGTCCACTCCAAAAAGTGAAAATTGTCTAAAAGTGGACAGGTGAGATTCTGTGGCTATTGTGACTCAAAAGTTTCCATAGTAAATTTGCCCGTTTTACAAATAAAAGTGTGGGAATGACTTTAACTCTAATATTTGGAAATCAAACTGTGACTTTTGTTGTTCACACAGTATCATCAGTAACCTTGACACTGATGAGGTATATTTAAAGTACAATTTAGGTGTAGACACCTGAATACCACGAGATAAAGATTCTGCAATTGGTACTTACTTAACAATTTAGTTGAGCCAAAGTAAACTCTTGTATGACTTGAAATGCACATCGAGAGCAGATCTGTTAAATAAGAAGTAAAATAGACAAGGTGGGTGAGATAATATCTTTTTATTGGACCAACTTCCATTTGTGAAGTTTTCGAGCTCCACAGAGCTGCTCTTCAGGTCTGGGAAAGGTACTGAGTGTGTCACGGCTAAATACAAGGTGAAACAGATTATTTAGCATAAGTAGTTAACACATATTGTCTCTTGTTTCTTTCACCAATAGAAGTCGGTCCAATAAAAACAATTACCTTACCTACCTTGTCTCTCACATAGCCTAGAACCAACGCAGCTACCACAACACTGCAAACAACTGTTGGTATAGAGTTAGATTTATGGCCAGGCATACAAAGTAATATAACAATAATAATACTGTTTGTTTAAAAAATACATTCAATTATCCTGACAAGATTTAAAGTTCACAGACATATTCATGTTGAGTTTACTTAACTTGATATTTTTAGTTTTATTAACTGCCCATTAATTGGGTGTGGGGGAGGGCATCAAAAAGATGTTCTGTGAAGCTAAATATTTGTAGCACTTGAAATCTGACACTGTGGTATAGCACTGTGAACCTGAATTGATGCTGGGCCATGCATTGTGGCTAATAGCAATTGATCACAGGCTGAAACTGCAGAACTCATTCCAAATTGTTGGCTTTAGCAATTTGATAATGAGTACCTTTTTCTGATGAAATAAAACAAGTGCCACAAGCAAAATCTACTCCTCTTCCCTCCTCCCCCCCCCCCCCCCACCTCCCTGCCTTGCCAGTTGCAGAATAGTGTTTGTATAATATATTGTTGTCAGTGACAACGGAACAAGAAGTTTTAGGAGCAGTTGGCTATCAAATAATGGCAAATTTAAAGGTTATGCAAATTGTGCCGGTACAGCCCAGCTTGTTTCAGACCTCTTTTCTCTATTATCATATCAATCAAGGCAACTCATAGTAGACAAAGCAAGGTTATGGGAACCACCTAGAGCATCATGCATCATTAAACATCAATGCAGCATACATGAACATCTGCAATGTCGATCTTATTAACAGAGGGTACAGCGGAAGGTGATAAACAGCTTTCTTAGGCACTTAATTGTAAGAAATTTAATATCCTAATGCTTGCGTTGTTTATCAACAGCATGTTCATCAATAATTATGTAATTATAGTAGGCTAGATTACAGTACCTATTGCTCACTGTTAATCATTACACAAATATGAACTTCCATCTATGAGCACTTAAACACATCAGTTGCACTAATAGTGTAATCCTGTTTCAATGTTCCTTGTCTTGTGGGATGGAAGTATTTCTGTCTCTTACATTGACATTTTTCAAGCTAATGCATGAAGATTGTTTCCTGGATGTCTTGTTAGCCGAGGCATCTTAGAAACTTCAAAAATCATACAAGGAGTTTTATTTAAGGTTTTATAAAGGTGGGAATGAGAGAAGCCAGTAAGTAGTTCTTCTGTGTGTGTGTGTGTATACCCAAAATAGATGTTTGGAAACATGAAACAAAAAGTGTCAAATGTTTCTACTAGAAATCTATAGATTTAGGGAAGGTTTTTAGGATAGGGAATGCCTGGGATAAAAAATGAAAGCAAGTCAGGCTGTGGCCCCAAATGACTTGGTGGAAACTGGTATAGCAATTAAAATCTATTAGCGATTAAAGAGTACAGTAAAGAAGGGGAAAGAAATTGGCCTCTTAAACCCAGATTGCAAGGCCTAGCTGGCACAACAGTGACAGATGACTTGCCCTGATTTGTTAGAATGGTGAGTTCCCTATGCTTCTTACAAGTGCTGGAATTGGTAAGCCAGGTGACAAAGGGGCTGCCCATAAAAACGTAGAGGTGGGTGGAAGTACACCTCTTCCAGTTTTGCCCTGCATTCCACTGCAAACTAAACAAATATTTAACCAGTAAAATCAGAAAAAGGAAGCTGGTGAATGGAGAAGTAAAGTAATACAAGGTCAAAGATCAGGTCTGACAAGTTCTCTCAACAGGAAAAAGCTCTAAACTTATCCTGTTTCCAGGAAGCATTGTTCATTCTTGACACCTTGTACTAGCACTAAGTTACTGCTCACTGTGAATAGCAGGGTCCTGAATCTGACCATGCTTGCTTTTGCTTTTTAAATGGAAAAAGAAAAAAGTCTTCTAAGTTTCTGTTGGCATAAAGATCCAAAATATGTTCTAAAAATGCCAGCTACATTCAGCTGCAGGGAAACCTACAGATGAATGCAGAGCTCAACAGAGTTGTCTCTGCGGTCAGTAGGAATCAGCTGGTGGCCAAGAAGGGGGAAAGAAATATGTTAGAAAAATCAAGGTGAGTCAAATGACAATAAACAACAGGGATGGATGAAAACTGTGTGCAGATGTAAACTTGGCAATTTGATAGTTATTTCTTTTCTTTTTGTTTCCATATCCCAAAGGACAGTTTTTATTATTCTAAAGTGTGTGTTTGACATATTTAAATTAAAAAATTCAGGGTTCATTTCAGTTGTGCTTTTAAGTTAGACATTATGCATAAAAAATCAAATAAATTCTCTCGAATGGATGGATTAAAATGCAACAAGTAACTGTCTTTTTCCACCATCCTTTCCTTACCTCAAGATGTATGTGTTATGGTGTGTTTCCCTCACACAGGTAAGAGAGCAGAGATTTTGGCCCTATAGTTCTGCATTAAATACTATTCTGCTTTAAACAGCAGACTTTGCTTCCTATCCTTTTTCCTTTTTATTCAGAAAAACTAGTAGCTGCAACAGAACAGGGTCCATAGTCCAAAAACAATTGTACAAAGTATTTATTTTTATCATTTTTTGCTAGAATGGTCATAATTTGAGCTTTCTTTAATATGCTAGTTAAAGTTTTAATTCTGGATATTTTTAATGCTGAAAATACATGATCAAAGTTAAAAAAGAGATTTTTTTTAAAAGTATAAAATGTAGGATGCCATTAATCGTATGGTAGTAAAACCTTGAAGGAAGAGTGATTAAAAATGACAGGCTGTGGTACAAACTTGAGAAGGTTCTGTAAATGTGGAGGATGGAGATTTTTAATTTATGCCTTCTAGCCTGATTATTGTGATTTTGTCAAGCAGCCTGTTTTTATAGTTTTAGGTTTTACTGTAAATGACAGTGGTGTGTACACTATAAAACCTGTTGTGTTACCTTTATGAGTGCCTATATCCTACAGCCATGCTTTAAAGCTATGCAAGCATACAATTCAAGTGCTCTTGCTAGAATTTGTCAAAACTATTGTTATAATAACTGCATCCTAATGAGTCCTGTTCACTATGTAGGAAATAATCTATAAACTAAATATTAGCGTTGCATGATTTACATTAAAATGTACGTGTAATTATTTTGAACTGAAGTAAATCCTATACATTCCATTTAGAGCAGTAATTAAGTAAAATAATTTTGATACTGATTTAGGTGATCCTGATCATAGTTCTGTGTATTTAATTATCAAAGGAACAATAAACAATTAATTTAGGGTGAAAAAACCTCCTCCATTTTGTGCCAGATTCTGTTTTTAGTTACTCTGGTGTAAATCTAGAATATTTCCATTGATGATAATGGAGTTGCTCCTGATTTTTACTGGATGTACCTAAAAGCAGAATTTGGCCCTTGAGATTAACACAAATCTCAGCGCACACTGCACTTACATCTTCTAATAGATATATAAAAGCTTTGAAAGACTAGGAGAATCCAGTTAATAAACAAACTCCTATTCTGTAAATAAATAAATAAATAACCAATGGAGAGAGATCTTAATTAAAAGCAACAGAGAATTTACAAATACAGAATGAGAGCAACAAAAATAATAATTAAAAACCCTAGATCTAGCTTCTAAACAAAACTAGGAGAAATGAAAATTTCTACAAAGAAATTAGGTATTTAAAGGTGCTAAAATAGGGTCACTCAAGTTTTTCTCTCCTCTTCCTGAACATTGTCCAAGAGAATAAAATCCAATGAATAAAAAAATGGGGTGAGAAATATACATATATTGGGTTATTATTAGTCATGTGCTGAGGAAGTCTGTCTCTGTAGTGTTCCTAGTGCTCACTTCTTCTCTGTTTAGTCTCAGCAATGCTCAAGTAAAACAGAAATGCCTTGGGCCCATTTCTGCCTCTTCTGATGACCTGTGTTTCTCAGATTATCATGTAACACAAACAAAACTGTCGTAAAATATGGCACTCATTTAAATGATGCAGTTTCTGTACTCTCCACTGTGAAATTTGAGGTGTAGCTGAGAAAACTTACAAGTTGTATGGTGGAGGTCTACACATATCCCATAGGAAAAGGAAGCTATATATAAATGGGAGCAACCTGGTGAAAATATGAGGAAAAACATACTTTCCTTCCTTTTCAAAAATTAAATTACACTCCATCTTTTTTGCATATGTCCACTTTATGTTTTTGAGGGTTTTTTCCATTAAATATTGACTAGTATTTCCTTGAAAATTCTTCCATGTTGTAACATCTTAATAGTACAAGCAATATAGTGTTTTTAAATATCTGTCTTTCAGTATCCTGAAATGGGAAATAAAATATATCCATTTCTCATAGTGTGTGGCCCAGTGCAAACAAGAGATGCAAGCAAGTACATTTCATAAGGTGAAATTTACTGCATCTGCTTAATGCCCCAATAATCAAGCTTTAAGTGGGTGGGGCATGTGGGGGATGGAATGTACATCCTCACTGTGGCTAAGAACGGGTTGAAGGACAGGCACCCAACCCCATAAGTCAAGAATAGTGGCCTGCAACACTTTTGCAGAGTCTTAAGTTGCTGGAACCTGGTAATTGCAGAACCTATGGTCCCTCCCTCCACACACCTGGGTCCAGCAAAGAGAAAATCTCCAGATGCATACAGGGGATCCAAATGCTTGTCTGTGTGGCTGCCTGCTTCATGGCTCCTGACACACTTACAGCTCTACCATGGGTCGTTAGTGTACAAAGCCTTTTGTTGGTCCAATTCATCTGAGTGAATTTTATCCTCAGATGGCTCTGGGGAACTCCCAGTGACATTGGTGGGAGTCAGGATGCTCAGCAACTTTGAAAAATCTGGCCAGTTTTATTTAAGTGCCCAAATCTGGATTTAGTCACCCAGTGTTTGAACACGGTGGCTTTAATTTCTCTGCCTCTGTTTTCCCAACTCTAAAGTGGGGATAAAATTAACTAATATTCTTTAAGGACTTTGAGATCCTTGGATGAGAGGATAACATTATTATGAAATACATAAACTATTAGTGAATTGAATCAATAGGAATTCCTCTGCGTGTCACTAATACTGAGCAACAGTTCTCCAGATTTTGTCCATCAGTCACATGTACTCTTATACATACATACCAACACATAGTCTCCTACACACATACCAGCAATCAGGCACACTTACAAATATAAACAAAAGAAAGACTGGCAAAAAGACTAAACTAGTCATTTAAAAACAAACAAAGATTTTGTTTTTCTTCTTAGTAAACATTAATTCTTTCCTGGCTGTCAGCTGTCTTTTCTTCTCCTGGCTTGCACCTCCACACATCTGAAACAAACTGACTCCAGTTTTGTAGATAACAAATAACTAACTAAATAAATCTGATATTTTTTTTAAAACTAAAAGGTAAAAATGGGAAGTTTCGTTATCATTTATGGTATCTGAAATCTTCGTGTCTCTGAAGTCTCCATGTGTGCATATTTACAAATGTCCAAGGCCAGATTCACCACAGTATTACACTAGTTTTATGCTGGTGTTACTTGATTGATTTCAGTGAAACTACACTGAGGTAAAACTGGAGTAATGCAGTGGGAAAGCAGGCCCTACAGGTCTGAGCAGGGCTTGGGAAAGTATTATTTAAATTATGTGATTTCTGTATATCTCCACTCCACTCAGGTATAACTGATGAAATTTGCACATTGCCTGGTGGAGGTCTGCCACATACCCCATAAGAAAGGAAGCTATGTATAAATGGGAGTAATCTGGTGAAAATATGAGGGGAAAACATAATTCTCTTCCTTTTCAAAATTCAAAATGGGTTGCTCTGACCCATCCGTTTTCTCTTCGAGCCTGATTATGATCATACACGGATATAATTCAGGAGTAACTCCATTATAGTCATTTGAGTTACTCCAGTCTAAAAACTGCACAAGTGCAGAATCAGGCTCTTCTTTTTTCATGTCTGATCCTGCAAACTAAACACCCTTTGCCTTTCCTTAGCCTTCAACCCCTTTGCTGGCTCAGACAGAGATCACAGGAAAGGGATTTAATTCTGAATGCTACCTTATGTCTTTAGCAGCCATGTTGAATCAGAGTAGTTAATTTTCTGGCAGTTCAGTGGGCGCAATTTCAGCTCCCACTGAAAAGCATGCCTAGCAGGCAAATGGTAGATCTCTTGTGAGTTTGGAAGGGCTTTTTCAACAGAATTCACTGCAGTTCTAAACTTTAAACATTGTGACAGATGCCAGAAAAATTCAGCAGCCAGTTCTTAAGGGCACTTTTTCTTAGGAATATATGTATTTATATACGTATATATTTCAGCAGAGCCAGACTCAAGACAAAACTTTAGCATCTTCTGTTAACCTCCCCTGCTCCTTTATCAAATATACATAATTATAGTGTTTTGTATACTAGTCTAAACAAAAAATAAAAAAAATTAAAAAGTGAAACAGAAGTTCAGCTGATGGCATTGGCAGTGAACTGGACAGAAAATGCCAAAGAGGAAGGTGCTCCCACACTTTCTGTAAAGTAAAGAAAACATTTTGGGGTCCATAAAAACCATACAAGAATGAGTCATTCATTTGTGCTGTTAAGTATTACAGTTGTTGCAACTAGATACAGAGAGTCTGATTCAGCTCTCACAGTGATATAAACCAAGAGTTAATTCAAGCCAGTGGTGTTAAACTGTTATGAATGTGTCCGGGAACAGGCTTTGGTCCAATGGTCAAACACTAGGTACCAGAATACTGCTTCAGTTTTAACCATGAAGTAAAATACTATGGACTGGATAATGGGCCAGCATATGTGGCTGTGCAGAGCATACAGAGAAGGAAGATTGCCCTTTTATATCTTTCCTGTATCCCCTCTGCATGGATTGGATGGGGGAGAAATGGAGTCTGCACACCCAGTACTTTCTCCCATGCAGATAGGTGAAAAGGACCATGGAATGGGCAGAGCCTTGGCTCCATTCCCCCCTACCCCCTCTCAACAGGGCACCAGCACAGCTGCTTCAGAGGTGAAATTTCCTCCCCATGGCTGTTCCTGGGGCAATGCAGCTGTGTGCTATCCATTCTGCTAGACTAGCAGTAAATGGGAAATTTAGCCCTATAGCATCATTGGGGTAATTTTGTATTGAATTATCATGCATTATTGTTGTATGATGTCATTATTAATTATCTAGTTATCCTTTATAGAGTTCCAGAGACATGCATCACAGTTTTCAATAATAAAGATCCAAGTATTGAACAAGATGACTCAATGACAGTTTGGCAACACTATGAATTATGATATCAGATTTAACTTCTTTACACATACTCAAAAGAAGTATCTTAGCTGAATATATAGTAAGTTACAATAAAGCATCTGTTATCATGTGTTCTTAATATATTTATTTTATATTTTTGTGTAGTGATTGTTAATTGGAGGAATCCCAAAGCGCTTCCCAAAATATGAGCCTGATTATCCTCTTGCTTGCGCTGTTTAATATTGTTGACTTCAATAAACGTACTCCTAATTTACACTGATGTGAGAGGAGAATCAGCCAAATATAGCTACAGCACCAGTCCTTGCACTGCACAAAAGTGGGTTTGGGAGAGGAAAAATATAGGCAAGGAAACGAGGCAAACTCCTACCCTCAACAAAAGTGCCATGGGGTCTGTAACATCTATGCAGAGCAGACATATGAAAAACCCAGACAGTATATGGCATGGAACCATTTGGAATGATAGACTTGAGTCAACACTGCCAGGTTTGAAATCCATCCTTATAGGAAAACTAGATATTTCTAACCAGAGGCTTAGAACACTACACCATTTCTCTGGATCCTTTATAGCTTGGGGCTTCACTGTGCTAATATTGATGTCGGTATGACATTATCTACTTAATATACATGATACTAGTTTCCTTTTTTCTTTTTATGGGGTACATCAGTGACATTGGTGCCTGCAGCAGTAAAAACAAGAAAAAACATTATCTCTCTACTCATTTAAAAGATTTTTTTAATTACCTAGGTGTAAAGATGATGTGGAAGCCTAAAGACCATAGGGGTCTTTTTCCCCCTTTGGAGAGGGTTAAGAATTCAGGTTCTGCACAGTTGATTGGAGTTTATTCTAAATATTCCTCTCATTTATTCCCACAACAGCTGCCCAAAGCCATTTATATGTTTCTGGGCTTAAGCTAACATCTCCTTTCTATTTTTTTCTGTCCTTTCTTTTCCTCTCCTTTCCTTTTCTTTCCATCTGGATTTGGCCCCTGATCTAAAGAAAATTGCATGGGAGGTTGCGAGGTGTTTCACAGTAGTTGTTTTATAAAAAGTTCAGGCTCTCAAATGAAAAATGAATGTGTCCCAGCTTGTCAGCTCTGTATGATCAATATCTATCCAGAGATCAAAAGATTATTATTTTAGGAAGCAGCTAGACAATACTTTTGCATTTTAAACTCCCTTTTTAAAAAAATTTGAAATCAAGGGCATTCATTGAATGAGTTGCCTTTATGAATTCTGTTACAGGTAATTAAATGTAAGTTTACACATTTAATTTACTTCTGAGAGCGAGAGACTAGTAAATGACCCAGTTAAGGAAAAAGTACTCAGCCTAATTGGATGTAATGATTGTTTGCTAGTGTTTATTACTGTACTACAAGTAGACCCTTAATCTGTGATTCTAATTTGGTTTAGCAGCAGACCTGTAGTACTTGAAGCTACCATCAGTGTTTCAGCTAGCATCATGAAACTGGCTATATTTATTTGGGAACTTTTAATTTCTGTGTGTATTAGGGTGGGAGGAAGGATATTTTTTTACCAATATTGTTCTGCAGCATTACCTCCAGGCTCTGTTTTACCTGCAAAAATATTGTTTGGGTAGATATATTAGTGCATTTTTCCTAAGGAAAAAAGATAGGTTCTACCTCCCTGCATGCATAATGCAACAATTAATAGTAACTAGGATTTACCACTAAACTGTTTTTGGATTAAGGCTGTTTGTGGTATAAAGGTGTCTTCAGCATAGGAGGCCGCTCCACTGAGGGCCTGATTCTGGTCATACTTAACTTCAGTGTAAATCAGGTGTTGAAGTCAATGGAGTTTTATCAGTGTGAAACTAGTGTAAGGTCAAGCCCTAAGATTACAGATTCCAGTGATATTCATTACCAAATTTTGCTTAATTATTTATACCTTGCTCTGTAACTCTCACTCACAATCCCTAACTTCCAAGGAGCAACATAAAGAGAGGGCATCTTGCATTTGAACCTGCTTATCATAGAAGAGATTTGTTGCTTAAAAATAGCACACTGTATTTTATGCCCAGGAGACCAGTACTTGGATTTCAAGATACTTATGTAATTATTCTTTATTTCATAAGCTGTCAGACTGATAAATGAAATCAGAACTGACTTTGAAAAGCAAGGTCATTTGATGACCGGTTCACTTAAGCAAGGTGCTTCTGTGTTCACTATGATGGATTTGAGGGGTTTATAATATAATATATCACACATGAAAATGAAATTAAAGTAACATTAAACTCACAATAGCAAGGAAATTCAAAGTGGAGGCTTCTGCTTCATCCTTAATTCACCCCGTTATTCCTGGCTATTACAGGGCCCTCATATTGGTGGGTGATGTTAGATATCACATATCCTGCTGCATGGGCATAGCAAAGTGAATTAAGGGCAGCCTTAACTCTATTGACTTTTGTGTGGGTTAAAGATAGAGCCTTAATAATACTTCAGTGTATTTTAAACGTATGTTGTTAACTGCAGGCTGAAACAAAAGGGAAATAGTCTAATACTGTAGGCCCAAAGAAGTGATTAGGTTCTATCATGGTAATAGGCATTTGCTTAAAGAAAACAGTTTTATAATTTGCTGTATTGAACATGTACAATGTGTAGGAATAGTGACAACTTTTCAAAATAGGACATGCTGCAAAACCAGACAAACGGTTTCTAAACCCGACTTATTCCAGTTAAAAATATATAAAGTTATAGAAGCAGGAAGAACAGACTGGATGACCCATACAAAACTGAAAAATTGTGACAATAAAGCAGGTTTGTATCATATCAGCTGAAGTCATTGGTGCATTTATTTTTTAAAATAATTCAGAGTTTTCTACTGTTGTATCTAACACAGAATGAATAGTGCAGTACATACTTGAGAGTACGACAGGGAGCTTAGGGAAAGACTCAGGTGGAGAAGTAAGGAGAAAGAGAAGATGGTGGTGGGAGCTCTTTCATTCATGTGAGTTTGTTTGAATATAGAATCCTGTTTAATCTCAATTACTCTTTGTTTAGCTTATTCAAAGTGCAACATTTGTGCATTATTTCTTCTCTATACACATCATACCCACACATCCATGTACATATACGCATATAAGTGTGTAGTAGGGTGGCCATATTTCCCTAAACTAAAAACATGACTCGCAGGCCTGGTGTCGACACTGCACACACTCCCCCACAGTCCACCACACCCCCAATTGAGCCAAGTAGCAAAGACGGGAGCAGGAGGAAAAGAGTGTGAGGTGCAAATATGTGAATACTTTTGGGCTCAGAGCCAGGAGGTGAAGCTATTGGACTATGATGTAGCTAGTGGTGCAATACCCTTTTAGGGGCTGGGGTAGCAGAGAGGCAGGAAGAAGGCTCCAGATAGTGGTAGGGACCCAAGAGACTCCAGATAGCAGTGCTGGGGAGGTAAAGGGAGGCCGGGATATGCCAGAAGTGGGAGGTAGACTGGAGAGGGGGTCGGTAGGACATGAGGCCACTGTGGGGGGATGGAGGCTGTGTTGCGTTCCATGCCCCAGTACAAGCAGATTGGCACTTACCAGCTGGATTGCCAGGTTGGGCCCAGGGCCACAAGTCATGGCTCCATGGCCCAGCTGGCCCAGAAGTCTATGGAAACCAGAGAAGAATTTGAATTAAGGCCCTGACCAGTGCTGCCCTCTGATTGGGCTGCAGAGTGAGCACGTGACACCCAATCACTCCCTGATTAGAAGAGCAGGGCATAGCGAAGATACATTGACCAGGCTTCTGCGCAGCCTCCCGCTGGGATGCAGGGCATGGACCTTTAGCTGCCCCCGGAGGTAGTGGAGACCTCCTCCTCCCCAAACATTGCAGCTTGCCCGCGAATGTTCCTCCGCACCTAGGGGGGCACACCCCACTTCTTTTGGCAAATCTGGGCATTTTTCCCATTTGTTCTTGCCAACTGATGATCAATTGGCAAGAGCAAACAGGACAAATGCCCAGGTTTGCCAAAAAAGTTAGGACATCTGGGACAAGGCTTAAAAAGTGGACTGTCCTGGCTAAAACAAGACATAAGGTCATCCGGGTATATATGCATATATACTTTATGTGGAACATCTGTGTGTAAGTATATATTAGGGGAAGGGAAATCTACAGAAGGCCACAACAACAAAACAAACCTCTTCATTGCAATTTGTCTTTAATAGGTTTTTGGCTTTATGGATTGTTTTTGCATAATGTGAGCAAAATATGTTATATTTCCTTATCAGATGGTTGAATGTGCTCTGCTGTCCTGGCAGAGTTCAATACAAGATCTATACTCCTTGATTTTCAGTTCAAATAAATCTGTTAAAGTAGTGTAAGGTGTGAAATGCTTGGCTCTTGAAGACCATGAGGCAGCAACATTTAAGTGGGTTTCTAAATGGCTTTATTAATGGGATAGAGAGAATGCACTGAGTATTGACTAAATCTTGCTCTTTAACTGGAATATTCATCTTCTTTATTTATTTTTTTAATACCCTTTTCTTTTTTCCTTTGCTTCTCATTCATGGTTGTTGCTAACGCTCCCCTCCTTTCCTGATGGGGCAGCCAACAGTTCTCTCCGGAGGCAGTATCATTATATTTGCCTGGTTCACTTAGTAGCAGATGGTGAAGAGCAGTAGAGCTGATATATTGCACTTCACAGAAATCAGAATCCTTCTGGTACCTCTGCAACATACATACTCCTGACTTGAGATTGTTAATTCGATTGCTTCCCAAAGTGGGATTCTTTTTTGTGACTGTGTATTGGCCAAGTACTGTATGTATGAACCATCTTGTGATCTGCTGTGTAGCTGGGTAGTGAAAAGACTAAATACCTGCAATTTGTACTTATTGCAAGGACTATTTGTCACTTACTTCTATTTTTATCAAAAATTAAAGGGTGAAGATAGCTCTGATATTTTTCAGTTTTGCTGGCTGACAGGCAATTTTTTTTTAACTGTCTGCCAAAGGAAATCTGTTTTCTGAGACCATTTTAATGCATACTTAGTACCAGAGGCAGGGGTAATTTACACTTTAACAAGGTATTGTGACAAGGTAGTCATTATATTTTTATCACGTCATTATGACATTACCACCTGGAAAGCCCTAGCTGATTAATTAGTGGCATATATTAAATTTATAACCCTAGAACTCTGAAGTTATCATACATAAGTGGTGTAATTATAGTAAGATATAGTGTGGTGGTGAATTGGAGGTGCAGATGCTCTAGATCCATCTGTTGAAATAGTTTTTATGGGTGCCAGTAGGTAGTGAGTTGCAGAGGAGAGATACTTTTAAAAAAAAAAAAAACCACTAAGAAAAGAGGCTGAAGTCACTGAAGGTTTTGAAACAAAATATACTTTGGCTGAGTGTTCTTAGGGTCCATTCTCAGATACATATTTAAAAGAGATGCAGTTTCAAAGCGTTTTACTGCCCTTAAAATGTATCAGTTTTCCCATTTACCTTACATTTTTATTATTCAATTATTTCACATTTATTTTAGCTTTTCTAACTCAGATAGTTGTAGGTCTTCCCTACTGTGCTTGATACTTCGTAAGACCTGCATTGGCTATTTTAAAGGTTGCATCAGCTATCTGTGGCTGACAGTAGGTCCTGGTTTTGTCAGGATGGATTTTTCTTCATCACCCTTTTCATCTGTCTCTACATCTTCTTGTGTTTTTCTGTCACTTAGTTTGACCAGTTATACTCATGTGTCCATGTGGTGTATAAACTGACTTGTAAATGAATGTGTGACCTTTTTCATCCAAGTTGAGTTGTTGAGCACAGACATTCACATGTTGTTTTATTTTGCACTGAGGTGTTTCCAATTCTGTTTGCAAATAACTTATGTTTTCTTTTCCCCTTCTCATGTAGAAAATGAAGTGACTGCTTTCCCAGTCTTAGATAGTGACCAGAGTGAAATCATTGATACCAATGGAGCTGGTGATGCATTTGTTGGAGGTACTTATTGCTTTCTTTGCTCTTATTTGGAGGTTAGACACCCCCCCACCCCCACCCCAATTCTTTACATAATATGCATTTTTCAGTCTAGAATTTGAAATTGTTCTTTAAGGTAATTTTGTTCTTTTTCAGTTTTCATTTACATCCTGAGATTGTGTTTTAATTAAGTGCTAATTCTCACAGGAAAAAATGTGCTCTATGACTTTAAAGATAATATGCGATTATGTTATACCGTGGTTGTTTTCGCGAGATTAATTGTATCTGTCAGAATGTTGCATAAACGAGCTGCATCAAATACATTATATAGTGTACTCAGATCCCTCCTGGTTTAAATGTTAACACGCTGTTGTTCTTTAAAACAGGTTGTGGTGAATATTAAATAGCATGTTAATAATTGAGTCTTCTGATCATGTCATTTTTTTCTAGAACATCTGTTTCCAATACAGTTGTTTGGCGATCAGAAAATAATACAAAGGGGATAACTTTTTAAAACTAGACTAGAATATTATCTGGCATTGTTTAATATCTATTTGCAAACTTACTATATTTTGGCATAAACCCTCAAAAAAAGAGGATGTCATGTCTATGCCTGTTTTCAAAATGACTTTGCATAAGCCAAGAAAAAATCCAATCCAAAAGTTCCCTCGTTGATTGTAGCCTTTATGCAGTTCAGGACATACTATTGCATCTTGAAGGCTCTAATATCCACTAAGGTTACATCTATATTAGAAATGCTACAGCTGTGCGGCTATAGTGTAGACACTACAGTGATGGAAAGAGTTCTTCCATCATGGTAGTAAATCCAGCTCTCCAAACGTTATACCTATATTTAAAGGCAACACTAGGGTTGATGCTGGCAATTACATAGCAATATGTACTTTTTACTTAATGGAACTTATTGCCACAAGATATTGAGACTGAGCCCTTAGTAGGTTCAAAAGTGAACTAAACTTTTATATGGATAATGAGAATATTCACATTCACATTAGATAGGATAAAACGAATTAAGAAGAGTCCTTCCCTCTTCCAGGCATAAGCCAACCACTCATTAATGGGGATTAGAAAGAAACTTCCGCTCTTGGCAATTACACTATAATTGTCCACAACATTCTTTCACTTTCATCTGAAGTCTCTGGTACTGGCCGCTCTACGAGACTGGAAACCGGACTATATTGACCATAGGACTGATCTGATCTGTGTTCCGCTGGAAACAATCTCTGTGCTATCTTATACCAGATTTTCTTCCATCCCCTTTAAAAATATATTTGTGGAAGATGCAGCCTTTTATGATCTATTCACAAGAGATGATCCTATATTGTGGTGGTGGCAGTGATTGTATTATTTGACATTTATAGTGCCTACTCCAGCCATGGAATTGGAGCCAGATGTCAAATTACTGTCCTACCCAATTTTTTTATAATGGAAAATCTTTTCTCTATCTTTTCGACACTCCTCACTTTAAAAGGTTGAGTCTATTGATACCCCTCTTACCAATATAAGATTTTGATTCAGCTTTTAATTTCCTTACAGCAAAATGCTTCAAATTCCATCTGTTGACTCATAAAATGCAATCATGGTTGTATTAGAGACTGAAGAACATAGCTATTTTTGGAAAGTAAAGGAAACAAAGTCCTCTCAGCAGAGCTCATCTTACTTTTCTTGGAGTGGTAAATTAGCATAGCATAGTAAATGAGCTGTGGGCTGCTGGGTCAAAGGCCTTTGCTTCAGCTAGTGTCTGAGACAACGACACATCCTAGTGGAAACTAAAGATTGCATTCAGGGAGTCTGTTTTTTCCCCTCAAACCATCAGGGTGTTAGAATGTATCATATATCTTGAAACCCTTAAGCTGAACCACTCATATCCATGGGCATGGGAAACTGAAGTGGAACCTAGTTCTGGGGTCCACAGGATTGGTGGAAAAAATCAGCCTCTGTGAGTAATAGCAAATGCCAGGTTGGCAGACTGTTCTGTGCAAATAGCTTCAGGGGCAATAAAGGTGTGAGAAGCCAAAAATAAGAAATGTATTTCTTGTCCAGAGAGAATCCAACTACTAAAGTTCAATACATTTAAAAATAATTGAAATGAAAGATTTTTAACATGTTTCTGAGCACCTGTAGCTCACAATTGGCTTCAACTGGATTTATGGATGTTCAGCACCTCTAAAAATTAGGCCTCAAAATCAAAGCTCTGCTCAGGTAAGCAGCTGAAGACAAAAAAATTAACTGGATTCTTCAGCGGGAACTTGGCTTGATAGGGTTTGACTTCAGAAATGTCTTTGAATTCCCTGCTTCCACCTGCAGGCAGGAAACCACCTTACCCTTTGTTCAGATTGACCCATAAGAAATTGAATTTTAAAAGTTACTAACTTAATACAATATTTCATTATTTTGAAACACTTTTCTGAACACTACCATCAGTTCTGCTGCCTCTGCTGGTTTTCAGCAGCACCACATCCTTTTATCAGCTTAAGCAACAACAAGCTGCTTACAGCAGTTCAGCGCCTCTAGTGGTTTTCAGCAGCATGTCAGATTTCCATTTATAGTATGAAATGAATCCCTGAAACACCCATAAATTAAAGCTGTAATTCCACCTCAGGGTTCTGGTAACACTGACAAATCACTTGAGCTTTGCTAACATAGTTATGTCACCAGGGCCCTCATAATGGAATTACAGCCTGATTCTGCAGAGTTTAGAGAGGGTTTCCTTATTATATAGCCAGTCCCATCTTGAACCACCCTAATCATGTGTTGCAAAGACCATGTAATGGCAGTGCACATTGGAAATAGGGAAAGTTATATCATTTTGAGCTCAATGTGCTTTCCTAATTTCCTAGATTAAGAGAACATTCCGCTCTGCTGTCCTGCTGTTTTTTCATAGTAGGTCTGTCTGCCATTTGGAATCCTCTTTGCCATTGCCGCTGTAACACATGAAAACAGTGAGACTATTTTGTGACAGTCACTATCCTTGTTCCCTGCAAAAATCTCTCTTAGTGTCTGTCCACTAAATGGAACTGGGAAGAAAAATCATAACAAATGAACAGGAAAAAGTGCAAAATCAAGATGTTCTACAGGGTCTCTCAACAAATGTCATAGCTAATCTAATGTGATTTCATTGTATGCTGCATGAAAAATGCTAGAGTATGAACTGTAACTGCAAATGATTTTTTAGTAGCGTAATGCAGCGGTGACAGAATATGTGCAGTAATGTTATAGCCATGTGATAAAAAAATCTTATACCACTCACAAGGGCCAAAATTCTTGAGATAAAAGTAACTCCTCATTAAGTGCTGTGAGGCGCCAAGTACTAGCCCAGAACATTTTACTTCTGTCAGTATCAAAGCTGCAGTCACCAGCCAAACCAGTTGTCATTTTCAAAATCCCATTGACATTTTTTAACATAGGGAGGGATCCCAGGATGAAGTTACATAATTATAGTTTAAAAACTACAAAAAGAAATATTTCTTTTATGTATATACTCGCAGAATAAACAATTATCTCTTCTTTTTTAAAGAAACATAGCATCAGCCTTGCTCAGTGACAGCTACTGTATCAGCCATCAGAACACAGTTCATATAGAAGTTAGTACTTGACACAACAGGAATAGTCTGCCTTCCTACGTATCCTCTCTCTGTGTGCCTCATTGAATTTTGTATTAGCGTATCATCTTAAAATACACAGGATTTACTGGATATGTTTTCCTGTCTTCTGTTATATTCTTGTTGCCACATGGACCAAAATAAAGCCAAAGCCCTCATCTTTAATATGGAGGTAAGGCCTATGGAGAATGCAGGTCCCAGTTTGTGATTCTTCACCGTGATCTGAATGCCTTTACAAACTACATTTGCCTTCTGAACAGCTGGCAAGTTGCCAAGTGTCCCTCAACTGTGCAAAGATTGGCCTTCTTTCTTGTGACTAATGCAAAAATTCTCTGTTGGGTTGACATTCATATATGATTTCAGAATAATATATTTTGTATATTTGTACATTACTGAATTTTTTTTTTTTTCATTTCTGAATGCGTAAAATTCTTCAAATCTATAAAATGCAACACAGGACATGTATAAATAGGCTTATGCAGACCCCATAATTCTTTCAACAGGATAGCTTTAGCACATCATTACTTCAATGATGTAGGTTTTTCTCCAGAAAATTGTTTAACATAAAACCAAAGGGCTTGATTATATTAAATCAGTGTAAATCAAGGATAACTTCACTGAAACCAATAGTTTCACCAGTGTAACATTGGTGTAAGTGAAAGCAGAATGAAATCCAACATTTTTATAGCTGCTGCCATAGAATCATAGACCATAGGTTTAGAAGGGACCGCAAGGGCCATCTAGTCTAACCCCCTGTCAGTATGCAGGATTCGTTGCTTCTAAACCATTCAAGACAGATGGCTATCCAGACTCTTTTTGAAAACCTCCAGTGAAGGAGATTCTATGACTTCCCTAGGTAGTCTGTGCCATTGTCTTTTTGTTCTTACAGTTAGGATAAGATTTTCCTGAGATTTAATCTAAATCTGCTAAACTGTAGTTAGAACCCATTGCTGCTTGTCTTGCCCTCTGTGGCAAGAAAGAACAATTTTTCTCCATCTTTCTTATGGCAGCTTTTCAAGTATTTGAAAACCACTATCATGTTCCCTCCTTAATCTCCTCTTTTCCAAACTAAACATACCCAGTTCCTTCAGCCTTTGCTCATATGACTTCCATTCCATCCCTCTGATCAATTTTGTTGCTTGCTTCTGGATCCTTTCCAGTTTATTTACATCCTTTCTATACAGCGGTGACCAAAATTGGACACACTGCTCCAGCTGAGGCCCAACTAGTGCCAAGTAGAGAAATACTATCACCTCCCATGACTTGTATGCTATACCTATGTTCATGCAACCCAAAATAGCTTTTGCTTTTTTTGCAACAGCATTGCATTGTTGATTCGTGTTGAGGTTGTGATCCACCACAACACCCAGATCCCTCTCAGCAGTGCTATTGCCAAGCCAGTTACCCCCATTCTGTATTCGTGTATTTGGTTTTTCTTCCCGACATGTAGAGCCTTACATTTATCTTAGCTGAATTTCATTTTGTTGTCTAGAGCCCAGTTTTCTAATTTTTTCAGGATCCCTTTGAATTTTAGCTCTATCCTCCAAAGTGTTTGCAACACCCCCTCCCCCCCCAGCTTTGTGTCATCTGCAAATTAGATCAGTATGCACTCTATTCCTACATCCAGGTCATCAATAAAGATGTTAAATAATACTGGACCCAAAACAGATCCCTGTGGAACCCCACTTGAGACCTCCTTCAACTCTGACATCATTCCATTAATAGTTGCTCTTTGTTTGTGATTGTTTAACCAATTATGTATCCACTTAATGGTAGTTCCACTGAGCCCACATTTCTCCAGCTTATTTATGGGAATGTCATGTGGGACTATGTCAAAAGCCTTGCTAGAGTCCAGGTGTGTTATGTCCACCACATTCCCCCTATGTATCAAACCAGTTTCTTTGCCAAGGAAGGAAATCAAGCTGGTTTGGCATGATCTGTTCTTGGTAAATCCATGCTGGCTGCTAATGATCACCCCTTTATCCTCCAGGTATTTGCTGCTCTAGTAGCTTGCCAGGCTGACTGGTCTATAGTTTCTTGGCTCCTCCTTTTTCTTCTTTTTAAAGATAGGCACTATGTTAGCCCTTCTCTAGTTTTCTGGGACCTCTCCTGTCAACCATGAGTTTGCACATATTATCCCCAATGGCTCCAAGATTTCTTCAGCTAATTCCTTCAGCACCCTGGGGTGAATAACATCAGGCCCCGCTGACTTGAATTCATTCAAATTAGTCAGAAAATCTCTGACATGCTCTTTACTTATCCCAATCGGCATCTCTTCCCCTTTATTGTCCATGTCTCTGGGGAATGCCTCCTGCACAGAGAATTCAAGAAACTTGAAAAATTTTGTTCTTCAGGTGCTTGCTCATGTCCATTCCAATGCAGTCACACTCTCATAGCACCTGTATAAAGGGCACTGCCAACCTGCCATTCCCTCAGTTCCTTCTTACCACTCATGACAGTCGCTGGAACTACGACTCATTCTTGCTTCTGCATACTTCTTTAGTGGACTTTTTCTGTCTTATTGTATATAGTTGATTGAATGTAGTAGTTAAGTTTTAGTTATTAATAGTTGATTTAAAGTTAGTGAATGGGAGTAACCCTCCCGGCACCAGAGGATGCCTCGTTCTCCAGGTTTCAAGCCTTATGAGTCTTGTCACAAGGGTATGCCTGTGAGTGGCTCTCTTTCCAGTTGCCTCAAGTGTCGGGGGGGAAGCTCACATGCAGGAGCAATGCAGAATTTGTAGGGAGTTCAAGCCCTGCACCAAAAAGGATAGAGACATTAGACTCTGGTTGATCCTAATGGAGGCAGCATTCTGACCTCTGTGGGAGCTGGGTCACTTGGACTCAGCACCGAGTACTTTGGCCTCGGTAAGGAGCACCCTGGCTACACTTCGGCACACCCGATGTCATTCCCGAGCATTAGCACCAAGGTGAGACTTTCCAACTGTGTCTAAGGATCACAGCATCGTCAAACATCCCCCTTCGACCAAAAGGGTCTCAGAGATTAAAGCCCTTACTTCAGAACCTCCATTCATGGTATTCTTCAAGGACAAGGTCCATCTGTATCATTACCCAGCCTTCATCCTGAAGATAGTTTCACAATTGCTTAGTAATCCAGGACATATTCCTTCTGGTTTTCTATCCGAAAACACATGCCAACAAACAAAAGCAGAGACTTCACTAATTAGATGTCAGACGTACGCTTGCCTTCTACATCGAAAGGACTAAATCAGTTTGGAAAACTACTCAACTTTTTGTGGTTATTGCAGACAGGATGAAGGGTCTTCCAGTCTCAGCCCAGAGAATTTCATCGTAAATCACTTCCTGTATCCGCACACACTATGACCTGGTGAAAGTCCCTGCTCCTGCCCTGACAGCACATTCCACAAGTGCCCAAGCATCTTTGGCTGTGCTGCATTCATGGCACAGGTCCCTAGCAGGATGTTTGTAGAGCAGCAACATGGCCTTTCTGGCCACACATTCGCGTCTCACTGTGCCATCACTCAGCAGGCTAGGGACAATGCTGGATTTGGCAGAGCAGTGCTACAATTTGTTTGTCAATGAACTCCAAACTCTCCACCTGTGCAACTGCTTGGGAGTCACCTACATTGGAATGGCCACGAGCAAGAACTCGAAGAAGAAATGGTTACTAACCCTTTGTAGCTGTTGTTCTTCCATATGTGTTGCTCATATCTATTCCAAAAATCCCCGCTCCTACCCTTCTGTTGGAGTTAGCCGGCAAGAAGGAACGAAGGGGACGGCGAGTTGGCATGGCCTTTTATACCAGTGCTATGAGAGCATGACTCCAGGAGGCACCAGAGCCAACCCGACAGTTACCACTGAAGGTAAAACTTTCTGCTGGCAGTGCTCGTGGCAAGCACACATCTACATTGGAATGGACATGAGCAACACATCTCGAAGAACAACAGTTAGGGTAGGTTAGTAACTGGTTTTTTGTTAGGTTTTTTGGCTTTCAGCGGGATTTTCAAAGGAGCATAAGGAACTTAGGGGTGCAAGTCTTACTGAAAGTCAATGGAAGTTGGGAACCTAACTCCTTTAGGCTCCTTAGAAAATCCCACCCTCCTCCATTTTTTGAGAGCTCTTAGGATGGTTAAAGAAACTGACTGAACAAAAAGTGAAACTTCCATAAGCAGCTATGGAAATTTTCTCTTCTCATAGTAAATTAAACATTGTTCATGAATGTGCACCGTCTTGAAGAGACCCACAAGTCCTTCCTGCTTTTAAAGTGATGGCATTTTATGTGCATGCATATGCACATATATTGTAGATATAAATAAAGAATGCTACGCAAAACAGCTGTGGGATTACACAGCAGAAAGTTCTTTTAACATGGTCAACATACACGAGTAGTTTCAGTGCTTTATGATATTAAAACTCTGAGATGAATGAGTTTGCGGCCTTATTCAAAAGTTCCTTTACTTACTCTATTTGTATGATATTACAAAGTTATAGACAAAAACATGTTTTTACTGAAATTGTAGCAGGGGCACAAAATATACCTTTGCTTCTTATGTATTTGTTTCAGTAAGGATCTCACAGAAATGTAGACAGAGACAGACAAGAAAAAAATTCTAGATGTCTTGAAATCAAAGTTCCAGAAACTAGGAACAATTGATTGTTGAGTGGTAGGACTGTGACATCAGAGACTACTTAATCCCCATACAATGACATTTAGTTCATATGTATATAGCTATTTTAATTGGTTAAAATACCATGGAAAGTTGTCACAATTTTTTCAATCACATTTTAAAAAGACACATTTCACGGATATAATGTCAGAACCTTAAAATACAGCCCTCTGATGATACCATAGCCCTGAGATACAACTTTATTTGCCAGCTGGCAGTATGATTGTTGTGATATCAATTAAATATATATGAATATGTAACACACAATGGCTTATTTCTGTTATAAAATTTATCTTCATGAGGAAAGAGGCAAGGGGATACTACTTGTGAGTTATTCAGTTTTTCCTTCCAAGTGAAGATAAATGTTCTAACAGAGATCACTGTTCATGTTGTCTCCATTTATACAACATCAGCAGCTAATTGCCTCTAAGCAATCCTGTTCCTGAAATCATAGCTGATGATGTATAAAGTGTTGAAATAAAAATACCTTTTTAATATTATGAGCATTTTGACTGACAATCCATTTTCCACATCTTTAATGCTGCTGTTGTATAAACAGCACATACCAGTATAATAGCTGAGCTGTAGATAAGGCATCAGTCTTCACTTCCTAGGGGATGACTTGTCAGAACACTCAACATGTTCATGACTTTACTGCTCGGGTGTTCTGATGTCATGCTTAACTCACAAAGATAAATGCCACATCTAAAACTAGGTTATTAGATGCCCCCTCTGTCTCTATAGCTGACCTTCTGTAAACTAGAATATTGTCAGATTATACCTTCATAGCGGATTTTTCTGTCACTGCTGGAGGTACACCATTATTCCGATAAATGTTGTAGTAAGCCACCAATATTCAACTTCCACATTGGAACTGGCACAAGTTAGAAATTTGACATACTGTTTGAATTGCCACCACCTTAAAAAAAAAAAGAGTATAAAAATAAACACATCACTCAGAAAAAACACTGAATATTTCTTTTTTCCATTTACCTCATTGTTTCACACTGTACACATTCCTAAATATTATTTATAATGAAAACTCATCAGACATGTTTACAATCATCAAAGCTTTATTTGGAAGTAATAGGTTATACTGTATTAGTATATGTATAGGATCATGAACTATGCTCCAAATGCAATTTCAGTGCAATCCTATCTGTTTTTCTTACCACCTTTCCACTGGGATCCAGATATTCAGCTGTCTGTTTTCATTGTCTTTTCTGTTTTTCATCTTATTAAAATACAGTAAGTTAAAATTTTAAATATCCAATTAGACAAAACACACATGCCTTAGAAAACAATGTAAAGAAATAAGTACAAGAAACAAAATGCTAATTCATCTGCTCTCATTTTGAAAGTAACATTTCATTTTTTAATGCATTAAAAGGGATGTGTGAATGGAGTAAAATGCTCCACAGTTCTTGGTTTGGCAGAATTAGGGTCTGCTCTGTTAAGGTGCTGAGCATTTTCAGCTCTCCTTGACATGAGCAGCACTGTAGAATGCTCATTATTTTGCAAAATTGGGCCTTAAAGGAGAGAGATCATTCTTAACAACTTTCTGGCCAGACTTGATGGAAAACGAAAACTGAATATGTGTTATGTACATTTAAAAATATTTTGCATTAGAAGCAGATTTTTATAACAAATTATAAGGTTCCAATTTTTGCTCCGTTAGTTCTGTTAATCTGACTTAAAGCCTGAAAGCAAATCATCACTGTTTAAAAATATTTTGTCACGCCTACTGTCACTGTAACATTTTATTTTATGTTAATGTGGCATCCATTAGAAAAATCACGTAATGATGAAGAAAATGTTGTATGGAAGGTTAGAGAAGTGACTTTAATGAGTTATTATTATCTCTCACTCAGAATATTAGTAATATTTTTGCACCGTTTTAATGTATTCTGAGTAGAAATACAGGCAATAGTCAAACTGGATCATCAAACAGATTCCTTTGGGAGACAGGGCAGGATATAATCTCCTGAGAGATGATGCATCAGATTAAGATGATACTATATTAGCATAAAATATAATATAAAACATAGTGAGATTTCACATGTTCTCTATAAAATGTATTAATTATTTCATATCTGATAGGCCCTCTAATGGGGACCTTTATCCTGCCCTCACACTAAGTGGCTTGACTGGATGATCTATGAGGTATTCTGACTACTATATAGTGTGTATCACCTCCCCCAGCATTGAAATGCAGCCACTTCTTGGGTGCAAACACAGCTGGGGTGAAATCCTGGCACCAGTGAAGTTGATAGAAAAACTCCAATTGATTTCAGTGGGACTCGGATTTCACCCAGGAGATGCACATGTCACTACAAAATATTTAAACACATAGGCCCCAACTCTGCAAATATTTCTATGCACATGCTTAGCACTACTGTGGGTAGTGTCATTGAAATCAGTAGAGCTACTCACATTAGCAAAGTTAAGCATATGCAAAAATGTTTGCAGGATCAGGGCCACAAAGAGTAAAAATACTGTGTCCAGTTGAGAGGTTGCCTTACTTTGGTTTTCTACTGTACTTAATAAACAATACTGTCATTGAAACTTCTTGGTAATTGACAAGAGGCTTTTCCTAACCGTGTCAGTAGTTATTTAAAAAAGAAAGAGACATTAAATATCACCCTTTTTTAATTCATTGCATAGAAGCTCTATTAATATAGTGCTGCGGTAGAGAATTTCAGCCCACAAAAGTCATCCCATTTGCACAAAGGTTTTATTTTGTTTCGCTCTGCATGCTTTAATGCCTGGCAATGTGTTTGCAAAGTACAGTGTGGCTGTCTTATGGTTGCTGTGGGAACTATAACTTTGAATTTCCTGGCTTTTATGCATGTGAAATCTCAACCATAACGTTACATGCATGCAATCTCTTTGCATTTAATTTTCTCAGGCAGATGATAGGAGCATCACTTCTCCAAACAGTGTTAAAAACTTAATAGAAAGTAGCATTTTGCACTCTATTTTGTAATATTTATAATTTTATCTTTTTTACATTAAATGAATCAAATTCTCTTCTCGTCATTATTTTTATAGCATGCCCATCGCCTGGTATCTTGACCCAGGTGCCACATTTGGGTTATGGAAGCAGATAAATATCATCTGAAAATTTTCTGAACTGTTAAAATCCACTTGTCTTCATTCTGATCTCAAAAGTGGTGAAAGAGAACTTTATCCAACTTACCAGAAACAATTCACTTGTGTGCTAAGAAAAAGTCAGAGAAATATCAGCCTGGAGAGTAATTTTTTTCAGATAGCCAGAAAAGATACTTCCAGTGAAAGTGTTCAAGTTTTAACTTAACTGATGCAATGCTCAGATTACCTTTTGGAAGCCTGAAGACTGTAAAATATGTTCATTATCAAATTGTTTTCCTTCATCCTTGTTATTGTTAAACAGGGCCAGATCCAAACGTGAACTTCTTCAAAGATCAGTACGTAGAAAAGAAAAGTTTGATGGGGCCATCACCATATAGGACTTGTTATCAATACCCTTCCACATCACACATTTCTTGAAGATTTTAGGTTCGTTTGGTTTTTGTACATTGCAAAATGTAAGGCGTTTTCCCACATCAGTGATTCTTAACCTAAGGGTACATTTACACTGAATAACTCATGACAGTGAGTCTTGGAGCCTGGATCTAGACTTGGGCTCCCACTTCAGTGCTGAGAATAACTGTGTGAGCTTGGACTGTGAAACCCAGGGAGGGGGATGGGTTTCAGATTCCAAGATCAGCCCAAACCTGAACATTGTAGTGTGAGCCCAGATCTGTAGATGCAGGCTCCGAGACTTGCTGTCATGGTTTTAAAACGCAGTGTAGACATAACCTAAGTGGCTAGATTCACTACTGGGTCTCTACACTAGCATAATACAGCACAGACTCTAGCAAAGTCTTCTGATTATGGAAACTTTACCAGGAGAGGAGACTATATCATGGGAAAATGCTGCACCCTCCCCTCCACCCTGGGTTTCATATAGTGCTTTTGCTAATCACAGAGGTGGATGGTTATCCCTAGGCACGTGCAGGGCAGCTAAGGTATGAGCTCATGCAAGGGGCTCATGCAAGGGACTCATGCAAAGCACCTTGAAGTTAATGAAAGGACTCCCATTGACTTCACTGGGCTTTGAATGAGGCCATATGTGCATCCTTTGAACAACTTTCAGCAGCAGAGCTCCTGTAGAGTTCCAGCTGTAGTTTACACTTGCCAGCCCACAGCACAAGCACCAAGATGGGAAATGATGTGGCAACACCCAGGGGCAGCCCTCCTTCAAAAAGAATCTCTGAAGGGCACAAGCATCCAGAATTGGACATACACAAGTCCATGGGGCCGGATGCAATGCACCCGAGGGTGCTGAGGGAGTTGGCTGAGGTGATTTCAGAGGCATTGGCTATTATCTTTGAAAGCTCGTGGCAATGGGGAGGTCCCTGAGGACTGGAAAAAAGCAAATATATTGTCCATCTTCAAAAAAGGGAGGAAAGAGGATCCAGGGAACTATAGACCGGTCAGCCTCACCTCAATCCCTGGAAAAATCATGGAGCAGGTCCTTAAGGAATCCATTTTAAGGCACTTGGAAGAGAGGAAGGTGATCAGGAACAGTCAACACGGATTCACCAAGGGAAAGTCATGCCTGACCAACCTGATTGCTTCCTATGATGAGGTGACTGGCTCTGTGGATGTAGGGAAGGCAGTGGATGTGATATACCTTGACTTTAGCAAAGCTTTTGATACTGTCTCACACAGTATTCTTATCAGCAGGTTAAAGTAGTATGGGTTGGATGAATGGACTATAAAATGGATAGAGAACTGGCTAGAGCATAGAGCTCAGTGAGTAGTGATCAAAGGCTCCATGTCTAGCTGGCAACCAGTCACTAGCGGAGTTCCCCAGGGGTCGGTCCTGGGGCCAGTTTTGTTCAACATCTTCATTAATGATCTGAAAAATGGGGTAGATTGCACCCTCAGCAAGTAAGCTGGGGGGGAGTGGTAGATACCCTGGAAGGTAGGGATAGGATACAGAAGGACCTAAACAAACTGGAGGATTGGGCCAAAAGAAATCTAATGAAGTTCAACAAAGAAAAGTGCAGAGTCCTCCACTTAGGACGGAAGAATCCCATGCACAGCTACAGACTGGGGACCGACGAGCTAGGCAGCAGTTCTGCAGAAAAGGACCTGGGGGTAACAGTGGATAAAAAGCTGGATATGAGTCAGCAGTGTGCCCTGGTTGTCAAGAAGGCTAATGGCATATTGGGCTGCATTAGGAGAAGCATTGCCAGCAGGTCACGGGAAGTGATTATTCCCCTCTATTCGGCATTGTTAAGGCCGCATTTAGAGTATTGTGTCTAGAGGATGTGGACAAGTTGGAGAGAGTACAGCGGAGGGCAACAAAAATGATTAGGGGGCTGGAGCACAGGATTTATGAGGAGAGACTGAGGGAACTGGGCTTGTTTAGTCTGCAAAAGAGAAGAATGAGGGAGGATTTGATAGCAGCCTTTTAACTACCTGAAAGGGGGTTCCAGAGAGGATGGGGCTAGGCTGTTCTCAGTGGTGGCAGATGACAGAACAAGGAGCAACGGTCTCAAGTTGCAGTTGGGGAGGTCTAGGTTGGACATTAGGAAAAAGTTTTTCACTAGGAGGGTGGTGAAGCACTGGAATGGGTTACCTAGGGAGGTGGTGGAATCTCCATCTTTAGAGGTTTTTAAGCTGAGGCTTGACAAAGCCCTGGCTGGGATGATATAGCTGAGGTTAGTCCTGCTTTGAGCAGGGGGTTGGACTAGATGACCTCCTGAGGTCCCTTCCAACTCTAATATTCTATGTTTCTAAGTATGATTACCCCTCACTCCACCACCATTAGTGAACTGCTCAATAAACATAGTGGTGGTGTTAATCGTACAAACATGCTTTGCAATAAAAAAAAAATACTTAGAAACATTAACTGATTCATTGCTGAGATAACAGATGATATGGAGGTTTATTCTGTTTTTGCGAGCTGGAAGTAGACTTGTTTCAGAGGTACTTTCTTACAGCTTTTTTATATTTTGCTCGAGAGCATAGCTGCACTCAACACCTTCATTTCAGCAGGAAATGACTACTAAAGCAGTCTGAAACCACCCCCATCACTTACCTACATTGATCCAGTCAATGCAATGTTGCATTGTTTGTGTGAGTGTCCATAAATGATTGTATAAACTCATGCTGAGGAAAAGGCACACAAATGAGTGATTGTTAAAGAAATTAAGCGCACTAAAAATGCATCCATAAATATAAAGAAAACAAGAGGAGTGGAGATAGCAATAACAGCACTAACTGCTACTCTTGACTGCATACTTGTTTCAGCTTGCATGCCGTGATTAGAAAATAAGAAGCTTTGTAACAAGGTTGTGTATAGTCAGTGAAAAGTATTCACCATTTAGCACATGAAACATTTTATAAACACAGTGAAAATAGATTTCCCAAACCTTTTATTCATGATCTCATGGTTTTGTCATTCTCTGGAAGTAAAAATATTGACATTTACCAGGCTGTTTGTTCCAGCTTTCTGATCTCCTGCAGTTTATTTTTATAACAGCCTTATTGATGGGCCTCTTACCCAGCTCTCTAGGTTTAACTGAGTTGAGTCCATTTGTTACCACGGCTTCAAGTAGCTGTTACGGAACAAGCAAGGCATCCTAATAAAGCTGTAAACATGTTTACTCAAACATGGTATTGATTTTACTTGGAGAGGAAGAAGCTAGTGCTTAGCATGGTGTCAGGGTGGATGAATTTAACTGCAGTTTTTCATTGTCATCTGTCATGGTTGTGAAATGCTAAGTAAAGCCACCAGAGGATAATTAGAATTGCTAGAAATTTAGCCCCTAAAATCAGTTAACCACTTGGGCTTTTTGTAGTTTAATTAGTTTTTATTAAAAATCATCCTCTAGTGATATAGTCAGTCATTTCTAATCTGCTTTTCAGCTACACTCAAGATTGCCACTTGTTAGATATATGTTTTAAACAAAAGATTTTGTTGAGAGGGATGAGTAACTTTTTTATTCTTTCACTTGTAATTAGCCTAGCACTGCAGCACAGCTAAAGTACAGAGCATCCAATTTAAAAAGAGAGAGATTCACATACTAAATGGATATATGTATATACACTGATATATAATAAATATAAAATTGTGTATATGTGTATATTTTTAAGTACATTTTGAGACAGAAAGTGCTATGGTTCGTGAAGGCTGGAGGACGTAAATAAGAGATTTTAAGATGCATATATTTGGTTTGTCTTAAGCATTGTAACAATGTGCCACACTCCTCCATTGCTAAAATTCCAACTTTGTTGCCTGATCTGATGATTGTGCATTTATTGTTTAAGAATTCCCAATTGACAGATTAACACTCTGAGGTTTGAGAGATTTCAGTTCCAAGACTGGACCCAGAGTTATTAGAGTTAATGTTAAATTGGAAACCACAATATGCACAGTTGCAACACTCACACTTAGGAAAAAGCATTTGAATTTGAAATAGTTTTATTAACCCTATTAAACACACACAAAAGTTTTCAGCCAGACAAGAATGTAACAGTAAACCAATATTAACTTTATATTCTGCATCATGTAACATGCATGTTCACACTTCTGGAAACTTAGGGCAGAGAGACAGGTGGGGGTTCATGAGATACTAAACTATCTGTGGCATGCCAGACAACTATAGTGGTCAAGGTCTCGCTGGTCTAAGCCATGGTTAGCCCTGTTGAAGTATCTGATGGCTGCCATGAATATTTATACAAGCATTTGGGCTCCTTTGCCTGTAAATAACTTCCTCACCTTTATAGTGTTGGAGTGTACTTATTCTATATGTTAGTATATGAATTACCTTAAACATATATGTCACTTGGTTACTATAGCAATCCTGCGGTTAAGCGTCTGCTGATGTTCCTATCCTAAAATACCCAAACTGGTATCAACTGACTTTTTGCGGTTACCTGTCAGCATGTTATACAGACTTCCAGTAGAATTGTTTATTGCAAAATTTTATCTTATGCCATCTTGTGACTTAGGGTCACTGCTGGTCAATTATTTATGCTAAGGCTTATAGGCCTAACTTCCTTTTACTAAATGCTTAAACTAGTATCTTACAGGCTTGGGCCTGGAAGCTTCTTGCATTACTTCCTTATACGTATATCTTACTTTTTGGCTTAAAAGTTAACTTTGTACTTCACTTATACTCTATACATCTTCAATCAAAAATGTTTCTATTTAGAATAGCCAGCCATCAGCTTGAGAGATGGGCAGGGCTTCTGTCTTACCCCAATTCTTGGCTGTAGTATCCACCATCTGCCACAGAAATTAAAAAAAAGGAGGAACCGCAGCATGTCTAAGTACAGTTGTTCAGTGACTGTTGCAGAATCATCTGATGCCAACATCTTTTACAGAATTAAGGTTGGCTGGCTGATCTCTTGGCACCAGCTTTGCTAACCACCTGATCACAATTGACTAGATTTGTGTTAGCAGGGCCCAAGCATAATTTTTTTGGGCCCAGTACAAACTTGTAACACAGACCCCCTCCCACAATCCCTCATCCCATATATACAATCTCATGAGCCACGAAACATTTTTTCCTCATGGTAATGGGGGTTGCAACCTGGCCCAGGGCCTCCAGGCTCCAGTAAAGTATACCCTTTTTCCCCTCCATTCAGGGCCCTATGTGTTACCATGACATTAACCCACACCAGTAGCACTAAAAGACTTACAGAAACACACAGCAGTATTAACTAAAAGATTTTAAATGGTTTGATGCTAGAGCACTACTTCCTTAAAACTACATCCTCCCTATTTGGTTTTACCATTGCTGGCCTGGATGGCTAGTGGATATATTTATAATCCTATAAGAATAGATTTTTATTTTAGATTGATTTGGAGATGGGGAAACATCTGTGATAGTGGTTCCCAACCTGTGGCCCATCCAAAGGGACTTTCAAAGTGGCCCACCACTCCCCTCCCGCTGGCTGCAGAAGAGATCCGCTGCCTAAGGACCCAGGTAGAGTGTGCTGCCATGGGGCTACAAAACCAGTGCAGGCTCCTTGCTGCAGCCAAGGGGATGTGAAATCAGCGCTCCCCTCCCCCTGGCTGTAGCAGGAAGCATGGCAAAGCACTCTGCCTGAGTCCACAGGCACTGGGGTCCCTGGTGCTGGGGTCCCCGCTGTAGCCAGCGGGACAGGAGATCAATGGGGTGGGAGGCAGCCTCCTCACTGAACTCCTTTTGTCTGGCTGCAGTTGGTGGGTGGGTGGGGGCGCTGCTGGCAGAGACTGGTGGCCCTTCAGGGTTGTACAAATGATATCTGTGGCCCTTGAGCCAAAAAGGTTGGGAACCTCTGGTCTGGGAGGATCAGAATGCAGAAATTTTGTAAGGAGCTTGTTGCTCTGGCTTACGGTTTCTTTGTCTTCCAATTGACACATTTGACAACTGCTTTTTCTGTTTTCTGTATTTAAAGAGAAAAAATTCACTGTGCTTTGAGTGTTTTATTGAAGTTTTCAGGATACAAGGAGGAATAAAATATGACATGTTCTGGTGGGGGAACCCGTCTTGAAAAAAAATTGTGTTCATATAAGACTGACAGCCCAGGAGCTCTTTGTCAGAGGCTTTAAACCAGTTTCCAGCCACCTTTAGTAATTAACAGTCATTAAAATTAATTGTCAAGTGTACAATTTAAAATGAACCATTTGGCTTTCAGTATGAGCTGTTTTTAAGTGTTGTGAAACTATTACTAAACAGCAGAAACTGTTAAAATCTCAGCTATTGCTGATGTCATTGCACTAAGACTAGGCCCTCATTCAGAGATGTCAATGGTAATTTTGGAACAAAAACTTTTTAAAATACATTGATTATAGTGGCAAGTGGTCCTGATTCTGTAACTCTGAACTTCCATATTGCTGACCACAGCAAAATTAATGCAGTTTTTCTTTAATGATGCTGAAGTGCAAGTCTGTTCTCAAAAGTAACTAAGTAAAAACAGCTCCTACTCTCTCCGTGTATTCAGAGTTGTATTAATGAAGCTGTGAGAGAGTGAACTGAATTTTATTCCTTCTTGTGATCATCAAGAGCATTGTTTTCTAGGTTCCAGTCAGCTATGCCCATGCAAAACTATTTGACAGCAGTGGGACTATGACTTCACAGGTGTCACTGAAGGCATAATTGGCAGACAATAATATCATGCAAGTTCCATTGAGGGCCTAATTTGGCCTGCAGAATCTTTGTCTGATGACGATGTGCCAGGAGGAAAGAAACCAACTTGACTTTCATATCCGATGCCGAGTCTTCAGGGCTTGCAGTTAAAAAAACGGTCTTAATACTTGTAAAACTGAGTGCAGACAGTATGGAAATTGTTGAGAGACAATAAAGATAGTTCTCAATGATACCAGAGACACTTTTCAGAGCCAAACTGCATTTTAGCTTCTGGGTAGATAGAAGCCCTTCAATTCTGTTCAGGAAATAAAACTGGGCTGATAATAGCTGTTGATGTTTTCCTATAACTGTTTTCATTGGCTGAGAATTTGGACATGTCTTCTTCTTGTTTTATACTCTTCTGAGGTACAACATTTGACTTTGCAAACAACATTTTATTGGACACAATTCCAACTCAGTTATTGTAATGAATTAGGGCAAAATTGTTACTTGTTCAACACGTCTGTGTGTGTGGTGGGGAGGGAGGGGTACAGGAAGAAAAGGCACCTCTTGCTCCCCTGCACCTGCTGTCCAGATCCCTAGTTATAGTACAGGAGGCAAAGCAAGTACCATAGATCTACTATTCTCACTTCATCCACATGCACTCCAAATAGGTGGTGGAGCAGGGGACAGGCAATGAGTGGGACCTTGATTCTGAGTCCTACCCCAACATGTAAGGTAGAAACTTGGTTTGATCCTGAAAGCATCTTATCATCCTGCAAAAGTTACACTTGGTTTGATCTGTAATGAAATTTATGAATGAATATTTGGTACCGAGTGGAATTCTAAGTGCTGAGTGCATAAATTTAGAGGTCGTGTGCAAAGATCTATGTGCCATGTGCTCTAAAGAGAGTGATGGGTGCAAAAGCTTAAGGTGGAAAAAATAAGAGCATCCTATTGATGGTATAGACTGTACTTAAGACTGTGGACAGTTTACATCAGTACTGTCCTTCATGGTGGCAGCAGTCCCAGTGGTACACATGAAGAAGATCTAGCAAGAAGACCAAGTAAAAGACTTACTTATTCCTGTGTTCCTGATCCCCTGGTTCCAGTTTCTTCCATTGTTCCTGACTATCCATTCCACTACGTTCCCGATTCACCTACTGATCCATTCCTAGAGAGAGAGACGGGGGTGATGTATTCCGTTTATTGATATCTATGTACCCACGGGTTTATGTTTGTGTGGTAATGAGCCTTGTCTTCAGGCCTCTTCTTTGATTCAACCCCTGAGTTATTTTATTATTTATTTGTAAATAATAAACGCTTGTTATTTGTGCTCTTTACATCCTGTCAAGCTATTATTATAGTCCTGCCTGGTGTATAGATATGGGATGAGGGGGAAAGAACCTGAGGGAGGGAGGGGTCCTTACAAAAAATCACCCTTTCTTTTGGGTAAGTGGGAGTTCCCTTGATAACAAACACTCTGACCAGCAGAGGTTTGTATTAAAGCATGCGACGTATCATCTGTTTGGACTGAGGAAAAATGCTACCAGAACATCGTCTGCAATTAGAAAAAAGGTCTAAACAATATTTAGACAAAGATACACTATATTCCCTAAGACTGATTTGACAGAATATGCAAGGCCAGATTCTCAGGTCTAGCTGAGCTTCTTTTAATTAAGGACTTGTGCCACCTTTGCACTCCACTGATCATGAGGGCAGCCAGGAAACTGGTTCTGCCCCAGCATAAGTTAGAATAGCCTCTAGCCCCTTAGAGGCCAGTCCCCTGACCCAGATTCACAGAAGGATAATCATGCCCATTTTGACCATGTGGGACTAGGAGCAGGTGACACACAGTCAGTACAAAGGGGATTGAGTGCGGCTGAGGATACGGGTCAAGGCTGGAATCCTGCTGGAATGCTCCAGAATGCTGTGTTGGCACTTTTTTGGGGAGGTAATGGAGTTCCAGTATTGTCACAAACTGGCAGTAAGTTCTTGCACTTCTTTTTCTAGGATTGCAGTGCTGAATAGGTCCCACAGTGTTTGCAATGCACACTGGAGAACCCAAATCCAGAATTATATTTGAATTTGATTGCCTTTTATTGAGTATATTTAAAAGGATATTGTGCAACTAAAGCAATCTGCCTGACTGCATTCTTTATTTTTCTACTAACCGAGAGCGTTTCTGGTGTTTCCCTAGGGTCTACTTTGTTAACTGCCTGTGTTTAGTATGTGCTATAGTTAAGTTTGTGATTTATGTGTTTGCATTGTTATTTGATGCAATATTATGGCTGATGCCGCTACAGTCTCCTTTGCCAGTCCTGTAAAAAATAAATAATTTTTAAAACAAACTTTCAAGATTAGATATTGATCTGGGGTAAACTTTTCACAGCAGATTCCACACATCACACAAGTAGCTGCTGAACTAGGACATTGAATCTGCTCTCACTTATATCAGTGTAAATCAGGAATAGCTCCATTGAAGTCAATGGATGTATACTGGCCTAAAACTCTGGTGAGCTGAAAGGCAGTCAGGCCCTAGAGGTAGTTCATATTAAATGATATTTCATTTCTTAACGTCCTTCAAATACCTTAATTTCCTTATTTTCATCAATATTCAGAGTATTGGCCAACAACAAAGAGCATGATTTTCTTCTTTATATAAAGCCCTTTCTGGACCCTTTGCAAAGCTGAGATTTGTGTTTTTTGAGGCCTTCTCTTAGACTTACTGATTTAGAAATGGACATTCTTACCTGCCTGATTTTACATATGGACACTACTAGCACTCAAGTTGTAACCACCCAGGAATTCACTGACAAGCTCATCACTCCCAGACAGTTCAGATGTCGTGACTGACATTCTCTATGTATCCAGGGAGGGTTCCTCTAAGAACGCAAGATAATTTCGTGGAGAACAGACTGTTTTCATCTTGTTCAGAAACCATCTGATTTCTACCAGACAAGTTTTTTGAATTTCAGAAGTTTTATGTAAATCTGGTAGATGGACCCTTCTGCTGCCAGGAAGGGAGTATGTCAGCCTCAGACTACCATCACTGACAGTGCCTCATGGCACAGCTCCTTTTCACTTAGGGCTCTCATCCTTGTGTATTGAAGACTTCTGACTTTCACTTATGTTTATGGCCTCAGAGTTTGTCAGTGAAGTCATATCTATGAAACTGTAGATAGTTGCTGTTATGGTTATAGTTATGGTTCAGGTTTCCCTAGAAAAACTGATGTTAAAATACATCCTGAACCTTTCATGGTTGTCAGGCTGTCAACGAAAATACTTTTCAGCATCTCACTGGACAATCTATGGTATTTGACTAATAGAAACTACTGGTTTATATATAGAAAGCCCTGCTTTTCTGCATGTCAGTGGAATTTAGAGATGACACTGAGTATCAGTTAAGCCTTTTTCCGCTGTTGTTTATGACTGGGAGAGGTTAAAACCTACTTAGTCACTGACAGTGGTCTTTTTGGCTCATCGGTATTGTCCACTGTTCTTGAGATTTTTTGCTTTTCATGTTTTATGTGATTTTTATATTATAAATTGGTTTCTAAATTACGAACAGGCATTAATACACAGGATAGAATGTTTTTATTGTGTTCTAAAAATAAGGTTGAACATCCCATGAGGAGTAAATATTTAAAGAAGGAATACAGGTTAAATGAAAATAATCTTTTTCTACAGCTTTAGAGTATTGCAGTAAAATGTAGATTGTTTATTTTAATTGTAACAAAGCTGAATATAAAGGGCTCTGTCAAAAGAAAACTAGTGGAATGTGTCATTGTCTTTGAACCAGAACTTCTGATAATTCAGATGGTAGATTTGAGCTATTTTTATGAGATATGGTTTGAGACTAATCTTGCACTGTCAAAACACAGAGGCACCTTGAACACAACATGGGGATTTTAAAGGGTCCAGAATGAAAAGATGGGTAAAAGCCTTACAAAATCGGTTGGGCTTTCCTTAATTCTGGACTTCACTGGCTAAGGCTGGTTTTGCTCCTGTGGTTGGATGGGGGAAGGGAGAAGCCAAGCTGTGACACCTCAGATGCATTTAAAAAAATGGTTAAACTACTTGGTAAGAATAGAAAATGTTTACCTTTCAAATACTGGGGGGTTGGTTCAGATTAATTACTGAATTTATTTCTTCCTATTTCAAGCCACGTTGAACTCTAATTTTAAAATATGTTTTAATTCCTATCTGCAGTAAAATTGCCAGTCTGTTATTCCCGGTGTTGCTTTGTGCAGACACATGCATTTAGATAAAGAACAAGGATTCTTTGAGTGCTGGTCCCTCTGTGGATTTCATACGTGGGTGCACACGCATGCCATGCGCCAGAGCCAGAACTGTTCGTACTAGTCTCCATTGATCCGCATTACATGCATGGTCCGTATGGTTGTGTCCGAGGTCCTGTGAGGCTGCACAGGTTTACGCACTCCTCGGTTTCCTCCTTTTTTAAAAAAAAAAAGTTTGTAGTCATAATGTATATAGTTCATTGTGCTCGTTGATTAGAAAGTTCGTTAGTATAGTTAGCCAACATTGTTGGATTTTAGCTGGGAGTCCCACCCGTTCCGGGAGACTATGCCCCCGACTGGTCACGTTCAAGAACTGTATGTTTGCACATGTTCCTTTTCAGTCAGCAATGACCATCAATGCTTACTCTACTGTCTTGGTGAGACCCATGTTGTTGCTAGGTGCTCAATCAGCCAATCTTTCCCCACGCAGACCCGTGAAGCTAGGGAGTTGAGACTCCACAAACACCTCATGGAAGAGGCAATGTGTCCGCGTTCATACACTGGAGTGGCACCGACAGGCCCAGCTGCACCTGCAGTGTGTTCGTCCCCCTCCTGTATGTCACTGGCAGTACCAACAGCCCCAGAGAAAACCCATAAGGCCCATAAAAAGCCAGGCCATGGGCATAAGGGAGGCTGTCCGAACCAGATGGCTCTCAAGTACAGCATTCCTTCCCTGAGCCGGGATAAGCCAGGCGAGAAGTTGCGTGTTGACCTCAAAGCACCCATTCTGAAAAGATCCAAGACGGAATGGAAAACCAGGCACTTGGACAGGCCACAGTCAGCACTTCACGCCGCCGGGTCCATTGGGCCCTTTCTAGCCAGCGCCACATGTGCCCCTGCTGCCTCGCACACCGGGCAGGGTGTCACCACTGACACTCACAGCAGAATTGCTTCGACTGCGGGATAGCTCCCCATCACAGTATGGAGTGCTGGAGACTGGCAGCCTCCTTTTTCGGTGGGTGAACTGCTGTTCTTCCATGCACCACCTCAGACAAGACTGAGAGAACTGACACAAACGGTTTCAGCACTATTGATTCCAGCAGCCCCGACGGCTCCACTCTTCTCAGAGCAACACTCAGACTCAGAGTGGTCATCAAATCTGGGACCTTCTTTCTCACCTGAGCACAGCCCATGGTACCATCACCAGACATACCAGCCATTGTACGGACCTCCAGCAGGAACAATGGTTTCGGTACCCAAGTAGCTTGCCCTCACAACAAGGCCAACATGCCTGACCCTGTTGACACCTCTGGGACCCATACCAAGGCAAAGGAGCACCTCCACCTCAATTTGGGCCCCCCTTGGAATTCATTTCCTCAGTCTGTGATGACCCACGTGGGACTGATATGCCCCTGGCAACGACGGAACCGGGGTAACTGTTGGTACCAACTGGAGCGTTGTCATCTGTAGACGAGGCACTCATTCCTCCTGCTCTCTCTCCACCAGATGATCAAAGGCAATACCAAGACCTGCTTTGACACATGGTGACGGTCCTCATCCTCACGGCAGAAGCTGTCAATGATCCCCAGTACGAATTACTGGATATTTTACAACCTATAGGACCATGACAAATTGCACTCCCTATCCACAAGGCAATCCTACAGCCAGATCAGACAATCCGATGCACTCCAGCACACCTGCATCCCAACACCAAAGCGCACAGAGAGGTGCTACTTCATCCCAGCTAAAGACATGGATTTCCTTTTTATCCACCCAAAACCTTAGTGGTACAGGGGGCCATGAACAAAACCAGGCAGCAGCACTTCCGGTCCACTACACCAAATGGGCGGCAAAAAAAATTGGACCTCATTGGGAGGAAAGCATATTCCTCCGTAGGCCTGCAGTTCCACATAGCCACTTATCAGGCCATTCTGGCAAAGTACAACTTTAAGTCATACACAAAGTTAGCAGAGTTACAAGCCTCCCTACCAGAGGACAAACAAATACAATTTGACGACAGTTTGACCTTATCGACAAGGGCAAGCTGGTAGCTAAAGCTGCACTCCAGGCAGCAGTGGATGCAGCAGACACAGTGGTGCGGGACCTTGCCTCACGGGTCATGCTTAGAAGGGAATCATAGATGATTAGAGTTGGAAGGGACCTCAGGAGGGTCATTTAGTCCAACCCCCCGCTCAGAGCAGGACCAACCCCAACTAAATCATCCCAGCCAGGGCTTTGTCAAGCTGGGCCTTAAAAACCCCTATGGATGGAGATTCCACCACCTCCCTAGATAACCCATTCCAGTGCTTCACCACCCTTCTAGTGAAAGTTTTCCTAATATCCAATTTAGACCTTCCCCACTGCAACTTGAGACCATTGTTCCTAGTTCTGTCATCTACTACCACTGAGAACAGCCTAGCTCCATCCTCCCTGGAACCCCCTTTCAGGTAGTTAAAGGCTGCTATCAAATTCCCCCTCGCTGTTCTCTACTGCAGACTAAAGAAGCCTAGTTCCCTCAGCCTCTTCTCATAAGTCACGTGCTCCAGCCCCCTAATAATTTTTGTTACCCTCTGCTTGACTTTCTCCAATTTCTTCACATCCTTTTTGTAGTGGGGGGCCCAAAACTGGACACAATACTGCAAATGTGGCCTCGCCAGTGCCGAATAGAGGAAAATAATCACTTCCCTCAAAATGCTGGCAATGCTCCTACTAATGCAGTCCAATATGCTGTTAGCCTTTTTGACAATAAGGGCACACTGTTGACTCATATCCAGCTTCTTGTCCACTGTAACCCCCAGGTCCTTTTCTGCAGAACAGCTGCCTAGCCAATCAGTCACCAGTCTTTAGCAGTGCATGGGATTCTTCCTTCTTAAATGCAGGACTCTGCACTTGTCCTTGTTGAATCTCATCAGATTTTTTTTGGCCCAATCCTCCAATTTGTCTAGGTCACTCTGTATCCTATCCCTGCTCTCCAGTATGCTCTCACTTCATGTGCACATCCATTCCGTCCACTGCAAATATCTCCAGTTTACAGTGGGATACTCCCATTATCAATTCCAGGTACTCCTCTTTGGAATTGCCATTGCCCCTCGTGTGTTCACAAAAGTCTTCTTCGCTGTGGCAGCACAGATGAGATGCTGGAGACGTTCACTTTTTCCTTATCTGGACGACTGACTCCTGGTGGTGACATCACGTGACCACCTCCTTGCCACTATCCACACACTACGGAAAATCCTTGCCAGTCTGGGCATATGCGTCAGCAAAGCAAAGTCCATCCTGATACCAACCCAAACCCTCACCTTTATTGGAGCCCACCTGGACTCCCATGTAGCCAGGGCGTTCCTCCCAAAAAACTGATTTGCCACACTTATGGCCCTCATCATGAGACTCTAAAGCCATCCCTGTACATGTCTCTGTCACTGCCTGTCACTTCTAGGATATCTGGCAGCATGCACTGCAGTCACACCACACACCTCCCTACATATGAGGTGTCTGCAATTATGGCTTTGTTCGGTGTACAACCCACTGAGGGACCACTTCAACAAACGGGTCCTCCTTCCGTCCATGATACGAGCATCCTAGTCCTGGTAATGCGACCTCTCCAAAGTCATGGTGGGCATCCCCTTTAACTATTTCACCCCGCACCATACTTTGACCATGGACACCTCTCTCGTAGGCTGGGGCACCTGCATACAAGGCCATACAGCACAGGGTCTCAGGTCCCCCAGAGAGGCATGAATGCACATCAACCTCCTAGAACTTCTTGCAGTCCAATGCACCTGCCAGGCTCTTCTGCCTTTGTAAAATCCAGACACGTACAACTGCTTTCGGACAACATGACCGCAGTCAGTCATTTACATCAGCAAACAGGGAGGTGCCAGATCATCCACACTTTGTCGAGAGGCTGTGCAACTGTGGAATTGGTGCCAATGATACCATGTCATACTTCATGTGACACATTTACCAGGAGCAGACAACAACCTTGCAGACATTCTCAGCCGCTCCTTTCACCGCAACCATGAGTGGGAACTTCACGACCCCACTCTCCGATACATCTCCGATACATCTTCTGGCTTTCGGGCACACCAGGATGGGATTTCTTTGCAACTGCCACCAACCACAAACTCCCCCTCTTCTGCTCCAGGGGCACCATCAGACAGGGCTCACAAGGGGATGCTCTCCTCCCCTGGACAATAGAGCTGCATTATGCTTTCTGACCCATACTACCTCTACCGCAAGTACTCTGCAAGTTGAAGCAAGGCCAGACAACCCTCATACTCATAGCCCCTTTCTGACCCCACCAGTACTGGTTCACCGAGCTTCTTCACTTTTCACACTGCCCACAAATACGTTGTCCATGTCTCCCAAACCTCCTCACTCAGCAACAGGGTCAAATCTGCCTCCCCAACCCAACCAGTCTTCACCTCATGACCTGGTATTTGGATGGGGCTCACGTACGCTCCATCAAGTAAGGGACGTGCTTACCAATAGTCGATGCCCCTCCACCAAGGCATGTTACCAAGCCAAGTGGTGATGCTTCATGGAGTGGGCCGCGCACAACTGCCACTCCCTTGAACATAATACCCATACTGACGATCCTCAGCTATTTACTTAACTGTCGCTGTTCAGGCCCCACCCACTCCTTCATATGAGTACAACTGGTGATGATCAGTGTTTTTCTCCCCCTTGTGGATGGCATCCCAGTCTTCAACTATCAAACTACAGCCTGCTTCCTCTGCAACCTCCTGAATACCTCCCCCTCAATCAGGTAGCTTATTTCCCCGTGGGGCCTTAACCTTGTACTGTCGACATTCACCAAACCACCCTTCAAGCCTCTGGCCACTTGCTCACTCACCCACCTATCACTGAAGGTCATTTTCTTAATGGCTATCACTTCTGCCCAACGAGTCAGTGAATTGGCAGCCATGATTGTGGAGCCATCATTCACCCTAGGGATAAAGTCTCCCTATGCCTCCACCCCAAATTTCTCCCCAAGGTGGCTTTGCCGTTCCACCTCAAATCAGGTTGTTCATCTTCTGACCTTTTATCTTAAACCGCACACTTCCACCAGAACATGTTCTCTACATTCCCTTGATTCCACTGTATGCTAGCCTTCCACCCTGAACGCACCCACGCTTTCTGAACCTCACCCAGACTCTTTATTGCTATAGCACAACACTGCAAGGGCTGCACTCTTTCTTCCCAGTGCATCTCTAAATGGATCTCCCGGTGCATTACAGAGTGCTACTTCCTTTCACAAGTCTCTCCTCCACCGAGCATCACTGCCTATCCACAAGGTCACAGGCTACCACAGCAGCCCTACTCGCAGACATCCCATGGTAGGACATTTGTAAAGCAGTAACATGGTCCTCCATCCACACTTTCACCACTCATTACACCCTGCCCCATTCAGCAGCAGCAGACATGGCAGTTGGCTGAGAAGTACTATGAACTCTTACCTCTGCTAAGCCCTCGCCCCCGCCTCCAAACTGACTACTGCTTGCTATGCTGTCCACATATGGAATCCACATAGGGCCAAGCACTTGAAGAAGAAGGGGAGGTCACTTACTGTAACTGAAAGTTCTTTGAGAGATGTGGTCCCTATCTGCATTCCAATCCCCCTGCTATGGGCTTCAAACCTGTAGGTAAGAGGTAACTGAGGGGGCGTCGACCTGCCCAGCCTCACAAGACCTCAGATGCAACCACATGGACCACGCATGGTGTGCTGGTCGATGGAGACCACTACAAACAGTTCCGCCTCCAGTGCATGGCGTGTATGCGCACCCACATATGGAATCCAGATAGGGACCACACCTCTCGAAGAACCATCAGTTACAGTAATTTCCCCTTTCTGAAATGAAGCTGGGATATTCAAAGGACCTAAGGGAGCTATTCACCCAACTCCATTGGTGTCTAGTTCTTTAGACTCCTTTCAAAAACCCTCACCATGGAGATTAAAATTAAGCTTCTGAGTCCACATAGAGGCACCTAAATATGTGGGCCTGATTTTTAAAAGTGTTGAACTCCAATTGCTTTCAGGTTTTGTAGGCAGTGATTGTTATGGTATTTGGTAGCCACTGGTAACTAGATCAGTGTAGTGATTTTTCAAAAGTGCTGACTGGTCAACATTCTGGAAAATTAGGCCATTTATTTAGATGCCTAAGTATGGACTATAGAGCTCAATTTAAGGCACTCAGTTTTTAAAATCTTGGTTTGTCTTTCCCTAATGCGTAGAGAACAACAGTTGCCATTTGAATTGTCTGATCAGTTTAAAATTTCTCACTTGATTTTGCTTTGAATATCTACATCTAGGAAAAGTTAACATTTATGTTCTTAAGCAGTGTGCTTTCTCACAAGGAACAGAATTTCCAGTGGTCAGTTGGTGGGCCTGTAAATGTAGCCAATATGAAAAGCAGGAACTCTCTCCAACAGGAAGAGTTGCTTCTACTTTTTTAAATGGGATTAGAGGTACCAGCAGCTCCCTCTGGAAGAAGAAAAGAACTAGGGAGTTAGTGAGGTCTTTTTGTTTGAAGTCACTAATAAAAAGCAACCTTGATAGTTGAACCATTTACTTGAAGCCACCAGATGGAAGCTTTAAATAAAAACAAGTAAAGCCCCAGTTCAGCAAGTTACTTAAGCATGGTCCTGAATTTAAATTTAACGTCAGTAGGACTACTAATATGTTTAGAGTGAGGCGTATATTAAGTGCTTTGCCAAATCAGGGACTATATGATGTACTCAAAATCTAACTATTTTCTTCACTCTCCTTTTTTTTGTCCTGTAGGCTTTCTCTCTCAGCTTGTTTATGACCGACTGCTGACAGAGTGCATCCGAGCCGGACATTATGCAGCCAGCGTGATCATAAAGCGTTCTGGTTGTACTTTCCCAGAAAAGCCTGACTTCCATTGATACCAATGAATCAGAGGGATCAAGAGAAACTCCTATGTATATGGGATCGCTGTCTAAATTTTTCCTACTTCCCATTCCTCACCCTCCCAGTTACCTGCATCAAGGCTTCTGTACTTCTATTCACTTTACGCTATACAAAATGTATATTGCTCTGGTATTTTCCTATTCATACCACTACAATGTCTCACTAGTCTTAATTTAGGGATTACAGTGGTAAGTGAAGCTTATTCTCTCATCAACCTGGAAAAGTTATTTACACAGTTTATAAGGGAAGTCCCATGTAGATGCCACAGCTGATTAACTCTGTTAAAATACTTCTAGAGAAACCTCTAGTTTGTGTTTCACCATGCCAAATCCTGCCCATCTTGCTCATATGTGAAATCAGCAGGCCGGACATCCATCTCACAATGGTGCAAATCAATAACAACTCCTCCTAAATCAATGGTGGTACTTCAGTGTTAAAAGCAGTGCAAGTGTGAAGAGAATCAGGCCCAAAGGATCTACTTGCATAAATACAACGTGAAAGATCTGGCCTGAAGGGCTCAGTCCTGCCCACAGTTAAGTTAATTGATGTTTTGCCAGTCATTCAAAGGCCTCCTCCAAAGTCCATTGAAGTTATTGAGAATCTTTCCATTTATGTTAGTGGGTTTGAATCAGATGCTACTTTAGAGCATTATCTGCCCCTTAATTTGTAAATTTATGTGCATCTATTAGACTGGTCAGTAAGGCAGGCCCTCTCAGTGGTTTCAAGGCAGATACATGATTTCATGATAGGCTCTAGCTGTACATTTTATATCTATCTCAATGTAAGATTTTTAAAGGCTGTATTTAATTAAGATACATACACATAGTGAAAATGAGGTACAGAAATATTTATGCAGGCTGTCTTGTCAGAATATGCCAAACGGATTCTCTTAAACGCACACTTTTAAACTTGTAATTTTCTTTGGATAATTAAACAATATGCCGGATTTTATTTGTATTACAGTATTCAAAAGAGACTGACACTTGCATTCATTACTTTGCTATGTAATTTGATATTGATGAATAAAAAATTGTCATACAGTAATTCCCTGGCCTTTTGTTGCCAAGAGCATGGTGAGAATAGTGCAGAGTGCTCAGCCTTCCTGCAAAGACCTTATTAAACCACAGGCCAGCAAGAAGTTGCTCAACCCACGTTATATGATGGAGCTTGAGATTTTAATTGCAACTTTGTGTCCAGGCTGACATTGGGTTCGGTCTCAGGAATACGCTCAGCATTAAGGAAGGAAGGAAGTGGTTGTGCATTTTCTCATCAGTGTGGTGTTCTCACCACAGAAGAGATGTGAGTTAGTAGCTAAGGTTCAAGGAACCACCAAAGAGCATCAAACAGTTGCAGTCTTGCATTCTCCTGAGCCCAGAGACTATTTTCTGCTAGCACACACTGGGGTGCTACCAACTCTAAAGGGAGTGGGGAGGAGGCAAGACTGTGGGCCTGTGCATGAGCCAATAGATCTGGCTGGCTGCAGAGGAGAGCAGGCTCCACCTTCAGAAGAGGGGGTACAAAGGGCACTTCTACCTACACACCAGGGAGTTCCAGGAGGCACAGTACAAAGCACCCTCTGCAACCATATGATTTCACCATCCCCAATGAGCCAGTGCCAAATAAACACAGTCTATCCTGAAAGGATTTGTGAGGCTTGAGAGGTGGCTAGGGTACTGTGCGCGCACTCTTCATTTCTGTTAATATGGCTGTGTGCATTTACAGTAGAAACCTTCTGACCTCATAGTTTCTAACCTCCCACTATTAACTCTGAAGGTTTCACATTTAGGGCTTGTCTACATGTGGTGCTATTCTTAAATAACTCCATGAGCGGACACTCTTATTCCGGAATAAGAATACCTTGTTGCTATGTAGATTAACACAGATGTCAGATTTAACCATAGCTTACAAGATGACATTTCTTTTACTCTGCACTCAGTGACATGTTCCATTCCCTTTTGTAACACTTTCATTCCATGTTCTTCCTGTTCCACACAGAGAAGCATGATTCATTTAAAATAATAGGATTTACAATGATATGTTCTCTATTTCATATTAATTACATTGTTTCAATTCTATTTCCATGGTGAAAGAGATCTGGTCTCTTAAGATCCACAGGATATGGAATATATTTTACATGTGATTTATATAGCACGAGTTTCTTCCCTTTGGTACAAAGAGCAGAGGAGGGAGTCAGGGCTGTTAGGTTCTCGTCCCAGTTCTGGCACTAAGGTACTGTGGAGCTTGGGCTGTTGACACTTTAGCTCTTTATGTCAGTCCAGCTAGCGAGATTGAAGTCGATGGGACTACTTGAGGACTAAGCCTACTAAACAACTTGAGGAAGGGCATCAGACTCTGACCCAGTATGTTTAGCCATTCCTTATTTTCCCAATATTTGTTGATAGAAATCCTAGGAAGATGCATGAATACTTAGAAATAGTTTGCCAAGCCATGCTAAGTAACGTCCAAACGTACTGTCAGCTGAGTGATGATTTCCTTCAGAATTCCTTTCAGCATCAGTTTCTTTTTTTGCTTCCCTCTGCTGGAATATTTTTGTCCATATAATGGTTACTGGTGCCATCCCTGGCCTGACTCCATAAATATTATTTATTTTCTTTTTGTCCTCTACTGACCAACTCCATGTAAGAATGGGCTTCCTGAAACACATGCCATCAAAGACTTGTCAACCTGTGACATGTCCTGTTGTCTGAAATCCCAGACCTGCCATATGAACTCAGGTGAGTTAGACGCTGAGCTTGAACCATCATTCAAAGCCAGAATCTTCAGATCAGGCAGTTTCAGGGAGGTAGCTCTTGGAAACCCATCACTTAACTATTAGCCCTAATGCTTCCATCCTTACCCAGCTAAAACTCCCATTGACTGCAGTAAGGGTTTTATCAGAGCAGGGAATAATTTTACTCAGCATTACATAGTTTGAGCTTCATCTTGTTAATGGGGGTAAATGGCCCATTATTTAGAGAAGCAGCATAATCCATGTACTCCAGTAGCTGGGAGTGGGACTGGGAATCATGAGACCTGGGTACTGTTCCCATCTCTACCATTGATTCACCGTGACCTTGGACAAGTCACTTCACCGCTCTGTACCCCAGTGTCCCCCACCCATAAAGAAATATATTAAGCTCAATGGATGAAAGTAATACACCCTTGAGTACAATTGTATTGTCAATATCATTAATTATATCTTTTTCCTGACTTCCCTTTTATAGTTGTAATTGCCTTTTCTTGTAGGAGCTATTTGACCCATATATTTTTAAAAAGAGGATAGTGCTAATTGTTACTCCGTGTTTTGGAGGAAGGAGACAGAAAAGAATAAAGCTTCATCTTGAAATAGCCTAGGTAGAAATTACAATAGAAATACAAGCTATTGAAATGTGACGAGTTTGGGACCAATGTTTAATTTAGAGCATTTTAGCCACAGTTTTAGCAGAGAAATGTTAATTAAAAGTGTGATGACATGTTAAGGATTTAAAGGAAATCATCCTGCAGAGGATTTATAGCAATCAAAGCTCCAGAGCATTAGGATTATGGATTCTTGAGCTGTTTCTTTTCAGTGATCATGTGATTGGCCTGTTGTTAAATATAGCTCCCATGTAGTGAATTGACAGGCAGGGGAAAGGTAGGAATACTTCCCTTTAATCAGACGGATTTCAGAGGTGTTAGAGATTATACAATTCATTAGTCTTTACAAAAGATCAAAGGGAAAGAATATCTTAATTTGGGTACTGACTGCTACTGTCTGAGCATTTTACAGATGAAATGGAAAATGAACATATGCAGTACTAACTGCATGTATCAGGACATGAGCCAATTGTTTTATCTCTAACTCACTGTGCACTTCCTGGAGATAATTCTCACACTGAAGATTTTTGAGATAGTTACTTCTATTGTGACTAGTTCAGCAACCAAATGGCTCAGAGGTTAGTGCCTAAAGCATCTTCCTCAGTCTAATCCTCTGCAAGAGCTTCTCTGAGTGACATTGGCAATATACACACTGATGGTGGCAAATTCACCGCCGTCAGACCTATCTTTCTGAATTGAGTGATTGGTAAAGACCCACTTAACTGATCAGGAAGTCGACGCACTAAAACCACCTCCTCAAGTGACGTAGCACTGCGTTGCCAGGAACATATTTCCCGTCAGCACAGTGCAGTGCAGACGCCATGCACAGCCGAACTTAAGAAGTCAACGGGAGTAGCTTGCGTAACTCCCGGTGACTGCCACCGAATTCTCAGGTGAGTGCAGACCTGGCCAAAGTTAATCTAAAAAGAATGCTGACTGACTTCTAGGGCAAACATTATTCATGTTATGCTTTAAATATTTCCTGCAGAGGCCAAAAGAAATTCTGCTTTTTAAACGCAGACCACTGGGTGCCCCTTTTGTAGGATCTTTTTTAAAAGATTAGAACAAAATGACAGTTAAAATGCTGAAAATCTGTGTTTTTAAAAAAAGCTGCACCATCTAACCTTGAGGGCCACAGAAAGTGGGCAGAAGTCTGTAACTGAAAACCACCTCACCAACAGAGTTAATTGTGTTAATAACAGTGAATGTTACACACACCCTGTTCCTGTTAGACACACGATAGTATTGCATGTCAGTGATACAGAGATGGAAGAGAAATATTCTCTTATAAAGACATGTAATAAGCAGGCTCATTATGAAATGAAAACCAAATAAACACTCTTTTAGAAAGTAGCAAGTCTTTTGTGTCCTGTTTTTGTCAGATCTCCCCAGAGTTGGCATAAAAGGAAAGCTTCTGTTTGTGTCAATGGCCTTGATAGGCCTAATGACAGGATGGGAAGAAAGATGGGCAGATATATATGAATTGCAGTAAGATGGGTTTCCTTTCAGGTTGCCTAGAGCATGGGAGTCCTGTGTGTAGAGATGAAGTATAGCCCTGTTGCACTGTCCAAATATTTAATGGTGTTCTAACTATCCCCTGGTTATTGGAGTGTGACAGTTAATAGCCATCAGCTGCCAACCCGCTGAACAGTTCAGTTCCCTACAAAGAAAATGAAAAGTTAAAAATGAAGCCAAGTCAGCCCAGAAACCTACAAATCAGAAATGTGCTATAGCTTAGCAGGCACATCATCTCCAAAGTTCAGCCTGTTGTCAACCTGAGCTGCAGCTCAACTCAGAGACAGAGAGCTGGGAATCGGTCACACCTGGCTTTCATTCCCAGCTTTGCCATGGACTGTTGTACACACTTTGGCAAAACACTTCACTGCTCTGTGCCTCGGTTTCCCCATCTGTAAAAGAGGGGTAATACTACTTGCCTCATAGTGATGTTTGTCAAGCCCTTCAAGATCTTCTGATTAAAGGCTGTAAACAAACACCAATTGTCATGATAGTTCTAAACATCCCAAGTGTATGACTACAGTGAAATAAAAATGACACATGATGGAGTGTTTAAAGGGACACCAACTTGAAAAAAATCACACTTCATTATGAACATTATTTTGCCTACTGTTGCTACAAGTAATAGGGAATTGTATGTAAAAGAAAAAGATTGAGAAAAAAGTTTTATATTTTGAATATATTACTTTGCACATTTACCTCACTTGGTGGAGAGTGAATGTCACTATTTTCCCTATATAGTCACTTAGGTTCCTGTTTGGTTTTCAATAGGATTTTCACATAGCAACAATGAAGAGAGAAACATTAAAAACAAGTAGGTAAATGCAACTGTAAATGCACAAACATTGTCCGAGGGACTCAAGGGCAGGAGTAGCACCTATTCTGAAATCTTTTTTTAAAATCAATTGGATTGGAAATTGAGGGTGGTTCTCTTCCATTGCTGCCTAAATAACAGCTTAAGGATAGACTAGACCATTTGGTGCACTATCCAGTGGGTGTGTTAACAGGATCTCATTTTCTAGAGACAAGCCCTGAGAAGCTCTGGTCTATCCAGACATTGACAGTGGAGCTGTCTTTCCAGTCCCACGAACTACCTTCTCGGCACTTAACTAACTTACCTTGACACTGTCTGCATTTCATTCTTTACTGGTCCATGTATCTTACTAGACTGTCAAGGGATGCTGGAATTAGACTAAACTCTGCAGTCCTTGGAAAAAGGCCAATGAGATTTTTAATGACCACACATGCACTATCACACAATGCCCTTATAGTGGTCCATTGGCTCAGTACTGTCAGAGTGCAACCCCACAAATTGCTAGCCTCGCTTCCTGTAGTATTTAATTGTCCCTTCAAGGTCATGTACTGAGCCAGCCTAACACCGTGGCGTCTAATGGGATCAGAGCACAAGGGATGTGTCCCTATATCCCTGTTTTACAGCCTGATGATGTTGTGCAGTACAAGCGGAAGAGAGGGTCACCTATTTCCCCCATAATTCTGCTGATGAAACAACAGACAGCTATGCACAAATCTTACACCTTCCAGTTCTGCTAATAACCAGGCTGAACATTTTATTTCCTTTTTTACTTGCCTCCTCTCTATAAAACCATAGCGATTAATATTCATTTTTAAAAGCGAGCCACATGAGAATTGGGCCTTCGCACAGGACTCTTACCGGCTGCCGTTCCTGCTGACAGAAAAGATGGCAAGAGTCAAGATTTGGAATAAAGGACAAACGTCACATATGCTGTGTGCTATGGAGGACAAATGCGGAATACAAAGTATGGTTAATTGCTGAGTTAATTATCTCACTAAAGTCTAAATGTTGTTTTTCAGCATTCGCCCCCCCCCCCCTTCCCCTCAGTTGTTTACTTTTATCAGTTAGAAAATAAAAAAATCAATGTCATGAAAAACATAATTATATTCCTACTAATCTGAAGTGTTTTCTCATTTGAGTACTGCAGTCTGATGTCTTTTATCACTTTTCTTCAGCTTATAGCATTGGAAATTGCCAGCTAAAAGCTAGGACTTTAGAGCAAAAAACGCCCCCTCCTCCCCCCCCCCCCCAAAAAAAACAAAAAACAAAAAACCAACAACCAGCACCCATGCTCCTCACCAATCAACTATTATTCCTAATGACAAAACTTCTGCAAATTTCTTTTAGCTAATACATGAATAGCAGGAAATAAATTGGTTCAATAGGAACTTCATTAAAGTCCAAGGGAGAAAACAGGATCTTCCATGTGAATAATTTGGAATGATTGGGTAAAGATGAGGCATTATTAGAGGATTGCCTTCTGCTCCACAAGCCAGAAATATCCAGGCTCTTCCTTGCTGAAGTGTGAAAACATTTTGTAAACAGTTCTAGTTAGTCTTAAGTGTCAGATGATTGTGCAACTTAATGAATGGCTGCTCATTCTGAATTAAATTCACCTCTTCCCTTCAGAAAGGCCTGGTAATTGGGCTTAGTCTGAGGCACTTAGTATGGGTGAGCAGAGGCAACTGCTCCTCACCCAAACTCACACAGGTCACAGTGCTACATTGTAAGCCACCTGCCGTCATTGTGCCAACCGACAGGTCTGGCCACCCTGCAATTGAAGATGTGATTACAGCTTGCTGAGGCACACCCGAGCGAGCTTTCATCTACCGAGCATGGCTAAAAATAGTGGTGAAGCGACAGGGCTAGGAGCTGCCCTGGTCCATTGTCTCCTAAGTGGTCTTTATGCCTCCTTATCTGCAATTGAGACCTCTACAGAGCACAAGGTGTGGGTGCATCAGCCTCCCCTCCCTGAATGGCTTTTCTGCCTATATGTTGTCCCGCTGAGCACAAGTGATACGGAAGGCTTTGCATGGGATCCCCCCATCTGAGTCAGTTTTACTTATCATACATTGACCTGCATGCACTTTCCCTAGTAGATGAGTGGTATGTTGATGCATTGTCCCACTTTTCGTTTGCATAGCTAAATGAGCGCTCAGAGCAAATTTCTCTCTCTGCAGCTGCCATTGTAGCAGCTATGCAGCAGGGAAGCACAATGTAGCAATGCCCTGTTACCAAACCAGACAGAGGCATAGATATCACCTTCCTGGCCAATGAAAGAAATTGAAAGGAAGTAGAGATGAGCTATGGATTTTTAACAACCGGGGGAGCAGTTCAGATCCAGTATATTGGTTTGACCAAGTGTTAAGATAGGGCCCATTTGCTAACTTTGGTCTGGATCTGGATTAAGGTATCTATAAAGTTAATTGTTGTTTGGATCCATGGTTTTGATTTGGGCCTATTAATCTACCTTATCCGTCTGTCTCCCTACCTATGGCTTGTCTATGGCACCATCACTGGAAGAGGGCCAGGGATTTGGCGTGTGGTCTCCTAAACTGTATTAATATAACTGAGGATTTGAACATGTTGGTGGTAGGCCATTCCTGACGATGATGACGATATTGTTGCAATTCTCATCTATGGCTACACCCGTGACTCTGATGTCCGAACCCCACTGCACAGAGTAAGCTGCACTGAAGGCATGGGAAGTCCGTATCTACGATGTTTGATGATGCAACACCTTTCATGTGCAGCCTGGAGATGATTTAGTTGATCCTGCTCAACTCTGTTACATGCTGATCTTGTCAGAGACCACCAGTGACTCCTGTTTTGAGCCATTTGCTGGAGTTCTTTGAGATTGATGCAAGTCCGATGAAGACTATTCTTCAGGTCATCTTTGAAGTGCTTATATGGACGACGCTTCTTTCTTTTGCCCTGCCTTAGCGCCCCATACAAAATATGTTTTGGGAGACAGTAGTCTTCCATTCCGATGGCCTGTCTGGTCCACCTAAGTTGTGCTTTCAATAGCATTTCCTCAATGCTGGTTGTGTTCGCTCTCTCTCTCTCTCTCAAGGACCACTCTGTCCTGCCAGCAAATGCTCATTAGTAAGCAGAAAGTGTGCGTGTGAAATTGCTCAAGTTGTTTAATGTGTTGTCTATAAAGAGCCCATGTCTCGGATCCATGCAGGAGAGATGTTAGAACCACTGCATGTAGATCTTCAATTTGGTGAAGAGATTAATGTTGTGTTGGTTAAGGACTTTTGTTCAGAGTCAGCCTAGGGCCTGGCAGGCTTTCCTGATTCTGGAGGCAATTTCCTTATCAAGGGAACCGTCACTTGAGATGGTGCTGCCCAAATACTTGAACTGATCCATATTTTTCAGCTGTATGCCTTGGATGAAGATGGCTGGTGCTGGGGCATTGGACTGAGGTGCTAGTTGGAATAAGAACTCTGTCTTACCAAGGCTGATGGTGAGGCCAAAGAGCTAGGATGCTTTAGAAAAGCTGTCAACGATGACCTGAAGATTTTCATGTCTATGGGCCATCAAGACGCAGTCATCTGCAAAAAGTGCCTCACTCAGAAGTCTCTCCAGCATCTTGGTCTTAGCAGTGAGTCTTCAAGATCAGAGAGGGAGTCATCGAGTAGGTAGCAGATTATATGCCCTGATCCAAGTCCTTCGTGTTATGGCTGAGAATACAGGCAAAGAACAAATTGAACAGCACTGGAGCAAGTATGCAGCCTTGCTTCACGCCATTCGAGATTTTGAATGCATCAGAAAAGACACCATTGGAAAGCACTTGCACTGTCATGTAGTCATGGAACAGATGGATGATTTGTATGAACCTTCTTGGGCAGCCCAGTTTATGTAGATTAGCCCATAGACCCTCTCTGTTGACTGTAGCAAAAGTTTTAGTCAAGTTGATGAAGACTGCATACAGGTCCATGTCCTGCTCTAAACATTTTACTGGACCCACCTTATAACAAGAATCATGTCCATACTACTATTACCTAGTCTGAACCCACACTGCACTTCTGGCAGATTTTCCTCAGATATGTTTGTAATGAATCTATTCAGTAGAATGTGAGCTAGTATTTTCCTGCTGAACAGAGGAGAAAGATGCCTCTGTAGTTTCTACAGTCAGCTTTGTGGCCTTTATTTTGGGACAATGCACCAATAATAGCATCTTGGAAGTCTTGTGGCATTTCTTCTTCCTCCCAAATGCTACTCAGATACCTCAATAGCCTTTGGGCCTGCTACTTTGTACAGTTCTGCTGGAATATCATCCTTTCTGAATGCTTTGCCAGCGTTCAATTGTTCAATGGCTTTCATGACCTCATCAACTGATGGAGGGAGATCAAGATCCTCTGATGGGTTTCTCAAGTAACTGATTAAGGACCTGCTGATGGACTGTGGATGGTCTATTGAGTAGATTATTGAAGTGTTCAGCCCATCTCTGTATGATTCCCTCCTTGTCTTTGATGAGAGTTAGGCCATCTGCTGATTTCAGGGGAGTTGTGTCAGAGTTAGACTGCTTTGAGAGTCAAAGAACATCTTTGCATTGTTCGTATCCGCATAATACTGAACTTATGTAGCTTTCCTCTCCCAGCACTCATCCTGCATTCTCAGTTCAAACTGGGCCTTGCTCTGTAAGCACTTAAACCCATCTTTCTTTGAGATGGAAGTAAGATCATTCTGCCATTCAACAAATGCTTTCTGCTTGTCACTTAGTTTGAAAATATTCTCATTCTCATCAAACCAATCCTGGTGTATCCTTTTCTTTGGACACAGAACTGATTTATCTGCATCAATAAAAACATCTTTGAATTGGTCCCATTTTTCTGTTGGGTTGCCAGTGATTGGTGGGCATGAAAAAGTCTTATCAAGTGACTGCTGAAATTTCACATGATAGTCTATGTCCTTGAGCTTTCCTGTGTTGAAGGCTGTTCTGTTGAGCTTGGGATGCTTGTGCTATGAGGGGACTAAATGCAGGTTGAGCACTGCTCTTATCCATCTGTGGTCTGTCCAGTATTCCGCGACACACATGACTCTGGTAATTCTGACATCGTGGATGTCTCGTTGGCGGGTGATAACAGTTGATCAGGTGCCATTGTTTGAACCATGGGTGCATCCATGTTGTTTTATATTTATCATTTTGCCTAAAGATTGTGTTAGTGATGAGCAGACTACGTTCTACACATTTACCAAAGAGCAGTCCACTGCTGTTCATTTTTCCTACTCTATGTCCCTTTCCAGTCACTGCTGTCTCTACCAACTCTAGCAATGAAGCAGCAGGATGAGCTTGTCATATGCAGGGGTTGATCTGAGTAGAACTGCTCCTTGCTTTCCTCTGTGCTGGTCAATGTAGGCACATAGCATATTAACATTATTTTAAAAGGAAAGAACAGCTACATTGTTTACACTGTAATAACAGATGCCTCAACTCACCTGAAAATCATTCAGAAATTCTGGCAGCCCTTGGACAATAGTGTAACCTGATCGCATCTGGTTTAGATGTATGTGATGCCATAATACAGAATCATGGTGGACAAGCTCAAATTTAGGGAGGACATTTCCTTATTAGTGCCACTGAGAACAATGAAGTCATCCATAGTATGTTTTCATTAGGGAGCCATTTACCCAGTTTAAAACTAAGAAAATACCATTCCCAAGATAATTGTTCGGGGTTGGTTTGAAATTTTGGGTGAGTTGTTTTATTGCAGTAAAGTAAATACACCTGAGGGAATTTCAGTCAACTGGCGACAGGAATTAGACTCTGTCCAGAGCTAAGTAAGACGTGATGGCTCTTTGGTGAGTTATCTGTGAAACGAGTTTGATGGGGCTCAGTCTGGTTCTTAATGCACTCACATTGCAAAAACCACCGCCACAATTCGCTCCTTTACTGGTCATTTCAGCAGAACGGCCCGCAACTGAAAGGAGAAAGTATGATCAGATAACCCTTCACCCCTGGCACGTGCAGGGTCAAAGCACATTGATGGAGCGCTGTGGGGAAATTTACACTGGCTAAACAGCGGTCTTCATCTCCCAACACTGTAAATTTAATTAACAGCAAATTCACTTTTAAAGGAGGAGAGAGGGAACATATTCTGCAGAGTATTGTAGCTAAAGCCATATTGTGCCATCACATTTTAAATAGAAGCCTGTGGTGAACTCAGTATAGAGGTTTGCCAACAGATCAATGACATGCTATGGCATTACCTATTAAACTCTAACTAAATTTTAAAGATTTCTTTGCAGACGTGGTGTAGCGGCCTTTTTAATCTCTTCCATCTAACCTATTAGTAAATATTGTGCACAATCTGAAAACATATTGAATAGTCAACATATGTTAGATAGTTTTCAATGCTGGCTTGAATTATTCTATCATGATACATTTGTTCGACTCTCAGGCCAGATACTAGCTGGTGTGTGGGAACAATCTAATCAGCAGCACTAATATATTGCAAAAGCAGCACTGACATGCACCTGCATCCTGGATGAAGCCACCATATCAGCTGCCCTTGTGTATATGCTATTCCTGGTATTAGGAGTTATTTGTAAGGGCTTGAGAGGAAGAGCTGTATAAGGTATATGTGGGAGCACTGTTTGCTAAAGGTCACTATAGATGGGTATGTGGACAAACAGGTGACCCAGCCCATGTTACATCCGTTCTTGTGGTAAACTACAGAAGACCTGCAGAATGGTCATTCCATACGTTTTGGTAGAAGGCAGAAGATCCATTTCCACCATGTGCTTTCACTACTGGCTGCAGTTTTGCTGACAGATTAACCTGGCATTAAATTAAACACTAACAAGCCTTGTTAAATAGGTGTCTGCTATCCTAGGCAGTGAACAAAAGATGGCTTCAAGGGTCAAATCCTCAGTTGATGGAAAGTCAGTGAAGCCATGCCCATTTACACCAGCTGAGGATTTGGTCCCTAGCCTGGGGATTTTTACTGATGGTTAACTAACAGGGAGCAGTGATTTTCATACGCTAGGACCATCATCTGGAAACACATTTTGTACATGAGCAACATTACCCATGTGAGTAGTCCCACTGAACTCAGATTTACTCACTTGAGAAAAGCTATCATACATATGTTTTAAAGACTGAGCCCGTAGGTTTTTCCTTTTAATGTTCAGTATAAGAGAATCCTGGCTCTAAACCAGCTCTAAGTGTTAGGAGAGTCCATCTGTATTTGTTCTTATGACAAACAGAACATGGACCCTGCTTATTTGCATACTGTTATATCCCACTTTTCACCAGGCCCCTTTTCCCTATCTCAGCTGGCAACAGTGAGTAACAATTCGCATGAACGATTCTGCCATTAATAATGAACAAACATTTTTACTATGGCAGCTGTTACATGAGATGGTATTTGTGCCACTGAGTAAGTGAGCAGCAACCTGAGGAAATAAACACATGTACAGGTGTAGTGTCATATTAAGTCTCTACTTTCCAAGACAGAGGGAAGTGTGTTGTAATTAGCAGACACTTGTTTCCATTTTTAATTAAGAGTGTTAATGGATTAATCGCTGACAACCAGCTCTAGTCTCTCCCCCCTTCCTCCCCACCCCCCAACTTCATGATTTAGTGGTGTTGGGAGAAAAAGAAGGCTTGTGTTTAGCTGGAGGGACGATATCTCTGTGTAGAGGGCACATGCAGGCATGTGTGGGCTATAGGGATAAAAGAAAGGCAGCCAGGGTTTCTTGTGCCATCCCTTTATTGCTGGCATGGAAAAAGTAACAAAAAATGCAGCCTGGATGCGTCGGGTAGAATCCTCACCTGCCATTTGGGAGGTCTGGGTTAAAGTCCTGGCCAATGCAAAGCCTTTGTCATTATCGTTCCCACAAAGGCAGATGTCCGTGCTTGGAGCCTGGAAGGGAGGGTCTCTGAACGTTTTGGAACTTTCTAGACCAATGGTCCATCTCTGCATTTGTCTAAAAGATATGCTATAGCTCAGCCACAAAGCAATTGGCCTCAATAGCGGACTCACCCGTTGGAATTCTCTGGCCAAAGGATGGAAGAGGTCAGGCTTGAAAAGCACAGTGTCTCTTCTGGTTTTATAATCAACGAATTCCTCTGTTCTGATTTCAGTCGTGCCAATGTATATGCCATTTACTGCCTAGGTATTGGCATAGAACCTTCCGCAGATACAAATACATGGATCCGCATCCGATCTGCATCCTCTGGAATAAACTTTTACCCGACCCACAATCTGCCCTCCTTCTTTTAGATTTAACCGCATCCGCACATCAGCTGTTTTGAAGCCAGCAGCCCCCATCAGCTGTTGAGCCCCTGCCTTCCAAACTACTGATGAGCCCCACCCACCCGCCTCACAGCTGATTAGCTGTTGAGCCCTGCTGGCAGCCTAACAGCTGATCAGTCCCTCCCCTCCACCTAACAGCGGTTCCCCTGGTTGGCTGCTGCTCCAGCCCTGCCCCAGAAGTCACAGAGTTCCGATCCGCAAGAAAGGTTCTGCGGATATCTGCATCCGCGGATTTGTAGGGCTTTATGTATTAGTTTGTTTCATGGGCCAAAAAGGCTCTTTCCCGAATCTTGGAAATGGGTTTAAGTTTTTAAACCCAATCTCTGCTTTCAACCAAGACCCAAACCTGTGGGTTGCTGAGATGCTGAGCACACTCAGTGTCCATTGACTCAGGCCCCAGTTCAGAAACGTACTTATGGAGAAAGCAAGCTTTAAGCTTGAGAGTTGATGTGTTGGCTCCAACGGGGCTACTCGTGCACTTAAAGTTCCACACAAACTTGAGTATGTAGCTGAATCAGGGCCCAAACTGGGAGCTCAGCACTGCATAGCATTCGGCCCAAAGTGTGCCCAGTAAAACAAACTACTGGGAAAACTCATCAAGCCAAGTAGCACAGCAAACAGTCTTTCCACTGGGGAGTCCTGCACTTTTCTTTTGATTTGTGTACTGTAAAATACAGCTATGAAGCTACAAAGGATGTATGTGACACCAATAGCTGTCAGGCTTTTCACACTCTTCACAAAAAGGAACATTTTATCTATCTTCTCTGTTCTCGTTACTGCATTAGTTATCCATGCATTAGCACAGTTGCTTTCATTTCTGGCGGTGTTGCATTATGACCTTGTGCATTTGTATTAATCACTTCCTGCTGGTTTGCCTAAAGAAATTTAAAACTAGAGCATTGATACTGCTTAGCTCTATACAAACACTGCCTCATTGACCTTGCAATGTTCCTGGGAGGAAGATCAGTCATCATCCCTATTTTACAGATGGGAAAACTGAGACATAGAGAGCTTAATAGCCATTGCATGCCATCACTTTAAATGGGTAGTTCTGCCAACAGTCAGTGACACAACATGTCCCTAAGGGTATGTCAATGCTGCACAGTTAATCTGGGCCTTTACCCAGATTTTAGCCTTATCCCCACTACCGTCCACACAGAAAATCCTCTGACGCTGGTTTGGAGGTACTTTAAGCGCAAATTACTTTACTTGGGTAGGGGGGTATGGGTTTGAGCACAGATTTCATTTTAACTTGGGCTGGAACCTGCCCACTTTGCAGTGAGGAAGCAGGCTAAACCACTCAAGTACTGATAGTCTTCCAATCCTTCCCACAATTCCCCTACAAGGACAGACTAGTTTTCCTGCAATTGACTGAGAAAGAAGTCTAGAATGAGTGAGGACAAAGCCACATGGGTAGGGATTTGCAGTGGCAATTCTCACATCCAGGCAAGACTAATCCACATGCTGAGACCTGGGTGCCACTCACCCGATAAACTATGCAGAGTAGACATAGCTTTAGGGTATGCCTACACTTTGAACTGGGAATTACACCCTCGCAGCTCAAAGAGACATACCCCTGCTGCCTCTAATGGAGTTAGTGCACTAAAAATAGAATGAAGCCATGGCAGTGGGAGGGACTAGTACTTGCTGTACAAACATGTATTTGGGAAGACTAGGCCATCCTACAATTACACTTCCTTTTTTTAGCCCACTAGCATGATCAGAGCTAGCGCAGCTATGTCTTCTCGAGCAGGGAATCACACTCGCAGCTCAAAGTGTAGGCATACATAGTGACTTGCCCAGGCCCACAGAAGGAGTTATTATTGGAACAGTTATTTTAATTTAGGTGTTCTTAACTCCTTGTCCCACATGCAGATGAAGTAAGAAAAATAGACACTTGTACAAAATTTGCTTCCCACCCCAGCCAACTAGATCCAGCATGCATTTGATTGGATTAGAAATTATCCATGGTCATTAATATGTGTTAATAAGAAAATTACTTTCACATACAAAATAATGGAATAACCTAAATTTTGAAGGACCAGAACAAATTGTCTTTCAAACAGGGTAAAGCCACTCTGCTTGTTCTGAAATTGGAAAGCAGATATTTAAAGCAAACAAACAAACAAAAAGCCTCTCACAGCATATTGTCAACTGTGAACACAGGACTGCAGCGTGAAAGCTAAAATGCTGTATGAACTAAAGAAATTAATTCCACCTCATTTTCTGCACTACTGTTTTTCTTGTGACTCCTCATTTGGTGCTCCTCAGTCCACACATGGATCTAAGCAGGTTGAGATCTGTATTTACCTCATTTTACCTATCAGAGGTATTGCAGCACTTAGGGTACAATCCCTGCTTTGCTGTACTCTGAAAGCCTTTTGCATTGTCGGTGTATTCCACTGCAACTCTCAGCCTGCCAAGGACCAACTATGAGTCAAAGACCCAAAATGGGCAACACAAGAAAAAATACCAGAATAAGAAGGTTAGTACAATGAGCCATTAATGCTTTTACCTAGTAACATTTTCCAACACGTTCCATTTCATGATTCTGCATTTGAAACCTAAATTATATGTAGCAGAATAACTGAAAGCACCTCAGGTTCACATTGGGTGGAGGTAGTACCGGGTCTATAATGAGATGCTGTTGAAAGGTCTGTTTAATAGGGAGACATTAGCATTAAAGCTGTATTCTCAACTTCCTTGAGGCTTTGATTATGGTCTAGACCTTTTCCTTAGCTAGAGTTTTTGTATGTTATATCCCTTGTTGGTTGTATGTTTAAAAAAAATATCAGCTGAATGAATGAATGCTCTCTGTCTTTGAAAGAGGGAGAAAAAAGGCAAAGTATTTAATTCCTTTACCTCTCTATTTAGAAGACTACTATCTGTTGCTCCAATTTAGGAAAGCACATTCTTAAGTACTTTTCTAACTCAGAGCCTGAATCCCTTCCGTTTTTCTTTGAGGTGCTTCTGTGTGCTATCACTTAAGGCAACAGTCCTCTTGCCTTACTCATTTGTAAACAATTGTTCTGACATCAGTGGGGTTGCATAAATGTGGAATTGAGAACAGAATTTGGCCTTTAGGATCCAGTTCAGCAATGCACCTTGATCATGTGCTGGGATTTCTGAAGGCATTTACCAGCGTTATGAACCCAGTCCCCACTGAACATCAATGTATCAATTAAAGTTGGATGCTTCCTTAAGCTCCTTTGAAAATTCCAGCTGAAGTGCTTTGCTGAGTGAGTCCTTAGCATCTGAAAAATTTAACCTGTACTACTTATGGGATGAAAGAAAATATAAACAACCTTGAATCATTAATATATATATATATATAGAGAGAGAGAGAGAGAGAGAGAGAGAGAGAGCTGCCTTAGCTCTTAAATAATGGCTTAACTAGTTTAGTAAATGTAGGAAAAATGTTGAGTTGAAAATACGGAAAAATTCTTGCGCATTAACAAAATATAGCAAACAATGAAAAATGTAAGTGTAGCACCCCCTATTCACTCTGTTACCTCATTTAGCGCCAATCTTCTTATGGGTTTTGATGGACTTCCCTGGGTTCTTCTGGATCCCACCACTCACTCAGCACGGTGTAACTTCTTTGTCGTCTTACCATATGAATTTATCTGGTGGTGCCTCCTCCACCCCTTGCTCCTTCCTATCAAAGTCACTAGGGAAGTTTGGGAGGAAAATTCTAAACACAGCGTAACCCCCCCACACTTACTTGCCAGATATTTGGAGACTTCCCAGAAGTAACACAAACACAAAATATATTTAATACTGTAATTATATTACACAGGAGATAAATATAACAGGGTAAAACCCTATTCACAGGGTCACCGGTGCCCACACTGATAATACCTGTGAATTTCTCCAGTTGCATGACCTGAAACGTAAACATTAGTGACCCGTTGGTACACGCACTCTGTAGGGGCCCCCTGATGACCTGTGACCATGAGATCTTCTGGGCAGCAGTTAGCAATGTGGTTGACGGGGTTCAGTACAGCCCCAGCGACTCACAAGTGAGATAAGGTGGGAAGTCCCTCCACAAGTTCAACAAGCAGAGGGTAATAAAATGCCCAAACCTGGACCCCATGGCTTGAGGACACAGTTCAGGGAGTAGAAGGTCTCCCAAACAATTCCCCCAAGTGGCTAACTAAAAGATGGTGACTCACAAAACTGCAACGGATCCTCAGGTTCAGAGACAGTTCTGGACTCCTGAGTCACTGCCGACGGCTGAAGACAGCTTTTGGCAGGTCTCCTTTTCACACAGGCGTCAGGCCACTAATGATGCTGGGTTTTCCCCTCACCACCACAGGGTGCAGGGCTCGAGGTGCCGATTACAAAACTATACTAAACTCCAAATCTTAGTCTCCCGCCCCCGCGCTCAGACACACGGCCAGCAGGCAGCAGTCCTGGACAAGCAGGCAGAGCCGAGCTGGCCATGTGGTGACTGATTTTCTCCGGGCGCTGGAGGGTTAACTCCGCCACATGAGGAGGGAGTTTTCCTAACAAACCTCTCTAAACTGGGAGTTGCCTTGGAGAGGGAAAGGGCCAAGCTGAGGGATCTTGTTGCCAGGTCCCCAGAGGCCAGTTCGCAGGAGGAACCCAGCATGCAGGCCTGGCCCTCCCTAGCCCCTGCACAGCCAGCCCTGCCCTTTCTGTGGCTGGCTCCAGACTGCTCCAAAGTGGCTTCTCTCCCAGCTCCCCAGGGGAGGGCATCTCACATACTATTGGTCAGGCTAACTCTACTTCCCGGGCTTTCCCTTGTCAGTCATTTGATTCAACCCCTCCTCCAAGCAGGCACACCTGCAGTGTAATCCTTCCCCCAGCCAACAAGGCCGCTATCATTCTGACGAGTGGCTCGCTTCTCTCCTTCCCTGTTGCCTAGCAGGCTCCGAGCCTGCCCTTCGCTCCTCTCCTGGAGCTACCCGCACGCAGAGCCCCGGGGACTCGGTGAGCACTGTGGGGGTTACCTAAGATCCAGTACGGTGTCTTGGTGCGTGACCTTTATTGGGCTTTCAGAAAGAACTGAAACATATGTGTAGCTGAGATTGGCACAGGTTGGAGCTACCCTGCAGAAAACAATCACTGTAAACATGCAGAACAGGGGAGTGTTATAAAAAGACGGGGAAAGGACACAACAAATAAGGCAGCGGTTCTCAAACTCTGGGTCGGGACCCCAAAGTGTGTCACAACCCTGTTTTAATGGGGTCGCCAGGGCTGGCGTTAGACTTGTTGGGGCCCAGAGCCCAGGTTACAGCCACCCTTCCCCCAGGGCTGAAGCCCTCAGGCTTTGGCTTTGCCCCCATCCTCCATGCCTGGGGCAACAAGCCTCAGACTAAGGTTTCAGTCCCCTTTCCTGGAGTCATGTAGTAATTTTTGTTGTCAGAAGGGGTTGCAGTGCAATGAAGTTTGAGACCTGCTGAAACAGGGAATGCAACAGAAGAAAACGAAAACATTGTACTGAATTCAAGGCTGGTTCATTCAAGGAGTCCCTTTAAGACGATTCTACTTCTCACAACCAAAAATGTTTTTGGGTTTTTTTTGTACCGTTCTGTGTATCAAACAGCAATGGGAACCAGAAAGGGTCTGGATGGTACATAAGAGGATTTCACAGTGAGCACCCAATGAACAACTGGGTTATAACCTGAGAAATAATGGTGCTCCCTCTAACACTGCTCCAGCAGGCTCAGAGGTGAGTCGTGACTTCTGTAGGACTACTCAAAGGCATAAGCATGTGCAGAATTGGCGCTTTAGTAGTATAACTTTGAGTTTAATGGGACTTCTAATGTGTGTAAAGATAGGCCATGGCCATGCAGCTATTTAAAAAAAATTTTTTTTTTTTTTTTGCACTACATCAGAGCAAAACGTGCAGATGAGTTGCACCAATGTAAAATGGGGCTTGAACTGGTGTGGCATATGCTGATTTGAAACCATATTGATATAGTAGCATCGTCAGTGCAAAAAACCCTACCTCTGTGTACACAAAGCCTTATTCATATGTATATGTGTTTGCCAGATAGGGTCAGCACTGTAACATCAATGTCCATGTAGCAGCCCTTGCTATGACACTCCTTGTGTACTCATTTCAGTAAAGACATGTTTTTTTTAAAAAAACGTATCTAATCTGACAAATACTGTGTGTGTCTGGTGGCAACATGATGAGGTTAAGGAGATGAGTTACAAACCACCAAGTAATCTTGTTTACCATCGAAATCGCAAATCAGCACCCAGGCTATCAGTATGAAGTGTGTTTCATATGAAAGACTGTTTCCAAATTGCTGCAGATTCTTCTTTTGCAAAATGAAATATTGATCATAAATTAATTAGAAACAATTACATTGCATGCTATAATTATTTTTCTTTCAGTGAATGGATATAATTCATACGTCTTCGACAAGGGTGCTGGAATTTGTCTCCGAATTGGGCTTGACTTCTCTTTACATTCTCCCTCAATAGGGCTTTAAAACAATCCATGAAGTTCTGAGAATCTCGGTCTTTCCCAGATAAGGATAGCATGTTACAACAGAGAAAAACTTGCCTCCTCATATCTAGTTATAAAGAAAAGAGACGTGGTCATGACCCCCTCCCCCCCTCAAGTGAAGGGCTCACAGTCTAGAACTATTGATTCAAGGCCATTTGCAACCCAACGTCCCATCTCTTATCAATAGGCGCAGAATTGCTGACTTCTCATAGGCACAAACACGGGCCCAGACTAAAGACACCTTTTTTTGGTGTGTGGTTTTGATGGCAGTTGTTGGGTGGATGATGTCATTTCTTTGTAGCATGTTTGGGGCAATTCAGTAATTGCTGGGTCATGCCATATTTTTATTCATAATTCCAGTATGGCCAACAGCAAGAGTTCAGAACTAAACAGACAGGTCTCAACAAATCATGAGACTAGCTTAAAAATAATACACTTTGAATTCTTTTTATTTCCTTTCTGGTGTATGAGATTTTAAGGCGCATTCAGGTCATGTTTTTCAAGCTTTTCCTTGCAACTATGAAGACTAGAAACTTACTTTTTTTAAAATGAAAGCTGAGTTTCTCATGTAATCACTTGCATCCAGGAGTTGAGGCTTTAGGGAAAATAAATTGCCAAATATTTCTAGACTCACAATAAAATCAGAGAGTAAATAAAGTCAGTGGTAATACCGTAATTCTGGATTTCTATATTTTGCTAGCTCTCAAATCAGAGGAAATCAATGTTCAGGTGCCATGTTCAACTCCGAGCAGCTCAGTCTCCACGCCTCTCAATCTAACACCTTTAAATGTGCACATGCACATACACACGTCAGTCTTCTGAATATGCTAATAGAATGTAACCTTTTCATGCAATATGTTTTATACTAAGCACAACAGCCACTGAGCTTTAGATTTTGGAATAACTGAATGTGCTGGACCTTGGAATTTTCCAGTATAAAGTAAGTTTAAAATGGGGTTAACATGATCTGCTTCTGAGGAAAAGAAATAAGTGGTTATAGCTAGGTTAAATGATGCACGGGGAGGGATGTGGCACCTGCTTGCATACGATAACTGTCTACAGATAAACACGAGGAAAGGAGAGGAATTGTTTAGGGGCTATAATTAAGGGCATAATAAGGTGAAAAGAAAAGCAAAGAAAAAATGTAAGCTGAATATAAGGAAAAATGTCCTAATGGCATGTTCCACTGACTGTGGAATGATCTCTCAGGGGAGTGGTAGGAGCCCCACTGCTTCGGTCAAATTAAGGTGACTTGTAGAGGAAAGCTCACAATTGAGTTAAGCGGTCCTTACTTAATTCTGAATTTTCATTTGCAAGTCACCTTTAAAGCTAGGCTGTACAAAGCACAAATACACTACAGGGAGCTATCCTGAGTAAATAAGCAAAATGCTTTGCCCACCCCACCCTCGGGACAATGGACATGACAATCCATTTTCCATTGTTCATTTCTATGATTCAACACTGGGGAGGGTTTTGAATTTTTTAAAACAGCTTAGAGAGGAGGAGGAGGGGAGGCAGGGGAAAGAAAAAACAAGATTTTTAAACTGACAAAGCCAAAGACATTCAAAATGAAAGCAGGCCCACCACCTTTAACAGCTACTGTTCTTATTTATTTGTTACAGTAACACTTAAAAGCCTCAACTGAGATTGGGGCTCCCTTATTTTTCAGACTAAACAGACAAGACAGATGAAGGGAGTATTAATGTCCCCATTTTACAGATGGGAAACTGAGGCCCTGAGAGATCAGGTGACCGGCCCCAGGTCATGCAGAGAGTCTGTGGCAGAGCCAGGAGATGAAGCCAGATCTCCTGAGTTCCAGTTCAGTGCCTTAACACCAAAATTATCTTTCCTTTCTAACAGTGTTTCTTGTTTTTGTAGGCCTCTGAGTGGTTGTGAAGTTACCTGACAAATTCATTGCAACCTAAGCACAATAGATGTGCATCTTCTTGATTGGGGGGAGGGTGGGCTTGAGTCACAAATTAGTGGTCATTAAACATGGATGGCTGTGGGTTAATTCTTTATAAAATGAGATTGGTTTTCATGTGTGTCGTACAACTGTGCTCAAGGGACCATACTCTGATTGCTTGTGTTACCTACCAGCTGGGAAGTCAGAAGATTGTAATTTTAGAAGCAAAAGGAGAAATGCAATTTCCTGGACTGTAGATTTTTTTGAAGCAATTATCCATTGTTTATAAATTCAACATGTAAACTCACTGCTGATTCTTTTAATAGAGGTTAATTGTTATAATAGAAAAATGTATGAAGCAATTGAAATAGAGTGGGGTAGTTTTTATGCTTATCCTTTGCTGATCATGTTCTGTGTAATAATACTCAGCACTTACATAGAGAATAGTACTTTTTAGCTTCAACTTGTTTCACTGTGAGGTAGGTTAATACTGTCCCTATTTAACAAATGGGGAAACTGAGGCAAGGAGTTTAAGGAAATATTATTGAGGGGTTTCTGTGTCAGAGCTATGTTTAGAACTCAGGATTTCTTGCTGCCAGGTACTGTGTTCAGACCACTAGGCTCTGCTACTTTCCATTATTCCATAGGTCTTTGATGATTATGGGATTGTTTTGAACGGGGTGGTGGAGAAATGGGATCCTCTCTTGAATGGCTTGTTCAGACTAATAATTTGTCCTGACCTAGCATCTTTCATGTCAAAGCACATTACAAATATCAGTGGATTGGAGTTCACCACATCCCACTGTGGAAAGTAAATCATAGAATCATAGGGTTAGAAGGGACCACAAGGGTCAGCTAGTTCAGAGGTTCTCAAAGTGGGGAGCACGGAATGTATTCTGACGGGGACAAGAGAAGCTTTCGGGGAAAAAAACCTACGGCGCACATTTTACCCACAGCAATTAATAGGGGTCTACTTACATTGCAGTGAAATCACACACTGCTCACAGATTGGTCAGGGCATAAAGAGTAAATTTCGTTGATGTTCCATGCCACCCTTATTTCGGCGCTTCCTTCAGAGCAGGGTGCCTGGCCAGCAGCCGCCGCTCTCCCGCTGCCCAGCTCTGAAGGCAGTGCCACACCCAGCAGCAGAGAGGTAACGGTGGCATCGTATAGTATTGCCACTCTTCGCAGCTGCTGGGGGAGTCAACATTTGCTAATAGATACCACATGGTTTATTAAATATTATTATTTTTTATTTTGGTTGCGCCTAAAGACTCCAGTCAAGGATTGTAAAGCCTTTTTGTCCAAGACACTGTCTACAATATAATGAAAGGATGGTCTCTGCCCGGAAAAGCTTTCCAATTCTGCCTGATCCAAGTTTTAATATAGGGCAAACCTATGGTATGTCAAAGAATTTGATAATTGTTGGAATATGCTGACTTTTTAATGACAACCATGGTACAAGGAAAATGAATATGTTCAATGTAAATGCTTTTTAATTTATTTATCAGTTTTTAACATTGATTGAATGTTCTCTCATGCTTCTTGGCATTCACAGTGGCATTTGTAAGGTAATTCTATTTATGATGTCATGTGGGAATTTATTACATATGTTTGTAGATTTCCTTCCTGTTAGGTAACTCGGTAACTGGTTTTTTTATGATCCCCAAATGTACCCTTTGTCTCCCAGCAAGAGCAAGAGCCAGCCGACACAGATGTACAGATGTGCTTCTTATTTTTTAATAGAGTTCATTTTGGCCAAAATTTTTAAATATGACTGATTTTGGGTGTCCAATCTTACACACCATAAAAGTGCTTGATTATCAAAAGGCAAATTTTCATCCCCTTCAGAAAATCAGGCCCCATTAAGGTGTCTCAGGTTGGACACACAAAATCATTAGTCATTTTTTTTTTAATTTTGACCTTTATGTGGAACAATGAATACACAAAATTTTAAAACCTCTATCTTACACTGTATTGTTCCACACTGTACTTTTATATTCTTATTTTATAGTTATATTAATTCAGCCTCACAAAATTAGGCCCTGGTCACGAGAGACTCAATGGCAGTCTTTTTGTTGATTTCAGTGGTCTTTGGATCAGGCTCTTAAGTAGATGCATAACTTTGTTCACATGAGTAATGCCATTGAAATCTTTAAGACTACTCAGAGGAGTAAAATAACACGTCCTTAAGAGTTTGCAGGATTGAGGCCGATATTCTCTCAGGGAGAATATATATATTGATAGTACGTATTTTCATTTTATCATCATCAAATAAAAGAATGGTGAATAGAGTTTGAATCTGAGCAGGTAAAGTCTTATGGCGGTTTTGCAAGGCTGTATTAAATACAGTAAGGAGTTGTTGTGAGGTAGATGCTTCAGTTCTTTAATTGTGCTTTTACTATACAGTTACACAGACCATTGGAATCCTTCAGGATACAATGTAAATCTAAGTTGTTACAGGCCCCAATTCTGCATTAGAATTTGCTAGCAATGATGCTTGCAAACTCCCATTACCTTCAATGGAATTGCTCATGTGGCTAAGACGAGCTAGAATTAAGAGGAGATTTTGATTGGCACAGATGGGAGTTCGGCACCCAATTCCCACTGAAAGTCAATTAATTGTCTAGCTCTTATCTGTGCTTTGAAAATATCCCCCCTTGCTCTCAAGGCACCTTCAGTTACTGATATGGAGAACACCGGTGTTTGCATCGCAGCAAGATATTCGTGTTCCTTGTAGCCACATGAGAGAAAATAAGCAACATGAAAAGGTATTAAACAAAAATTTCTGGCGCCCAAGTGGGATGGGTGAAAATCCTGCAAAAAGCAAATGTGAAAATCCTGCAAAAAGCAAATGAAACAGGGATGGATGTTGAGGAAAAATTCAGTGCCTGATTTACCCAGGCATCAAGGGGGATCAAAAATGAGAGGGGATGTTCTGTAGCTTAATTAATGGAAAAAGGCCTGAGCGTCTGACAGCAGCCCCTCTGCAAGGTGAATTCTTTCATAAAGGGCCTCATTCATGAGTTGCCAAGACATCCACGACCTATTCTTGAATTCACACAAAAATTAAAAGAAAAACAACTGATTGGCTAATTTAGGAACTTGCAGGATGCAGCTGGTGCTACTGTTTTCATTTAAAAAAAAAAAAAAAAAAAGGCCTTTCCTTCCACCTTCCAACCATTCTGATTTTTTCCCCCTCAGCTATTTCATATCCTGCTGCACCAGTGCTGAGTGTGACAACTCATTGACTTAGCTGGCACGGTGGGATACAAAATAACAAAGGGAAAAAACATCAGGATAGTGAGGAGATGATGGCTAGTACCACAAAAATACATGCGACAACAGCACTGCCTGCCCTGATCCTGCTTGTGCTTCTATCAGCTGAGAGAGTTGGAAATTTTCCCCTTTTTAAAATAAAACAATATTTCTTCTATGAATTAAACAAAAGGCTTAATGATGCCAGACAATGAGTCCTCCACCCCAGCATCCTGATGAGTCACCATCTACCAACCCATGACAGAGAACATAAGGGATAGCTTGTGCCACAGGGCTCTGCAGCTGAATATTTAAAGAGGATTACTTTATGTTTCCAGCACTGATAATTTACTTTAGTTTTATAGCAATTCTTAGCTCCTCTGGTCATTAACGCTTTCAAATACTTGAGGCAAATCAATCGATCAATTGATTGATCGATCCATCAGGTACCTTTCAAAAAATTCTTTTTCCTATACAAGAGGCATTTTAAAAATATAGCTCTCTTTTTATAACATTTCTTCAGCTTCAGCAGTGTAGTGTAGTGTAGACAGGCTGCTGACTGATGACACCATGCTGATTAGATCAGCTCTGGGCAGGTTAGAACACATGGTGCTTGAAATGGTCTGGGCAGTGGACTTCCCATCTATGCCAGCGCTCCCTGTGTAGCTAACATGGGTAGAGCTGAGATGGTGTTAGCAGCACTGGGAATTGGTTGAAAGATTCCCCTAGTGTAGACCAGGGGCATCCACAGCTAAAGCAATCAATGCATTTTAAATAAAACATTAAATATACAAATAACAATAAAGAAGTAAATATACTCAGTTAAAATCACAGCAGGAGACAGCAGCCATGATACTGTGTCTGGCTGAGCTCTGCATGGCACATTTTCACAAAACACAAAGGGGAGAGTTCACAAAGGAAGTGCTTCAGCTCCCAGAGTAACTTAGAGCAGACTCAGGCCTCCTCTAAACTGTGCTGGCCCGTAAAGCCCCCATGGGGTCATTTCGGTTTCCTCGTGTGGTAATGGGGATACAGCTAGTCAAAAAATGCAGGAGCGATGAGAGGGGAATGGAATTGATGAAAATGTGGTCGAAAATCCCTTCCCACACATTCTATTTTTCTTGACATTTGACCAAAAAACCCCCCAAAACTATTTGAAAAATCAAAATCTGGAAAATTTCACCTAGAAGTAACTGGGTGACAATATTTTATAGCTACCTCCCAGTGGGAGGTTGCGAAGTTTCTTTCATTAACCATTGGGATCCTCAGATTTAAGTTGCTTCAGAAGCTCAAAGTATCGTTATTTATTAAACCTGCCTATGCAGTTTCTCCCAGTGGCTCAGCTGGGGGTGAGGATGGTCTTGTTTTCACCTGGTGAGCTCAGCAAGGGGGTTGCTGAGGAGAGGTATATTCTCCCTCAACCTCTCCAGATGGATCTGGAGAAGATTGTGAATGTAAAGCCCATTAAAAGAGAAAGCAAGAGCGCTCCAGCAGCTTTGAGAGCACCGAAAAAGCTGCTGGGAAGCCATGAAAGGGATTTTATGTGAACTCTAAAGAGAATCCCATCCTCTCAAGAAGTGACAACTCAATATCCCCCAAGGGAACAGCAGGAGGGAAACCTGAACCTGTGGGCAAGTCAACCGATAACGATTGGAGAGTTAATTACTTTAACGCTAACAAAGACAAGCTGAGGTGTTCAAATGGTTCCTACACACACCACCCTCCTTCTCTTTCACCTAGACTAACAAAACCCAGCATGATTTGTGGATGAAGGGCCTGTACAGAGCCCTGATTACAGCTGCTTTCACTAGCTCTGAGAAAATAGATCTCTATTCATTTTCAGTGCCATCCTTCATCTCATCATCTGCCTTAACAAAGTATTATGATAAATATGTCTAAAAACACAAAGCTGTGCCAAGTTTGATGACACTGTCTGACACAGAGAGCTGGAATTTAAAAGCCCAGCCTTTCCTCTTGGGATTAGATGGGAAAATACTACTTTTGCACCCAGCAGTCAAACTCCATCTGCCGTATACATACATTTTACGGGGGCAGGGGGAATCCCTTAAAACCAATATAAATATGATAAATCTTACTGCAGATTGCAAAACCGGAGGCTAGTGTTTTTTCTTTATCAGAAGTGTTTTGTGTCACACTTTATATTACAGGTCCATTTATAAAGGGTTAATAAATGATTAACAGATGTTGCAGACATGAGCAATATGTGTTATAGAGGTTTATAAGCACATATGTAGAAGATGTTATAGATGATTATGAGCCAAGGTTATAAGCAATCTATTGACCTGTTGGACGCATAACAATTGATTAGCCATTTGTTAAAACATCTATTAATCCCTTATTAACCCTTTATTAACTATTTATAAAAAGATTCTGTTAAAATGACTCTGAGCTTGATTTGGTTATGGATTGCGCAGGGCTTTGGGATAGTGTGCATAAGAAGGCACTATATAATATAAACCCCACATTTTATTCTTCTGCTTTGTTTTAGGGAATTTTTGTTTGTTTACTTGTTTGTTTTGTGGGAGGCCTGTTTCTTAAAAAGCCTGGAAATCCATTCCTTCTAATGAGGTATATCTGCCTTGAACTGTAGTTATTATGGCAAAAGAATAAGGCCCTTGAAAGGTGTCAAAATGTGTATTTACAAGCAAGTGGTTTTGCTCTCCTTGTCTAGCATGTTATTTGCTAACTGGAAATGGAAAGTTGTGTTCTCTAAGGCAGTGGTTCCCAACCTTCTTGAGTGTGCAAGCCCCTTTTCAACCTCCAAATATTTCACGGACCACCATGTGCTACTAGTTTTATTTGAAATTATACTTTTCCTTGGTGAGGATGTTGTTATTTTTCTTTTCTGCGGACTTCCTGTTGTGGCGTTGCGGACCACCAGGGTTTTGTGGACCACAGGTTGGGAACCACTGCTCTAAGGGTATGTCTATACTGCAATCACATACCCATGGCTAGCCCATGCCAGCTGACTCGGGATTGCAGGGTATAGGCTACAGGGCAATAAAATTGCAGTGTATTATGTTCAGGCTCTGGCTAGGAGGTCTCCAAGGTCCCAGAGCCCGGGCTCCAGCCTGAGCCTGAATGTCTACACTGCAATTTTATAGCCCGGTAGCCTGAGCCCCACAAGTCAAAGTCAGCTGCCATAAGCCAGCCCTGGGTCTTTTATTGCAGTGTAGACATACCTTAAGGGGTTGGAACAGGAGACTAACTGTCAGAATGGCTGGGTTCTAGTCCCAGCTCTGGCACTCACTGCAAGCCACGCTACTCTGTGCCTCAGTTTCCCCATCTGTAAAACATGGATAATAATATGCACTCATCTAAGAGGGCTGTTGTGAGGCTTAATTAATTAATGTTTGTAAATGCAATTTTTGGATTAAATATGTTACAGAAGTGTGATTTATTATTAAAATTCACTTTGTCCCAATAGGATGGCAATTGATTCAGCACAAACATTGTTATTCTCATATTATAGAATCACATCAATTATAATTCTTGAGCTAAGGCTATGTCAGCATTTCTCCTGTAAACCCTTAATCTGAGGGATTTAGAAACAAAACAAAACAACTAAATGAGGTATCAGCAGGTGATTATTTTATATCATCATCTAATTACTTTAAGTATAATGGCTGAGGTAGCTGATGTTGAATAGTGAGTCCTGCACATGCCTAGAAAATACTTTCATAAATATTTCACTATGCATATTTATTATAATTTATAAATTACTTGTGCGAAGTGAGACCTAAAGGCTGGGATCGGGGTTCCATTACACTATAGTACATATAATAAAACATACCATATATTCTCATACATAAGACAAGAAATATAAAATCCATATTCAAAGGGATTAGCTCACCTATATGGATCACTCTTTCAGATTCAATTACAATGCAAGTAACAAGCTGCAGAAGAGAGATGAAGAAGGGATGAGTTATTCCAGGCCAGAAAGAAACCTATGTGAGAGCTCAATGCCACAGTGAGAGCCACAGCCTAGCTGCTGAGTTCGGGCACTGAAGCAGACTAGAAAAAGAGATGAAGCTAGAGAATCTGTGTACCTGACAGATCAATGGAGACCCATTCACAAGACTCCTGGACGGAAAGGTAATTTACTGAGCTCTTACAACCCCCTTTATCCCCAAGGCCACTATAGCCAGTGTTCTGAGGCAGGGAGAGGAGAGTTTCTGGTGGAATTTGTTTATATGTGTATAATAAATCTTGGGTGACATGGTGGCTGAATTTAAGTCAATGGGACTTTTGCCATTTACTTTAGTGGGTTCAGGATTTTACCCCTTAACAGCTTCAGAAGAGATAAATTGGGGTCTATCGTTAAAATGTCAACTTTTTTTTTCTAAATACATATAAAAAATAATGGACAATAATGACTCCAAGGAAGGGAAACTCATTAGGTGAAGGACATGCATTTTGAAAACGGATGGTCTGTGTATTTAGATGATAGAGATCTCACATTTCAGACCCGCTGCTAATTTGTTAGCCCTCCACTGATGCTTGTTTGTTTGACACAAATAAGGTGAGGAGGTTTATAAAGAAGGTTGAAACTTCAGCTTCATCTTGTTTTTCTGATTCTCTGAGCCCTGTTACACAAATGTTGCCCAATCCATCCCTGTGTAACCCCACTGATCTTAATGGAGTTACACCCCAGATTAAGGTCCTGATCCTACTTACATATGGGAATAACTTTACACACAGGAGCAGACCGACTGACTTCAAACATTTTCAGGATCAGGCCCAAATTTATTATTATTTTTGGTATAATGCCCAAAGTGTGCTTCACAGACAGATATGAACACAAGTATTGTAGCACTTCATGTTAAGCACTGATCTCCAACTTCTGTTATATTATGGTTATAAGGATAATATCTCAGCCTGAAGGGCCTGATTGTCAGAAGTGCTGAGCATCCACAACTCCACTGAAATATGTGGCAGCTGAGAGGGCTAAGCACTTCTGACCATCATGCCCTACACCCTTGTTTGCACTGACTTGTGTCCCAAAGTGGGCAGTGTGTCTGCATTTCTGCAGTAACCCTAAAGACATACAGTACTTATAACATGTAGATATGTGTAAACAATTGTGTCTAACAGTACAAATGTGAAATTTCACCTTATTTTCTTACAGAAAAACAAAAGTATTAGGATTATCAGAGGCATGATTAAGGGAAAGAAACTGACAGGGTACGGTGAACCGGACCATAATATTTCCTTGTAGATGCAAGTGCAATGGTATGCTTCTGATCTTGGAAAGTATTTATTAGAGGCCCTCTTGTAAGTAGAGGGAATAATATAGTACAAATTTCCCTAAGGTGTCTAGACATCTCTCAGTGCTTAGGAGCATTATCTGGTATTGTAACTCATCATTATTGTTAATAGTTATAAGTCAAAGGGTGGGATAATATCTTTTATTGGACTAACTTTTGTGGGTGAAAGAGACAAGCTTTCAAGCTCTTCTCCTCTCTGGAACTCAAAAGCTTGTCTCTTTCACCCACAGAAGTTGGTCCAATAAAAGATATTATCCCATCTACCTTGTCTCTCTCATATCCTGGGACCAACAGCAGCAACAACTACACAGTAAATAGCAGTTGTAAGCATGTAAATCCCACACAGTTAGATGGGTAAAAACATTTATTTGCTTTTACTGGCTTCTGTCACATTCTTAATGTCCTTGGAGTTTGTGTATATACATTTAAATTTTTTTGTTTTAATTAAGATATGGTTTGCTTTGATTATAGAAATATATAAATTATATATATTGCTTTGAAATAAAGTATAACACAGGGATCCCATATTTAGCTCACAGACTAAAATACATCTGGGTGGAAAAAAATTACATGAAAAATAACAAGACAGTAAACACACTAAGTTAGGCCCCAACCCTTCCAACACTTACGAACCATGTGAATCATACTCATGTACATAAAGTTAGGAACATGAATAAACATTCGCAGAATCTGAGGCCTTTAGGAACTTCTGACCAATTAAAGATTCCTGGAGATGGATATTTTTATTAAATAGTTTTGAACGCTAAAAAACTAGAACAGAACATTGAATGGTCTAGCAGCCTGTAAAATTTCCTTTTAGATAAGCCCTTTTACATAGAGAAGAATTTGTGGTGAGGTGGGAGTTGGATGGAGGAATATCTGAAAAAAATAACTTTTATTATTTCTAGCAGTCCTGTAATTTATGTCTTGAATACCCTTTTAAATCCAAATGGCCAAACACATTGTCAAGTTTTCCACAGAGTTTTGTTTCCTGGACTGAGACATCTCCTGCCAACTTTCAGTCTCAAGAGATTTTTTCCCCCTCTTTTACCACCAACCAAGCTGTAAACCTCCCATAAAAAGGGGTTTCCAACAGAAATGTTGACACAACATTCTGAACAGTATTGCAAATATGATGCTGTGCTACAGCCCTTGTCATCATGATTTATATTATTTCCCAATAATTTTAAAACAATTTTTAAAACATCACCAATCCTGCATACTACATGAATGTGGTGCATGCTGAAAGCAAGATTCTCCAACAAATGCTAGATCAACATACAATTTCCACAATGTGTTTATAATATTGCACTTAGGTAGATAAAACATTAACGAAAAATCCTCACTCAACAGATGTGTTTTTCCATAGATATAGACTGGAATAAAATTTTCACCCAGTGGCTTTCTGTGAATAGCCCACTCAATTTTACAGGGTTCTAAAACATCACAAAGCTTAATACACAATTTGAAATGACTGACATTTGGAAATAGTTGTAATAAATCTTAACATTTAGCATTAATATGGAAGTCTAGATCCCCTGCTGGTCTACACAAAATATGTGATGAGCATCTACTCTTTGGGAAAGACCTTCTTGATTTATAGGAGCAGGTCATTTCCCATCTACCCTCTTAAGGCAGAGGTCCCTTTATTTTCTTTTTTTCCTCTGAGGTACCTGTATACAACCAGAGCTAAACTTCACAAAACTTGGAGGCTGTGTGGTTACAGAGGGACCTGTGGGCAGCATTTCACCCACAATGTGTGGAAAAGGAAGTCAATGGGCCTAATCGTGAGTAATATTAAGCATGTATGTGTTTGCAGGATCAAATTCCAAATTGGGTGTCTGAAACAGGGAGGATCTTTTTGAAAACATGCTGGAGTAAGTTACCTTTCACCCTATCACATGCTATCACAGCAGGCAACATTCTATTTTATTAGACTACGGTGAAGTGTGATGTTTGCTAACCATAGCTGAGCAAACATCTGAAGGTATGAAAGCTTTGACCTGATGTCTGGCTCTTGGCAATGTCACTCAATAATGAAGCATAATAAAGGGCGATGGGAAACATGACCCAACACAGGGTCCCGTAACCCCAATACACCTAGAAATCAGGACACTCTGTCCCCTAAAATAAGTCCTTATACTAACCTCACCAGATAAACATCAGATTTGAGAGGAGGGAAATATCCAGTTTGCTCATCCTCTTTCTGTCCCATGGGTAATTATGATTGCCTCTAATACATACCTACCCAGAGTGAGGAAAGTGGGGTGCAGGAGACTTACGGATTGAAGCAATTTTTAAAGCATTTTCTGATGGATTTTGCAGTTTCTGTGTGGTTTTTTCTATTGAAACATTTAAAATCTCCCCATATATATATATATATATATATATATATATATATATACACACATTTCCCCCCTCATTCAAATGATCTCAGCAGCTTGAGAGCCAATGCAGAATGCTTTAAAATCACCAAAGTGGTTTATGATACCCATGTTCCACAACCCACTCCAACCAAAAAACCCCGAACCTAGCCCTTCTTATACCTTGCATGTAACCCAGACCTAACCAGATTGGTAGGGATGATTAGAAACAAACAACCCCTTCAACCTTCCCCAATTTTTTTCCTCTTATTTTGAAAAAGCTCGATTTCCTACTTTCCAGCAGCAGACAGAAAAGTGGGGAGGGACCTCATCTGTCACAGCCTATGCAGATTAACCTTTCAATTAGCTGTTATCAGGTTCTGTGTTTTAGCACCAGTCCTCCCAATCTGCGTCCATTTAGCATCATGAAGGTTTGAGGATTAGGGTGGGTTTTTTAAAAAAATAATAGTAATTATTTGTTCTAATGTTTTTCCTTTGCTTCCCCACATCCTGATGTGAACGTTTGCAACCCATTTTTGCGTGTCTGATTTCTCTCCCACCCCTCTTTTTGTGTGTGTGTGCATGTGAGAAGAGGAGCCCCACAGAGGAGGAGGGGAAACAAGGTATTCTCTATATATTATTCTATTTTTTTGCAAAGGGGTTTAGAAAAGGTAACTGATGTAATCAATCCGTTAGCTTGGGATTCCCCCTCCCCTGGTCTATCTCTCCTGGCTGCGTCTCCTCTCCTCACTGTGTATTTGTGAGGGGGAGGTTGTGTTGTTGTTGTGTTCATGGCTCTGGAGTCTGGTTGCAGCCAGGAGAGAGAGAGAGAGAGAGAGAGAGAGCCGCGTTCGCGTCGCGTTTCAGGGGCAGCACATTCCGCAGGAAGGAACCGCTGCTGCAGAAACACACACAGCCAGAGAAAGGAGGTCATTGCAAGCCAAGGGGGGAAACCTGCACCAGAGGTTAGACTCATAGGAGTTTATGTGGGGGGATAACAGGGAGCATGCGGTGGTTTTTGTTTTGCATTAGGTGACAGGCTGCAATTTACCATAATAACCCCCTTTCCCTCCTCTATCTCTGTGCAGGGGGCTCGTCGCTAAACTGGGTACTCCCCCCCCCTTTTTGCATTGGAGGCTGATGCACGTGTTTGCAGGCACTTGTGCTCGGTAAAGCAAAGCATTGCAGCGTCCCTGTGCATTTTGCAGAGGAGGGGATGGTTGGGTTGGGTGGGGGAGGGCGGCAAGGGGTGGCTGGCTTTTTTGTGTGTTGCATGCGCCCATCCTGTACTGCTAGCATGCAATTGTTCTTTAGCAGAAGGGGTGACAGTGAAGTCCTTGCGTTTTGCATGGGGAAAGTTGCAGGGACCTGCATGTGGCGTTGGAGCTGGGAGTCATTGTCCCCCTCACCCCCTCCATGCTGCGGGGCGGGCTGCATCTGTGTGAACGCTAAGCCGCCGCGAGTGCCAGGCATCTTATGCTGCAGGGTCCGTCTCGCCCGCCCATACGAGTGGCACGATCCGCGGCACGCCCATGAAGCTCAATATTTAACGCTGTGTATTAGTGTGTGTTGCGCGCCCGCCCTGTAGCACTGGCTCGGCGGCCGTCGCTGTCTTTTACCAGCGCGCTCACCTCTCGAACAAACTTCAGGAGCCGGGGGGGGGAGGAGGAAGAGGAGAAAGGGGTGGGAAGCAGGCGAGATTGACGGCTGCCGCAGTCAATAGAAGGGCAGGGCTGCGAAACTCTTGGCCTCCAACTAGTAATCGGCCGCCAATCGGTAGAGTTCAAGGCTGGGTCTGGGGCTAACCCGGTCCCCGCGGGTGTTTGGCCGCGTTGCCCCCCCTTGACAGCTAGGCGGGGTTCCTCGTGGATGGCGGGGGGCGTGCCCCATGATTGGCACTCCCCGCCTTCCAATGGGGAGCCTGGCTGGCTGCTGGGCGGGCTGCGCCGCCCTTATGGGCGGGTGATGGACAGCGAGGAGCGGCCAATGAGCTGTGCGCGGCGCGGCCCAATGCCGGACGGCTGTGGGCGGGCCGCGGGGGGGGGTAGGTAAGGTTTTAATGAGACTCCATTGGGCTGTAATCAGTGTCATGTCGGATTCACGTTAACTACAACAGGGTGAAACAAAATGGCGGCGGCGGCGGCGGCTTAGGTGAGCCCAGCAGCAGCAGCAGGGGGAGCAGCAGCAGCAGCAGCAGCAGCAGCAGCATTAGCTGGGGGCGGGGGGAGCCAGCCGCTGCAGAGGCAGCAGCCTCAGCCTAGCAGCAGCAGGGGGAAGAGCCAGCAGCAGGGGGAGCAGCAGCAGCAGCAGCAGCAGCGGCACCTGGAGGTTGCTCCTCCCCCTCTCAGCCTGATCCCAGCAGAGGTGAGTGGTACCCTGAGAGGGGGAGGGGAGAGCGGTCCCCACAGCATCCCTCCCCCAGGGGCTGGGCGGGGATGGCATCGCTCTCTCGCGCTCTGTCTCTCTCTCTCACTCACACACATACACCACCCCACCCCACCTCATGTGGGGCCAGCTGCACAGTGATGCTGCCCTCCCCACCCATCGGGTCCTGCAGCCAAAAGGTGCAGTAGAAGGTTTGTGCATAAAAATGGGGAGGCAGGGAGGATTTAAAAAAAAATAAAATGACTCGCCCCCTTCAATAAAATCATCCCCCTGGTGCTAGCAACTGCGACTTGCCAAATAAATCCTCTCTTCCCCTCCCCTCCAGGTTGCATAAATATTGTGAATTTCAAAATAAATGTGCCCCCCCCCATGCTGCTTTGAAAATACTTTAAAAACACGTAGCTGATCCCCTCAAAACTTGCTGCTTCAGTCACTAAGAATTACAAATAACCTCCCCAAAAAACTTTGTCTTAAATTCCACCCCCCCTCCCCAGACCCTCCAAAATAAATCTCCAACAAAAGCATCCACCCCAATACTAACCAAGAGTCAAAATATCCTTGCCTTGCAGTTGCTGATGACTTCCAATTTCTGTCACAGTAGTAGCACATTCAGTGCTTTAAAAATATTCAGGGGGGAAAGGTGAGAAAGACAAATGTTTAGTTTCGTTGCTGTCATGTTGTGGTGGTGCTGCTTGCTGCTGCTGCTAGTTGCTGTCATGTTGTTGCTGTTTTAGTGTGTGATCTTAAACTGGTTTGTGGGGCATTCCAGTGTACAAATACTTAATCAGATCCTGGTTTACACATGCTGCTGCTCTCCAAGAAATTAAATAATCCCTTCATCTGTTCCTTGCAGCTAAAGTTGCTAGTGCCTCTACCTTTGCAGTCAGCAATGATTTAGACAGGTTCTAATTCATTCACTTGCCATAACTAAAGGTATATACTGTGTGAGGAGAAAGGAAAATCACTGGCTCCATGATCTGAATAATTCTAATTTAAAGAGTGTCTTATTCACTGGGAGTCCCTGTCTGATTTTTCTCTTTGGTTGTATTTATTTTGAGAAGGAAACTAATGTCTTGAATCTTTAATTGAGGGTATAGTAAGGAAGAATTAGAATTGATGGGCTGCATAATTCTAAATAATGGGCTGCATGAAAGGAGTGTGGTGTGGTCAAGAGAGTTTGTTTAATGCAATGGCAGTTCTCTCTTCTTTCACCACCTCCTGCTGCAATCCTTACCTGACCCTGATGCTGCAGCAGAGAGCTGGCCTGCTGCTGCTCCTGCTGTCTGTGAACAGAGCAGGTAGGAAGGGGCTGAATGAATTGGTACTTTACAGGTCACCAGCTGGTTGCACAATTAGCTGTCTTTTCTGTTCTAATTCTTTCCCACACCCCCAAAGGTATTGTGGAATAGTATTTAAAAATGTTATTTATGCATAATGTTTAATGCAACTGAAGATAACTTTGAGCTCTTAAATTTTTTTTTCAGATTTCTATGTGATTAGCTTGTTGTTTTCCTTATTAAAAAGAACAACTAAATTAAAACTTATTTTCCTCTAAGCAAATAGCTTTTTTTTCCTGAAACTGGAATTGTTTCTTAATGATCCAGATACTAGTTGAGTCTAAAGGAAGATGTCATTACAGGATTATAGGATTAGTGACTACACTCAAGAATGACATGTTCAGTCAAGTTATTCTTTAATTAGCACCAGCCCTGAGTAGAGATGTTTTTATAACTGGGTTGCTTAGCTTCATGCTAAACATTATGATTTTGCAACTTTTTTGGATCTAGGCTAGTTTATGACTTAAACAGTAGGCCTACCATTGAACAGGGATGTATTTTCTTATACTGCAAAGCTTTCCAGACCTCCTGTATCTGCATGCTCTGTATTAATGTCTCTATGTTAACAAAATGTAGCCAAAGGATTACTGACTCCTAACCACTTGGCTGCTAAAATGGTGCATTTTAAAAGTGATCAAAGTTGCTATGACTTTCAAATCAAGCCATAATTGAGCATTTGAGACACTGAAACCATAAAACACAGTGTGAGGCAGCTAAACCCACTAAGTTAAAGCCTACCAGCAAGATACTTGGAACTGGTCCCTCCCAATTTAAGATTATGGTGGTGAAAGTAATCCTTGATTTGCTGGAGCTTATGAAAGTATTAATAGAATATTACTTAATGGTAATGTCTACTGAATTATTTTTGGAAGATTAATGTGGACACCAAGAATATTGTAAACTAGTAAAGAACACTATTATATATAATCAAATGAAATAGTCAACAAACTTTTGGCCAGATAAAATTTGCACTTTTGATTTTTTAAATATGTGTGTGACTTTGATCTAGATTTAGCAGTGTTAGAGTGACATAGTTCACAAAATTAGAAATAGTAGTTTTATTTAGAAGCTTGCAGTATTCACTTGTATAATTTTATATACAACTTTGAAAACACTCTTGGACTCACATTTTGCTGAGTGTGTTCTGGGGGAGTGAATCTGAAAGACCATATCTGATTTTAGTTGTCTTAGACTTGGCACAATAACTGTGACCAGTGTTTTCAGGTTTCTGAAAATTTGTAATAAATTTATTTTTAAGTTAAAACTTCTACAAAGTAAGGCAAGCTAGACACAGAAGCACTGAACTTGGCTATGTTCTGGGGAGAATGGTTTGCTATTAAGTATTTCATTTACAGTAGACTTTTTTGGTGCCCATTGTGAAGGCACCTGGGTGCTTTTGCCTCATTAAATACACTCCATGACAAAGCAATGGAATAACAAACTCATTATATGTGAACTTTTTTAAAAAAAGTCATTAAAAAACCTGACAGCACAAGTATTGCACTGTGCCTTGAAGCTTAACAAATCCGGGCTCTGGTGGACCTCTGGAAGGAGCAAAGTTCAGTTTTTGCTTCTCCATTTGAGAATAATTTGCCATATGCAGTGGAAATTCTCCTCTACTTTTGGTGATACACTCCACCAGTATTGATTTAGTAGGTGCTAGCATACAGGAGGTTGTATATGACGCAGAGGGAATTTAAAGTAAACAGGTAAAAATGTGACTCTGCTGCTCACTGCAAGAGTTTCGTAGCAGTGTACAGTCAGAATTAGCAGTAGCCTATAGCTTACATACACCTCTGCTATGGCCATTGGCTAATAAAAATTCCTGTAACCCACAGGTTATAGCATTTATATTGATATGCTTCATCAGTATCCTTGGAGCTTGGAACAGACCCTATACTGTGTGGTTTGGAGCTTAATGGAAGTGATGTGGTTATTCATATGAAGTTAATAAACAGTATAAACTTGAATAAGTTTAAAATGTGGCAAATTTGTATGACTTAGCAATTATGGTTTTAAGGGCTTAATTGAGGCACTGATTTTTATCTCCATGAAAATCTATGGTAAAGTCACGCAACTAATTAACTTTCTCGGTTTTTTTGTTTTTAAAGAAATTTAGCTGTATACGAATCTCTTGCCACTGCAAGGAATTCCCCCAAGATTCTGTCTCAGGATATGGGCAAGCCCTATAAAATGGTGTAACTTCTAAGGTATATTTAGTTTTCTTTTTTAGATAGTTTCCAGGGTTCAGAATGCCTCAGAAATTCAAGTGTGGGCTGTTTTCAGCCTAAAGCTCTCTCCCTATTTGAGCATTGCAACTATGCCTGAAATGGTATTCACCCACAGTTTTCATCCATATACTACTTGGTTCCAAAATGAAATTGTGCTAGAATCTTTCTCGGGTGGTCAACCAGAGCATGACTCCCACTATTAAGTTTAAGATTGACTGTCTGTCCACAATCGAATATTAGTTTATGTTTAAACCCTTTTAGCTACAGCAATCTGAAAACTGCTCTGAAATGTGCGAAACAGTTTTCAAACAGTGGTTAGTAGTGTGGCTTGTATGCCAGTATGAACTTGTATTAAGATGTGAAAGGGTGGGGCTACCTTTTCACTAGCCAGTCTGTTTAGCTCAAAAAGCTTCAGTATAGGAGCAAGTGCAATATCCAAATCCTATATTTTTTTATTTAGAATGTCTTTTTTTTTTTTTTTTCCTGGCTTCCTGTTGAATTTCTGTGTTTGTGATCCCCAAATTGCTTAAGCCCAATCAAACCTAAAGGATGACACATTCATTAAAAACTGACTTACTGATCTCCTGCTTAGGTCTAGAACCATTTAAATTCATCAGTAACTGACTGCACTTCCACTATTTAATCCTGCTAGGCAGTAGCATGTGAGACCTGATCTGGAGTTTAAACTTAAAGGAAGAAGAAAAATATAGGACCCAACACTTGCCAATTTGCAGTTGTCCTCTTCAGATATACTTACAACCTTCTCGGAACATGAGAATAGTTCTGACTACTAAATAAGTGTGACTTGTGGAATTGCAATTCTAATTTTCTGGTAATATAATATGCCATATACTCAATTCTCACTTGTATTGTAGTTCAAGAATCTTTTTATATAAAAGAGCAAGGTGAGCTCATTATTATTGGATAGACAGATCTGATTGCAAAAGCCACTTTTTTACAGGAGATATTAATATTGTCTTAGCACTTCATATTGTTGAGTCATTGTGTGCTGCCTTAACAGCTGACACATACGTACATTTGTTTAAATTTAGATGTTTTTAAAAGAACTGGAGAATCTTCTACTTTTCAAGAGAACAATCAGTCTAAATGCTGAGGAGTTCCATTCCATGTGGTATTATTTATTATTTTCTGCTTTATCTCTTATTGAAGTAATAACTCTATCAACTGGTTTTTGTTGCTTGAAGTTGGCATATAAAAGGGCATGTCTTCAAAACTGGTCGGTCATCTTCTAAAAAAAAAAAAAAAAAAGTTTTTAAGATGAGAAGATTACTTTATCACTGGTGAGTTCTTGTCTGTCTCAAAAAGTGTATTTTCATTTTAGTGTATGAGAATATTTATTTGCTTAACATCTTGTGCCACAGAATGAGTGCACACCTGACCAAGAAACTATTTATGGTATTGAAAACTTCAGCTAACTTCGGAGGCCATGTAATCACTCATTTATTACAAGAAACTGGAGGAAATTTGTGTCTTGAGACAAATGCCACAGATAAATGGCTCATGGTACACTTAAGTCAGATGTGTTACGTACCTTCCTACTGAAAATAGGAATTATAAATGTAATTACGTTATGCCTGTGTTAGACACGTCCTGTCACTCCATTGGCAAAGTTGCTCCCTCCTAAGACACTCTGATGTTACTGGCACAGATAAGCCTGTGTTTTCAGCCCCAGAGGTGGTGGTATTTCTGTGGTGTATGATTATCCTTGTACATACTATGGCATTTTGATACTTGTTTTGGGCACGATCTCGGTAACATAGTGTTCACGTTGTTTTGTGGTTCTTATGATTAAACAATATATAAACTCATTAAACAAAACAGGTCACTTTTAATTTCTGTAGCCTGTTGGAAAGAAGGGAATGCTTGACAAAGGGCACTTTATCAAAGAATTCAGGTCACCTAATCCTCTTTTTCTTTAATTACAAGGCCATGGTGCAAATGTATGATATTGTATTACTTGTTTGCAGTACTGGGCCTCAATAAGGTCTATTGACCACTAGTGTTCCACCAGGAAATCTTTCCTTGTAGTTTACTGAATTGAATCCTGTTAAGAACTAAGCAGTGAGTTATTGTTTGGGGAATTGGGACTCTGAAAATTACAATTGCACTGGGTATGAGTAGAAATTTCTGCATTCTGTGGACCGCTTTCTAAAAGGAGAGGGAAATATGGAATTCTCAAACACACTTTGCAAATAAAGTGCCATTTTTAAAAGTCACATGGAGGCTTCATCACTGGAGCATCTCCAAGCTAAAAAAAAAAAAAAAAAAAAAAAATGACAACCAGAAGTTTACAATTTTTTTATTGCTAATCTGTATCTAATTCCACACTAACTGTTTGTTTTCCTCTCTTTCTAAAGCTTGATAAAGATGTACCCAGGCCACCAGGAAGAGTGTTTCTAGACTTCCATGTTGGTAAAATAGGGAATTTCAGTCAGCAAATGTTTCCATGTCTCTTCTGATTCCTGAAGGATGGATCTTTATGAGAAGCTGCTAAACAACATGTGGAATGCTCTGATTGTTTTTTGAACTGTGAATAACTTCTGAAAGGTTTGTTAAAAGAATAAGGAGGAACCTCTATGGGTAACTTTTGGCTGGAAGATATTCTTGGTCAACCATGGTAAAACTTGCTAACCCACTTTATACAGAATGGATTCTTGAGGCTATACAAAAGGTTAAAAAGCAAAAGCAAAGGCCATCTGAAGAAAGAATTTGTCACGCTGTGTGCGCTTCACATGGATTAGATAAGAAAACTGTTTCAGAACAGTTGGAACTAAGTGTTCAAGATGGCTCTATTCTTAAAGTTACCAACAAAGGCCTTGCATCCTACAAGGACCCAGATAATCCTGGGCGTTTTTCCTCTGTTAAACCTGGCACTCTTCCTAAATCTGTTAAGGGATCTAGAGGAGTCTCTAATGAGCTTCGTAATGTGGATTGGAATAAACTATTGAGAAGAGCAATCGAAGGCCTTCAGGAACCAAATGGCTCTTCTTTGAAAAACATAGAGAAATATTTGAGAAGTCAAAATGATCTAGCAAGTATTTTCAACAATCCTGTCTTTCAGCAGAGATTACGGCTGGGGGCCAAACGTGCTGTAAATAATGGGAGGTTACTGAAGGATGGACCTCAGTATAAGGTGAATTATGGTAGTTTGGACAGCAAAGGATCTCCAAAATATTCCAGTGCTTTCCCAGCTTCTCTCCCACCTGTAAGCCTTTTACCCCATGAAAAAGACCAGGTAAGTGTGGAAAATGGAGGCAAATCTAGATATGTAAAAACAGAATAAAAATAAACCACTGTTGCAGTTTCCTTTGATTTTATATGAAGTTGCTTGTTATATTCTGGCATAGTTTGGATTACTTTAATTATTGGGCATGAAGCTTTGACTAACACATTTTGAAAGGTGTTGCCTGCATTGCTGGATATGCTGTTGTGAAGTGTTGGCTTTTCCTGGTCTGATTTGGTTTTCTTCTAAGATAAGGAAGAAGACGTATGTGGAAAAGGGGTATGTGTGCGCAAGGAGATAATGTAATCTCCAAAAATAATGTTATTTCTTTTTGTCACCTATTCCACCAGCTTGGTAAAAATTATATTATGATGTTGCTAGAATCCTGGCATTAAATAAGTGGAATTCAAGCAGTTCACTTCTTTTTGTGTGTAGTGTTTTACTACAATGCATGGATCAATGCATGAATTTGTTTCACAACTGTAGTAACTCTAATTAGTAGATTTATGTTGATATGTTTCTAATGTAGTCTTAAGTCCTTTATTAACTCCTGCTCACAATAACCACAGTTCTCAGGCTGAGAATTATTAAAATACCTTTTTTTAAATAATGTGCATTCCAGGAACTGAACTAAAGATGTCAGATCAATGTATTGCTTCCTCTTCCTTCTCCCCTGGGATCCTTTGGGGCTCTGTGTCCTGAAGAATTTCCTCAGCCCATTTTAATACTCTTGGCCATCAGAAATCTGTTCTGTTACCATGAAGCCCTTAAACTTCCAGCAGAGAAGTTTAATGGGCCTGACTTCTTTTTAAAACCTATCCCAGTGTTTTCATCCCAAGATTTTAAAGGATGAGAGAAGCGTCAATGGTGTGAGAAGATATCTAAAGGGAGTGGTCATTCCTCACTTAGAGGTTGTGGGGTGCTTTTTGAAACTTCAATAGAATTTTTCCTGTTTTGCCACCTGCTATCCCACTCTGCTTGAATTATTTATCTCAGTGGCTTTTTTTTTTTTTAAATGGATTAATTGCAGAGTGGCTTTTGAACTTAAGATGCATTATGGTTGTGCTTACTTCTAATTTTGAATAATGTAAACATTTCTTTTCACAATTATGGGAACTGCAACCAGCATCTCTACCATATCCTCCTCTTAGCAGTTTTCACACTCATTTCTTTCATTCCTTCCTCCTCTCAGCATCGCCTGTGTTTTGTCCTACATTGTTATATCAATTGGCTAGTACAGAAGTTATTCACCTGTGGAACTTATGGCAGAGGGACACTTACTAAAGGCCTGAGCCTGCAAATGTGTGTATAAGGGAACACTCAAGCAAAGTTACCCATTTATTTCAGTGGGACTGCTCATGTATGTAAAATGTGTGGCACACCAGGCCCTAGAATTGGAATAGGAATTCAGCAGTCTTGCTTACCATGTTGTTATTGCTATATCCATACACTACATAGATTTAATTATGCAAACAACTGAGAGCTTCATCATTACAAGTACCTTTAGGAATCCTTGCTGTAATTCCAGTGTTCTACATACACTGAAGTGAATCATATGAAGACTAGGAACACCAAGCACCAAAAACACATTAATATATGAGATCTTCACATGTGTTCTCAGGAGGAAATCTCCACTGGTAATGTAAGAATAGTAATTCGCATTCAGGGCTCGAAAATGGTCAAATAGGTCATAGTGCTGGAAAAGTTAGCCTTTATTGTACCATTAAGAAATGCTGATATAGATCTAAATCTGATTTTTGAAAGTTTGCCCAACAAATCCGTTCTCTGATGTCAAGTGTTACAAGACTTGAGCTTTCATTATATGAAATGAAGCAAATTCAGGTGTAAAGACACATTTCTAATATCCTGCTTAGATTTTATTCAGTTTCAAAGTTGTTGTTTTTTTTTTCCCATCAGCTGCTGGAAACCAGTGTAGCTTCACTGAAATAATAGGCTGACATGTCCAGCTGAGGAACTGGCCCCATAATAATTATAGGTGAATTCTTACAATATAGCTTAATGTGGCAATATCCTGTGTGTAACTACCAATTTCATGACTTTATTTTAAATGAATCAGTTCCTATACATTCTTTAAATGCATCTTATATTGTTCATCTTGCTGCTGCACTTGCTTGCCATAAGGGAACTGGTTAGTACTGAAGAAAAAAAATGTGCAGCTTTTTACCAAACAAAAAATAGGATTAGTTCACAAAATGGTTGTACAAGGTGTGTCCAAGATTATCCCTTGAATTTGATTTACTAAAATGTAGCCAACTGGCCTTTCACACTCAAAGGTAGCCTTTGATAGGACTAGTATATTTTAAAGGTCCCTCTTTGATCTAAGTCTGGTGGTGGTATATACACCTTACTGAAGTGTGATTTTTTTATACTGGAGACAAAGAAAGTATGTCAGAAAAGGGGGCAATGTTTTATTTTTTCAGCTTAATGGTCATGGTGATTCTGTAGAAATGATGATTAGAATAGCATCTTACATTAAAAGATCTCAGTGCTTTATGGACATTTGGTTTGATCTTGTAAAATCTTGTTCACACAAGCTGTACTTAACACAAGTAGTAACACATCCTGGAGGGATAACTGAGAAGCTCTCTGTGTGCATGCACACCCTTGAATTCTATGCATCTATATAAAAGGTTGGTTGACGCAAACTGAACTTGCAAACCTTGATGCCGACCTTGAAATTCCCCTCTTGTAAGAGGACTTGGAGGGAACCCAGCATGATGTACTGTCTTTTTTATTACGTTTATATAGTGTCCTGCACACTGGGGGTCTGATCTCAGTTGGGGCTTCTAAGTGCTGCTGTAATAAACAATAAAATAATGCTGTGGGAATGCTGAAGTGTGCCTTGCAAAACTGGAGTTGCATAGTCCCTTTAAATGTTGGGGGGTGGGGGTTGTGACCCCACAGAGGAGGTGTGCTACATGCAAATCCCAAGGATCCAGAGAGATGTTAGAGCACTGCTGTGTGGATCCTGGGTAGGCTAGCCTTTGCCATGATGCTGTTTGGATCCTTTTTCTTCTGGCATCAGGGCTAATGATAGGAGCGATGTAGTTCACTGGTACTCCATCACAGCTGTGCATTACTCTCTGCTCCAATGGGAGTAGAAGCCACAGAGTAGAGTTAATACTGCTTCTGCAAGCTTTGACTACCATGTGTATTTCCCAAAGACAGTCAGCATGAGTCCAAAGGAGAGCATGTGTTTGAATTTCAGTTCCACTTCTTGCAAAGTTTCAGAGTAGTGGAAAAAGGTGGTCAAGGATATGGAACAGCTACCGTATGAAGGCAGACTAAAAAGATTTAGGGCTGATCAGTTTAGAAAAGAGCTGACTAAAAGGGGATATGATAGAGGTTTATAAAATCATGAATGGTGTGGAGAAAGTGAATAGAGAAGAGAGATTTATCCTTTCACGTAATAAAAAAACCAGCTGTCGCTAAATAAAATAAACAGGCAGAGATTTAATCCAAACAAGAGGAAATACTTACTCACAAAACGGGCAGCTAACCTGTGGAATTCATTGCCATGGGGTGTTGTGATGACCAAAATATAGCTGGATTTCCAAAAGAACTAGGTAAGTTCATGGAGGACAGGTCTATAAATGGCCAAGATGGTCAGGGATGCAGCCCATGCTTGTGGTGACCCTAAACCTCTGGGTACTGGAAAATAAGACTGGATTTCTCCATAATTGCTCTGTTCTGCACACTCCCCCTGGAGCTCTGATACGGCCACTGTTGGAGACAAGATACTAGGCAAAATGGACTGTGGTCTGACCAAGTGTGGCAGCACATACGTTTTTATGACTGTACTAAAACATATGGAGGGGCTTTCAAGGGCTCCCAGCAATATAGGAAGAGAAATGTGCAATGCAGCCACTTATTTCTCCATATCCTTTTGCTCCTCTCCATCTGCATGAGGTGATGGAAGCACTTGGCCCATAGGCAGAATGTATTCTACTAGAAAGGTCTCCTACGTGTCAATAATAAGCTTTCTAGGCTGGACGGCAGAAAGTGTGATTAGAGCTAAGTGAATTAAGCTTCTAAAAGACATCACAAACAGCTATTTTGGGAGTAGTGTGATGGCTTACACTTGCATAGCTGAGGAGGACAGATGAATTAACTCAAATTAGTCAGAGTATAATTAAAATCATGTTTGGATGGGTATATTAGAGCAGTGGCTCTCAACCTTTCCAGACTACTGTATCCCTTTCAGGAGTCCTATTTGTCTTGCCTGCCCCAAATTTCACGTCACTTAAAAACTACTTGCTTACAAAATCAGACATAAAAATACAAAAGTATCACAGCACACTATTACTGAAAAATGTGTACCATATAATTATGAAATAAATCAATTGGAATATAAATACTGTACTTTCAGTGTATAACATAAAGAGCAGTATAAACAAGTCAGTGTCTCTCTGAAATTTTAGTTTTTACTGACTTTGCTAGTGCTTTTTATGTAGTCCATTGTAAAACTAAGTAAATATCTAGATGAGTTGATGTACCCCCGGGAAAATCTTTGCGTACCCCTGGTTGAGAGCCCCTCTATTAGAGGAACAGACCAAATCACAGTGTGTCCTGCTGAAAGGGGAGGAGTAAGAATGAAAAGGTTTGTGTCATAGAGAGATGTTATGAGGCGTACCTTTAAAAGTTAATGGACAGTGGATGTCTAGTCTTGAAGAATGAACAAACCAAACTGACAATACCTGTTTGGTTTGGATCTTTTTTAGAGGCGGCCTAATGTCAAAGGAATGCTATCAACTAAAAATTCTACTTCAGTCTGAAAAATTTGAACCTAGTGTTTATAAGTAACTCCTAAAATTACTAGAGCAGAGAGAGAGATTAGAAGGAAAAACTTCTTTGTTTTCCTGTTTGTTGATCTTGTACTTCACTGTACTTTGTGAATAATGAATAGTCAGTTTGTCCAGCTTTATCCTCCTTATGCTCTGCTGCCTCAAGGAGGATCTCACGTGCACCCCTCTCTTCCCAAAGGCTCAGCAAGAGGCTGTTCACCAGTAACAGTAGTATTAAAAGTTGAGGAGGTAGCCAGGAGGTGTGTGAGGAAAGAGAAGGACAGCCTGAACATGTTTAGACTTTGTCTACACTAGCACTTAAGCTGGCAAAATTTTTGTTGTTCAGGGCTGTGGAAAAAAACACCCCGATTTGCCAGCATAAGCACTTGTGTGGACAGCGTTATGTCATCAGGAGATGTTCTCCCACTGACAACCTCTCGTTTAGGTGGTTTTATTACATCAGCGGGAGAGCTCTCTCCTGTCGACACGATGTGGCTTCACAAGCACTTATGCCAGCACAATTTATGTCGCTCAGGGATGGTTCTCCTCCCTCCCCTCTCTCTCCCCGTCCTCCTCCCCCTCCCCTCCCACACACACTTGAGCGACAAAAGTGCGTAAGTGCTAGTGTAGACAAGGCCTAAGGCTCACCAAGAGACATTTAGAAGTTAACCTACATAAGCAGATCAGGAGAGCAGAAAACTGCATGCAACTTTTTTTTTTAAAGTGTCCGTTTCAGGACCTACTATTTAAAAGGTCCTCTGTTGGGTAATTGATAATTTTTTAATTGGTCAACTTCAAAACATTCAAGCTGATGGTGCCCCTTTAAGTGTGTTAGAACCATTTTTTTATTTTTGTATTTCCTTCCCTAAGTGATTGTTTGATAAATATTATTTTAAAAGATTTTGTGATATAACTTGTATGAATCCAATTAAAAGCCTCCTTGTTGGAGCTGTAGAAGCACAGATTGCTGGGTTCTAGCATATGACCCTCACTCATCTGCCCTCCCCCCATGTACTAATAAAGAGGGGCTGTATAAGAACAAGGTATGTGGAGCATTTGCAAGAGCTTATTGTGTGTACACACAGATGGCAGTGGTTTGTGACAAATAGTGGGTGTCTAGCACAGGTGTAGTTATTGCGCTTTCCTATGTTCTGTGGGTTTAAAATATTTCAAACTTTAATCAGAAGAGACAGTATATGTCATCTGATATGTATTTATTTTTAACATTTTCTTAGGCCTCTTGAATGCCTTTAAAAACAAAACAAAAAACAACAGTTGAATAATAGTTCTCTGCATTAGATTTTCATGCCAAGAATAATTCTTTGTATGGTTTTTCTTTTTCACTTTCAATTTGTCTCTGCGAATTGATCTTATTGCAAAAACAAGCTGTTTTATTAATTTTTCATACTTTGAACTCCTATTTAATGTTTTTACTGGCCTATGTAGACCTAACTTGCTTTTCAAATTATAACTTGGCATTGGTTGAATTTCAATTTTCCAGGATGCTGCTTCTGCCAGTGCAGACACTGGGTGTTCCTCCTTCTGTCTGTCAGGCAGGGAGCCAATGTATAGAGAAGATTCTGGCACCCAGCCCCCCTCTTCTAGGCTCCTCCCCTCTCTGCTCCTTCCCTGTGGGAAGGCAACTGGAGCCTGCTGGCTAAAGGTTTTGCTAATTGATCCACCTTACCTATCTGGCCTCCAGATTTACCAGAGCGCAGAAGCCGAAAAGCCCGGCAAAAAGGAAGCTCTCTCTCTTGCTTCTGCCCACCGTACTTGTCCCATAATGAGGGCAGCGTTCCACACCCATTGACATCTGTCTACAGACACATATCATAGCTGACATTTAAATTATCCAGAACTTTCTGCTCCATTCGCAGAGTTAGTCTGTAGGAAACTCCATATGTCTTCTGGTAGTGAACAAACTAAGACACATAGTCCCGGGCTCCATTCATCTACCAGACAACAACCTGGCTTCCTTGGTTCCAACCCCATCTGGGTGCATTTCTGGGGAGAGACTATATTCTCAAAAAAGGTTACTGACTCTCTTCCTTCAATGGCCCCAAAATATTAAAGGGTGGCCCAAACTTTTGCTTGTAAAGGTTTTTCAGATAGAAAAATCCCTCTACTCCTGCACCTTTTGAAAGCAAGAGCAAGTCTGTCACCTCTTCATCTTCCTCATTCCAAAGGAGCAAGCCTATTTTCTCCCTCTGCTAGCATGTAGTCAGGTACAAGTTTAATGTTAACAAGTTCTAGCAACAGACTTCAAGCCTAAGTCTTAACTTAAAGAAGACGTAATCAGCTTTATTTCTTTTCCTCTGATCCTCCTGAGTCAGAGGTGGCAAGAGGAAAAATTGGTTGTTGTCTGCATGGTTGTGTTCTAGAATCTCCTGAGTCCTCAAAGTAGCTCTTGCAAACTATTTAGTGGTGTTTCTCACCATTCCATCTCCGTTTTGTCAGACTAGGCCTGCTGTGGTCAAAACCCTCTCCTGTCTACTAGGGGCCATCTTGTCAATCCCTTGGACCTAACAGGCTTGCAGGGTCTTCTCAAGATACTTCCATGTCTGTGAATGATCTGGGGAGTAAGGCTGATCCTAGTCCTATCATAACTGAACCAATTTATTAAATACAACAGTTAAAGATAGTGTTACACTCTCTCCCCAGGAGCAAATGACTAATTGACTTCCTGTTGTTCACTGACCTCAGCAATTGTCTCTAAATCTGTTTGTTATTCCATCTTACCAGAAGTTCATGAGGTTTTCAGCAGGCTGGCTATATAGTGTGGTACACCTTGCTGACATTTGTGCTTGCCTCTGTCCTTGGGAGCTTCCAGCAAAATGGTGATGGTAATTAACTGCTGCTCTCAGACAGACTGTGTCTGTTTAATGCCTTATATGTCTGACTGGACTCCTGGAGGGATTTGTATCCAAATGCGCTAAATAAGCAGTATCCAGATAGGTACCTCCTCGCATTTGAAACTCGGGGGCTTGTTGTGAACCAGGAGAAAAGCTCCCTTTCCCCATTTTGAAGTTGTAGATGAAAAGGAGGAGGAAATCTCTTCCTTCTGTAAGGTTAAAAGCTGGAGTTGCTTTCAGGCCTGGAGTTGCATTACAGAAAGTATCCATCGGGAGCTGTATATCCTTACAGGTGACCCTGTGGCCATCCTGCCAACACCTGGTATGTTTTTTAGTCTTTCACCTACCAGGGTCACCTGGAATTCAAACTGTAATCTCTCCTGTGAGGGAAGCTGTCTCTGACCTAGTGAATGGATGGGTCAGTTTCTCTGTAACAATCCTCATTGTAGGATTTCCTCCCCCTCTCCCTCACTGATGCCAGTGGCGCTGATGCTCCTTTCCCCCTTGGGATAAGTTCAGAAGGTTTAGTTTTCCGAGGGAGAGGCAGTTCATGTCAGTGTACTAGAATTTAGTGTTGTCAGGTTTGCTCTGATTTCTCTAAAATACCATCCAATCTGGCAAATCCTGATCAGGTTGGAGACTACACCAGGGATAGCCAACCTGAACCAAGAACTGGTGCTTCATGTGTAAGTTTGTCCTGCTTTTACATTAAGTAGAGGGGAAATCTGGATCTCTGAAGGCCCTCCATGAGTCCAGCCATTTTAATAGTTATGGCCATTGGCTCAAGCATGCTTAGCCACCCAGGCAAATATAAACTCTACAGAGACGTTTTCCAGTAGGTATCAACAGAGTAGGTCATGATCATGAGACCTATTTGCCGTCTCCTCCAGAACGATCAGATTCCCCAACCACTGCAACAGACATCAAATCTAGGGAGCTCTGGCACAGAATGCATTCATGATCAGGTGATTAAACATGAAATCTTAGACATTCCCTTCAACGCCACTTGCTCCTCTGAAAAATCTTCAAGAACCGCAAAAGAGGAGGGTGCCTCTTAGTGCTGGTAGGCCCAGAGTGGATTTACTTCATGGACCTGTTCCACTTGATTGGGGAGAGGTGGTTGAGGATGGGGGGGATTGGACCTCTTGCTTCCAAATAGGCCACCTCCTGGGTCCAGGTCCAGGTCCAGTGCCGAACCCTTGTACTTCCAATCTGCAAACTCAGGGTCTGACTCTTGAATAGTCCTTCTAAAAATCCCAGAGAGTTTCAAAGTTTACCAAAATTTCTCCTCTGCTAACACATATTGCCTGATCTGGTGCAGGTCTTGCGGGGGATAAGGACAGAAACTTTTTTCCTTTGTCCTTCATCTCTTTCAGCATGGGCTCAAGAAAAGGACTGTTAGTTATCTCGAGGCCTTCATACCAAGCATTATGAGGGGTTCAGTAAATGGCTTCTTCGTTGGACACTTGCTTGAGAAATCTTGTGACCTAGGGTTGGCATTCTACCTAAGCGCGCGTCCCTCCTTTCCCGAACCCCCCCCCCCCCCCCAAAAAAAAAAAAAAAAAATCCTTGGGTGGTTCATGAATCCTCTAACCTAGTCCCTGCAGTTCTTTCTTCTAATCCTTTTCTAGTCACTGAACCAGATATTAATCTCCATGGAAAGCTGTGGTGGTTTTGGTGGTCATCACTTTGGCCTGATGCAGTAGGGAGTTGAAAGCCCAATTTAATCTTTCAAAAAGAGAAGGTAGTCCTCTGAACGTCCCATCTTTTTCTCCCTCGGGGAAATGTTTATTCTTTTAGTTTATATAAATATCTCCCTTCTTAACTCTCATCTCAATCACAAGAACCCTAAGATGATAATCTGGCGTTCTCTGTGTGCATGAGCTTTGAAGAATTAACTTTAATTCCTCTTACAAATCTTCCTTTTTCGAGAGTTCATGTGAAGGGAAGATTTCTTCCCCATGTATGCTGTCATCAGGGTGTGACATACCAGAGTGCAAGCCAGACCAGTGAGGGGCTGTGTCCACCTGCTCTGCAACTGTGGGTGCCTTACAATACCTTGCTGGTAATAGCTCCCATCTGGGCTGCTCAGAAACAGCCTTCCAGCATGCAAGCCGCACCCTGAGTGTGCCTGTCTATCTGCAGCCTGCCAGTCACACTTGCGTTACACTCTGGTTCTCACCAGCCTTGGTTATACTGCTGGGTGACCCCAACACACTCCAAGTCCCAGATTTTTTTCCCAGAAATGTATGTCTCATACTGCCCAGCCCTCTCCTGGGCAGTCCAAATATATTAAGTCTGTTGTTCCTTTAAGGGAATAAAATATACCAGTTTACCATATTAAATGGTGTTACCCAGACACTTCAATTTAAACACATTGTATTAGATAAAACAATAAAAGAAGTTTAACTACAAAAAGAGATTTTAGGTGAGTACAAGTAATGGGGCATAAAAGTAAGAAATAGTTAAAAGAAAAAGAAAAACCATTTTCTAATGCCTAACAAACTATATTACATTCAAGCAGTTTCTCACCACATGCTTTCAACAGCATTACTGGCCAAACTCCTCAGGTCAGGACCCCTTCCCCAGACTCCAATGGCTGTTTCCCTTGTCTTCTCAGATGCTGAGAACGAGATGGGCAGGAAGAGAGGGGGGGGGAGGGGGTCTCTTGGGGTGTTTGCCCCTCCATTTTGTAATTTGTCCCTCTTTTTAAAAGCATTTCTAGCAGTGAACCAAGAGATTTGGTGGGGGGCCGCTGGTGGAGGAAGGAGACCTCATGCTGTTTCTTTGCTAAGATGCAGATCTTTGTCCCGGCCCCTTTTGTTGCCAAAAAATGGCTACTTGATAGGTAATGGCCCATCAACTTTGTTGACACCTGACTGGGGTGTCAGCTTGCCTTTTGTCTTTGAGAAACTGGTTTAGCCACTTCCTGCATTTATCTGGGAAACACACCTGAGTCATAATTTTAGCTCATGTTCATAAATACACATATAATGTTGCTATGTGCATTTTACCATGATATTACTGATCAGCAAGTCATGAGTTTTCAATTGATACCTCACAAGGCATGCCTTGTTCAAAGATTATTACAGTGGTGTTCAGGATGTGAGTACAGGGGTGCAGTCCATCACACCTGGATCCATTATTGGTTTCCGGAGCTATTCAGAAGCTGACCTCCCCTGGCTGGAATGTATTTATGCCCATTCTGCCAGAGCAGTGTATAAGAGAGAAGTCTCTATGCATGACCTCTATTGAGCTGACACTTCATTTGTAAGTCTTTGGATTTTACTTCCTCAGCCAGTGTAGCATTTGGATGTGGGAGTAGCTGTTTTTCCAGTACTGCTCCTCTTCTCTTCACCTTGCTGATGGTGAAGGCCCTAATACTCATGCCATTAGAACCTAGCCAGTGTCTTTGCCCCTCCCCTTACCATTGCAGTCTGGTTCTAGAGCCACAAGAACTCTTCTCCTGTGCTGTCATGCTGTTGCTAAGCAGAAATTGCATTCTGGAAAGCAAAGTTTTTGTTCCCCTGCATTATGTCCATCAACCACAAATGGGTTATCTTCTTTGTTGACTGGGAGAAATTATGGAATATCAAGCATAGCTCTTAAATTTACAAAGGAAGTCCTTTTAGTTAATCTTTTGAAAACAATGCTGCTTCAAAAAGAAATGATCTTCTGGTTTAAAGGAAGTGTTTGTATTGAAGTTGATAGCAGTGAATTAAAGTGATAATTTTAACAGGTTTTTTTTTGTTCATAGACGCTCCTCTATAGTCTTTTTATGGCCTCTTATTTTGCAGGGCACCAGGTGTCATCCCAGTTGCCTTGCAAATTGAAAAGTATTCAGGTTTTCTCTGTTTTGCGCTCTAACTGCCTAAATTTAGTTTCATTAGCAAATGTAACTGATTTACAAATGTTTGCTCTGTCTAGATTATTTCTATATGTTACAAGCAATAGGTGTTCTACTTTAGTAACCAAAGTAAATTCTCTCTTTAACAGTCTCTAGTCTAGTTTCTCAAAGCTGGTCCCCCGAGAGCAGCCTTAATAAAATTAAGTAGTTCTTTTCAACTCCTCTGTTTGGCTAATGTTTGCTCATTATAGTACAGTTGGGATTTGTTGATGCTTATGAGATTCCAACTGCTTATACGTGCTATTGTTCCTTGATATTGCAGGAGCTCAGTTGTACAGCATGTGGTCGAAAAACTAGGAACTGTTTGCATTTTTCTTGACTGATTTCCTCCCTTTATGTTTAAGATCCTTTGAGTATAAATCAACTGCTGATCAGCCATAGCTTCCTAATTTGACATCTCAAAATTCCAGTAAAGAATCTCTTCCTGAGAGAGGAGAGCTTGGAAGTAAAGTGGTTTTGAAAACCCCTTCTTGGCAACTTAACCTGTTAATTTTTTAAAAGGCATCTTCTTGTTCCATTTCTGTATTCAGAGTTATATTTGCTTGGGTGTGGAGAGGGACATTCTACTTGTGAGCACTGCAATGCCAAATTGAGCTCTTTAGCACTGGAATTCTTCTTATAACAAATAACCTGCTAATGCTGTAGGGCATGCAAAAATGAGTACTAGCATAACTGAGTGAGGGGTTCCGTTTTGCCCTGTAGATCGTAAGAAGAATTTACAGTATTTCAGTTGCAGAATTTTGAGATTGGTGATGCTTTGAGTCTGAGCACCATTTAATGTACAGTTATTTCCAGGGCAGTAACCAGTTAAGGTGCAAAAAAACATTTACCTGTAAACTGCTGGTAACCAGAAAGAATCTCTTTGAGGAGCAGTGGGCCCTTTTCAGAGTTCTGTGCTTGGTGTTCCCTACTGAATCCATGATTTTGAACATATGACCATCATTCCTGTCCCTGTTTTATCATTTCTTGTCCCCAGAATTCATTTGTCTGTGGTTCAGTGGCTCCTCCCCTTAGAATGGGGGAGGAGCCTTCAGATGTGGGCGTGCAAGCCCTGGGAACTTAATTGGTGTTAGGGTGTGTGGCAGGGGAAGAGTCCAGCTGTTCTTGTTTGAGTGCCTTGAGAGTTGTATCCTCTGCAGCGGGAGGTATTGCTGCACTCAACCACCCTGGAAGAGAGTCTTGTGAATGTGTAGGGTCACTGCTGTTGTATCCTGCCACCCCAGCAAAAAGTGGGTGTGGGGGGTTGAAGGTTCTTGCCACCCTAGCACAGAGTTCTTTGATCTGGAACTATGGCCCCCCACCACACTTATTCCTGTCTGCTGAGGTGGTAGGCAGGGGGCCAACTCTAGCACTGCTGCCTGCTGGGTGGAGCCTAATGGTTCCTTGGTTTTTGGGAGAGCTCGGATCTGGTCCAGGAGAGGGGAAACCTCACTACTGCATGAAGTGCTGCATTTTGGAGGTGGAGCTGGGGAGAGCTGCTCTCTTGCCATGCAGCAGAGCCCTCTGTTTGAAGGGCCAGCATAAATGTAGTGGAGTTGGCAGTGTTAATGGCATTAATTTGCTGTACTCCAACAATGTCTTGTTTGGGGATGGCCTGGAATTAATTTACATTTTTTTTTTTTTTAAATGTGGTGTCTTTATGGTGGGAGGCAGGATTAATTGGGAGTGCAAAGTTTGCTCAGTGTGAAACCAAGGCTTCTGAAACCATCTGTGTATTTCATCCTGGTGATTAGGCATAGCCCTTGAGTTGATAGGTGGATACCTTTTTTTATTTTCGCCAGTCCTCTCTCAATTTCTTCGTCTGTAAAAATGTGGATACCATCTAGTTTACATGCATGTTCTGGGGCTAAATTCATTCAAATGTTAGGATATGAAGGTAATTAAAGCAAACTCCATAAAAATGGCTACAGAGAAATAGCGTTCAAAGTAATCCTTGTCTCTTTTTGTAATGCCTCTTTTAAAATAGTAATACTTTTGTCAAAACAATTTGTTTTGTTTTTTTTAAAAACATTTTCATGTAACAATTATATTTTTCTTTGCTTGGCTAACTTATTTAACAATGGCTAGTTAAGGAAGATCCACTTTATATAGACTGCCAGGTCCTCAAAATGTAGAAGAAAGATGTTTTGCTTTGATTTCCGACTTTATTCCTCTTGCTTTTATCTTGTGTGCTCCAGCAGACCTGCTGCAGGAGCCAATTAACAGGGATGCTTGGGGAAAAATGGTCTGTGAAGAACAAGTGTTCATCAGTCAGTCTATAAACATACTCTTTAGAGCTGATAAACAGGAATGGAATCTTCTGATCTAATTAGCTTTGACCTGCTACAAACCTTCTAACTTCTCCAAATTTTCCCACTAGCTACTGAAATTTAGTACCACTGCCAATAACTTGTGTTCCTAAAAACCATTTATACAAATTTAGAAATATTTATTTTTTTTACATTGAAAAATCGTGTAATAGGAATAATTCCAATTTATCATGGCATGTTGCTTGGCAATAAATCTTGCTGGCTTATGAATGCAAACCTTCAGGCAGTTTTGGAAAATGATCAGGTGCAAATCAGGCATTTTGTGAACACTTACCATTTTTTATAGGGGAAATGAAGTAAGAAATAATGACTGAAGAAAACAAGTTATTGGGGCAGATTCTAATCTGTTGCATTACTATTTATTGTTGAAGGATCTGCTACAGCACTTGCGTATGTGCAGTGTATTTAACACTGCTGCAGTGTTAGAGCTGATGCAGTGTGTCTTAGTGATTTGCTCTTCTGTGGCCATTTTAAATCTAGTTTCCCATTGCTTCTGTGACATGCAGCATAAAATGCCTTGTGTCAAGGCACTTGACATTTCTATATGCTGCACATTTTAAGGGGGGGGTGTATTCTGCGAGTGGTATTTTTAGCTCTTCATGATAACTTAAATATTCTTTCAGAAAGACATGACCTTTTTTACCTCCTCCCACAAGAGCAAGTAGATGTCTTCTGCCTACTGAACACCAAAGATTTGCATTATTAATTTCTATTGGTGTTTTTTTACAGTTAAAGACATTCTCTTCTAGAAAGAATATAATAGTATAGCTACTGAGGAAACTAGTATCTCAGGTTAGTTGGAAACTGTTTTTAAGGATTAGGAGTCTAGAAATATTCTATTACTGGCTGTCTATCTGTAGTAATGGGCAAGTTATTTTAATTTCTGCATGCCTCCTATTCTTCTTTGGAAGGGGACAGTTTTTGCCCCTCACAGGAACATTGTGTGTCTTTCTTTAATGGATTAAAAAGAATGCTGAGAGCCTGGCATGTATGTTAAGAAAGTATTAATATTAAATATGAAATGTTAAATATATAAATAAATAAATATTATTATTAGTTTATTAGGCAAAATAACCCGTGTGAGGAATTCAGCCTTATTTGAAAATATCTTGGCAGCTGCTTTTTAGGAAAACCCCAATAAATTACAAACCTGTAGAGAGAGATTGGATGGAAAGCCATTTCTCTGCGTGCTTTTTTTTTTCTCTCCTATCCATTGGCTATCTGACACCCAAATACACACTGTAAACAGATATTTTTGTTTTTTTGTTTTTTAAAAACCTCTGCAATCTATTCTTAAGCTGGCCTACCTAAAAGCGGAGTTGTCTGGTCCTAACACTAAGAGATGCAACTGAGCTAAAAAGAAATAATGTGTAGATTTTTCCTGATGGATGGTGTTTGCAGGTGGCATTCCTCGTGATTGGGGCTGGGTTCAGCCACTATTTTACCACACCTCTAATCTTACTACCAGGCCACTTTCACCCTCTGAGGTAATCTGTTTTTTGTGGGTTGCAGACTTGACCCTCTGGTCAGGTCACCCACCAATCACTCTTCTCTCTTCCTGGGGTGATGGGGTTCCAAGGAAGATATGGTGGTCTGTCTGTCTGATATATGTGAATTTCCAGTTCCAGCTGGGGGTTTCCAAAGGTTTTTACCCTTTCCATCCTTACCCCATGGAGAGTCTAGAAGTGAGGATTTTCATGCCCTTCTTAATGAGGTGGGTTGGTAGCCCTTCTTCTCAATCGGTCTTGAGCCCAGGGCCCTGTAAGAGCTACCAATGTCCAGCACCCAAGAGTCCCTTATGGCTGCCTCTCTGGGCCACTTCCTACCACCCACTCTTGCCAACTTCTTACATTTTGCCTCAGAGTAGTAATAAAAAAGATAATTGAACCTTCAGTCCTGTGGCTTAGTAGGCAGGCTCTTTCCCTCCGGGAGAAGGTATCTGCTGAACCCTTCTTCTCTCAGGGGTAGGTCTCTCTCCCTGTCCCCTCAGGCCCCTTCTGACTTCCTTTTTAAGCTCCACTTCTAACTGGAGCATGCTCTGCAGGTGTGTCTGGGCCTAGAGTTGCCCCTTACCCGCTTTAGTTGCAGTGCAGGGTTTATGCACCCCCAGGGTTTATACACATGATGCTCAATTAAATTATACTAGTTTCAAACATAAATAGATTCCGTATACATCTTTCTTACACCTTGTTTCAGGTGTCGTCATTTTCATGCTACTTTTCCCAAGTAAAAAAGTAAACAAAGTTTTCAGTGTGCATTGTGGTACAGGGGATGCAGCTGCTTATTACGCACAGTGTTTTATTGTTTTGGAGAAGTAGGATTGAGCAGAACAAGAGGCTTTGAGGGAAGACTGGAATTTGGTTAGTTTGTGTGTAATCTATAGCTGGTAGATGCAACTAAATGTCATGGTTTAATGTAATGGGATTACTTTCAAGTTAAAAACACTATTTGTTGATATAACTCTAAATTAGTAGTGCTTTTCTGTGGCTTGTACTTCACTGCTTCCTCAGCACTCCTGAATAAAATCTGAATTTTAAATCCAGATTCTCCCCACTGTAACTCTGTGGAATCCTGTTTGGTCCACAGTCTCAATTGCATCAGCCATCATGAGACACATGAAGTGAATCTGGTGATCTCAAAGCCAGAACATTTGTCCATATCACACAGCCATCACACAACCTGGCAGAAGTTGAAGTTTTTGCTTAACAGTAGGATGAAGTCCATCACAAGCCTTTCTTGCAGGCCAAAACTGGAGTGAGTTATTGGCTCACTAACGATGTGAGCCTACCAAAAAAAAAAAAAAAACTATGGAAATCAAGGACTTGCAGGTCCAGAACTTGTGAGGAAGGGGAGGGCTTTTGTATAGGCCCTGCATGTGCTAGTTGGCTGTAATTAGTGATGTTGATCTAATGCAGGAGTTGCACCTGTGTGAAACCATTGAGGACAAGCTCATCGGTTACTTTCTGTATACACTTTACTTTGTTCTAGTGTGAGTATTAGATAGCTTGCATGAACAAAATTAGTGTGATCTTCTCAAGTAACTGCACATGCTGGATTTCATTCCACCCCATTACATGGTTTACACCTGCATAACAGAGCAGAATTTGGCCTGAAAAAGTTTGATTCTCTGTGACAAAGTACTTTTTCCCATTCTTGAAGTACATATACCTTTAAAATCGGATCCTGCAGAACTCTCTCACACAAGTACTTCAGTTAAAGGCATTTGGACTATTCACACACGTAACCTTTATTTAAGGAAGTGGGAATTTGCAGGGTCAGGGCTCTATCTGCTATGGATTAAATTTGTGTAACCTTATATAACTGAAGTGGGTTTTTTTTTTTTAAAGTCATTAAATATTGAACTCCGTAAACACTGTTGAGAGATGGCATTTGTGTATTTAGACTGAGAAATTAAGTAACTTAGTTTTACTCAATTTTAATGAGCAAGAAAGTGAATTTCTAGAATCCCTTGGATAATATGGGAGGCTGGCCAATAGACTTGGCAATTTGCTCTCTGAATATGAACAGTTTCTGAAACCTCTTGTCTGGTTGGCTGACTCTCACAAATTTGGACAGCGGCGTCCTGCTTCCTCCTTGATCAGCTGTCCCCAAGTTAGAGGATCGATCTCTGCTGTAGCTTGGGTATTTGACTACCCCCCTCGCTCCCCTTGCTCATTTCTTACCTTGGTGATGCAGAGACCCCATTCTGCCAGGTTGGCTAGGAGCAAACATTTTTTTGCTGGGACCCCCTTTGAAAATATTTCAGGCTGTGATGACCCACCCCATGCATGCCATCCTTACTGGACTGACTGCAGCTATTTTCATGTTGTCCAGTCAGCTATCTCAGAGACAAACTTTTAAGGTGAGAAGGGACAATCATGATCGTATAGTCTGAATGTTAAATAAGATTAGTCCTAAGACTTATACCAGAGGAACTCCACTAGTAACCTCCCTCCAGCCTGATAGTTCACCTTTTGGTATTACCCATTTTAGTCCTCCCCTTTAACCAGTTCCTTGCCCACCTTTCAATTCTAATATAACTCCCCATTTTCTCATATTTAACTAATTTCCCAGGTACAACTGTATCAAATGCTTTATTGAAATACGGGTAGATTAGATCTACTGCATTTCCTTTGTCTAAAAATCAGTTATCCCCTCAAAGAAGGAGATTGGTTTGGTTTGGTCTGGCACGATCTACGTTTTGTAAAACCATGTTGTATTTATTTCATTTACCATTCACCTCAATGTCCTTAACTACTTTCTCTTTCAAAATTTTTTTCCAAGACCTGGCATACAGTTGAAGTCAAACTAACTGGCCTATAGTTTCCCAGATCATTTTTTCCCCTTTTCTTAAAAATAGGAACTATATTAACAATTCTCCAGTCATAGTGTAAGACCCTTGAGTTTACAGATTGATTAAAAATCCTTACTATTGGACTTGCAATTTCTTGTGCCAGTTCCTTTAATATTCTTGGATTGAGATTTTCCAGGCCTCTTGGTATAGTCCCATTAATCTGTTGTTTGAGTTTGACTTCCACCTCGGATGTCATAATTTCTGCTTCCACATTCTCGTTTGCATTAGCCACCCTGCCACTGACCCTAAGCTCTTCATTAGCCTCATTAAAAACTGAGGCAATGTATTTGTTGAGGTGTTGGGCCATGCTTAGATGATCTTTAATGTCCACCCCATCCTCAGTGCTGCTTCTTTCCTTATTTTCTTCTTACTTATATGGCTATAGAACCTTTTACTATTGGTTTTAATTCCCTTTGCAAGGTCCAATTCTGCTTGGCTTTTGGCATTTCTCACTTTATCCCTACACTTTCTGACCTCCAAGATGAAGCTTTTCTTGCTTACCCATCAGTATCTGTTCTCTAGTCCAGTGTTTCTCAACCTTTTAAGTAGCAAGTACCCCCTAACTTCTGAAAATTTTAATAAGTACCCCAACACTCAATTTTCCACAGGATTTTATATTTACAGACTAATGTGAGCCATATGTTGGAAGAAGGGCTGAGTATGTAAGGCCATGATATGACAGATGTCAGATCTAGTGTGGGTAGGGTTATCACCTTTACACCAGGGGTGCACAACTCTAGTACGTACCTGGGCTAGAGGGGATGTTGGCCAAAGCTAGGAGGCTTTGAGCGGCATGCCAATGCTGGGGAACATAAAGTGCCACGCCAAATTTTTTGCCATAGATGTGAGAGGAGGAAGGGGCGAGAGAGAGAGACAGGGAAGGAGTGTGAGAGAGGGAAAGACAGGAAAAAAGGGTAACTGGTAAAATCTGGGGATGTCATAGTTGTCAATTTCACTGTTCAGCTAGAGCAATGAAAATGACAAGTTTTCTGGGCACTGGGATTTGAGCCTGGGAGGGGGCTGCCACCTGAGCAAGTTGCAGGCGGCTGCCGCCTGGCTGCCAGCCCGGGAGGTGGTCGACTGCCACACAATCCAAGCTGGGACAGAGGAGGCTTCCGCACTGGCTGGGACCCAGGGATGTGGGCAGGTGGCTGCGGCCCGTCTTCAAGCAGGGGTGCCAAAGGCTGTTCCTTGGCTCGGAGCTGGGGCGCAGGTGGCTGCCATCCAGCTGCCAGCCCAGCTCACGAGATGCGGGAGGCTGCCACCAGGCTTCCCCCCTGGGAGCTGGGACCCGGCGGGAAGCCGGGGGGCTGCTGTCCGCCTCCCCCAGAAGCTAGTGGCTGCTGCCTGCCTCCCCTTCATTCTGTTTTTCCCTGGTACCTCCTGCCTTTGCCTTGCGTACCCCTGGGTGTATGCGTACAACAGGTTGAGAAACTATGCTCTAGTCATGACTACAATTCCACCATGTTGCTGTTATCCCTATAATATCTGGTTTCACTTCCTGCACCAATAGTTCTAGTTCCTCCATTCTGTTATCCTTGCATACCTGAAAGCCTCTGGGTACCTGATCATCTCTCATGAAGTTTGGATAACATGGAGTTTGGATAATGAAGGTTATATTGTACTGCTTCCCAGATTCCATAGTACCCACTTTATTTATTTTATTTTATTTCCAGATTACTTTTTCCGAGGAGCTTTACCTGAAAGTATCTATAATGAATTTTAACTTTGTTTTCTGTTCGTCTTATAACCTACAGTCCTATATAATAAAATCATAGACATTAGGAATAGGAATAATTTCTTTTGGAAGATTACCCTCATTGGTAAGCGAGTGTCATCCCAGATTTGGTCTATTGGGAAATATGTGTGCTTGGGACAGCATTCAGTTTGTGTACAACATATGTTCATGTATCATATCACTGTTTCAAAGATTTGCTGTAAAAAATGTTCAAAAGTGATTGCCGCCTAGAACACAATTCTGAGGCTATTGAAATAAATTTGTTTTTTTTTTTTAAATAACAAAAAATGAGTCAGATTCTGTCCTCTTACCTGCACTCATGGTGAATAACACCATATTCTGTGTAATCAATGGGGCTATTGAACATGAGTAAGTCTGGTAAAATCTGGCCATGAATCTGTTTGCAAAGAGATTTAACAACACCATGATTGCAAATACCATTTGATACAGAGAAATGACCAAAAGGGGGAAAACCAATGTTCAGTGTGGCTGGTATGCAACCACAGACTAGGATGATAAAAGTAGATTTGTCTAGATAATTTTTAAAATGAGGCTTTGAGTGCAGATCTGTTTTATGTTAGTAAACTTGCTCTAAAGTCATTTTATTTTAGAAAATGACACTGACTGACTGACACAGCCTGGAGTTCTGTTCTGTTAAGGCAAAAATCACTGGATGCTCAGTCTTCATTGTGTGAAGTTGTTTTATGCAGCTTCTAAAGGGAGAAAGTGTTTGCAGTCTGGTAAAAGGGGAATATTTCTATACCTAACTTCCGGAGGAAAAAATGTTTTTCCCAGAGCTACACTTAAATGTACTTACATTTTAAAGGGAATTCTTAAGCAAAGATAAACTCGGTACAGATACTGAGAACTAACATGGCTGAAGGGAAGAAATTTGTGTATCTTGAGCCATATTATAGTTTCCTCAGGATCTATACTTGGTATTATAGGTAGTTCACTTCTTTTTTAAATTCATTGACTATTTTGATGCTAGTGAAGGGCACAGTGATTTTCAGAAGTTTCCTATTTTTAAAAGGAACACTCAGTTTGGATTCCAGATTTTGTTGTTTTAAATGTCTTGCATCTAATAGAAACACTTCTATTATTATTTTTATAGGCATAAGAAATCAGATTTTTTTTGGGGGGGATGACCTAATTTTAAATCTAATAACACATTTGTTTCGTCTTAAAATAGCTTTTAATTTACCAATTCCCCTTTTAAAATATTTTGGAAGAAAAAATGTTGGAGCATAAACTGCACAGAAAAAATATGTATTTTTAACATGGCATTTCAGTTTGGGTTAACGCAAGCCTATGTTGCAGCTGAATGTAAGGGTGTTAGAAATTACAGCACCAATCATTAATTTTTTTTGTTCAATAGGTCATATGCATTTTTATTTGGCCTCATTGTTTCAGATAGCAGCTTTAAATAAGCTTGGCTCTGCCTTTTTAAGTACAGCTATAGTGCCCCTCAGTTATCTCTTCCATAAACTACTTAACTTTTTTTTATGTATTAAATAGATTTTTACCAATGAGATTAGACATCTGTTTAGGGATCAGTAACAATCGACATCACTTGCTAAGAAGTCATTGGCTCATGATGCTTCTAAAATTTCTGTAAGTATAGCTTCTTTTTAGTTGTTGCTAAGAGATAAATTTTTATTGACATGAGGGACGTGAGGACATGTCAGCATGCTGCCAGTTGTTTTATAGGCAGTTAGCTCTGCCGCCTTGCAGATGGTTAGGAAACTCTTGGTAGTGGGTTAAATGTGTGCTGATTATCTCGTTGAATTAAGGTAACCTTTTGTCATTCATTGAATTCTGCAGACCAGTCACTGAGCAGCTGCTCTAGTGTTGTTTAATTCCGGATTTGGAGTGGACAAAGACTATGCTAAAGGGTGTTCAGCCTGGTTCTGGGTATATAGCATAGCAACACCACAAGAATTTTTTATTTAACACTACTTCCAATATTTTAAATAAAAAATGAACAAACAAGAAATTGCTCTAATATTCATGCAGTTAACTAAATCTATTCAAATAATGGTTTCTCAAATGTTTGACTAAATGCTATTCTTTTTTTAATTTTGTTTTAATTTTTTCTCTTAGCACCTAATAAACTGAAATTTGGATAGAGATGGATTAGCAACCAGAGGTTTATTTAGGAAGCTGAATGTATTGCTCAGACTTATGGTTTACTTAATTTTTAGAAAGATTCCTATGAAGTAAGAGCAGGCTAACTTGTTAAAGTATAAATCAAATGGTGACTGTCAGAGAAATTTAAAATCCTTAGATGTTAATGGAGACAATGATGAGGTGGTGGTTCTGGGTATCTGTTTAGTTTTATGGGTTCTGTCTAGGCTGTCTGTAGGTTTCTGCCTTCTTTTGACAGTACTGGCAAGTGTACCTGCTTAGTAGTGTTGCTAATCTGTTTGTTAATACTTGATCACTGTAATTATTTTACCATCCATGTTTAAATTTTAGAATCGTGTGTGTGTTCACTAGAGTTCAGGTGGAATTAGACTTTCATATAGGTTGTTCTTACATGGGAAATTGGCTTTATTCAGAGGTTGAAATTTGAGATTTGGTTTCCAGTGTTCCCTGAAGATGCTACTAATATGTGAGTGATGTCTTTAGTATTAAGAGGCTCTCATCAGAGACTTAAGGCATCATGCAGATGTATAGTGACTAGCTTCCACAACAAAAAGATAGTCCCTGCCCCCATGAGTTTACAGCGTAAAGGATTCGCTTTGTATCCAAACAGCATCTATTATGGACATTCGCCACAGTTACCTAGTCTGTCTTCTAAAGAATATGGTTATATTAGGATTCAAGATTTGCCACGGATGTCATGAGAGAGCATAATTAAAAGATAAGAAATCCAAGCCCTAAAAGTGAGTCTGGTTCACCAGCATTTGGAATATATGTGTAGTACCTCTTGGATGGTGATTTGACTCTTTAAGGAATGAAGACCTTGTTTCCTGATACCACAGTCTTGACAAATTACAAAACAAAACAAAAAATCCTAAATTTAAAACTTCTGAGCATTGATATTGTCAACTTGCAAGTCAAGGTAAATCAAGTTTCACAATGTTTGAGGCTTCCTACAATTTCATATAGTCTTCAGAACTATACATTTTTTTTCAAAGATAAACGAAGTTCTATAAATATCAAGAGATCATTTAAAACTTAATTCCAAAGATGACTTTTTTTAAACCCAGCTGTCACAACCTTTTAAGATGCATTTGAATTAGATGAGTTGTGTAGTGATTTTGAATATGTAAAGGGATATATTCACACTAACTTGCTGTGTATCATACGGCCATCTTTTCCCTTTCATAACAGAATATCAAGATTTTGAAGTGTTTGTTCATGGAGAGTAGCTTCTTTTAGACATCATAGTCCACTCAACAAGAATTTCCTTCCAGTAGAAATGTGTAAAGTGTTGTCTGAAGTGTCACTATGTATTTTTAGGTGAAAGGTATAATTTAGAGTCCTGACTAGGTATAGTTTAAGGAAGGAAAGTGTTTCAAGAGCTGAATAATTATTCAGCTTACTTACTGTTGGTCTGATTTTTCTCATGCCTCTTCACACTTAAAATAGCACACCTCCCTAATGTCTTCATAAAAGTAATTGTCCAACTGATAAATCTATAGTTTCTTACTTGCACCTTTTTATACTGATCAGGTTCCTACTACTAACCATCCATCACCTTCTACCCCACACCAGAAAGTTTCTTTGTTAAAGTTTCCTGTTAAAACTGGATTAGTGCAGCGCTTGAAATGCCTCTTTTGATATGAAGATTGTAATGAAATATCTGACTTCATATATTTTAAATGCATACAAGGGCAAACATAAAGTCTGCTTTTGGTACAGAAGGAATTGATAGAATTTTCAAGTGAAATTTACATTTTACATTATCCTTTTAAGGCCTGTGTGACAAATAAATAATACACTTCATATAGTTACACTAAGATATTAATATGCTACTCAGGAGAGACATTTAAACGAGACCTGGGCAGCAAGACATTTTGCCAGATCTATCCAAGATGTTTTAGTCAAATAATATTTCTAACCTCTGAATAAGAGAGAAATAGGTTTCTACTTTGTTTGATTATCCCAATTGCCAGATTTCATTATCGTGTATCAAGTCAGTCTCCACTTCTAAGTAAAATGTTACATTTAACCGTGGGTTGCATCTCATCATAAATTGATATTTGAAGCAGCTTTTTAGGCTTAACAAATGGATTTTTCTCTTGTTCCCAGTGGAATTTCTTCATAGTGGTTTTTTTTTTTTTTTTTTTTTTTTTTATTTCTTCGGTGAAGTGTCTTAATCTAATTCCAGTTCCTTTCCCATGGGTATCATTATTCTTCTCCTTTTTATCAAATAAATATGTAACCTGAGATCTTTTCTGGTCTATGATCTAAGTTCTAGAACTCTCATCACAGTGTTGTGGAATAAAGTCTACTGTATAAATGCCAGTTTGAAAACAAAGAATGTGTTTTATTCAGCCATTAAGATCCCCTGCTTTGGGAGTGGTGCCTGTGTGTGTTTACATAGAGTATACAGATTATAATGTAACCATATCCTGTTACCCATATGGAAATGAGCACTTGAATCTATTACAAACAGTCATTCACTTTTTGGTAATCTTTGCTAGGTTATACAAAGACACTTTTTAAACAAAGGCAAAATTATGCATATATTAATGCTTTCTTTGGGCAAAACATACAGGAGTCTAATAGCTCATTGCAAAAGTACTTGTAATGGCAAGGGGGACTATAGGTTAATATGTAAAAACTAAGATATTCAGGCTGTATGATGGAAGGAAAAAAGCTGGTACTTTTTTAAGTTAATTATCAGCGTTCTGGAGTTAATAGCTCATTTTGTCATGAATAAACTTCAGGAATATTGGGTTTGTCTCTCTTCACTTACTCCAGTGTAAATCAGGAGCGACTCCACTGAGGATAGTGGCATTAAACCAGTGTAAAATAGCATGTGAGGAGAATTGGACCCATAATTGGGACCAATTTCACAGAAGCAAGTAATATGTAGGTAGAAATCTTTTGCAGTTTTTATGCAAGCAGTTGCACAACAACAGTTCAGAAATTGATTGCTAGCTGCACCGCAAGCTGTCATTGTAGAATTTGGTTGTAAAGTTTGTGTGAGAGAGATCTCTCTGTTCACTAGTAACGTCAAATGAGTTTGTCTTTTGTTGATATTTTGAAATTGCACCTATGTGCATAAGCATCCTAATGTCCCGTGTAATACTTTCTAAAATACTCTTTGTTGTTGTGGTTATATAGAATAGGAAACAAACTCTTGCCAAATGCAAGAAGGAAAGGAAATCTACTTTGCTTTGCCTGCAAGTGGTTCCCTAGAGCCCTGTAATGCTCTGGAGACTGTTCATCAGGTAGAGTGGCAGAGGTTTTGCAACTGGTACTTAATTCCCTTATTGCTTATTCCTAGTGAAGAGGCTTTTTGCTGCCTAGGCCTGGGATTTTGAATCTTTTCCAAGCTATTTTTCCTTTAAAAAAGCTTCCAAAGGGGCATTTGTTTCCAGGATAATGTGAGGGAATATGTTTTTTGCTTTGACACCCCTCCCTCACCGCTTTCCTCTGATTTTATTAATTTCAGGTTTTATACTCTCATAGCTAATTGTCATTGTACCTACATGTGCTGACATTTAAGGCTACAGTGATGTGCAGTCCATCAAGTCAAAGCCTGCAATTGGCTGCTATACAGTAATAAAAACAAAACATCCACTGAGGAAGAAAATGGATGAGGCTGTAGAGAACTTTTTATAATAGGCATAAATTCACACTTGGGCAATTTTTCTTGATTGAAGTTTGTTAAACACACTTCTAGGCGTGTTAACTTAATTATAAATACTGTGTTTTAATAGGAACAGAATAACAACTTTTTAGCTACTGTAGTAGTAGGAATGTTAATCTAAAAGTAGATTAGGTCTGTTTTATATAATTTATTTATCGATATTCTCTCTTGTAGTTTCATAGGTTCTACGGCCAGAAGGGACCATTGTGATGATCTGGTCTGACTCTAACCACCTCTGTAACAGGCCATAGAACTTCCCCAAAATAATTACTAGAGCAGCTCTTTTATTTAACATAAATAAATCCAATCTTGATTTAAAGATCACCAATGAGGCGTAATCTACCAGGACCCCCGGTAAATTGTTCCAGGGTTAATTACTCACTGTTAAAAATGGGTGCCTTATTTACAGTCTGAATTGTCTAGCTTCAGTTTCCAGCCATTGGATTGTGTTATATCTCTTTCTCTGCTTGAGCCCATTATTAAATATTTGTTCTTCATATTGGTACTTATACACTGTAATCAAGACACTCCTTAACTTTCTCTTTGTTAAGCTAAATAAATTGAGCTCCTCTAGTCTGTGACCAAGGTATTTTTTCTAGTCCTTGAATCATTCACATGGTTCTTCTCTGAATCCTCTCTAATTTACCAGAATCCTTCTTGAATTTTGGACGCCAGAACTGGACATAGTATATGCCAGCAGCAGCAGGGTGAATTGATTTAAATCAAGTTTCCCACTGATACTTCTTCACATATTTCTTAAACAATGGTGCAAATCTGATCACTAAAATGTTAATTTACAACTCAATACAGCATTTTACAACATCTAGGAGGGTACACTTTGTGTAATTTTTTTAGATAACTTGATTTTTATTAATTTAGGAAATAGTACATACTCATTACCTGTGTCAAGCTGCAGATGCAGCAGCACTACATTAGGAATGGTAAGAACTAAATCACTCACACTCTCACACTAGCACTTATATTTTATTAAACTAAATCTTAAATGTTACATAAATGTTTCACATTTGCAATTGCAGTAGTCTCCTGAGTTGCTGGCTGACGACTGTCCTTAAACTCTTTTCTTTTAATTTTCAAATTTTATTAACTCTAACAGACAAGTCATCACAACACTAAACGTATGCTGCCCTTAAACTTCGACAACTAGTTCTCATCTTTCCCACTGTCATTTTTATTCATAGACTGAAACAGAAATATGAGTTTTCCTGTTTTTTTCAGCTTGCCATCGATTTCTTAGCTTTGAGTGAATAATACCAAAACGATGAAAATATTTTCTCTGTGCCTGCAGAGGAAGCTACTGCTGTGAAAAGTTGGCTTAGCAACTGAAGGAACTCTGTTTCTAGGTGCCTGGCTAATGATTTCCACCAATTCAGGGGAATGACTTTGTTCAAAACATCATCAGTAAACATGCCCTGTTTAAATGGTTCCACTCCAGCCCTAAAATTTATTATGCCTGGCATAACTGAGGAGTGATTTTTTAGATGCCCTTGCCATGGCAGCATCATCTTCTTCAGAAGTTAGGCATCTACCTGTATATCTGGGGTTGAGAATGTTAGCAAGAAAATGAAGTGAAGTTAGTGCTTGATCCATTCGCTTCTTTATTGCCTGCAGTTTAACTTTCTGGTGAGGTATTTCTTTTGTCAATGTCTCTTGAAGTGCCTTCCAAATTTCGACAACATCAACAATGCAGCAACAATTTCTCTGAAGTTTGTTTAAGGCTATGGAGATAGATTTCAGTATACTGAGCATATCCTCTACATTTCTCTTTAATTCCATGTTAGATACTTTTGATGAGATATTTCCATCTATATTATCACGGTTTTCTTCACAAAGTTTTATGAGAACAGGCCAGTTCTTAATACATTTGTTCAAAACAATCAACCACAGAATTCCGTCGAACATCTTGAGGGAGAATTGGTTTTGATCCTCCTCCTGTCTTCAGTGAAGCTGAAGCAAAATGGTTGTTATGGAAGTATTTTGCGACTTCAGTGACATTTTCTTTTATTCCTGGAGAAGACGTACTTAAGGCTTTGGCTAAAAGATGCATTAAATGGGCACTGCAGCCATATGTTATTAAGGAGCATCCTTTCATTTCTTCTTCTAAGTATCTTCTCATCTGTGCCACGTTAGCAGCATTGTCTGTAACAAAACTGCGCACGTGACAATTGAATTTTTGTTCACAGTTGATTACAGCTTTCACTGCTACTTGTTTTAAATATTCTGTTGTGTGGGCATTTCCCGATGTATCTGTTGTTTCGGAAAGATATGCAACCCTGTCTTCTGTTGTCTCACAGGCACATATTACTGGATCATTGTGAACATTGCTCCACCCATCAAGGCTTACACTGGCAAATTTCCCCTCAGTGTTTCTTGCATGGTGTTCCAGTTCCTTCTCAGACACTGTATCTAGCAGCCTTCCACCAATGTCTGCTCTACCAGGTGGAGTGTAGCCTGGTCGTAAGGACTCAAATATGTCAATGAAGTGTTGATCGTTAACAATGTGCAAAGAAGAATTTGTGGCATAAATGAACCGAGCAATCTTTTTCATCTGTGGTGTCTTGTTGGTATTTGCTGGTCTTTACTACTATAGTGGTGGTTTTACTGGATGATTGAAATTTTTTGTTTGCTATTGATATTTTGTTGTCTAAAATGCATTTAGTTGCAGCACTGCTGCTAAAAGTACGAATGGATGACTCTGAAGTTGTTGCAGGTAGACAGTCACAGTCAAAGTCTCTTGTGCTTAAATGGGATCCTGAAACAAAATTAAAAAATGATTTTGAATAGTTGTTCTTCTCACTCTATTATTCAGTTAATTATTTACATTTTTTCCAGCAAGGATGCAGCTCTGATTCCAAATTACCAAAAAAGCTAAGAGTGACTGTCCTTAGAGTGCATTTAATTTTGGAGGAAGCTCCATAGAATTCACTGGCACTTCTGTTTTTTGAGAAAACAAAGCTAGTTTGACAGGGTACATTTTCCATAAAACTGTGTTCATTGGCTTTAAATATATTACCCTTGTTTAATTCTTTATTAATCGAGTGTCTGTCGGCCACTACATTATCTTGCTCAGGATTGATTTCAGACTGACAGGCCCATAATGACTTGGGTCATCCCATTTACCCCTTTTAAAAGTTGGCACAACATTAACTTTTTTTTTAGACTTCTGTAACTTTCCCAGTATTCCCAGGCTTATTGAAAACTAACATTGTGTCCAGCGAGCCTCCTGAGTCAGTTCTTTTTAAAACCCTTGATTTCAAGTTAGCCAGATGTGTTGATTTAAAAATGTCTGATTTTAGTAGCTGCTGCTTAACATCCTCCTGAGATAATATTCTTTCCATTCTACTAGTCATGTGATATGACTACATCATCTGCTTTTTAACCCCAAATAAAGAACAGAAATACTTAATGAACACTTCTGCCTTTTCTGCATTATTATTGATAATTCTACCATTTCCAGCTAGTAATGGACCAATACCATTGTTAGGATTTTCTTGTTCTCTGGGCAAGAGGAGGTATGTGAAGATCTCTAGTATTCAAGCATTACCTCACCTGCTGGGGCTCTATCTCAGTCAGCGACAGCCATTCCCAGTGTATTTGTTGTTTGGGGGACAAACACAGTTCTGCAGAATTGCAATATGTGCTCCATCTTTAAAAGCACAGCTAGAATGAACCTGGAGATTAGATTTAAACTCCTCCATGATGTAGAGTTCCCTTTGCACTGCCTTGGATCTAGGCTCGGAGATCCATTTGACAAATGGGTTTTGGAGGTTTATAAGTTCAAGTTGCTCCAACCAATTTATTTCTCTCCCCCACATCCCTTCCCTGTTCAGGGACCCTGCTCATGAACACTTGCTGAGACAGGAAATTTCCTCCCTTTTACATTTAGGAGCTATAGAGCAGTTCAGCACAGGGGAAGGGATTTTACTACAAGGATTTTCTGGTCCCAGAAAAGATGCTACATCCAAGACTCCTAAACAACTTTGTGGATACAATAATTCAGGATGATGATGTTTGCAGCTATAATTCTATCATTGGATGCAGGTAATTGGTTTTTGGCCTTCCTACCTTCAGAATGCATCCTTTCATGAGATGCATCCTGCTCATAAAGAGAATCCTTCAGTTTTTGGTTGATTGTATCAGGTACTTCCTTTTTCCTTTCCCTTGCTCTGAGGATGTTCCTTGACAGTTTTGGCAATGGTCGTCGTCTGTTTTTTTTTCAACTGGGGATCGTAGTTTTTCTATACCTTGATGATTGGCTCTCAAGGGCTGGTCTTATGAGGTTCTCTCTACCATAAACATAGCATTGTCCCTGTTTCACAGGTTTGATCTCCAGCTCAACATCGATAAGTCCAGTTTGATTCATAGGGGACACCTTATACACAATAACAGTCAGAGCTTATCTTCCCATGGACAGGTTCACTATGATTTCAGACTTCACTTAAAAAAAACAAATAAGTCTACAGCCATGGACAAGAAATTGTCTGCAACTACTGGGATACAGGGTAGCTTGTATCTTTGTATTGTGCTATACTAGGTTACGCCTTTGCTGCTTCAAGTGGTGGCAAAGGACGGTTTACACGCTGAACAGACAGTCTTGACAGACTTGTATCAATCCGTTATCAAATATAAGAGTCCCTGAATTGGTGGAAGAACCCTCACAATGTCTCTGCAGGTGTTCCATTTATCCAACCACAGTCTGAGTTCATTTCACATCCTAGTGTAGGATATAGCATCATAGACTGTTTCCTGCCCTTTCTCAGATTTGTATTTCAATTCACTAGCAATTTAAAAATAAAAACAAATTGTTTTTACATAAAATACTACAGGAAAACATGAAATTGTTGTTTGGGAGTAATAGCACAAAATTTAGAGTGCTTCAAATCCTGCTTATCTATTGGGGTGAAAAAACTAACTCTCTGTGCTGTCTGCTTCACTTTTATCTCTTTTAATACCCCTGCCCCAATTAACATTACCTTTTTTTCTTTTCATCCATTCAGGTCTACTAAAAAGATGTTTACTAAAAAGATAGCTGGCTCGGATTGTTTACAGCACAATTATCTTCTGACTTGGGCATGACATGACTAAAATTAGCAGAGTGGGCAGTACCTATCCATGATGTAACTTACAAGGCTTTATCAGGTTGTGGTCCCATCCACATTACAAATATTAACTATGTTGTAAGTGGGTGTCTTGTCACTGTTACAGCTGTAGAATGATGGGCTTTAGCACAAGGCCTTTTCTTTTAGGTGGACTCTTAGCAAAATATCTCCGATTTCCACAACTGGAGGAAAATAATTCTTTCGTGCATGAGTTACAACAATCGTTCTTGAGTAGACAGGTCCTTAATAAAAGGACTAAGCACCCAAATGAGTAGCAGGAATTATCTTAAGAGCGTGGAAGTTTTTTCTGCCTCAATAAAGGATTCTGCAAAGAAGTCCCCAGGAAACTTATATGGGAAAATAGGGCTTTCCTCTCCAAACTACAGAGTTATAGGCTTTTAAGTTAGCCCTTTCTCAGGCCTTGTCTACATTGCAAAGTTTGGTCAATATAAGCTGCTTTGCATCACCTTATTTTTGTGTGTGTCTACACTTAAATTTGTCTTCCAACAATATAAGTGCCCCATTACAGTGATGCAGTTACACCACCTCCCTGACAGGTGTTGACCCTTGGTCAAAATATTGAGGTTGACACAGCACAAGTGTAGACACTGAATTACTTATGTTGACCCTAACAATCCTCCAGAAGCTTTCCCACAATGCGTGATACTGACTTCTCTGGGCACAATTGTGAACTCCACTGTCCAGGGGCCACAGAGACTGGAAGGCCCACCTCCTCTTTAAAGGCCATCAAATTTCTGAAATGTTTCCTGTTTGTCCATTTTGGCGAGCACACCTAGCAGCTCTTCGTTGTTGTATGCAATTGCCTAGGTGACCATGCCAACTACAGGTTCCAGATGCACTCCAGCTTGGAGTAGTGAGGAGATATTGGATCTCCTGCACCTGTGGGGAGAAGAGGCTGTGCAGGTACAGCCAGGGATCAGCTGTAGAAATGTGGACATCCAGGAGCAGATTGCATGAGCGTTGCAGTACAAGGGGTACGACAGGGACCAGCACAATGCCGTGTGAAAGTGAAAGAACTGCATCAGGCATATCGGGAGGCCAACAGTCGATCTGGTGCCAAGCCACAGACTTGCTTCTTTTACAAAGAGCTGCATGCTATCCTTAGCCACCACTACAGCGCAGACCACCATGGATAGCTCTGAGGAGCCTGGGTTGCAGATCCCTGGCATGAACAGCGAGGAACAGCAGGAGGATGGGGGAAATGTGATCGGGGGGTGTCCAGCTATGCTGTGAGCCAGGACTTGTTTGAGACTCTCCTGCAGTCCAATCAGTCCTGGCAGGCTAGCACAGGCAAGCCTGAGTCAGGGGAAGGAACTTCAGGTAAGTGTTTCCTATTACAATGATTTACTGTTGGTGCCACCAATTTAATAGGATACAGCTATCAACTCTTCATTGATTTACTTGTACTAGAAGAGAAAGCAGTACAACGAACAGAGATCATGTTATCTGTTTTTATTCCCCCCATAGTTAGGTGGGGGAGGGCCATAGAGAGCAGTTTCACGTACACAGGGATGTCCCTTGAATTGGCCTGAAGTTTCAGTGAAACTTTCATGGAGATACTTTTGCAATCCTCTACTGCAGGTTTCTAGGTATGGTAGGATGCTTTCCCATGCCAGTCAGTGATAACTTTTTGGCAGGCACCATTGCAGTACACAGGAAAGTAGCGTACGGGCCGGGCCGCTTTATGCATTCTGCGCCTTTGTTATCCTCAGGAGTGAGATATTAGCTAAAATCACCACCGTTTGTGGAAAATGGTGCCAATATTCACTGCCATTGCACTACACTCATAGTTTCATGTAACTAAGCAATGCCTCCCTTGTTTCTCTTGCCCCTCTTGGGCTATGTTCACCGTGCCTGGTGCTGTGGGTGTTGACATGCACTCTAAAGCAGAAGTGTCAATAAACATGTCTTGTTTAAAACTTCAAGAAGGCAAGGAAAGGGAGTTCTGAATCTTAACTTTCATTTTCTGTTGGGACAGTATGGACAATGGTACTGTGTGTTTTTATCTGCAGCTGTAGCTGTTGAAAGCTTGATGGGTTCCTCCTCGACATGCACAAAGCACCTCAGTAAGATTAGGAGGAGAAAGAAGAGGGCTTGGGATGAAATGTTCAGTGAGATCCTGCAAGCCAGTGCTGCAACAGATTGTGAGCAAAGGTTTTGGAGGATGACCATTGCAGATAACCCTGGAGAAGGAGAGAGGTTCAGGAGTTCTAGGAGGAAAAGGAGAGGGAGATGTACTGGGACATAATGAGGCTTCTCTGGTAGCAAACACAGATGCTGCAAATTGTTGTGAACCTGAAGGTTCAACAATCCTGGACTCACCTCCCTTTTGCAGTGCAGGGAGAACTCCTTTATAGTATCTGCCTACATCCCCCTCCTCAACATTCCGTGTAGTGCTAGGACTGCGTCCCTATCCTTACCATTCCACCCTGTGAGACATTAAGGACAACTACAGCTTCACATACGCTGACACACATGGTTGCTGTATGTGTAGATAAAATGGACGTGAATGCTCTTTCCCTTTAAGTTTTGTTCTATTAATTTATTAAGTTCTTAAGGTATTTGCTTTTAATTGCACAGATTTTTTCTTTGCACTAGTTTTGTTACATTATTTTCCAAATAATAGAATTTTATTCAGATCTTTATTAGTTCACGACATATGCTTGAGAGTACTGTGAAGTTCTCAAAGCACCCACTTACTTGTTACTGTATAGTGTGACATAACTCATAGGATCAGTAGTGAATACAGTATAATAATCCATAAACATACAGCAAGCACTGCTAAATTAATAGGTGCATTGACAGTGTTATATTCATAGATGTACGCCATACACTACAGAACTCCTGTCAAGCCCCAAAACAGCAGGCCCAGGTAGAGCACAGTACACTACAAAGCATTACTGTGGCTCACTATTAAAGTGCTCTTTTAAAGCCTCTCTGAGCTGTATAGCTGCGTGCTGAGCTCTTCTAGTAGCCCTTGTGTCTGGCTGTTCAAACACAGCAGACCGCTCCGACTCTGCCCTCCACCCCATCGGCAACTCCCCCACCGTTTTTGCTTCACATATATTATGCAGGACACAGCAGGCAGCTATAACCATTGGGATGTTTTTATACTGATATCCAATCTTGTGAGTGAACAATGTCATTGTCCTTTAAATCTACCAAAAGGACATTCAATTTTTATTCTGCACCTGCTGAGCCTGTAGTTCAGTCTTTCCTTGGTGCTGTCAAGGTGACCGTTGTACAGCTTCACGAGCCAGGGAAACAAGGGGTAGGCTGGGTCCTCCAGGCTCTCTATTGGCGTTTTCAGCATTGCCAACGGTAGGTAATCAGCCACTCAAGAAAGAGAATCCCTGCTTGTAGCTTTCTAAACAGTCCCATGTTCCTAAAGATGTGTGTGTCATGCCCCTTCCCTGATCAGTTAACGCTGATATCAGCAAAGTGGTCCACCAACCCTTGTGTAACTATAGAAAAATAGCACTGTTGTCTGTTGATGAACTCTGTGGCAAGGTGGTCTGGTACCAAAACAGGGATATGAGTACCATCTTTTGCTGCTCTACAGTTGGAGAATGGCATTGATGCAAATCCATCCACTGCATCCTGCATATTGCTGAGAATCACAGTCCTGCATAGCAGGTGATGATTAATGGCCCTACACGCTTGCATAACAACGACCCCTGCAGTGGATTTTCCAACTCCAAAATGATTTCCCAATGACCGGGATCAATCCGGCATTGCGAGTTTCCAGAGCGTGATCGCCATTTGATTCTCCGCTGTCAGTGTTGCTCTCATTTTGGTGTTCCTGTGCTGCAGGGCTGGGGTGAGCTCAGCACACAGAGATATAGGAATGTGGCACACCTGGAGGTACTGCAGCCACTGCTCATCATCCCAAACCTGTATTACAATGCGATGCCATCAGTCAGTGCTCATTTCTCAGGCCCAGAAGCAGCGCTCCACCATCTGCAGTTACTCCAGGAGTGCCACCACCTTGAATTGGTTCTCACCATTTCCCACAGCAATTTGTTCTCTAAGAAATCATCATGTTCCCTGCAGATTGGGTTCTTCTTACAGCTCTGCAAATACTGGAGGATCGTGCATCCTGTGCTTTCAGCACTTATGACAATAGCGCAGAGCTGTGCAGGTTCTATGCTTCTTTAAGAGATGGTGAACAGCTAGGATGGCCGTGTGGGTTCATGGGATTTTTTTTTTTAAAAAGGTGCAAAAATTATGGAGTGTAGATGACCTTATAAGATGGAGACAGCTACATGCTGGAAAGTTGACCTTTTGCTCCCAGTTACCCCTGTGCAATTTGTTTCTGCCCCACCATGCATTGCCAAAACCTCTCAAAAGACACTGCACTGGGCGGTGGCAGGTTGTGCACTGGGATATCTACCATTGTGCACCGTGCTCTGCATCAACAAAAGCACTCCTGGTGAGCATGCACAGCATTGACGCACAAGGAACCAAGTACGCACGCAAACACGTCATGTTTTAACTGCAGGGGCTTTATGCTGACACAGTTTGCATCAACCAAAGTTTGTAGTGTAGATATGGCCTCAGACTCCCGAATCAAAAGCAGGAACACATTCTATAAATACTTTCAGGACAAAATGGTACTGTTAACCTTACAAAGCGTGTCATAAAATTTTCTATTAACTTCTAAAGTCATTTTACCTGGAAATAGTTCTGATTTAAAAATAAATAAATCTCAAGATGTGACAGGTTATGCAGCAGTACTTCCTTAAAGATAATCCAGCTGTTTCCCTCAACTTATTGGTAGTCTTTTCCCCTGCAAAGTGAATGCACCATGCAAATGTGACCTAAAAACAATAGATGGTCTTGTCTTAAAGAGTTTTTTTTAGTCTGTGACATTTTCTTTAGGCATACTTGATCCCTCCAGCCAGGGCTCTTTGACTAGAAAGGATAAGATCAACTGAATATCTGACCAAAACTCCAAACCTTCCTCTAAGTTATTGCTGACTTGTTGTCTCTTTATGCTCAAATAACTAATTAAGACTGTTATCAAGAGCTAGTAATGTTGTGGCTTTCTGGATTTCATTTATATCCCTGTTGCCAACAGAGATGTCAGCCAAATTTTAAGATGCTTTCATTTCAGTATTTTTGGTTATATAAACTAAACCACAGGTGTCCTGAAAGCAATTACATTTTACTTGATTGTAAACTGAACTGATTTGGATTTCTAATTCAGGCTTGGTCTACACTGCCGGCGAAATTCGGCGACAGTCTACGGGAGATACACAAGCTACTCTACGGAGCTTGTGTATCTCCTGTTGACTTTCTGACCTTTTATTTACCGTGGCATCCCCACTACACTGCACCGACCTACAGAAATGCCCTCCAATCAATGCAGTGTTAATCTTTTTGTGGGGGTGGATTAAGGCTGTTGACTTATGGATTGATTGAGCAGGTCTCCAGTGCTGCTCAATCGATCCTGCAGAATCGATCCAGCGGTGCCGACAGTGCCACAGTCAATGTAGACATACCCTCAGTGACACATTTCACTTCCCACCTCTGCCCACAAGGGGGGAGAGAAATTGGAGATGCGTTGTGTCCAAGCCTTAACCAAAAGGTGTGCAAACCCCCAAACCAGCTCTTGTCCCTTCTTGAGCACCTGAGACCTCAGGCAACCTCTGCTTGGGTGCCAAAACTACGTTCTTTGCTGCTGACTTATTCAACATTACAGATTTGCGTTATTCTGTTGGAATTTTCTTTATGCTACTTGGAAGAAACTTGAATATTCTTCCAGTATCCATAATCCTTAAATAGTAAGGTTGGGCTTTTTCTGCATGGGGAATACAGGCTGTATGGGGGGTGGGCAGGAGCAGGGTAGAGGGCTAGATTTCTCACTGTATATAAGGGTGCGTTTACACTGCAATTAAAAAACCGTGGCTGGCCTGTGCCATATGACTTGGGCTTACAGGGCTTGGGCTAAGGGGCTATTTAATTGCAGCGTAGACATTTGTGGTCCAGTTGCAGCCTGAGCTCTGGGACCCTCCCAAGCTGATTGGGCACGTTGGAGTGTACAGTATCTTGATACAGAAGCCAAAAGTGAGACACTGAAAAGCCATCCAGAAGAAAAAGCATCAGAATTACTACTGTAACCACCACCCCGCATATAAAGAACAGAGATGGTAAAATACTGGAACAGAAATTGCAATAGTATGATCCTTAGTGTTGCTATGAAACTAGAACAATTAAATCAGTGGTGTTTTCAATATACATTTATGAAGTTAATTGATTGGGATATTACCGTCAATTCTATCATAGAAGACTGCAACCAGCTAGAAAGAGTGAGTGACACTGTGGAAGCAGAATGGATAAAAATCACTATTTAAAAAAATATAAGTTCATTTCCCATTTTATGGATTTTAATTACTAATGTGGGTGTTTTGTACTTTTCTTTAGTTTTCTAATTGTTAATACAATTTTAGATTTTACAAAGACTTCTTTTCTGCAGAATTTCACAATTTAACTAACTGTTCGTCTGTGCTGAAAGACAAGTCCAGTCCCTCATTAACATCCTTCCCATTAGAACAGAAACTCAGACATAAAATTGCTGTTTTCAACCAACATCACTTCGAATATATTGTGCTTCCACAAGTTGAGAACTGAATTGCTTTGACCAGGCTATACTCCTCCATCAGAATTCGCAGTCTGAAATCAATGGGAGTTGTACTGCTAAGTCACTTAAGTATTATTGAAAAATCACACCAATGGGTGCTTAAATACAGGCTTTAGGGTCACATGTTCAGTGTTAACAATTTGGGGGACACACAAAGTACAGCTCCAGCCTGCTGACATCTGCCATTTTCTTATTTCTGTCCTCTTATTCCCTATCCTCTCCAGTCAGGGACAATCCTAAATTTAGACCACAGGCTGTTCAGAAAGAAATGTTTGTTTCTCAGCTTTCATAGCATGAAACTTGTATTTTCCCAAATCTGTATGTTTGTTTTTTGCATAAGAACGAAATAATAACATGCAGATAGTTCAGTATCTTATGTTAAGTGATAAAAGTATTACTGAAGAATGCTATCCACTGTCTTGCATCTGATTGCTGTACAGGAGTTGTCATTTTAGTTTTCTGGGTAGAAGGGTTTCTAGGTGAGTGTATTCCAGGATTTTCCAGAAGATTAGGAGTACTAAACAAGTTCGCCAGTGCTTTAAGATTGAATCAGCCAAGACGTTTCCTCTCTCCATCAGTCCAGGTGATTATCTGGCACTGGTAAACCTAGAGGACTCATATCTGCATGTTCCCATCGACCGCTGTCACTGGAAATAAATGTGTAAATTTCTGTTATAGGAGGTAAATGAAGCTCCTGCTGCTTTTCAGTCTCTTTAGGTAATGAGTCTAATCTATTACTGTAAAAGCTCTACTAGTCAATGAGTGTATTGCTTTAAGTAATTCTGTTCCTTAAATTTAATTACTGTACAGTGCTTTTTAGACCAAACTTTTGTTGGCTGCAGGGTGAAGCATGTTAAGCCTTGTCAGAATGTAAACTGAGCCTAGTGTACATTGTGGAATTATTTGCAGAGTGGTAACTAAGATCCATAGGTCATTTAGTGTACCGTATTTATGGGGAAAGGATTGTGGCTGTTGTAGTTGGTCAGTTATAGAAAATAATGGAATTGACTGCAGCTAGATGCAAGAAGATACTGTGTAAATTAATAGAAAGAGAAAAGCAAACACATTAGTCTGGGACATCATAGCAGTGAATTGCAAGGTTATGATAATATAAATACTAATTATAAAGCTTTTTTTACATTACAAATAATTTAATTTATAAATTGTCAGCACCCGAAGAAAATCTTAGGCCCAGAAGCTTGTGTACTATAACGTATTTGCTGGTCTGATAAAAGGTATATCTCATTCTGTCTAACTTAACCAGTAAATATTTGTTAGAATTTTAACTGTAAATCTCACAGGAAAATTGTGGGATGCATTGAGATCTTGCGTTCAATGCTGCTTTGCAGCAGAGCTTCAGATATTTATGCAAAGAGGTGAAGTGAATTTTTTTTTTCTAGAATTTTCCTGTGGTGCAGTAAGCTGTTTATCTTCAAAACAATATTTTCTTCTTGTCTGCCCCCGGCATTTGCCAATTTCAATGTCCTCTCATTTGTGCACATTGGAACAGTGATTTACCACCCTTGCTGTCATGTGAGGATGGTTGGTAAACAGAAAAATAGGGTGCAGGACTCAGTGAGGAAGAGGTGTGTGTGTGTGTGGGGGGGGGGGGGGGAATTTAAAGTGAAGCTTTATGAAGGTAGGATAGTGGAATGTGAAGCTGAAGGATGGGAAAGTGACTCTCTGCATTATTAATTTTGGAATGGTGATTTTTGGTTGAGGCACTTCCTTTCTGGGAAGTTTTGGCAACCATTCTGCCAACTAGACATTCTTTGGTTGCATTTCAAGTTAGATAAATAGCTTATTTTGCAGATACTGGTTTTCCTGTGGCATGGGGGCATTCTCAGGTGTTGTAAAACTTGTGTATCCAGCCCTATAGCATCATGCCTAGAGTGTGAGCCAGCTTCCACTTCACTGGTATAGAGTTTGGGATTCTCTTGAGGTCAGTAGTGGAGAAGTCTGTTCCCACCATGTCACAAAGCCTGCAAGCAAGTCCAGGTAAGGGAAGGAAGACTCTGTAGGAGCCCCATGCGGATGATGACTAGAGCAGTTTTCTTTTTGTCTTAAGGGCTTCAGGGGAGGGCCTTAGCATCACTTTCTCTGTGCCTGCATTTACGGTCCCTGCACTTAATAGATTCCAAGGCCAGAATGGACCATCGTGATCCTAGTCTAAAGTCCTGTATAATACAGGCCATAGAACTTACCCCAAATAATTTCCAGAGTACATCTAATTTAGGAGGCTAATTATTCTTTCATTCCATGCTCTCCTTCTACTGGATGGTCAGATAGCTAATTGGCTGTAATCTGCTCAATTGAGGAAAAAGCGAGAACTTTCTGATGCATGCACACAAGCACAGAACTCTCAAAGCTACAGGACTCTCCCAAATCAAAACTTTTTTTAGGGACAAAGTTAATAAAAACAAAAAAAGCAGGGCCAGAAAATATCTGAGAACTAGCCCTCCTTTTTTTCATTTTCATTCTTAGTGTAGCTCAGTACTCCTGAATGAGATGATTTGCAAGGTCGTTTAGTGTTTGGGCCCTCACTGGTTAGCACAGTGGAAGCTGGTTCTGGTTCTCTTATAAACAGGGGAAGATCTTAGTACCACTGTCCTTTTCTCCTCTTGAGTCCCACACCTGCCTTTAACAAATACATGGATAACTTTGTTTCCCCACAGCTCAGTTCTGAAATGGTGAATCAGTGTGACTTCTAACAGCAAATTGTTTATTTCTCCCTTTGAGAGAGCCTAGGTTAGCCTAGTTTCTTTATCTTTTTGCTACCTACCCAGGATGCTCCACTGAAATGGTGGACAGTAGTTCTTACCACCAGCCTGCTAATGACAGTTTCCTCTTTCCCCCCCAGACCATAATTTGGCAATAAAGCTCAGAATTGATTTAACTCCTTCTCCCTCCGCCCTCCCCCCAAGTGCTTGAATGCCTCTGCAGCAATGTGGCATTCAGTATAAAACTGGAGAAGGTCCCAAAATATGAGTGTTTATCTCTAGTCCAACTGATTTGTCCCAGGGTCATTTTTCAGCTTGTTGAAGGACAAACTTCCTCTGTGCTTTCTACATAGTTGTAGTCCAGATGAGTGGACATTAGCAGTAGAAATGTCTAAAGTCCTATCCCTGAAGTTGCGTGAAACCTGCAATTCTTTTCTGCATTGCAAATGGGTTCTGAAGTGGATAATGAGGTTTTACTTCCAAAGAACCAAGGTCCAGCATCAATTATTGTTGATACAAAAGGAGCTCTGGAGTATTAAAGTGGGGGTGTGTGTGTTAGTGAGTTAAAAGCTAGTATACCAGCAAACTGCCTTTTGTTCAAGCAGATTAAGCTATTGGTTGAAGTCCCCTGGAAGAAATCCTCAAGGCTTAGAACCCATCGCATACGGAGAGACTGTTTATTTCTGACCACACAGATAGAGATCTCTCCCTTTTTGAACTATGTACAGGTCATTTTTTTTCCTAGGAAACAGGTTAATTAATAAAATTCTGTCCATTTGTTGGATCCCATCCTGGTGATTCTCTAACTGATGGCTTCCCGTGCAATGGGACTAGTTAATTTTTTGCTCCTTTTTCAACATTCCCATGTTGCACCTTCCTTCCAGGTCTACAACAATTGATCTGTGGAGGAAATCAGATGCCTTCTTCATGGAGGTGGCAGTCACATAAAAAGAATATGTAATCCTAAACATTCTACATTCCCAGAAGGATCAGTGAAAGCCTTTTTCCAGGTAAAGGACAGTCTGGAAACCACCGTTGGCATTTTTAGGGCTTATGCCACAGAAGAGAAGATGTGTCATATGTTTGGTGGAAAAATACCAACCCTGTCTGAAGGAAACCTGCAAGGCTAACTGGTCACCAGAACCTTCATTCATTTTCTAAAGATTTCAAAATTGAATTATGTTCATCAAGTAAAAAAAACTTTGAGCCAGTAGATCCTTTACTCTGTCAATGCATTTCATGACCAAGAGATACCAGTAAAAATAGTTTTAATGTGTATATTTATATTAAAACAGATTATATATAAATGTATAGCGATAATTATTCCTTCTGCAAGCTAGTTATTTTTGAATTCAAAGCTAATTCAATAGGCTTTGCAGTAGTTTGTGGATCTGAGGCTATTATTATTTTATGGAGGGTTTCTTATTAGTCTGGATAGCTGGTATGTTAGCTGAACCCATAATGTCCTGCCCACAACCACTTCCTTATTTCTTTTATTTGTAGTGAAATTTTGCATTTCTCCACTATTTTATTACCCTCTGGATATGGCTAGATGATAGTGTCTGATTGTTACTTCTCATTAGCTATGGCTTCTGTCCTCAGCAATAGATCTGCTGTAAGAGAAAGGACTGGTTTTGCATTACCAGTTTGTTTTGGTTTCCCCTCGTACATTTATATGTAGTATTCTGTGTGGGCTTAGTTTTTGCCTAACCTTCTTTTATGTCTAATTTCAATTCAGGGCAAGATGAGCTGTTAAGTGGGGCTAACTTGTCACAATCATGACATCAATACGGTAATTTTCTTTTCCTTCAGTTTAAGCTGTAATGATTTAGTATTGTCTCCCTGGCTTTGGAAGCATTTGTTTGGGGAGGGCGTTATGGGTTCAGCTAACATACCAGCAGGAGGCACTTGTAACTAACAACTCTGCCTCCCTTCTGCTAAATGGGACTGAAATACCTAGGAACTATGATTCTGGTCCAGAGCAGTGGATCCATTTCACGAAATACCAAAATGACAGGTAACGTGGCATTTCCCTGCTCTCTGTAGAGAATCCTGTTAATCAGAGAGAGACCCCACGGTTGTGCAATGCGAGGTCTCTGCTAACATGCTCTCTCTTTCTGCCTTATGCCGCTGACGATTGGGAAGCATTGGGCAGATGGAGTCTGCTTGAAATGGAGGTGTACAGGCTGTCTCCCATAAAGACAAGCTTTGAACATGAAAATTAGTGTCTTGGTGCTGAAAGTGATGATCAGTTTTTGCTGTGCTCTACTGTCTGATGGAAACTGCTGTATCTGAGCCAGTTTCCCAGCTGCAGGGATTAATTTGTGCCTATCAATGTGTTTTCTGAACTGCCCGTTCTACCACTTCTCTTCCTTGCCACCTGCACTGCCCCACTGCTGGGTTCACTATATCAGACACCATAATTACATTATCCAGCTATGATCCCTGCTTATTGCCAACCAGGGTAGCAGGGATTACGTAGGGCTAATCTCACTAGTTGACCTGGACTGGCAGTGGGCTAGCTGCTTTCAGAATTGGAGCCCCATTTATCAAGTGCCAGTTCTGCTCTTTTAATTGATGAAACACCTTTTGCATCCCAGATGAGGCATCCTCCATCCTGAAACACACTTCTCAAGCATACACAGGACTGCTGCAGGGCTAAACTTGGTGTGAAAGCAGGTATGTATCTTATAGTGAGGGCCAAAATTCTTGGCTTATCTGTCTTTCCAAATGAGATGGGGAAAACAGAATCACAAACTGGGGGGAACTTTTCTCTCAAAACCAAATGTAAACATCCTGGCTTCCATTTTAAATGGAAGCAAATTCTTCTTTTAAGGAAGAGGAGGGAACGGAAGGGATGTGGGGCATAGATCCTCAATTGGTATAAACTGCAATGCAGCTGACAGTGAGGGTAGCGAGATAGTGGAGAGGGAGCCTGTGCTCTTAAGATCTATTAGAATATGTTCAGCATGATTTAGTTTAGTCTGTAGTATCTCTGCAAAGCATCCCAAATCCCTGTTAGATGAACTAATTTTGTAAAGAAAAGTTCAGTTAACAAAGATTTTGTCATAGTAGATATGGGGCCTGTAGGTGTTTTATTTGGAGAAACTTAGGCGGCTCTGGATTTATTTGGTGAGCATAAGAATTGATGACTCCTATAATGCCTGAAGAAAATATATTTCTGTAGACTCTTGATCAAATCACATTTAAATGCTTTTATCCTATTACGCTCTATTGGTGCTGATTTATTTGGGTTGTTGTATAATGAAAAATCGTACATGTTATGGGAAATGAATATTTTGATTCAGTTCAAATATACCAGTATTGATGGAAGACCAGTTTTGAATTGGATCCAGTTTAATGAGACCAGCCTCTATTGAATATACTGCTTTTGACCCAACTACAAAGTGGATTAAAGACCAAATTATTTCAATGTAGATGTGCATTGAGCCCAACCAAGTGTTATAATGATTAATTTCCTCAAGTGTTAAATTCCCAGTAGGTTTTTGTGTCAATAGCCAAAAAAAGTATTTATTGACTTTATATTAAGTATAGTTTGGTCTCGATTATATCATTCAAGTATAAGTTAGTGGCTGGTAAAAGACTGTTGTATTGGAATTTTATTTTGTTTTAAGCAAATTCTCATGCGTTATTAACTAACAGTGCTTAAAATGCGTAGTTTTGACTCACAGTGTAGATGCCAAGATCTTCTGAAAGTTTCTTTTAGGTTTCTCTTATTCATTACATAAGCCTGTTGGTGTTCAAGGAGTATTTTTCTTTCACAGTGTTGATCTGTTAAGACTGCATCATAAGGTAAAATGTTTGTGGTAGATTCACTAAGAGTATTTTTGTCGTCACTTGATATATATATTTAGACTCCACTTCAGTAGGCAATTATTTGGCTTGTGGATCACAGTCACTCTCTTCTGAGCTAGAGATTAGATTCTCTCCTGCATCTTTCCCCCAAGCCCTACACTGTCCATATCAGATCAAAGTCTTTAAATTGGCACTGTTTGTTTTTTTTTTATAGATTTTATTCAAAACAATGATATGATTAATTTTGAATTTGTCTCACAAAGGTCATAGTGGAGAAGTTTTTGGTGGTTAGAATACTACAGATATTTCACTGACTACATTAATGCAGTATGTATCATTGTCAAAGAAAACATCTCTTCAAACATCTTCTCTCCCCTAATCTAGCATGAAAGTATCATTAGAACTGGTAGGTGCTTAAACAGACAATCCTGATGGACTTTTTAATGTTTCAATAAAAAATATGCTTTGTAAATTTAAAAAGAACCAAACCATAGATTTCTAGGTGGACATGACAGCCCTCCAGCTTGAAAAATAATTACTGTTGGATCAAACTTTCTGTTGCAATGTCTGTTATCAAGTTATCTATCAAAGAAAACAAGATACATGATTAAAAGGTTCAGCTCAAAAGCAGCTGACTGAGCTTCACTGAAGGTTTCCATCCTTTAATTTAAAATTAATCTATGTCTAACTGATTACTTCACATTTATAAAGAAATACTGACATCCTGCTAAAGTATAAAGTGACCTCACTTCTAGCTATGTTGTGTAGGTTTCACTGCATACGCTCTGAAAGCATTGATATTCCTGTAACCTTTGAGGCAAGATATGTGTACAGTGTATTAATGAGCTGGTTGGAGTGATGTACAGTAATTTCATCCTTGGGTAAAAACAGATGTGAAAGATTGTGTTTTAATATTTAATCAGGCTCAAAGCCTCTGTTGGCTTGTTTAAGTTGACCTGACAGCATTATACCTGGAAACACTTTGAATTAAACCCCGAGTGCTTGACCTTGTTCAAACAGTTGTAATTTAATAAGGCTGCTGTCTTTGTGGAGATAGCGTGGCTAATGGGCAGATCCTGTGTTGGCCAGGAAAAAAACTTCTCCTTTCCTTGTTAGAGGAGATTGTAATCTGTTGAGGTAATAAAGCAAATAAAAAGTGCAAGAGTCGTGGAGTGGTGTTAGCCACTCCAAAGTTAAGATTAAAGCTAGCTTCACACTATAAGACTAACTTTTCATCCTGTTCCTAACATCTCCTAAAGAAACTAAGTCCTCTGAAATTTCACATGCCATATCTCATCTCTGGTTGGAATTTTTCTGGGGGGCTTTTGAAAAAATCAGGGAAAAAATAATTTGAGGCCAGATTCTCAACTGCTATAAATCAATTTGGCTTCTACATCAGTTTAAACCAGGTGAAAATCTAACCCATAATGTTGTTATAAAAATGTTATTGTTAACATATAACATTTTCCTAAGTTTTTCTGACTTGTTTCTCCAAACTGGCTTATCCTGGGAAAATCCAAATTTAGTTTTTTGGTATTGCTCACTGTGCAGAGAAGAAGTGCTTTATGGGTTTGGCTTTTGTAGGAGGAGGGAGTTAAGTTAGTGGGGAAATTATTTATAAAGAGATGGAATAAATACCAAAATAAGGAAAGCAGGGAAGCAGTAATTGAGAGCAGGGATATGTATAGAAAGTGAAGGAAAGAAAGACGGAAGAGGAGGTATTCTCAGTCTCAGTTATGAAGCCCTAGACACCAAGCTAGGAGAGAAGGAAGAACTAGGAAACTGGCAATCTTGCTCTGCTGCTTAATGCAGTTTTTTAAGTTAAGGACGCTTTGCCTTTTTGTTGTTAGCCCCTTTTTTCCCAGGGAGGCTGATATAAGCTCTATCCCTGACTCTGTGTACACGCTGTCAAGGGTGGAGAAATACTATCTGGTGTATCTTTCTTTCCCCTTGTTTTTCCACCTTTTTCTGTTACCTGCATCTGTACAAAGCTATTTTCCATGTATACAGAGTAGTATGCTAATAAACATTTTAAAAATAAAATGTCATTGTCTTACTTCTAACTCCAAGCTTGGATGGAAGGCTGGGAGATAAGGAAGTTTGGGGGAGTTGGACGAAGAAAATTCAGTTTAGAGAGAGAGACAGTGGACTGAGAGGGAGGTGAATTTGCAAGTGGGGCCTGAGTGGCATGAGGCTGTGGAGGAGACAAAAGAAAAGTGGATGGGGAGAGCAGATGAAGGGGACATGGAAGGGAGATACTGCGGATTGGGGGAGGTGTGGAGGATGAGTGTAGGGGACTGCAAGGGGTACAGAGAATAGGGACATCGAGGAGGACAGGAAAAGGCAAAGAATTTTTTTTTTTTAAAGGTAAATTCTTACGTGCTAGATCAAAAATGTAAGTAGATGAGGTCTTCCCCCTTCGTTCACCTCTGTTAATTACCTCGTATCCTATCTAGGTATTGTACTATCACTGCATCCCACTCCACATATACATACTACAGACTTAATAAAGTGTGCATATGGCTTTTGATGGGCTTCCTAAAATCAGCTGAAGCTGTGCACACCTGTAGAAACTAGCTAGTTTCCCTGTGCCATATAATACTTCATTGTTCCTTGTTGCCCCCGCCTGACTTACCCAGCTTATTATTGTCCGATAAGAGTTGCACAAATAAGCACCAAGATCAAAATAACAAATCATGAAGTTATATAAACCCATTTCCTATTTAAGAGATGCATTTTGCCCAAAATACTGGAACTCTTCATTATGCCTCAGTGTTACTATGAAACATACGTTGGTTTCTAAACAATATTGTTAATACAGTTAAAAGTACAAGGTCTATGTTCACTTACAGAAATTTACAACAATTACAGCAAACACACCTCATAATGCCAAACAAACCAATGAGTCATCATAATAATCTTCCAGTCCATCAAAACATTAAACTAGGAGAATGAGCTTCTGGTGTAACTTAAATGTACTGTTCTGGGACAATATCACTTTTGACTGCACATTTAATCAACATCAAGTTTGTACCTCCAACAGTGTATTTCCATTGCAGAACAGAGCAAGGGGGCAAAATTAAGTTTGGTGGGCCGTGTAAACTGAGAGTAAGAGCAGTGAGTGGCAATTTTCAGACATTCTCTTTTTGAAGAGGACTGTAGAAATGTTGTTGTAAACAAAGAGAAATGCCAGTTTTGGGTGCTTATGGAACACCACTGAAAAAACTTTGATGAAGATTTTTGTTTACTTAGTCATAATCTTTTTGACATTTCGTTTATCACATGTAGGTTATTGGAGAAAATGGCATTCTTCTGTCTGTCTTCCACAGCTAGTTGGCTTATTTCTACCGTGCATTTGCTGCTTTCAGCTGTTGTTGTAGTGTGAGGTTTAGTATAATAAATTTCAATCTTCTATGTGAACTTGCTTAGTGTTTTATTTTATTGATGTTGATATTTTAGACTGACACCCCCTTGTTCCATGCAGTGGCTTGTTTCACAAAAGGCTTACACATAGACTAATAGTCTTGCAGAAGTGCATGGAGACATGAGTGAAATTTCATTGGAAGCTTATGTCAAAAGATGTCAATGCAACACATTCTCAGTGTTTAAATGTACCATGTTCAAATCAGTTTTGTGGAGTTTCTGCAGACTTTGCTCTTAGGGTAAGAACCTACTGAAAGGGTTTTTGCAGTCCATTCATATCTTTTCTCCTCAAGAGATTAGTAATGGGATACGAAGCCTTTCACCTCTAGATGACTGTTTTAAATCTAGTTCAGGTCAGTAATTACTGGAGGTCAATACCCTCTCTTGACTGTTCAGAGGTTTATGTAAATAAGATGGAGTCTCAGTCTAGTTCTTAGTGAATAAGATTGCACATTATACCTATCAATAAAATTTCACATCCTTAACTAGCAGTTTCATTAGAGACTCCAAGGATTTACTGATCACTGAGATGGTCACAGAGCCAGATGCTTAGTTGGTGTAAAATAGTGTTGTTACATTAAAGTAAATGCATCTCTATGTTCATTCACACTAGTTGAGTATCTTCAGAATACAGTTGAGACATTTTGATAAGCAAACCTTCATTGATGTTTCCTATGATATATCTGTTCTTTGGATTTTAAAAATTGACAGCCCTAGAAACAAGGAATCTATATGCCAGTGTAATAGGTTGGTAGGTTTCTTTTGTTTCTTCACCTTGATACTAGGTGTTGAAACCTTGCAAAGGGACTGCATATTTATTACTGGTGACTTGTTGGGATAGGTGTGCTACATTCCATTTCATTGTGAATATGAGAGAGATGGGCTTAGGCCTTTGGCAGAGAGACCTTGGGCTTGGTACATGGCTCTTGAATCAATCTACCAATCAACTCGAGGAGCAGCAAGGCCTTGGATGAAAGCTTGGACTGTGGACTATATAGTATATTTTAGAATAATCCCTTTATCAATAAAAGTAGATCCCAGGAAGACTGACTTTGTTTCTACAACACATGCACAGCTATTTTTTGGAGCTGGATGAGGACTCACCAGTTTACAAGTATCTTTCAACAGCACTGCATTGACTTGAAATAGAGTGCCAACTGCTGTTGGAATCATCACAGTTGCTCAAGATGAAGCTCCTTTGGTATAGAAAAGAAGGAACTGCTAGTAGGTTGTTCTCTATGAGAGTCTCTATTTAGCTTTGGAATCTGTACACTCTCACTGTGCCTTCATATGGAGTAGCCAAATTTGGTATCCTTCAGGGTATTCTATGAGGCCCATCTAATTTACCCCTGTTTTTGGAAGCGGGTATTTTTGGGCTTTTTGATTCGAGGTGGTGGTAGCTGCTAGCTTTATTTTTTATGTCATTTTTTAAATTTTTGGCAAAGGCATTCAGAGCCTTGGCTAGGAACATTTTTGTATATGTTCTGTTATAAATCTAAATAATTGACGAAAACTCTAGTTGTCTAAATGACATTTTTGTTACCCATAGTAGAGCAACATATGTGCTTATTCAGTAATTTATATAAACCCTTGCAAAGATAAAAGTTAATGCTAAATATAACTAAAAAATGAGTCTGCCTCTCAACTAAATGCACATGGTATGGATTCAGTTAGTTGGAATATCCCAAACACAGCACATGAAGAGACTTATTTTTTTCAGGATACGAATCTGTTGCCTTCGTGTTTGTGGAAGTTCTTGGCTTGTAGCATAATGGGTACGTTGGTAGTAGCTATTACTTTGCTGCATGATATACAGGTAACACTTTATTGGAACAGAACTATATTAGTATCACTGAATTCTACAGAATCCACATACTTGGTGCTTTAAAAGGAGAGTAAGCACTTAGGGAAAATTCACAAATGATCAGATCACATGTTGGACTGGCCAGTGGGTAAACCTAATTTGCACACTAAAGATTTCTGGGAATATATTTTAAACAAATACTACTAAGGATTTAAAGAGTGAAATATTGTAGCCATTTCCTATTTCTTTTTTTCCTTATCCACTTGGTAATTCATGTATTAAACTGAAAATGTGTTAAGTAATGTACAAATTACAAAACATGATTCCAGTATGCCACGTACATAGTGAAATTGTGATTTGTGTAACTTTTGGAAAGTCTTTGACATTATGGGTTGAAAAGGGAACTTTGTTGATTCCAGAAGTTGGCATGAAGAAGTTGATTTTTGTATTTACAAATACTTTCAAATAATATAAAAGCCTTTATCTGTTTTTAACATAGTCAGCTCTATTTTGTTTTAATTATGTATCTTAAGTGTAAGTTTATTGTGTATAGAAATGGTGGGTTAATTATTTTTTTTTCTTAACAGGTCAATATACAAATAGTTTTCAACTCATTTGCCCTAACAACTGTTTAATTTTCTGAAGATGCAAGTAATTATCTGTTGATTTAGCTGTATCAGTGATATTGATACTCTGTACCGTGCGTACAGAGTGATCAGTATCACACTGAGCACTGTGTGGTGGGATCTATCTAACATGGTCCTATAACGCCAAGCCCACGGGGGAACTAGCAGCATGAACAGCAGTTTGCTTTTGACAGCAGAATGTCCTTGTTGCTATTGATTGGGTTTTCAGTCAAGTGAAAAAACATTGATTCAGCCTTAAACTGGTAGTTATATGATAATCCTGGAGATGAATGAGTATCAAGTGAAGTATTGCAGGGAAAAAAATCAAATACACTGTTGTTGTATGTAGTTAATAATGTACTAATGATTCTTTAAAAATAGATGTTTTATTATATACATCTGCAACTCAATTAGAAATACAGCTAATACAATATGAAATAGATCCTTAACCACACTATAGCTGTTAATAGGGTTTAGAGAACCTATGTTGCTTCCTTCTCCTCACTCCAGAAAGTATACATAGAGAACAAAACTATGTTGAAATACATAACACTAGTCTGAGGATACAATAATTGTCTGATATCTTCAACTAGGCTAAGTGAATATTAATTTTCTAGTATTTAGGTTTTTTAAGTGATTTACAAAATTAACATAATTGGACTTGCTGACCTGCTCTGCACTAATGAGGTACTCAGAAAAGACGTGTTTAGGACTTCTATATTCTCTTGAGACTTTCGATCTCAGTTCATACGTGTTGGAATACAATTTATGAACCTGTTTGGTGATTTGGTCTTTTTCTTTCTGTAAAGCTACCTTCGGTTAGCAGTTGGTGAAATGAAGGATCAGCAGGATATTGATCTAGTACTCCTGAAGCAATGCTGTGGTTAAGACTATTTCATTTTAAACTCAGACTTTCTCAAGATTATGCTTGATTGTTTCAGATCTCACCAAGCTAAAACATGGAGTAAACAAATAGTCCTGATGTTATTGCTGAAGTATGTGTGGCTGTAAATTTAGTGTAGTTTGGTGCTTTGCCATTTGTACCATTTTTCTCTGCAGTGTTAAAAGATCACAAATTACCATCCACCCAGCTCACTTGGGAGAATGAATGGGGGTCACTAATTTGAGACAGGCTTCATCATCCTTTAGAGGTCAGTATGTGACTGGAATTGGCCCAAGGGAGGACACATTATGTGACTCTAACATTGTTTTGTGCAGTTATTTCACTGGTGTTGGTGAATAACTGAATCTTTTGGCACTTTACATGAAGTAAAAGTGGACTACCGTATATTGACAAAGAGTATATTAATCTATCAGAAGCATGCTCAGAATACACTACTGTTACTAGTGAACATTGTTCAGTAGTTTGGCCATAAGACAAAAGGTCACAAGAACAAATTCACCCCTTTCCCCCAAATTAGTTACACGGTGCAGATGTAGGAGGCTGTAAAACTGGCCCTTGTTGGGAGAAGTAAACTGGCTGAATCTTGTAGGACCAGAAGAGCTGCTTAAATGACTTCTGCACTTCTCAGGATTGTTTGTGTGTGACTAGCCTTCCTATACATCAGCTGGGTTGTTTTAAGTTCCTTAAAAAAAAAAGGGGGGGGGGGAAGGGGGGGGGGCGGAAAATGAATGATAAAGCCTAGTTAGAATTTTACTTTTACACAAAGTGAAATTTATAGAAAGACTATTTCTGGAAAGGAGCCAGTTTAAAGTAATGAATTATTACAATATATTTCTTGGGCTTATAACATTGTCTGGTGTTAGGCTTCATTCTGCTGTATCATTATTGTCTTACAATCAATCACTTTGTAGATGCTTACACTTAATGCTGCTCTCCTTTGGAGACTGCTGTGAATGACAGTGACCTTATGTATATATCAATAGGTTGTAGAGTAACATGGCTTCAGATGTTCATATCTATCGGTATCTTATCTGGTGTTATTTCTGTTGTTTGTAAAGGGTTTACCGTTATTTTCTCAATTCAAGGATGACTAGCTGATAACTGGGAGAAGCTCCCCTTGCACCCTGGTTATTTAGTAGAGTGGACTAGTCCCCACTGAACTTGCTCCCTAATGCAATCTGCAGGAAGCTACCAACCTAATCCCCCACCTCTAAAGGGGAAACTAAAGGCAGTGACAAGTGACTCTGAGGAGAGCACTGTACGAAACATTGAAGGGTAAATAACCATTGGATCAACTTATCAAGGGTTGTGATGGATTCTCTATTACTGGCAATTTTTAAATCAAGATTGGATATATGTTTTTTAATAGATATGCTGTTGTTCAAAAGGAATTGTTTTAGGGATGTTCTGTGGCCTGTATATAGGTCACACAAGGTCACAATGGTCCCTTCTGGCCCTGGAACCTATGAAACAGGGGAAAAGCCTTCCCCAAATGCAGAGTCCTGCTTATGTGATGCCAGCCACTGATCACAGCGCACTTGCACCACCTCCTCTGCCTTCTCCAAAAGAGATCTGAGAGGAGGGTGCTTACCTTAGTGTTTCTTCAGTAGCAGTTGGCATTGAATAGGATCTGGGAGGTGGCACCTTGGAATCACTTTAACAACCTTTTCCTGCTCTGATATTCTGTATTCCTGCTCACAATCTGCTTTGGCAACTTTCACCATCTGCTCACCTACTTTGGGTGTTGGTTCACATAAGTACTCACTGTGGGTGTGCACATGCCACCACTTATACACTTGGTGTGCAGCACAAGGAGGCATAGTGCAGGTGCAGACCAATGGGCACTGCTACTGAAGAATTTCCAGTCCCAGATTCATGGCAAGCCTGTGCAACAAGAGTGAATAGTCATAGGGACCACGTATCTTGAAGAAGTCCAGTAACTATAAGGTAAGGGTGGGTGTGTGTGGGGGGGAGGAAACCATGATGTTTCATTATTACTATTGTGTAAGTGTGAGGGTGGTTCTTTGCGTTTATGTTTCAGGTCTCTTTGGGGTAGGGAAAACTGATATCTGGCTGATAGGAGGAACATGGGGTGCAAAAAATATATATATTTCTGTGCGCTGTGGTAACTTCCTGTATTATATACAACAACCAGCTTTATGGGCTAAGATCCATAGGCCTTGGTGCTCTGAATTGAAATCATTAGCTTTCTCATGTCAGCATGACTTCTGGAGATAAATTTAATTTGCTACAGCTTGTTCAAAAACAAATGAAGGAAGAAAAGCTCACCCAAAATATACTGGTTTGATAGATATAAATAAAAACATTAAAATATCCATCAAGGACTGTATACTATTTTTAACTGTTATCATAGTTTAATTTTGTGTTGGGGCAGCTATAGTTAAATTGTGATTTGTCTTCATTTTTCCCAAATACGTTGTTTGTCAGTTTTAAAAATATATTCATGGCAATTATACTCTGAAGGGCTAAAAAGCCCTTTTTTGTTTCAGAATTCTTTTCCCTTAGGGACCTCTTTATTTCCTTTTTATCTCATCCTCTGTTGCTCTTCTACCTTCACACGATAAGAAAAATCTTCCAAAGAAATAGGTTCTGTGTTCTTCAAAACACAAACAAAACACTCTTTGAGAATTTGATTTTTTTTTTTTTTTTTAATTTTGTTGGATGTTTAAGCTGTTTTAGATTTTTAGTCATTTAAATGTGGACAGTTGTACAAAATTGTGTTTTAAGGATTTTTTTATTTTATGTTTATCAGTTTAAATTTTTACAGATGTGGGAAGTTGGGGAGGGGGAGACAACTATTGATTGATAGTAGACTTACAGATTCAGAAAGGTGTAAAGCTTTATAAACCATTAAAACACATTGTCAACATCACATGACAAAATATGCCAAATGTCTTTAAATCAACAGATAGTACCTTATTTTACTATTAATTTGCTAGTCCACTTGTAACAAGCATAATTCAAAAGTCTAAATCACTGGATTTTGACTCCAACTTCTCAAGCAGCATTTTCTTACTTTGCCTACCTTTAAAATTTGATTATCATTGACTGAAGCATTTTTTTGTTGTTTTGTGTATGGAGAAATTGATTTTTACCAATATTTGCAGATAAAAATCTAATTCTTCCAAGCCTATGCAGTGGAGGGAAAAAAAACTTTTTACTGTTTCACAGTTATGAGGGCTGGCTTATCTTCTCCCCAGTTTTCAAAACGTCTGTGTGAAATTTCGTTTCTTCATGGTTTGCAATAGGTAACTTTGTGTTGGCCATTCTTCATTTGTGACCAATATTTTTTGATCTTGTGAGTGGGTTGATTCATGACCACAGACGGTAGTATGTCTTGTTATTAATTCAATGAAAACTCATCATTGCAAGCCTGTGAAGAAGACTTGGTTGTTGAGTGACCCCGCTGAAAACAAAATGAATATACCAAGAAAGGTGCTGTAAGGAGCCATATAGGTATAAAATGTGCGTTTTTCTTCTTAATCGCTAAGAAGAGAGCTGAAACCTTTGTATTCCCCACTCTGGAAGTGATGCTTGTGCAGCCTGCCATCTGTCTTTGGATGAATACCACAGACAACTGCTTTGCAATGAAGAAAATTAAAGAGGGAGAAGTGACGCATTTTGAGTGAAAGGTCTTGCTTAAAATTTGGGTGAAGTCCTTGATGTCTGTCATTTGTTACTGAAGGTTTTTCTTAAATACTTTGAGATGAGGGGGAATAATGCAACAAAATGTACTTACTTTTTCCCCTTTTGGATGACATTTGTGATACATAGAAATGCTGGTTGTGATACCAGTTAGTATTTTGTTTGAAATTATCTCTGATCTAAAATTTTGAGTTGAAATGCATGGAAAATTACATTTGAAAAGATGAGAGAGAAAATGTTAATGGGTTGTGTATAACAGCCACGGTTTGTTGAATAGTAATCATATTTAGAAAAATAAAAGGTAGAGCGTGTGGTACTTTAAACTGGATCTTATTCCTTTCTCAGTCTTAAAAAACAAACAGACGCCCTTCAAGCTGAGGTTGTGATTGGCTAACCTATTCATTAATTGGAGTAGGCAGGTTGATATGGGAGCAACTCTTGAAGTAGCTAATAGGCTAAATTTCAAAAGTGATTTTTACATGCCTTGATATTTGGGAGCCGAGTTGGACATCTTAATGGGGCCTGATTGTCAGAAAGTTTGAGCACCTGTCTTCAGATTCTAAAATACCTTAAGTAGAGCACCCAAATCATTAAACTTCTTGAAAATGTAGGCCAGTACCTTTTACATCTGATGTTTCAAAATGTCTGCTAGTATAATGTTCTTCTTTGTGACATGTTTGCTCCCAGAGAACTTCAGAAGTTTTATTTTGCCATACAGCATCCCAACCAAAGCAAAAGAATAGTCTAAAATTTTTGAATAGCTGAATCTCGTGATTTTTGGAGAACAGATTTGTTTAAAATAGGCATCAGTGGACGTCCAGGGGGTGTGATGAAGTTCCTCCAGTGTGAGAGAGCACTTGAGAGAGATTATATAGCATGGCCTGTTTTGATCTGTGAGCAGATTGAGTGTACATGTTCACCAGCTCTACTTGAATGGCATTAACTTGTTACTAAATTTAAAGCATTGAATGAAGACTGACAATCATTTCTAAATTGCTTTGCATTATGCATGGCCCTGAAACACACCACTTCCACAGTTATGACAATGTTGTAAAAATATTTGGCATTTGCTTCCCCTTTGCTCTTTAGTTGGTTTATCTGATCAGATACATTTGTAGTGACTGCAGTTATGATCCTTGCCCAATTATTCAATCTTTGAATTAAAATAGAGCTTGCGCAAATATCAAGTTGACTATTAATCACTTACTGCAGTATGTACATTCCCAATAGTTGATTTATTTTGATTAAAACAGTGCTGCAGGCTTGCCCATTCCTTAACTTTTATGGATCTCATTGCAGGGACCAGCCCGTCAGTCTGCTGGCCCATGACACCCATGCCATCCGAATCTTGTGTGCATTGGGGAGTGTAACCCACTATTCATGTAGTTTCAGTTCAGAGCATTAAAGCTTTCAGTTGTTTGGTTTCATTGCAGTTGCTGGACCAGTCTTTGGAGGATTGATGGAAAAAAAAGAAAGTCTCCATCAATTCTTCACCACCATTACTGCCCCCTTCCCAGTTTTCAGTGCTATTGGAGATCAGGATTTTGAAGCATGCACAGAGGGTATGTTTGTGGTAGTTGATTGTCCCCCAGAGTCAGGGTATTAGTTGGTTCTTCCACCCTGTCTGTATCACGTCATTCAGTTTGGCCTCGGTAATGGAGTAAGTTACATTTCAGAGCATTTGTCTTCTGGTGCTTGGGTAAGATTCTTGTTGTGTGCTTCCTTGTCAAAGTCCTGGCTGGGATGATTTAGTTGTGATTGGCCCTGCTTTGAGCAGGGGGTTGGACTATATGACCTCCTGAGGTCCCTTCCAACCCTAATCTTCTATGTGGTCCATTGAAAATAGGAGAGAGTAGAGTTGGAGGGATGATAATAGTTGTAGGAAGTTTATGGTTAGATGGCGTAGAGCAACTCTATAGGGGGAGGAGGCTGTCTTATTTTGGAAAGTTTGAGAGGTTTTAGGGCATTGAGAGTGTGTCCTTTGATAACAAGTGGATGAGAGAGAGAGGTTTTTTAGACTCTCCTGGGGTCCTCATTAGGATGCTTAGCTGTGTCACTTCAGTGGCCACCATGGGGTGAGCAGAAGGATTGAACAAGTTGTCATGCAAGGAATCCGAGTCCCAGGAGGCAGGATTGTAATAGCATGTGCCTCTTGTTTCTGATAGCATTAGACAGGGGAGACAAGGCACGGCAAAGTCAAGCAGATGTAAACTTGTGCTAAGGTCCTGATTTTTGTCTGTCAAGGGAGAAAAGTTTGCTGATCTCTTTATCTGGGCTTCTAGAGGTGGGGTAGAATGTGAGGGAGGTATTTTTTGTTGTTTCTAGAATAGTTGAGGCTTTCTTGTTGGACTTGTCTTATTATATGGCTTGTATTTTTAAAGAACTTTCAAAATTACCTAAAGCCTGAGGCTTTTTTGCTTAAGCTTAGGTGCTCTTTTAAAATAGTAACTTAAAAATTGAAATATATAGGGGAGTACTTGGGGGGAAAATATACTAGACCCCTATTAGCCAGAGGACTAAAGCTTGTACCTAGAAGAAAAGAAAAGACCAATGGGAATTTCACCACTGGGGCACCGGGAGAAACATAGCACCCTGGCCCTTAAGCTATCGGGAGAGTGATTTGGAATCCTACAGTATCAGGGTGCTATCCCTAACCCCTGCTCAGGAGTGCAATCTTTCATTTTAGTCTTTCTAATGGGTGTTGAATAAATTAGAAGCAATGGGACCCTAGTGGCTATTCTAAGGGAGAAGCTTGTTTGCCACCCCTCTTTTCCTTCCCCCCCCTTACCATTCAACCTGTCAAGGCTCAAAGTTAGGGGGACACACAAGTAGACATTTAGAAAACTTAAAATGCTGAGGGATTCATTCTTGTGCTGCAAATAACTCCCTGTAACTTATGTTCCATGATCCTGCATATGTAAATCAATTTGCAACAATAAAAGAAAAGGGACACCAAATTTGTGTAGGTTGTGTGGACCATAGTTAACTTTGGGACTAAAATTAGGAGACTATGCCTGCCAACTCTAGAGGCTCCTGACAGTTCTGGAGTGGGATTTTGTGGGTACTCGTCTTCAGTGCTCTGTATCATTCCAGACCATTTTTTTGGGGTGGGGAGATGAGGTGGTTTGTCCTGTCTAGTCAGTAGCTCCAGTTGCTTCTGCTGCTGCTACCAACCACAACTTGCCCAAGCAGAAGGAGATGTGAAATTAACGTGATTCTTTTCTTTTTCACTGTTTGTTAGCTATCCCAAATAGTAGCAGTGACATTATTGCGATCTGCCCACATAGCCTTCCCAATGTGAACTTATTTCACAACCATGATAACATCAATTTCCGCAGAATTTTAGTTATAACCCACCCATACCTCATTTTCCAAGGGAAATTCCTTTCTCAGACTATGCATTTCAGGTCAAGGACATTTTTCCTTAGTGTTTAGCAAGCAGCACATTATGTGCGCTACCACCATCTAAATTAACTGGTGCTGCTTATTGCCTTTGGCAAGTTAGTTTTTCAAGCTCTTTGTTAGACTTTAAAGGGAGCAGCCACTTACAGTGATGCAAAGTAGTTAACCCTGGCTCTTTATGCACATTTTCATTGATGTGTCAACCAAAATTTTTTAATTTCCTGATTTTTATTGTTGTGCATATGAATTCTGGCAAGATTTGTATACTAGAATTAGCAGATGAATTAAATATTCCAGACAACACCAAATATCATAGTGGCATCTGCGTAACAACTGATCTAGTATTCAGAAATGGAAATCTAGACTTGTATGATGCATTACTTTGTCCTATCTATCTAGCACTTACGTGACCTTCATCTCCATAGTGTCAGGATGTATTTATGTATGGATTTTATTTTCACAGCACCTTTTGTGAGGTAAAAATCCTTTCACAGATAGGGAACTGATCTGCAGAGTAGATTAAGTGCTTTACGAGGTTACGTGGGAAGACACTGGATGAGCTGGGAAATGAATCCATGTCAGAAGAAGTCTGGAGTCAGTGTAGTACCCTACCACTAGACTATCCTTCCCACCCTGTCCTGACTGTAATAATGATTACAGCAATTTAAATGTCTTGTTAATTGTTTTTATTTCAATGTATACTTTAAAGGGAATTTTAAAAAACTTACTAGCTTTTTTAAAATTAGTTTTGCATCTGTTTTGAACAGATCATGTTGATCATGTACTGCCTTATTGAAGGCAGATGGTGACATGCTGTCAAAATATAAAACCTTTAGATAATATTGTGCCAATATAAAATACTAATAATTCAACTCTAGTGGGTTTACAAGTAACAATTTATCCTAGATGATAAACGGAACATATTTTATCATTGGGGGGTATTAACTTCCCCAAACAGGAGTGTCAGAGATTGAGTACCTGTGTTTGATGGCTTCCCTTTACATCCAAGTGTGGAAACCACAATTAGATAGGCTCTTGTTGACTTTGTGATGGATGTCATCAGAGGGAGAAATTGTTTTGAGTCAATGGTTTCACTTTATACATATATTTGAACTAATGTCTCACTTTTGAACTCGGGGTTTTACTGTGCTTTGAGTAGTAAAATGAAACAGATTGATGTTTTTTGCAATATTTGTGCTCATCCCTTTCCCCCTTCCCTTTCTTTTCCTCCCTTTTTCTTGTTTTGTCGCTGTCACTTCTTTTAAAGTATTGATTTACTTCTCATACAAATGATTGTTTTCTTTGGCAGGAGCTAGAAGCAAGTCTGTGTGAAATTATGTAATGTCTGAAAAGTTATGTTTATGATTAATTAGTCTATCAAAATGTTTTTCATGTGTGTGGAATAACTAGATCATACTTTTTATTTATTTGGCAGTGGTCTAAGGCACTCTGCTCAGATCAGGTTACTTTAGAGTGCTTTCTTTCTTAGTCCTGTATGCCTTGCTTGATCGTTTTTCTAACATGAAACATACATTGGATTTATTATCAGCCAGTTTATTTGGCCCTGAAAGTAAGGTTCAGATAAACTTTAAAAGAAAATGGCTTGAATTGTAAGTGTGTTTTAATGGTAAAACACATAATTGCTTTTTGTAAAGCCCAGGACCTGTTAAATGACACAGTATTTTTGAGTTCACTTCATACAAGTACTGTAGTACAATCTCTTGATTGTGAAAGTGCAATTTACAGATGTAGAATTGTTTTTTACATAACTGTATTCAAAAACAAAACAATGTAAAACTTTAGAACCTACAAGTCCACTCAGTCCTACTTCTTGTGCAGCCAATCTCTAAGACCAAGCAAGTCTGTTTACATTTATGGGAGATAATGCTGCCCCCTTATTTACAATGTCATCTAAAAGTGAGAACAAGTGTTCGTATGGCACTGTTGTAGCTGGCGTTGCAAGGTAGCTACATGCCAGATATGCTAAAGATTTGTATGCTCTTTCATGCTTTGACTTGTAGATTGCAGTATCTTTTTTATCTTTTTCACAATCCAAATATTTATAATCAGAAATAAAATGAGGGCTGTCAATCACAGTTAACATGTGCAATTAACTCGAAATAAATGAACGTGTTGATTTTTTTAATGAGTTAATCGCACACCAGAGCGCTGTGCTCGGGGGTGCCACTGCATGCCTCTGTAGTAGGGGTGCCTCTCCTCCCGCACCCTGCTCCACTGCTGCTCCTGCATCCCCTGCCTCCCATGGATCCATCTCTGGCCAAGTTTCTCCAGACTAGGATCCTGCTTTCTATCTGCTGCGCAGAACAGAGGAGAGGGGACTGATGTCGTGGTGTCCCCCTCTTCTAGCCTGTGTACCTGGTTGGTGCTGAGCTGGGGTCAGGACCGGGGGGGGGGCCTGTCTGCTGCTAGCTCAGGAATGAGTGCTGTGGACAGCAGCTGCTGTTGGCTGAAAAAGTGTTCAAGCTCCTTAGTGCTCTTCTTAAAGAGGTAGCGCTCCCCCAGCACATACACTCCCGCACCCCCCAACACAAAAAATATTTAAATAAATGGTATTTTTTTATTGTTTAATTAGAGCTGCAATTAATCGCGATTATTTTTTAAAATCATTTGACAGCCCTAACGTTATTTATTGCTGTCTTAATTTTATAGACATTTTAAGTTTATTGGGCTTTTAAAAACAAGATTTCTATAATCAACCTAGTAAAGTTAAAAAGAAGCAAACAAATAAAGATCTCAGTACTGAAAGAGGTCTACTTTGTTTGGACACTGGTTTTGTGCAGTATGTTGGGAGCATTTTTGGGGTACCATCACAAGTAAATCGAGAGGAAGGATTGTCTAGTGGTTAGATCATAGCCTAGGATATGAGGAAGACTTGGATTCAGTTTTCTGTTCCACCACAGACTTCCTGTGTGACCTTGGCAAGTCACTTAGCCTCGCAGTACATCAATTCCCCATCTATAAAATGGGGATAATAGCACTGCCCTGTTTCACAGGTGTTGTGAGTATGAATACACTAAAGATTGCGAAGTGTTGAAATGCTGCAGTGATGGGGATCAAATAAGTACTTTAGATTGACATAAATAGACTATTTCTCCAGACTTTCTTCTGCTTCTCTAGTTAGTTTTAACAGCTCCTGTCGGGAAAACTTTAATTTCTGTTTTGTGCGTTTTTAATTATTTTACTGGATTGTCTGCCCTTCTGACACAGTTAAAGATCAAAACACAAGGTAAGGAAGGAAATACATAAATAGAGAAACCTCTTCAAAAGACAATTACCTGATCATTCTCTACTACTTTTGCTAGAGAAGATGCTCACTTCAAAGAGCACTAGTAAAGAGATCAAGGATCTCCTTGCCAGGGTGTTGCTTTCAGGGCCTTCTTATAGACACTGCAACTAGAGAGCAAATGCTTTGTCCACCAAAAGGTCTGAAATAGAACCAAAGTGGTTAATTTTTAACGGGGCCTATGTTGTCGTGTCTAATTACATGCTGTGAGAACCACTGTGTCCACACCACACTTCTGTTTCTTGAGGAAGTGATTCCTAAACTAAATTAGTTGTAGAGAACGTAGAGGCACGTGGAGAGTCTTTAGAGCCTACCAGATAGCATGATCTGTCTTGAAAGAGCGCAAGATCTGAACAGGCTGTGTTCTAGAAAAATCAGAGCCCAAAGAGTGTGCCTATAAAAATCTTAAACGGAAGACTTGGGCCTGCCTATCTATACTTGTGGCCATCTTAACCCAGCACAAACAAAGTGGCTAGATGTTGTTCCAGAAAACACACTGAGGGTTTCCCTGTATGCTCTTTGGTAGTTTCTTTCATGCTGTTCCTCTAGAAGCACCCAGGTTTACCCCCCTTTTACTTCTGCTTTTGTGAAGGAAATGTGGTATAATTCTGTACAAGAAAAAAATCAGTGTTTTTCAAGGTCATCCCTAAAAGTAGACCCCTGCAACAGCTCTTACTTCAGTGTATCTGATCTCTGATCCCTTACAATATATGGGATATATACTCACAGATTTTATTGAATCTTTAGGCCTGGTCTATACTTGAAAGCTTTACCAGTATAACTATTTTGGCTAGGAATTTGTTTCAGTTATTTATTCATGTTATACGATATATTTATCGTGGTAAAAGCTCTGGTATGGATACAGTTATACCGGTATAAAGGTACTTTATCTAGCTCATTCCCCTTCTTGTATGGAAATAAGATATACAAATATATAAGGAACGTGTGTATAGCTTTAAGTTTAATAACAGCGGTAAAACTTTCTATTGTAGATGAGGCCTCGGGATCCAATAATCTTTTTGTCATTTTAATCTTAGCATGTGATTAGTTTCCCAAATGGTAATTCTTTTGCACTCTCTTCATTGCTAAAGCCTTGCTGTTCGGAGGGAGTGGAGCTTTCCCACCAGCAGCTACTAGCAATCCTCTTGCCGTGTTGTCACCTCTCCTGATGTACACCTGAACATGCTCAAGGTATAATCAAAAGTTACAGTAAGCAGAGTAGTAGCCAGATGTACCCTGATAGACCCTACTCTAAAGTCTTATTTGTAAAGTACAGGTTGTCTGCTCTGCTGTTTTAAGAATCCCTCAAAACATTATGGTGGCGAGATCCTTACCTTTTGGCCTTATAGAACCAGGCTTTAATTTCACTCTCTGTGCAGAGGACGGGCTTCCTGACTTTAGTAGGAACTGCTGGGAACCCAGCGCTTTTGAAAATCAGCCAGCTTATTTAGAGGGTCAAAATCAGGATTTTCAAATTTTTTGAGAATTTGGTTCTAAATAATAATAACTAGCATGTTAATCATATATATTAAATTTACTATCTATGATAGTGTCTTAGCCCTGGTCTACATTTACCTTTAAATTTGGTGGCAGCTATTCAGAGTAGCTTGCGTAACTCCCGTTGACTGCTGGGCTTCCCTTCTGTGTGCTGTCTTCACTGTACTGCGCTGACGGGAACTGCCACTTGAGGGGGTGGATTTACTGCTTTGACTTCCTGATCGATTGAGCAGGTCTACACTGACCTCTCAGTCGATCCAGAAAGATTGATTTGACGGCGGCGACTTTGCCGCCGTCAGTATAGACATACCCTTAGCTGTTAAATAATAATACACTTGAGAGTAGAGTTCAGTTTCTGTTGCATTAGAAGTTAAATGGTCTCTCACTTGTTCCATTGGACATTTGTGCAATTTTTTTTCAGGGAGATCAGGAATCTGTTTTCATAGCTGTCAGCTGGTTTCATTATCTGTATTGTTGCATAATGTACAAGGCATTTATGTAAATACAGCATAGTCCACCTAAATGACACTCTTGTTAAATGGCATGGTACTTACTTGGGATATTTACCAGAGACAAGTCAGTGACTCTCAATAATGGATAAATGGCATGCCTGGAAGCCTCTTCACACTACTTTTACATGGTGAATTGGCATTTGGTATTGTAAATTCCGTGGAGTGTAGCTGTGTAAGAGTTGAATGCCTTTTTAATACAGATGAAATGTGATTTAAACTAATTAATTACACAAAAACAGATTCAGCAGAATGTCTGATTAAGAAAAAATTTGTCTGTTTTCATCAGTGTGTGAGATTCCATAGTGTCAGAGTTATAATAGAATAATACTGTAGAGATCCTTGTATAGGTAGTGAATGTATTGAGGAATGAATGTTGTTTGATTAGACTTTCTGCATTACATTTGACATTCTGTGTCTGGTTTCAGACTTGAAATCACTTCACCTTGGCCTCCCTTTTCTAGTCCTTTCAAGTCTCAAAGGCAAACAGGCCAGTTGTTGGTTTTCTGTTTGAGGGTCAGGGTATTTATTTGTTGTGTGATTTGCTTTGGCGTATTGAAATAAAACAATTTACTGCTGAAGCACAATGACTAGAGTTCTTCTTGTTCTGATTAAGATGTCACTTCTGGTGTGTAGTCTGGACCCATGAAGCCTTTATTGCTGTTTATTCCAAGGCAATTCACATCAGGATAGTACTGATAGCAAACTTGCCCTGAAAGAGTACATTAAAAAAACATGTATGTGATCAATTTAATATGCAGTTAAACATTTTCCCAGAGCAATTAGCATCAAAACAATTAATAATTACCTTGTGCTACACTGCAAACATATTATCAACATTAATGTAGGATGACTTTGATAATAAGTTATGAATAGAAAATACGTATTTGTGAAAATCTGAGCAAGCACAGAATTATAGTAATAAAGTAATTTAAATACTGAAGAAATAAGTTGTATCAATCCCCTTGAAACAATGCTTTCGCAAAGGCTTTGAAAACAGGCATGTTTACTAGGTCTCTATGCTTTAAACTGTACCTCTATCTGATCATTGGCTTATGGTCACATCTGTATCCCTGACATCCTGCTTTATCTTCGTATTTATTATTAGTTTTGCAAGAGCAGTTAGTGACCCTATTGTGCAAGGCACTGTACACATGTATAACAAAAGGACAGGCCCTGCCCCAAAGAGCTTATAAATAATCAAAGGACGAGAGGAGAGACAACTGTTCAACTCATGGGTGCACAAAAAAACAGGAAGTGTGTTAAGAACTGCATAAGCAGCATCACAGCAAACCAGCTGCCTGCCCGTTGTCAAGTGTTTTGTAGGCATCATGGCAGAGGCGAGGTGTCAGATGAGATTTGAAGAAGGATAATATACTGTCTCTTTGGAATTTTAAAGGTGCCCTTCCCAAGCATAAGGGGGTGGCATGTTAGTACAGCAGAAACAGTGGTTTATAGTGTTCAAGAGAGAGGATGGTGTTCAGCCCTATAAGTGAAGACAAGTATGAGATCATAAGAACCCCGTCAATGGCAAAGGATTTACTGTTCTGTAACATTAACTCCTGAGAGGTCTGACACTGGTTTCATAGTATTTATCCATAAAGAATTCATGAAAAGGGGAACCCATCTTGCCCTGGTTGGAAGAACTGTAAAGGACATTGAGGTGAGATAAGACAGTTTTTAGACAGATGGTTAGCCTGTTAAAGTTATGTTTGGTGTCTAGAAAGTGTGTATTGATTTGTTGGGTATGTAACTTTTTGTTTCCATTATCGTTACTCACTGTCTCTTAAGTCTTAACATTTGATAATAAACTTATCATTATAAAAGATATCAGTGCTGTGATGTTATATAGGAATTGATCCTCAGTTGACTCAAACAGACTGGTGCGTACACTGACCCCAAGGGGATAGCAAACGTGGTATTTCTGTGAGTAGCCAGATCTTGAGGACCTTGCACAGGAAGCAGCAATAAGTTTGGAATGCAACCTGATTGTTTGGCTGTAGAGAGAAGTCTGAGTCAAAGATGAGGTCCAGATTACAAATCTGAGTTACAGGGAGGATGGTGGTGTCCCTCGTGACTGAGACTAGAGAGACATCTTAGGGAGGAAAAGATCGTTAGCATCGTTTTGGCCATGTTGAACTTAGGTTGGTAGCTGCACCTCAACAAAGAGGCCAGAAAGAGGCTACAATATTAATTTGGACAGAAGTTGACCTATTCAGATTAGACAGGTAGATCTGCAAGTCATTATTGTAAAGGTGAAGCTGTGTTTTTGAATAAGATCCCTTAGCGATGTGGGACTTGAGAATGCAGCCCCACTGAAAGTTGGAGTGAAGCTGAGGGGAATCCTCTAAAGAAAACACTGAAGGAGTGTTTGTTCTCTGCTTTCGTCCTTGGCAGCTGGTCCCTGAATGGATTTTGAGACTGCTCTTTTTTGTCTGTTACTAGGTTTTCTTCTCCAGGTTTGGCTACATCCCTGGCTTCCACCCGTCTGTCATTAAATTTAGTTAGCCTTTCCTTTTAAATAGAAAATCCTCTCCCACTCCCTTGTGATGATCTATAGCATTCCACTGGATTCATTTGTTTATACTTTTATAATAACACTTAGCTCTTTATATAGCACTTTTCATCAGTAGATCTCAAAGTGCTTTACAAAGAAGTCAATATTATTAGAAACTGAGGCACAGCAAGGTGAAATGACTTGCCCAAGTTCATGTTGCAGGCTAGTGGCAGAGGTGGGACTAGAGCCCAGGCTTCCCAAGTCCCAGTCCAGTGCTCTATCCACTAGGCCACGCTATTCTGAAGAGAGGCCAGCCTAACAAAGCAGTCTTTAAAATGTCACGGTGTTATTTGTCTGTCAGTTATGTAGTGGGACAGTAATTTCCATTACAGATATAGGTCATGTAAAGAGCCACAAGAATGATTAAAGGATGAGGAAACCTGCCCTGAAATGATAGACTCAAAGAGTACAATCTATTTAACTTAACAAAGAGAAGGTTAAAGGGTGATTTGATTGCAGTCTGCAAGGACCTACATGGAGAACAAATATTTAATAATGGGCTCTTCATTCTAACAGAGAAAAGTATAACATGATCCACTGGTTGGGAGTTGAAGCTAAACAAAATCAGATTGGAAATAAACTGTAAAATTTTAAAAAGGAGAGTGATTAACCATTGGAACACTTTACCAAGCGGCGTGGTGAATTCTCCGTCACTGACCATTTTAAAAATCAAGATTGGATGTTTTTCTGAAAGATCTGTTCTAGAGGCATTATTTTGTGGAAGTTCTGTGGTCTTTATTACACAGGAGGTCAGACTACATCAGTGGTTCTCAACCTATTTACCATTGTGGGCTGCATATGCAGCTCTTTGTGTGTTGTGGGCCGCATACACATAATATACATACTACCTGTATGGCCCTTAAGAATGTTACATGGGCCACATTTGTATGCTGGTTGTGCTGCAAGTGGCTGCTGGCTGAGGGTTGAGAACCACTGGACTAGATAACCTTGGTGGTTCCTCCTCATTTTAGAACCTATGAATCTATGTAAGGTATTAAGCTATAGTTTCTTCAAACTAAAAGCTTGTAGTCATAAGTTAAGGTGAGTTGATCCAACTTTTAATTTGTTTATATCACCAAACTATTATGTAATTTAGGCACAATTGGTAGTTTCTAGTCATGGTAGAGCTAGAAATTGCATGTCATCATTGGAGTAATTAAAATGCTGTAAAGAGATGCCTGGACAGGGACTATAACTAATGCTACTTGTGTTTAGTTTTGATGCCTTCCAAACCTGAACAATTTAAAGGTACTCTGTCAACTTTAAAGTCCTTCTTCCTGTGAGAAAATTTTGTACATAAAGTAGTTAGAAAGAACTCCTAAGATTACTGTAATTGAAAGAAGCTCTCTTTCCTTCACTCAAATGATGCTCATAAGCATATATTTTAAAAGTGAATTTAAGAAAAATGGCACATTTGTTTAAAGGAGGTTGCTCTGTTCAGGAACTCGAATTTTTAAGAAATTACTTAAATTTCAGTTTGATGGTGTAATTTGAAAGGGCTGTGTGGGGACAAGTTACTGAAGTTACAACATTTTGAAAAGTGAGTCCCTGTTCAAGAAATTAAAATCAATCAAACGCCCTTAAATGTTGCCATGCAGTATTCTTCGTAATATGCTAATTTTATGCCTTTTTTTCATGTTCTGATGAGCAGCAATGTTGACAGGTAAATTATCATCATTGGCATCTGAGCCCATTGAAATGATTAAGGGAGTTCACATCTCAGAGCTACTGTTTCAGGCCCTCTGCAGACTCGGGGAGATTTCTCTGCCTCTCACACTCATGGTTTTCTCCACACCATAACAGCTTGAGGCTGACTTTAAAAAAAAAAAAAAAGAAAGCTGAGACACTGGAGAACAACTGAGGGATATATCTGTACCTCTGTTACTCATCTGCATCTTTCCTTGGGTGGTATGCCTCACGCTTTGGGAAATGCTGATTTACAGTGGCAGGAGATCGTTTAGGTTTAAGTCCATGTGGCTATAAAATGCAACCAGATAGAGATAGTGGACTTTGTAGGAGACCAACCCAAGGCCTCTGCATAACTTAAGCCTTATTTTGAGGGCTTAAATTGCATTTAGTTGGTGCCTAGGTTTTGGGGAGGTCCCCCTGCTCAAAGGGTGAATTTTAATCTTAATTTTCTGTGTGTATATATGTATTGTACTGTGCTGAGTGCAATGGGGCACTGGTCCTGATTGGGGCATTTAAATGCTACTGTGGTAGATGAAATACATTATTAGAGATTAGTTTGGGGTTTTATTTTTAATCTTTTGAATCATGTGTAGAACATGGACAGCTTTATTTGAAATAGACTGGAATTTGGCTTTTTATAGCATCTTTCATATTCTAGACATCCAAAGCTGCAAATTGGATACTGTTGTCTAAGCAGTAGCTCTTGTGAGCTCACCTGCACTAGTATAAATTGAAACATTGCCTTCCTGTTTGACACAGCTAGTGCTGCCTCATAGAAATCTTGAAAAATATCCCATTTAGAAACCTATATAGTGTATGCTATTTTCTGCATTTCTTTCCTCATTAAAATGTTATGCATGTAAACACAGATTTTTTTTCATAAAGATGGACCTTTTATACAAAATTCCATCAACTGTAATAGTAATTGGTGAATGTTGCAAGGGAGCATTTTGTATTGATTTAAAACATTAAGGAGAAAGGAGCATTGCTGAGAAATGTGTTCCTTCCAGAGTTTGGTACATGTCAGTGGTGTGTAAGAGAGATGCTTGTACAGTAATTAACAAGATCTCTGCGTGAAAATCTGCTCTAAAATGCAAGTGCTATGTGAACGATACTTATTAGCCTGTCTATTTTAAGCTTTAGGTGCATTCTGGCACTTTTAAGCTAAAAAGAAAAATGGACTCGAGGGTAATGCATAGGGCTAGAAATTATATAACCTGGCTCTGTCGTCACTGTGCTGTGTGACCTTGAGCAAGTCCCTTAGTGTGTGTCTGCCTCAGATTCCCAAATGTAAAAAGTGTTTTCCCCATTTTACTACTTCACAAGGGTGTTGGAGGCTCAGGCAGTTGATTGTTTTTAAAGCACTTTGTGATACTTAGATAAAGAGCTGTTAATGGTACTATGAATGTGTTTAAAGAGTTTTTTGTAGAAGTATTTCCAAGCACCTGCTTCTCTTTATTATACACCTGAAGCCTAAATCCTAACTGAGACATCATAATCACCCTTTCAATCAATTGTGATGTCACAAAGACAGTTTGCCTTTAGATGACAAACAGCCATGAGCAGAAACTGTGTAAGGAGATGAGTTGTCCTTTCTAGAGAACGAAGTCTACTTTTTACCAACAGAACAGGTGCAGTAAGGGAATTGCAGTTAAAAGAACGCATAAATACCATGCCAATGTGCTAGCCCATTCAGTCCTTGGCCTGTCTTCTGAGGCAGCTGAAAAAGGGTGCCAGTTAGTGTTGGCTCTGATGGTGGTCTGTATATGCAGACCCCTGTCTCAGTAGGAACTGAAATTAAAAGCAGAATCTTCAGGGGCCATTTTAATAACATTATGGAAATATAGAAAATGTCAGAGAAGGAGATTTATGCTTCTAATTGGAATGTTCTTAGAATTGTTTCATGAGGTTGTCAATAGAGTTTAGCAGTCTGCAAAGGGATAAAGATTATGGGATCATGGCAGGGGATCCACAGTTAAGGTCGTGGCAATTTCCATTTTAAGCAGTTTTGACCCCAGCCTCTAACTTTCTGTAAAATCTCCTTTCAGCCTGAAATTACTCACATGCTATCTCTATCCACACAATATAGATAAATAATGTCTGTGTATATAAAATACTTCACTCCTTTCTAGTAGAGGTGAAGTTTTGAGATAAGGGAGTTTGTGGGACAATAGTGAGCTTAACTTTTTGAAAAGATTTGCAACTTTTCTTTAGAAACTTTTTTTTTTTTTTTTTTAAAGAAAAGCAGAGGTTTAAAAATTTAAATGCTTTAATGCACATGTGTACCAGGTAATGTGGACTCTCCTTAAGAACATAAGTAACTTTGAGCATATTAGGAGTCTGTCTAGCACAATGTGGTCTTAACCCTTGTTTGGAGCATCTAGGAGCTGCCGCTGTACAAATAAGATAGTCTAATGGAATTCAGTGGATCTGCACCAATGTGTGAAGCTACTCACAAACATAAAAGTTCACAGGATTGGGAATTTAGAACTTCTGGAAGATCTCTAAGAGGTTTGATGTTTTACCTCTGAACACCAACACCCTGTCCCAACCTAAGTAACACGGAGAGTGTCTGAAGAATATGCAACTTCCATAAAATCATTAACAACAGAGAAGGAGAAGCACAAACTCTTTTGACACATTTGGTCAAATTTGTCTTAGTGTAAATTAATTCAAATCCAGTGGATTTACACCAGCTGTTAGTTTGGCCTGCTAGGAGAAGCTCATTAATTTCTTGTGACATATACCTGCGCTTTATCAAAGCGATAAGCATTAGTTACATAGGGCAGATAACAAGCTCCGTGACAGTGGTACTTAAGGCTTGTCTAAACACAACTTACACTGGTTTAACTAACATTACAACATCATACTTTGATATTGAACAGGGGGTTGGACTAGATGACCTCCTGAGGTCCCTTCCAACTCTAATATTCTATGATTCTGTGATTGTGGGTGTTGAGACTAGAGCCCTCTTTGACACTAGTACTATATTTGTAATGTTAATGAAAAAATACCTCTTAACAAATAGTAATAGTTCTTTTTATGAAAGTTTAAAATTACGTGAACTGCTGAGCATTATATATAAACTAGTTCAGTGGTTATATAAAATATTTGTATTATTTTATAGCTCAGTCTTGGTTTTGGTAAGTACTGTAGGAGAGACAGCTTGCTGCCCCTGGGCAGCTCCAGGTTATGAAATATGCAACTAGAGGGCACTTGCGTTCCTGTGGGCATAACTCAGAACTATTGATGGCCGTAAAATTACTATCGCTGTGGCATTCTAGTATTTTTGTGCCATTCAAGGGGTTGATTGACTACAGTAGTCTGATATATACACAAATAACTGCAGTTTGATACCTAGGAAGATGTTAAAATACAAATGAATTACAGATGTCCTATCATGATATTCTCACATTAACAAATAATAGAAAATGCCTCACTCCTGCTGTTTTTGTTTTTTGTTTTAACATACATTAGGAGAGCATGTTGGAAGTCTCCTCCTCTCCTGTTTTAGCATGTAAAATCTCTGCAGATTTGCTTTTACTGCTGTTGTCAGTAGCACACAATTCTCAACATGGGGGAGAGGAGGGCAATTTTTAACCTTGGAAATGTTACTGGTAGTGATCACTCTGCATCATCTGATAAGCCAGCATCTCTTGAAGAGAAAATACTACTTAGAAATATTAAATTACTATATTTAAAAACAATATAACATTATTCTGTATATCACAATATTTTCTCTGGCTCTCAAAGTAAATGAGTGGGAAAAAAATGGCCCTTGATTAATTAGGTGTATTGAAGAAACAACGGCACATTGTTTGGACAGGTGGCATACAGCCTCTAATAGCTCATCCAACTAGACATGTTTTTAACATAATTAGTAACTGCATTCTTTAAAAAATGAGTTTTTAAAATAATAATTTAAAGTTAGTAGCAAAATTATTAGTTGAATGACTATCTTCTACAATCAGAAAATACGTTGAAGTTCCAGATTTATTCACGATCAACATCTTTTCTATCAAATCATTTCAGTTTACAAGACACAACAAGATTTCTTAAATGATACTCGTATTGTGAGTTCAAGATGAAAGTCAAGCTGTGTCTTTTTTTGCTTCCTGCAGTTATTGCCAACTACAAAGATTGTAGGGTCTAAGCTTACCTGGCAGTTCTTGTTCATGTCAGATGTAGTGTGGAATTACACTTTTTGTTCTCTTTACCTGTTACCTCTGAGATGATGACGGTGGTACTTAATTACTTGGGTTGGGGCAGTTAAACTAATGGATATGACTTGAAAACACAGGTACAGGTAGAAGGTATGCAAAGTACCTAATGTGCTATTTTTAGTCTTCATTGGATCATATCTCGATCCAGTAAAACAAATGCTTTGTTTTACATATCCCAGTTGAGACAACTGTGAGCCAAATAATCCTACAGACAGTTTATATGCCATTTCATTTAAAATCCTAGTTGCATGATTTTGGATAATTAAGTTAGTGTATTGGGAAGGAGTCTTAGTGTTTTGAATTTTCAGTGATCAGTAGCACAGCAGATATTATTTCTGTATTATAATGCACTGGTGCACTGAGATAGTTATCATTAATATAAATGGTTGAAGGCGTACATCAGCGCTGTAGGGTTCTAGAAAACGTAGCATGTAGTGATAGGATCTGTAAGCTTTCTATTATTAGGTTTGTTATAGGGACATCAGTCTTTCTAGCTCTGAACTACCAACAACCTTTGTCCTTTATGTTACCTTTAGTTAAAAACAAAAAAGAATATGAATGCTGGCTGATGGCCATGTCTCTCAGAAAAAAAATTCATCTGGGAAAGACAAATGAGATTTCAGACCTGGATTTGTTTCATTACATGAATGATATGTGACATTTTGTGAATTATTTATCACAGTAAAGCATTGTTAAATCAAATGAAGGAAAAAGAATACTATGACTGCTAAGACAGGATTTTCACTGGACTCTGTTGAGGGAATAATGTTGCTTTTAAAATTAGATTGTTCTTTTAATTGTTATTTAAGGGGCCAAACGTGTTCCCAAGATGCTGCATTTGAGTAGTTGCAGGTAATAACTGATCCACTAGTATGTAGCACTGATTTTTTAAAATGATGACAGGGTCAGTAACCAATTTGTAGTTGTTTTTGCAAAATCTTTAAAGATTTCTGTGGTGGAGAAATATTCCTCCCATTTTTGGAAATTACATTTGCATAGACAAAAATTGCAGCGTGTTTGAAGTGGGAGGAGGGACGGGCTTACTGAATTTAAAAGGCTACTGTTGAACAAGAACAGTCAACCCAGCTCTTTTTTAATTCTCTCACTTCTTGCATTGTTTTTTAAACGTCTAAATGAAGAATGCTTCCACCAATGAGGGGAATGATGCTATTGAAGGTCACACTGCAACAATTTAAAATAAATTATTGAAATTCATTTTCATTGTTTTGGAAACATGATTGAATTAGAAATGACACAATGCTATCAGTTTCCTAATTATTTCTCTCAAGGTGGCGATTTGATTTTTCAGCAGTGCACATAATTTGTAACAATTTGTGGCATTAATAAAACCAATCAGTATGTGTAGTGTCTGCAGTTATATTTGACACAATGTAAGATGATGTTTCAATCTCTTTTAATATGCTTATGGCCGATTAAGACTAATAAGTCTATTATTTCTGCTAGAATCAAAAGTATTTTGCTGAGGGTGGATTTTGTGTGTGTGTGGGTGAAAATCAAAATCCTCTTAATTATATTTTTAAGGGGCATACCAGCAAATAACAAATTTGTAGTACTGAGTTATTGGAGAAGTTTTTATTTAATGCAGTATGTTAACAGTTATGAAAACTGCTACCTCTCTGCATTCAGGAGTGTATACATAAAGAAATGTATGGGCCGTAGTATTACTGGGAGTAGTAAAGTGGGATTTTAAAAGGGATTTCTATAGTAATGTCATATAATGCCTGCCAGTGGTTTCAGATTGGGAATGCCAAAATTTTGAGATTGAGGTTGTGTAACTTTTTAAAATATCATTTTTCAATTTGGTATCTAAACTAATATTACAGTTCTGCTGCGTTCCAGATCTTTCAAATGAATTTTTAATTGTTTCTCTGCTATCTTCTAATTATTATGACACTTAAAAATTCTGTTAGAATATAATTGTACAAACACTTAGTACTTTCTACTGTGACGTTCAGTTTGAAGAAAGAGCTATGCCTGGTTGTGTCTGCAGGATCAGGCCCAGAAGCACCGTAAGTAAGCCTTTTCTAGGTGATGAGTGTGATTGGGTTTTTTTAACAGATTGAAATCTAGACTATTACACAAATTATTTTGAAGTATTTTAATATGTTGATGTTGTCGTACAGCAGATGAAGAAAAGCAAGAACAGTGAGACGCCCCTTAAGTGAATACCTGATCAGAAAAATGATCTTTGTTGAAAGGCTCAGACTTCTTAGGTTAAAATTTGTGTTTGTCTAATTTATTCCCATACAATATGTTGATTTAATAGGGACATAGGAATTGCCAGTCTGGATCAGATCACTGCTCCATTTATTTCAGTATCCTTTCTCCAACGGTTGCCAGTATGGTACCAGCTGCTTCAGCAGAAGGTGCAAGAAACTCCTCTTGTGGATAGTTACGTGATAACATGTCCTCGGAGAGAGTTTCCTCCTGCCTAATAGTTAGAGGTTGACTTATGCCCTGAGGCTTGAGTGTTTCTGTCTCTTCCAAAGTTCTTGTTTATTTTTGTCATAATTACTATTATTGCTTGTGATGATCTTGTTTTCTCTACAAATGCCCAATCTTTATTTGAACTTTGCTGAGCTCTTAGCCTCAGTTGTATCTATTGTCCATGAGTTCCACAATCTAGTTGTAGAATAGTCATTTCCTGTTACCAATTTTGAGTTTTTCCACCTTCAATTTAATTTAGCATTCCCTTGCTCTTGTCTCATTAGAAATGGTGTATTAAGTTGGAGTAAGCATGGATGAGAGGTGTTGTGATCATTGGGCTTACAAATATACTCTAGTTCAGTGGTTCTTAACCTTTCCAAACTACTGTACCCCTGAAGCCTGAGTCCCACCCCCACGGGGCTGAGGCATGTAACTTAGTTTCATGGCGCCCCTGTGGCTCCAGGCAATTACCTTTCTTGCCACCCCCAATACCAGCTCTGCACTTGCGACCCCTCTAAAACTCCAGGTTAAGAAACACTGCTCTAGTTGTAAGCTCCATTGTAAAAGGTATATAAAAGTTTGTAAGATGTCACAACAACCTATAATAGCAAATGTTGGTGGGAAGAGGTGCAAGAAAATTAGACAGAAAAACTGAATTAGTCCAAACAAAAAACCCACTTGAGTTGGTTCAAGGACTATGTTAACATCATGCTTGGTAACAACAGAAGATGTGAAACTGGAAATTAATGAACCAAAATTGGTGTGTTGGATATTGTGCCTGATTGGTGGACAAAATAATGAGGGGATGGGCTTTTCCACCCGTCACTCCCTTTTTGGGTCATTAAAGAAACTTTGGGGGGGAAAATACAAAAAGAACAGATGGAAGCTAATGGAGCAAACATCACCATGATGGCTGCCACCCCCAACCTCTCTTCAGACCCTGGATCTTGTTTGCCTTAATCCTGAGGGATGTCCCAACGAGATGGGGCCAGAGAGAGAGACCCAGATGAAATCACCACCCCTGTCAGCTCTAGTGGAATCCCGAACACCACCTGAGACGAAATGGGATTAGACTTTAACAGCAGCAGCAACAACAGCTCCCACCCATCTCAACTAACTTCTCTCTTCTCGTCTGGAATACCATTGAAGAGACTGTCAAACAAGGGGCCTTTCCTTTTAAAACTCTCTCCACATAATGGGGAAGGGAACAAGGGATGTTGTTAAAATAAAAGGCTCATTCAGTGGTTTACATTTCAAATGCTTTAACTGTTTTTCCTTCTCTGTATCTTTAATGAAAGGTTAAAAAGATTTTTAATGGTGTGTTTGCCATGGTACTAAGCAGAGTGAGGTCTATGTATACGAAAGCCCAGACCTTGTTTAACTCTGTTTAGTATTAGATGGTGACTGGATTACGTTAACACATTTGGCCCATGTATTCCAGCTGAATTGATGCAACTGAGCATAGGTTAGGTAGTTGCTCCTGGATTTCCCAATGATGTGAAGCAACCTTGAGCAAGTCATTTTACCTCTTATGCTACAGTTATCCCCATCTGTAAAACAGGATAATAAACCTCCTTAACTGGACTGTGTTTGGGGCTAAATGAACATTTATAAAACACTTTGATACTACGATGATGAATGATGCTATAGAGGCACAAAGTATATATTTGTGTCAAATGTAACATGAGGGAGATGGCTATAATATAATATCCATTAGGAAAAATTAACTTCATACAGCGGAGTAAGTGTCTGGTAAACCAAGAAACTAACACTTAGAAAATAAAAATAATGTAAATTGTCTTTTGATTTTCAGGAAAGAGGATTGGAATACCACTTTTTGTATAAGGGAAGTAACAACAATTTTGTATTTATTTTTGCCCTAGCCACGAGCTGATCCCATTCCAATATGTAGCTTCTGTTTGGGGACTAAAGAATCAAATCGTGAAAAAAAGCCAGAAGAACTGCTCTCCTGTGCAGACTGTGGCAGCAGCGGTAAGTTAGTTCTATTGGCAAATTGTACAAGAGCCATCAGTAAATCTGTCTTTTTAACTCAGTATGTAAATTTCCTGTTGAAGTCAAAAATACTCTTAGGCCAAGATTTTCAAACCTGGATAGCTAAAAATTAAACACTTAAATTCGTATTATTCATTTGGGCCTGACTTTCAAAGGAACGAACTTCAGCTTCCACTGACTATTCACTGACAATAGTGCATGAGGATTACAACTTTTTTTTTAATATTAATTATATAAATACTGTGGAGTGCAACCCTGCAGATCGGGGGGCAGAGGGGAGACTTTCTAAAGCACAAGTGCAGTTAGGCATCTAACTTTCATGGAAAGTTTGTCCTTTGCACCGTTGAAAATCTTCCCCCAATGTCATATGATTTTAAGAGATGTTGCTTAAACTGCTCATTCTTTCCCTCCCTCCTCTCAGCTGTACAGTAACTCACCTTTCTCTTCTAACCAGCTCCCAGACAGCTTCATCCTGGTCACCACACACTCCCATACTGCTGGCTCCATGGCGGTTACTCTTCTTTCAAAGTTTGCTTTAAGCTTCCATTAGCATTCAATTTCTTAGCATAGCACCTTTCTTAAAGTACTCAATTTTCATAATTTTGGCTTTGTATGTGTATAATCCAGAGTATGAGTTTAGAAGTTCTTCCTCAAATTAACCTAATCTTGTACAGTATTGTGACAAGTTAGTTTTTATAGCAAGTAATTTTTGAATAGACCCAAAAGGGACTTCTAGATAGCTGGTCGTTTTCTCAGTGGGCTTTCCCATAGGATTCTATTTTGTCATCTCTTGGTCAACATGTATACGATACGAGGTCATTAGTAGTATTAATGAGATTGGCTGGTCAAGTAGGCAGATGATACCCAGCTCTTCCTCTTCCTTTTGGCTTTGATGTTTCCTTGCTCTGCTGCAGACTTCCTATGTGACCATAGGCAAGTCACTTAAGCCTGGTGTACACTAGAAATTTAGGTTGATTTAACTACATTGATCAGAGGTGTGAAAACCACATTCTGAGCGCTGTAGTTAAATCATTATAAATTCCCATGTACCAGGTTGATGGAAGAATTCTTTCTTCGACCTAGCTACTACTTCTCTGGGAAGTGGGTTACCTATCCTGATGGGAGAATCTGTCCTTTAGCACAGATAATGTCAACATTGACGCACTACAGTAATTCATCTGTGCGAATGTCGCATTCTAAGTGTAGACAAGCCCTTAATACCTCTTTCTGCCTTGGTTCCGCATCTGTAAAATGGGGATAATAGCACTTTCCTGTCTTATTGGGATGTTGTGACGTTAAATACATTAAAGATTGTGAGGTGCTCAAATTACCACAGTCACGGGCGTCATATAAGTATCTGGATAAAACAGGACAGAACAGAATAGAATGTGGACTTCCATAACTGAAAAAAGGGAAATTTTCATTTAAGTAGGATGCATTTTTGTCATTATCCACTTCTGGGTTGATTTATGTCACCTTGCAGTATGCTTCCATAAGCATGTATCCTAATGTATTTACTCCATAAGTAAAGCAAATTGCTGTATTTTCTATATTAGCAAGTTCATGTTTTCTTTAGCTGTTTTATTTGTGACTTACCAAATTCTCTGTACTTTCTGTCGAAGTCAAATATCTAATACCCAAATCTAATATTCCTTAGAAATTAAATGGATTGGTGCTTAATTTGCTACAGTCTGGGTTTTTGCAAACATGGTTTGCATTAATCAGGATGTAATAAATATCAGCTATTCTTCCATTATAAAACAATCTCTGGCAGTTCTAGGGAGCATTAGAATTGGAAGCCTTGACTTTCATGGATCAGCTTCCATTTGAATTAACACTGATACATTCTCTCTGCCTCATTAAGACTAAATTATCTTTAATTAGTTCCTCAGATGTATTAGATATACAAAATGAAATGTTGAGACTGCCAATCAGATTGCCAGATGGCTAAAGTTTAGCTACTGATAACTTATTAAAATAAAAACCGATCTCCATGTAAATAGAAAAAGCAGGTTCCTGTGCACAGGGGTAAAAAAACTATAGGAATAATCTGCATTCTTGCTGCACAAAGCAAGTTTATTTGTTAAACTGGTGTTCAGGATTTAAGTTGCAATGCCCATTATCAGTGCATGTTTTCCTGTGCTCCCCTGCATTCTTTGTTTCTGTCACTGTGTTTCTCTGACTCAAGCAAGAACAGAGGGAAACCCTAGATTTATGCAAACCTTGTTAGTATCTCTCTGCTTCTGTCATGGCTACTGGGAAAAGTGGTGAAGTGAAGGGTGACATGGAAATAGGTGAGACCCTCATGCATGGGAGGGAGAAAACTCCTTAAAGGAAGGGGTCCTGCCCTGGGGTTTGTTGGGAGCCAGGCTTCATCTCCATTTCCCAATCATGTAGGGCTGAGGTAGCAAATTCTCCCTCTGAAGTGAGGGGAAAGGTGGGAACTAGCAAATGCGTACAAATCTAGGTTAGATTGAGAAGGCAAAGGGCAAGGAGTCAGAGGCATGGGGGTGTATGGGACAGAGAACAGAAGAACAAACCAAGAACAGTAGGGGACAGGACAGAGAGAAAGGAGAAAGAGAATTTGGGTTTGCAGACCTGGGATATGGGACATATAACTTCAGTTAAGAGACTGGGAATTGGAGCCACAAGTAAGGACATAAGGAGGGCTGCTGCCCCCTCTCTGCTCATTTTCTAGCCCATTTCCCATTTCTTTTATTCCAAAATACAGGGAGAGGTTGGCTGGTTTGGAAAGAGGAATGAACAGCTAAGAAACCTCCAGCTATTAAAACATTTTTAATTGCATCCTAACTGTGACAGGTGTCCTGATCCTTTCTCTTTAAAAAATAAGGGCAACCTAATGAATAATTCTCTTCCACGGAGAAGGCCATCGGAAACAAGTGATATGTCTGAAGTGCATAGCATGGAAATAGAAGATCTCAAAAACTTGGAAACTCTAGATATTAATATCTCTAGATTAGCAGAGTATGCAGGATAATAATTGCTTGTCACTTGCATAATGCTATTATTTTCATAGTTCTTTAGAATCATTAATTGATTAGTCACAAAACCACTCAACAATAAACTTAAGTCTCCCAAATTTAGAGATGGGGAGATTGAGGCAAACAGGTTAAGACACTTGCCATATGTGGTCAAGAGTCAAAGCCTAAATTAAAATTTGAGATTTTATTCTTCCTTCTGCTTTCATCTAAAATAAAAACTTCTGTCTAATGAATCTTCTTCTCCAGTACCTGATAGTTTAAAATTGGGTTTTTCCAACTGCATTGCTACTTTGGAGCAAAGCTTCATGAAGGGTCATGGAATGGTGAGGTCATCCCTGAGGTAGCCATGTCCCTGCTTGTTAAAGAATTTTAGAGATTAGGATAAAGTTAGGAAATTTTTATGCTTTATCCAATATACCTTTTTGTGATGGGTTAGCTCATCATCAGGTAGAGAGATTTACCACAGTCTAACGTGGAGGAAGAGAGCCTGGATCACCATGGCGAGGCTCTCCTTTAAAAGTGCACTGTTTCCTAGCCTGATAAATATGGACGAAAGCTTTCCTTGTGGCTATGATAGTGCACTTGTCTAGAACGTTGCTCCAAATCTTCTTACCACCCTGTCAATTTGTAGTTTGATGGCCTTGATCATGAGTGGGGGTAAAGAATTGGCAAATTCTTCTTCCTTTAAAGGTTTGTCCTTTCCTATTAATATCACTTCGGTTTTGTCTGAATTAATGATGATAACGGTAAGGTCATGGGCAATAACTGTTCAACCAATCCTAAAGAAGCATACCACTGTATTTGCTAATGTGGCTATAATTCACATTCTTTTAAAAAGGAATTGACTATCTTTACCATGAGAGCCGTGTGTTCTCACCAGACTTCACCCACCGTGAAGGACAGGGATCCATTTCATAGGAGGTCGTGGGTCAGACACTCCTTATTTTTGTTTTAAGCCAAACATTTTTTTAAAAAATTTTTTTACATATAAATGTCTTACTACATTTTTTCCTCTTACTGTTGCCATAAAATGTATGTGTTATAGGACAGTTAAAGTCAGTAATAAAGTAACTAAAATGAAAAGAATATATTTATATAGCTCATTGAATATATTTTATTAGGTTTTCCATTGGGGATACTTAAAAAAAAAAAAAAAAAAAAAAAAAAAAAATACTATAACCTAGTTCTAAAATTTAGAAATTTATTAATGCTATTATATTAAACTCTTTAATGAGCTATGGCTCATTGTGACTATTATGAAAGGGATGAATTCATATGTATTCAGTGGTAGTTTAATATGCTTTGGAGATGTCTTGTCTGGGCTATCATTCAATTTCAGGTGCTTATGGACTTATTCAGACATTACAAATAGAGTAAATGTAAACTTTCCAGATCTCCTCGTACTAAAGCATTTCAGCAGCTATTTCATATCCTCTCTGGAAGAAGAAAAATAAGTGGAATAATATAGTGTAATGTTATGAGAATAGTTGACGTTGGCAGGGTTCTGTTGATGGAAGGTGCAGTGGTGTCATAGCTGTTGTATAACATAGGAGTTGGAGTTCTGTTAAACCTCAAGGCATTTTAAATATTCTATTTTGCAGGGCATCCATCATGTTTGAAATTTTGTCCTGAGTTAACAACAAACGTAAAGGCCTTAAGATGGCAGTGTATCGAATGCAAGACGTGCAGTGCATGTAGAATCCAAGGCAAAAATGCAGTAAGTTAATATTTTAATAGCACAGTGTATTTGGAGTTTGTGTTTGCATATTCACCCATATTCTGTGGGCTAGGCACTTGAGTGTTGCGATTTCAGGCTACTTTAGAAAGAGCTAAAATATAAGCCCATATAATGTAGTAAACTTTAGAATCACTGTTTTCAGATTTTTTTTTTCTTTTACTGTCAGATTAAAAATACAAAAAGTATTGATGCAGGATCTCTAGTAACTTTGTATTAAGCCTTTTTTCAATTTCAGGATAACATGCTCTTCTGTGATTCTTGCGATAGAGGGTTCCACATGGAATGCTGTGACCCACCACTTTCCCGAATGCCTAAAGGTGATATTGAGAACCTTTCTTGTACTAATGTATTAATTAGACCAGATGTTCAAGTGCAAAGTTAGAGTTTCAGCATTTATGGATTGCTTAGCAGTATGGTCCTGACCATGAAAAGTGAAGCCTCTTGAGCTTGACTGTTCCTAAGATTAATTTCTGCAAAATGAATGACGTTCCTATTGATTAATTTTATAACCTGAGTTGAGTCACTGAACTATTTATTCAGAGTGAAGCTGTTGGGCAAGGCCATAGTTGACAGCATATGGGATATACACACTAGAACATTTCAGGACACATGGAGAAAGTCTCCTTTGTGTCTTCCAGAGGATATCATTGTAAAAAGCCATTTGACAATCATGTCTTCAGAGTTCCTCTCTTCTCTAAAAGAATCTCTCTTCATCTAGGATTGTGTGTGCCGCACGTCATATCTCATCTCCCCTCCATTTGTGTTGCATCACAGCTGAGATCTTACTGGTTTTCCTTGTATTTCGTTATAAAAATTGCTCCAGAAACAAAGGTTTTATAGCACTTTTTTTTCTTAAATGATCAATATTTTTGTATTCATTTATCTATCTTTAGGCTTCGCCAGGTAAGGTTAGGTTCTTGTGAGCATATCTGAGTCACCATATCTTTGAAATTACAGCTAGAGGGTGATCTGACATTTTCTTTCAAGCACCATTGATGTAGGTGGGTTTGTAGTGCCTCCTTACGTTTTTTAAAATTTATAAGCTCGTTAATGTTTTGGAAGGGAGTTGGAGAACGTTGAAAATAGACTGTGCAGCTTTTTAAAAACATCATTACTTTGACAAGATTCTAAAACAATTTGCCTTAGTAATAGGGATCAGCATTATTTTCTGAGAACACTGCAAGCAGAAACCATGCTATAGTCTGCTGCCACTTGGAGATAGTGACATGGTTTAGCCTCCTCCAGAAAAAATTTTGGGACACAGTGGTTGGGAAAATCCTGCTGCTGCTGCTAAGTGTTTCTAAACTGTTTCCCAACCTAGGCTTGAACAGTTGTCAACAACTAAGTTTTTCTCCATCCACCAGTGTTTGCATCATGTGGCAAAACCATGTTACCTGAAGTGGCTTTCAAAAACTATCTTCAGAACCATTTCAGGATCTAGGAATTGAAGGGCGTGGAAAATGTCTAAAGGGCCCAAAGAAAATAAAGGAGGCATGAGGAATTTTCAGGTTCCACAAGTACCTGGTAGTAGCACTGCAGCTAGTATAAAGTACACTGAGCATATCTAGAACCTGGAAGTTCCAGTTGAACACACATGTTTTCAAAAGAACAAAATACTTTAAGAGAAGGAAGTGGGAGTGGCGGGAATTGGGAGTAAGGAGGAGAAAAAAATGCCAGGTGCTACAGGAAGAAACCCAAAGGGCAAGCTACAAAGCATTTTGAGTGAGTAGGACATTTAAATTTTGTCCATTCTGACAGCAGAACGATACTAGTTAAAACCATGTTTGCAAACAATTGTCATCATGCGTGATTTTCACAAATAGATATGGTTGTAACTACCACAATTTCAATTACCAATGTGAGCACTTCCCCACCACCACAGGCATGCAGTAACTTAAACCTGTTACAAATTTCTGTGGCTTCCAAATACACTTTAATACAGAGTCATATTTCATAGTCATATTACAGTTATATTTGGTCATAGCTATTTGAAAGTGTGTCCAAGTGCAATAACCAGCTGGGGTGTTGATTTTAGCAGGCTGATCTATCTACACTGCAGAATGTAATGAGTTGGGGGACATTGTTAAAACCTAGCAGTCCTCCTGACAGGGTTAAAATACTGGTCATCTTACATCATGGATGGAACCAAAACATGTTTTAACTGTGCTGAACCTTTGAACCTTAGCAAGACTTAAGTATGATACAGAACACAATTTTGTCTTATCTACACTGTAAGACCAAATATTTGTGCAGAGACACCACCGTGTTGAAATCCTGTCTACAATGTTAAACCTACACTGGAGGAAATGGGTTACAAGGAGGCAGAGTGTAGTGGAGCTTTCCCTCTAAATCAGGACAACCTGCCACACATTGGAATGCTTGGTGCCCAGGAAACTGTTAGTGTCCCACAAGGCAGATTGTAACCGTAGCTTGATGAATGCTGAATTAAGATATCTTGTTGTGTGAAAACCATACTAAGGTTCCACTGTGCTAGTGCAACAGAGCTTTTGTTATGCTCTCAGCAGAGGGGTTTGTACTGTGAGAAGCCTTTCATTGCTTTCTGTAGTGTTCTTCCTCAGCCTTACATTGACTGGTCCAGAAAACCTAAATGAGGGTAATTAACAATACGAAACAGAGAACATTGATGCTGAAGATGCAATAAAACTCTTCACATGAATCATTTTGTTTTCAATTAGAAGCTTGGTCTAGTGCTTCCTGGTTGGGGAGAGGTCGGTTTGGCAGTAGAAAGGAGGAACATGTTAGAATAGGAATCCTTCTGCTAGTGCCACTCTTCCATGATCCTTGTTGCTACAGGAAGCGGAAAATTGTCCTCCTGAACTATAGTGTGACTTTCTCTTCCTCTCCCCCAAGCATCCTTTCTGCTGGAGTAGAACTTGGCATAATGCACCTGAGGTGTAGCTTTCAATACATTGAGTACAAATTGGACACACACCACATGCATGTACAGTTAAGTTATTTTTTCTTAATCAATATAGGGATGTGGATTTGCCAGGTCTGCAGACCAAAGAAGAAGGGAAGAAAACTACTTCACGAGAAAGCTGCGCAAATAAGACGACGATATGCAAAACCTATTGGACGACCGAAAAATAAACTAAAGCAACGAATGTTGTAGGTTCCCTTTTTTCTATTGCCTATAGTGTTCTTGAAATGTAATACAATGAGATTTTAGGTGACAGTTTATTTAAAATTTTACTACTACTTTTGCTGAGGACTACAATCTGGGGGGGAAAAAAAATCACATGATGAGAAGCACCCATTATGCACAAACTTCAATGTGAGGGAAAATAATTAACTACTGTTGGTATTTCTGAGTCTTCTGTTAGCAGCAAAAAGTTATCCTAAAAGTCTGCATCACTTAAAAAAATATTCTGTTCTGAATATTTATTTGCAAGAATATGCTACTTCAGAAGTGTGGTTTGCCACTTCCTAATATTGGTACAAACTCCCTCCTACTGTGTATAAAACCCCTTTCTACAACACAAGCTCCATAATGAGTCAGTGCTCAGTTCAAGCCTCAGAAGTATTAAGACCAAGCTATTGAGACCAAGTATTGAGACCAAGCTATTGAGTCTAGAGTTACATGGGAAACACTTTTTTTTTTTATCTTTGCTGCTGTTAAGCAGACTCTAGTCAGGAGGAGAGTGGGCTGCAGCCCCCCATGCTTCTCTCTAGCCAATCGGATATTTAGCTGTCTGAGAGAAGAGGGTGCTGGAGCTCCTTTGAGACCTGCCTTCCCAGCGAATGTTTATGGAACTGAACACAGACTTGTTGGACATGTTAAGCTGGAGGGAGGGCTGTTGTAGGTTACGTCTCTCGTCTTTAAAATAAAACCACCAAAAAGAGAGGCAAAATTGAAAGCCATCTCATTGACTCATTTCATCAACTTTGCAATAAGCACATCTGTGGAGATCATTCATACATTCCTGGTTGCAACAGTGAGGTTCAGTGATGTACGCACACCACTGATAGCTACTTCTAGACACTATAGCATCAGCTTGCAAGGTCTAGATTTTGCTTATCTAATAATGACCGTTACTAATCAGGAGCCAGGTGCGAATGTTGGAAGGTAAATTGATTTGTAGCATCCTTGAGGGGAGCCCAGTGATCTTCCATCCCACATTATGATGCTAGAAGGAGAAGATGACTGTGCAAACACTGCTCCATAGTTAGAGTGATCAGATCTCCTGGTTCTCTATGATTGTTCTATTTTTATGGCAACTGTATTACTAGGTTTTAGTGAAACTAGAGCTTGATATCCACTCAGCTGACGCTTCCATTTCACAGTGAACTTCCTCTTCCATCCACTTACCCCAATTCTTTATTGCTGTGCTATAGTGATTCAGGTTGTACCCTGGATATCCCCAGTACTCTGGCAAAATCAAAGAGAGAGGTGACCATCTGAGAGGCATGTTGATGAGTAGCACATCGGGCCCAGCTCAGAAGCTGAGTCTGACTATTGCATTAATGTTGAATGTGAGGAATGAGTTATTTGAATCTGAAAAGCATGATAAGGATAGCAGCATGCCACTGTCTACCACATGTTCCTGCCTTTGACCCTGCATGTGCCTCTCAACCCTTTCCTCCACTGCTATTTATTTGTACTTTATGGCCCTCATCACTGTAATGTAGGAGAGCTTCACAATCATTAATGAACTCTACTACGGGCCCCAGTCCTGTGGCCCCTGTCAAACTGTTCTCTACACACTCAAAACCTTCCTAAGGTTGTTTCACTCCACATTATCAAAATCTCCTATTCACTGCCTAAAATCTTTGTTAACGCAGAGTTAAAGTTGACTGGCAGTGTCTCATACCTCTCCAGAATGTCAGATGCACCTATACTTAAACCTCTGAACCCTGGAAATAAAGAGTTATGGTAAAACAAACTTAAACCTTTGATAACTGGGATATATATTGTTAGAGGAAGTCTCCCACAAAACCTTAACGCCGCCCCCTTTGGCAATGTGTCAGCAGATCTCTGTGAGAGAACATACATAGGACTGTATCCTTCCTGAGCAGCTGGAGGGCGCTGTGAAAAATGCACAAGAATAATGTGATGGAAACTATTAGGTCAAGTTTAGGTCAGGCTTAGCAAACATAAACTAGCTAGGCATGACCTACATTCAACCACTTCATTACTCTAGACAAACCACCAAAGAGTTGCCAGAGGCTAACACCTGCTCATTCTTGGCCTAGGCATTCCCTGTGAGACATTATCTTCACCTCGCCCTGACTGAGACTGGCAGTGCGCTGTGATGTGTGCCACCAAACTGTTCCCCAAGGCAATAGAGCAGGACATACCAGGTGCATGGCACTTTGTGAAAGCTGGTGCAGATACTGTGGAGTTCTAGTGGGCACTAAAAATATGCAAGGGTGTGTTAGAAATGGATGAAGCACTCTTATATTCCCATCTTATTACCATGCAGAGTGGAATGTCAGTATTTGGAGGTGTCCATGACAGCTGTTACAGCAGCTTTAAGACTTGAAGAATTGCTCTGTAGTTTGAAAGCCTGTCTTTCTCACCAACAGAAGTTGGTTCAGTAAAAGGTATTACCTCACTCACCTGGTCTCTCTAATATCTGGGACCGACATAGATACAATAACATTGTAAACTAAAACTCTACAGATGTTTTAACAACATTTGTCTACTTGGACCTCCTGTGTATCGCAGAGGAAAAAAAAAGATGCCTGATTCTTCTAGCATCAGCTGCACCTCTCCTCGGATGGCAGTGCAACTAACTTCTGTATCAATGAGCTAGGAGTCCATTGAGGGTCAGTAAGAACGTGTGAAGAGGAGTAATGATGTAGCATTGAGTTGGACAGAATGCAGCGCAGAAAAGTACTGATTTTGGTTTTGATTTGTTCCAGTGCCTATTGCCATTTGCAGGAGAGTCAGTGGTAAGGGAGCCATCACCTTAACCTGTATTTCCTGATTTTCAGAGATTTAAAGTATAGGTGAATTTAAGGTTCTGGAAGGGTATGAGGCACTACTGGCAATCTTAACTCTGCATTAACAAAGTTTTTGGGCAGTGAATTTCCCTTTGTTTTTGAGGAAGTGAGGGATTTTCTTAGGAATACCAGCTCTGCCCTCCTGGCTTCTCAATGTTCCTGGCAGGCCTGGAGGAGCCTTTGAGAGAAAATTAAGGTATTATCCAGTGGACTATAAGAAGCACATGAGCAAGGAAATGGGAAGGGTAAATCCTCGACTCCCTATTTCACTTTGAGGGCTAGTATCGGGGTTGGGGTTCTGTTCAACACTCTGCAGCATAGGCGGATCACAGAGATATGAATGTCACATTCACCTCAGCTAAATGAGAACACAGTGGAGATGAATACAGCCTGACAGTAACTCTGAGACATGTGAACTTGCCTCATTTCTCAGTGGGTGTTCTCCTTCCCCATCTACCCCAGTCCCTGCCGTGGAATATGAATTTACCAGTTTTCACAACGATTTGTCTCTGTATGTGGATTTTAGAGCATTTTGAAATGTCACCTCTTAATCAAAAAAAGCTTGTTTTTTGGAGCAAAACTTCCAAAAGGAATCCCCTTTGCAGCCCTTCACCTGCAGCAGAATGAAGGCAGAAAGTGGGTAATGTCCACAGCAAGTGTTCTCAGAAATTTGCCAAGAGTAGGAATCCGATTCAGTCCTGAAGCATCACTTTGGTTCAGTGGCTACAGCATGTTGCCCAGAGTGACTCAGTGACTGACATCAGGTGTGCTTGGACATACTCTTCTCACCCCAAGCATCAGTCTTGTGGCGCATACGGAGTTCACTGGGGTTAGCTCGTCAGCCAAGGTTGAGCCACATTGTAGCGCTAACTTGAACCTCTAGTGACTTTTTAAATGTTGCTTCAATGAAGTAGTAGCTGATTTCAAACCTCATTGATTTGGGCGGGGTCAGTTTGGGGCTGATGAGTGCAATGCTTTGAGCATCAGCTGTATTCAGAAATGTTGTAAGAATTAGAAAATTTTACTTGCAAGACTTTTTATAGGGGCTCTGTATCTTGAGAACCTTTTAGTCACGTAACTACATTTGGACCATTAAGTCTATGCCTCACCTTGATGAGGCACAGCAGTTTACAAGACAATCGGAGTATCCATAGGCTTTTTTTGTTGTTGTTAAAAAAGTAGCTGTTAAACAATAAGAGCCCATCTCAACCTCACTACAGTAGTGCTACTGCCCCACTATCTATCCTACTTACTATCTAGTCCCTAGAGAGAACTTTGGTCCAAGTTTTGGGATGCTGAAATCTGATCACTCAAGCATGGTGCATGTTGATTTCACTTCTGCTAAAACAAAACAGAAACATTTCGAATGACGAGGTATCACTGTTACCTTTAGCTATTTGGGGCACTATGCTACAACCATATAGTAAACACTACATTTAAAAATATGCCACTCCTTTGAAAGAGCTTGCATGATGATTTTGACTATAAAAATATCATTCCCCACTTGTCTGAGGATTCTTTCCTAATCCTAGAGACTGATTTGTAGTATTTGTGCAAGAATAAATTCCCCATCTTCTTAATTCCATGTATGTGTTTGTCACTAAAACTTGAATGGTTTCCCATTGAACAATATTCCTTAAAAACAGGTTTATATCTTCATTTACAAGGACATGTAAGAAGACTAGAGAAGAATAATTCCCTAGGTAGAATCTCTGTAGAAATAATTCCAGACATAAAAATAATAAGGTATAATAATAATTTTAATAATAAAAATAGACATAAAAATAATAACATATTTAATAATAATAAAAATAAGAAATAATCCCAGAAATAAAATCAGCAATGGGGTATGGGAGATGGCTAGATACACTATCTTTCTTATGGCACGGGACCTTAATGTGTACTATGTTCATGAAGCATCTTAGCCCTTCTTGATGTAGTGAATGGAAACCTATCCTGTAGCAATGGAGTGGCTTAAAGGACTTCTGTATGGAACCCTGAGTAGGCAAGTTACTGCAGGTGATTAAATAACACCAGGTGCTTGTTAACCTCTGGGTACTGATGGTTATTAGCACATCTGGTACTGACAATATGTTGTGTAGCTAGAGATATTAATTTCTGGCATTAACAAATTCAGAAGACTTTAGAATAAGTTATAGTATTTTTAAACAAGATTGGGAATTTTAAGAGCTCTTGAACTACCCAAATTCAGTGATGTGTGGGAGTAGAGCAAGGGTGAGTTTTATGGCTGGTGGGCTCTTGGGAGTTCAGGTACCAGATGGTAGCCCCAGGCTGTTCCATCTCTAACTAAAAGTAATCTGTTGGAATTAATTGTTTCAGCTTCACAATTAAGCAGGCAAAAATCTGTGGAAGGAAACCTTCCTCTGCAAAATACACCAACTAATTTTTAAATAAATGTAAGGCTGCATTTGAGGGAGAGGAGGAGGAGTGGAATAATTTGATGTAATTTTGCAGCTTTGTTTGGGTTTGCAGTATGACACTTCCTGATGACATATATTTCTTTACTATGAATAACCTTAGCTGTTCAGTTTGTATTTACTTCAAGAAAATACCATTCTTCAATATTTCCTTCAGTGTTCTGTCTTCTCATTCAGTCATTAGCCAGCAGCTAAATCAGCATTTTTTAAATGCAAGCTTTGGCCTGGAGCATGCCCTCTGCTCATTCTTAGTAAAATTCACTACTTTTCCTCAAGCTCTTCCATGTCATGCCCAACCCAGTTATGGCTTTTCTTTGATCATTATTTTATTTATGCTTTTTGCTGTTTCTCTCTCTCTCTCTCTCTCTCTCTCTCTAATTTTTGCTTTAACTACTATTTTTTTTAAATAGAGAGGTCACTTTACCTGTATGGTAGTGCTGTGCATCAACTGCCTCATCATTCCGCCTTCAGATCTTCATTTATTTTTTAAAAGGGATATTTTTATGCTCTGATAAAAAGTACTAATTTCAGCAGTGTAATCTAATAAAATCATACAAAATATCAGTTTACTGAAGGTTGGCTGTATTATTTCCCCATGCTGGTAGAAGACCTCTGCAGTCTTTCAGTGAACATTCTGCTGAAATCAATAAAATGTTTTGATGTGCTGTGTGTCCTTTGTAGCACAAGACATGCACATCTCCTGGATGTATGTCACAGGTTTCACAGCAGTGAAGTGGTTGATGTGAACAAAAACAGTATATTAACGATTTTTCTCTCTTGAAAGAAAGCATATTTTCCTTTAAAAAAAAAAAAAAAAAAGTGTTGTGTGTATATATACTGAAGACTTTTCCATCCCAGTTCCTTAGTATTGATACATGCTATGGACTACCCAATGACATCTGATAGGTATCAGCTGCTTTCTTTCATTCAGTGAATCATATGTCGCTGGTGCATAAGTATTTTGAAGGGTCACTGTTCCACTCTTGACTTTTAAGTGCAATAGCATATATAATTTACATAGAATTGTTTGTCAGCAGTTTTTGTAGTTTTTTTTTAATGCTGATTTTATTTTCCAAATTTTTGCATAGGTCTGTAACCAGTGATGAAGGATCCATGAATGCATTCACAGGAAGGGGGTCACCTGGTAGGGGTCAAAAGACTAAAGTCTGTACCACACCTTCATCTGGTCATGCTGCATCTGTGAAGGATTCAAGCAGCAGATTGCCTGTTACAGACCCCACTCGGCCTGGTGCCACCACCAAAATCACCACCACCTCCACCTACATATCTGCCTCTACACTTAAAGTTAACAAGAAAACCAAAGGGCTCATTGATGGCCTTACTAAGTTTTTTACACCATCACCCGATGGTCGCAGATCACGAGGTGAAATAATAGACTTTTCAAAGCACTATCGTCCAAGGAAAAAGGTCTCTCAGAAACAGTCATGCACTTCTCATGTGTTGGCTACAGGTACCACACAAAAGCTAAAACCTCCACCTTCTTCACTTCCACCCCCAACTCCCATCTCTGGTCAGAGCCCCAGTTCACAAAAATCCTGCACTTCCACCTCTTCTAACTCTCCCCAAAGTTCTTCCAGTCAGTCAAGTGCACCCTCCGTTAGCAGCCTTCCTAATAACAGTCAGCTAAAGGGACTCTTTGATGGACTTTCTCATATTTATACCACCCAGGGACAGTCTCGAAAAAAGGGACACCCAAGTTATGCACCACCCAAACGTATGCGTCGTAAGCCAGAGTTATCTTCCACATCAAAATCTAATACCCATTTCTATGGAAAGAAAGAGATTAGAAGTAGGTTTATTTCTCATTCCTCCACCTCTGGATGGGGTATGTCTAGAGGACGTGCTTTTAAAGCAATTGCTCACTTCAAGCGAACAACTTTCCTTAAAAAGCACAGGATTCTAGGCAGATTAAAGTATAAAGTGACCCCTCAGATGGGGACCCCCTCACCAGGGAAGGGGAGCTTGGCAGACGGAAGGATTAAACCTGATCAGGATGATGGTAAGCAAAGGTCAAAGCTCCAACCAAACCTGCGTCCCGTCCAAAACCAAAATTCTTATTTTGTCACATAGGTCTTAGCTATTTCTCTTATTCTTACTTCACTCTCATACAAAAGCAATGAAACTTTGACCTTTTATCTAATGCTGACTAAACCTCTAAAATGTTTTTTCTGACTAATACTGTACCATTATTATTATTTTTGCATCTGTAGTGGCAGTAGGTGCCCCAAATGCCTTTATAACGTTGCTTATGGCTTTGTAGTACCGCATGAGTAGCCACTTTCATGCTACTTCCTTGTTCGTTACCCTGCCCTTTCTCTGGCAGTAGTGCTGTCATTATGATTGTGTGCTGTCAATGCTTATGATGATGGACATTTCAATTCTTCATTTCCCTCTGCTCCATTGCTTTTTCATGACCAGTTCCATCCTGCTGCAGTCTCCACGACACTTGAACTATACTGCTGTAAAATGTCCTTTTTCTGATTATTTTACGTAAGAGGAAATATATTTATAATGTCTGAATGTACATTTAGCATAGCACTAGTCTCCTAATTTTTTTAAAGGATTATTTGTGTAAATTAGCACTTAAGGGGGAACAGGATTTTTATTTTTATAGAGCGATAGCTTTGCAGACTTAGAATACGTTATACATATACTAGTATCCCCTAAAGAGTTTCAGGAGGGTTGTGTTCAGAATTCATTTTGTATAGTTGAACTAGCCTATAAAGGCCTGTAAGAGAGAGGCAAGAAAATACTGAAAATTGCTCATGCAGCTGCAGTTTTAAAAACTAGAGGGTGGGGAGGAGGGTTAGTTGTATAAAGGATTCCAGATCTGAACTAGAATGGGAGTTTCAAAAAGCCATCATTGCCTGCAGTGCTATTTAGGAGCACCACTCAGGAACTGTAAGGCATGTTGTCTTCATGTCTGTGAATAAACCTTCTGCTGGTTTTAAATAACAGATACAGAAATCAAAATAAGCATCAAACAAGAAAATACCGATGTAATTCTGGTGGGGAGCAAGGAAATTGTTACAGAGGATGATGTGGAAGTTTTTAAGCAGGCACGGGAACTTTCTCTGGAGGTAAGACTGGCTGAAAATCACTTCATTAATGAAGTGTGTTGTGGTCAATGCAATTACCTTTATAAATAAACACTGAATTATTTATTTCAGATGTTCATTCAGCCTCATGGTATTTTTGATACTCTCCTTTGATCTAGTGTTTCATACTTGGTGTATGTTGAGTGGAGATGTTCTATATACAGTAATATTGCCTTAGATTGGAGCCCTGTCATCCCAGTGGTGAACCAGATGAGTGATACTTGTGGATTTTAGGTATCTGACTCCTGTGGGCTATTGAAAGAATGAAAGGCTAAAATCCTTATCAGCCCTTTGAAATTGTAGGTGTTGGTCATTAGAGGCTGTGCATTTATACCCTTTTTTCCCTCTATGCTGAAATGAACCAGTCAGAAAAGCCACCAGATAATATCAGTGTCTTATCGCTCTTGTGAGAGGCATGCTAAACCGGGTTTTATGATCAGTCCATAACTTTACTGCTTTACCTTGCCTGGTTATTAAAATACTTATTTAAAATTCTATAAGATTATTATGGTTGAAATGTTTGAACTGGATGTGCCTAAAACTACTGCACTAGCTAGTGCTTACATGCTCTCATTTACAGTGTGTGTTGTAAATATATATCCTGCTGAGGCTGTATTGCTTCCCTTGCTCCTTGTACACTTGCCTTGGGTAAGAGAGCCCCAAATGTACAAACTAAAATTTCCTCTAGCAAAAGGAACTTTTACTTTACACTGTGCCAGTGTAAAAGGACAACATTTTTCCTTTAAGCCTCACTGTGAATGGGCTTTTCACAGGTAGAACTCAAGGAGACCTTGTGCATCAGGCAAAACTGTGTCTCTGAGAGTATGGGGGTGCACATGACAGCACCTGCTACTACAATGTTTTACAGGATTGTGTTATGAACTAGATTTGTGCTCTCTTGTGCAAGCCCTGTTCCACCCCATCAGTCTTTTTTAGGGTAGCCTAGCCTGGCTTTCAGTAATAAACTCCCCCTTGCAGCCCAGCAGTGCAAGTACTGAGACTGTCTGGCATAGACACAAAGTGTAGGTTAGGCACAATCTTAGCCCTAAGTGTTTAGGCCTACTTTGAAATTAGTTTGAAGATTTTACCTCTTCGTTTGCTACTAGCTACTTCTCTTTATAAATACATTCTCATCCCTCTCCCACAATTCAGAGTATATACTGTTGGATTTATTTGATTAAGGTAACCTTCCCCCCACCAAGTCCCCATATAATCTCCTCTGTGGCACCCAGAGGTCATTGGAAGTGAATGGAATACTGTCATCTCAGTTAGTTAACTTATTTTAACACCCTGTGGGCCCTGGAGGTTGCAAATTGAACCCTCTGTACCCACAGTGCCTACTTGCAGGAGGAGTGAGTCCACTTCTGGGGTAAAGCAGGTGTTTCCTTTGTCACCATCCTTCTCCATTTGATTCTGCTGGGAAAGATCTCTTAGAATTTGAGCCAGGTCTCCAGACAGGCTCTACCAACTGCCTGTGAGATTTACTGAATCAGGAAACCTATTTGGCTGTGCCCAACATCTGCCAGCCCTGCCTGTTTTGTGGGTAGCATCACCTAGTGCCAGGACCTCCAGTGGAATGGAGGTTACAGCCAGCTTTTACTGCTGCACTCCAAACCTGGCAGGCTTTCCGCAGCCTGGGTTCTAGCCCCCATGTTTGGCCATTTCTAGAGACCTTTGACAACTAATCACATCTGAGAAGCTTGACGGTTGTCTAATCTTAACCAAATGAAAATGAAAGTGTTAATTGATTCTGTTCTCATTCCCTATAACTGGAACTTTTTGTTTTGTTATACCTGACAGAAAATCGGATGTAAAAATAGCAGTGAAACAAATGGCCGGTACCCTTCAGTGATAGAATTTGGAAAATATGAGATCCAGACCTGGTACTCTTCGCCTTATCCACAGGAATATGCAAGGTAGTAGAGTGATTGGGATTACAGTGTGTTCTAATGTTATGGAGAGGAAGGGGCTTCATTTTGTTCTTTTGTTTCATAGTATTTCAGCTGAGATTAAATTTCACCAACACATTGAGGCAGCACCCAAAACTATTACTTCTCCAGCCCTTCTTTGCAGTCTTATTAATTTTATACGAGTTCCTAGTTGTCCCTTTGTTACAAACATGCTGTAAATCCTGACTTTATTTTTTCCCCAGCTGGTAATTCCCTCTTCCACTGAGAATGAAGTGTATATTGTGAACAGAATACACTGAAATCAAGGGAACAGAAGTATACTTGATTTGACCAATTCATCTTATTAACTATAGGACTTTGTATTGGCAACAGCCTACTTCACTTATTTGTAAATTTTCCTAATTTCTACCACACTGGAGTCTGAGCAAACAGCTAATGTAATCCCACAGGGATTAAATTAAAAAGGGCATTGTGATTCTGGGCTGCAGTTGCCAGAGACATTACGTTATGGAACAGAGAATTGATCATTCCTCTGTATGGTGATGGAGGCAGTTCTCTCTAGAATAGGTTCAGTTTTAGGCATCAAATTACCAAAAAAATGAAGCTATCCCCACAAATAATTACAAGTCTTCAGGGATTATTTACCAGGAAAGATTAAGAACTAAATATGTGCATACATTGGCAAAATGATGATGGAGGCATGGACATAAGTGTCTACAAATACTTGAAGGAAGTAAGCCATTATAATCACCTATATATGATCCCAGGATGTGCTAGTTGCTTTTAGAGCACATGTAAATTGGCCTCTGCTCCAAAGAGATTCGGAGCAGGTCTACAACTACATTGGTGCACTGTAGCGTGTCTGGTGAAGATGCAGTATGCTGGCGGAAGAGCACTCTCCCATCAGCATAATCACTCCACCTCCACGAGAGTCGGAAGCTATGTCAGTGGAAGGGCGTCTCCCACCAACAGCGCCAGTGTGGACAGCGCATAGAATATAATTAGTTTGTGCAACAGTGTCCTGCTGTTTCTCTAGTTTTAAAATGAGGATAAACCTAGTGCTAGAAAATTTACTGCAGGAAACAGTTTTGTTCTGGCAGTATGGGATAGACCAGGTGATCGAGTAGGGCTTCTCTTTCTCTAATTTCTGTGATTTGGTGAGGCAGCTAATGACAGTCCAGGCCATGGATCAGTCAAGATGAGGCATCTTCACTTCTGACTCAGCTGAATCAACTCCACCATGTAATAAAGCCTCTCATCTCATTTTGGAGAAAGTCTTGCATGACTCTCTAATATATATTACTTTCAAAAAATGGATGGATATATTTTAATATAGTATAGTTTAATATAGTAGTGCATTTTTGGTGCACACAAAAGTACAGTTTAATTCAGATATGTTCCAATATTTTGAAAATGTGTGGAGGAAAGGTAGAATATGTGATTTTTTGATCAAGTGTTTAGAACTGTAACAGCACTCTCAAACTCTTCATGGTTTTTATACTTCAACAGACTACCAAAGCTTTACCTGTGTGAATTCTGTCTTAAATATATGAAAAGTAAAAACATTTTGCTAAGACACTCAAAGAAGTGTGGTTGGTTCCACCCTCCAGCCAATGAAATTTACAGAAGAAATGACCTTTCGGTATTTGAGGTAGGTATATCAAATTCCATATTGTTTAAAAAGAAAAACTTAAATGTATTAGTTGATAATGTAACAATTGACGGCCAAGAGTAGAAAAAGATAAAAATGTATTAAATATTTTTCCACTAAGATTCATATTGTACTAAAAAAGTAAGCCTTCTCTCTCTTTTCCCCATCTTTTTTATCCTGCGTACTCATAAGTTATGTAGAACTTAAGAGCTTTCTAGCCTTCTAGTACAGCATGCTTTTAGATGTATATTGAAACTGTATCCTCCAACTACGTTATTTTCCTTTTGGTCAGATGATAAAGCCACTCTCCTTTTTCTCTTTCTACCCATTACATAAGAACAGCCATGCTGGGTCGGACCAATGATCCATCTAGTCCAGTATCCTGTCTCTGACAGTGACCGGTGCCAGATGCTTCAGAGGGAATGAAGCAAACAGGACAATTCTGAGTGATCCATCATCCCGTGTCATCCAATCCCAGCTTATGACAGTCAGAGGTTTAGGGACAGCCAGAGCATGGTCCCTGACCATGTTGGCTATTAGCCATTGATAGACCTATCCTCCATGAACTTATCTAATTTTTTTTGGACCCATTATACTTTTGGCCTTCACAACATCCCATGGCAACGACTTCCACAGGTTGACTATGTTGTGTGAAGAAGTACTTCTTTGGGTGTCCCTAGTTCTTGTGTTATGTGAAGGGGTAAATAGCACTTTTTCTCCATACCCTTCATGATTTTATAGATGATTTATAGACATTCAGTTGTGACACTGATTATTTTGGGAAGGAAGAGAACAATGAGCATGATCATTGGCTGTGTAGTTAGTGCAAAAATAACATTTTCTACATTTAATTTTACAGTTAAATTTTCTGCATGTTGACATGGCTGATTTAGGAGTCCAGAAGGACTAAATTTTGACACTGAAGTTATCTCCCCTACAGAAAGCATAAGAAATATCTCCTGAGGCATTTTGCCGGAGTGTCTTGGGTCCCAGACCAAACTTGTTAGCTATCAGTATTACTTTCACAGCCTGTTACAAGTCTGGCCAAGGTAAACTGCCTTTAATTTAGTTAGTTCAGAAATTAAGCCAAATAGAATATAATCCTTGGTGACATTTTTTGAGCTAACCTTTTAAGGACTTTTGACCACATGGCTCTGTCGTGTAAAGACCCTGGAGCTTAACTAATAAGTATTCTATATCATGGCTTCAAGTGTCCTAGCTGCACCCAATTACCTTAATCTGCTTAGTCATATTTCTTAAGCAGAAAAGACTTCCAGAGTCTTCAGACTGTCCTAATTCTCTCAGAAGAATGGCACAAGTTTTTCTGAATAGCAATACTGAAAAGTAATTCTGAATTTAAAAAAAATGCTTAAAATCAAAGTGATGTGGATGTCACAGATGCCACTATCTAAAATTTTCATACTGTGTAAATATATTTGTTACCTATGCAGGTATGCTTGTCTGTTCTGTGTCTTGAAATATTGATGTGTCCCCATGCAACTGAACCAAACCTTAACACTCGTTCTAGAATTAGTCACGGGTCTCATTTTCTGAACTAAAAGATAATTCTGAATTAAAAGTGCACCAACCCCAGTTTGTGTTTCCTCCCAGATTTTGCTGCTCGTATGATTTTCCCGTGACGTTGGTGAGACACACCTAGTTCTCTCATCCAGAGAGCTACTCCCATCTCCCTTAAACTTTCCCAGAACATAAAAAGCCATACCCCAGTGAGTCAGCAGTGAACATGATTAACTTGTTCCCTTGTACTGGATTGTTCTAACACCTGCTAACAGAGGAGAGCAACAGACGAATCTGCCACCATGTTACTGTTCTATTAGTGGCCATCAAACCCATACATCAAAACTTATTCAGTCCTTCATTTTTCTTTTTTAAGCATTCTTAAGAGTCTCTCAAAGAGAGCCCTGGAAGAGAGAGTATTTTGTGGAAGGCAAATCCAGACTCATCAGATGGCCCTTTTTTTTCCTTCTGTACTTGAGGCACTTGGAAAGTGTTATTGAGACTCTTGGAGATAAATTTTTCCAGTTTGGTTGAAGTGTTGAGTAGGGCCATTACTTCTAATTTAGATAGCTGCAGAAACTCAATGAGGAGTTGATAGAAGTCCTGCAGGCTTCCAACAGGATACAGTGACTGCACCCATTCATTCCTTACATGACAGGACAGAGAAAGGGGATGGGCTCTTATTCTCCTTCTGTTTCTCCAAGAAGCAGAAAATGCCCCAGGGCATCTTATGTTTATGTATGCCTTCCCTCCAGTCAAAACTTTGACAGATCTAAGAGGAGACTCATAGTCATAATTTATTACTCCATTCTAGTCTAGCAACCATTGGTGTCTGCGCCTAATTGAGATTGTAGTTCATTTTTTCCCCATTGAACTGCTGAACAAGCTGGTCTTATCAGAAAGTTAGGGGATGCCTTTCCATTTTCCAATTAATGCTTTTTCACAAAATAGCTTATAAAATGTTTTTAAGGGTTAGCTGTTTCTAGGATATTTTTTAATGGCTAGGAAGTCTTCCATTGAAACAACATAACAATTGGACATTTCCTATTTTAGGACAATTGAAAAACAAAATCTAATGTTCATTGCCAGTATTTTTAGAGGAACTGAAGTGTTGTTAGTTAACCATCACAAGTTTTTTAAAAAATCTAACAAGGCAGTCTTCATCATTTGTTTTTATCACTTATTTGCGTATGTATAAAAAGAGCAAAAAAATCCCCAGTTTCGTTCAAGGGAGTCAGTTGCATGAGTGTGCTTAAAATAGTTCAGAAATTGTTAGGTGCTGTCTGTGAGATTATACATATTAGTATTTACACCAGTAATTCTTAGCTCATAACTTAATTTTTTTAAAGATAATTTACAGATATTGTCTGATCCACACCCAGACACCCACACACTCTGAGATTAGTGCTTGTACAGCAGGTAAAGCTGAGGCTTCCCCAAGCCACACCAGGAGCTGACTCTGGAAGTGGATTAGAATAAAGGAATTGCTTCCTGGTGCTCTGCACAGACCAGTAGGCTCTCTGTGTAAATAAAATGCAGATAGTCCCATCATCAAAGAACTCTAGTTGCAAAGTAATCATTTCCCTGAAGAAGAATCTTGAGGAAGGACTCTGCTGCTTATATTGACTATGCTCTCCATTTCAGGGAGAAACTGATAGTGATCAAAGAAATCTGCATTTGTGCCTAGCCTGTCTGCAACCATCAGTATCACAGCTTGATTCTTTATACTTATAACAGAAGTAGACTAATTATGGTACTTAGCTTGAAAATGTACTTCTCTTGCTCAGTAGCGTCTTTGCTCCAGTGTAGAATTTTTATCTTCTCTAATTATATCTAAAATACTGTTTGTATAATACCAAACTGACTTCCCATTTGCTGGCCCTACATTTCAGGGACTTAGAACAATAGAGTTCAATCTGTACTGCTTTTATAGGGCAGCTCCTTCAATAATGATCCAGACCTTAAGATAGCTTTAATAATGTTTGCATTATCTGCTAATCATATCTGTTTGATTATCGGGGAATAAATGAAAGAGATGTAACCAAGTCTATCTGGAACAATTATCAGATCAAATTAACTTGATTGCTTGATAAGTCTAGATCTTCTGAAAATTCTTGCTAATGTAAACAATTAGCACTAATAGTGAAATTCTAAGTCTTACTAGAGGCCAGAGAATTTCTATTCTGAAGTTAATATTTTTTCCTTAACTTGAAAAATGTGCTTTCTTAGAGGACACTAGAGGTATAAAATACCATTTTATACTAAAATGATGGTGGTGTGGGAAATAATGGTTGTGTGGGAAGTAAATTTATCTATATGATTTTTTTTAGGTTGATGGAAATGTGAGCAAAATTTATTGCCAAAATCTTTGCTTGTTAGCCAAGCTGTTTCTGGACCACAAAACCTTGTATTATGATGTTGAGCCATTCCTTTTCTATGTTCTTACAAAAAATGATGAAAAAGGCTGTCATTTAGTTGGATATTTCTCTAAGGTAAAGCAATATCTCTATATGTTTTTTAATATTAACAATTTGTAATTTTTTCCACTGTTACATTACTTGAATAAAAAGCATAATTTTTATTTCGCATATGTAATTTCAATAACTAATGAAGGCAATTTAACATTTGAAATCCCATCTGCAATTCTCATAAACTTGTTTGCTGTGTCATAGACGCTAACAATCTCTCTCCCTCCTCCCCGACTTACATTAACTGAGAAAAGGTCTATGTGTATTCAGTTAAATCTGTTTTTATTGGTTATCTGGTGACTCTCAATTGTTCAGTTTCACATGAAATCTTTTTCTATATAATTCACTTAGTTACAGATTCTGCACAGATATACTAGGCCTGACTTTCAAAAGCCTTAGATCTACAAAATGTGTACTATTTACAAAACTAGCTATTTACACATACAAAATATGGCCATTCTACTTCGAGTGATTGCTCATATCCATTCCAATATAGATGAGTGCGCGCTCCGTGCACTGGTTCCTGGAACCTTTTTCCTCTTAGCAAACCCTGTAGGGCCGGCTCAGGCACCCCCTGGAGTTCCGCGCTCATGCCGCAGTATATCAGGCGCCACCGGCCCTATGGGCCCTCAGTTCCTTCTTTCTGCCCGTTGACGGTTGCTGGAACTTCTGCCTCTTGCTAACAGTAAGGAGCTTCCCCGTTGTTCTACAGTTGTTTATTAGTTAAGTATAGTACTTAAGTTTGAATAGTAGTTAAGTGTTTGTTAGCCCTCAGGGGCTTAAAATTGGGCTATGCCTGCCTCAACCGGTTTCAAATCCTGTGCCGTTTGCAGCAAGGCATTTCCAATGAGCGACCCTCACGACTGGTGCCTCCATTGTCTTGGGGAGCAGCACTGCAAGGACAAGTGTAAAATTTGCAAGTCCTTCAAGCCGCGGACCCAAAAGGAGAGAGACGCATGCTTGAAGGTCATCCTGATGGAGTCCGCACTCTGGCTGGACTCCGAACCAGTGCGATCCTCTACTGCACCAAGCATCTCCTCGGTGCGGAGCACCCCACCGGCACCAGAGTCATCCCATCAGCAACCTTCGGTGCTGAAAAAGAAGCAGCAGGAAGCCTCCCACAAAGACTCCCCCGCACCGCCTGTCTGGCCGGGGGCCAGTCAGGAGATGCCCCGGCCACGTGCCATGGAGAATACTCCAGCACCAGCATCTCCCCGACTCCTGGTGGTGGGGGAGCGCCACTGCAAGGGTCGTCGACACCGGAGGTGTTTGCTGTGGCACACGCCCTCATGGGCATGCCCACACCTCTGTCCCCCCCCTTGGCCGAGGGCACAGGGACCGGTGTCTCGGGGAAAACCCACGCTGGGTAGCCCCAGTAGGTGGTTGAGACAGGAGTCCAGGTCTCCCCCCTGATGGTTGCGGAGGGTAGAGAGTGCGGGCTCCTCTCCCAGCTCCGACTCTTGAGTCGTCGAGCTCCGCGGCACCAACGGTGGTGTACAGGTTCACGTGTGAGGCGACGCCACTACAGTTCCGCCTAGTTTGGGACCTTGCACCCCAGCACTGAGTCCAGTGCAGCACTGGTCTCAATCCCCGGCACGCAGCCTGGTGTGGATCCCGGTGCCTGACAAGACCCGACACGCTTGGCATCGGTCCCAATCCCTGGCACACAGCCCGGCGCAGATCCTGGCACCTGTGGAGACCAAATGTGCTTGGCACTGGTCCAGATCCCTGGCACGCAGCCCGGCGCGGATCCCAGTGCCCGACGACACAACCAAGCAATGCAGTCCAGATCCCCAGTGTGACTCCTGGCACTAGTAGAGACTCAACGGCACCAGTCCCGATCCCCAGGTCGTAGTCCAGGGAGGATCTTGGTACCAAAAGACTCTGCACTGACGGCACCGCACCACCGGTCAAGGTCCTCGGATTTGGAGCCGGTGTGGAGACGTCACGGCCGGCACCGCTCCCAATCTCCAAGGGGCAAGCGCCATAGCAAGACCTTAGCGCCAAGGCAGAGATTCTATTCCAGCTCCTCCAGCCGCTCGCCCCCCCCACCAGCACTGCAAGTGTCGGCACCAACTATCCTCCCCCTCGTCATCTTGGGGCAGGTCGTCGACGAGGGCTGGCCAGAGCCATAAGCATCGTGGGCACCAGTCCAGCACCTCGGGGTCCTGTGCCCACCATCGGGAGGCTCCCCAGTCGGCACCATTGCTGGCACCGGCGTGGCCACAAGGTCCTTGGCAGTGGCCATACTGGGAGCCTTGGGGGACCCAGACGGGAAAGGGTATGGTCTCGGTCCACTTCTCAGTGGCCCAACCAGCACCACCACCCCTTTATCCCCCCCGAGCCAGCCGGACAAGGGCCATTCCTCAGAGGAGGAATCGGACCCTCAGGAAGGTCCCTCCACGGGGCCGCTCCCACAATCGTCCTCGTCTTTCCCTGATGATGCGGCCGCCAGGGACCATAGGGCACCCCTGCCAGACTTCAAGGCACACCAGGAACTGCTTAAGGGGGTGGCCAGTAATTTAAACCTGGAGCTCAAGGAGCTCTCTGAGGAGGAGGACCCCCTCTTTGGTGTGTCAGGGTCAGCAGGGCCATCCAGAGTCACCCTGCCAGTACACGACAGGGTTTTGAAGCTGGCCAAGGCCCTCTGGCAAACCCCTGCCTCGGTTGCCCCTACATCCAAGGGCGCCGAGAAGAAATACTATGTTCCTGCAGAGGGGTTTGAATTTTTATACAACCACTCTGCTCCGGGGACTCTCATGGTTGATGCCGCCAACCAACGAGACAGGCAGGGGGCCCAGGGCAATACCCCCAAAAATAAAGATAAGACACTAGACCTTTTCGGCCGCAAGGTCTGTTCTACAGGGGCCCTGCAGCTGAGGATCGCCAACCACCAGGCGCTCCTCGGCTGTTACAATTTGAACCTCTGGTCCTCCTTATGGAGGTTCGTGCAGGGATTGCTACAGGACCAAGCAGCGGACTTCACCACGGTCATGGACGAAGGTGCTGTGGTGGCAGGGGCAGCCTTACAAATGGCTAGTGATGCAGCAGACGCTGCTAGCAGGGCCATGGTGTCGGGTATTGTGATGCAGCGCTTTTCCTGGCTACTGTCATCGGGACTGTCTCAAGAGGTCCAGCAGTTCATCCAGGACCTTCCTTTCGATGGCACTGGTCTCTTTTCCGAAAAGACCGATGACAAACTGCACCCCCTAAAAGACTCAAGGGCTACATTGAAATCATTAGGGCTATACACCCCACAGGCCTCGAGGCGTCAGTCTCAGCCACAAGCCCAATGCCAGCCCCAACCTGCCCATAGGCCGCCTCCCAGACCCACCCAACCCAGGAGGGGTCGGGACAGATATAGACCGCCTAACTGGCACGACCGCTCGGGGTCCTCGGTGGGCCCCCTAACAAGGCCCAGCCAAGGGGCGTAATAACAAGCGGCAATTTTGATGGTGCCCCTGAGGGTGGCACTTTGACCGTTCCCCTGGATCTGACCCTACCATTCACCCACAGACTCAGGCCGTACTACACAGAGTGGCAAAACATCACCTCAGACCGCTGGGTCTTCGGTGTAGTCCGCAGGGGCTACACCCTTCAACTCATGGCCTTCCCCCCGGACTCTCCCCCAATCCCATCCCTCTTCAGGGACCCTTCTCACGAGCAACTCCTCATACAGGAGGTGAACTTTCCTTCTCCTCGGGGCTGTGGAAGAGGTTCCACCACAGGAAAGGGGTTCTACTCACGATATTTCCTCATTCCCAAGGCAAAGGGGGGCCTGAGGCCTATATTAGACCGCCGCCGCCGCCTGAACAGATTTATCAGATGCCTCAGGTTCCATATGGTTTCCCTAGCGTCCATCATTCCCGCTCTGGATCCAGGGGACTGGTACGCTGCCCTCGACTTAAAGGATGCTTTTTTTCATATTACCGTCCTTCCCGGTCACAGACGTTTCCTCTGGTTTGTGGTAGCTGGCTGCCACTACCAGTTTTCAGCCCTACCCTTTGGCCTCTTGTCCACCCCCAAGGTATTCACGAAGTGTATGGCGGTGGTGGCAGCACACCGGCGCTGCAGAGGGGTTCAGATCTTCCCCTGTCTGGACAATTGGCTGATTCAGGGCAAGTCCAGGCCCACATGAGGAACAGCCTGGCATTCATCTGTGCGACATGCACCAGACTGGGGCTGCTCATCAACGAGCAGAAGTCCACTCTCACCCCGGTGCAGTGCACAGACTTTATCGGGGCCACCCTGGACGCCATCCAGGCCAGAGCCTTCCTCCCACAGCCTCACTTTGAGGAGATGCTGCCATAATCGACAACCTCCACAGGTCCCCCACGATGACAGCCAGGCACTGCCTTCAGCTGTTGGGACACATGGCAGCCTGTACATATGTTGTGAGGCTGGCTCGCCTCAAACTCAGACCCCTCCAAGCGTGGTTGGCCTCGGTATATGCACCAGCCAGGAACTCTTTGAACAGAGTAGTCATGGTTCCCACTCAGGTACTGACCTCCCTGGATTGGTGGAGGGACCCAGGGGAAGTACTGAGCGGAGTTCTCTTCAGAGACTTAGCACCATCAATAACCCTTATCACAGATGCCTTGGATGGCTGGGGGGCCCATAGCAGCAGCGACCTCAGCACCCAGGGGCTCTGGTTGGCAGAGGAGGTATCTCCACATCAATGTCCGGAATCTCAGGGCAGTCTGCCTAGCCTGCAAGGTGTTCCTCAGATTCCTGAGGGGCAGGATAGTGCAGGTCCTCACGGACAACACAGCAGCCATGTTTTACATGAACAGGAAGGGGGAGTGCGCTCCTCGGCCCTTTGCCAGGAGGCCATTCGACTTTGGAACTTTGCAGTGAGGTACGACTTCCATATATCTACCTCTCACCTCCTGGGGGTCAGGAACGACGAGGCAGATGCCTCAGGAGGTCGTTTCTACCCCGCCACGACTGGTCAGAGCACCCAGAGGTGGTGATTTCCATTTTCCGCAAGTGGGGTGTTCCCCAGCTGGACCTGTTCACGTCGTCCCGGAACAGGAAGTGCCCGAGGTTCTGATCGCTCCAGGGTCGTGAGCTGGGCTCCATCTCTGATGTGTTCCTCATAGATTGGATGGGGACCCTCATGTATGCGTTTCCCCCCATTCCGCTGCTGCCCAAGGTCCTCTTGAAGATCAAGAGGGACAAAGTGGACATCATTCCAATCGCCCCAGCGTGGCCAAGACAGCATTGGTTCAACATGTTGCTGGACCTGTCCATCGCCACACTGATGCTGCTCCCGAGGCGTTACAACCTGCTCTCCCAGGGCCAGGGTTGCCTGCTGCACCCGGACCTGGACTCCCTCCACCTGACGGCATGGAGATTCTCTGGCTGACAGAGGGAGAGAGAGCCTGCTCAGTGCAGGTCCAACAGGTTCTGCTGAGTAGCAGAAAACCTTCCGCTCAGCTGGTGTACCGGGCCAAGTGGAAGCGCTTTACCTGTTGGGCGGAGTCCTGGGGTATCCCACCGAGCTGTTCACCCTATACAGGTGATTTTGGAGTACCTGCTCCATCTGAAGCTACAGGGTCTAGCACTGGCCTCCCTGAAGGTGCATCTGGCGGCCATCTCGGCCTTCCACCAGCTGGCAGAAGGGAGGTCATTATTCTCACACCCCATGTCAGTTAGGTTCCTCAAAGGGGTGGAGAGGCTGTATCTGCAGATCTGTGACCCGGTGCCTCCCTGGGATTTGAACCTGGTCCTCGCCGCTCTGACGGGATCCCCCTTCGAGCCCATGGCTACATGCCCGCCGCTCGTTCTCTCCTGGAAGGTGGCCTTCCTGGTAGCCATTACATTGGCTAGGAGGGTCTCTGAGATAAGGGCTTTGACCTCGGAGCCCCCCATACTGTCTTTTACAAAGACCAGGTGCGACTTAGACCCCACCCGGCCTTTCTGCCTAAGGTGGTGTCCCAGTTTCATTATAACCAGGATATCTTCCTCCCCTTGTTCTTTCCTAAACTGCACGGTTCGGAGGAGGAGCAGAGATGGCACTCACTGGACGTGAGACGAACCCTGCCTTACTACATCGAACGGATGAGGCCGTTCTGGAAGTCAACACAGCTGTTTGTGGCAGCGGCCGACCGGATGAAGGGCACACCTGTCTCCACCCAGCACATCTCCGCCTGGATCGAGTAGGTGAAGGTGCCGCTTCCAGGAGCTGTGTCAGTGCACTCAACCAGAGCCCAGGCCTCGTCGGTGGCCTTCCTGGAAAGAGTGCCCCTGCAGGACATCTGCAAGGCAGCAACCTGATCGTCGGTCCACACCTTCATGTCCCACTACGCCATCGTGCAACAGGCGAGAGAGGATGTAGGCTTCGTTAGGACCATACTCATGAGAGTAGCTCGACGCTGACTCCTATCCACCTCCAGGGTATGGCTATTTAATCACCTATATTGGAATGGATATGAGCAATCACTCGAAGTAGAAAACAGGATTACTTACCAGTAACTGGTGTTCTTCGAGATGTGTTGCTCATATCCATTCCACACCCACCCTCCGTCCCCACTGCCGGAGTCGGCAGAAAGAAGGGACTGAGGGCCCGCAGGGCCGGCGGTTCCTGATATATCGCGGCATGGGCCCAGCACTCCAGGGGGTGCCTGAGCTGGCCCTACAGGGCTTCCTAAGGGGGAAAAACGTTCCGGGAACCAGTGCACTCACCTATATTGGAATGGATATGAGCAACACATCTGAAAGAACAACAGTTACTGGTAAGTAACCCTGTTTTTCTGTGCATCTTTGGTCGCTTGTGTGCATAAACACCTGATTTTTATTTTGCAGTTATTTATTGCACATTAGCCCTAAGTTACTAATTTTTATAGTGAATGTCTTTATGACTTGTGGTGTTGCTTTGAATTTTAAAACAACAATCCCCATTATTGCCAAGAGGAAATTTCTCAGTATTGCCTTGACAGAAGCTATAGAAAATTAATTGCAAGGTAAAAGAAGACTGTCTAGAATAGAAAAAGCCTACATTTGCTTTTGTCAACTTTCAAATAAGAGGTATATCAATGGCTTCCAAACTAACGTGTCATGCAGTTGTGTTTATCTTTCGAAATCAGATGATTTTTTTTATTTTCCTTCAGATTGCTCTTAATAACAAAAAATGATATGAAAAAAATATTTTTTTTAAGAGATCTGTTGAAAGCGTTAAAGTCAGAGTAGGAGCACAGTTTGCTGAGGTATTTTTGGATGGATATATTTTTCCTCAAATATAGGGCTTGAAGAGAATATAAGGCCTGGTCTGCACCTAAAACATAGGTTGACCAAGCTACATCGCTCAGGGCTACATCGCTCAGGGCTGTCGTTTTCCTTTGCAATGCAATTAAGCCGACCTAAGCCGGTTAGGTCGACAGAAGAAATCTTTAATTTAGCTACCATGTCTCGGGGGGGATGAATTTACTACAGCAATGGAAAAATACACTACAAACGCTAGAGTGGGAACATTCCCTAAATAGTAGCGAGATTGACAAATATAATTTGCACTGCCTCAGACCCTGGAATTTCATATGCCTTTGATCTATTTCCTTGTAGGCCTATTCATCGATCATAGTTCAGATTATTCTAAGTATGCAGATGACATAAAATGATACTGCCATTTCTGAGGTTGGCACATACCTTCTAGTACATTCATTGTCTGTCTGAGGCATCATTCCTAACGTTATTAGGCACAAGGACCTGCTGGAGGTGCATTAGCATTCAAAATGAAGACTGGAATTTGTTAGTCTTCGTGTCGCCTCCCATTCCCCCTGCCCAACCCCTGCCCAACCCCCTCCCGCCCCCACAAAAACCCCATTGGTTTTTCATCCCCTTCTTCTCAATAGCTTGCCCAGTCTCTTATCTTTGTCATATTGTTCCTGGCACCAGTTCAGGAAAGCACTGAAACATGTACTTGAATCCCATTGACTTCAGTGGGACTTAGCACATGTTGGAGTGCTCTCCTGAATCGGATCCCTTTCTTTTCAGTCTTCTGTAGCTAGTGTCCTTTTGTGGGCAAAAAGTAATATTGCACAGTACATATTATGGCAGTCAGTTCAAGGGGTTTGGGGCCATGCTAAAGACTAAGGAGCACCTTCTGCACACATCTGCATATTAGCTGGGATACTTCTGTGAAATGTCGCAAAGGAGCAGTCAAATTTCGTAAGAGAAGGAGCGTGGTTTGAGACTTTTTGCCACTTGTGACCATGACGATTCCCATACTATTCTGACATCTACGTAGATGTATTACCCTTAATAGCTTCCTGTCAAATCTGTGCTTGCTGTAGCTTTCTCTTGAATATGTCTTCAGGGGTCTGATTTAGGTCTTTGATGCAGTTGTCTTAATTTAAAAAAAGTTACTTATATTTAATTGCAATACTACAAAATACAGGAAGAGGCCTGTCTCAGAACTGTTCTGTTTGGATGTTTTTGGCTTTTTTTTTTTTTTTTTTTTTTTTTTTTTGGATACTTCTGCTAAAGCTTTACTGCCCCTACATCCAATTTGCATCCAATTTTTAAAAAACAAAGATCTGTCAGGCTATATTACAAGAACTGCTTCCTAGTTTAGTTTGTTTGCATACTTTCCCCTTTGTCTTAGGCAATCAGTGTAATCTTTGTCTCTATCATGTTCATAGTCATGTGATTTCGTCTTGTCTGAAATGCTGAGTTCTGATGGCCCAAGCATTTTGCCTTCGCTTTGTATTCAGAGGAGAATGCATTTGGCTTTTGAAAAAACTATATCATTTCAATTACACAATTGTACTAGCATTTAAAGTATTTGCTAAAAGGTAGAAGACAAAATGTAGGTGAAAAGCATTGAGTTATTTTACATGGCAATTGCTGCAAACCTAACTTTTTCTTCAAGTGTGTGTATATTATTTCCCCTTGTATATATCCCTGACACAATAATCAGTGAGGCATGAAATTTTTTTCCCTCCTTTCTGCACTTAACCTTCATTATATTGTTTATGCAAGTCCTTTGGGATTTTATGTTTAATTTTTAAGGTGCTGACTAGTTAAATTAAAAAAAAAAAGAATTATTTTAGTGGGTGCATTTGATTGATATTTTTCCACTTATAATTAATGAATACCTTAGAATTATTCTGCATTGGTATTGACTGGATATGTCTGTTAACCATTCTGGAATATTTACAAGGACAGTGGCAGGTGCAGGGAATTGCCCACTTCAGCAGTGCTTTGACATACTTGATCTGTTTCTCCTTCCCTCAGGAAAAGCTTTGCCAGCAGAAGTACAATGTCTCCTGCATAATGATCATGCCCCAATATCAAAGGCAAGGATTTGGAAGGTTTCTCATTGATTTCAGTAAGTGAAGTGCTTTATTTACGTTCATGAGCCACAGAGCCGATGGTTGTTATGGGAAACAGTAACATATAAAACTTTATTTAACCTGCTTTGTTGTTTTTATCAATAGATAATGGGATTTCTGTTTATATTTACATAGGGTGGAAAAGCTCCCTGAAGTGAAAAACTTACTGCTGCTCTGTTGTTGTACTCTAGGAAATTGAGAATAGATCTCTCTGCAGTAATATTAGCTTACAAAGCTATTACGCTGAATGAATGTCTAAATTACATTCCATTTTGCGCTGCTCATTAGTACAAAAAGAGGCAATTATTTGTGATTAAAGCTAAAGAAGGTGTTAGTCCAAGGCATTCTCCCCTTTCTATATTTTTTAACTTGTAATATATTTTTAGCCGAACAATTCTTATGAATAGAGAACATATTTCAATTTTTCTTCAAAAAAAAAAAAAAAAGGCACAGGGGAAAGGAAATTCATTACCTATCTTTTCTTGTGAAAACTCTGCTCTTTATAGCAAATATATAAACTGATATTCATGGTTCTATCCTTGCTTGCTGCTTTATTATGCAAATTTGTACCTCTGACCTGTTTGAAAAGCCTAAAAATCATTTGTTTAAATGTATCCGTGTATCTCCCAAAACCTCTCAGTTTTAAATCGTAGTATAATTTAAAACTAAATTCTGTAGATAAATGTTTCAGCTAAATGCCTTCTGTGCTTTTAAATCTGACTTTGTAATGTCATTTAGAGAGAGATTAGAGAAGCCCGGTTAGCATATGTTGGGAAATAGAGATTTCACTGTGATTTCAAAGCACTGTATGAGTACATGGCACCATAGGCAGTTAAGATAATAGGTAAATCCCTGTGTTTTTAGCAAATGGTCACTCAAATTTGGAGAGGCAGTTGGACCAGACCTAAGTGGCAATGCGACCCCATGTGCCTGGATGCCTGGAGTGGGGGAGCTGGGCTCAGCCTGGTAGGACAGGATCTGCTGTTGCAGAGTGAATGTAGGGCGGGCTTGCTCTGCAGTGGCCTCCCACCCCAGGGGCAGGATCCAATCCCTTTTCCCAATGGGCCGCCCACGATAAATCAAAATAAAACAAAATTCCTAAAATATAAAATGAAAAATGTATAAATAAAAAAATTTCACAGGGCTCTAATAATAGGGTTCCTACCTCAAAGGGGTATACAAGTGGATGAAAGTGTAAATAAAATACATTATGGTATAACAGCAGGACTAAGACAATAGTTTGACTATAAAGTTTTGGCATTCTCAGTCTTGAAACATTCTACACTTCATGACCACACTGCTTTTAAAAAAAAGATTAGGATTAATAAAAATACTGTGTCTACAGTGCCTTTCATCCAGTAGCTTTACAAACAATTAAGCTTCACAACACCCCAGTGAGATAGATACTGATCACTTCATTCACCATTGACAGGCAGCCACCAGTGGAGTGGAACATAACAGCTGTCTAACTGTGCAGTTAGATTAAACAACATTTTAGGGCAGGAAGTGAAGAATACCATATACTGTTGAACTGCAGGGGGGATTTAGGAGGGTGGTTACTTGAGTTGGAATTGGGCCCAGGCATGAGGATTAATACCTCTACTCTGATGAAAAGGGATGTTTGAACTTTCAATCATCATAGGTGGTCAAAACCTCAGTTTTGTGCCTTATCTGAAAGACGGTACATATAGTAAAACACCCACACCCTCAAATAACACCATGCTGGCTTTTTTATTTCACACTGATAAAAAAGGTAGAGTGACTCCTACTGAATTGCCAACACCACCTCAAAACTTAGGTGTTTCCTGGCATTCGCTTAGCTGAGCCTTGACATGGCACAACCTTGCTTAGCTGGTGAGCTCTAGTTGGATCACAGCACAAGGGAGTTTTTTCTCATTTAATTCAGTCCAGGAGAGTGTGACATGCACAGGAACTCAATGCACTATATATTTTATGGGATCTCTCTTCCACCTGCCTCCTGATTACTTTCCTGTATTTGTTAATCTGGAGATACCAGTGAGGTTTTGGAGGTAGCCCTGCTGAAGTTTGTGTTCAAATTCTCTTTCTGTAAAGAACCTGCAGCACATCAGATCCCTGGAATTTTTCTCATTCTCAGAGATTATTTAGGGTATGACTTCACTGAAGAATTAGCCCAGGCTCTTATTCAAGTGTTGCCCTTATCTTCCCCCATCCACACACACAACCCTCTCACATGAGTTATGTGGTACCTTCTACCCAGTTGAACAAGCACAGTCTATGATTCATTTTCACTTCGTGGTAACTGCCACCCTTTTTGCGGTGAGGATGCAGGCTAAATCGCTCTAGTGCTGATAGTCCTCTAAAGCCTTCCCACAATTTTCCCTTTGTGCCAAGAAGGACACTTCATTGGGGAAGAATCACAGAGCAGCTCAGCTTACTGCATCACCAAGAACCATAGGATAGGTCCCCAGAAGTTCTAGTGAGACGCACATGGAGGTGTAGAATATCAGTGAGAGGGACACAAGGTAACTCGAGTATGTCTTGGCAGTGCGGCTGTTCACACCGAGGCTAATGGAGGTGCCAAATCACTGGGGCTAACTGCAGTATAGACATGCTCTCAGAGAAGCTCTCTTATCTCATGTTTGTTTTTCATTCTCCACAGAGTAGGGGTCTCCTCTGGTATGGCCATACCCTCATCTGGACTGATGGATCATGAGAGTATTCTTAAAAGAAGGAACAAACTGACTTATATTATTCTCTCTTCTTATTTCTTAATTTTACCTGACCTTTCTACAAGTTTCTTCCTACTCCTATCCCTCCTTGAAATGTCCAGGAGTGATTGCCATCTTTCTCCATATCCCCCTTCTGTTAACTTGCCACATATTCTGGGAATAAGGGGTTTAATTATCACATACTCTGAAGAGAAACATGCTGTTTCACAACTAGCAGGAGTAGAGTGGCCCAATTAATATTCTGCTGAGTGGGGTAAAATTAACCCCCCACATTCCTAATCTATCAGCACAAAATGACTGTTGAAGTTTAGAATACTAGAAGCAGCACTTACCTGAAACATTGCTCTGCAGAATGTTTCATTCTAATGTACCTTTTTCAAAGGGGTTATAATTCTGACATAGCGATTATTACTAAAAAGTCTTAATTTACCACATTGTCGCACCATAGTATTTCCCTATACTTTGATTCTGTGAAGTGATAATTGATATCTGTTGACTTCATGAAGACAACCAGCAGAGTTGGTAGCCCAAAATAATAAAAATTGAGCTCACTGAATCATGCTGTTCAGAAACAGCTGCACAGCTTTGGAGTTTACAGACATATCAGATAATTATCTCAAAACAATGAGCAGATTATTGCTTACAAACAGCAGAAATGTCTTTCATGGTTTATGTAGATCATTTTATAAACATTAACATTGCACGTATAACTTTCTGTCTGTTCATATTTGCCTGGGCTTCTACTGAGGTGACCTTTTTTTGTTGTTGATGTTAAACTTTCTCAGGAGACAGTAAATCACTGGACTGCTGTCATTTTACAACCATTCTGCTGTAATAGTTTGATTGCATCGTATTAGTTTTTTTAAAATACATGCTAATCACATATAGTTTGAATTGTGCAGCAGCTGATGTCTAGGAGACCTTTTTATTTAGGCTGTGTTTACAATGTCCCGCAGTTCTGACTGCGGATGCATGAATAGCAGGGCGTGCCAAAGTGATGTTCTGTAACTCTTCCATGTGGATGCTGGGCTGTGAAGTAAAAGGTTCCTACTTACCAATTATATAGTCCTGTTTGAAGACGACTTAATTCACATGAATTAGGAATTTTATAATTTGCTCCCACAGCATCCATCCTGGGGAATTAGAGCATATCACTATGGTGCGCACTGCTAGACACACTCCTTGTGTCCAAACTTCATGATGGTATAGACAAGCCCTTAGATTTCATCGAGTAAGTTTGTCTTTAGCAAAAGATCAGGTTGATTTTTGCCATGTGATTCCCAAAGGAAAATGGCTTAGGTTTTTAACTACAAAAATAAATTTTAAAATTATATAAAGGATCTATATTTGTCTTTTTACTATCTGTCCCTTCCTTCTCAACATCTGTTAATGTACAGCTGGCTATGTGTAAGTAGCCTATTTGTATGGCTATTCCATGCTGCATTTTTCAGTTAGATTACCTGGAATAAACTGTTTCTGGAGTGAGAGAGTGGAGCTGAAATGACTATTGTTCCTAAACCTGATTATAACTATTAGTATAATACTATGTTCAAGCTCCTAGGTTCCCACAGAGAAAAATATTTCTCTTAGGTGAAAAAGTATGTTTTGAGGTGAGGCAGACCAAATTATGAAGGAGGAAGAAGTTTTATATTAAAACATTAAATGACATGGATGAAAAGGTAAATCAAGAATATGCCTTCAGCCAACATCTCTTTTCACGTCTTACTGGATGTGATAATTAAATTCAATGGAAGTGTTCTATAAAAAGACAGTATGCACTTTGTCCATTCTGGTTTTTGAAAGCCTGGTAAGATGTATGTTTACAGAATAAGGGTCTGATCCTTGACTGCAGCAGGTTTGGTGTGGCCCAGGAAATGCAATATACACTTCAAAGCTGTTTGTTGAGATCGAAAAACTGCTCATATATAAACTCAGATTTGGTTTGACTATCTTTAATTTGCTTACTCTGAGATTAACTTGTTTTATCTTCTAAAAGTAAGACTTTTGGAAAACGTTATTAACTATGAAGAAGATTTGGGTGACTTTTTTTTATTATGCACAGTATACTTTACTAAATATTCCTATATTACAGTATATTACATGTGTTAGTTTCCAGATAGTGTTTTCCACTTTTATTTGGAATAATTCCAACAATATTACTTGTTGTTCCAACTTGTGCCATTAGAAGAATATCAGTTTACAAATATAAAATTGTTACTCATTGTCGTATGCTATTTTGTTTTGGGAAAACCAATGACCAAACTTTTCAAAATAGAATAGTTATAATTAGGCATCCAAATCCAAATGTAGGTAGCTAATTTTTTAGATGGGATGTTCATGTTATCTCCCATTGACTTCTTTGGGAACTGTTAGGTGCTCAGCACATAACAAAAACCAGACTACTTTTATTTAGGTGCCTAACTTCAAACACGTGTTTCAAAATTTGGGCCAACAAATATAGATGTTTGTGTTTAATTTGGGTAATGATGTTGTCCCTGAATTGTGATGGTGTTCTAGTCTACAGGGGTAGGGTTATTTGTCAAATCGTGTGTTTTAGAGAATTGAAAGAGATGAGTTTGGTGTGGTGGTAAGTGAAGGCAGGTTTCTGAAAGAGCAAATCCTGAATATTCATGAGGCAGAAGCTTCCTTTTTCTTTTCTTTCTTTTCTTTCTATACAATCCCAATCACAAAAACTGATGGGTGTGTTTTTTCAGGATAGATGGGGAGGAGCAATCACCTTTATGTAGTGATATCTGGAATAATATGAAACAATCACCCGAAGCCACTGGATGGATGGCAATATCAATCAAAAGCTAAGCCATGTAGGCTGACGGGTTTTCCTGGGACCAGTTGTTAAACACAGGCGATCAGGGGACTGAATGGTTGCAGCGATGTGCGTCTGTGTATGAAAGAAGCAGGAAGCTGCAAAAGCCAGTGAGAGGAGCAATGATGTGTGTAGACCTAGGAGGAAGCCAAGATACATAGCTTCTAATGGGCACAGTACTTGCTGAAAAGGCAGGCTTGGATTTCTACGCAAGGAAACTGCCTGCTGTTTGTTTCTAGTGGATTCAGGGAAACATGTATTTGTCTACATTCTTCATATGTAAACAGGATCGCACAAAAGAAATACTTGATTTGCATCATTGATTTCTCCTCCTGTAAATGTGCCCTTCTGGGGCCAGCGTCGGGGTTTCCCCTCCGAGTCCTCTCTGGAGGGGGACCACTCTTCCACACTCTCCCTGGTGTGGGAGTCTAGTCCGTCGCCCCGGCCCCTAGGCAGGGCAGGCGAGCCAATAGTCCGTCGCCCCGGCCCCTAGGCAGGGCTGGAAAACAGCAGTCTAGCGCCCGGCCCCTAGGCAGGGCTGGCGAAGCAACAAACAGTCCAGTGCCCGGCCTATAGGCAGGACTGGCGAGGCAACACACAGTCTAGCGTTTGGGATGGTGAGGAGGGTGAGGGTCTCCCGGGGTGGCTCGGGAAGGGGGGAGGGGGACGCAGGCCCACCCGTCTCCACTGCGTCCCAGCCCAGGGCCCTAGCAGTGGCAGGGGTACCCGTCACTGTGTTGGCGGGGCTCCGGCCGCAACACGCCAACCAGGTGCTCGTACTCAGCCTCTGTTTAGGGCTGTCCCTGGGCTTCTTCCTCCCCGTATCCACAGGTACCTGATTCCTCCAGGCTGCCGGGATGTGGTAGTCCGATCAGGCCCTCTTTGTCCACCGGTGGCAGCTCGGGCAACTCCATGGGCTCCTCCTCGGATGGGAGTTCCTCCAGGTCCTGCGGCCCCCAGTAGGGCTGGTAGGGTCTCTGAGTCCCAGGCTCGGTGCTGCTCGGGTCGATCCTCGTCGGTTCCCTGGCAGCAGGCGGCCTGGGCGGGTCCTCCTCTGGCTCCCGGGCAGCAGGTGACTCCGGTGGATTCCCATCCGATTCCCCGGCAACAGGGGACTCAGGCAGGCTCTCCGTCAGTCCCCAGTCGGGGGTTGAGACCGCCTTTCCCTTTCAGCGGGGGCCTCGGGCCCGGCTCTAGCATGGAGCCTCCAGGGAGAGGCATCCTTCTCCCTCGGCCGGCCCCGCCTGACTGAGCTCACAGGCCGGTGTTTTAAAGGCCTGGCCCCGCCTCCCAGCTTCCGGCCAGATGGTGTCCGCCTGACTTCTAAAGGCCTGGCCCCGCCTCCCTGCTTCCGGTCAGGTGATCTTCTCTTGGGCTCTAGCAGCCAGGGTGGGTTTGGTTCTCCCTCTGGGTCTCTTTCAGAGGGGAACCATCCCTCCCGGCTACACTCCCAACAGAGACAACCTGCCCAGACCTCGAGTATTGGCTAACCACTGTGCAGCATGGTATTGCAACAGAAGTGGTATGGTTGCAGACCATAACTTTATTTTAACAGGAAAATTGACAAGAATGCATATGGAGCAGTGTGAGCAAACCTAATTAGAAAAGCAGAAATGAAAATAACTAGGGACGAGCCAATATAAAGAATGTAGGACTAGACAGTCTCACTGACCATTAATTCATACAGGTGCTTCTAATAGTCTTCCTAAGTTAAACAATGCCTTTGTCTTTTATATGATGGCTTGTTGCAAGAGCTTAAACCTCTATAACCATGCCCCCAAGCGGAAGGAAAAAACACACACACAATTTTCACTTTTATATTCTTTTTAAAACAATTCCTGAAAGATGAAGTCCTGAATATTTGTGGCAGGAGCTCCCTTCTTCCTTTTATTTATTTATTATATATATATATATATATATATATATATATATATATATATATATATATATATATTATCAATCAGTTTTTGTGATTGGGATTGTCTATAGATCAGACCTACTTGATGGCAGCCAGTACCACCTTCCCGCAGAACAATAAGTTAAGCAGGACTTGGCTGAGTCAGTACTTGGATGGGAGACCATCAGGTAAAATCCCAGCTGGTACATGAAGTGATAATCATTTGGTAGGTGGTATTTTTCTGAGTTAGAACTGATCCTTGTTCCAGATTGCTGTGATGCTGTCTTTCTGATGACGTTTATAGCCTATGCTCTGCTTATGTACATTATAAACCCTAGCCATTTCCTGCGCAATCTGGTTAAATTTTAACTTGATTTATTATTAGATTGCCTAAAAAGAAAAATACCACATTGTTTCAGCTGATTAAGTTGATCTTGCTTCAAACTGCTGTACCATGGTGTCCACTACTAAACCGTTACAGGATGGCAGGTGCAGGGCTGGATTTACGGCCCTTTGTTAGGGTTGTTGGGGTCTGCCCAGGGCCCTTGGCTGCAAGGGTTTGGGGTAGCTGATTTCCCCCCTCCTCCCTGGCAGCAGGAGAACCTTCCAGGCACAGCTATGTACCTGAGATCCTAGGGTGGATCCACAGGAGCATATGGTGTTGAACAAATTGTGGTCACATGGAGCAGGGTTCTAGGCTGTACATGATGACGACATCATGTTGTGACCTCAGCTGGAGGGGTGGAGGGGCAGTCATATGTGTGAGCTGAGCATTTTGTGCTAATCGAGCCCTGTGGGCAACAAGCTGGCTGTAGCTCACCAAGTTCAGCCAGAAGTGGCCTAGGGCAGAGCTTTTTCAAAGTTCTGTTTGTGTGGAACTCATTCCAGCCTTCTCTACACTAGAGAATTTTGCATTGCAAGTACTTTGCATCCATGCTTGAACATTGGCAATAGTGCAATAGCATTGCTAGCACCATTGTGATTACACATACTTGGGGAATGCGCCACCATCTTCATGTCATGCATCAGGTTTGATTCTTCCAGAATCAAATGTGTAAGGTGATGGTAGGCAAAGATCCAACAAAGAAACTTAAGGCCATACCAATTTCTAATTACACAATTAGTAGGAGAATTGAAGAGCTTACAAATGATGTAAAATGCCAGCTTACTGAAAGGCTATGTACATGTGAACAGTTTGTAATTCAGCTTGATGAGACAACTGGTTTTGGTAATGCAGCACAATTATTTGTTTTTGTTCATTATGTTTGGCTGGAGGAAATTTTGGAAGATTTTATTTTTTTAGAATTTAGAACAGACAACAGGTCAGGAAATGTTCAAATTATTGGAGGATTTCATGAACGTTGAATCGCTGAATTGCGAGAAGTGTGTTGCTGTTTGCAATGGATGGTGCTGCCGCTACGACAGACAATAGGAGTGATGGTGTAGCAAAAATAGCAACCATAAACCCACAGCTAATTTTAACACACTGTATGTTGCATTGCCAAGCCCTTGCGTTTAAAAAAAAAAAAAAAAAAAAAAAAAAAAAAAGGAACCCGAATTACATGATGTGTTAAATACAGTTATGACTCTGATGAATTTTGTAACGTCCTGGCTTTTGAATTCATGCTTTTTTGCAAAGCTGTGTTTAGAAATGAGTGCAGGACATGACAAATTATTGTTTCATATGGAAGTGCATTGGCTGTCTTGCAGCAGAGTGTTGGAATAAGTTTTTGAGCTTTGCAAAGAGCTGCTAGGTTTTCTTTCTGTGCACATCTGTGCAAGATCGCCGCAAACTTTTCTGACCCGATATGAATGGCGAAGCTTACATGCCTCGCAGACATTTTTTACTTGATGAATGCGCTAAACATGTCCACACAAGGGGGCGTTACAACCGTACTTGAGGTGAATGACAAGACTGCAGCATTTCAGAAGAAAGTGGAGATTTGGAAAGCTAGACTGAGCAGTGGAATCTTAGATATGTTTCTGCTACTAACAGAATTTCTGGATCCTAACAGCATGACAATTTGCTGTGTGAGAGACAGGATTGTTGCTCAAGTTTCAACTTTATCAGACTACTTCAATGTTTACTTTACAATTATAAACATGGAGGAATATGATTGGGTCCGGGATCCATTCTCAACTTTTGCTATGTCATCCTGCCATTTGGGTGGAAAAGCAGAGCAGGTGCTGCTCAAAATATTCTGTGACTGCACACTGAAAATTAAGTCCTGGCTTTGGAGATATCTGATTCATTATAGAGAAATGATAAGCTCTCCAGAGTTAAGTCTGATTTCTCTTCTTGTATATTGCCCTCCCTCCTTTTCTCTTCTCCTTCTGCAGTTTTGTTCCCCAGCCCACCCTGCCTTTAGCTGCCCACTTATAACTCTTGTCTTGTTTAACTGCATACCAGGTAACTCTGATTGTTATCCCTGTTACAAAGCAATAATTGATTTTTATACTCACAATAAGTGAAATGAACTAACCTGAACAATACCAATTGAAATTAGCAATGGACTAACTGTCTTCCCATTGCTTAGGACAGCATATGACCGAAGAATGATTTGAAAGCAGTTGACAAATCACCATTCCCATTCCAAATATACAATAAGTTTTTATAAATCTTCCTAGGGAGGATCACCAATTGCCTTATAGTTAGAGGCAGAACAGAGAAAATGTTGTCCAAAGATTGCTACGGTGACTCCGAAAAAGGCAGATAAAATACCATAGGAGTGTGAAACCCAGCAACTAAAATGTAAGACTAATCATACATAGCACTCATATGAATGTATGCTTGGTGTCTAGGGATTAGCAGCCCTCTAATAATCAGCAAATTCTGACCCCCTAGTTTTTATTTTTATTTATGTGCACAGCGTCATAGGGGTACATAGCGCTTGTATAGATGAGGGGTGTGCAGGTCAACCAGGTCCTTCCCCCATGAAGGGTTCACTTCAATGGGAAGATGTTGGAATGCCACAAAATGAACAAAGCAGTACAATGTAGAAGTTGAGTGGCAATGAACTTTGTTTCATGCTTTGAGAGTTTGTCATGGGGTGCTCCTACTCACTGCTGGCTGGCACCTCCTTTTGCTGATTCTGGGGATTAGCTCCACCCAAGTCAGCGCCCCCTTTCTTCTCTTTCACTGTTGCAGTTTTCCATCTGCTCAAGAGTCACACTTCAGCTGCTTTGTGACTCAGCCCTCCTGCCAGACCACACTGTGATTTCCCCTTTTGGGGGAGCCTTTTAATGTCCCTCTGCACATGCAGCATCAGGAAGTCTTCACACACACACTGCCCTGACTATGTCACTTCCACTGTGGCTCAGACACTTCTCCCATTCACTGCCCCAAACAACAGCACTGTGCAATGGATAGTAGGGGAATCCAGGCCCAGCCCCTACTCTGGGTTCCAGGCCAGGCCCTACGGAGAGCAGTTCAGATCTGGGACTTCACCAACCCTACTGCTGTCTTCCCTAGACTACTTCCTACTATGATTCCTTAAGCTTCTCCTTCCTCATTCTTCCTAGTCAGATCTTCTTTCTCTTAGGTGTACTAGGTAAACCCTTCCTCATGGGTTCCTAACTCCCCTTTCTTCTCCTTTACCTCAGGGAGAGAGACTGCAGGCTTCCTCCCTGCCCTCCCCTTCCCCCAACCTCCTGGCTTTATAGAAATCCCACCTGTTTCCTCACAGTCAACTTTCTTTTAATTAGCACCCTCCACTCAGTCTGCATCTCCCCTATTTGCAGATTAATTGGCTGATTGGGCCTGCCTAGCCTAATTCAGCTCTGTCAGGGTTAAGGTGACCAGATAGCAAGTTTGAAAATTTGGGAAGCTTTTTTTTCTTGGGTGGGAGTTTAGTTGCATATATAAAACAAAGCCCCCTAATATTGGGACGTCTGGTCACCCTAGTCAGGGCCAGTGTGGGGAGTCCACAGAGTACTTTGGTTTTGTTGTGTCAGCATAACCAATGAAGATACCGAAATATCAGGAGAAACACTGAAAGGACAGAGGAGACAGCAGCAGTGAATGACTTCCTTAAGACAGAGGCAAGTGATTTGTTACATACAGTGCTGCACTGTATAATTCTTCTGCACAGCTGGTGCTCGTCTCGCTGCAAATGTTGGTTGAAAACAGTGCTGATAAAATGCAGTTGGACACAAGTATGGGTTTTGTAATTGAATAAATTCACATCCAGTGTCTCTCCTGAAAACCAAGGCAGATTTCAGAAAAATAGTCATTAAAAGTAGATTCTGCAATACAGCACTTTCCTAAGGAGAAAACATATATGAAAGGTTTATATGTGTCTGATAAACTAGCTATTGCAGAGTTGTGGAGCCTCCAGAAGGCACTGACTTTTAATATCCAATTGCTGTTTAGAGTGAGCCTCGAGCTACAAAGTTTTATGGTGTTTGGATGTGGGGCTTTGTTTTTGTCCATCTCTTAGTTTTTTGAAAAGATACACCTTGAAGCCCTTAATCTGGCCATGGAAAACAACCCACTGTACATTATGTGAGATTTTGGCTTTGGAAAATAACTCTGTATAGTATGTGGGATTCTGATTTTTGGATATTTTATCTTAAAAAGAAATAAAAGAAAACACTTAACTTTTATTCTTTATTATTTCCAGCATCAGATTTAGGTGGGGAATGGGAATAAATCTGCCTTTGAGTGCAGATATTACCTGATGAATTTTTACTAAAAAGCAAGCATTGAGAGGGGAATTTGTGCAGTGTAGTGCAGAGGCTTCACTGGTCTGCATAGCAAAGACTGGAAATACAGCATGGACACAACCTCTGCTTGGAACAGACAGCAGTTGAAAAGTTGCTTGCAAAACATGCTTTGCCTCTGTCTTGGTATATGAACAGGAATCTGATTTAATGACTGAATGATTTGAATAAGGAAACAGTTGATGTTCTGGTTCATGTTTCAAATTGTGTGTGGTCATCTAAACAGAAGCATCTTCCCGTAGTTTTTGTTGACCTTCTTCCTGCTTTCTTATTCATGCATCCTAATAAAGGACATTATTAGCCATATACTGGTCATTCTTATTGATAAGATGATGACAGGCTTATAACTTCCAAATGGGTGGTTATCTGCCTCCTCTTTGAGGGAGAGATGAATGTGTGGAAGGGCTGAGAGTTTATGTGGGAGCCCTGGTAGTACTAAATGCCTGTTTTGCTTTCATGTCCCTTTACAAAAACAGATGATGTTGCTGACCCAAAGGCAAGAGCATGGCTTCCCGAAGGAACCAGTAATAAGCATCCTGTCAAGCTGAGATATAGATGAGAGTAACTTCTTTTAAAGATGAATTTTGAAACAAGTTTTATTGATTTATGATTATTCCAAGAAAATAAGCCTCTGGGGATTTCTCAGCATCATTTTATGTAGCTTCAAGACACTGTGCATTTATCAGAATGGTAAAAGAAATCCAGTATGTCACTTCAGACATCATGAAGAAGACTGTTCTAATCCAAGAGCATCTATGTCTCAGTGCTGACTTTGCTGGCATTCAAAGCAACCAGAAGGAAGGCTGAACACATGATAACAGTAAAGACAGGGCATTTGATAGGCAAAGTTGGCTTTACAGTAGACTGGATGAGTAGGCAGGCTTGACCTAGAAAGGTTACAGATTTTAATTTAAAAAAAAAAACAAAAAAAACAAAAAACCTCTCTATGGACCTACATATATGCTTCTATAGTCAATCACACAGTCCAGTTATACTGCAGTGTTTTCATGAAAACAGCAGGCATTTGGCAAATCTTGTCAAACCACCCTGATAGTGTTCTTTGACAGGGTAACAAGGCTTGTGCCTCGGGGGGGGGACGCGGAAGCGGTAGATGTAGATAGAGATGTAGTATATCTGAACTTTAGTAAGGCTTTTGATACTGTCTTGCGTGGCCTTCTCATAAACAAACTAGGGAAATACATCTTAGAGGGAAGTACTGTAAGTTGGATGCATAACTGGTTGGAAAATCATTCCCAGAGAGTAGTCATCACTGGTTCACAGTCAAACTGGAAGGGCATACCGAGTGGGGTCCCACAGGGATCAGGTCTGGGTCCAGTTCTGTTCAGTGTCCTCATCGATGATTTAGATAATAGCATAATGAGTACACTTATAAAGTTTGTGGACAATACCAAGCTGGGAGGGGATGCAAGTGCTTTGGAGAATAGGATTAAAATTCAAAATGATCTTGACAAACTGGAGAAATGGTCTGAAGTAAATGGGATGAAATTCAGTAAGGACAAATACAAAGTGCTCCACATATGAAAGAATAATCAGTTATTCACATACAAAATGGGAAATGACTGCCTAGGAAGGAGTACTGCAGAAAAGGATCTGGGGTTCATAGTGGATCACAAGCTAAATATGAATCAATAGTGTAACAGTTGCAAAAAAAAGCAACATCATTCTGTAATGTATTAGCAGAAGTGTTTAAGCAAGACACAAGAAGTAATTACTCCATGCTGATTAGATCTCAAATGGAGTATTGTGTCCAGTTCTGGGTGCCACATTTCAGGAAAGATGTGGACAAATTAGAGAGAGTCCCAGAGAAGAACAATAAAAATAATTAAAGGTCTAGAAAATATGATCTATGAGGGAAAAGTGAAAAAATTGTGTTTGTTTAGTCTGGAGAAGAGAAGACTGAGGGGAGACACAACAGTTTTCAAGTACATAAAAAGTTGTTACAAGGAGGAGAGAGAGAAATTTTTCTTGTTAACCTCTGAGGATAGGACAAGAAGCAATAGGCTTAAATTGCAGCAAGGGTGTTTAGTTTGTACATTAGGGAAAAACTTCCTGAGTGTCAGGGTAGTTAAGCACTGGAATAAATTGCCTAGGAAGGTTGTGGAATCTCCATCATTGGAGATTTTTAAGAGCAGGTTAGACAATCACCTGTCAGGGATGGTCTAGATCAGCGGTTCTCAACCAGTACTTCAAAGAAGGCTGGGTAGTACGTGAGCCGTACCGCGCCACCAAATCCGCCGGCGGAAGTGCCCACCCACCCATCCCCGCGAAACCCTGCCGCCGAAAAGGGGCAAACGGCGGACGGATTTTGGCGGAGGGCATTGTTCCCTCCATGTAACCCCCCGCCGCGAAACCCCGCCGCCGCCGAAAGTCCCTCCCCCCCTTTTTTTCCCCGAGTGGTACTCGGGGGAGGGAGGGGGGAAGGGAAGAGGTTGAGAACCGCTGGTCTAGATAGTGCTTGGTCCTGCCATAAGTGCAGGGGACTGGACTAGATGACCTTGCAAGGTCCCTTCCAATCCTCTGTGTCTATGATTCTGTATGTAATCTAGCACTTTGAATTAATTTCCGTGTTGCTGGAGACATTTCAACAAGACAGCACCCTCACTAAAATAACTTATTCCTCCCTTAACAGACTATTGTAGAAATTATCAACGTGTTACCTTTGGTATTTGATTACCTCGAATAAAAACTCTGAGTCCCTTCCTCTGTCAGCATGACTCCTGAAAGATCCTTAAGAAACTTATTGAAACGATAAGAATTCCATATGAATGCAGCAAGTCTGCTATTTCCAGGTTTTAATAGAGGATTTAAGAATTTGGGAAAATGGCATAAAGATGTTTTGTGGCACCTTAAAGACTAACAAATTTATTTGGGCATAAGCTTTCGTGGGCAGAAACCCGCTTTGTCAGATCTGATGAAAGCTTATGCCCAAATGAATTTGTCAGTCTTTAAGGTGCCACAGGACTCTTGTTGTTTTGCTAAAAACAGACTAACACAGCTACACCTCTGGAACTCATACAGATGTTTGTGTTCCATACCGACTACATGCTGTTTTTGTTCTGATACCTTGTTCCCAGGTCCCGCCAAGCAAACCTCAAACTGAACTCCTTTCATTCAATTGGTTTTACCTTTTAAAAGTTGTTTTTTGTTTTGTTTTTGTTTAAATATCTTCATCGGTTTCAGACCGAAAAACAGGAAAGCATATTATGCTATGGTGTATAAAAGTATTTTTCCTAACAATGAGGATTGGGTCAGACAGATGAAACTAGACTGTTATATAAATTTTCCTAAATAATGTTCTGTGACATTTGTTGTTCTAGACACTGTCCTCAGTTTGGGTTTCAGAGGGATCAAGGGATTGTTCCCATTCAACTATGTTCCTTCTGATTTTTTTTGTCTGTGTGTAGAATGCCTTTCTGTATGCAGGTTTAATTCTTAGTCCTTCGTGTCACCACATATACATTCTCCTTCACTTAAGCACTCACCTACATTCAGTCTACCTGTCCCCATTCATTCACACACACACTCTCTCTCTGATTCATCCTTTCCTTTCTCATTCCCTCACTCTTCTCTCTCTCTCCAATTCCTGCTCCTCATTCTCCTTCCTCTCCCTATTCCCCCTCACCCATTGCATTCTCCACCTAATCACTCACTGTGTTCATGTTCTCCCTGTCACTTTGTTTTTCTTTCATCACACACATGTGCACATGTATCCATTCATATATCAGAGACATTTAGAGGTCCTTCTCCTGCATGCCTTGCTCCAGTTAAGCCACCCAGCTCCTTCCCTTCCTCTTATCTATAGGCACATAGGCCATTCTACTTTCAGTCTACCTCTCCCTTTTTAAAGGAGCAATGGGTTGCTCTCTGCTCCTAGCTTTGTTCCACGACCTCTAGGCCAGAATCGCTCCCTATCTCCATGCAGGTCTGAGTGGGAAGGAGAAGCCATCCTAGGATCGTCACATGTCCCCACTCTAGCCTCAGGGGAAGAAGCCATCAGGATACAGATAGAACTGGGAGCTTCCAGCTGGGTTTTTCTTTCTCTCCCTGCCCACAGGGAGAGTGAAGGAAGCACACCTTGTGCACTGCAGTTACATGAGCCATAAGCTCCTGCTCAGCTGCACTCTGTTCATCAGGCCAGCCAGCAAGGTGCACAGAAGGCCTGTATCAGAACCCATTTCTCTGTGTACATTTCTATAAAGGTGCAAAAGAAATTCAAACACATCTGTCTGTTGATCTCCTTCCTTAGATGGATTAAAGGCTTGTGTACATGGCAACACTCAAGAAAGTTAAGATAAATTAGCTAAAGCTGTAAGGTTAATGCACATAGTAAAAGTGCATTAAACTCCTCTGTGGATGATTTCATTCAGAAGTGAAATGGCCTTAGTTTGCAGTGAAGGTGGATTAAGATAGAGCAAACTTAAGGCCACTTGACTTCTGAGAACTTGAATGTCCCCATGTAGGTAAGCCCTTGGAGTCAAGACTTTCTGCCCTTCACAAATGATAGTTAGGAAGAAAAGGCTAATTTGGAAAATTGGTTTCTCCTCCCTAGCTGCTTCACTTTTCCTCCAGGTTCCTAATCACTTTCATCAGGTGGGTCTAGTTTCTGGAGTCTGGTGTTTTTGTACCCTGCAGGCTGCTGTTGAGCATCTGTATTCCTTTGGCAGGTCAGATGCACCACACCTTGAGACTAAGCCCTCCAGAGTGTGTTTCATAGTTTGCTGTTTCTCTGCATGACGGTAGTTGTGTGGCAAATTAACACACAGCTCTCGTATTGATTACAGTATTTGCTAGCTAGTTGGGTGCCACAGTGAGAATCCATGGTGAGGCCTCTGTGCCCTCAACTCTTTGCTTTACTCCTGCTTCTTACCTGGCACTCATAATTATACACTGCAATTTGGTTTAATCTTTGTTTAGCAGACAGATAATGCCAGACTGGAGTGCAAGGATTTTGCAACTGACCTCATGCAACCCTGCGTGGTTCCCAGTTCTAACTTCTTCAGGTACAAAAGCCATTGGAAGTTTTATATAGGATTTGTGAGACCCAGAAGTTGCATCACATAGGGTATTTGCCCCTTTCTCCCCACCATGATGTGACTTTTGGTTACAGAGTTGTCACGAGCCCCCACCGCCACTCTTTGAATGTTTTTCAGTAGTGCTAGAGACACTCTCTCTGTCTTGGAATGACAGGCTTATCAGTTGAAATGATTATAAAAAGCTTACCTGGAAATATGGGTTATCTAATAGTAAGTGCCCTGTTACCTTCTGTAGTCCCCAGAGTTTGTTAAAAATATGACACATTGTCCATCATCTTCAAATCAACAATCTGGTATATTTTGTCACAGATGTTGTGCTGAGCCCTGGACATCATGAGAGCACCAGAATGTAAGGCAGTTCTTAATGACATGTATTCAACTGTTACAATTACATATATTATTTAGAAACATCTCAGTGTTTGAAGTCATTAATGGATTTCTAAAATGGCATAAAATCCAGGACAAGAATTAAGCCTCAGTAATGATCTTTTGAACTGCTTAACCTTCTGACAAATCTGTTCCTCCTGGTGGCAGAGAGAGAAGGATTTCCTCCATGCACTGTGGTCTTGGTTTCAAAGGTGCTGTAATTCCTCCCCTCTCACTTACTCTCTCACTACAATTCTAATTAGTCCACTTTGTGTAGACCAAAAAAAAAAAAAAAAGTGAAGGATTTACTGGCAACTGGCACAGGTGAAGTGAATGTTAGCCAATTAATTTTTCAAAGGGAGCTTTTTGTTGTTCTGACTTTAATGCTGTCTTCATTACCCTTTCTTCCCTTAGTTGAGAGAGTTTGTTTAGCCTCTTCTATGAAACTTTCTATAAAGGAACCAAAGGTTTCAGCCCCCCCTGTGCTGCATTTAGTTGAGAATGTAGAAGGGAGTGATAGCTACCATTCTTCCTTGTAACAATAATGAGAGAAACTTTGGCTTTCCTCTGTTCAAAGTAAGTAAAGCTTTTTCTTTAACCAGACAAAGAAGAAAAGAGAATGTAGCAGGTTGTTCACTTACCTCAGGATCTCAAGTTACAGCTGACCTATCTTTTTCTCAGTAGCAGTGTTTACAAGGACCCTGGCATTGTGGGCCTTTTCAAAGCATTCTTACGGCAGCTTCAAAAAGGATACCAACGCCTATTTAAGATCCTCAATCTTTGACAGTCCCCCCCATTGACACAAATGGGAGGTGTGGATACACACACATGTAAAATATTGCTATAAATATGACAGAATATTTATGAAAAATAAAATGGTAACAAGTCATATTTTTGGGGAGTTTGTTCTTATTAATATCACATTTTTGGCCTTTCTGAATTTTTCTCTATTATTTCTTTTCCTCACTATTTCCTACTTTGAGCTTGAAATTCTGTGCTGAAACATCAATATAGAGTGCACTGTGCTATCTACCTATTTTCTTATTGTTTGCTTTTCTAATCATCTCTTGCATCAGCAACTTAAAACTATTGGTTTCATTTTAAAAACAACTATTTGTTAGGGCACAGGATTGAAAGCTGACTCTTAGTATAATTTAAAATGCTGTGAAAATATCTTACACTAGCATCTAAATGAAAGACATCATAAAAATTGTTACCAGTGTTGGCTATTTTGCTTTCAAAGCTCTTGTTTGATATAGCATGTTCCACCAAATGCCTTCAGTTCTTACTTTGCACATTAAGGATTTATTTTACCAGGTTGTATTGTAGACAAAACTTAGGTTCAGATCATGCAGGTTTTTATTAAACTTTCTGTGACTGGTTATTCACTTACTGGGAATCTTTAAAAGGGATGTATAAGAGCTCAGAACGTGCTTTTGAGAAAAATTCACTAATCCTCTCTTCCTTTGTTTTAGATGGATTCTTTTTAATACTTTCTACTGCTATGATACAAGTTTTTAAAAAATCAAATGTTGGAAAGAAAATAAGAGTTCAGAAGACTATTTAAGAGCAATCTTCTGAACGCAAAATAGTGCTGACTTTTTATTTTTCAGAAAGGCCGAATTCTAGTCTGTGAGAAGCCTCTCTGTGTGAGAAAGTTTCAGATCTCAAGCTGTTCCCAAGTTTTGGCAGCAGTTGGTTTTGTTGCAGCTCTTTTGTGTGCTCAGGGTTTTCAGCAATTTGATGGCATCTGTAGTGTGTGTATCTGAAAAGCTTTCATAAGTAATTGAACTCCATCTTCATTGTGAGAACCATTTCAAATGACACAGGTCTGCTCTGATGCTGTGTGTATAAGTGTACTAGTACTTCTGTATGTGTATATAATAGGCAGACACACCTGAAGCTGGGATTGGCAGGTTTGAGTTGTTGAGGGTATTACAAAAGTTTTATTAATAATCTTTCTAGATCAGCTCTAAGTGCTGTGTAATTGTGCGTTGTGAATTTATGATTTTACTAACATGTTAGCATCTGAATGCTATTGTTGTTTGTGCTGTACAAATAGCAGACTTAGGTAGTTGTATTAAGCAAACTAGGACAATGAAATACAGGGTATATGACCTTTACAGCAGAAATAAGTTTCAATATTAAAGCTATTTTTAATTGCTTAAATTTTTGAGAGGTTAATTTTTGCAGTTCTTAACGGACTGAATACTCGTGTGCCTCAAAGCTTTAGATTCTTCTTCCAAACCTATTTTCCTTGCATAGTGCCTGGTGCAATTCACTTCCTGGACAGACATTTATTCCTCAGTCAGACTCCTATCAGTAGCAGAAATCTGATTTGTGACTGCAGTGGCAGATAGATTAAGCACAGTGAACTTCAGAGTATATTGCTTTGCTTACCTACAAAATCAGCTTCGGTGCATAAGAATCACATGGCCCTTGTTGTACTAATTAATTGAATATTGGCTAGCTTTATAAATTGGCTAATTGCATACTAAATTGAAGTCCAAATGTTTCCCTTTACATTGTAATCACCCTGGACAAGTGATCAGTCAGAATACTCATGAGACATTTTGTCCATTCATCAGTTTTGTTTAAACAGCTGTTAGTAAACCTTGTTCAAGGTAAGAGGATATCAGTTTTATGTCTGAAACCTATTTATGGCGTTAAAGTGTGAACAACATTTAAGATGTTAGCAGGAAAAGCATAAAACTGTTTAGTTCTCCAAATGTCCAGTTTCAAATAGTATTCATATTCAGGAGGTGATGTCAATGTATGAAAGTGGAGTGCCCCTTGGTGAAGTCTTTCCTTTGTCTATTTTGTGCTCTTGACAGAAAGTGTTATGTTTAAAAGGATTTTTGATGTATTGCACAGACAGCAAAGTTTAAATGTTCCTTACACTGAACTTAGTAAGATTGAAGATAAATTCAGTAGGAGAAATTTATTGACTACTTATATTGAATACTGCTTAGATGAATATTGCTGAAGTGCAGTATCTTGTCACATCAGCGAATCTTTTTTCAAAATAAAATAGAGCTATTGGAAATTTACTGTGCTGGGTTAAGAGAAATTCAGTTATGTGTAACTACTTTTGTTCATTTTGCAGCATGAGCAGTTAATGGAGTAAATTGATTTGAGACACCAATGTGCTATAAAAGATGATACAAAGCTTTTGATTTTTATCTCAGGGAAACAATACAAGTTGTAAATGGCATCAGACTTTCAAAAGTCCTGTCCAATCTAGGATTCGGCTGCTAAAATTTCTCACCATTGCTACCACCAGTTCCACCAGTGGGAGCACGAGCGTACGAAAGCTGCCATCAGCAGGTTGGCATTTAACCAGCATATTGTGTTATGAGCAGGGTTAGATGACATGCAACTACAACCCTGCCAGTAACCTGAAGGCCTGTCTATATCCGTGATCCTCCTATTGCTTCTGCTGGCGGAATTGAACCAGTACTAGCAATGTTGGGAAACGTTAGCTCCATGTCTGCAAAATGAAATAAATTACTAGTTTGACAAGATCTGATTTACAACACCATAATACCCTGACAGAATTTTAAACAGGGATTAGTTCTGTGAAACTAGTTGTTCTGTGTAGACAGAACTGAATCATGCCACATCCCCAGGTCTCCAACGTAGTGTGATAACATAGTTAAAACATGCTTTGGTCTTGTTTATGCAGGCAAGACTGAACAATTCTTTAACCGTGTCAGGGCTCTGCTGTGTTGTAACTTGGTCCCCCAATACAGTAGGATTTTATCGTATTAGGAGTGAGAAGAATTAAATAAGCTTTTTTAGGAGATGCTGTCAGGGTTAATAGGCCCAAATCTGGATCTTTCTTAATGTGTGTGTACCTTTTTCTAGGATCTTCCCGGTTACTTACATTTTCCAGTTTTTAAATGTCATTGCAATCCTGACTTAATTATTATGGGGTTTTAAAATAGCCTTTTAAAAAAAACTGGTGCACAGTTCCTCTGATAGGAAGCCTTTCGAGATGTGATGGGAGCTTTTGTATAGCATGCCTTTCTGTTCTGTTTTTATATGCAAGCAGTAAATTGAAATTTACAAGACTTCTGCTTTGGGAAATCAATCCTGTTCCTTGGTGCCTCAGAGAGAGAGAGAGAGACTTGTAAATTTCACTTTATTGCTTATAGGGAAGAAGGCCAGAGACTGGCCTTTGAAAAGTGAGCAACACCATATTGCCTAGGAGGCAGTTTATGGAAGAAATGCTGCAGAAGCAGAGATGAGTAAGAAAAGAGCAATTCCCAGAGATAGATCAGGGGAAAGAACCTAGGACTTGGAGGGGGAGTGTTCAGAGCTACGTTGATGAGACTATGCTGAAGGGAATAAAAGAAACATTAGGAGACAATTATACATTTCTCATGGAATGGCAAGCCATCGTTCATGTAGCCTTGTTCTCTGTTACAGACTTCCTTTTGCTTCACAAGCACATTGCTGCACCTTTTGGGTAATGGAGTAGCTCTGTGCTTCTCTCCAGTATGGATGATCTTGCCATAGTTAAGACCATAACTCAGGGAATCAGTGGTGATGCTAATTTATTTTTTAAAAAAAATTAATTTATTTCGAGGGACATGTGTAGTGAGCAACAAAGATTCTTAGGCATTAACCCTTCCTACTCTCTCTTTAATAAGAGATGCACATCCTCAAACACCAGTCAGTAAGAGGGCATGTTCTTTTCCAGCTTCTAGGGAGTTGAGTGCCCTTATGAATTTTTAAAAAGCTTTCTTCAAAACTTGAGTGCAACCTTCTGTTCTTGTTTTATAAAAGGACCTGTACGTTGTGTGTCTGGCATCAGTCTGACCCAATTATGATGTATTTATAGAAAGCCATTTTAATGTTATCCAGTTATCTCAACAGCTCCTTTCAGAAGCTCCCCAGTAGCTTGGCTGTTGACACAATTTGTGATGTGTGGAAGCAAGATGAAGAGGTGATTTCATGTTTTCTTTGTCTTGTTTTTAACAAAGTGCCTAGCTGGTTTTGCATTGAGTTTGAGAGAGGCACGTATAAATCGAGAAAAATAGAATAAATATGTATATACAAAAAGGTGGTTTGTGCCTACTGCTAGCCACAGTTGTTTAGGCAGGATCCATAACCTTCTTCTGGTATGTGTCGTCTTCCTTTTTTTATTTTTGTCAACCCAGAAAAGTAGTCTTTGACTCGAATATGCCGTAATTTGTGATATTCTCCCGAACCCTCCATCTGTGGCTGCTCTGTGAGCTAACAGGCTTCGCGCCATCAAGATTCTGGGCCTTGTTGCTAAGCTGCAGCACCCAGTGTTGTAGGGTTACTGCTAACTTGTCAGCGTGAAGATTCTTCAGTGCACCCTCACCCACAATCCAGGGGTCTCCACTTGCAGGTGCCTTGAACAGACCTGTACTGGTTAAATTTACTTTCTGAATACTCCCTCGTGTCAGACTTCCCAGTTTGTATCAGTTCAGGGTATTCCTCCTGTGACTCTCTCTCTTACTTCAAATCACAGTTGGCTTGGACTGATCTTGACAACTCAGAATCTGAATTCCTCTTCCAGTCAGTAGTGTTATATAAATATGAGATAATTCTGGGAAATGCAGCTAAGCCTTCCCTGCCTCCTTTTGTGCCCTAGAGGAGAACATGTGTCTTCCTCCCAAGTGACAACTTCACCATGATGCTTTCTGTGAAATAGCCCACTAGAGTGTGTTCCTGATTCGTTTTCAGTGAAGTCAACTAAAGTACCTGGAAGCAGTGACACCTGTAAGTCTTACATTTTGGATAGCAAAAAATGTGCAATCACACATCAGTTGTGTTTTGTTCTTTTAATTTACCTAGAACAGTGGCTTTCAACCTTTTTAGGCTGCTTCCCCTTTCCAAATAATGTAGTGTACTACGTACCCCCATCTGAGATAGGGTCATAAAATATCTGATTAGATCGCCAAATCTTATTAAATAAAATGCGTTGTCTACCATGACAGGATTTTTCTTGCATACTCCCTGACCAGAGATTGTGTACCCCTAGGGGTAAGCGTACTCCAGTGTGAAAACCACTGCCCTAGAAATTACTACTGTCTCCTGTAGGAGCAATTCCTCTGGTTCTAGAGAATAATGGGTTACATTTGTGCTACTGACTTGTGTACAGTTCTCTAAATTGCCCTCAGAAAAACAATGAAAAGCCTTTTGGGAGTCTGGAAGCTTAGGTCTTTCATCATATTTTCTTTCCTCGTGCAAAGAGGTATTTAAAAAATGAGGAGCGGAGAATACTGAAAATGTTTGTGAAATTTTCCCCTGATATTTCTTTTTTTTGTTTGTTTGTTTTTAAATAAATAAATTTGAAAATTTCAAACCATGATAAGCTTTAACTATCATTCTCCAGCCCGGTAAGAAAAAATGACATTAATTTGACCATGCTTACATGTGGTGTCTCCATCAAGATACCATTAGAATCATTTGCAGCAGAAAGTGGGCTGGGATCCAAAGAGAAATGGCATCTGTGAGAGGAGCGTGTGAGTTTTCAGAACACTCAGAGGGGAAAGTGGGAGGTGATCTTTGACAGCCTGATTACATGCAGCGTTGTGGTCGCCGTGTTGGCCCGAGGATATTAGAGAGACTGTGTGGGAGGTAATATCTTTTACTGGACCAACTTTTGTTGGTGAGAGAGACAAGCTTTTGAGCCACACACCGTTCTTTTTTCCCCAGACCTGAAGAAGAGTTCTGTGTGGCTCGAAAGCTGGTCTCCAGTAAACTGATTACAGGCAGAAACATGCAGGAAGGAAAAATTCCCCAGTGAAACACGAGTTTCTTTAAAACTCCTCTCATCAACCCTGCTATGAGACTCCTGCACTTCTCTTCTATTAGACTCCCAGAACTTCCATTCCTTCCATCTTCCTATTTAAAGAAGAAATAATTATTGTTCTCTATTGCTATTGCTCCATGAGATGTGAATCATAACAGATTAGTGAGAGGCTTGAAACCATGGTTTGGCATCCAGTGAACAGTAGTTAAGTCCCGGCCATATAGAATATACCAAAAAGGATATGTAAGCATGCCGCAAAAGGAACAAAGGGTTCAGTTTCCTATTATATCTAAGACCCCAAATAAAATTCTCTGGCTACACCCATTTGAAAATCAAACACTGTTACAGATTAGGGCCTCAGATAGCATGATGAGACGCAAAGCCTGAACACAGAGAGATGGAACTGTGGATGTAGTCATGCTATTGCATCATCCACTACTTTATTGCTATCATATCTGGATGATTGACATCAGTGGAATTCTAAACTGATACTTGAGAGATTAAGTATCAATTTTCTTTGATGTAATCACACATGCCTCCATAAGTAATGGGCTTAGCTAAATAAAGTGAAGAGTTTAACATTTAAATGGAGTGTATGTCAAACAATTACACCATCTGTCTTTAACAGAGCTGTGCAGGATGCTATCTAGCTTCAATCCACAAGTAATTAGCAGAGCAAAATAAGGATTTAAATTCAAAATATCTATTTATCTTTAGTCACACATTTCTACGTTTTGTTTTGTTTTCAGGCCTGGACTTCACTGGCTGAACTTCAAAATTTGAAATCTGGATGATATAAAAAAATGTTAGAACATCTAACCTGTGAAATAGTTACTTTATTATGTCCTAGGACACAGTCGTTCTAGGTCTGTCCCAGCATTTAGCCAGGGCCATAATAATAATCTGATTTCCTATGTCAGGCTCCATTTGAAATACTTATTTGCAGTACAGGGTGGTGGTTGCAATGTAACTGGTTTGTACTGATTTATTCTCAAGCTACTTATTAGATCCATTTGTTGAGCCTGTGCAAGTCTAAAGAGAGAACCCTGTTTTTAAAAAAGCATAGGGGGTATTCTCAACATGGAGGCCTGCAATTCCCTCTCTCAAAATGTTTCTGATGGCCAGCTGTTGCAGAGGACACTTTATTTGTGAACTTTAAGCTACTCAACCCCCTCTTAGTTCCCAGAGTTTTATTAACTATTTATTTCTTTACTTGAAAGACTGGGAATGTTGGCGTTTGTTGTTTTTTTTTATTATTCAGAGTAACATTAGGTTTCCCAGAAGGGGACAATTACTGTAATCTAAACATTACAAAGAGGCGAATATTTGCTGAATGCTATTAATATATTTTGAGGGAATTAATTTGCTTAATATATTAAATTGCTTCCCAGTGACAGAGGCAGAGTTAAGGTTGTGCTGACTTTTCCACTGTAATCTCTGGTTTCCAGGGTTTTATAATTCTGACATGAGAATTCCATCCCAGCTGAAAGGCAGATGACATGAGTCTCAGCCCAGAGGGCTCATTTTTTAAATGCTTTTTTTGTTCTTGCCTAACTGAAAAACAAACGTGTTTTTATCAAAACAAAATGCTGCAAGCTGTAAGTTTTTGCCAAGGTTCAGTCTGAGTTGGTATTGACTGTTGTGATATAGCGAGGACAGTAGGAGTGTGGTGGAAGGGAGGTATGTGAGCCCCAGAATGCTCAGGGCTCTGTTCCCTGCTGACTAAGAGCCATTAGGGGGCAATTAGGAGCAGCTGGGGCCAATGAAGGACCAGCCAGGTGCTTCATAAAAGCCCTCTGCCCCAAACAGTCAGGGTGCGAGCTGGAGGAGTAGGAGTGCCGTGCTGTCGAGTGGATAGGAGTGCTGACTTAAGTGGAGGAGCAGACCAGAGTGCAGAGTTCTGTGGACAAAGGAAGGTACGCAGCTCAAGGAGCCAAAAGGAGGGGGAAAATTAGCCCAGGGGAAGATAGTGCAGCTGGGACCACGGTGCCAGCTCACATAGCTGCTTCTCATAGGGCCCCTGGGCTGGGACCCGGAGGAGCAGGTGGGCCCGGGTCCCTACTCCCCTCCTTAGGGAAGACGGGATGACTGGAGACGCCCTGGCCCACTACAGACAGTACAAGCGTGGGACCCGCTAGAGGGGAGCCGACGGCTTGCCACACTGTATACATTTCTCTGGTGGCTCCATCAGATTCTGCAGAATTTATATGTTATTTAATTTTTAAAGTTTCTAGCCTTGATGAATGAAAAGAGACTCTTTTGAATGTGAACCAGTGTACTGCAGTCAAGCAAAATCTGCAGAAAGCCAGTCAGAAACAGTAGCTCTGAGAAATGGGAACTGGTCCCATTCATCATAGCAACATTATGACGGCAATTTAGATATCAACATATTAACTTTATCACTGTGTACTCCTTTAGGAGACATGTCCAACTAAATTTATTTTACAATGAAAACAGGACCTTAAATATTTAGAAAAACCCAAAGGTCATGTGAGGAAATGTGTGTTAGTTTTCTCTGGATTGCCTGTATTTTGTCTCTTATTTTACATTTCATGGAATGTCTAAGTTATTTGGTTACTCGTTAGAATTGCATAATGAAATATCTGAAACATATGATCTGTGATGTAGCATTCTTTCAGGAAATGACCTTGAATAACATAGAACCCTTTTAACATGAGGATTTGAGTGGCAGATGTAAAGCAGTAGTCTTGGTGAACAAGCTATACCCTCTTTAGACTCAGATAAGTATCATAACCAAACTTTCTCTTATCTGAGAGCCAGATGCTCCCATGTACTGTGTGACATGCAATGAAAGAGAATGTCAGAACAGATTTTAAAATGTCACATTTAAGGTCCTCCATAAGAATGAAGAAACAGTCTTCTATGTTGTCATCCTAAAAGGAACAGCATAAATGTAAATATTCACATTATAGGAAGCTAGGAATGGCTGTACTGGATCAGAGCCATATCCTTCATTTACCACATAAAATGAATAGCCTGCAGTCATGCTTTGGGCTATGATACTGTCGGATGCAGCAAACTAAGCAAGGCTGGGCTGGATTAGTATATGTATGAGCGAAGTTCAAGATGCCACAGGAGGTGGCTTTAGTGATTCAATGGCAGGATGCACCCTGAGAATTTATATTGAAACACTGGCCAAGACTGGTTTTAGGGTGCATTATATTTCTGGAAGTGCTCTTTTTCACATGAGATGCAACCTGGGTCCTAGCCACTTATAGAATCATAAAATATAGGGCTGGAAGGGACCCCCTTCACTGAGCAGGACCAAGTAAACCCAGACCATCCCTGACCTATTCTTAAAAATCTCCAATGACTGGGATTCCACAATCTCTCTTAGAAGCCTATGCCAGAGTTTAACTACCCTTATAGTTAGAAAGTTTTTCCTAATATCTAACTTAAATCTTCCCAGATTAAGCCTATTACTTCTTGTCTTACCTCCAACTCACATGGAGAACAATTGATCACTGTTCTCTTTATAACAGCCCTTTAACATATTTGAAGACTGTTCTCCTGCCCTCCCCTCAATCTTCTTTTCTCAAGACTAAGCATGCTGCTCAGTTATTTAATCTTTCTCATAAGTCAGGTTTCTTAAACTTCTGTCATTTTTGTTGATCTTCTCCTGACTCTCTCCAATTAGTCTATTTCTTCCCTAAAGTGTGGGACCCAGAACTGGACCCAGTACTGCAGCCGAGGCCTCAGCAGTGCTGAATAGAGCAGGACACTTATCTCCTGTGTCTTACATGTGACATTCCTGTTAGTACACCACAGAATGGTATTAGCCTTTTTCTCCATTACATCACACTGTTGGCTTATAGTCAATTTGTGATCCACTATAACCCTTAAGTCTTTCTGTAGTACTACCACCTAGCCAGTTATTTCCCATTTTGTAGTTGTCCATTTGATTGTTCCTACCTAAGTGAAGTACTTTACACTTGTCTTTGCTGAATTTCATTTTGTTGATTTCAGACCAATTCTTCAGTTTAAGGTCGTTTTGAATTCTAGTCCTCTCCTCCAAAGTGCTTGCAACCCCTCCTAGCTTGGTGTCATTTGTGAACTTTATAAGCATACTCCCCAATCCATTATTCAAGTCATTAATGAAAATATTGAATAGTATTGGACTTAGGACCGACCTCTCTGAGACCCTATTATATACATCCCCCCCACCAGTTTGATAGCAAACTACTGATAACTACTCCTTAAGTACAGTCTTTCAACCAGTTTTGCACGCCCCTTATTAGTTATTTCATCTAGACCATAGTTTTTCAAGCTGTGGTACACATACTCCTGGGGGTACGCAAGACACTGGCAGGGGGTACCCAGGGAAAAACAGAGTGAAGGGGAGGCGGGCAGCAGCTGCCAACTTCTGGGGAAGCCAGGCAGCAGCAGCCCGCTTCCCATCCGTTCGCAGCTCCCAGATGGGAAGTGAGTGGCAGCCGCCGGCTTCTGAGGGGGGCAGGTGGCAGCCACCCACTTCCTGCTGGGTCCCAGGTCCCAAGTGGGAGTCCGGCGGCAGCCTCCTGTGCCTCGTGAGATGGGTGGCAGCTACCTGTGCCCTGGCTCCAAGCCGAGGGACAGCCTCCAGCACCCCGGCTTGAAGATGGGCAGCAGCTGCCTGCCCACATCCCTAGGTCCTAGACAACGCGGAAGCCTCCTCTACCCCAGCTTGGATTAGGTAGCAGTCGCCCACCTCCTGGGCTAGCAGCCAGGCAGCAGCCGCCTGCAACTTGCCCAGGTGGCAGCCCCCCTACCTGGCTCAAAGCGTAGTGCCCAGAAAACTTGTCAATTTCACTGCTCTGTGACAGCCCCATATTTGATCAGTTATCCTCTTTCCTGTGTGTGTGTGTGTGTGTGTGTGTGTGTCTCTCTCTCTCTCTCGCCCTCCTTTCCTGTCTCTCTTTCACCCCTTCCTCCTCAAATCTATGGCAAAGAATTTGGCATGGCGCTTTATATTCCTCAGCATCGGCATACCGCTCAAAGTCTCCTAGCTTTGACCAACATCACCTCTAGCCCAGGTACATACTTGAGTTGTGCACCTGTGGTGTAAAGGTGGTAACCTTACCCACACTAGATCTGACATCTGTCATATCACGGCCTTATATACTCAGCCCTTCTTCCAACATATGGTTCATATTAGTCTGTTAATATAAAATCCCATGGAAAATTGAGTGTTGGGGTACTTATTACAATTTTCAGAAGTTAGGGGCTACTTGCTTCTTAAAAGGTTGAGAAACAGTGGTCTAGACCACATTTCCCTAGTTTTCTTATGAGAATGTCATGTGAAACAGTGAAAACTTATTAAAACGAAGATCTATCAAGTCTATAGCTTCCCCCTGTCCAAGCCAGGAACCCTGTCAAAGAAGGAAATTAGGTTGGTTTGGCATGCTTTGTTCATGACAAATCCATGTTGGCTATTGCTTATAACCCTTTTAGCCTCTAGGGGCTTATAAATTGATTGTTTAATCATTTGTTCTAGCAATTTGTGATAGTTAAATATCTTGTGGCACTTTCATGAGAGAAGAGCTGTTAAATCTGGTGTCATGGTCAAATACAGTCTTATGTCCTTCCTTCCTAAATTGTAATTAATTGCAATTGGACACAATAGTCTTGTTCTAAATATTTAGTGTTGCTGTTAACCATCTGCCACTGACCCATCTAGAAGCTGACTATTTCTGGGCCAGATAAAAGTGATCCATATGTTTAATTTAATATATTACTATAAATCTAATACTGATAGGATTTGCTGGGATTAAAAAGTGGCCTACAAGTAGAAATGATTGTTTAATATATTCTCTCTTCAAAAATATTTGTTGAAGTTCAGGTAAGGTTGTTCAAGTGCATTTACCATCAGCACAACTATAAAACAAACAAACAGGAAACACTAGTGAAGCATACAACCCATGCAACCTACAATCTGTGATTTCACATTCTCTGCATTTACTCAGCCTATTCAGTCTCACCCACGCCCCCCAGTCATGCATGTCTCTGCCTTCTCCCGGCACATGCAAAGTGCAGCCTTAACTGTAATTATAAGTACTGGGGTCACACTTTTTGGATGCAGGTGTAGGGAAGAGGCATGGTTGTGCTGAATGTGAATGAGGCAATATGGAGAAGGTAAAATCATGATTGTAGGTTGTGAAAGTTGTGTGGAGTCTTAGCCTTTTGGTTTCCTGTTTTTTCTGAGTGTGTTTGGTGGTAAAGGCACTCAAGGAACCACTACTGTTCTTTCAACCAAGACTTTTGTTTGGAGTAATATAAATTCATATTTTACTTGAAATGGCATCTTTTATCCCAAAGGACCCTAAACTACATAGATGGATCACAGGGCAACCCTCAAAGGTACACCACCATGGCATCAATAAACCTTAATTTGGCCACTTTACATATTGTGTAAACCTTGCTCTCTCAAAACCTCAATGCACACCCTGGCTGACTTTTTTAGTCTCTTCCACCTCTGTTGCCCCCACTGCACAGCCTATGTTCTTGGCTCCTGTTGGCTCTGTAAGGAATGCAGCTGGTGAGACTGGTTGGCAATATTGGAAAAGAGGCGTAGAGGAGCAAACTTTACAGTTCCATCTGTTGATCTTGGTGAAGCTCAGTGAGATTGTCCTGAATTAGGGGCCTCCCTTTTTTATATTTAATTTTAAAATTTGAAAAGCAATCTATGTCCAGCATATTATCAGAAAGTTTGGGAGTATTATATAAAGTTTGGAGAGGGAGCAACTGTGATGGCCTACCTCACTCCACCAATAGGTAGCCTTACATAAAATTCCATAAAACCCTCAAAATCTCAGTTTAACAAGAAGATGCGATGGCTTGGAAGAGACCTCTTTCTCCACAAGACTATATATTTATATTATATATTTAACTAAACACAATGGATACTGTTGAAAAGAGTGATACATTTAAAGTCTATTAATAAATGAGTATTCACATAGTCCAGTTAATCTGTCCTGGCATTGTTGAAGAAAGAACGCCAGCCCTGTTTAAAATCAGTGTTTTCCCTCGAGCACTCCTGCAAGTCTCTCAGTAGATGCCAGTTTGTAAGTCTGCTGAGTCCAGCGTTACAGTATGTGCTAGGAGACGCTTTCCAGAATATGCGCCTCAGTATAGTGTGCTGAGTGCATCAAATGGCTAGTTAAAAATACCGTCATACTTAGGGACTGGTTTAGATGGTGATTGATCTAAAACATGCATTCTAGATTCTGGCCTCTTCCTGAAAGCAGTTTCTGTTTTGTTCCTCTCTTCCTGCAGATACCAGCAGCAGTTCAGACATGGCTTTAGGTTTTGGCCATGCTCCTTCATTCCACATACCCACATTTTTTGCCTCAACACTGCAGACAGAGTGGGGTGGTCAGCATTCTTGCCTTAGGCAATAGCATTCCAGGAGCAAATTCCTGGGGTTTTGAACACCAAATTGGACCATCTTGAAGCTCCTTCTCCTATTTGTCCTTCCTTCCCCCATAACGGCAGAGCTAACAGAAAGGTAAGAGGTCTCCGTCTGTGAGGAGACCTCAGGAATTTCAGAAAGCAAGCTCTGCTGCAACTGCTGTCAGCCTACGGAGTCATGCTCTGCCAAGAGAAGGACTTTAGAGTGTGGATGGGTTGTTTGGGGGGGGAAGGGAGGCCTCTGCATCCATCCCCCACAGCAGCCAAGATTTGCCTAGAGACCTCTTTTTTAGAGCAAATAATTTCTCGTTACTTTGAGATGTAGCATGCCAGATCATTTTCACCAATCAGGGATTCCTCATAGGTAAGTCCAAAAATCCTGCCCCCCAATCTCTCCTTACTCAAGTCCACAACAAAAGGGAAAAACAGCTTCAGAATTACCTGAATAGCTGGTCTCAGTTGAATAATAGTAACCTGGCAAGGAATCAGGTATCCATTCTTTGGGTATTCCCAAGAGGAAGGTCTGGCCCCCTTGAGGCATGCATTTCCTCTCTAACTGCATACGGGATGAGGAGCACAAGGGATCATGATATCCTGGCCATCTTAGACCTCAAGAGGAACTGAACAATTCAGTGAAGAAGATGAAATTCAGGATGGAGACTCTACCTTTCGTAGGCCTTGCTGGAGCGCTAGGTATAGCTAACAGTATGAACCAAAGGCTGTGAACCAGAGTAGGCCTGGCCTTGGCAAAATAACACACTAGGTATTAGCTAATACCATGTAAGCATACTCTTGACAGTCGAGGATAGCACAAAACAAATCTCTCAAGTAACTGTGTAAATGCATTCCTAAGAGACGGTACAAGAACATACCGACACCTCGTAAGATAAGAATGGGATGACAGGATAAGGATGTTTTGTTCAAATTAGCAGGTACAAGGAGAAGGATGTTTTTTGTACAGTATTAAGGGAACAAGGGAGCTTCAGGTACCTCCTTCCTTCCTTGATTTTAACAGCAGCTAGTTCTATCTTCTTGACCTGAGATCTTTCTAAAGTGCTACAATCCTTGTATCCCTTCAAGCCAGTCACATCTATTTCCCCAGGTTTCCTCTGCATAAAGACATGCTTCCTGGTTACTATCACTTTTTTTCAAAAATTTTGAAACCTCTGCATTTAGAAGACCCAAGGATTATTTCATCTTTCTCCTGTACAAGGTGTTGATCATACTCCTAATTAATTCATTGCTAAGGTTAACTTTTCCACACATCAGAGGAGAGCCTTGTTCCCTTAACACTATAGGAAAACCATGGCATGTGCTAATGAGCAGTAGAAATTTATCTTGGTACATATATTTGTTTCCTTTCACCCTAAATGCTTACGGAATTAAAGTCTACATAGGTAGGTTGATTGGGTGATGTATGCTGAAATACCTATTCAATGACAGATAAACAGATTCCTGAAGGGATCAAAGCCCACTTTACATGTTCCACGACAGTCTTCTGGGCAGAAAGGGGGTCAGCCCCCACATGAAGAACATCTGCAAGATTGCTACCTGGTTGTCTTTCTTAGTGCATGGACATCTTTATAAAGCCCTACTGGCTTGAACTTCATTCCTCTGCAGAAGCACCCTTTGATAGAACAACGCTCATAACTATGGTCCCCAAATAGATACTACTAATTTTTGTAGAGGGGAACGGTCTTCTGTCTGTTTTACTTTTTTTTTTTTTTCTGTACTACTTGTCACTTGATTTGCTTTTTGGGACTGATCTCCCCCAGTCCCACGCAATCTAAAAAATTGTTTGGGCATCTCTATGATAGTCTCATTTTGAATCCATGTAGACAGCAATCGTAGTTTTTACTTTACTTTTATTTAAATATGTAGTAAGATTTCATTACTTCAATATAGCTTTGAAAGTATTTGAATGGTAACTGGGCAGAAAAGGCGTGACCAGGCCCTGGAACACTGTGAATAAGTGTGAACTGCATCTGGCATTTGTAGAGAGAAAGGTGCAAGGCAAAATGTCTCAATTCCAGAAAGAATGAATGATTTTCCAATCAAATCAAATGAAAATTTGCTTCAGTTTGCTGAATGTGGTGTGTTGTTTCCCTGAGACCATACACAATCTCTGAAAGAAATAGAATCGACCACACTTGTATATATATATATGAGCTCAGATTTATGACCCTGTCAGTGAAGAGACTTGGTACGATTGGCTTAATACTTTCCTAGCTTGGGATATTGAAACATTCTATGAAAAAAACTTATATTCATGTGTGAATTCGATCCAAAAATGATGGATCAGGGTTGCCTTTTTCATACAATGTTTGTAAGCCACTGAGTCACTTGCTTGGCGAGTCAAGATTCAGCCAAACTGAATCCGAGACTGCCTCAAAATTTATAGTGTTCAAAATCTGGACCATTGCAATATCAGCCCTTCTATAATTATGAGTTTAAGCATGGAGGCCAGAGAAGAGAGATTGTGTTCTTAAGTTGTATAACGGTGGTATAAATATTAAAAGGATTGCTTTTGGCAGAATTGTGTTGGTATAGAATAAATTACTTACATGTATAATTAATTGCTTTAAATAATCATTCTACAGAATCTTTCTTAGATAAGTTCTTATTCAGATGGATCCCAAAGGAATTAAGTATCTAAAACTGAGGATTGCAACAAATTGAAAGAGGACTTTAGCATTTGCGATAATTTCTTTAATGGGAATCCTTAGGAGCTAGTCATCTCTGCTCTTAAATTTGGGGAGTAGAGTTTTCCTAATTAAAAAGGATTATACAGCTTTTTCCCCCCATCCAGTATAGAATCTTACTCTCCTCCGTTGATGAAGTATAGTAGTAATGGGGAGATAGATAAAACAAAACTAGGGGCCCTCAATGTGCATGGACAAATGGTTTCTCAAAACTGGTGACGGGACTAGAAGTGCTAAATATCAATATTGTTGTGGATATTCATTTTACTGTGCATGGGTCTGATAGACTTTAATTGACACCATACATCCCTGTGAAGAGAGCAAAGGGACTCTTTTCTTAACTAAATTAGACCTAGTATTACTTTTGCTTCACTGTCGAACAGTATCTACTAATGGCTGATTATACTTCATTTATTGTGCTTTTTTCCTCCAAACATTGCCAGCATTCCTAGTCTCAAATCATGGGATATATCCTTAAAGAATCTGTTAGGTCGTCATTTTGAGGATATCCATTATTAGGACTAGATGGAGATAACAGCACTGGGGCTATCTGTTTAACAGGGGCATGTTGTACTCATTTCAGATGCTTCAGGATAAAAACACGAGCTACCAAGATCAATGTTTTTTATTTACCTGCAACTTAGATCAATTATTTGGCATCTGTTTGGTAAGTTTAATTTAATAGATGTAATTTAAATCACAGAACCAATTAAATTGTGTATGCTGTAAGTAAGATGAACTTAGTATTTAATTGGCACTATTTACAGTGCAAGGTCAAATTATTTTTACAGTAATGAGATGTGAGCATCTTGGATACAGGTAGGCCATTGAATCATAGAAATGTAGGGCTAGAAGGGACCTTGAGAGGTCATCTAGTCTATTTCCCTGTGCACAGGCAGTACCTAGTATACCTAGACCATTCTTGACAAGTGTTTGCCTAACATATTCTTAAAAACTTAGAGTGGTGAGGATTCCACAACCTCTTTTGGAAACCTACTCCAATATTTAAATAGCCTTATAGTTAGAAAGGTTTCCTAATACCTACCCTAAATCTCCCTTGCTGCAGATTAAGTCACTTGCTTCTCGTCCTACTTTCAGTGGACATGGAGAGCAGTTAATCACTGTCTTCTTTTATAACAGTCCTTACCATATTTATCAGGTTGCCCCACCCCCAGTCATCTTTTCTTAAGACTAATTATACCCAGTTTTTTTAATCTTTCCCATAGGTCAGGTTTTCTAAACTTTTTATCATTTTATTATGTGTATACTGCAAAATCTTAGGGAGAAAATTCACACCGATGCTACCTCCATGTTACTTATACTGGAATGGGTGTAATTAACAAATTCCTAATGTAGACGAGGCTGTAGTAAAAGGTTCTGGGAGTATGTGTATGTAGCAAACAGAAGGATCCTGTGCTCCAGAGTATAAATTGGTGAAATTGTAAAGTTATTTTCAGTGATCTAATAATAATAAGTACTACCTCACTCTGATGTAGCACTGTGCATCAGTAGTTCTCAAAGTGCTTTTATAAAGGAAGTATTTTCATTATCCCCATTTTACAGGTGGGGGAAATGGAGATAGAGGTTAATTAACTTACCCAAGGTCAACCAGCAAGCCTATGGCACAGCTGGGAATGGAAACTGAGTTTCCTGAGTCCCAGTCTAGTGCTCTTATTCACTAGGCTATACAACCATAATGATATGCAAAGATACTTTGGGGCAATATACACAGAGCAGTAACACTATAATACAAGGCTTGATGTTAGTAAAAGCAAAACAACATAATACGTAGTGTCTGAGTATCTTTTTAAGTTATTATGCATTAGCTGGCAACTTCAAATAACTTTGTAATTTAACCAGCTTCAATCTCTGCATTATGGGATACTTCATATCCAGATCCAGATCCAAACCCAGATTCTCCTTCTGCATGTATATAAAACCATCTAATCATTTCTTGCACTGCAAGTTCACACCCTGTCTGATTAGCGGTGACATCTAGTGCACATTAAATACAAAGCTCATCTTACTTTACAGCATAAGTAAGCTGGTTTAGAGTTCTTATCAGTTACAGCTAAAAATTTCCCCAATGTTGTACAGAATGTATTGGCTCTAAAGAGAGGATGTGCTATAGCAAGTCTGAAGCAAGATATTTATTCTTGGTCTTCAATCTAGCCAATACACAACGACCAAATACAATCAGTCTCCGAACTGGTGTCTTCTGTATGCACAGTGGCTTCAGCTTGTTAGGAAATGTTCCTTAGTCAACAGAAGTTGTAAGGCACTACTGTATATAATGGGAATATTGTTATAGGCTACCTCACTGCAATAAGACGTAAGTAGCACTATATGAGAAGGCAGTTGCGCGATAAATAGAACAGATTGTATTGACTCAAGTTTCTTGATGGTTTCCATAGGTAGAGGCAGGTTTTACATTTCCTGTGGTGTGAAATTCTCAGAATGGACTAGTAGGCTTCATTATTCATAAATCCTTTTATTAACACACTAGTAGATATCTACATAAATATTTAATGACACTAGGGTGACCAGCTAGCAAGTGTGAAAAATCGGGACAGAGGATGGGGGGTAATAGGCACCTATATAAGAAAAACCCCCAAATATCGGGACTGTCCCTATAAAATCGGGACATCTGGTCACCCTAAATGGCACCTATGATGTTATTGATCATCATGTGTATAATGACATGTCTGCCTTTCTGTATTATGGATATTTTGCAGTGCAGAGGTGAGAGAGTGGTCAGTGTACATACAGTTTCTAGTTGGCAAGCCCTGATGGGGCTCATAACAGAAGAAAAACAAAGACTATTGTTTCACACTCTAAAATATTAATTTGTATAGCGTGAAGTATGCAGAAAAGTGAGGAAGTAAGTCCATAAGAATGACTGCGTTCAGTAACCAAAATGTTAACCACCTGGCTTTTAATTTAGAGCCAAAAACATTCTAATTAAATGTAGTGTGGGGGGGAAATCAGAAATGTAATGGAGAAAATGTAGATTTTGTCTTGGGATATGCAAAGTTGGCTGTGGTAAAGGGCATTTGCAGGGAGCTTTGAGAATTAAAGAAATTGGATCCTGAAGTTTAAAGCATCAAGCCATTTTAGAAAGTTATTTGTAGGAGAGAAAACTAGAGGTAGTGCTGGACTGTAGTTTGACACTCTCTGAGCAATGTAATCTCAAAAATAAGTATCTGCTGTTTAAGGTCTACATTTGAATAGTGTTCATAAATGTGAAACTAAAACGAGTACTTAATCAGGGAAAGTTAGACATCATTAGTTTATACCATTTCTTCTCTCTTCTTAAGTAGTTTTTAATTACAATAATAGCTTCCAGATTTTTTTCACTATATTTAAGCAGGTTTGCTCTGTTTAATAATTTAAAGCTTCTTGAAATTGAGGAGGGGGCTAGTGGAGTAGCCTAGATTATCCCATTGAGACCTACATGGTATATATTGAGGAAGACAGTTTTGAATAGGATTGTTTGTTTGTTTATTTATTTATTATACAGCAAAATAAGCTAATTGCTGTAAAACTGTAGCAAACTGAAAGTTCTTACAGCTGACTTAAAGGAGATGGCATTTAAAAAAATATTTCACACAAGTTCAGGTTAACTCACAAGTTATATTGTGCATTGCTTATTCCATTTCAATCAAGGTGACTTTTTGACAATACACATCTGTCAGTAGGATTTTCCAAGGAAAAGTGAATTGACTGTTACTCCCTGTGATGGTCCCATGTAAGGACTTCCATTTAAGCTCCTGATTTCCACTATTTGCATGAAATGGTCTAAGTGATAGTGTGTATGTTCAAGTTATTGTCCTGCAAATTTATTTTTTCTGTGATTTAAAAACATTTTTGATGCAGGTTTGAAATTAATTCACACAAATGAATCTGAGGTTTGCTATAACAAATTCATAAAACTAAGTTCCATAAAACCTTCTTAGAAGCTACTGGAACAGAGAAAGACAGCCTTTCTGACTTTTCTGAATTTTTCTCTTATTTTGATAGCATGGGGTCACATTGACATTTCTGTTATGCATTGTCTCTCTAATAGGACATGTCCTAAATTCTCAAAGTGAGTTGCTTCAATAAAATGTTCTTTCTCTTCCCTCTGTTAGGTTATTTACTTTCTAGAAGAGAGGGACAAGCAGGGTCCCCTGAAAAGCCACTGTCTGATCTGGGTCGTCTCTCGTACTTGGCCTACTGGAAAAGTGTCATATTAGAATACCTTTATTGCCACCATGAAAAACAGATCAGCATCAAGGGAATGAGCCGAGCCACTGGAATGTGTCCACATGATATTGCCACTACCCTACAGCAGCACAGCATGATAGACAGGAGGGAAGACAGGTCAGTAAAGCCATATACTACTTGGAGGGTACTTATGATGTCACTGATTATTATTGTTTTACAATCATGTTTTCCTAGTTCAAAAAACCTCAAGTTTTTCTCCTCTCACTACCATGTGAAAGAAACACAAACCAGAGAACCTAACTGACTATACACAAGTTTAATCAGATGCACAGAGAAAGCAAAACAATGCAGTGTATCCCAGGGTGCTGAGGGAGTTGGCTGATGTGATTTCAGAGCCATTGGCTGTTATCTTTGAAAGCTCATGGCAATTGGGGGAGGTCCCTAATGATTGGAAAAAGGCAAACATAGTGCCCATCTTCAAGAAAGGGAAGAAAAGAGGATCCAGGGAACTAGATACGGTCAGCCTCACCTCAATCACTGGAAAAATCATGGAGCAGGTCCTCAAGGAATCCCTTTTAAGGCACTGGAAAGAGAGGAAGGTGATCAGAAACAGTCAACATGGATTCATCAAGGGCAAGTCATGCCTGACCAACCTGATGGCCTTCTGTGAAGAGGTGACTGGCTCTGTGGATGTGGGGAAAAGCGGTGGATGTGATATACCTTGACTTTAGCAAAGCTTTTGATACAGTCTCCCACAGTATTCTTATCAGCAAGTTAAAGAGGTATGGGTTAGATGAATGGACTATAAAATGGATAGAGAGCTGGCTAGATCATCAGGCTCAGCCGGTAGTGATCAGTGGCTCGATGTCTAGCTGGCAGCCAGTAACAAGCAGAGTGACATAGCATGTGAGTGCTTTGGAGAGAAGGTTTGTTAAAGAAAGTTAAGAGTCGGCTTGTGCTGGGGAAGGGAACCATGACAATCCCCAAACACTGTGTTGGTTTATATTTTGCGTTCAGTGCATTGTTTTGTATTTTAGGCCACACAGCCTCCACTAGCCATACAGCAAATTAAAATATAACATATATGAAAACAAACCATGAGATAAAATTTCCTGATTGGGTGGAATGAGTAGGATAATGAGGGAGACTCTCTATATAAGGAGTTGGGAAAATCCTTAAGTGTTATTTTTCCAGGGTTGGTTTTTGATGTGGTGTTAAAAATAATAGTATATGCCTGTAGTTTATAAATAGATGCTTCTTGATAAACGAAATAATCTCACCAGGGCCCAATCCTACAAACACTTCAGCACCATGAATAACTTCATGCCTGTGAACAGTTGTGTGCTCGGGTGCATTAAGATAGTCACATGTGTATGTGTTTGCAGGATTAGAGTGTTGTGTTTTCTGTGTCAGGTTCCAGACTTTTGATGTTGAAACCATAGTTCTGTTGTCTGTACAGCAGTGTGCCCTCCTTCTAGAATCCCCTGCACCATGAGAGAAGCATCCATAGGCAACAGCCACAATCAGAGCCCTGTTGCACTGGCATGAACAGATATGAAAGCACAAAGCCAAGTTCTTTGTTGGTATACGTTTGATGCTCTCTGTTGCCTTCACTGGGTCTGTGCAAGTTTACAACAGCAGAGAATTTGGCCCACAGTTACTGCCCCAAACAACGTCCAAACTTAAAAAGTGGCCCACAAAGGGTGGGAGACAGGAATTAAATCAAATACATGTGGTTTTTATATACATCTACCTGTGCAATTTCTCCCCTTCCCCAAATAATTCTACATAACAAGATAGATATGAAATAATACAAGGTGCCAGCTATGCCCTTCAGTTCATTAAGTTTCTTACAGGTGTTATGATAGAAGTGGGTCTCAAGGAAAACTAAAGGATTGCCTTGCTTTTTAAGTTGTTCATCTTAGAAAAGAGGATGGAGGATATGACAGTTCTATAAAATCATCGCTGGTATGGGGAAAGTGAAAAGGGAAATGTTATTTACTCCTTCACATGACACAAGAAGTCTAGAGGTTACCCAATGAAATTAATAGGCAGCAGGTTTAAAACAAGGCACAGTCAACCTGTGGAACTTATTGCTATAGGTTATGGTGAAGGCCAAAAGTAAAATTGAGTTCAAAAGAGAATTAGATAAGTTAATGGAGGATAGGTCCATCAATGGCTATTTAGCCAAGATGGGCAGGGATGCAACCACATACTTCCCTAAACCTCCAGCTGTCAGAAGCTGTGACTGGATGACGGGATGGATCTCTCGAAATTGCCCTGTTCTATTTATTCACTCTAAAGTGTTTGGCACCAGCCATTGTAAGAAGACACGATACTGGCCTAGATAGACCATTGGTCTAACACAAAATGGCTGTTCTTATGTATTATTTCTTCTTTGTTTTTTTATTAAAATACCTGTATTTGTAATTTGCTTTCCCGCCTGTTTACAGGACTGATACTCTGGTCACTAACTTTCCCAGTTTTAAGATCTATGGCGCCATGTATATTCTGCATTATCCTAATATATTTTGAATCAAAATTGGAGAGTTACAGCAGGAATGGGCAAGGTAGCTCTGGGGTCCATGCTCAGACATTTTCCACATGTCTGTAAAAATCAGCTGATGCCGGAGCATTCTCTTTTCCTATTAAATCCAGTTTAAATACCTGTCTTTTACCTTGTAAATTATTATGCTTATTTTTTTTTCTAATAAAAACACCAGAATGAGTTTCTTCAGCATGCATGTAAGGTATATTAATATGTATCTAGTTGGCTCCATCTCCTTCTTTATTTTTTACCCATTCCTCTATTTTCCAAAGCAGTTATTCAGGAGATTTAAGCTGTTAGATTGTTTTGCTTTATCTTGATGTTTTTCCTAAAATCAAAAGTCCTTTTTGAATTGTAGATTTGTAATCATTAGAAGGGAAAAGTTGATCTCAAGCCACATGGAGAAATTGAAAGCTAATCCACGTGTCAACGAAGTAGACCCTGAAAGTTTGAGCTGGACTCCACTGCTTGTTTCTAACGCTGCAGTTTCTGAAGAAGAGAGGGAAGCTGAAAAAGAGGTAATAACAGACATGGTCAATCTGAATTCCTTTCCTTTGGATTTCTTCTCCAGTCTTTACAATTCAGTACTAGCCCGTCTTAAATATAGCATTGTTTAACATTGTCAGATACTTACTTATGGGGAAAACTGCTTGTGAAACACTTTAGCACTAATTTATTATAACTCAGGGTTTTTGCAGGCTGTACAGTAAATTTTGAAAAATGAATATGAGAACTTAAAATGTGGTCTCACTTGTCTTGAAGTTGTACTTACTGCTCTTGAAGTAGTCTTGGGGCATGGAATCTGATCAGATTTGCTGCAGAGCTCAAAGGCTGCAGTGTCAATCGATTCTTTGTGTTTATGAATTTGCTCAAAATGATCCATGTCAGCGGGCATGTAATGTAGTGCTAACGGACTTAAATCAATTTGCTGCATCATTAATAGTGCTAAATATCCCATGAAATGCAATCTTCTTTGGTTTGTTATCCTAACTGTTGTAAAGGAGCTACTAGATGATTGAGCTGAAATGGTGTTGCTTGGTTAGGCAGGAGTGCTAATCAAGGTTGACTTACTGTAACTCTTTAGAGCTAAACTTAAGGATATGGCTAATACTGTTTCAGTGACCCATTATTTTAACCCCAACCCTTCAGGCTGAGCGTCTGATGGAACAAGCTAGCTGCTGGGAAAAGGAAGAGCAAGAAATATTCTGCACAAGAGCTAATAGTAGGCAATCACCTGCAAAAGTACAATCTAAAAATAAATACTTGCGATCTCCAGAGAGTGTGGCAGTGGTTGGGGAGCGAGGGCAATCCACAGAGCAATCTAAAGAAAGCAGTGAGGATGATGATGGGGATGAGAATCATCAAAGTTCACCTCCCCGGCTGACAAAACCACAGTCGCTGGCCATAAAAAGGAAGGTATGTTACCTTTTAGCACTTCAAATTGTTCAGAACCCATTATGATCGAACTATGTTCGTCAAAAAGATGTAAAAAAAAAAAAAAAAAAAAAAAAAAGGCAGTTTTTTTCTGTTCACCAGCATTGGTCACTGTTGATTCTTTATCTAAACTGGGTTTGCACAGTGAACTCTTCCTAGTTCATAGCTGTTTTCTCTCTTCTCTGCAATTTGGCTTTCCTTTTGGCTTTTTCCGTATTATGAAAAAATGGATGGTACTAACCGTCAGAATTAGATTTTATTTTGAAATTACTGACTGCCCTCTGCTGTTCAGGGTTGGTACTGATTAAACATTTCAATTGGTTCTTCCATACCCTCACTTGGGTTTTTCCCCCCTCCCCTTTGGGATGGAGTCAAATCTATTACGTGTTTTCTCCTGTTACAAGATTAGTAGGATAAGAATGTCTTTTGCAAGATATGTTTATGAAGCAAATGTATTTTTTAAGAAAAACTTTTCTCAAAATATTACATTTCTATTTTATTATACAAAGCCTCTTTATTCCAAGAAATATAATCCCCTAAATTCTGCTTAAACTTGAGTATTTAATTTAATTTTGCTGAAAATTACGTGATCACATTGAATGTTTATTAGCTTAATAATTTAAGAACCCTTTAAGACCATTAAGCTACTTGGCTTAATGCATGTATTTACATTGCTTTGGTGAGAATTTATAGATGAACGTGTCCCGTTGTGTATATTTTGGGTTAGAGAACTATAAGTTAATGTGAATCTTTGACATGAATAAGTGACAATGGAAATATAAGTCATTGAAATTTTAGCTGAACCTTGTTCAGACCCTTCTTTTCTACAGCTGCTGAACTGTAACATTCCGTACCATATTGTTGTTGTTTACACCAAGTGTGAGACTTGGACTATTTTTCTTGGCACTGGTCTATTTATCATTTTCTGCTTGTTTGTTTATAAGCAGCTTCACAATTTTCTGGAATCTGAAATCTAAAAGCGTAAGATGTACATTTGATTCTTGCAAATGTTGTTAGTAGAATTATGAGCCTATAAGCGTATAACCAGGTGTTGGTAATTATAAATATTTTACATACTACAACTGTGAATTTATTTATTTAACCAGAGTAAAGGTTGTAAGCCACAATAAACTGTATATGTTAATTTTTACCTTCATAAAAGAAAGACCACACTGTGCATTCTGTCTCATACGGTACAAGCTCATTGCTTAACTGTACGGATTTAGTATATAGCAGTAACGTAGATTTAAAAGTGTAGCATAAGGTAACTTTTAAATTGATGAATGGATTAGACCATCGTTAACTCACTTTACAAAAATGTACTCATTCTCTGTGTACCAAGTTAAGTAACTTCTCCTAGACTTTTAACAGTTCATTGTTATATTTCTGGAATTATTTTTTAGAGACCTTTCATCTTGAAAAAGAAAAGGGGTCGTAAACGCAGGAGGGTTAATAGCAGTGTTACAACAGAGACAATTTCTGAAACCACAGAGGTGTTGAATGAGCCCTTTGATCACTCAGATGAAGAGCGGCCCATGCCACAGCTGGAACCTACTTGTGAGATAGATGGGGAAGATGATGACTTAAAGCCTGTGATCAGAAAAGTATTCCAGTATCAACCTGGTAGGCAGAACCCGGAGGAAGAGGAGGACAAGGAGGAGAAAGACAATCATGGTTATAAAAGTGATATTCAGTGTAGAAGTAAGTTGAACGTTATTTTAAAACTGTGTTAAAGTTAACTTGTCCCTTGGGCTTTCAAGGGCAACACTTGCTTTTGTAGTTAACCAGCAGGTTTGTGACCAGCTTTTCAGAGCTCTTGAAATTTTTATATTTCAAGATCAAAATAACGTGCATTTTTAATGCTCCATCCCTGTGAGATACGCTTCATGCTATTAGTCCCATTTTATCTGCTTGCTTTGTGTAACAGCTTGAGGCATGTTGCTCTTTTTTCAGTATTTGTAACGTTTCATTTTTCTGCTCTCTCTGGCCTGTTATAGCTTGTTCAGTACATTAACCTCACTTCATTATTCTTGTTCAGGAGAAAATTAGGAGGTTTTGTTTCAGTTTGGGATACATTTGTGTTTTGACCATTTGGGAAAGAGAAAAATTTTTTTTTTGTATATCTACAACAGGCCTCGTCATATTTTTCCAAGGAAAACCAGGGGCTTCTTTCTCTTTAGTTTCTGTTTCGTGAAACCTTTATCTACGAAAAGCGAGAGGTAGTTTATACCAATGACTTTTTTTGCACTCAGCATTGACAGCAATTTAGTTATGAGAATTACTGAGATTTACATCATTCCCCAGGAACAATGTGCCCTCTTCACTTTGGTTTGGCAATCCTGTAGTGCTATATTAATAAACTCTGAGACCTCGCATTTTTCCACCATGAGCACCCAGAGATTCCCTTTCCATTTTTCAAAATAGCCTGGAGCTGTTTAAGCCTTGGCACGACTGCCAGAGTCCTGGGTTCTTCTGTTGATTTGTACAGAGATGTTTGGCTCTAGGGTCCCAGGTCTTCCCTAAAAAGTGCACAACAATTTATTTAATGTACGTTTAACAGCTGCTCACCAAGTTTGATTTCAAGAATACTGCCCAGCTGGAAAGCTAATGGATGTAAAGTGAATTCACCATTGAGCAGTTTTGGGAGAATCCTCATCTCTCTCACTCTTAACTCTTAGATGAAACATTAGTTTAATTCCAACTTTGGAATGAAATATGGATTCCTACATATAAACACCTTTTTCTCAGAAGCTGCAGATGTCTCTTTGGTATTGGAGAAGCAGTAGTTTGCAGGACATACCAGGAAGTTTTATTTTTGTGTTCAACTGAGAGATCTGCTGCCTGGGTTGCACGCAGCTTTTATACCAGTAAAACTATGTTGCTTAAGGGTGTGATAGTCTGCCAGTAGTTAAACCAGTACAACCCCTAGTGTGGATGCTGTTTTACCAGTGTAAAGGTGCCTTAAATTGGTATAGTTCCCCCTTCCTGTACAGAAATAAACTGTGCTGGTATAAGCACACTTATCTTGATAAAACTGCATCCCCAGAATTGGGGTTGTACTGCTTTCACTGTACTGGTATTTCTGTGTAGATGAGACCTAAGAGTCTTGTTATTGCATTAGCCAACTGTTGGAGTGCTTTTGGAGTAACCCTTTCAGTGGGAATTTAAGAGTGAAACGCTTTTTATAAAATTGTGTCTTTGAAGGCAGCAGTATTCAACACTGATGTATATTTTTCTCATTGTTTTTGTGATTAATTGATTTTTTTTTTTTAATTTGTTTGTGCTTTGTTTTATTTAGGTCTGTTTCAGAATGTGTGTTTATGTGGAATCTCCCCCCCCCCCCCCTCCTTTTTAGTTTATATTGTAAAACACTTGTGAAGAGGAAAAAATATTTTCCTTTTTTCAGCATTGGAGCAACAATTTCTGTGCATCAGACTCAGCATAGTACTTCTTCTTTGAGTGCTTGCTCATGTCCATTCCATATTAGGTGTGTGTGTGCGCCACATGCACTGGTGCCAGAGATTTTTCCCTTAGTTGTATCCATAGGACCAGCTCTAGCGCCCCCTGGGATTGCACGCATATGCACTGGTATATAGAGTGCCACTGGCCCTCTACCTCTCAGTTCCTTCTTACCACCCGTAATAGTGCTGGAACGTTCTCTGGCTCCAGCAAACTCTTACAAACCAGTGGTTTTCCTTAGTTATATTAGTGTATGTAGTTTAAGTTAGTTAGTTTGCTAAGCGTTAGTTTTCTTAAACATATTGTCAGTTGACAAACGCGGGGCATGCCCCAGTCTCTGGGCTTCAAGCCGTGCGCTTCATGTAAGAAACCTGTGCTGGTCAACGACCCTCACCAGAGTTGCCTAAAGTGGCTGGGAGAAGCTCACGTGCAAGGCAAATGCAGAATCTGTAAAGAGTTCAAGCCTCGCACCAAAAAAGGTTGAAATATCAGACTGAGAGCTCTCCTAAAGGAGTCGGTACTTAGATTGGCCTCAGAGCCGAGCCAGTGTGACTCAGCCCCTAGTACATCGGCTTCGGTGCGGAGCACCCCTAGGTGCTGACTTCCTTTCAGCACCAATTAGCATCCCCGGTGCCAAAGGAAGAAATCCAAGGAGGGACAGGAAGAGCACAGGTGACCAGGTGAGACCAGTGCTGGGCCACTTGTCCCCACCAGGCTTGGGGTGGCATCAGCCTCACCCGTTCGGGCCCCAAGCCCAACCCTGTACCACCACTGGCTTCTGGGAGCAGCAAGGGCCCCCAGAATCTTATGGTACCGATCAATCTGGAGTGAAGGACCTCCTGACAATTCCCATGCCTCTGATGCCTCGGGAGGAAAGGGCCCCACACCGCGACATGGTACTAGTACCATCAACTGTGGTGCCATCCATAGGCAAGCCTGCGATGAGGCCCCCGCAACAATCCCCAACACGAAGACATCAGTCACGGCCAAGTGCGGGCCACCGATGCCCTGTCGGTGGTGGTAAAAGTGGCCAACAAAAGGGACAGGCAGGGGCAGGCGAGTTCCATCCCAAAGAATAAAGAGGCAAAAAAGTTAGACCTTTTGGAAGAAAGGTTTATTCGACAGCAAGTCTGCAGCTGTGTATATCAAACCAACAAGCCCTGTTGGGAAGATATGATTCTCTCTTTGAGTGATTGCTCATATCTATTACAATATAGGTCTGTACGCACCCCGTGCACAGATTCCCGGAACTTTTTTCCCTTAGCACTCCCCGTAGGGTCGGCTCAGGCGCCCACTGGAGTGCCGCACTCATGCCGCGGTACATAGGGCACTGCTGACCCCGCTCAGTTCCTTCTTTCCGCCTGTGACGGTTGCTGGAACGTTGGCCTCTTGCATACCTCAAGTAGCCTCCCTTAGTACTTAGTGTTCTTTGTTACAGTTGATTGTGATAGATTAGTGTTAAGTTAGACAAGTTAAGTAATTAGATAGCAGCCCTCAGGGGCTGTAGCTGAGCCATGCCTGGCTCCACTGGCTTTAAAGCCTGCACTATGTGTGCAAAGCTTTTTGCTATAAGTGATCCTCACGATCGCTGCCTCCGATGCCTCGGAGAGCAGCATAGATGTGAGAAATGCAAGATCTGCAAGGCCTTCAAGCTGCGGACCCAAAAGGCACGGGACGCCAGGCTAAAGGCCATCCTAATGGAGTCCGCGCTCCGCCCAGACTCCGAGCCATCACGTTCACCGGCGGCACCAAGCGTCTCCTCAGTGCAGAGCGCTCTACCGGCACCGACACCTGTGGTGCCGAAGAAGAAGCAGCGGCCCGAGGCCGCACACGTGAACTCCTCTCTGCGACCGGTACAGCAGGGAGCAGCACAGGAGATGCCCCAACCACGTGCAGTGGAGGTTACTGTGGCACCGGCATCTCCTCTCAGGGAGCTTCCCACGACTCCTGGGGGTGGGAGAGCACCCCTGCAAGGGCCGTCGATGCCAGAGGCTTTCGCAGCGGCACGCGCCCTCATGGGCCTGCCCACGCCTCCATCCCCCCCTCGGCCGAGGGCTCCGGGACTGGCGTCTCGGGGTAAACCCGCGCTGGGTTGCCCCGGTGGGTGTAGGAGACAGGAGTTGAGGTCTCCCCCCAGACGGTCGAGGAGGGTAGAGAGTGCGCGCTCCCCTCCTAGCTCTGACTCTGAGTCGTCGAGCTCCTCGACACCACAGCACCGAGGGCGGTCGAGAGGCAAACGTGAGAGGCAATGTCGTTTCAGCTCCACCTCGCGCAGGGGTCGCGGCTCCGGTACTTCGGTACAGAGCCTGGCTCGGCACCGATCCCTGACACCGGTGCGGATCATAGTGCTGGCAACTCCATCAAGCGCCTCGGCACCGGTTGCTTCGGAAACGGCCACTTTGGCTCCGCCGCTGACTCCGGCACTGACAACCTCGGCACCGTCTGCCTCAGCACCGCTTGTGCTGACACAGCTTGCCTCGGCACCGGCACCGTCTGCCTCAGCACCGCTTGTGCTGACACAGCTTGCCTCGGCACCGGCACTGATCGCCTCGGTACCGAGGAGGTGATCGCGCTCCAATTCATCGTCACACAGATACAGGCGATGCCGCTACTACTCCCGAGGTGGAAAACGTCACCGAAAGAGTTTGAGGCACAGCAGGAAGTCATCCGGCTCCTCTAGTAGTCGGTCCCCTCAATGGCACCGGAGATGTCGGCACCGCCAGTCGTCATCTTCATCGTCCCGGGGCCATTCACCACCCCAGTGCCACAAACGGCGGTCCAGTGGCTCTGGGTCCCAGACTCACCAACCGGGCACGACGCAGCAGGTGCAGATGCCGGCACCGGCGTGGCCCCAGGGCCCCTGGCAGTGGCCGTACTGGGGGCCCTAGGGTGCCCAGATGGGCCAAGGGACCACTTCTGTTCATTCCTCAGTGGCCCAACCAGTGCCCCCACCACCAACCCACCTGGAACAGGGCCACCCCTCAGATGAGGGGTCAGACCCTGAGGAAGGCCCCTCCACAGGACCCCTTCCACAGTCGTTGTCCTCATCCCCTGAAGAGGTGGCTGCCCGGGACCGCAAGGCCCCCCTTTTTGATTTCCGGGCCCACCAGGACCTGCTAATAAGGGTGGCAGGAAATTTAAACCTGGAACTTAGAGATGTCGGAGGAGGAGGACCCCCTCTTTGGGGTATCCGGGTCAGCAGGTCCCTCTCGAGTTGCCTTGCTTGCTCACAAGAGGGTGATGAAGATTGCCAGGACCCTCTGGCAGACCCCTTCTTCGGTGGCCCCCACCTGTAAGGGTGCAGAACGAAAATATTACGTTCCCAAGGAAGGGTTCGACTTTCTTTATAATCACCCCGCCCCGGGGACACTCGTGGTGGAGGCCGCTAATCAGCGAGACCACCGGGTGGCCAGGGTAACACCCCTAAAGACAAGGATGGTAAGAAGCTAGACATGTTCGGCCGCAAAATGTACTCCACTGCGGAGGGGTCAGGACCGTTATAGGGCCCCCAACCGCCGCGACCGCCAGGGGTCCTCGGCGGGGCCTCAGCAAGGCCCAAGTAAGGGCAATAACAATAATAAATTATTTTTACGGTGTGCATGAGGGTGGCACTCCTCTCTTCCCCCTGGATCTATCCCGACCCTTTGCCCACAGGCTAGGGCCGTACTACGCAGAATGGGAAACCATCACCACGGACCGTTGGGTCCTCGGGGTAGTCCTCAGGGGCTATGCCCTCCAGCTTATGGCCTGTCCCCCAAACTCTCCACCTATCCAACCCCTCTTCAGGGACTCCGCTCACAAGCAGCTCCTCATGCAAGAGATCAACTCTCTGCTTTTGCTCGGAGCGATAGAAGAAGTTCCTCCACAGGAACGGGAGAGGGGATTCTACTCACGGTACTTCTTAATCCCCAAGGCCAAGGGGGGCCTAAGGCCAATCTTAGACCTCCACCGTCTGAACAGGTTTATCAGACGCACCACGTTCCACATGGTTTCCCTAACCTCCATCATTCCCGCTCTAGATTCAGGGGACTGGTATGCTGCCCTCGACCTCAAGGATGCATATTTCCACATTACTAGCCTCCCCGGCCACAGAAGGTTCCTCAGATTTGTGGTAGCGGGCTGACATTACCAATTTGAAGCCCTGCCCTTTGGCCTCTCGTCTGCCCCCAGGGTCTTCATGAAATGTATGGCAGTGGTAGCGGCCCATCTGCGCCACAGGGCAGTTCAGATATTTCCATACTTGGACGATTGGCTGATCGGTCCAAGGCCCATGTGAAGAACAGCCTGACTCTCACCTGCGCCACATGCACCAAACTGAAGCTGCTCATCAACGAGCAGAAGTCCACGCTCACCCCAGTGCAGCACATAGAGTTTATAGAGGCCACCCTAGATGCCACCCAGGCCGGGGTCTTCCTCCCACGGCCTCGGTTCGAGACCATAGCCACCATAATTGACGAGTTGCACAGGTCCCCCACGATGACAGCCAGGCATTGCCTTCAGCTGCTGGGACATATGGCGGCGTGTACATATGTGGTGAGGCTGGCTCGCCTCAAGCTCAGACCTCTCCAAGGGTGGCTGGCCTTAGTATATATACCTGCCAGGCACTCGCTAAACAGGGTTGTCACGGTTCCAACCCAGGTACTGTCCTCCCTGGACTAGTGGCGGGACCCAAGGATGGTTCTGAAAGGGGTTCCCTTCAGAGACTTGGCTCCTTCAGTGACTCTAATAACGGATGCCTCAGATGTGGGGTGGGGGGCCCATATCAGCAAGGACCTGAGTACTCAAGGGCTCTGGTCGCCAGACAAGAGGGCTCTCCATATCAATGTCAGAGAGCTCAGAGCGATCTGTCTGGCCTGCAAGGTCTTCCTCAGTGTCCTGAGGGGCAGGGTGGTTCAGGTCCTCATGGACTACTTGACGGCCAGGTTCTAGGTGAACAGGCGGGGGGGGCGCGCTCCTCGGCTCTGTGCCAGGAGGTCATTCGACTATGGGACTTAGCAGTGAGGCACAATTTTCATTTAGCTGCCTCTCACCTCTTGCCTCAGCAGGTCGTTCTTACCCCGCCATGACTGGTCACTGCACCTCAAGGTGGTGACTTTCATTTTCCAAAAGTGGGAGGTTCCCCAACTGGACCTGTTTGCGTCGTCCTGGAACAGGAAGTGCCCGAGGTTCTGCTCGCTCTGGGGTCGCAAGCCAGGCTCCCTCTCCGACGCGTTCCTGCTAGACTGGATGGGGACCCTCACGTATGCATTTCCCTCCATTCCTCTGCTGCCCAAAGTCCTCTTGAAGATCAAGAGGGACAGAGCGGACATCATACTGATTGTGCCAGCTTGGCCGAGGCAGCACTGGTACAGCATGCTGCTCGACCTGTACATCGACACGCCGCTCCTGCGGCACTACGACCTGCTCTCCCAGGACCAGGATCGCCTGCTGCACCCGGACCTGGAATCCCTCCACCTGATGGCATGGAGACTCTCTGGCTGATGGAGGGAGAGAGAGCCTGCTCCATACAGGTCCAGCAGGTTCTGCTCGGTAGCAGAAAACCTTCCACTCAGGTGGTGTACTGGGCCAAGTGGAAGCGTTTTACCTGTTGGGCGGAGTCCCAGGGTATCCCATCGAGCTGTTTGCCCATACAGGCGATTTTGGAGTACTTGCTCCATCTGAAGCTCCAGGGCCTGGTGCTGGCCTCCCTCGGGGTACACCTGCTGGCCTTCTCAGCCTTCCACCAGCCAATGGAAGGGCGATCCCTGTTCTCCCACCCCATGTCAGTCAGGTTCCTCAAGGGGGTGGAGAGGCTGTATCCGCAGGTCCGTGACCCAGTGCCTCCCTGGGATTTGAACCTGGTTCTCGCCATGTTGACAGGACTCCCCTTCAAGCCCATAGCTACATGCCCGCTGCTTGTCCTCTCTTGGAAGGTAGCCTTCCTGGTGGCCATTACATTGGCTAGGAGGGTCTCTGAAATTAGGGCCTTGACCTCGGAGCCCCCCATACTGTCTTCTACAAAGACAAGGTGCGACTGAGACCCCACCCAGCCTTCCTGCCTAAGGTGGTGTCCCAGTTTCATTATAACCAAGATATCTTCCTTCCCGTGTTCTTTCCTAAATTGCACGGGTTGGAGGAGGAGCGGAGATGGCACTCGCTGGATGTCAGACGAGCCCTGGCCTATTACACTGAGCGGACCAAGCCGTTCCAGAAGTCAACACAGCTGTTTGTGGCAGTGGCAGACCGGATGAAAGGCTCACCTGTCTTCACCCAGTGCATCTCCACATGGATCACCGCCTGTATTAAAACCTGCTACGAGCGGGCGAAGGTGCCGCTTCCAGGACCCGTGACAACGCACTCAACCAGGGCCCAGGCCTCATCCGCGGCCTTCTTGGAGCGAGTGCCGCTCCAGGACATCTGCAAAGCAGCGACCTGGGCATCGGTCCACACCTTCACGTCCCACTATGCCATCGTGTAGCAGGTGAGAGAGGACGCGGGCGTCGGCAGATCCATGCTTTTGAGAGCAACTCACCGTTGACTCCTACCCGCCTCCAAGGTATGGCTATTTAATCACCTATATTGGAATGGATGTGAGCAATCACTCAAAGAGAGAAAACAAGGTTACTTACCAGTAACTGTTGTTGTTCGAGATGTGTTGCTCATATCCATTCCACACCCACCCTCCTTCCCCGCTGTCGGAGTTGGCAGAAAGAAGGGACTGAGGGCCCGCGGGGTTGGCAGCGCCCTATGTACTGTGGCATGAGTGCGGCACTCCAGGGGGCACCTGAGCCAACCCTACGGGGCTTGCTAAGAGAAAAAAGTTCGGGGAATCTGGGCCCGGGGCGCCCACACACCTATATTGGAATGCATATGACCAACACATCTCGAAGAACAACAGTTACTAGTAAGTAACCATGTTTTTTAATATCTGGCACTCTTTCACTTTGTTCAACTCCCTGCCTCAGGACTCCAGACAGGAATTTAAGACTATACTGGAGGAGCGGCAGTTTGTGGCCAGGGCCTCCCTCCAAGCAGCTTCTGACATGGCCGATTCGGTGACCAGGACAGTGGCGTTGGCTGTGTCAATGAGACAAGCAGCGTGGCTTTTTGGGTCTATGCACCCTGTCATCCGCCAGGAGGAACTTCAAGCCTCAACAGCCACAGAGATTCGGGGGCCAATCCAGATGTGAACGATACAAAAAGAAAAATGGGTTATAAAAGATGCCAGGGCCAACCTCCGGCTTTTGCCCCCCAGTACTTCTCTATCCATTACACCTCTGGAGGCAGACAGGCCTTTTGAAGGTGTGCCCAGGGGCGACCTACTAACCCTTACCCAGGATCCAGCCTCCCTTTTATTTTTGCACTGCCTTGCATCCTTCCTCCTGGTCTGGGCTGCTGTAACATCGGACCAGTGGGTGCTAAATACAGTGACAGCTGGGTACATCCTTCAGTTTATTTCATTTCCACCCCTCCAACCCTGTCCCTCTTCAGATACCCTTCTCACAAGCAACTTCTTACTCAGGAGGTGCACGCCCTCCTATGGGTAGGTGCCATAGAGGAAATTTCTCGAGAGTGTAGAGGAAGAGGGTTCTTCCTCTGCTACTTTCTGATCCCAAAAGCTAAAGGGGCTTGCAGCCCTTCCTGGATCTGCGTGGCCTCAACAAGTATCTCAAGAAGTTGAAGTTTCGTATGGTCTTTCTGGCCCCATCATTCTCTCTCTGGATCTTGAGAAACTGGTATGCCGCCTTCAACCTAAAAGATACATACTTCCATATCTCTATCTTTCCAGGCCACAGAAGATTCTTGCAGTTTTTGTGGTCAGAAAGCAGCACTACCAATTCATGTTGCTTCCCTTTGGCCTGTCGACAGTGCCATGCGTATTCACAAAATGCATGGTGGAAGTTACAGCGTACCTCAGACGGCCGGGTATAGAGGTCTTCCGCTACCTAGACAACTGGCTTATCAAGGGCCGCTTGAAGGTGCAAGTCTAACAAAGCATCGGGGTCGTCCGAGCCACCTGTCAAGTGCTGGGACTGTTAATAAATGAACAAAATCAACACTGGTATCACTGGTGTCAGATGCTTCGGATCTAGTGTGGGAGGCCCACTTCGGAACCCTCAGGACCCAGGGCCTATGGTCCAAGGAGGAGCTGGTGTTGCACATAAACGTCAGGGAGCTCAGAGCGATCTGAGGGGCCTGCAAGGTGTTCCTTCCCCAGCTGTCTGGCAAGGTAGCGCAAATATTGATGGAAAATATGGTCTCAATGTACTACATCAACAAACAAGGGGGAGCCCGGTCCCTAGCCCTTTCCCAAGAGGCCCTCCTGATGGGTCACGCCATCTACATAGAGGCGGTGTATCTTCCGGGAATACATGGGCAGATCACTTCAGCAGGTCTTTTTCTTCTCACCGCAAGTGGTCCTTATGCCCAGAGGTTGCCAAGTCCATCTTCCAGAAGTGGGGTATTCTCCAAATGGACCTCTTTGCTACCAAATGGAACAGGATGTGTCATCATTTCTGTTCCTTACAAGGGCTCAACGGCAACTCCATTTCTGATGCCTTTCTCCTACCATGGTCGGGCAACCTGATGAACGCCTTCCCACCAATTCCCTTCATGCCTGAAGTCCTCATAAAGATCAAGAGGGACAAAGCGCAAGTCATAATGTTAGCCCCAGCATGGCCTCTCCAGCCCCGGTTCTGGATGCTGCTAGATCTATGAGTGTCCCCCCCCGTGGGCCCTTCTTTCCCAACCAGACCTGATCTCTCAAGATCACTGTCGACTACTGCACCCAGACCTAGCCTCCCCACACCTAATGGCATGGATGCCCCATGGCCAAGTGTGGAGGAACGAGCCTGCTCCACTCAAGTCCAACAAGTCCTGTTGGGAACCCTCCACCAGAGCTTCATACCTAGCCAAGTGGAAGCGCTTTACCTTCTGGGCATCTGATTGGAACATCTCCCCGACTAAATAATCTTTTCAAGCCATTCTGGATTACTTGAACCACCTGAACCAACGAGGTCTAGCCTTATTGTCAACTAAGGTACACCTGGTGGCCATATCAGCCTATCACCCTTCTAATCAGGGCGGATTCGTCTTCTCACATGAGATGACATCCAGATTCTTCAAAGGCCTGGAGAGGTTCTTTCCACCGGTACTAGACCCGATTCCTCAGTGGGACCTCAACCTAGTCCTATCAAGCCTCACTGGGCCCCCTTTTAAGCCCCAGACATCTTGCTATCTTCTACACCTGTCTTGGAAAGTTGACTTCTTGGTGGCAATTACTTCAGCAAGGCAAGTCTTGGAAATCAAAGCCCTGACTTCCGAATCCCCTTACATGGTGTTCTAGAACGACACAGTCCAGCTGCGCCGTCACCCGGCATTCTTGCCAAAGATGATCTCGCAATTCCATGTCAACCAGGCTATTTTCCCACCTGTCTTCTTTCCGAAGCCCCCCAACTCCAGCGAAGAAAGGTGTCTCCGTATGCTCAATGTCAGGCGAGCACTGACTTTGTACATTGATAGGACTAAGCCTTTCCTCAGATCCACACAGCTGTTCATTGTGATTGCCAAATGGATGAAGGATCTACTGGTATCATCCCAGAGAATATCATCCTGGATCACTGCCTGCATCCGAGACTGCTATGAGCAGGCAGGAGTCATGCCTCCAGCTTTGCTGACTCCCCACTTTACAAGAGCCCAAGCATCAGCGGTGATCTTCCTGGCTCAGGTCCCGATACAGGACATCTGTAGAGCCACAACTTGGTCTTCAGTCCATACCTTTGCAGCCCATTACAGTCTCACTCAACAGGCCCAAGACGATGTGGGCTTTGGCAGAGCAGTATTGCAGGTGGCATGTCCATGAACTCCTAGCCCCACCTCTAGAGACACTGCTGGTGAGTGACCTAATATGGAATGGACATGAGCAAGCACTCGAAGAAGAAAGGACAGTTACTGACCTTTGTAACTGTTGTTCTTTGAGATATGTTGCTCATGTGCATTCCACAACCCACCCTCCTTCCACTCTGTCTGAGTTCCAACAAGAAGGAACTGAGGCATGGGGGCAGATGACGCTCTCTGTACCGGCACATATGTGCGTGACCGCAGAGGGCACTAGAGCCAATCCTACGGATATCACTGAGGGAAAAATCTCTGGCACCAATGCATGTGGCACGCACATAAACACACAATATGGAATGGACATGAGCAACACATCTTGAGGAACAACAATTGTGAAGGTCAGTAGCTGTTCTTTCCCTAGAGTTAGAGCATCTTTGTATATCCAGGCTCGGTATCATTTTTGCAATAACAAAAAGGGATGTAGTCATGCTTTCCATATCTGTTATGAAGGTACGTATTACTGTATAGAGGAGTGCACGTATGTGAGCTCTTGTATGTAAAATCATATGGGGGCTGACTTATCATGCTAGTGGGAGAGATTAACAATTGCAAACTTTGTAGCATTCTGTTTTACTATGCACATTAGCTCTGTATTATATTTGTCCCACCTCATGTTATAAATACCACAAGGTGAGGAAACAGTTTATATTAATCAAAGGTTTGTAGGGTACATTTCCTCTAGTTTAAAAATGTTTTTTGCTTATAATACTTTCAAGAAGTATCAGATGGCATTTTAAATGCATATATAGTTATGAGGCTGCACAAAGCTACCAATAAGGTGCCTAACTACATTTATTCAGCTAATATGTTCTAATGTGTAAAAAACTCTTGTGCAGTTTTACTGAATGGGAAGAAGTGTGTGTGTATAGTTAATATTGCCCCTGCTCGCTATCATATGTGGTTAGATTAAAAGTATCTATTTACTAGCAGTATAACTTTTGTTTAATAATCCAGAGTATTTTAAAAGAATGTATACATTAATTTTAGATTAATAAATTTTGACTATTGATGGAAATGGATTTGTTTATGCAAACTAAGACCTTTTTTTCTTTTCTCTCTTCTCTGCTTCCCAAAGACAACACAGAGGATGTATCTGTCTTGGAAGAAAGCACTAAAGACAATCCTGAACCTTTGAGGTGTAAACAGGGCTGGCCCAAAGGACTGAAGCGTGGTCCATCTAAATGGAGGCAGAACAAAGAAAGAAAGCCTGGTTTTAAACTTAATTTATACACGCCACCTGAGACTCCGATGGAGCCTGACTACCAGGTAATGATAGAGGAACAAAAGGAAGTATCTGAAGACAAGCCCTGTCAAGTTCCTGCCGTTGCAGAGGAGGAGATTAAAGAACCTATTAAGAACTTTCAGCCTCAAGACGAGGTAAAAGAGTTGGAACCTGAGCCTCTAAAGCCACCCAACAAACCCTTTGAAGTCACAGAAAATGATCTAATGAAAGTAGAGGAAGAAGAAAGAAATGTAGAGGACGATGTTAGTGACAAAAATCAAGGTAAAGACCCACAAGAGGAAATGTATGTGCAAAAAGATGAGCACGAGCATTTGGATGATCATGAAGAGGAGGAGGAGGAGGAAGAGGAAGAAGCGTCTCACAATGAGGATCATGATGCAGATGATGAGGATGATAGCCATATGGGTTCAGCAGAAGTGGAGAAAGAGGAGTTACCAGGAGAAGCCTTCAAAGAAGTGCTAGAGAACCAGGAATCTTTTTTAGACATAAATGTACAAACTGGTAATTCCAGTCAGGAGGACTTAATGGACTGTGGTGGTGTTGACCTTGCAGCTGAGTGTGAAGGTGAAAATAAGGAGCTCACTGCAGATTCGGGGCCTGTGCCTGAATCTGGTGAGGATCATACAGATAATAATCAGGACCAAAAGGAAAGTGAAGAATTAAATTCTGATTTCAAGGAAGAAAATACTGAAACCATGGAGATAGATTCAGAGACAGTACAAGCAGTTCAGTCTCTAACCCAGGAAACAAGTGAACAGGAAGATGCATTTCAGGACTGTTCAGAGACACAAGAGGCATGTAGAAGCCTGCAGAATTATACTCGTACTGACCAAAGTCCACAAATAGCAACACTGGATGATTGCCAACAGTCTGACCACAGTAGCCCTGTGTCATCTGTCCATTCTCATCCTAGCCAGTCAGTTCGTTCCGTTAATAGTCCAAACGTTCCTCCGTTAGAGAACAGTTATGCTCAAATAAGCCCAGATCAAAGTGCCATCTCTGTGCCATCTTTACAGAACATGGAGACCAGCCCAATGATGGATGTCCCGTCAGTTTCTGATCATTCACAACAAGTTGTGGATAGTGGGTTTAGTGATCTAGGAAGCATTGAGAGCACAACGGAAAATTATGAAAACCCAAGTAGTTACGATTCTACAATGGGAAGTAGTATTTGTGGTAACAACACTTCACAAAACAGTTGCTCATATAGCAACCTTACATCTAGTAACCTAACACAGAGTAGCTGTGCAGTGACGCAGCAAATGTCTAATATTAATGGAAGCTGCAGTATGATGCAACAGACCAACATCAATTCTCCTCCTCCTTGTAATGTAAAATCTCCTCAAGGCTGTGTTGTTGAAAGACCACCGAGCAGCAACCAACAGTTATCTCAGTGCAGCATGGCTGCTAATTTTACACCTCCTATGCAGTTAACTGAAATCCCAGAGACTGGCAACGCCAACATTGGCCTATATGAAAGAATGGGTCAGAGTGAATTTGGAGCAGGGCATTACCCACAGCCCTCTGCCACCTTTAGCCTTGCCAAACTGCAACAGTTAACTAACACACTTATGGATCATTCATTGCCTTACAGCCATTCCGCTGCTGTAACTTCCTATGCAAACAGTGCCTCTTTATCCACACCTTTAAGTAACACAGGGCTTGTTCAGCTTTCTCAGTCTCCACACACTGTTCCTGGAGGACCCCAAGCACAGGCTACTATGACCCCACCCCCTAATCTTACTCCACCTCCCATGAATTTGCCTCCTCCCCTTTTGCAGCGTAACATGGCAGCATCAAATATTGGAATATCCCACACCCAAAGACTGCAAACTCAGATGGCCAGCAAAGGCCATGTGTCTGTGAGAACCAAATCAGCCCCTCTGCCCCCAGCGGCAGCAGCCCACCAGTCACAAATCTATGGGCGTACTTCACAGACCGTGGCCATGCAAGGACCTGCACGGACCTTAACGATGCAACGTGGTATGAATATGAGTGTAAATTTGATGCCAGCCCCAGCTTATAATGTCAATTCAGTGAACATGAATATGAACACCCTTAATGCTATGAATGGATATAGTATGTCCCAGCCCATGATGAACAGTGGATATCATAGTAACCACGGATATATGAATCAAACACCCCAATACCCTATGCAGATGCAGATGGGAATGATGGGAACTCAGCCATATGCACAACAACCAATGCAGACAACACCACACAGTAACATGATGTACACTCCTCCAGCACATCATGGCTACATGAATACTGGCATGTCTAAACAATCTCTTAATGGATCCTACATGAGAAGGTAGGCTCTTCGGAGAGTCAGATTACCAAATTGGCATACTGGATTGATCTGCACAAATATCTTTTTGGCGAGTATGATTTCAAAACCAGCAATTGGTGTGAATGCAAAAACATTTGTTGGCACCATGTTAAAAGCTGTATGCAGCAGAAAGCCTTATACAATTTTTTTTCTTTTTTTTCTTTTTTTTTTCTTCTTTTTGTACCTCTTTTTTTGTTGATTTTGTTTGAGGGGGTGGGGCTTGTCTTGGTTTTTGTTTTGTTTTTTTAATTTTTAACTGAAGTTCGTAGAAAGAATTCTTCCCTTCCAGAGAACTGCAATTACACGGCAGCCAATGGTTCAGAGCCATTTTATGTGCCTGCTCCCATTAAAAATGTGGATACATAGACTCCAAAACTTAGTACTGGACCTGGAGCTTTCTCTCCCCTTTCCCCCACATGTAAATGCCTTTTAGCATTTCATTTATTGTACATTTTGTTTCTTAAGGTGACACTTCCGCATGCCGCTAATGTCTTTGTTAGTGACAGTGCATTTTGTAGTACTGTACAAGTGTTGTGCTTAACAGTAAGCCATTTCTTAAGTTTTTTGCCTTGATTAGGTTACCCTGTTTGAGGGTAAAAAAACAAAACTATATTTTTGTTAATTATAAAACTTGTAAAAGTAAAAAAAAGCTGTAAAAGCTATTTACATTTTGGTTAGTTCAAAGGGTTTTATTGCTAAATGTTTGGTGTAAAGTTGAGACTCTTTTCCATTTTTGGTGACTGATTTCTTTGGGGGGTGGAATAAAAAGGCAGCTTTCTGTTTTATAAATGCAGACTTCTGTTGACTGAATGAAGCATATCAGTGTTTATTTGTCATGTTTTGAAACATTTTCACTTATGTCCAAATACTTGGCAAGATTTTAAAAAAATAGTGAATTTGGTGTAAAGTTGCTATTTTATGGAAATGCCTCTAACTTTACATTTTCATTCCATCTGTAGATTTTTCTATCTTTATAAAATATTGAAGTTATTTTTAAAGGGAAAAAAATAGAGCAGTAGCGTGTGAATAGTTCAAACTAAGCTTACAGATCGCATGTAAAAAGGCAAAAGTTATGTGTCTGTTTATATTGCTTCCTTTTTTTGTAGCCTTTGTACCTGTACAGAGTGACTGTAAGGGCCGAGCAGAAGAGGCTTCATACATGTGTAAAATAGGACTCAGTGACACTCTTGTATTTATCTGTTATCTTTTTAGTCAGTCACTTAAAAAACAAAACAAAACCCAAGCTGTACATTTTAACATAAAATAAATTATGATGAGCCATTTTTAGCCTCTTGTGTCTTGTCATAGTCTGATGTTGCATGGGGAATTATCACTTTGCCTTACGGTGTTCTTTACAGATCTTTCGGACTAGAGGGCCTGATCCAAAGCCCCTTAAAGTCGATGGATTTTGGATTAGGCCTTTAAAGGCTAAATGTAGATTATGCTTCACAATTGCATATACTTTGTGAATATAAAAATATCTAGGATAATTTTAAAAACTTGAATAAAACAAAATATTGAATAATTACATATATAAAAATGACAGAATTTTAATATTTAATTAATGTAAAGTGGTTTTCTTTCCAAAAAATTACTTTGTTACAAGGATGTTTTGTAGTGTATACAGTGTTTGTGCTGAGCTATCTCTCAATATTAAAATTGCATTCCCTTTGTCCTTTTGACCATTATCTTCAGTTACAGTGGAGAGTTATCCAGATTCTGAGATGTTCTGAATGTCCAGAATTGTACTTTCCTCGCAATTTTCCATATTTAAACAACTTTGTCCTGGCAATTGTAGATGCATAAAAATTGAAAATGTTGTCTCATAAATGTAATCATCATGAAATGTGTGTCTGTCAAAATCAAGCTCAGATGCACGTGAAACAAAACCACAAAAAAAGAATATCTTTATGAGAATTTCTAAAGATGTTTCTACACTTAAAGCTGATATTGATATATTGATTTTTTCCATAGTTTCAGTTGAAAAACATGGTAGATGTAATAAAAGCATCAGCCATATTCTCACCTCTTCTCACTATAGTAACAAAGAAATGTTGACTTCTTTTTTACTCCTGTTATCCCTGCAGAACCAACATAGCAAAGAGAGTATCAGCTGGAGTCTCTTCTATCTAGTGCATCAACAGAATTATTTGCTGACTTGTAATCAGTGTTACCTGTGGAGACCGTGAGTTGCACAGATGCTACTGTAGGAATAATTAGAAGAATATGGGGTTGCTAGAATGTAAAGAGGGCCTGTTGAGGACAGCAGAACCTTTTATTATGGCTGGTAGTGTGCAAGATGGAAAGAAACTGCCTGAGTCTGAACCTCCAGCAAGTTTGTATGGCTGGCACTTAGACCAGACCTACACTATCACCTTGTGCTTGAAAAGCTATTTTGATCAGGAGCATGGTAAGGCGTGATCACTGATTGACATAGCTGTGGAGCAAAAACCATAGTGTAGATGCAGTTATACTGGCAAAACTGTGCTTTTGCCAGTGTAGCTTATTTTGCTTTGGGAGTGAGGACTGAAATAAACTACATAGGCAAAACTCTCCTGCTGTGGCCAAATATTCATTTGTAAACTGAGCCCACTTGACATGCAAGCCATTGAGTCCCAGTGCGCTGAAACACCACTCTCCCCAAGATGCCAGTTTTGCTCAGTCCATCCATTGTCAGTCAATCAATAGTAAGTGATTAACACTTCACATTAAGTTTGGATTAGCTTTACCAAATAAAGCAGACCCAACCTGGGAGCTAATCCTGTTGGAAGGAATGTAATATCAACAAAAAGCATATATAGTGTAATCACTCCCAGATGCAAAAAGCTTTAATAAGGCCACTGTCCCCAATGTCTGCACATAATGAGTTTTTACCAGTAAATTAACCAGCTCTCAGAGTGGCTGATACAAAACTCCATTTGGTATATTATGCATATATAGATAATGAGAATGGTGGCAGTGGCATAATCCAGCAAAATGCCATAGTAATGGAGGGAACACAAATGTACATGCTAAGCATACAGAAATAGATAATTGATGCAGCCAAAGGTCTTTTGATTGTTTTTACACATAGGAAGCATACTCATGACTAGTAAATCAGTTATTATAGTGATTATTGGGGACAGGATGGCTCAGGGGATTGGTAATGGCGGGTGAAGACTTTCCCTCTCTCAGTACAAATGATCAGTAATCATCAAAGAGGTCATGAAGGGGGAGGGTTTGGTGGCTAATGTGCAAGACGAGGTTTTATCTCTGGCTGTGCCAGAATGCCTTTGTATGTTACCTTGGCATATCACTTAACCTCTTTGTGTCTCATTTCCCCCGACTAAAATACAGATAATGAGAGAGATGCTTAATTAACTCATGCTTGTAAAAGCACATTGAGATATTCTGATGGAAGGTGCTATAGAAAAAGTACTTTCTGTTGCTTGTTTGCCACTCCTGCAGACCATTGGCATAGTCATTTTTCATTGTCAGGCAGATGGCAACGAATCAGGATACAGCAAAACACCTGTCTTGAGTCGGGTGTTTGTTTCTTTCTCAGCCAATTTGCTTCCTACCTCTTATTTATTATTATTATTATTTATTATTTATTTGTATGTATTATCATAGTGGCCCAGGACCCTGTTCTGCGAGACGCTTTACAAACACAGAACAGAAAGACAGTACCTGCCCCAAAGAGCTTACAATCTAAAGTATAAGACAAGAGACAGCAGATGGGGACAGACAGATGGAGAGTACGTGGAAACAGTGAGACAATATCGTCTAATTGGACAAGACAGATGGGGAAAAAACAATAACACACCAACAGAGTGATCAACGTGATGGCGACAAACATGTTAGTTCCACGGTTTTTAGGGTTTTGGGGTTTTTAATGGGTGGGTTTACATAGGAGGGACTGAGCTGAATGGAAAGAAAAGGGAAAGGGGGAGTAGAGGTGAGGATAAGAAGGGACAAGTCTGGAATAGGGGGAAAGGCTGTGGGGGGAGGAGTTGGAGTGAACAGCTGGGATAGAGACAGAACTTCTACAGGTTTGATTGGAGTGTCTGGAGGTCTCTGCATTGGCTGCTCCTGTTCCTGCTTGTGCCAGCAAGAGTCTCTGGCTGGCTGCTCTCTGCCATTTTCCCCCAGGACCATGTGACATCTGAGTTTGCCTCTTCAGGCACCATTTTTTATATTTCCTTCCCTTTCCCACACCCTTATGATGATGATGATGATGATGATTAATTTTCATTCTTTTTGTGCAGAATGTTGTGTTGATTTTACTCAGTGGATCAAGTACTGATTTCCTAGATCTATAGTTAGGGGCAGCAGCCAGAAGAGTTTTCCAGCCTTACATGGAGACCAACGAACTTGGCCCTTCCTATGATGCTTTTAGAGCTCTCAGGTATTGGACTCCGTCAGTTCCTTTCAGGAAAATTAGTGTCCTGTTAATTTTTTTTTTATCTTTATGGTGCAATGGCAACTTGCAGATTCCTAATAGCCAAATGACTCAGATCCTGTGTTTTGCGAGCTGATAAGTTTGCTAATAGGCCATCTTCATCTAAGTTGAAAAGCCATTAAACTTCTTTCTGTGCTGTGGAGAGAACAGAGAATCTGTCTCCAAGACTGCCACGTGGCAGTCCCTTCCCACTATTAACAAACAGGATAGCAGGGGTACTCAGCTGTATTCATAGCATGGGCCACATTTTAATACGTGGACACTTTTCCCATTGACTATGAAAGAACATCCCGCATGCAAGTACAGCACTTGCTTATGTTGAAAAGTAACCTATGGAAATATTTTAAAGTTTCTTTAAATGCAACACACTGCTAGAAATAAGGAAGAGCCAGTGTGTGGTGCACACCCAGTTGAGAACCACTGCACAAAAGGGATGCTCTAGTTACTGGATACAGCTTGCAGCTAGTGAGCCTTCAGGCCTGTAGTCTTAGAAGCACATGATCCATTGTAGTACCAGATTAAAACATTTAGTAATTTCAGCATTTGCTGCCTATCCCTGGTGGAAATCCCTGTTTAAAAACCCAATCGATCTCCATCAGTAGCAAACAGATCACAGGAAATGGAATTTTTTACCTGTCTGTTCCTTGGTGTAATCCAGTAAGACTTGTGCAGACACTCACTCATCCCTCAGACCCAAGAGAGCTTTGTTTTAATATAATTTCAAGTCTGTTTTTTCACAATAAGGAACCTACTAACAAACCAGCTACAAATCCACTTTGAGCTATGGCAGCCTCCAAATTGGCAGAGGACAGGAATTGACCCAGCTGGTACCCTGGCTGAGGGAAGAAGGGGTTTTGTTTGACCCTCACTGGCTGCCACCTACCAGTGTGAAAGTGAGACGATGATGCATTCCATCTGTCTTCATGGTCGGTCGACACGAGGACCCATGAGAAGGTGTGGTGGGATGTATAGGCCTGATTGGCAAGGAGAAGGGTTTAACTCTTCCTCAGAAGAGAGCAAAGTCTACAGCTGTCCCTTATGTGCAAAGGTTGTCAGAATAGTAGGACTGGGTCAGCTGTCCCAAATTGATTCATTGCCCCAGCACACAGTCAAAAGGGAGGTGCGCCAAGGAATTAGTCTGGAGGCCTTTGAGAGGGAGGAATGAAGGAAACTATCTCCTGCAAAAAGCCTTTGTGAATGCTTTAGACCCAGAAGTTTCTTTCTGAGGTGGTTGGTGGCTCTCCTGACTGAGCTCCAAAAAGCCCAGGTGCACCCATTAGCTAGATTTTGAGACCTTGGGGGATTGGTCATGAACCTGATGGTTGGTCACCTGACTTATCATAACAGGTAAGAAATGCTGCCCTATCTCTGGTGGCTTTTTGGTGGCCGCTGTGTAATGAGTTTAGTGTTGTCCCAGAAGTCAGGTGTCCGTGTCATGTAAACCACCACCATGGCAGGCCCTTGGTGTTCCCATTCGTGGAGAAGCTTGTTCTGCTCCTGTCTATACTGTACTCTTGTGCCCTCAAGATTTCCGCAGTGTGGCCCTGTACTGTTCCAATTGCCCGGTCAGAGTAGTCCAGCTGTGAGCTAGGGAGGCCTGCTGCGGGGGAAAAAAAAACCTTCCCTTTCTCCCAAGCTACTGAGCATCAATAGGATGCATGGTTGCCACCACTGCCTCTGCGCCACAGCACCCCTCCATGGGCTTCTGGGAAGAAACACCAGAGAATGTGCCTAGTAGAAGAGCCACCAGCCCGTGTACCTTCCCCTGCAGAAACACACCTGTGCCTTGGGGTTCCGAGTGCCAGCTTCTGGAATCCTGCCAACGCCCAACCCCGTACTGTGAATACAGACCAGTTCTGCTGTTGTCAAAAGCCCTCTGTGCCCCATGGGAGGGTGGTGGAAGTGTATTTTCCCCCACTAACAATACAAACATGAATGGGGGGGGAGTGCAGTATTTCAAAGCCAGTTCATCTTGCCCTTCCACTGTCCCAGGGTCAACAGAAATGCTCTTTACTCGAGAAAGAGGTTCACAGTGGCTGTAACATCTACCGTATGTGGTTCCAAAGTCGATGGTCCCAAAACTGAATAATTTCGAGCTTTAAAGGCCTCATGGTATGTGAGATTCATCCTGAAGCCAGTTTGTGTATTGCTGAAAAACACAGAAGCGATAGAAATCTTGCAAACCCCATCAGTGTCGGCCTGGTATACTTGCCTAGTGCCTAAAAACCAAAATTGCCCCACTCCCCAGGATCAGTAGTCTCATGAATGCAGTTGATTGCAGATGGTGCCTACCCATTGCTTGTTGGTAATTTGGTTTGTGTTTAGTTTAGCATCTGTGATGCAGCAAATGAGGGTTCTGAGGGCAGGTACCATATAGGCACAAACAATAGTATCCAAAAATACATCTTTGAAATGCACTTAGCAACCGGCAGTTTGTAAAGTCCATGAGCGATACTTACATGAACACAGCATGAGATAAGGATGCTCAGGAACGTGGTATGACCCTGCCTCTCCTCTGAGACACCCCAAAAGAGCAGCTTCTCAGTGCCTTCAAAGACAGAGGCTCCCCCATCTGCTTGAGATGCTGTGTCCCACTTTCAGCTCTCTCCCCACTTTGATTCCATAGTCTCCCTATAGCATCCTAATTTGTAGTTCACCTGATAGAGAACAAGAAAGCGCCCTGGTTTCCTGTGCTGTGAGGCAATAATTTCCCTGGCCCATGAAGCTCTGTTGCTCTCTAATTGAGATGTTGAGTTACAAGAGCAAACTTCTGGGGACAGTGTCCTGTTGAGGGTGTAAATAAGGCAAGGAAGTCATGTGGTTGGTTTTAGTCTTTTGTATTGACTACATGGAAGACCAGCAAGACCTGGAAGATGTCACCATGTCTGAATGTAGTTGCCAAAGCTAGTATTAGGTGACCCCGTGCTGAATAGGGTTTAGTGGGCAGAGTAGATGGGCGCCTGTTGTATCTTAACACAATTGTTGGCAGCCACGTTTGAGCACAGGAATGTTTTGTAGCGTGGCCTAAGCCCAGCTCCTTGTTCGTGAATATATACAGTTATGACTGAGAGCATAGCAACAGCTCTGTCTTGGATAATGAAAACAACATGGTAGTTTGTAAATTTTTCCATTCTCAGGTTAACCTACCCTGTCTCTCTCTATAGTGTGTGTTTTTCTTTAATAAAGCAAACATGCAGAACCTCATTAAAACTGTTTTTATTTGAAGCACGGTTATTTGTAATGTTAAGCATAAACCACTCCTTAGCAGCCCACAGGAAATTGCAGTTTGCGCATGAGGAAGAGCATATATTATTTAAGCAGTTCATTTGTTTCCAGGGCTGCTCCAGGAGAACTAAGCCCATAGCAATAATTTCTCTCTTAAGTTCTTCAGGTATTTTGTATCCTGGTCAATTGTGTGGTAGACAGAATCTTTAATTTCAGAAGGCTCATATCTGATGAGTTTTGGACATTTTGAACATTTAGCAAGAGCCTATTAAAACTAGATGGTAAAATATACAAGAGATGTGCTGTGTGTTATTTTGGCAGTTGTGTATAGAGTATTTGTATTTCATATTTTTGCTGTAATTGCCTGCACTCCTGACCTGCTCAGGGGATGTTGTGCACGTGTGGTTTTGTTGCTGTTGGTTTTTATTTTATTTTATTTTTTGTGCCCTACTCCAAAAGCTGCTCTGCAGAATTGGACCGTGACTCTCTTCATCTGTGTGTTTTCTGAATTCTGCTCTGCTGGAGCTTGTCATGTTAGGAGAGTAGAAACGGAGAAGGCAGGAGGTGGCACAAATGAGATGGCTGGCTGGCTAGCAGCTTCCAAGTCAGGAAACCCTCCAGCACTCACTTTGTGTCATTTAATTTATCTATTTTAGGATTTTGTGCTGTTGCTCATCTCTGTAGCATCTGAGCCCCTTTCATGTGAAATAGATTCTGTACTTCCTGAAGTTTCTGGCTCCTTCTCTCTTTTAAGGTCATAGTAAGCTCTGCTGGGGTAGGATTTTGGGTGGGAGTGGATGGTGGAAGAGGGGGTGGTTTGAAGTTGTGTCTGTCAGTTATGGAAGCAAAGTCTTTAAAGAAGAAGCAAGTGCAGCATTTCCTAAAGACTTGGACTCTGGAATCATCTCCTTTCCTCCAGAAGTTTGTTCCAAGTCCCAGAGTAGGGTGACCAGATGTCCCCAGATTTTATAGGGACAGTCCTGATATTTGGGGCTTTGTCTTATATATGCTCTTATGATCTCCCAGCCCCTGTCCTAATTTTTCACACTTGATATCTGGTGAGCCTATCCCGGAGGGAAAAGCAAAGGTTCACAGCGATCTGGAGGTGGAAAAGGGATTTTAGTTATTGGGATTGGCATGTCATCTAGCCACATTGATGAGTCAGTCAGGATCCCAAGACTTCATGCCACTGTGACAAATGGGGCAGTGTGCATTCAAGGGGCAGGCGGGATTCTCCCTGCTAGTTCTTCAAAGCATCACTCTGCCAAACAGCTTCGCTTCAGCAGGAAATGGGAGGAAGGCCTCGGGTACGGAGCCCGGAATATAAAATGCCCTAGAACTGCATTAATGGGGTGGGGGTTAATGGAGGGATAAAAAAAGGTGCCCAGTGAGGGAGAAATGGGTACCTAATACTGCAGTAGTTCAGAGGGAAGAGAGCTAGTTAATGGCACCCAAGGCAGTTCCCCCACCTCCTGTTTAAAGTGCTGTGCAAACGTTCATGTTCAAGCACCTTGCGAAGCAGGTGTTATCCCCCCAGTGTATAAAAGGGGGAAACCTAGGCAGAGAAGTTGGGAGCTGGATTACACCTCTCAGAAACTGAGGGGGCTGGGGATGGATAGACTAAGTTCCCAGGCCTGCCCAGAGATGCCTCTCTTGGGGCCTGCTGCCTGGCTGGCAATATCCATGTCCCCTCTCCACTGCACAGCCAGCCAAATGACAGCTGCGTGCTGGAGGGGAAGAGTCTCCTGGAACCCTTTCTTCTCCCCCAGCTCATCAGTGCACTCTGGCTGGTGATGTGTCCCAGAGGTCACAGACTGTGCCAGTGGCAAAGCTGGGGATAGAACTCAGGGTTCCTGGCTCCTGCCTTGTGATTATTTCATTGGACAGTGCAACTTCCCTACGGGAAGGGGAAACACGTGTCTGGTGCTAGAGTAATGGGGTGAGGGGTGGCAGAGAGCGAGGAATCAGGTGCTTAGCGATGCAGGAATTGTTGGGGAAGAGAAGTAATGCAGGGGACCACAGGAGCTGCTGAGCAATTGTGTTCTCTGGAAGCTTCTACCATAAGGGTAAAGCTCATCTGTGCAGGAGACAGAGCTTCTCGGGAGCTGGGCTGAGACTGCAGAATGAGCTCCTGCAGGAGCCAAGGATCATTCCAAACCTGACCACCTCTCAGCGCAAAGTGTATTTCTTTGACCTTGCCTTTTCTAATCTAAACATACCATGGACTGTGTGTGTATATTTAAAAAAAAAAAATCTGGAATGAAGCAGAGTCCTCTGCCTGCACAGCCCCCTCCCCCCCCCCCCCCCGGCAGATGTGACAGATGTTAGTCTGTTGCTTAATGGATCCCTGGAAGGGGCTCAGATGCTGCAGCGATGAATGTGGAATGGGAACCTATGCAGACTAGCATAGAGGTGGGGTAGAATCCAGAGAGCCAAACAGAAGACGTGTCCCCAGAACTGCCATCATTGGGGGCTGAGAGGCTGGGGAGAAGAGATGGGGGCCAGCCCCTAAACTGTTCTGAGTGGTTATAGTCAACTATATTCTGGCAAATCAAACAGTACAGGGATGTGGTAGTAGCTGGGAAGGTGGGAACAGAGTAAAATCTGGGCATCTTCAGAGAAGCAGACTGTGAAAAGCAGAGTTTTATTTTTTCTGGATTAGATACAAATCATATATCTGACCCTTTCCATGAACGTTTGCTTTTGGCCTTATCAAATAGACTCCAAAGATGCAACTTCAGTAAGGACTGGTGTTATAGCTCTGGTTTATTTCCAGCAGGACTGGAAATAGGAGTTTGGGGTCTGAAAGGAGCTCGTTCTTGTGTACAAGGAGCTAAACCCAAAGTCCCTTTTTCTACCCCGCCTCAGTTCATTCAGTCAGTTTAAAGGAGGATTGCAGCTATGGGCTCTGACACAGGCTTTGCATGTGTGCATAGGTCTCCTGTCCCTCTCTCTGGATCCTACTGCATGTACTCACAAGCTACTGCATGCTGAATTGGCTCTTCTTGTAGGATACATGACCATGTGGAAAGGTTCTGCTAATCCATGGCAATGCAAATAAAGCTCATGCTTCCTTATTCATCAAACACCTTATGAAATGTGTGTTAGGCCATGGGGTGGGGATACTTAAGTAAATGTGTTATGTTTTACACATGGGTTTTCCGTGGGATAAAGTAGCCCCTCCCAAGCGTTATTAAAATAACGGCTGCTCAACATTTATTGTAATAGGGCAGCAGTAACTATTTGCAGTTGGGTCTGAATCACAGTTCATGGTCTTGCACACTTATCCCATCCCATACATGCTGGGCACACTCCTGTAGTTCATATAGAGCCACTGACCTCCATCATAAGTCCCTCCTTGTTCTCTTCTGCACAGCGGAGCTTTGAAGAACCACACTAAAACAAGTGTTACACTCCCCAACAAGATTGCTTCCCCTCTCCATTTATCTCACACCTGAGATTCCCATTAAGGCATTTCAAATGCCGTTGATTCTTTCCTCTGTACTGGTAACAAATAACATTTGACAGTATTGTTTTCCAAGTCCACTTTTCACTTGCAAGGTTTTTTTCCAGGGAGTGAAGAATGCTAGATGTCTGTGCCATGCTTCTCTCCATTGGCTTGGATGCCGTTCTTGGCGTTTGTCCTCTCCAGAGCCAGCTTTATGTCCAATTCTCTCAGCTGTTTCAGGAAGCCGCGGTTTGGAAGGATGCATCGGTGCTTCAGCACTTGCTCAATGGCATCAACCACTGTCATGTTCTTGTAAATCATCAGGTAAGCCAAGACCAAGGTGGCAGATCGGCTGCGTCCCATGGCACAATGAACCAAAATCTTGTCTGCAAATACAGAGAAGGCTTTCAGATTTACAAATAATAAACACTTTCCCCTTCTCTGGTGCCTTCTGCCCAGAGACCTGGGTGTTTTATAGCTCAGTTAATGATTATGCTATACAGCCTTCCTGCAAGGCGGGTAAATATCCTCTTGTACAGGCAGGGACATTGAAGCACAGAGAGGTCAAGTGACTTGCCCAAGGTCACCCAGTGAGTCCCATTATAGAATCTGGATCTCCTCACACTTAGTCCTGTGCTTTAACACCTGGAGGATTGTCAATTTACAGCCAGGCAGGATGGGCTGCAATGCTGCAGTACATAACCAGAATGGTCACGCTGCAGGCCTCCCCTTTACTGGACTCCCCCTGATCCATGGTCTTGGGCAGAATGAGCGAAGCACAGGAGTATTTGCTATCGGGGGATGGGGCAGCACCTGCGGAGTGCTGATGGCCCATATACTCATTCCCTCCCGGAGGAAGAAAAGGTGTGGAGTGCTCACCCCCAGTACCAGGGGCCAGAGAGGAAGGATGGCCCAGTAGTTCTTCAATTCCCTGCTCTGTTGCAGACTTCCTGTGTGCCTCAGCAGGGGATGATGATTCCTTTCATCCCACCCTGTTTGTCTGTTTAGATTTTAGCTCTTCAGATCCAGGCTGTGTCTTACTGTGTACATGCATCCCTAGCACGACGAGGTGGCAATCTCCATTGGAGCCTCTCAGTGCTGTTGTAACATGAACGTATAAACATGGAACATCCCCCACTAGCAGCAGCTGGGGGCCAGAGGAGGAGAGTGAGTGGTATGGGGTCCAATCAGGAATCCTTTGAGCTGCTGCAGGAACTGATGCAAAGGATTCTGGGATGCAAAGTCCTGGGAGGAGAAAAGCTGGAGTTGAATTTTGTGTCATGGAAGGAGAAGGGTGGCACACTGGGGGTACATCTACGCTGCGTTTTAAAAGTCATGGCAGCAAGCCTCAGAGCCCAGGTTGACAGACAGGGACTTGTACCAAATCTGTAAACCCAGGCTTTGAGACTCACTGCCAAGGCTGATTGGGGTTTTTTTTTTTTTTTGCAGTGTAGATGTACCCTGATAGAGGCAGCACCTGAAGCTTTGTCTGCTACAACCTGCTATGGTCAAATAATACCATGACAAGGCCTGCAGTGTTTCCCCTTTGTGAACTGTGGGGTGCCAGCCTTGGACTCCTAGCAATTCTCTCCATGCTGTTGGGAGTGGCGGGGGGGGTCCTGGCAGGAGCAGCACTGCTGTGTCTCGGACCCAGCGAGAACTCTCAGTGCTAGGGGATTCATGGTCACAGCTTGCATCCTAATCCCATCCGAACGTTTGAGAGGCATCTTGGCCAATTTCCAGCCTTGCTGATAACAGAAAAGGAAAATCCCTTCCATCATGACTCTAAATATTTCAAATGGATGAAAACTCCCATTTGTTCACCCCTTCACTCTTCTCGTTACAGTCTCCTGTTTGTAAAAGGGCCGAGGCAGAAAGGTGGAATAAATGACGGATGGGAGGAAAGACAGAGGAATGAAGGTTTTGCTTAGGGAGCTGGGAAACAGAAGAAATTCTGGGCATCAGTGGCAAGAGGAGAACCTGCATTTTCTGCCATGTTAACGAATTGCCCATGCAATTCACTGGATGGTTCTCTTTTGGAAATGGCAAGGATGGAGATCCTGTCTGCTGTGCATGGACATTAAAAATCCAAGAGGACTTTTCATAAAGGCAGGGGTTTGCCCTGTCCTATAGGGCCCAGTAGTACAGTGTGTTGGTGGGTGAAGTGATGCCTGCTTGTGTGTAGCTGGTCAAATGCTTTGGGGTGCTAATCTATTTAACTAAGCTCCTTGTATGGCCGTAGTATCTGGAAGCCTCACAATCTTACTGTATTTATCCTCACAACACCTCTGTGATGTCAGGAAGTGCTGTTATCCCCATCATACAGATCGGGAACCAGGACACAGAAAAAGTAAGTGATTTGCCCAAGGTCACACAGAAAGTCTGTGGCAGAGCAGAGAATCAAACCTAACTGGTGCCCTAACCACTGTACCATCTTTCCTCTACTATTGATTCCAAAGTCTGGGTTAGGAACCTTGAGAGCATTAGCAAGACAAACCTTCTGGATTATTATACTCTTAGGGTGCCTGGAATTAATTTAGGCACATGGAAAGGTGGCAGCTTGCTGTGCCAGGTGGCTAAACAGACACTGATCTTTATAGAACAGTGTAGTTACATACTCTTGCCTACACTTTCTTTAAGGCTGATTCCTTGCACTGACGGGAGTATGTACTGCCTGGCTAGCATTCTCTCATCTCTTCACATGTCCTACTACTGCAGCTCGCTATTTGAATGGGAAAAATGCCCGCTGGAATACTTCTGAAGCCACTGTACCAGCAAAAAAAAAAAAAAAGGGCCCTTAATCTACTGCAAGTGCGAGTTTGGCTGAATATGTTAAAATGACCATTCACATATGTTGATGTGGACAGGCAGGAGAGGCTTACTGGTAGCATACTTGGCTGTGGTGTGAGTAACATGTATTCAGTGCCCTTTGCCCACACGAGTTTCTGAGCTTTTTTGTCGTCCTCTTCTTCTCCATGGCTATTACAGGTTATCTTTATTTCGCAAGCCCACATAAGAAAAAAACACAACTGTGTATCCCTGTTGTTAAAACACCTTATCAATGCAGCCACCAGAAGAACAGCTATATACTGAAGTGTCATTGCTACACATTTGGTTACTCTTGAATTCAGAAGTATTTTTAATAAATTAATTACTCCATTCCCTGAGTCAGGCTTCTGCTTCATTGCTGCGTCTAGGCTTGGGTAAGCCTCAAAGCTTCGTGGATGTTTGATACAGCCTTGAAACCAGAAGCTTTGATGCTTGAGCCTTGCAAACTGCACCAAGTATCTTCCCCTACTGTTTATCAGCACACGAGAATTCGCCAGACTTCTCAGGGCTTGTCTACATGGAGCCTCAATGCTCACTGCCAGGGTTTGATTTCTAAAGTGCAGTAACGTGCTGTGCACGAATGGGTCCATGCAGACCCTGCTGGTGTACATTAAAAGTTCCCTAGTAATGTAGTGCTGTTTGAAACGGTGTCTCTCTCGCATGACTTCTATGTGTTTACCATGTCTTTAACACTATGCTGGGTTCTGTGGGGTAGATTCACACCACAGCTTGCCAGGAACTAAATGTTTGTATAGACAAGCCCCTTGTGCCTAATTCCATCTCTAGGGGAAGTGAAGCTAGAGATCAGATGCTTTCAGCCATGCAGAAAATCTAACTATTCCCCACCCTTTCTAGAACCAATACTTGGGTGTAGTCTTGCCAGTTTTAGGCAGTTTCCTTCACAAATGGGCCTCTCTTCCTTCTAAGAATATAAAATCTTAAAGAAGCACACCATGTTATTGGCACTTGGGTTTTAAAATGGAGATGATTTATCATTTTCCTGCCTTATTAAGAGGCAGATTCTGTAGCTGAGGACTGTACTTTTTGAAAGCTTAAGACCTGGCTGCTTATTGGGGGCATGCCAGGTAACCAGCGGCTGCTGATAGAAAAAGCCAAGAACAAAAGTTGACAAGAGATTGGAAACTTGATATGTGGCCCTCTGATATGAAGAGCTTTGTAGGTCAGCAGGAGAATCTTAAGTTTCTCTGCTGGCTCCTGGTAAAACACCCTGTTGAGATTTAAAAAAAAAAAAAAATAACGGGAGTAAATGTTGAAAGACAGTGTGGGGTCGAGGCTGTGGTGCTTCACATCAGCTTAAACTCTTCACTACAACACTGCTGGAGGTCAGCAAATAATGAATTGTAGTAATCAAGCTGGGAAATTACAAAGGCTTTAACTAATGTTTCCAGATCTTTGCTGTCAAAGTGATTTCAGTCTCCTACTGCTTGGAAGATGGCAAAAATAAATCCCTGTTACAGCTTGGAGATGATCTGATGGCAAAAGTACTAAAGTGCTTTTATATGTCTATATAGCAAATATAATGCTTTTAGTGTAAGAAATGTTGAAGTGACAGCCTTGGAGACTGGAATCCTAGATACACAGGATACATACAGCCTGGGCAGATGCCCTGCTAATGGGCCTTGGCTAACTGGAGAGGGATCACCTCTAGGAATGACAGACCAGCTCAGTGACCCTTTGAGTTCATGACTTTCTTCCTGAGACTGTTTGCTTCAAAGGAGTGCGGTTTGCACTAGGGACACCTGTCTTCTAGGGAGATCAATAGCTGCATAATAATGGCCCATCAGAGGGCAAGGACTCTTGGGGCAGGTCTACACTGCTGGCAAAATTCGGCTGCAGTCAACGGGAGTTACTTCCCTTTAGTTCGCTGTCTCCACTGTGCTGCGCCGATGGGCAATGTGTTCCCGTCGACGCAGCGCTACGCTTTTTTTGGAGGTGGTTTTAATAGATCGACTTCCGCTTGATCGATCCGGAAAAATGGATCTAGATTGCTACCAAGTCCCACTGCATTTGAATGGCTGACACAGCGGAGAGACGCCCTGAACCCCCTATCAGCACTGACTTCCCTGAAATGACCAGCTCCATTATTAGCCATTGCTTGTTTTCCTGTGCTTTCTCTGCCTCTTTCGCCCCTGGGGAGTTGGCTGCTTTTGAATAATCCTCATGTACACTGAGATCAATCATAGCAAACAAGGTTTTTCTTCCCATACTCTACCCCCTCCTTACTTCTCTGATCTTGGAGTGCAGCTTCAATGAATTCAGCAGCTGAATAAAAGAACTCGCTGAGGTTGAAGCTGGGGAGATCATCTGCTTCTACCCCATGATACTCGATGGCTATGTCACTGTAGTAATCTGGTCCTGTGTCCACATTCCACCGACCATGGGCTGCATTGAGGATGTGGGTGAAGCCAGCTTTTTCAAGACTGTAGCGATCTAATGCAGTTTTCCTGTTAAACAAACGTCACCGTCAGCTATTTGAATGGCATTCCCTCCCGCTGCAGCAGGTCAGAAATATTTCTCTTATTTTGTAAGTGATAAATTACTGCAACACTGACAATACTTCAAAGAAACAGACTGATTCCCCGCCTTTATAAAATACCTTTCATCCTAGGATGTCACAAACAAACTGAGCCGCCTCGCAGTTATTGATTCTACACATTTTACAGATGGGAAATCTGAGCTACAGAAAGGTTGTTGACTTGTCCAAGCTCACAAACTGAATAGGTGGCAGAGCTAGAAACAGAATGCATGAATCCTTCCTTCCAGACCTGCCTTTAACCATCTGACACTCTCTCTCCCATCATTCAATATTACAGAACTAATCCAACAGTCAGTTACAAGTGAGAATTAAATTCTGCTAGGGTTCGTGTTGCTCTTACCACCTCTGAAATAAATGCAACCACTGAGCTTTTTCCCCCTCTACACTTGAAGAAAAACTTGTTCGTGATCATGTGTCCAGGGGAGGCCTAGAAGCCTATCAGTTTCCTCCTTACTGCCATGTACTAATGGATCACATTAAGTTGTCTCAAGATAAATGCACTATACCTGGAGGTCAGCTATCAGCCTCTGGAGTGAAGAGGAATTGGCTCCTGGGATGAGGAGGGTGTTTGGGCGGGGAGGGAGAAATGAAACTGAGAATATTCAAGCCTCTTAAAGTGGTCAGGATGTGCAATGCCAATGTGCAATGCCCTATCCATGCTCAGAGCAGCCAGACATGCTGAGGAGAGGACAAGTGGTTATCTGACCTCCAGTAAACCTGTTAATGAGAATAGCCTGTTGTTGATTATTATTATTATTAATGTTGCCCTAGTGCCTAGGAGTGCCAGTCATGGACCACGGCACCATTGTGCTAGGCGCTGTACAAACACAGAAAAAAAAAGATGGTTCCCTGTCCCAAGGAACTCACAGTCAAAGGTCTGATCTACATTAAAAGCATATACTGACATAGCTATATTGGTTAGGGTGTGAAAAACCACATCCCCTCATGACATAGCCATGTTAAGCTAACCCCCAGTGTAGAGGCAGATATGTCGGTGGAAAAGGGCTTCTGTTGGCTTAGTTAATGTTGTTTGGGTCATTACAGTGGCAGAAAAACTTCTGTCGGCGTACACTGCATCTAAGTTAGGGGATTATGCCAGCATAGCTATGCTGCCATAGGCTCTGTAGTGTAGACATAGCTTACATATAAGACAGTAAAGTACAGATGAATACAGACAGACAGATAGGGTACTACAAGGAAACACTGAGACAATACTGGTCACCATGATGCAGCCTGTATGCTTAATATGAATTCTTTATCCTTTCTTCCTAACCCTGTTGGCTGGCAGATAGAAAAAGGAAATTCAGTTGCTCTTCACTGTACCAAAGCACTCAGTGTGATTGAGAACTGTTCAGAAATCCTTAAGAGATGCAGAAGAACTGCTGCTGTATCAAGGCATGTCGCTCCAATTGCTCCCGCCCAAGACTATTGTTTAGCAGCCGTGTCTGATAAGCTGGGTGCTTTACACAAGGTAAGGCAGCCGTGTCCGTTTCTAATGTTGCATTACCATGGGCTCTCTGTTTTGGTGGCTTAGCACAAACACGCAGAGTTCCCATAACAGTTACATAGACACGAGCTCAGTGAGCAATAGAGACAAGGCATTATTATTGGAAGAGAGCCCAGCGTCAGCGGTGCCTCTTACTGTCAGTAAAGCTCAAACACACTTTCACCTACTTCCCCAGGCAGGAAGTATGCTCACTCCCGAGCTTCCTCTCAGCACTACTTCCTGAGACGGCCAGGTCTTTCCTGTCTGGGAGGAGCCAGAGAGAGCAGGGTGAAATTTTTTGATTGAATATTTTGGGGCGGAGGGATGCAGATTTGGGTTGACTGAAACATTTTGTGCCTTTGTGTAGAATATGTCGAATTGTTTTAGAGGGGGAAAAAAACTTTTACAAAATTGCAAACATATCAAAACATTTTATTTCTATACTAACTTTCAGTTTTTCGATTCAAAATGACTATCAAAATTTACTCCAGTTTTATTGTTACAAATGAAAAAACATTTTAAAAGCTCAAAATCAAAACAAAGCATTTCATTTGAGGTCGAACAAAATGTTTCATTTGACCCCAAACCGTTTTTTTCTTACTACTCGATTTGCTGAAAATTTTTTTTTAAATTTGTTTTTGGGACAACCCGAGATGGTTTAATTTTTTTTCCCCAGAATTGCCAGTGAACCGAAAAATCAGTTATTCACACAACTTTAGAGACCCACTCTTTAGGGATTGTGTGTGGATGTAACTTAGCTACAATACTATTAAAAAGATTGATACTTTAAAAACAGATGACATAATTTCCTAGGTAGAAGGCAGAGGTAGGTGAATTAGCCTACTCTCTTGATTCTGCCACGCTTGAGGTGAAACACAGATTCTGCTTTCAGGTTTTGTTTTGCGGTGATGGTTCCATTAAAAAATCTGTTTTCCATTCTTCGGACTTGGCCCAGGAAACGTGGAAAAAAATAATGCTTTCAGCTCACAGATCTGTGCTCAGTTAGAACCCCTGCAAGTGGAATCCTTGCTGAATAGCAAGTAGGACCACATTGTAGTTAGGGTCAATGGAAAAATAAAGATTAACTGTCCATGAAAAGTATGTTCACATTTGGATTCTGCAAATGCAGCTCAATCTAATGAAAAGCAGTTGAATTAACAATGTTCATTGTCGTCGTTGTTCTGAACAGACACAGTGCCAAACAATGGATCACATGACAGACATATTAACATTTGACACTGCAACATTCATCTGCAATCTAATTTCCCTGATTCCTTGACTGGGTTGTCCCGAGATTGTCAGATATTAATGCCTTAGATACTGATTTTAGAGAAACAAGGTGGGGGAGGTAATATCTTTTATTGGTCCAACTTCTGTTGGCAGGGGCGTGCTCAAGTGGAGGCAAGCACCAATAATCATTTTTAAAAATATGTATGTCTCTGGATCAATTCACTGCCTTTTGTGCTTTCTATCACTGGCATTCACAGAGTGAAGTGAATGTTTTTCCTCAGAGCATGCCATTATGAGTGTGCATAAACTCAGTTAGATCATACATATACCTCCATAATGTGAGGTTATGGATGCATGTGTACTTGGTTTGCACATGTTCCCCTCATAACGTTAAGTATGTGCATGTATTCGCGGTGGATTAATGGTAGAGTTCAGTTGCAGTCCAGTAAATTCAATAGGGAGTTGTTTACAAGTTTTGCGCAATCTGAGGGCAGATAAAAAGTTCCATGAATACTTCATAAAAGCTGAACGTTGGGCTACTGAACTGAACCTGCAAATGCCAGGAAAAGGCAACCGGCAAAAACTCTGTGTCATTTTTACGGGAGTCGTACAGAATCCTACCTTTTTAATCTTTAGAAGAGAAATATAAAGTCAGTTTCTTTTTCCCTGCACTCAATGCTGCAATAAGTGAAATCAACAGATGATTTAATCAGAAAAGTACAGTAATACTCAAATCTGTGGCCTATCTCACTGCAAAAAACCTGGAAACTTAATATATCAAAAGGAAAAGAAGCACTTGTGAAACTGAATGAAGAATTTCAGTGCAGAGTTCCTGAAATGCAGTATGATTTATTTGCACACCAAACTGAGCCTATTTTAAATGCTCCGGGATCGGACTGTGCAATATCTTTTCCGGAACTCATGAAAGTCTGTAAAGAACATGACCTGGAACTTCTGTATCCTATGTATTTGACCTATTGGTGCTTTTGGCAATTCTACCTATTACTGTTGCAACTACAGAAAGATGTTTTAGCATTAAAAAACACATCCTTAGTTGACTTCATAGCAACCTGACAGAAGCTCGTCTTCAGCATCTGTTAATTTTTGCAGTAGAGACTGACTTAACCAACAGTGCTAACACAGAAGATGCTGTGAATACATTTATTCAGATGGCTCCATGGCACATGGATTTTCATTGAAATGGTAAGTGTACTGCTGTTTATTTCTATGCATGAGATGTTGTGCATATGTTAATATGGCTTAATGTGTATAAAGATGATTGTTTAATGTGCCCCTCCAAAAGCAGTCCAATTTAAATTCCTGTACATGCCCCGTCTGTTGGTAAGAGAGACAAACTTTCGAATGACAAAGAACCTTAAGAAGAGCTTTGTGTAGCTCGAAAGCTTGTGTCCTCGTACCAACACAGCTACAACAACACTGCAGTCAACTTAGAAGCAGATAGTATATCAAGAGAGAACCTTGATTATAGTGTGCTGCATGTCTCTGAGATCTCGTGTTTAAGTGGCCGTACTGGTTAGTGAGCACACAGGAGTCACCTTTGTCAGAAGGCAGTGTTTTTTATTAACTGCATCAGCACTCAGCTAAGTCAGTCTACTTAGGCTCCTGGAAACATTTAGTGTGTGCTGAGGCAAACAAAAGGCTTAAAATAGGCCTTAGCATAGTCGCTCCCAAATTAGCATGGTATCATATCTGCATAATCACTTCCTTACAGTATTTAAATGAAACCTCCCAGGGCTCTTTAGATTGAGGGGCCTGGAGGCCTAAGCTATTGGAACTAAGCCCACTTAGTGCAGTGTCCTGGCAATATGCTATCCCTGAAGTTTCAGTGTAAAGCAATCCTCTTTGCCCTTCCTTATTGCCCAGGGCCTCCTGGGTAAGCATATTTTGAGGCTGGGGGTAGAAGATGGAGTTCCTTCCTGACGCCTGCTGTTACCTATCTTATGGACTGAAGCGTTGGTGTAATTTTTCTTGATCAGTTTGGACTAACCCCTTATATTAGCAGAGGCATATTGAATATGTATTTATTTATGTAGCCATTCTTCTACTGAGATTGGATGAAGAGAAGTAACTGATCCATCTTAAACATTACAGATGCTTACAGTGAGAGAAACAAAATCTGTTATCATTGCAAGTCCCTCTTCTCCTCTGAATTAAATCATAGATATGCAATAGAGAAGAGACATCCTGTGATGTATCTAGGCCATAATCCTGCTTTTTTGGGGGCGGGGAGTGTCTCTGCTGCTGCCTGGTTGCATATTCCAGTTCCAAATGTGGTGTGCGGTTGACCAGTCAGTTCGTAACTCTGGTGCTAATAACTCTGAGGTTCTACTGTAACTAACATGATTGTAAATTCTGAAATAAAAGCTCACGTACATTTGTGAATGCACATGTTTTGTTCCTGGTCAGAGTTCACACAACCATGACCAGGAACAAACAATTGTGCAGCGCCCACATTAGAATTTACAAGCATCTCAATTAACTCCAGATAACTGGCAAGGAGTTACGTTGATTTACAGCACAACTACTCTCGTGTAGACGGATCTGGGGAAGCACTCATAGTCATGAGTGACTTGTGAAAATCTCAGTTCATAGTTTAGCTCCTTTGTATTTCAAAATCATTGGAACTCTTGGGTATATCACAAAGGGGGGTTTCCTTTTGTTCCCTTTACTTCTTTCAGCACTACTGTAGTATTAGCATCTTAGATGGAAGGAAAGAATACATAAAACATGAATAGCTGCCAGTTGGGTAAGGCAGCTAGTGACCTAACACAAAGGCTGTTAGTGTGAATTATAAACCCTGTGCAAGGATTTATAATTCAATCCTTAGTTCGTTTTGAGCTAGAACATGCCATAGACGTTCTCCCTCTTATAATTAGTTCACAACTAGAGTTTAATAGTCCAGCTAAGAGTTTTCTGTCTCCCTCTCTCCATAGATGCTGCTATTGCCTTGTAAATGTGACAGATATTTTTATTTCTCTGGCAATAATTGAACATAAAGCCACAATGCCAGGAAAAGTTCGCTCTAAATGCCTGGTGTAGGTGAAACTGGGCATTTGACTTATCCTTCAATTGCTTTTATTTTATGCTTCTGGACTAGCTGTGTTTTAGTTCTTGATTTCTTTTTCTGTGGCATAAGCTGTTATGATCTTCAATGTCTGCCATGAATGCACTTCAAAGCAGGGAAGCTGAAGTACTGTGCTGGGAGATCATTAGGAAAATAACATTACATCTCAGTCTGTGAAGGGATGAATTGAGCAAAGTTTGGGTCCCTGAGTAAAAACCCAGGCCTTTTAATAAAAAGAGATAGGCTAGGTACAGTGGCCTTGATTCAGCAAAGCACTTAAGTGCATGCTAAAAGTCAAACATGTGCTCAAGTCCATCCCTATGCAGCAAAGCATTTAAGCAGGGCTCAGCTCTTTACAAAATCAAGGCCTTTATAGTGGAACATAAGGCAGATCTATGTTTGTAAAGTTCTGAGACAAAAAGGAGAACTTGATATAGGAATGATCCTTATATGGGGGAAATAGAAGATGAGATTCCTTTTTTATGTTGGATTATATGCACACATCAGAACACATTGGGTCATTTCCCCCAACTCAGCACTAGGCAATCAAAAAATATAATTCCATTTCAGTCATTTCCTTGAAGAATAGTATTTATTTCTTGAAGATTTCTACAAGGACAAAAAGATGGTGCCTTATACAAGGCTCTAGCTTCCTGTGATCTTCATTTAAAATAAAAATTCATAGCAAAGAGAATTCCATTTCATCCCAGCAACACTTAACTAACCCATGCTGCAAAATAAAATAACTACCGCTCTTCACATTCAATTCTTTTTCCCAATCCACCAACATCACCTCTCTCATTGGCATCTTTCTCTTGAGCACCAACAAGCCAGCCTTCATTCATGCTTCAGTCTCAGCTAGACACTGGGGAAGACACTCAACCACGCCATCTGGTCAGAAGAGACAGAAACACAAGCCGGGTGTCATCCACATACTGAAGACACCACTACCCATGTGCCTAATGACCTCACATGTGTGTTAAAGGGGGAGGGACAAGTTGGAACCCTGTTAAATCTTCTGAGTGCCCTGCGGAGAGCAAAGCAACTCTACTTTCTGAGGTCTCTCAACAAGAAATGCACAGAGCAACACTGTCTACTCCTGTGGCCAACAGATAAGTCAACAGCATTTCATAGTCAGTGATATCTGACTAGGTGTATCTAATATCATTATGGACACTCATCTTTATCCATCACCTGAAGGAGATCATTGAGCATCACAAACAGCCGCTTTCTTTATATCATACTCAGGTTAATACTCAGACTGACAAGAGTCAAGGAAATCTGAGGCAATGAGGTACTGTGCAAGGAGTTTCTCTTCACAAACATTCAAGTATTTTTAACCACCAAGGGAAGACTAAGGGCAGGGCAATAATTTGCCAGATGTTCAGTGTCAAATGAGGAATTCCTGAATACAGACAATACCTCTGTTTCCTTAAGAGTAGTGGGCAACCTGCCATTGCTAAGGCAGGTGTTGACAATCTTCACTAATACTGGGCCTACCGTTCCTGCAACATCTCCCGCATCTAGAGAACAACTGCTGGCTGAAGCTTAAATAGAGATAATGTAGCATTGCCTTGTCTCCATGGATGCACAAACTGGAGCAATTTTTCCCCTCAGCAAACTAGCTAGCAAGTTCTTCACAATCAGAATAACTCATATCAGCTGCTGAGTGGAGAAAGCCAGGGTTCACTGAGCAATCCAGTGCCCAAAGCAAATCTGCTGACTGAAATGTTGTAGATGCTGTGTTAGGCAAAGAAACTCCTCTTAATCTTCCCCACATCAAAAGCATCAGAGTTTTGAAACATTTTTGACATAGACAATTAATTTCAGACTTTGACGCTCTTCCTTATTGCTTCAACTGCTACAAATCAGCTGCAGACCAAAATGATTTGTGAGGACTGGAATGGTAAACTGCCAGTGTCGCTTGTATCTTGGCATTTAAAGCTAAAGTCCACATCATCACTTTTTCTCCCCGAGATATTTTTTTGTATAGAGTTATGTATTTAACTTCTGGCTCACAAAGCCTCTGCTAGGACCGGCAGACGACTATGCCAATACACAGTGAAACCTTTTCACGTGTCTCTTTTTCTTTTTAAAATAAAATAATCCCTACACACACTTTTTTTGTGGACAAATTTCTAATGCCTGGGTCACTATCAACGTGACCTGGAACATTTCTATTCTTATGTGATTAAGACCAGTGGTTGTCCTAAGAGGTCGTATGTTCTAAACAGTGTTATGTAGCTATCCATTGCAATGAGCCAATCCCATCTGGTTTCTTCTGAACTAATCCAAATTGCCTTTCTCTTTAAACATAGCCATTTTGAAATACCTAAAGACATCACTTTGCCAGACAAAATCCTTAAGGAATGGGGGATGAAGAGGAGGGAGTCAATTAATGGGTGGCTAAACACTCAGTGTGTGCTTAATTAACAGTCCCCTATCTTCTAGATGATTTCTCTGTGTGTGCTACCTGCGAGCTTAATTGCCATAGTAAGTTCTCAAACCACAGCCCTTGTAGCAAGCATGGTTGTCAGCTCTACCAGATGAACTATAATGAAATATCTCTTTCACCAAAACTAGAGGAGTTTGGCTGAGCTTCGCAGCTGGAAGTTAGTCTTACAATGTATTATGTAAGAGGGGATCTCTTGATTAGTTTCTCTTTTTGGTAGAGACAGGCCAAGGAGACAGTGTTCAGATATGGATTAGGTTTTGGCTAGGGTTCAGAGCTGAGGCCTAATCAGAGGTAGGGATGAAGTGAGGTGAGGCCAAGATCTTAGGAGACCACTATCATCTTTAGCTGAAATCTTGTGAGTGGTACTTTGGAACCACAAAATAGGCCCTTCTTTAGTTTTGGATGGAACCCACAATCACAGCCAGAGTAATGGGTAATTTGGCAGTTACCATCTCTACTTTCTGGCTCTGTTCTAGGAGCTGGGTTTCCCTTTGAGCACCTGTTTTATTTATGCTTTGTGTTCCATGGCTAGGGATCAGTCAACCAGGCCACTTGAAGAAGACTCCTGCCTTGAATCAAACAGTGGTCTGTAAAAGAAGGAAACAAAATGAAGCAGCTCCCTACCCTATTGAAGATGATTTACATGTTACTAATTCTGGTCATGGAGGAACCAAAAGGCTGTTTCTGTTCCTGTCACTGGGATGGCGCCTATCATTTCCAAGGTCTGGTCTTTAAAATTTCTGGAACTTGTTGGAGGAAATTTTCAATTGGAGCTGAGCACAGGATGTTAAACTTAAGGCTTTGATTACTCTGGGCCTGCTAGGCCTCATGGGGATTTCAGTGCCTCTGTGAAACAGCTGCAGTGAAGTCCGGTAACAAAAGGAAAGAGTGGCCTCCCAGGGCTCCAGGATAGCTTGCGTTGTATTAGGACAATGCTTTGGTTATGTAGTCAGGATAATTAATTGGCATTTCCATAAGCAGTCGCTGTTAACCTTGTAAATGCAGAAGGCAGGAATGAGGCCCAGATGTGGCGGCTTGGAAGATAAACTCTATGTGTATGTACTTGATTTGTGATGAGCGTGCCACTAAATTCTTCTAAGGGGCCATAATTTAGCATGGTTGATAAGGATGCGAAATGAACTTGACGTCTGTTGCCATTTCCACAGTAGCTATTTGGCGACCAGTGCTTCAACCAGGCCCTAAACAGAGGCACACCGATGAGTTGAGGGTGGAAGCTGTTGATCAAAAATAAGAGGAGGAGACTGGGTCAAAAAAGTTTGTGAACCTTGACAAGGTCATCTTGTCCCCAGGGACTTATCTTGTGTTCAATACTTGGGACGTGAAAGTAACTAAAAGGGAACATAAGTGTCAAAGAAAACCAGCTCCATTCTAATAAAGGAGCATCCACATTTTGACACCGAAAGGAGCACTGCCAATGTGCCAGGATGTGGAGTTGTGTATAAATGGATTATATTGCCCCATTATCCTCTCTGCAGCCTCGACTTCACTTGCTTAAAATGAAATGCTTTACTGCCAGCTTCCCCCAGTAATGGAGCCAGAGTCTTGCCTGGTGATCAGTTCATGTCCCAAATCCTTGGGGACTGGAGGCTGAGCTGGCCAGCACCTCAAGTCTTTGGGGAGAGCCCTATGTGACCTGGAGCTCTACCTAAAGAATTAATTTTTTGTGGGCCATATGCCTAGTGAAGCCAATCCTTATGTTTCCATCACTCCCTTATTTCTTTCCTTTCCTCCCTATCCCCAATAATCTCTCCTTCCCATATGGCTTTCTTTCCCCCCTTCTAATGCGGGGGGTATTTATCTCATTGTGAAGCCCACGCTTCAGGTATGGGCTAGCAAGTTCTTCTGACTATGGCTTTTACCTGGAGTGCTACCATCATGTCACCCTTTCCCACCTATTCTTCAAAGCTCACCCCATTTTCTTAGTAGTTAGCATGATCGGCCCCCCAAAGGATACACTCTCAACAGCCAACCCTAGCTAAGTGAAAAACATATCTCTGAATATTCTCATGTAAGGTGGTGGGGCGTCTGTCTTTTTGTTTCCCTGATTAATTGCTCTAGTGGTGAAGTGTTTTATTCTTAGTATATATCTTATGGATGTTGTTCAAATCCGAGGGGTAACAAGGCAGAATTACAAAAACAATTGTAATTGGAAAAATAACTGTTGGTAGATGGTGGCCTGTTTCTAGGGACCCTGTTTGTTCCAAGTCTTGTTCTGACTGGCCAGTTGGGCCTTTCTGCAGCAGCTTAAAGGGCCAGAGCTGAAGAAGCCACATCACAAAGAAAAGTGGAGAATCCTTCCACCTATTACATTAAAAATAATTCTCTGATGATTTTAAACAAGGAAAGGGAAAGAAAATGCCACGTGAATGCAATGGAGCCCTTTCAGTTTTTGCTGAATCTTGGGTTAACAAAGATCTAGCAAGAAATGCGTAATCACTTCTCCCCTTTGTCCCTGAGCTTGTTGGCCAGATTATCCCCACACTTGCAAAAATGATTTTTCTTCTGTAAAGTGTTAGCCCCTGGATGCTTATAGCTCAGGTCTCTCGTGGGTCTTTCTGTTGCCTCTGGCACCATGGAATTAATTGGTCAACGATATTGGGACTCTAATAACATTTTTAAAAAGATGTTTATCTTTCCATTTTTATAAGCTGGCCGCAGATGAATTTTAGGACCTTTTGAAAATATTATGAATACTTTGGAGTTGGTGGGGCTGCAGCTTGTGCCTTTTAGTAGTGATGTAAAATAAATATCTCATTAGGAAAGGGAGTAGGGGGAAAATGGGAATACGACCAATAGTGCCTAAGGGTTAAGAAAAGTTCTCCTGCTCTGCAGACAGGTTTGATTGTTTTCCTTGTTGTATGGAGCCAGTTCTGTAATATAGCCCTTTCCAGATTAATCCTGTGCTTTCAAATTTATTTGCTAAGATCAGTTGAGATGCATCCTGCAGCTGAAAATGATTTCAAAGTATCCTAGCCCTATGAATAAGGACATATTTGTTTATACTCTGGACACTTTTAACGCACAGGAGTTCCTTCTGGCCAGGCTCTGACTTATAAACATTGAAATGTTTCCAGTTTTTGGGAAGACTCTTCAATCGCTTCCAACCATTCATTTCAGGATAAAGCCACCCAGAGCCACCATGGTCCTGTGCTCCCAACCTGTGCACCCTTCACTCAGCATGAATCCAGGGCCTTTCACTTGGTAATAAATGATAAATTACTCCTTGAAATTAACCATCTAAACATAGTATCTGCCTACCCACCAAATGCTGCAGCCTGTCCTGCTGTCACTGCTGCACCATTCCTGTTGCCCTTGATAATGGGAGACACCTGCATGGCTTTTCCTTGGGCTGTGGTGCTTGAAAACAAGAAGGGGAAATCTTGGCTTTCGAGTGTCTTGAAAGAGCTGGGGTGCCCTTATTTCTATACTAAGCACTGGTTTGGACTGCCATCCGTGGCTTCTGTGCTGGCTAAAGGAGAGTGGAGGTAGGAACTCCTGTGCCATATGGCTCTATTGGTATGTTGTGTCAATCACTTACTCATCTCCAATGTAGAGATTGGGCCAGACTTCATTGACATGAGCATATTTTGGGCTGCCTTTCCAGAAGATCCGCTCCAGTTCAAACGCGCCGGGTGTACAGTAATCTCCATCAGGGTCCACTTTGACTGCCATGTACGCGCTTCTCTTCCTGATGTTCAAACCCGCTGAAGACATCTTTTTCCCCAGAGGATTATCTTACGTTTGATACTTGGAACAGGACAGTGACTAAAATGTAATCACAAAAAATATATGAAGCTGGGTGAAATGTCAAAGCAAGCCAGGTCCACTCCAGCAAAGGGGCCCCCATGCTTTGTGAGAGCAGCACAACCAATGTGCCTGGATTTGGAGATGTCTAAATGGATAGACATACTCTGGCAGACACAGACCCACAATCGGAATTAGTTTGTCCTGCTGGCTTCCTTGAGAGAGGAATTAGAAGTAGCTCATTGGATAAACTTGCTGGCAGTGAAGACAAATAAAGGGTGGGACTTTCCAAAGCACTCAGTGTTGGCCCAATTCTCCTCCCAGACTTTCATAGGAGCGGAATTCAGCCAACCTTAAGTGCTTCTGAAAACCCCACCCCCAAGTCTCCAAAGAGCCATGAAAGGGAATTTTCTCTGTCAGTGGAAATTTTAAATCAAGATGTGATTTATTTCTGAACCATCTGCTCTAGTCCAAACAGGAATTAAATTAGGGAAGTTCTATGGTTTCTCAGGAGATCACACTAGATGATCACAATGGACCCTTCTGGTTTTATAATCTGTAAGATTTGGGCTCCAGGGTGTTAGTCACCCCGGAATGCACTTTTATCTAACATACGGCAAACTAGAGAGCGGCCGAGTTTGTCCCTTATGCTGGCCTTTGGGTGCCCCTCTTTCACTCTTTCAAAATCTTAACACAACTCTGCATACCGAACATAGAAGTGAATGTTTCCAGGAATGCTAGTTTGCCTTTTTGCTGCAGGGCACTAATAACTGGTGTGACTAACTGAACCTTCTCTTCAGCCATGAGTGCAAGAGTGGCTGCAGCCTGCATGCTTGCAAAAGCTGCGTGCTAAACAAATAGAGCAATTTTCAGCCAAAGAGGAGCGTTAATTCTCATCTGTGATCATAGACCACCATGTTCTAGGGGGCAACCTAGACCAGTAACGGGTTGTGTCACTGCCTGCCCTTTAACCCTGGGTGCCTTAACTGCTCTGCTGCTGTGACTTTAGCCCAGACACCAAAAGCTATCAGATGAATATTCTGTGTGTTGTGCAATCCTGGTTCAGCACTCTGACCTCAGCAGCTTGCCTACAACATAACAGTCCCCCACTAGCTTCCACTGAGTTTGGTTATACCTAGCAAGATGACCCCAGCTCCCCCAAATTTTCCCCAAATCACGCAGTCTGCAATGTCTAGCCCTTTTCCAGACCATTTAGAGGAATAATAAGGTTTGTTTGCTCCTTGAAAAAGACAGTACCCAGGCTGCTTGCCATATTTACTGGAGTTAACAATCACTTCCATTCAAACACAGCACTGAGTTGGTTTAGATTAAAGGTAAAACAGGTTTATTAACAAAAGGGCATAGGTTAAGGGATGCCAAATAAATTAAATAAAGGAAGAAAGGGTTACCAAAAATGTAGAAATATGCTTTCTAATGGCTAAGACTTAACAAGGCACAGCTTTGGTTCAAGGTAGATTTCTTACCAATCTTTTGTTCTCAGAGTTTCCAACCCCTTAGTTGAAGGACCCAGCTTAGTTTGCAAACTGGCCTCTTGTGTCTGACCAGCGATGGATGCTGCGATGGCTTCATCTCTTTTCTTATATCTTCCCAAACTCATTGTTTTGTCCCCCGACTCAGGATGACCTCATGTTGTTCTTTTCTTTTTGTGGATTTCCCATCCCCCTCCTGATTCATATGTAAATAGTGCTTCCATAGTCTTTGTCACGCCTTGCTTAATTTCATTAGAGACAGGTAGATAGCTCTGTCTGGGGGAAACTTGGTTCTCACTATGTTTGTTAATGGACTGCAAAGTATCATGTCATTAAGTAGCCGTATTTCCTTACATAGTATTAATACACACATCATCATGATATTAATCACCAGTCTGTTGTTAGTTTTCCAATGATGTAGGATCACAAGACTGCTCTCCTTTAGCTTTGGTCAGCATCTATACACCACCTGCCCTGTCATGCAGTTAAAAGGGCTAAGAAAGAGCTGTTGCTGTTGCCCCAGTTTTTCTTAGAATGAAGAAATGGCTTCCCTGTGGTCTGGGTTTTTTCATACACTCTCTTCTCTGCCAGCTAATAGACACAGACAGTTCTGTTTATAGTACATGGGTTCTCCTCAGGGTATTTTGTCTCTAGCTTGGCTTCTGAGAGGGGATACTTAGTACTTATGCCACTGGACCTAGCTCAGGTTATTCTGTAGCTTTAACTTAGCTTTCCCTCCTTTTCAACACACATTTGCAAAGCAATGCTAGCAGATGAAAACTCATCTTGAGCTGGTTGGGAAATTTCCCTGCAAAAAAAGTTGTTAAAAGCCAGATATTTTTCATATGTCAAAAGTTTTCATTGAAAATCTGAGTTTTCATAACCTCCTTGCCCCCAAAACCAAGGGTGCCACTTTTCAGCAACAGATTTTTAATGAAAACCCAAAAGTCTCCTATAATAATTTTTTTGCAAACATTTCTATATAGTCGAGGAGCCATTTTCCACTGAAAAAACATTTATGCAGGAAATTTTAGATCAGCTCTATGGTAAACCTTCCCTACGAATGAACTGGCTTATTTCCCCTGCAGGATGGGAAAAGAGAAGTCGTTAGTGATCTTTCCAATAATAGATGCTACGGTAATGGGTGGCCATAGATATGTCCAAGACCAGAGCTTCCCTTAAGCTGTGCGCCTGCCCTCCAATGCTCCCAGCTGGGGTTAGGAGAGGCACTCAAACGGGGGTGTTATGTCAGAGCTCCCCCTTCCTCCTAGTTCCTTTCAGTGCCACTTTGTTGTGAGGGGTGAGGGGTAATAAAGAGCTCAAGGGCTCTCACTTCCCCTCAGGGTCTCTCCCTCTTTACACACACACTCACTTACTCTCTCTCTCACTCACTCACACTCTGATGGTGGAAGAAGGCAATAATGACTATGAGTTATGGAAGGCATGAAGAGGGAGGAACAGTCAGAATGAGATAACCCCCCTCACTAAAACAATTTAGTAGAGGTTGTGGAACTGCAAAGCTCTTATTGCAGAAGAAAACAAGCTGGGTAATAAGCGCTCTAGTCTTAGGGATCCTTGCAGAGTTGCGTTCCTCAGTGCTGACAGCTTTAACATCCAGCATGTGCAAGTTACCCTCTGGAAAATCAGCCTCTTGTATCTCTTCAGACTCCAGTTCCTCCTCTTCCTTCTCCCTTCGTAGAGGACTGAAGTTTTTGGTTACTCTGTCCCACCCTCCTGAGCTGGGTGATTTTAAAAATCACTCTTTTCCCATATAATTTGCCTGACTGCCGTCATGCGTTGACTCAACAATTACTGTGGTGGTACTTCAGCAGCAGACTGCCATCTCTCTCCCCCTCCTCCCTCTCTCTCTCCTTCCCCTACTTTTACTAGGGCTGTGTCTTCTCTAGGAGAAAAGATGTGTTCTTAAAATGTGCGTTAGTGAACTCAAGGTAAAATCTTAATGAGCACAGTGGAGTCCCAAGGGGACGTCTACACAGCGATAAAACACCAGGGGCACTGAGTCTCAGAGCCCCAGGCACTTGGGCTCGCGGGGCTATAACATCACAATGTAGACCTTCGTGCTCCGGCTGGAACCCAGGGTCTGAGAGCCTCGATCTCACTGCCTGGGCTCCAGCCTGAGCCTGAATGTCCACACTGCAATTTTATAGCCCTGCAGCTTGAGCCCCACGAGTCTGAATCAGCTGACACAGGCAACTGTGCCGTGCTGCAGATTCTTTTTCACTGCAGTGTAGATGTACCCTATGAGCCTAGCCTTTAACCTGACCTGCTAACGCACGTGAAAACTACAAACTGCTGGTAAGAACATGCCTTTTTCCTAGTGAAGACACACCCTTCGAATGTGTTAGTTAGCATATGTTAGTTAATGTGATCTAAATAAACCTATTTCAATCCTGACCTAGCCAAAGCCTGTGCAGCAAGCAGAAATCTTTGTCTGTCAGAAGCTTGAGCCACTCTTACAACGCAATAGTGCCAGTTTACACCAGCTGAACGTCTGGCTCTCTGATTCCCACTGCTTTCAAACTAGTCTAGTCACATTAAGAAAAAACAAAACATTTCCTGGGAAATTTCATGGTGCAGTAATTTCCATCTGGACTATACTGGGATGAAGCTATTAATTAGGTAGAACATGTTTTAAAGAGCAACCTCTTTATTGACCTGATACATTCCCGGTAAAGCAGGGGAGTAATTGGCAGGTGGTAAATATATATTTGTCGCATTCAGTCCAAATTGACACAATTTTAGCTTCATACCCATGCTGCCTCCAAGACATTGCACACTACAAAAAGGATGAGTGTCCCATAGATCCAGGCAGCATGTCATAGGCAGGTTCTTGCAAAGGACATAGGGATTGTAACGTGTCTCTTGTTCTTCTTTCATGGACCCTAAGGTTACCAAAGGCAGAGAGAGCCTTTGTTCTGTGGGTTGCCTGCAGAATGTTACACTGACTGTGCAGCTGATCTCCACATCAAATGTGGAGGTTCTGTAGAGAAGTGTTCAACCCGAGCCAGTCTGCAGCCCACCTAGAGTACAGTGGAATGAATTGTGCCTCTGGTTTTGGGAGCAGTCTGCACGGTTCTCTGTGTGTGAGCCATGACCGTAAACCCACCAGTTCTCCTCCTACAACCAGTAGACCTCACTGCTGGCCATGAGCCAAGCAATAGGCAGCAGTGATGGCAGTTTAGTTAGAGAAGGAGGTTCGTAACAGAGGGAGGTGGTGGAATAGGACTCCATCTTCCCAGGAGTGTCAGCCTACTGTGCCTCACAGGGCTAGAAACCCACCCTCCTTGCAGGCAAACTATCCTGGACTGGCTCCCCCAAATTCCTCTAGATTAGCCATTGGATTTTTTCACTGATATTTTTGGGGGGAGGGGAACGGTGCCTATGAAATGTTGCTTTTCCACAAAATTCAACAAAAAGGCTATTTTCTATTGACGCACATGCAGGATTGTGAAGCCACTCTTTGCTTGGCATGTGTGCACCTTTGTTCAGAAATCAGCTCGTTTTCACTAGCCCTGGGATCCAGCTGTGACAGAAATTATGGACACATGGACTGTCCAAAGACTATGGCATCGGCTTTATAAAGGTGATCTGTATCTTTGTAGGTGGCTAGGATTGTAGTCTGGGTTCTTAGAGAGCTAAAGGGTTTCCTGTGGGAATTATCACTGTGAGGAGAGAGGGGAAATGATGAATGCAAACTCTTCTGTCCTTAGGCAGGAGAAGCCTCATTGCACTGGGGGAAATTGCATGGACTGGTCTCACCTGGTTCCAGAGAATGGAAAACTGTCTCAAAAGTGCCCACTCTGATGTAGGGAGGAAGGTCACTCTCACCTGATCCAAGAACTGGCATGAGACTGACCAAGAAGTGCAGGCCCTGTGAGAGCACCTGAAATCCTTTGCCAGGCTCTCCATAGAGAAGATGGGGGACATCATGTAATATAAGCTGTTTATTATTAAGTATATTTTGTAATGCTTTTGTTTGATTAAATAGTGCTTTGCTTTATGAAAGCTGGCTGGTCACCCCTGAGGACCTGAGGCCAGTCAGTCTTGTTCAATTAACAGTCCAGCTGTGAAGGTGTCAGGTGATACCTATAAAGGGCTCAGCTGAGAGGAGTTCCAGGAGGAAGACTGGCTCCTGTGATAAGCCCTGAAGGGAATGGTGTGTCTTCCTTTCAGCTGTGAGAGAGCGAGGGGGAAAGTATTTGGGAGCAGGAAGGAGTGGGCACAGGAACTGCTTTTTGTGTTCGATATTTTTGCAATGTTTGAAGAATAAAACTCTGCCTGGAAAGAGGCTGGGACAGGCAGTGCGTCCTTCCTGGGAAGGTGGGGAGATACAGCCTCAGAGACAGGAAAATGAGGCAGCGGCTAGCCTGAAGCCAGAACAGGACTGCAGGTTCTGAGCTACGGTCAGGCTGCTGAGGTGATCACAGAGAACTGCAAGGATCTGCAGTCTAAGTTCCCAGTATGGAAGGAGAGGAACATTGGACCCTGACCTGAGAAAGCTGATGGCTAGAGACCTGAGACTTATGTGGGGAACTCTCAGGGAGGGCCCAAAGGGATCAGAGGTGCACCGACTTTGGAAACTGACACCAATTTTCAGCCAAACTTCCTAAATTTGATTACGATGTTTGCAAGGCCAGCCCTAGGAATTTTGCCACCCAAGATGGAACACATTTTTGTCCTTTCCCCCTCCCCCCGCATCCCTTCAGCATCCAGGGCTAACCAGCTGAGAAGGCAGGAGGGCGGGGGGAAGTCTGAGCAATGTGCCCCCCACCTCCTGGCCTCTGCTGCTGATTTGGTACTCTAGGAAGTCGGTGCCCAGGCCTTTTGTCCTGGTTGCCCACCCGCCCTTAAGACTGGCCCTAGTTGTTTGGCTAAATGGGCCTCTTGAGTTTTGTAAGGAAATGTAGGGACTCACATGTCTGGCAAATCTGCCTTCCACTGTATTTTGCAGCCCTTAGTAGAATGGAGTTCTATTTCTACACCTTCCGTAATAATTTAAGAAAAGAACGCTTTCTTCCAGTGGCTAAAGCACACTAACGCTACCAGTCTAATCGCCATCTAACGCTATTTACAGAGATCCCAATATGTGTTCTAGCTCTGTGTGCGAGAGAGGAGTGTTGTGCCTGGCTAGTGGCAGATTCTGAGGGTAAAGGACCTATTGCTGGTGCTAGTGAGGAGAGAGAGCTCTCAAGTGGAGGAAGCCTGTAATTTTGCTGTTGAGGGGCCTGAGCAAGATTCTAGACCCGGCTCCCTGTGTGAGTGTGTGAGAGAGAGATGTCCCTACTAATTATATCTGGTGGCCACAGAATATGGATTTGTTACATCAAGAGTCTTGCACTTAAAGTGCAGGCCTTAAAACTGGATAGTTACATCTGCAAATGATCATCTGTGGTACTGCAACATACTGTTTCGGTTTTAAGCTTTGTTAGCGCTCTGAAAATGGAACCTTTTCTGAGACGCACTCCGTTCTGCTGGTTATCTTGGGAAGCCATATTCCTTCATGAACTCTCAAGCAAACTATGCGCTTTCATCCCCTGCCAATGCTCTCTGCTGTGGGGAGATTTAAATTAAATTACAATACAAGGAAGCATCCATTGAAACTCCCCTAATAAAATATATATTTCAGATTTGATTCTAGACTAAGTAGGAAATAATGTCGTTTCAGTTGTAAAAAGTTGGCTTGCTACACAAGCTCTGGAATTAATTACTGCCAACTACTTGTTTGGGAAGAAAGGTTAGTGTCCTTCAAAGAAATAAACAAGTCTAATCTACTCCTTTACTGGTTTCTCCATGTATGACAGACAGACAGACAAAACTAAGGGAGGATTGCTTCCCAAATCAACACTCTAAATTTAGATTAGAGGTTAAAAACTGGTTGGATTTCTTTTCCTTCTCTTGCCCCTTGATACTGTCTCAAATATAAAGATAAGTTATGTCTAAGACAAATCAGAAATTGTAGCAGGAAAAGTCAGTTTATTTTTTTTTAAAAAAGAACTAGGACTATTTTATAGGACAGACTTGGAATGTGTCTCTGACCTGTGTTCTTCTCCTATTAATAGTGAATAACAATACTTGCTACTTTTATGTCAGTTTTCGCCAATAGATTTTTTTTTGGGGGGGGAAGGGGAACACTCTTATCTTTGGGGTGGGACCATCATTTATGTACAGTGTCTAGCATAATGGGACCCTCATCCATGACTGGTGTGCCTAGTTGCCTCTGCAGTACGAATATTAAATAATAATCATCCCCATTTTATAGAGGGGAAACTAGGGTATGCTCCAGGGAGAAGAAATTGCTGTGTCACTGTACTAAGTAAGTTCCTTTACATTGAGCAGTATGCTTTGAGCCCAGTTTGCTATTTACTGGGTGGAGAGAGTACTGGACTAGCTCTGTCACTGACTTGCTGTACGACTTTGGGCTAGTCACGTCATCTCCCTGTGCCTCTGTTTCCCCAACTGCAAAATGGGTGCAGAGAAAAGAAAAATGGGTATGGAGGAAAAAAAAGTGCTATGGAAGAGTCAAGTATTATTATTTTTCTTGTGCTGCCCTCCTGCCCCTTGTCTTGAAGAGTCGAACATATGGCTGTACGTGAAGGGCCTGAGATGCCGAGTGCCATCTAGTCCCTTAGAGTCAAGCCACGAGTTCTTTAATCAGTAGTTAGTCTTTACTCAGTACCAACGCTCAGTGGGAGGAGAGGCTGGTGCTCCTTGCATGAGATCAGGTCCTAAATGATTTCCCCTATCTACCCTGAGTCATTTGCGGGGTTCACCCCTTCTGCAAACCAGCACATAAGCATTAGGTTCAAAAACTGTTGCTTATGAATTACACTGTGAGGAACTTATTGTTAGACACAAGGTGATAAAATTGCAGATGCCAGAATTTCTATACCCTAATCTTTCTTTGCATAAATAAGAGCAAAGTGCACATTAGCTAATGAATTTTATTTATTAAGCATTTGATTGGAAGGAATATTTCCCCCCGCTTGGGTTATATGTATATAAATGAAAATATTGTTAGTGATTTCACAAAATGGTAATTCAGAATAATGGAGGCTTAATCTTCTTTTCATTAGCAAACCACTTCAGGACATACACTGTGGCAAATTACACTGCATTTTAAGTCTCTCTCAAGTGCTGTGCACTAGAAAAAACATTCAACTATTTTTGCATTGATAGAAGTAATTGTGCAGCTAATTTGGATAAGCAGCATGCATTAGGCTATGCAAAGGAATCGCTTCTTTACGCTCACTCTCCACTCCACAGTTGCCAAATGGAATTGCTTGTAGTTCATCTTTTGTTGTTGTTTATTTGAGGGAAGTCTGCAGGTCTGCAGTATTGTTATAGCCAGTCTGCCGGGCTATCTGATGTCTGTTTCAGAGAGAGAGTGTGGTCTAGTGGGTGGAGCAGGGGAATGGGAGTCAGGAATTTTTAGTCTTGTGTCTGCAACTGACTCACTTGTGTGGCCTTGCGCTAGTCACAAATGCCAACATTTCCAAAAGTATCCAATCTGAGACACCCGAGGCCTGATTTTCAGAGGTGCTGAACAGTTGCAGCTTCCACTGAGTTGTGGGTGCTCAACACCTCTGAAAATCAGGTCATGTATGTCCCAAAATAAGTGGCCTTTTTTGGAAATTGTACCCTTAATACCTCTGTGTGTGTCAGTTGCCCCATCTATAAAGGGGAACAAAACATCCCTGAACGCTAGAGCTCAGATCTGGATGCGAAAGTTGTAGATTGGTGATCTCGAGTCATGACGTGTAGATACCTCACCCTTGTTTTACATGCCCTGCTGAATGTTTCTAAAGCATTTTGATACTTCCATGGATACAAGACATTCTGTAAGTGCAAAGTATTATTGTTTCTAAATACTTTTGGCTCGCCATACTGTATAAATTTTACTGCTGCACGCTAAGATGCCAGACAATTTGTTCAGTGAGATTCATGTTCAGACATCTGTGATACAGAGAAAATAGGACTCATGCAAGGGGGGGGGAAAAAAAAAAGTGTCCTCAGCTCTCTCAAAAAAAACCCAACCACCCCATCTCTGCAACTGATTCCTCTTCATTGCCCTTACATAGTGACAAAACCTTCTCAAGCCTACCGCTGTCTGACACATTGCACCCTTGTTGCTAGTTCTCTGCCTGTGTTATCTATGTGAAAGAGTCTAGAGACCCCAGCTAAAATCAGGGACCCATTGTGCTAGCTGCTGTAGAAACACATGGTGAGATGACCACTGCCCCAAAGAAATTAAAATCTAAATAAACAAGACAAAAGGTGGGAGGGAAACTGAGGCACAGAAAGGGGAAATGAGTTACTTACGATCACACAGCCATTCAATGGGAGAGCCAAAAATAATACCCAAAGCTCCTGACTCAGATTCCAATGCTTTATCCACTACACCACACGGCTTCCCTAGCTGCAAGGAATCTTTTCCATCTGGCCTTCTACTCTGTCTAGTTCCTCATTCTCTTTAAGGGTCCACAGACATGCAGCCATTTCGGCTTCCCAGTCCATGGCTAAACAGCAAGAATTCCTGCCAATTTCCCTTCTGTCAGGGGCACAATTAGGCCATGTCTATAGCACAAGGTCTGTAGCAGCATAGTTAAGGTGCCGTAGCATAACCCTGTCATGTAGACACAGCTCCAGTCTTTAACAGCAACAGTTTTCTAAAGACTAAAGAGACATCAGCTGATTCTGATAGACATTGGTTCAAAGCAGTAAAGGCTGGTAGCTTTTATAGTCATATGCCATGGATTTAGTGGACACCAGCACCTCTCTCATGATGCTTGTGGGCTGTAAAGAAGAATGTTGCTCTGTCTAGTGGTCTTGAGCACAGGATTGTGTACCAGATACTCCTGAGTTCTAATTCTGGTTCTGCTGTGGGCAGCTGTGCTGTCTGACTCTTTCCAGGGCTGTAAAATGGGGTTAATACTGCCCACTTCACAACGGTATTGGGAAACATGGTTGTTTGTAAGGCACTTTGATGAGTAGGGTTGTCTTTTTGTTCTGTGTTTGTAGAACAGGTCTATGATGGGGGCTGCTAGGTGCTACGGTAATACAAATAAAAATAGTAATGCTCCATTATTTTATTTCTTCCATTTGGCTACAGGCTGAAAGAGGCGGACCTGGTACTTTTTTTTTTAATGAAGAATTGATTGATATGAGAGTGTGATGCAGAGATGAGGTTAGAGGACCTCTTCTTCAAGGTGTAGTGATGTACCCCACAAGTGCGCTCCATGGGCAAAACTCAGCCCTTTTGGGGAGGCATTAAGTGGTGCCTAGACCTTGTATCAGACATGAATTTCACCCTGTGTGACTAAATGTCAAGCTAGGGCCCAAGAGGAAGATAGCAACATGAGTGGGGGATAAGCCCATAATTATGTTCCTTTCCTTTCTGAGACAAGGCCTGGCATGTTGTCAGCTTTTCCCAAAGTCTCCAAAATATAAAGCAGGTGACTAGATATGTGGCTCCTAGTTCATGGGCAGTGTTGGTGTGGGAATAATCAGTCAAACCAGCTTGGGGAAGGTCCACAGCGAACTAATCAGGCTTTTCCCAAATGAGATCTGGTCACCTTCCTCGCATGGGTAGCCGCATTGACTTGTACGAGTGAGGACACTTAGGGCTTGTTGTCACTGCAGTGTTAGCTTGAGTTAAAACTTGAGTTTTGTCCCGAACTTGGCTCCCATCCATACACAGAAGCCTCAAGCCTGAGCTCCCATCCCAGGTGAGGATTAAAGCACAAGTACTGCTGACCATGAACCCAGTAATGCAGTGGGGACTCTCTGATTCTGTCCTGTTAATACAAACACTGCACTGCTTGAGTGTTTTGCAATGTGACCTCTTGAGCTAGGCTAACTCAAGAGGAGTTTGGCTAAGTTATCTGCATGTGAGTTAACACTGCAGTGAAGACAATCCCTTACTCATGAAGGCAGGACAGTAAAACAGTGCAGTGATGGATGTTTATACAATGGAATTCAACAATCTGGTACTGAGACCAGATTTTTCAAACTTGGGGGTTAATCCTGCAAATGTACATGTCTGATTTCAACAGGTCACACAAGATCAGACTAGATGATCACCCTTGCCCCTTCTGCCCTTAAAATCTATCATCAAAGTTATACATGTACAAAAGTGTTTGCATGACTGTAGTTTTAGATGCTATAATTAGGTTGGGCACCTACCTCTTATTTAAATGCCTAGTAAAAGCAGCTGTGCTTTCAGAAATTCCAAGGACCTGGAGGTTTAATTGTTCAGCATCTCTGATAGCCAGGCCACTTTTATCGAGGTGCTTAAATATGGAGACTGATGATGCCTAACTTACTTCACCCAAATGTGAAAGTGATGGCTTGACTTCTGAGGACATTACATCCTCAGTATTACTCCATTTTTTTCCTCTGGAAATGCCTAGAATCAGTGCGTGCGTGCGTGTGCGTGTGTAAAGATCTTCAAGGCACTGTGTGAAGGAAAGAAAATAGCGAAACAATTCAGGAGAGAAGACAGGCATTTTTCAGTCCATTAAGATTTTATATTGCTGTCCATCACCATGGTATCTGGGTGCCTTCCATGTAAAATCAAATAGCAAAAGTGAAAGGTCCCTTGTGGACTTCAGGGCCAGGACAATGCACATGGAGTGAAATCCTGGACCCGCTGAAATCAGTGGCAAAAATCCCATTGATGTCCATGGAGTCAAGATTTCACCCCAAGAGTCCAGGGTGTGAATTTATTTACTACCATTTGTACTTAGGCAGAATGATGAAAACAGTGAAAACCGAGGAGTTTTTTGTAGAAACATTTCCACGCATGAAGTGAACATTATGATAAATCATTCATGTCTGTACCTTGTCTACTGTAGAGGATTAAAATATGGATTTTCCCCCTGTTCATTGCATATCATCCTGCCCCACTGAGGTCCATTGTGGCCTTACAATTGAAAACTCTGAAGTTTTGCCATTGGCTTGATGAGTAAAATGCTCGCCCTATCACGCTCCATATAAATGCAACATGAGGGCTTCTTATTTAATTCTGCTTAATATAACATCTACATAAAGGGAAAAAATATTGCTGCAAACATTCTGAATGTGTGTCAGAGAGAGAGAGAGAGAGAAATATCTGAGATCAAGTGATCAGAATGACAAGTTCTCATGTATTCAAGGGTATGCAACAGATCTGGATTTAATTTAGCGATATGCTAAAGGGAAACACAATCATGGTCCTAAATAAGCCAAGTTTCTTTCTTTAGGAATAATGAAAGGTAGTGTAGTATGTTCCCTGATTTCTTGGCTAATATTCTGTACTTTCCTTTCCAGGCAGTAGTTGGGATGTTACCCCTCCATACTTCTGGTCTGGGCAGACAAGCACTTACCCTCTTTGATCAATGTCAGTGCAGCTCATTTTGCTAAGCAGAGGGTGGTTACATGGCAGAGTGCTCTCATTTCAGAATTCAGTGTGCATCTCTGAAGTGCACTGTCTACTTTAGGCTGAAAATGTAAGCAGCACTTTGCTTTCTAGGTTCAAAGATTGTACTTGGCACAAAGAGCGAACAGTACGTAAATTACAAAAAGAAAAACCCTTTGGGATGGGTTACTTCGCTAAGTGTATTGCAAGCTGAAAAATGCTGCTCCCAGTTATATCGTCCTCATGACGATTTGCTTGAGCAACAGCCTCAAAGAACTTCATGCCACCCTGTGTCAGTCTGGCGCTTACCGAACCCTGCAGCAGTAATGCAAAGAACTGTGGTTTGGGATTTTCGGGGGTTTTTTTTTTTTTAACATCTGATTAAAATATATTTGAGATTTAGAATTTATTAAAAAATATTTCCAGGCAGGAGGAAAACTTTTTTTACCCCTCTGAAGCCCCTATAAAAGCTGGTTTCCTCCTCTTCAGCTGGGAGCCCAGAAAGAATGCAGACAAGGACTGTAAGTACATAACTACTAATCCTAGGATTCCCACTTTATATTAAATGGAGGCACTCATGAGAATATGATCCATATTTATTATCCCCTCCAACCTTCACCAGAAATTGTCATTTAATTCAGCTCCTTTGTATCACGCAGATATCCTCAAGTTTGAAGAATTTTGAGGTTGTAAAATAGTTCGTCGAATGTAGTTGTTTTTAAACAATTTCAAGCTAGATAGAGTTGTATTTCCCAAACCCTCCTGCTGTGTACATTCTGAACTAACCAGCTATTTCAATGAATCTCTAAACCTCTGATGCCTTTTTAAAAAATAAAATTTGCTCTCATTCTTTGTTGACTGAACTGGTTCATTTAAAACAGGTCAAGTTGCGGTTTCATTGAATGTCTTGAGAGTGCCCAAGAAACTTAAAACCACATTCTCATTTCATAGACTCTGTAACTGAACTGGAAAAGTCATATTTGAGCAGCGATCATCAGAGAATGAACAAAATATTCAAGTGGGGGGAGGACGGAGTGTCACAAAACATTAACCTGTAAAACTGAAGCGGGATTTTCTCTGGTATCTTTTTAATCTAATTTAAATCCAGGTTTAAAAGGGATTTGTATCTCTAGGGTAAACACATTTATTTTAGCTAATTTTCCTTTTATAAGTCTCTTCATATTAGAATTTTGAAAAGACACTGGCCCTATATTATTATTATTCCAAAAATGTATTCTAAACTTCTTCATGCCTTTGCTCTATAACAATTTTATGAAGCTATCAGTTACCTTGAAAGATTTGCCAGCTCTCAGTTCTTGCCATGATTTGCTGAGAGAGTTTTTAAAAGGAAGAGTGGTAGCATAAGAAACATGGTTCAAAGTTGATATTGGTTAGGCTTACCTGTAAGGTTTAGGCAGGCACTCTAAGTAGCTTGGTTCTATGAAGTGTGGCAGGATGACACAGGAAATCTTACTAACTTTGAAACCAGAGTCTATTTTTAGGGTAGGATTTGCTGACTCTGACCTTGTGTGCTACCCACTCTATGGGGAGAAGCTTTACATCTGCTTGTAAAACTATTCCCTGATGTGACCTGAAACCTTAAACCTGCCATTTAGTTATATAGTCTGTGGTCAGTCACAGTATGAATAAGATAATGTGACGTCTACATGTGGGCTATAATAATAAACAAGAAGGCAGCTTTTACCTTCCCATTCCCCTTTCAGTCCTGATGCTAAATTTAGTCCTGGCTTTATTTTACAAGTAATTAACAGCTGTTTGTAGTCACGATGCTTCTAATGGCTTTATGCCTGCAAGATAATGGACCACAAGAGCAGAGGTGGCCTTGCACCCGTGCAGGTCTCCTGGATCTCCGGAGCTCCTCACCACGTGCGCCCACTTGACTTGTTAAACAGATTTTTCTCATCAGCTGTTCTGTCTTGCTCCCGCACTGACACCCACAGTAGATATCCAATTCCTTAAAGACCATTCCCTGCTTGGAAGGATGAACATCAGCTCCATTTGCAGCCTTCCCAGTCCATGTGGACAGGAGTCCCAAAGTCTCCCAAACAGCCTGAAGGGGTGCGGGCAAAGGCAGAAGGGTGTTGGGGGTGCTATGGGAGAAGCAAGTAATTATAAGCGGAGATGGCACTGGACGTTCCTTAGCACAGGACGAAGCCATATCTAGGGCCTGCCCATAGTGCAGTGTCTTCTTATCACCTAGGTACAGAATAGTTACATGTCAGTGATTGAGTTGGAGTTGCCCCTGCTTTGAGCAGGGCGTTGGACTAGATGACCTCCTGAGGTCCCTTTCAACTCTCATCTTCTATGATTTCAGAGGGAGTGTAGTTAGTGATGGGCAGGACTTGTGGATCTACCTTTCCACAGTTGTCTCATCACAATCCCACACTTCAGCCCCCTCTTTCTTTCTGTCTTACAATTCCTTCTGTCTTACTGTCAGCTTCAATGTAACACGGCCAAAGCCAAATTCCGTATCTTTCTTCTGAAACCCTTTCCAAGCACCATTCTTTCACTGTTGACAAGATCACCATTTTCCCCTCTATGAGCCAAGCTTAAAACCTTGTGTAATGAACTGTGACCATATACACGTATGACTGCGTGGTGGTCAATGGGGGTCGAACCTGGGATCTTCGAAGCCATCACTTCAGCTCTCTGCCACTTGAGCAAAAGGAGAACTGTACAAGTAGCTGTCACTGGAACCAGCTCCTGGAGGTAGTTATGATCACGTGCACTAGGTTAGTACATGATATGCTCAGCTTGTTAGACAAGTTTGGTAATAAACTGTTCCCAACTGTGCAATTTCATTGTGAGTAATGACGGTTTTGGCCTGTGTTGTAGCCAGTCTCACTACAATATCAAATGCTCCAGCCTTCACGCGATGTCAAGCTGGGCCCAAGGGAAAACCACTTCTTACTGGCTGCTTTCCCCACCTCTGAAGGAGGAGCAGCTAATCATGGCTAATGCAGGAGGTCAACAGAATTCTCCCCACAAGGCACCACACTGGTCTCTGTTCTTTTCCGTCCCTGCAGCACTGGGCCTGGGAACGGGAGAGATGGTGTGAAGAATTCCTGGAATTTCACCTTTTTGCCCCGCCCCAGTTCTAGGAAAGGAAGAAGAGGAACTTATTCCAGCTGCCTCCCCCATGAAGCCTTGGAATGGGAGGTAAATAACCCCTGGAGCTGCAATAGGAGCAGAAACCTGTGGAGGGGAAAGGGGCAGGTGTGGAGTTGTATGGTGGGCAAAGTTGATATGCAGCTCAGCCGTTAGATAATTGCTAGGCTAAAGGATGTGGAGCTGAGGGAGGGGGAATAAAATTAATGAAGTAGGATTTTGGGGTTAGAGGCCCCGCACTATTGGAGGTGTCAGTGAGAACTCCTGCAGCCAGAATTTCCTCACTACATAAATGTGGGAGAGTTGGCAACATGAACTGCCTTCCCCTCATCCCCCACAAGTGCATACCCTGAAGGTGGGCAGGGGGAGTTCAAAAACCCATTTTAAAAGAATCTCATTGGGTTTTTTTTGACGTCTGACACATGTTTTTGAATTTTGGGAGCTGGCAATACTGACGACCACATACGTGCACCACAGTCATTAGCAGAGGTTGAGCCCAGGACTTGCAACCCCAAAAGCACAGACCTTTGTTTCTATAGCTAATAGAGTTCTCCAGGGCAATCAGTGGGGCTGCAGAAGAGGTCAGGCTCTAGGTTTTGCTGGGCTCTCTGTAAATTAATAGCTATTATTGTGCGTTGCTTTGCTTCCCTTCTCCTCTTCTCCATCAACTGTGCCAGCTTCAGCCACCCTTTTCTCATCTTCCCTCACAAATGTTCCACCACTGCCTTGTATGCAGGAACGTCCTCCCTGAACTAATCCATAGAGGGCGCACATTCCTCCTCCCTGGCCCTCCTCAAGGCTCACTTTTGCCACAGTGCCTGCAGGAATTCAGCCAGTTAGTGATAGTTCATGGAAGGAGGGAGATAAACAGCAAAAGTGGACTCTTTATCCTTTTTGTAGGGAAAACACACCCTGCAAATTATATTAAAAACTGTATAGATTTGATTTTGACACTTCTGGAAAATTTTAACCAAGTCCAATTTTCAGAAGTATCCAAGTCCCAAGTTAGGCAGCTAAGTCCCATTGACTTTTTTCATTGAGATTCAGGTTAGGTTTACACTGCAGTTACGGGGTTCAACTGCACCATGTGCTTTAGGCATCCCTGAACTAGCCTTCATCTAATTAGTTTGGGCACTGCTATCAGTGAAGGAGCAGCAGCACTATTCTTTCTAGATTACAAACGCCCTTTGAGGGGGGAGTGGGTCTTTGCATACTTTTATCTAGCTCCCTGCCTAGCACAATGGAACCTTGGACTTGACTCATGCCTTTGGGTGCTACTGCAATAATAGAGAGTTTCTGTTTGAGTTCTGGGCAATGGATCTGCTTCTGTTTTAGCCGAACAGGTTATTCAAACTTAGTTACTATGCAATAGAGCAGAGGTCCTCAAGCTTTTCCTCTTATGCCCCCCCCTTACCAGTAATAGAATGTGTCTGTGCCCTCCCCTCATCTAGGAGCTGAGATGGGGGGCCAGGAGCGGGAGCTGGTGGCTAGAGCCTAGAGTGGGTATCAGGAGCAGGGCTGAGGCTGGAGCGGAGCTGGGGGCAGAGCATGGCTGGGTAGCGCTCCCTCCAGCCCCTGGACATGGCAGTTTGGGGAGTACTGCAACAAAGCAATCAAGCTTCCTATTCAATTATTCAGATAGTGGCCTTTAAAATACAAAACATCTTAGATGTTTAAACCTGCTGGGCCTTCCAAGTTACCTCAGAAGGTTGTTGAACCAATTAACTCCCTTCTGGGGAGAAGGCAATATATGTTGTATGTGACAGAAAGTACTGCTCTGGTCATTTCATTTTTATCCCGGCAACCAACCTAGTGTGGGGGAATGGAGGTAAAGTGATATAACAGGCCGTGTTCACTAGAGTAGGTTATGTAACGTGGGTACCGTTGAACCTATGGGTGGTGGGATGTTTCCATTCTTAAACTGTAACTCAGCAAGTTTGACCTTTCGATGTCAGAGTGATGGCATGACAGTTTTGTGCTATAGTTCTTTTTTTCTTTAGGGCCAAGAATATTAAACTGAAACAGATGTATTTATTTGTCTCCCTGTCTGTCAAAACAATACAAGCTCTTGCTGCAACTCTCTAGAATCAAAACAAGTGTTTGGAAGTGGATTTCAATTCCCAGGATCCTGGGTTCTCTTTTGGGGGCCAGTTGTGTGTTCTTGTTAGCTTTGTTTTTTTATTCAGCAACTTTTGTGGACAAGATTTTTCAGAAGTGACTAGTGATTTTTGGGTACTTCGTCTTCTGGGTCACCAAGCTGAAAGAGCATAAAGGGATAACCTGATTTTTTTCAGAAAGCACTGAGCGCCCAATCTCTGAAAACCAGGGCCTTTTAAAGCATCTCAGACTGGGAACCCAGAAGCTGGGACACCCCAGATCTAGTTTTGAACTAGTCTTGGCTAGACTCTCCAAGTGACCACCTAAACCATGCTTTATCATGATGGGTATAGCCCTGTACGTAGCCAATATTTCCTTTGTTCTCACAGTTAGGTATCTGAAGCGCAACAAACTCAAACTGGGAATTAGGCACCTTTTTATCAAGAAGGTGATTAACTATGGGAACAAACTACTAAGAGAATGGCAGGATTTTGCATCTCTTGATGCCTTCAGATCACAAGTTATTGGGCTCAATACAGGGGTAACTAGGTAAAATGCAATGGCCTGTATAATACAGGAGGTCAGGCTAGATGATCTAGTGCTCTGTTCTGGTCTTACCTAGTTTCACAGATTTTCTCTGTTCTCTGAAAAAGCTGGTAGTTGGACACATTGACATTCCTTACCAAAGCAGCCAGGTCAGCTCTAGTACCCAAAACACTAAATTATGCAACACTTCCTATTATTATTTATCATTTTTATTATAATAGTGGCTAGGAGCCACCCAAGAAATGATGCCCTATTATGCAAGGCACTGTACAAACTACAATAAGAAACAATTCTTGCCTTGAAGAGCATACAGTCCAAATAGACAAGACAGAAATAGGTATGGGGAAAGGGGAACATACAAGCAGAGGAAACAGTGCAGTAGCAGCAAATGTCCTGTTAGTTCTGCAATTTTTGTTTGTTTGCTTAATTTCTTTAAGTGAGGTTGTTAGGAGGGACTTGAATAGATGGAAAGACTAAGGAAGAGGGGGCTGGAGACTGGGAGGGAGTGGTAAGGAGGAATTTGTGCAAAGAGGAGAGAATGTTCAGAGTGAAAACTGCAGAACACACTGATAGCATCCTCGGTGTCCATCAGTCCTACCTTGAACTGCTTTCTGCAGCTGTTGTGCTGGCTTCCTAACATCCAAAGAGAAGAGTGATGATGTTCCCTCCTCTAAAACAGATGTAAATCTACCCAAACGCCAGTAACTTCTTTTCATGCTACCACCACTTCAATTTACATTATGAACTCTCACTTGTCTTGGGTTCATAACAACTATGCAAATTTAATCTGTGGGTCTGCTTCACATGGGGACCGTGGAGGGAAATCCTGTCCCCATTGAAGTTAGAGGAAGTTTTGCCTCTTACTTCAGGATTTACATCCCATGTGTCCAGGCTTTGAGATATGGAAGGGGAAGAATGGAGTTGACGTGGTCCGTATTGTTCTCTTCTGTGTCTTTAACTATCTGGGAAGTGAATGTTGTATTGACTAGTTCTGAGGGGCAGGATCTAGGGATATGGGATGCTGCTGCATCCTGTGGCTTGAATTGGATTCCATCATATCCAGGGTTTACAGTTTGGTTCAATGGCTCTCAGCACCCCCACTATACAAATTGTTCCTGCCCCCCTGGGCCTAGCGGTTTGTTCCACTTCTTCGCCATGATCTTAGTCATGTCTTTGGCAGGGAGGCTCTTTTGAAATAGCAGCCAACAATGTAAAATTTTAGTGCATGTTTTTTTAAACTTAGTACCTGTGTAAAAGCTGAAATGTGACAAAATTCTTAGAAGCACGGCGTTTCCCCCCTTAAATCAACTGGGTAAGGAAGAAAGAAGGGAGAGACAACACAGTGATTTTTTTGGCCAGACCACACCAGAGGTATAGTTGGAAAAATCTGACATTTTGAAAATTTAATATTATTGAATTTTAAAATAAAAACTCTGAATGAAGTCCTGGTTGAAAAGATTTCTTTCCTCCTAACTGGAAGATTTCCTTTTTTATTACAAAATACGCTGTTGTTTGGAGAAGCAGGGTTTTAAACAATTGTATAGGGAGATTACATATATAATTATATAAGATTATCCTAATGGAAATTTGCAGCTGTACTGCAATGCGAACAGCATGCAGGAACCATTATGCTTCAAGTTGTTTTGGCAAAAGTTAAGAAACTTTATATATACATACTTTTTTTTTTTTAAGTTAACCATAAAGCAAATCCAGATGGTCTCCTTTTGCACAGACAAGCAGTCTTTAAACTAGACGTATAGCTATGGCACAGCTACAACTTCTTTGATTATTGCAGATTGAGACAGTCATGTTCAAAACAAATGGCCCAGTTCTGTAAAATGCTGAGTGCCCTTGACACTCACTGAAGTCAACTAAAGCAGACACAGTGGTGCCTAGAATTTGTATGACAATATTTCACGTGTATAAGGACACAGTTTGATTATTTGTATGGAGGCATTGCCAGTCAGAGTTCTGGGCACTGTTGTGCTATGAGCTTATATAGATGTGTAACAAAAAGACAGTCCTTGCTCTACATTGCTTACTGTCTAAGTTTTAATTTGTTCCTTCTCTCCCACATTGTAATCACTACCAAAATAATTTATTTTAATTAAAAAAATTCAACCCTTTAGTTGTTGTCTTTTAAAGGTTATTTCTTTCAAAGGCTGAAGAGAGAGAGGATAAAGGCTAGCACCAAGAAAGCCTAGCTGCTGAAGTCCCACAGTGCTTGCCTATGAGTTGCGGTATACCTGGCATGCTGCTGACACGCTAGGGGATTATGGTATAAAGTAGCCTCAGTAATTACAATAGTCTAACACTGATAGACACTTGTAATAAAGATCTTTCTCTAAGGAGGGTCAAGTCGTTATCCCAATGAGAAATGGGTACCATGAGCACTGTGATAGCTGGCATTGACTTATATGAAGGTAGAAATCAAAATTGTATTGAATCAAGAACTGAAAATACTTGACCAAGGCAAAGCAGATGTGAATATCTTCCTAAAGGATAATGTTTCAGGGTATTTGTTGAAACATGAGGGGGGTGTGCGTGTGTGTGTATACACACATTGTTAGATACCTGTTGAATGTTTTGATTGGAAATTTATTGGAAAGCTCTTCATTATGACCATAATTTTAAGGATAAATTAAAAACAAAATAAACCAACTCATAATGTTCTAAAGGGGATATGAAATGAAAAGTACCGTTTAAAAAAAAAAAAAAAAAAAAAAAAAATTTCTGAGCCACACAGGAGGTGTATGCAAATTTCTGTTAGTTGAACTCCTCAGAGTTAAATAATCAGCATTCATTTCCTACAGATGGTACCTGACTGGCAATCAGTGCACCTGATCTTAGAATTGTGGAAACCTTCGACAAAAGTATTCCCTCCCTCTCTCATTACATGAGCTACAAAGTGGGTGAGGTAATACCTTTTATTGGACAAACTCTTGTTCCATTGCTTTTTTCAGCCAATCATGAGCCAAATGTTCTGGTATATAGCTATAGGTATTATTTATCCACGTAACGTAACAGACAGAAAGCTGATAAGGATTTATGAGCTTCTTGTCAACTTCTGATATTATCATGAAGGGATTTATGTGTCCTCGGCCCTAGTGAGGCCTGATTGAGTACTGTGTCCAGTTCTGTATGCCACACTTTAAGAAAGATGTGGACAAACGGGAGAGAGCCCAGAGGAGAGCAAGAAAAATGATAAAAGGTTTAGAAAACCTGATTTCTGAGGAAAAGCTTTTTTGGACAAAATAGGCATGTTTAGTCTTGAAAACAGAAGACCGGGGGGGGGACATGGACATGATTGTCATTAACGTTTTTGAGGACTGTTATAAAGAGAATGATGATCAATTGTTCCCCATGTCCACTGAAGTAGGACAAGAAGTAATGGACTTAATCTGCAGCAAGGGAGATTAGTGTATATATTAGGAAAAACTTTCTAACTGTATGGGTAGTTAAGCTGTGGAATAGCCTTCCAAGAGAGGTTGTGGAATCGTCGTCATTGGAGGTGTTTAAGAACAGATTTGACACATACCTGTCAGGGATGGCCTAGGTTTACTAGGTCATGCCTCAGAGCACAGACTGGATTTGATGACTTCTTGAGGTCCCTTCCAGCCTGACACTTCTATGATTCTACTATTGTGGGCTTTAGTGGATAGAGTGTCTAGGCTGTACATTGCATCTGTCTACAGCATAATGCAAGTAACCTTGTAATGATGGTTGCATTTGTAAGGCAGTACCTGGGCTCTGGGACAGAGCAAATGGTTTCTGGGGATTAGGAAGGATTAGGAAGAAAAGACCATGCCTTTTAATAAATTGAATTTATGGTATTCGCCATTTGTTTGGTAGGGCCTCTAGTCTAGAGCCCTGAGGGAAGGGCCATTAGGGCTCTTCTTTTCTCCCAGTGTTACAAGGCCTCGGGAGATTTGACCTTACATGGAGAATAGACTCTCAGGTCATGGTATAAAGCAGACTGGGGAAAGAGGACTGCCTGTCAATCACCTCTTAACAAAGCATTCTAGGAACAGGAGGAGTGCCGGGGGAGGGGTGGGGTGGGCTGGGGGTTATAATACAGGCTTATCTATCTCTTAGACTATGTCTACACTTGCCGTGAAATTTGAAGGCAGTCGATGCGAGATACACAAGCTACATAGAGTAGCTTGTATATCTCCCGTCGACTTCCTAACTTGCACTAACCGCAGCGTTACTCCACCTGGCAGAGGTGGATTAGTAGTGTTGATTTCCGGGTCAGTTGAGCGGGTCTCGACTTCCATGCAGTCAATTGGAATAAATTGATCTGATGGCGGCGAATTTGCTGCCATCAGTGTAGATCTAGCCTTAGTCGGTGTTCAGGAGGACAACTCCAAGAGAGGAGCTGCTGTTGAATGGACCCTGAAAGAGGGGAGCATTGACCAATGACTAAACTATTTATATCCGGATGCCCTGCGTACCTCTCACTGCTGAAACCAATGTTGTGTAGCATTTGAATTGTATGGTTAGTAAAATACATCTTGTTGTCACCAGTAGGATGGCCTCCCCCTTAACATTACACATATCACTGTGCTTGATCAATCCTCTGGGTGAGAAATTGGTAGATTGCCACAGTCTGTTTCCTCTCACTGTGCATCAGGACAGGGAGGTTTTCATTTCAGAAACACTGGCCAATCTATTCCCTCAACACAATGTAAAAAAAAAAAAAAAAAAGAAATTGATATTTTGAATGTAACTCTCTAATTTAAAAGTTTTGTCCAGGCATGCTGAGTGCACATTTCATGTCAAAGTAACCTCTTGTGATGCTCTGAATGCCAAAATTGAGTCAAACGCAAAGTAAATGGCTAGGAATTATATTGCTGTTGGTTATCCCTTCAGTGCAGATTTCAGGCTCATTGGCAGAGAATTATAAGGGAACGTGGAAATTGCCAGACTGGTCCATATAGTCCTGTGTCCTGCCATCAAAAGTGGCCACTCCTAGATGCTTGAGAGGAAGATACAAGCAACCCTGAAGTGTGAGGTTATACCTGTCCCCAGCTGTTACTCATATTGTAATTGGCCTGTGATTACATAATCTGCAGCACCGTCAGGCTGGGATCTCTACTCAGTTCAGAATTAACAAAATATATGTAATGTAATAAAAGAAAACAGTTAAACAACACATCAAAACTTATCAAGGACACTTTTGAGTCTCAACAGCATAATAGCCAAGCTGCCTTAGGGTGAGCAAGCCTTACAGTTGCTTCTCTCTCTGAGGGCTTGCCTACACTACAGAGCCTTTGCTGATATAGTTGTGCCAACAGAGCGCCCTACTGGAGATGCATCATAAGCCGGTGGCAGGAATTCTTCTGCCAGCATAGCTACACCACTTCCCTGAACAATATTTGCTAAGCTGGCTATCTTGTGTTGCTGTAGTTGTGTCTATACTAGAGGTTTTGCTGGCATAGCTATGGCTCCTGGGTGGTGTGTGGATTTCCCCCCTCCTTCCTCCTCCTCCTCCCCTCCCCCCGCAATTCTAGTCAACATAGGCATGCTGGCAAAACTGTAATGTAGACTTGTAGCCTGAGGGCAGTCAGTTTCCTAAGTCTCAGGGGAGCTCTATACAGAGTAGCTTGCGTAACTCCCGTCGACTTCATTTCTTCCCTTTAGTGCACCGTCTCCACTGTGCTGCGCTGACAAGAAATGCATTCCTGTCAACGCAACGCTATGCTTGTTTTGGAGGTGGTTTAAGTAGATCGACTTCTGGATCGATTGAACGTGCTTTCACTGCCGCTCAAGTGATCCAGAAAAATCGATCCAACGGCAGTGAATTTGCCGCAGTCAGTGTGTACATAGCCTGAGATGAGAACACTTTGAAGAGCTATACACCATAAACATCGGATATAGGGTACACCCTTGCATGGGAAAATACACAGTTCAGACTGAGCTGTTCTGAAGCTGTGAAGTAGAAAGAGGAGTTGTACTGTGAAAGATGTCAAGGCTGTCTTAATAGTTGGCATCTAGATACAGTTGGTTATGGGTCTTAGTGGTGGTGGCCCACAGAATACATACTCTGTAAAGAAATCAGGAAAAGCTAAAAAATGCCTAAGGGCTTTGAAGTAATAATTATCATCCTCAGACATAAGAACGGGAGATCCTCTCAACTCCATCCACTACTGAGGAATGAGTGAGTTTGGTTGGCACATACATCAAAGGTCTTTCCTAGTAATTTTCTAAAGAGATTAAAAATGAAATCTGAGAGAATTATTAAAGAAGAGCAAGCTGACTTTTTTCTTGGAGGGAAATAAGAACAATTAAGCATCTATTCTGTCTGAAAGTGATTACTGAAAAGCTTTCTGACAACCTTGAGCAAAACAGCAGTTGCATCTTAGTTTCGGTGACATCAAATAAAGCATTTGATTCATTGAGGCTTGACTGGATCTATTTAGTACCAGGGATGGGTGACTTTGGTTGAGATACAAATGAGCTAGATAATGCTTTTCCTTTGCAGAATGGAAATCTCTAAGAGACTGCATTGCTAGACCATGAAATGCATCACGCATCTTAGCTTCCAGAAATGTGTTATAAAAAAACTAAAGACAAATAGTTTGAGGTTTGTTACTGTACTTTTTCCACTCAAATATGTTTTTATAGGGATTGTGAAGCCATTTGGGTGGGAGCTAATGTGGTCTACTGATCATAGCATAGTCTGGTGTCATGACTCCTGGATTCTGTTCTTATCTCTGCTACTCTCTCTTTGATATTGGGAAACTCATTTAATCTCTCTGTTACCCATCTGATTGCCCCATTTTATCCATCTGTAATTTAGGTATAATATTGAGTCATCTCACAGGAGCGTTATGAGCCTTAAGATTTGTAAATCACATTGAGTTCTTTCAATGAAAGGCTTTCCATTTGTAAAATTATTACCACCATTATAATTGTATTGTTACCTTTATAAATGATGAGCTGCAGGAGAGACAAAGACAACCATCAGTATCAAAATTAGCATCCTTCTGTATCCACTGAAATAAAATGTGCTGAATAGATTTTTTGAAAAATGCAGATGCTTTGTAGCATTAATGGAAATGCAATGGTATGACAGAAGGATATTCCTAAAGTCCTTAAGTACTAATGTATTCGTTTGGAAGGGCTACAGAGAGACTGGCCTGCTTCACAAATGTGAAGATTTTAACATTGCATAAGAATTATAGAGCAGTGTACAGTGCATAAGTGTGGCTGATTAATTATACCTGGAAGGCTGACAATCTCATTCACTATTCTTCTACTTCTGTGGTATATAATAATACTAAATGATCTATATCTGTGAACTCTCAGCTCCATTCTATAATGTATCCATAAAGAGACGTTACCAATTTTAACCTGAAAATGACGGCAGGATTATTTTTGTTCTGTATTTCAACAACTGTAAGGAGTTTGTTTATTTGGGGAAGGATTTGTGGAATGAGAAGGAATCATTATTTATGATATAACCAATGGTGCATTAGAAGGAACATGTATCAATTTGACTAGGGGAAGTTGGGGGTTGGGGGAGAAGGCTATCCAGTTTGGGACATATATCTAGAGGAAATATCAGGATATTTAATAGATTTTAAGGACAGAAGGGATCATTATCATCAGCTAGACTGACCTCTTGTGTAACACAGGCCAGAGAACGTTGCCCAATCATTTCTGTTTCAAACCCAGTATTGTCTGGTTGAGCCAGACCACATATTTTCAAAAGACATCTGAATGCATTTTTCAAAAAGATTCCAATGTTGATACTGATCTTGCAGCAGTAATCTATGGTGACCATAAATGGTTCTTCCACTTGGGGGCTCAGAATCCTAGTTCTTCCACCATGGTCAGTGCTAGACAATAAAGACTTTGGCAACAGTCTATTACAGCTTGTGTAACATTCGAAACCTTTATGAAGACACTGCAGCTTTCGGGAGTAATGTTTTATAGGAGAAGTTTCACACTTTTTCATAGTGTGGCCTGCATTCCCTAGTGGAGGCTGTCTCAGGGACTGCTCCCCTCACATACATGATCATGTAACATCCCTGTGGCAACTGCCACACTTGCTCAGATGAAATATTAGGAAAATATTTATGCATTCATTCATTCCAAGGCCAGAAGGTACCTCTGTGATCATCTAATCTGATCTTCTGTAGAACACAGGCCATAGAATTTCCGAAAATAAACATATATATTTAGTTGACTTTGAGGTGATGGGTGTTGTGTTGTTTTGTTTTGTGTTTTAAACACAAACACAAGTTGATTACATTGATGATTCTTTCTGCTCTTCATTTCATCTCTTGCTGGTCCCCAAAGTCATCTGTTTTTTAAAGCAGGGAGATAGCTACTTGGCCGCCAATCAGTTTGAGAACTTCTGGTCTAGCCCACCAAATCATACAATGGTGCTAATGGAGTTTTTAGTTACTGATGAATACTGCAGATACTTCAGAGATGAGCAATACCAGTAAAGTAGTACGATTTGAATATGTTTCAAATCGAAGAAGGTAGCGGTTAGAGGTGGAAGTGAATTGGAACACCAAATCATGTGTCCTTCCAACCTCTGGAAGTTCAAATCCATCTGTGAAGTATGTGGCTTCAGGTTCATCTCTTGTATTTGACAATATTAACACCTTTTTTATTTCTCTGAATTAGATTTTTTGATGCTATAAAATATTAATGATATTAGTTACAAAAACAACCATTAGTTCAGTGTATGAAACTAAGAACTGTATGTTTCAAAGGAATCCATTTGCTACAATCAAAACATTGTTCTAAGTCATTTTCTCCCAGTTTTACAACAGAAGATTCATTTATAAGTGTGCATATGTTTTTGAGAAGATGGCTTCAACACCAGGCAATTCACACAAGAACTGATGGGCTAAAGTATCAAAATCTCCCTAGGAAAGCCTAATGCCTTGTATACGTATTATTATTATATGGTCTTTCTAGAGGTCAAAAACTTGATTAGATATGCCCCTGTTTGTTTGTAAATTGACACAAAAATCTGTTCCATCAATTTATTTGCTGTGACATGGGGGCTGATCAGATTTCCACTTTCTGCTGGGAATCATCTTGGATACAACCAGCAACCTCAACCTTACTGATATCAAAGGTTGTCCCATCCTGAAAGCTTCCTGAGCAAAGCTCAGGGTAGCTAATTAAAGAATAGACTATAAATGTCCCAGCATTCTAGAAGTCAATAATGTTGATATATATGTATTCCTGCCTGAGAGCTTCTAATTTTAGGGCAGAGCCAAGTAACTTAAACAGCCTGTGTTCCTATCTGTGTTAGCACCAGTATATCTTTGTGACATGCCAGTTGTCAACATTCCAACCCTTGCAATTTTATTGCACCTCATATTGGGGTATTTCTTAAATCTTCTTTTCTATTATGAGAGACACTCAGCTTTCATTTTTGTAAAAGAAGTCAGTTTCTCTTGTAGAGGAAAGCACTAAACAGTGAACCTTAAAGGTAAATCAAGAGAACCCCAAATATCATGACTTATAAACCGATATCATGATTTGGGGAGTCCTTTCCCATGATTTCTGAACACTTGGGGCTGGCAACGCTGCAGTTCTTGATCACAAAACTTAGTGGTGTTTTATATGTGTGTATCTGATTCCAAATATGATTCCAGATCCATTTTCAATTTGCTGCTATTACCAGAGTAGGCTGAATCAAAATCCTCAGGTCCAAAGAACCTCAGCATTCAGGGCATTTGAAATCTGGATTAGGATCTGTATTTTGTGATTCGTGCCCATCTTGAATTAAAATGAAGTGTTAATATGAAGGCACAGCAAGGGATTCCACGTGCCATTCTTGAAGCTTGTCTAGATGGAAACGTTTTTCCAATATCATTTTTCCCGCTATCATTTTACCAGTATAACGACACTAAAACAATGTGTCCACACTGTGTTGTTTATGTTGGCTTAGTCTGCCTCCTTTGTGAGACATTGTGACTAGGCAGCTCTGTGTTTTTTTGAAAATAACCACTCTGCTTTCTGGCCAGGTATACTATGATGCAATGTTCTGCTGCTAGCTCAGTTTTTCTTGTGATACATCGGTGGGATACCTACTGGAACCCTGGGACTTGGGGTCAAACTCCCATGATTCCTTTCCTGGTATCCTATAATTCTTCTGATTTTAGCAGGCTAGCACTTTCTCAAATTTCTGTCAGGCAGTATGGAGGAAGCACCACTGAGCACCACCTGACCATCATTATGAACAGGGTGATCTAGATATGACTGCCCATACAGACAGGTAGATGGCAATGAATTGTCAGAAAGCCACCAGCATTACCACCAGGTCAACAGGTCAAGATGATCCTGGAGCAGTTCTGAGTTAATTTACAGAGCAAAGTCTTTTGAAGTGCTCCCTGTACTGTTTGTTCAGCTGCCTCCGATGTAAGTTGTGTCCGTGCCCCAACAATGTACAGCCAATAGTTGTTGAAATTGTGCAGTGGAACCTTTTTCCCCCCAACTTTCTCCAAGCTGACTGAAATGGAAGTCAACAAACAGCATAAATAGTGAAAAGTAAATGAAATACATTTTTAAAAAATTAATTTAGATAGTCTGTGGTGTTGGTTAATAACTCTGGAAAGATAAAAATTGCATTAAGAACAAAGTGTGGCACTTGGACTTTGCTATGTTTTGAGGGCGTAATGGCCACTCAGCCACCTCAGTACCTTTTTTTCCTGAAGGGGGCCGGGGTGCAGGGAGAGAAAAGTGAACTTAAAATCCAAGTCTTCCATGAGCACAGCAGACTAAAAAGCATCTGGAAACCTCTTGGGAGAAATAAAGAGTTATGAATGGAGAATAAAATATTGGTAGCGCAAAAGGGCTGTTGTATATAAAGAGCAGATGGGAAAATGTTGAGTTTGAAGTTTAAAAGACATGAATATGAATCTTATTCAGCTAAGCAGGGGGAAGTGGTTTGGGTTTCCTCTCCTTGGAGGTTGGCTTCATGGGATGAATTGTCAAGATGTGCTATAAAGGTTTAAGATTTATAGGAGAGGGCCCAAGGAATGCTAATGAGCACCTAAAAATAGATACGAAAGGAAAATATAAACTGACAAACAGAACATCCAGCGTAACAATAATTTCATAATAACGAGGCTGTTGCCAACTGGAGATGGAAGACATAGCATGACAATAAGCTTTTGTTATTTACATCTGAAAGTTAAAGGAGTCAGAGTGGAAACAGATGTTCTCTTGAACAGTGTGTCAGAATAATTCTAGTATCAGTCAGTTGTCAGTAGAGCTGAACACATAATTTGTAGCTCAAGCTGGTTGGTTTTTTTTTTTTTTTTTTTTTTTTAAATAAAAGGTGGATTTTGGTTAAAAGAAAAATTGCATGTTTTTTAAAAAACAATTTTATGAAAAATTGTTTGAACTTTTTCATTTAAAAATCCCAACCCTCCTCTTTTTGAAATGGTTATTGCAAACATTACTGCTATTCAGGAAATATGCATAGAAAAGGATTTGGTCAATAATTTTGGTCTGAAAATTATTAGAGTGGCCTTTTGAAGATACTCTGTATCTAAAAAGTGAGGTGTTTTGGCTAGCTTTCATTGGATTGGACATGGAGGTCACATGGTGCTGCCTCTGTTCTCTGATTGGATAAGTGTACCTCTTATAATTAGTTTTCCAGTGAGAGTCAAAAGAATGCTGCCTGATCATGTTTACTTAAAACTGGCTGCATCAATGAGCAGTCCTGGAATCAAGCTCCTTTGCTCAAATATTAATGGGGAGCAATGCCAAAAGAGAGCAAACACAGCTGAAGCAACTTGAGCTTTTTATTTGAGTAAACACTTCTGATGAATCCAAATATATGTTAACTCAGCTCTAGCTTTTATCTGCCGAAGTATTGATTTACATATCGTACAGCATGAATAGCTCAGAACCACAGCAGCTATGGGGATCCTGTATCTCTGGCGTCTCATAACTTGGGTGCTCCCCGCCTAGGGCTGATCCTCTCTGGTGCTAAGTGCCCCCGAGTGCCATCAAGACCTGTTGGTTTCAATGGGCATTGAGAATTCTAAGCACCTTACCCACCTTTGTCAGGGCCTGATCCTGTAGCTTGTGGGAGATTTTGTCCACTGCAGACTGGCAGTACTCTAAGAGAGTCAGGCTATTTTGGGCACTAGTTAGGAATTATCTTTTAAATCAACTGTGAAGAAATATGAATTGAAACTTGTACCTGTTTTAATACCTGGTTGATTAATGAGAGTTTGTGCAGATTTTCAATTTTTATTATTATGGGAATATTTTTATTTTCCCTTGGGGGCTTGTATTGGCGTGAGATGTTTACTCTCCCAAGTAATTTTGCCAAAAACAGATTTGAAATCTACGAATGCATTCAATTTGTCATCCTTATATACCAATTTGATTTTAAATATTTTAATCAATAGTTTTTATTCTCTTTCTGAATATTCTCTCTTCCCTGTTGGAAACCACATCTTCCTGCTGCCTGAAAACTGAGGCAGAGCTATGGAAATGCAGGCAAGGATATGGTTAGGGGAATTCTAGACTCAGATATGAGCCCCGCTTTCAACTGAGACTACCTGAGCCTTATTGAAGATTGGGGTAACACGTGAAAACTTTGTTGAAGCAGGCCTCTGTGTGATAGCTGCCCTTCTGCCAATAACCATCTTTTAAAAGAAGTGATATTTTTAGGAGGAAAGGAAGAGAAATGAGACTGTTTGGCAAACTGAAGGAATGTGACTGTTCCATGTACAGATGATAGCAGAAGAATGTTGTGGTGTCATAAGTAAAAGGAGATGATGTAGGACCAGATCCACAGCATTTTTACAGGAGAGCTCTATAAAATAGAGTTGTGTGCGCGAGTGGTGAGTGCGTACGTGCAAAATTAAAAATAGTTAATTGAGACGGTGTCAGGTGCTGGTGCTTATTGTTTCTTTAGAACCAATATAACTTCTCATTGTGCATTGCAAATAGCAAATTCAGTGGAGCTACACTCATTTTTACACCAGCTGTGGATCCAGTCCATAAGGTGCAATGAAACCGGAGACGTTTGAAGGAAGTTTTACTGGCCAAAGCCTTTTGGGACCAAGACCCCAGCTTGACATGATTCTAATAGATGCATGTACATTCCTAACTGTGAACAAAACTCAAGTGATCTTGCAAAGTATGAGAATATCCTGCATGTGAGCTCTTCATACCAAAGCATGGCACTCCTCAAAAGCAGAGCTATCTCTGGTACACATGGAATGAAAAGCAACAATGGGGGCAAATTAACAATGAGCAAATGAGCTTTGGCATGCTTTTAAATCCTGGAAAGAGCAGTTGGTAGCACAAGGGGAATGCAACTCAGATCTGGTACAGGCTGTTATTTCTGTCAAATAGAAGAATAGTCACCCTGGCTCCTTTTGTTAAACCAGAGCAATAAGTTCAGTACATGTGGGGAGATGGGAGTTCTATTTGTTAAATAAATCACTGCTCAAGGATGTTGTGTTCTTGGGGTATTATATTCAAAGAGCAAATGTAGCTTTTTGTAGCAAGTTGCATGCCAAAGAATTATACTGGGGAGTGCTCAAATTAAGCCTGTTCTGCGGGTCCTTCCCATGCTGAGGCATTACAGGGTTTGGTCATATTTAGTGTTCTAGTAGTGTGATATGTTCTGGTGTCAGAGCGCAGGCAGTTTGCAGAAGAGGAATAGCAAAAGCAACCACCACATATACAAAGAAAAACCCTACAGAGGGGTTCTCCTTGTGACAACAGCCCTGAAACTACCCTAGAGAGATGGATGTTTGCAGTGTTGTTGTAGCCGTGTTGGTCCCAGGATGTGAGAGAGACAAGGTGGGAGGAGAGGGTAATATAATTTTTTGGACCAACTTCTCTTGGTGGAAGGGACAAGGTTCCAGTCTTCACAGAGCTCTTCCTCCAGTCTGGAGAAGGTAACTGGAGCCTCACAGCTAAACACAAGGTTGGGACATGTTAGACATAAGGGCTTCACACATGTTGTAGGAGATTCCTTAAAATGAAGCATACATCTAAGCATCAGCAGGTGTTACAAATTGCTGTAAATGAGCTGTAGAACCAGTGTCTCTGTTAAGTTCTTGTTTTCTGGTGTCCAGCAGAGTTATGAATTTAATTCCCAGGCTCGTCTTTTGAAGGTGGTGTGCAGGTTTCCTTTGAGGATGACAACTGACAGGTTAGATATGGAGTGATTGTCTTTTATCATTTGTCTGTGCGAGTTCCTTCGAGAGCATAGTGGTTGCTTGGTTTCACCCACACAGTTGTTTGTTGGGGCATTTAATGCCCTGGATGAGATAAGCATGTGTAGGACCCATGGATCTTGAAAGGTGTGATGTTGGGGATATAGATCATGGTAGCACTGGAGATATGTCTGCAAGTTTTGCATCTGTAGTTCTGAAGAGATGATATGGATTAGTGTACCTGGGTGTGAAGAGACCAATGGACATAGCAGTCATGATTGCCTCAGTCACATGTTCATCTCCCCAGATGGTGTACATCTGTGCAATGCCCTTAATTGCTCTTTGGGGAATCACCCCCGTGTGAAGCCCCTATCCTTGATCCTTTCATGTTACTTATTTGGAGTCACTAGCCTCTCCTCCTTGGCTCTTCACAGGGCAGATTTATAATCTCTTTTCTTTTACAAATAAAACCCGAAGTGCAGAACAGAGAATGAATAATGCAGCACAGACATGTCTGCTGCAACCCTTTCTATACTTACTCTCATTGACATATGTCTGGGAGGGAGAGCAAGAGAGGTTGTTTACATATCTTCATAAGGGGAGAAAAGATGGTTCAGGGACTGGGGAGCTGCCTTAGGTTTTTGGGAGACGTGCTCAATTCCCTGCTCTACCACAGACATCCTGTGTGACTTTGGGCAAGTGATTTGGCCTCTCTGTGCCGCAGTTCCCCCTGGTACAATGGGAATAATAGTACTTCTCTTCCTCTGAGGCATTTTGAGGATATATACATTGAAGATCACAAGGCTGTCATACTGAAATAATTGTGGTGGGTCATATAAGTACCTAGGATGAACAGATGTTGATGAAATCATCCTTACTGCTCACATAGTGCCATGTTAAATGTGGGTGGGAAGAAGAGCTGTGCAATTGCCATTATGGACAGAAAAATGCTACCTCCTTACTCAGCCTATGGTATCTGCTGCCTGTGTGTCTCACAAGTAACATTTAGTAAATTTGCAGACAAGTTTTGCTGGACCTGGCATAACAGAGCCAGTTCACCTATGGCAGAGTGAGTGGGATTCTATTCCCCCAGGTGTATGATCAGCAAAATTGCCAGCTAGGTTCTAGCATCAGATTCCCTGTTACTGGTGAGAATTGACAGAAATAACAGCTGGATTTCTCGGATTCCCAAGTTGCTTTTGCAGAGCCGGCAGCTTGAAAAGCTGCCTAACCTAGCAAGCTTTGCACACGGGATCTGGAAGCCATGGAGTGATAATAAATATGGAACCACACCCTAGCGCCTCTTTTACTTTTGCCCTGACGCTAAGGGCACTTTAATGGATTCCTGCATCGTAATTAAGCTCAGTGGCAACAAGCCACCAGTGTGTGTAACGCATGTGGGTCAAGGGTTATGATTGCTTAATCTTCATAAAATATTAATTCCAAGATGCACCTGTGCTGCAGCCTTTATTTTAGTAGATACCCTCCTGGCTGCTGTGTGTGTTCAGCAGGTGGACAAGCACCTTTTATACCCATAAAAATACCTGAAACAGGGGGAAGTGTGATGTGATACCACCAAGTTCAAAGTGAGGAAGAGGGAGACTAGCTGCCTGCCAGCACCTGGAAGTTATGGCAGAATGGGGACTAGTGACTCCAGGGGAGTAGCTAGGAGCCAGCCTGACTACTATGGGAGAGGAAAAGCTTTCCCTATCTTTTTCTTCTCCGTGAGATGCTATTGACGCACTTTTAGCTCCTGCAGTTTGGCCTCCTTTAGTTCTCTGGGTCCTTCTGCCAAAGGGTAAATCAACTCTGTGTGTGTTTTTTTGAATGTTATCCAGGAATACTTTGTACTGGTGCCCATGGTGTCACCTGTCAAGTGATGGGAGATGTCTGAGATGTTGCAGGTCAGCTTCCCTGTGGGGGCTCAATCGGTGACGCAGAGTCTGGTTAAAGTCTCTGTAACTTGCTTTATTTACACACGTGCACCAGTCCTGTCCTGAGATGGTCAAACAGCATGCAGGCAACTCTTTCTTCCAGGTATCTTCACCCAACTCCAACGCCTACTTCCCAAGGGGGAACTCTGCTTCAGGAATTGATTCTAATCAAATGCCTTCCATAACCAAAATTGCGAACAGCGCAGCATGTCTGCCCGAGAGTCAGTACTTGCTTGCATGCTAAGAGAGAGAATCTAGAAACTTTCTTCACCTGGTTTGCACAAGAGGTGAGCAGAGAACAGCTGCTCCTGATGCTCGCCTCACAGCACAGCCAGGTGGGGAAAGTGACCAGGATGCAGGGAGCCCTGACATAGCTCTTCGCTTCTCTTCCCAACTCACAACCCCATAGGGGGCACCCGGAGGAATACTGGCAGGGGGTTGAGCAGTATCTGTGTGTAACTGCTCACCCCCCGTGTTCCTTTGCTGGGATGAAGCAAGGAGGCTCACAGCCTTGCGCCTATTGCTTGGGGCTGACAGCTTGCAACACCCACATAATCATGTTGCAACCCCCTGAGGGATCGTCCCCTATTTGAGAACCAGTGCACATACAACAGGGATTTTTTTCATCATTAATGGTGACCTCCTTACCAGCCACTTACTCCATTTCCTTGGAGTTCCCCCGTGGATAGATCCTCTTCCAGCTAGCCTATCTGAACAGTGGAAACAAAATCGACTCTATCAACTGATCCCTTTGAGGATACGAATCTTTAGCATCAGAGGCAAAGACTTACTAATGCTTAGAAAAAGGAAAACATCCCCTGAGTTTATCCACCAGCTCTGCTGGGAAGTCTCGTTTTCACATTACTTTGTGAGAAACACACAGAGGAAGTGGGCTGTGCTCAGTAAAAATATTACTGCGTGGAGGTTAAAAAACCCTGCAGTTCTGGGTGAGTGGAGACAGCCCCTCTATTCCTGCTCGGAATCCACAGTGCTATAAAGACAAGCCGCACGGCGCTTTCACAACTGCAAGCCTCTAAGAACTCTCACAGAAAAACATCACATCAAATTAATTTGCCGTCGACTGAAAATTCTGTATTGTTTGCATTTGCCAATGGGATGTGGGGCACCAGTTGAGGATCTGGCTTGTATTTCTGCAGGAGGTGAAATTTTAAACTCCACTACAGAAAACGCATCCCTCTTTCATAAGTTAGTTTTTCTTTTCTCCCTCTCTCTTTCGTTTGTACTTTCATAAAAAGCACCTATTCCAAGTTGACAGCGTCCCTTCACTTTTGAATTGAGACCCAACAGTTTCCTATATCTTATGCAGTGTGCAAGTAAAGCATCAGTTCCAGGCTGCAAAGCCGGGATATTTTGAACACTTTTTTTTATTTCCAATTTCTTTTGGATTGGCAGGCACCTCATCAAACCTCTCCCTGCTCACTCCGTATGGAGTTCTCCAGTCAATTGCAGCGTAGTCCGGGTTCCTCTATCTTGCAGAGAGAAATCTTGCCTGGAGGCAACCTGTATCTCTTGGTCTGTAATCGGAAGACGTCCCCCGTCTAAAGTCTGAGCGGATCTGCTCCTCTTCCTCTCTCCCTCACTAATTGCATGTCTAGCTCCTGAAGCTGCTTGAGGAAGCCAGAGTTGGGACAGACCCCTCGATGTTTACACACAGCCTGAATTGCATCAACAAGGGTCTTGTTTTCACAGGTTGTTAAGAAAGCAAGTACAAGCATTGCTGATTGGCTGATCCCCATTGCACAGTGAACTAATACTCTGCCTGAAAATTAAAAAAGAGAAAGTGAGTGTCACTATTATACACCGTATCTGCAGATGGAGTTCATACAGCCTGAGCATGGTGGGCTACGGCTGGCAAACTCACTGCAGACAGCAGCCTCTAGGCTTTCATGATCAGACCAGGCCTAGTATCTGAGGGAGCATAGACTGATGACTGGGGACTGACAAATTTAGGATATGTCTACACTGCATCTGTGAGCAAGTCTGCCAGCCCAGATGCACAGACTTGGCTCACGCTAGGAGTAAGGAGGTGTAAGGACCTGTGCCTGACCCCACATTACCTGACCCTACTCCCCATCCTGTGCAAGTGGGCAAGGAGTGGTGGTGGATCCTCCCCCAATAAGCAAGCTAGCATGGTGGGGGAAGTGAGACATGCCAGAAGAAGGGCTGGAACAGCTTACGTCGACCATGAAATGAGGAAGTAGAGACTGAACTGTGACTGAGTTACCATTTGGTCCCTGCCCTGCTTCAGCAACAGAGCAGCTACATGCTATCACGTACTCATGACTAATTGCAAGGTGCCGATCCAGCCCTTCACTCTCTGTGTTTCTGTTCTCTCATCCGTAGCAGTGGGAACAACACTTATCTTTCTGCAAGGCTCTTTGGATCACAGGTCTGCCCGTGTGGGCAGAGAACCTTTTTGTGAAAGTGGGTGTGGAAAGATGCAGTATTACCTAGTAGAGCTGGCTGAAAAACTCTGAATTTCAAAAATTCCCGACACTTCTTTTCACTTTTTCCTTTTACAACAAGGGTTTAGCGATTGCTGCTATTCCTATGACATCCAGTTCCTTCCTTCCAACTTTAAAAATGGATAATTGAATCTCTCAAATATGCCACAGATTTTAATATGAAATGTGCAAACTATGGGAAGAACCGTATAGCAAAATCCCCCGTGTGTCACCACCCTGCCCCGGAAAGACCTTCTCTAGGCATGGTTGGGTAGTTCACTTTCCACAGCTGTTCTGTACTTGATTTCTCTGCTGAGATTGCTAACGGAGCTGCCAGGGAATGACCATTCTGTTTCAAGACAAATATCAAAGTTTCGAAACTGGTTTTCAGTCCACAGTGGAGCAAAACTGAAACGTTTCAGATGTTTTCCTGAAAATAAATTGTGTCAAAACAGCCGTTTTGGATTGCAAAGGTTAGGTGGCTGATCCTCTCTTGCTCTCGCACTCTTTCTGGAAGTGACTGGAGAGTACGTCCTAGACCTGTTGAAAACTTCGATGAAGTCAGTACGCGTCTGTGAAGTATTTTGGCTTTGACAAAACAGCGTATTTTTACAAAATATACCCAATCAAAAATATTCCAACCAGCTGTAATTGTTAACAAAGGGCTAGTTCTCTGCTCTTTAAACTAGTGGGAACACAACTCAGCACTCACCACCATTCAGGATCCAGCCCAAACAAATGGGGAATGGGAGTTTTATAGAAGCTGGACTGAGACCAACTCATTTTCCAACAGCCACTAATCAGCAGCTGGCTAAGAACCACCTCTTTGTCACTGCTGACCAGGGTCAGATTGGAACTCTTGACCCCTGTATTCTGTTGCTAGTAGAGATGGTTGAAATTTTGTTTGGAATTGTTTTCCCCTTGCAAAAATTCTTGAAATGCTTTAGTTAGAAAATTTGCAGTAGAAATTTTTTAAACAAAACAATTTTGTTTTGTGAAAAAATTTTGCTTTTTAAAAGAATCCAAAATGATCGTTCTTGACGAGCGTTTTAATTTGTTTTAAACTTTAATCAAATTTCCTACATATGAAATACTATTCATCCAGCTCAGCCAGAAACTGTTAAAATATATTACAACTTATGTCCACAAGAAAGTGAGAACTGATCCCAATGGAGTAGAAAATATCCCATTTTGTTGTCCCTGGGATGCAGAATATAACCATCCTGGTTATTGTAAACCTCTAAAATGCAGGCATATTTGATGATGTTGTCATTGTGGAGCCTAGAGCTCATCAGGGTTTATGTCCTTGGTTAGTTTGAGCATCTTAGCTTCTCAAGGACCAATGCAAAGGGCTATACTATAGCTGCATTTCTGCAGTGCTTTCCTGTAGACACAACCTGTGTTGATGGGAAAGGTTTTCCCGTTGATGTAGGTAATCCACCTCCCTGAGAGGCAGTAGCTAGGTCGATCTAGCACTGTCTATGCTGGAGGTTAAGTTGGCTTAATTACGATACTCCGGGGTGTGGATTTTTCACACACTCAAGTGATGTAGGTAAGCCAACTTAATTTTTTGGTGTACAGCAGGCCAAAAATACCCCTGTCTGAATGATATCAATTTGTCTGGCCAAAAAAACTTGTTTGCTGTGTCCATCTCCCTGGCTGTTAATAGCCTGTACTTTGTGCATTGGCTTTCATCTCATATTCCATTTCTTGTGTGACAGAGTTTTATTTAAGGAGTTTATAGCAACGGTTCCTATAGTCACATAGTCACATGCTCAGAGAGAGTGAGTATGTAGTTTAAAACCTCTTCTTGTCAGCAGGGTCAGAGAAGGTTTAATTTCACAATGACCTGTATGTGATGACACAGCCACCTTTCATTATCCTGGCATGAGAAACCTGAGCCCTGCCCCTAAATATAGACATGTCTTCAATAGAAAGAAAAGGACAAATATAGATTACCAGGAAGTAACAAAAACTCAGCTCTGTCGAGAGCAGATATGGACTAGGCTTAAAAACTTTTTTAAAAAGTCTCTTATATTGATCTTACAATTTAAAAAAGACAGCTGCTGCTTGTATTATCATTTTTCCTTTCCATATATGGATTTAGGCAATTATTGTGAGCCAAATCATGATATCCTTTCTCATGCTCAATTGTATTTTACATTATGAGTAGCTCCATTGAAATCAATGGGAGTATTTGCAAAGTAGGGCAATATTTGATATGAGTAAAGGGAATGGCCTTTAAAAGATAATTCCTTGCACTTCTGAGTGCTTCATTTTCAAAGTTCTCTGCAACCATTAATCCTCACAATACCTCTGGAAGGTAGATGGGTGTTGCATTGCTCTCCCCATTTTACAGATGGGGCAGTTAAGACCAAGGTAAGTTTGGACTGGGATTTTCAAAGGAGACTAAAGGAGTTAAGCACACAACTCCTGTTATTTTTAAGTGGGAATCAGGTGCCTAACTCCCATTTGTTCCTTTAAAATCCAAGCTTAAGTTGCTTGCACAAGGTCAACCATCGAGTTAGTGGCATTGGGAAACTCCTGGAATTCTTCCAGACCCCAGCCCCAAATGATGGAAATCTTCGAAGAACGGATGTTCCTGGAAGGAACTGGGAACACTTTCTTTTAGGTGTCTGAAAAACACTGTGCATGTTTATGAAGTTCTAGAAATAATAATAAAAAAGTCCATGTTTGAGCTGCATCCAAGAAAGAAGGTCCTATTGGTTTGGAATAGTTTAGGTCTGTTCCTGAAATTCAGAATGATTAGAATAGGAGACACTTCTGAGTCTCTTTGTACTTGGTTCTGCTCATACTTGTCAGGCAGAACTCCATTTTTTATCTTAGGCTTGTGTACACGGCGAGTTAGCCAGCAGCAAGCCAAGGTGTGAATCTACGGTGCACTAACTTGCTGTGCTGTGTGCACCCTGCCTCCATGTGCTGAAAGATCCATAGTGTGCTTTGACTTTGACTAAAAATTCCCACGTGGAACTTGTAGTGTATGATAGCAGGGTCCATGTGGCGAAGTAGCTTTTCTGCAGCTGTAGATTCATCCCCTGGCTTGCCACGTGCTAGTCTGCCGTTGGAGTTTGACACTGCAATCAGCAAAGCGACTCTGTGTTTAAAAAAAAAATGTTGGGTTCCATATTTATTCTCTCTCAGTGACACTTCCATCTCAAATATGCCTGGTCAATCTGGGATCTGGAGATCAAGCTGTAGTTTTTCCTTCTCATGCACCATGAAAGTTTCCACCACTGGAACTTACTTAACACATTTTTTTGTTAGGAATGCAGAAGAAGGATACATCCAGAGCTCCCTCTCCCATACTTGACTCTCCTATGCAGGGCTGAGAGCTAAGGGCTAAAACTAGATTTTTATCAGTGAATGAGTAGATATATCTCAAAAACAAAGAGAAGAAGGAGGCCATAAGTAAGTGCTGCTTTTTCATACTTGCTTCTCTGAATATATCTGCACTTTTTAAATTACTCCTTTGTATCTCAATTATTAGTTTTTGAAGGTGTCCCACCAAGATACTAGGCCAGCCTATGATTGGCTTTAGATCCAATCTGCCTAGTTTTCTGAAGCACTCATCATGTAGATTAAGGTATTTTACATCCTTCATATTTTCAGTCTTTATTCCAGGCTGTTATCCTTTGTTGCACAGAGATTAGGATGAATGCTGTATGCTGACAATAAAGTGACTGTTTGATGCAGATAAATCATGCACATGAAAAAATTTAATTAGTGTAAAATTGCTCTAATGAAAGAGGATTTTAATTTACTATGTGATTATTTTGCAGCAAACAAATGAATGTTAAACTTGAGTATGGAAACAAAAGCCATGTTTCTTATTTAGCTCTTCTCACAGGCTCTGATCCTTGTTTGATAGCAGTTGATATAAATGGGGTAAGTGCAATCTGAACTCACCGTGATGTATTGTACTTGTTTTGTTGAATAGAACCTGAAATGGTATGATGGCAGAGTTGAGCACTCTTGAAGGCAGAATATAACCTAGCCCTCTATCAGGGAAACAGCTAGCAAAGACACCTTGGCATCTGGTATCCATGCCTCCCACAGCATAATGATGAGAAAGCAAGACTTGCCAGGGGTGGATAAAGACCTGGTAGGTGGGGTTGGGTGGAAGGGCACTTGCTTCATTAGGCACTGGCTAGTGTTAGTGTTTGGGTTTGTTGTTTTTTTCCCCCATATTAAGGAGGAGTGTTTTGTGTTCTGGCTTTTGGCAGAACTTTTTGATCCACAGACGAACCCACATCCCATGCTGAAGTTCTCCAGTTTTGCTCAACCCTAGTTTTTAACATGCGCTCCAGAAAGCAGTTGGCCTGATTTGTAATGAGAGAGAGATATAGTGCAGTCTTCTTTCAAACAGCAGTTCCCTTTGGTGCAGTGGGAATCAGCCAAAGACAAGTGGGGGTACTTTGCTTCTAATGTTATTAAATATTGTATTTCATGTTTGAAATGTTGTACAGCATGTCTCTCACAAACTGGCTGTTCTTAGCAGAAGCAGACAATAACTTGTCATCTGGCTGGGATTTGCATGGAACAATAACACTTCCTTTCTAACCACGGATTATGGCTATTGTATCAAAGTCATCCCTGATGTAACTCTGCTGATTTGGCAGGGCTTACACCAGGGATCAGTTTTGCAAATTTCAACTTTGTTGGCTAAATTCAAGTTGGAAAATTGAATGTTGTTAAACAAATTAGACCATTACAGCACATAAGATCTTATTGTCCTTTTTTGTTGCCCATCATTAACTGAGCTAACTGCCTTGAGCTAGCTTTGGCTTCCTTATAGGATAGAGTTCACTTGGGTTAAGAGCGTGAACCAGCTCCTTGGGCAGTGTAAATGGGCCTTGCTCCATTGACTTCAGTGGAGTAACACCAATGTACAACGGCTGAGGACCTGGCCTACTCTACGCATCTGTGAATTGTCTCACTTACCCTTGTTTTTCTCATCACTTGTTTCATTTTACCCGGTACCATAAAGCCATGAGGAGAATCAATGCTCTATTTCTTTACTATCTGCTGAATAACAGCAAAGGTCTACTCACCATGTTGTGTTTAGGCTTGTCTACGTGACACAGCAATGCTCACTTGAGGGATGTGATTTCTACATTAATGCACCCTAGGGAACTTTTAGTTCATGCCAGCAAGGTCTACACAGGACAGTTAGTACACAACACGTTGATGTGCTTTAGAAATCACATCCCTCTTGCGCACATTGCTGTGGTGTGTAGACAAACTCATACAGTATAGTGCTTTTTATTTGCAGATTTGAAAATGCTCCACAAACGTAGACAAGAATTGTGATCAGGTGGGGAAAGTGGGAGGTAAGTGACATGCCTTATGAGCCTGTGGCAGATTCAAGGAGGAAAATCCTTGTTAAATCATTTGCACCAGCTTGATGTTGGAAAAATGGTCTTCTGTGAGCAATCATAATTTCAATGAGTTAATTGATGGTTTTCATCTGCCTGTTCAAAATAAGAGCACAGATCAATAAAAGTAAAATCCTGTATTTGCAAACCTTTCTCTCTGCATGTAGTCTAATAATTTTCCATGGACTTCTCTCATCTATGGCCACAGATTATTTTTCTCCTTTTGCAGACTTTATCAAAACCTGCAGATTTGCATCCGCATTTAGTTATAGTCTGAAAAAATGCAAATTGAACACGTTCCCATGCAAAATTGATATTCATGGTGGTGTTCTCCTTTAGCGCCTTCTCCTATCTGAAGTAAACAAGTTCAGTAAAGGATCAGCTGGAAACGTTTCTGGCTGCATGGATTAGCTGGCTTGGAGGAAGCTCATCTCACTTGCTGACCCGTGAATGGGGATTCTCAAACTACAATGGTAGTTACATTGTCAATTGAACCAAAAGTCGTACTGACTGTGTGTCATAGGGCCATGCAAGTATGGAGTGGCTAGTTTTCAAGCAGGGCACAAGCCAAAGAAGCTGAAATGGTGACACCTCATTAACTGGTGCTCACATGGCTTGGCTATAGCAGCAGCCTCTGGATACCTGCTCTCTAAGACAGTGAAGATCTAAAAGGCTGCACATTGATGGTGATGGCTGCTACTGTACTTATCTATGCTCCAGAATAGTATTGGTGGGGAGGAGTTCAAGGATGCTCCCTAACTAAAAAAACAGTTCCCACTTAAGGACACAATACAGCTCCTACTGAAGTCAAACAAAACCAAACCTACACCTCTGGGAGCGTCTCCTGCTCAGTTACACTAGCGTAAATCTGGAGCAACTCTGATTTCAGTGGCATTACTTGGATTTACAGTGGTGTAACAAAGCAGAATTTGGTTTCAAGAGTAATTCTAAAGATAAAGTATTGGATTCGCAGTTTAAAAAAACCAGTGTGTTTGTGTGTCATATATTCTTAAATGTGATTCAGTATCCTCCTGGATGAACAAGTTAATGAAAATCCCTTGTAAAAAGCTGTATGGAACTAACTAGTCATAAGAAGGGGCAGTTCTACTAAACAGTTTCTCGCTCAAACAAAAATACCATGGTATATCCTGACTTTAAAATGAATGGCCCTGGAACATATATGTTGCTGTGCATCACTAGTTTTAAATAAATGCAGCTACTTCCCCTCTCCTCCTCTTCTAAAAGATGTGGATGACACACCCCTCCCTCCTTTCTTTCCTGCGCAGGCTCTGGATATTTAGCTGCTAAGTTGGTGTAGCTCAGGGAATTGTGCTTCCAGGACGTCTTGTTTGTATACGTACCAAACTCTGTTACTTTAAAAAAAAAAAAAAAAAAATCATGTGTTTTTGAATTTGGCCCTTTCTCCATTCCCAGCAATCCTGCTGGCACATGGATTCAGATCTCTATCGCTGTAATAGTAGGACTTGATATCAATTCTAGCTGTGATTAGTTCATCTGTGATTACCTTATGCCCATACTGTAGTTCCATGGGGCAGCAATAATATAGTGTATTTTCTTAACTGTTCCACTTTCAGTATTCCGGAATGTACCCACAAAGGCTTTTTATTTCCTTTGTGGGCAAAGTTGTACTATCATCATCCGGGGGAAAGAAGGCCTGTAAATCAACTTGGTTCTCCTATTTTATTCCTTTGTACATTCTCCATGCTAGAATTTACAATGGATTCTATCTTCTCTGGGGCACGACCAGTGCTGACTTTAATTGTAAATAGCACACACTGTAGTAGAAATGGGTCCAGATCAAACTCCCTGAACTCTGGGGATGGTTTTGAAAGTCGAACACAGACCTCATTTTTTCAAAGCCCAAGTAAATCTTTATGATGGGCCAGATCAAATCTTCCCAATAGCCTCTAAACTTCTGGGTGTTCCGAATCCAGGTCCAAACTTTGCAGCTTGGGACTAACCCTAGGGTGTAGTATCTATGGACCTTTGTGTCAAATACATCCTACTTTAATAATTACTCTGCTGTTTAGGGCCAATGTCGCTGTGCAAACTTGCAACTGTTGAAACAGAACAGACCCTTAGGTGCAAATTACCCTTTGTGTAAGTCTGCAATCACTTAACTTTGTGGTGCTATGGAAAACCCTCCTGTTAAAGATTTGCACCACAGGGTCTATGCCTCCTGACCACAGAGGGAGTCCACACACACACACACACACATTGTACTGGCAGAAAGCAGGTGCAACTTACCCTCCCCTAAGGGGGCCTGAAGGAGCTGACACAGCTCAAGAAGTGGCAACCCTTTTCCCCCTCCCTCACTCTCATGCTAATTACTTTGAACACTGAATGTACAACTGCATACCTGATTTATTTGAGAAATCTGGCCCTTAATTCCTCTGTGCTGTATAATATTTCAGACTGCTGGCTTGCTGGCACTGAAGTAGACTGTGGGTTTAAAAGCAAGTCTTGTATCTCTTTTTTTCTCGTGAGAGGCTTCTGAGATTTTTTTTCCAGGGCTAATGATGTTTATTCCCACCCATAATATCACATCTTTCAAATTTGCCTTTTTTTCCAATGGCCAGAGGTAGAGTAAAGAAGCTGTGATCTGTAATGTGCAGAACGTGCATGCACACAGGCGTGTATGTGTGTCAGTTCATCCCCTAAATCCAGACGGTGATCTCAAACATATACATGACTTGCCCGATGTCACAAAGGAAGTCTGCAGCAGAAACAGAACAAAACATTTCCTGTGTCTTAACCACCAGACCATCTGTCATTCCGTTAAATAATAGCAGCTCCCCCAGTCCCTCCTACTTCATAATAGCTGCAGCTAACCTTCCCTGCCTTTGACATATCCCATCCCTTGCAGAGAGGCTGATGAGCACCCTAGGGCACTTCTCTGTAAGCTTCTTTCAGCTGTTTTGGCCTCTGTTTATTTACTGCTTCCTGTCATCCTTCCCTCCCCTCCCCCCCCACCCCACTTCTCTCTCCAGTGCATAAAATTCTCTGTTGACTTTAATTAATATTGTGAAGCCTTTGAGAGCCAAAGGAGGACCTATCAACCTTGCCTCTCTGAGCCATAGAGTTGTGATGAATGATAGGCTGTCCTGTGAGCATTCCGGGTAGCTGTGTGGGGATTGTGTTGGTGTATGAGATCTGGGAACAGGGTGGCTTGAAATTCATCTATACTGCCCCTCCAGGAATTGGACTGTTAAATTATATTAGGTGAAGGTAGTTTTTCAAAATACAAATAGAGTATTTTCTGAAAAATCCTGCTTGGATGTCAGTGCAGAGGCACCTATATCACAAACAGCGAGACCAAAGATTGAATGGGTCATGGAGACTTTTCTGCCCCGGGGCCTTGTCTACAACTGCGTTGTTGGTGTTGTGAGCACTAAAACAGAGCAAGCATGAGCTTTTATTTATCACCCCATTGTCTAACTCTGATCAGAGCATGACAGAATGGTGAAAACACCTGCAGTCCTACATTCCCTAGCAGTTCCACCAATGCTATGACTGATGGAGCTGCACCAGTGCTAGGCAAATGTTGGAAAAAGGCTGATGGAGAGGTGATCGTTCCAGAAGAGAGCAGAGGCATGTTGACCAGGCAGTACAGGGAAATTTGTGCTGTACCTACCCTATGGATTGTTTGTCTCCAAGACTTTCAGTACAAGATGGCTGAATCCCTCCACAACTGTGCTCAAATAAGCTCCAGCTGTAATCACACCCACTTTGTATTCCAGCAAACAAGTTTACCAGCAGGGATGTTCACTGAAACAGTGAGTATTACAGTAAATTCATAGAAATCAAATCTTGAATTCATGCAAACAAATATTCCCACCTGCAACCTGATTCTGACTCATGTTTATCCAGTCAGGGAATAGAATCATGTCATGTGACTTTTGTGTCCAATCAAAGCTAGCTATCATTGCTCAAATTTCAAAAACAGAATACTTGTAGCAAATTGATCACAAATGATCTATAGATAGAAAATTGTTTGTAGAAATCATTCCATGTATAATGATAAAGAATGAACACGTTCAAGAGAATAAGTAATTTTCCAAGAGAAAATTTACAAACAAAAAACAAGACAAGATTTACTGAATAAACTATTCACTCCAAACTATTTTAGCTCTAGCTTTCAGTCTAGCACTTTTTCACACACTAAATTCACACATGCAAATTAATTTTGTCAGTTTGTTTAATGCACACTTTAAATAAAATGAAATGCATAAAGTTATTGTGTCTAGCTGAAATAAGCCAGGCATATTGCTTAGAGCATGGTTGTACATTAATATGAGAAAACATGGATTATAAATAATGTGGGTTATCCAAAACTATTGTAAAATAATTTTTAAAATATATATTTAATGACTGGCTTGTGTAACTTATCTCACTTCGCTTTTTTAAATCTTTTTACTCTATTTCTGTAGTGGGCTTTTGTGGTTAACTTTATACGTATTGAGCTATGTTGTCTTAAATGCCTATCCAGTTGGGATGCTCTTAATGATTTTCATGTGAAACATTTCTGATCTTTGCCCTATTGAAATTGTATCACAGTAATTATTCAACCATGTAAGAGAGATTTTAGCACTGTATTTAAATTAATTTTGCATCACTTTATGCTAGAGCTAGTAATTTTAACTGAACTGTATAATATAATTTAATTAAATATAAATCTACTTAATATATATTAGCTGGAGAATTGCAATCAGGCAAGCCTTTAGTAGATCTGAAGGCTAGAAAGAAACATTATGATCATCTAGTCTGACCTCCTGCAGAACACAGGCCATAGATGTCACCAATGATTCCAGCATCTAGCCCAACAACTCCTGGAGAATTATTGATGTTATTTAGCATTGGCATTATGGTAGTATCTAAAGGCCAACCAGTTCCGAGGCCCATTGTGCTAGACATATACATATAGTATATTGTATAGACATACAAACATATAGTAAACAACAGTCCCTGCCCCACATTGCTTACAGGCAAACAAGGGAGTCTGGATGGAATGGAGGGGGAAGATTGAGTAACAAAAGTAATAGGCACAAGAAAACAGTTGATTTGTAATAGGCACAGGAAAACAGCTTCATTTGATGCTAGGTCTTGAAGTCATTTCATGTGTTTTCCTTCATTCCCCTCATGGGAATGCCCAAGTGGAGTCTGTCTCTTCAGCACCATTTGGGTGGGTGGGATGGCCTTTTCCCTCTTCCCATGCAGACAAGCAACAAAGAATGTCCTTTTGGACTGCCTTTGTTGTGGATTCTCCAGTACCATTTTCATTAACTCAGACCTGGTCTACACTATGGAGTTGGGTCGATGCAAGGCAGCTTATGTTGACCTAATTCTGTAAGTGTCCACACTAAAATTTTGCTTTTGCCAACATAACTGCCCTGCTACACTGACTTAATAACTCCACCTCCACAAGAGCTGTAGAGTCAGTGTTGACGTAGTTAGGTAGACGCAGTATCAGTGTAGACACTGTGTTGCTTACGACTGTTCCTGGCTTTCAGAAGCCATCCCACAGTGCCCCATGCTGGCAGTACAGTTGGTACAAGCGCTCCTAATGGGGACAGGTGCCGCTGACACAAGGACACGCAAAAGTGATTTAATTACTGTATGCTGACGTAACTTAAGTCAACATAATTTTGTAGTGTAGCCATACCCTTGGGATGCCCCGAAGCATGGTGGTGTAACTAGCACAGTTCGGTGCCACAATAAGGAGTGGCCTTTGAGGTAAGGTCCCCTAACATAGATCCCACTCCTTTTGAAACTCATATTACTTTCCCCCCAATTTATCTGTAGCCATAATACTTGGCTAAATAGGAAGGAAATAATAGGGCAGGGTGACTAGTGACTAAGTGGCACTGATCCTTTTGAGTCAGCACTGAAACAAACTGCTGTATCAGATTAAGGCTAGCAGAGGACACTGTGCTGCACAAAATGGTGTTGGTGTTTCAGTAGGTGGTACTGTGTTCTTTGAATGCATGTGAAGCCAATGCCCCGGCACAGAGTTCTCATCGGTCCTTCACTGTGCTTTTTTTTTCCTGGTGAGATAGAGGAGAAATTTTGGTAAAATATCAGGACATCAGCATCCTTGCTTAAGTGTTTTAATCGCATCAGTAGTTGTTAGTCTATGCATTTGTAGAATACTATATTTTCCCCAACTTAATAAACACTTTAATGTTCATCCTGCAAAGATATTACTCATGTGTTTTTGACTCGGACATGTTGTAACCCTATCATTTTAGTTAAAAAGTCAACTTGAATGCACTTCAGATGGACTATATTTGACATGTGATTGTAAAAGAGCAGGATGAAGCTCTGAGCTTGGCCAAAGTTGGGCATGTCAGGTTTGTACAGGTCATGTCTTCAGAGAGACAAGATGGGTGATATTTTTTTTTTATTGGACCAAATTCTGTTAGTGAAAGAGACAAGCTTTAGAACTTATGCATAGAGCTCTTTTTCAAGTCTGGGAAAGATACTCAGAGTGTCACAGCTAAATACAAGGTGGAACAGATTGTTTAGTATAAGTAATTAACACACATTGCAACAGATCATTCAAGGTAAAGTAGGCAGTTCACATCTCTGCAGTTGTAGGACAAAGGAGGGTTAGTGGGTTACAGATTGTTGTAATAAGTCATAAATCCAATGTCTTTACTGAGTCCATGATTTTTAGGGTCTAGCAGAGATATGAATTTAAGCTCCCAGGCTTGTCTTTGGAATGTGTTGTGCAGGTTTCCTTTGAGGGTGAGGACTGAAAGGTCCAATATGGAGTGATCGTTTCGTGAAAAGTGCTCGCCGATGGTTGACACAGTGCTTTTGTCTTTTTTAGCATTTTTCTGTGAGAGTTCATTCACGAACATAGTGAGAGTCTGGTTTCACGCACCTAAATTGTTGATGGGGCATTTAGTGCACTGGATGAGGGTACTGCACATGTTGTGATAGGCATGTGTAGCACCCATGGATCTTGAAAAGTGTGTTGTGGGGGTATCGATCATTATAGCAGTGGAGATATGTCTGCAGGTTTTGCATCTGTTATGACAGAATCTGGTGCCACACAGATGCAAAACCTGCAGACACCATGGGTCCTGCACATGCCTACTTCACCTTGAACTGTCTCTTGCAACATGTGTTAATTTATGCTAAACAATCTGCTCCACCTTGTATTTAGCTGTGATGCTCTAAGTATCTTTCCCAGACCTGAAGACCTGAACAAGAGCTCTAGGTAGCTCAAAAGTGTCTCTCTCTCTCACCAACAGAAGTTGGTACAGTAAATGACACGGCTTCATCCTTTTTGTCTCTCTAATATCCTGGGACCAACAGGGCTACAACAACACTGCTAACAATTATGTCTTGGAAAGTCACAAATGCTTTTCAGAAAACCTATCCCCTGGAAAGATTATTCCATGATAACATATGTTTGAGGAAAGTTTTTGTACTTCGTCTGTTATGTCTCCGCATGACAAGTATTACAGTCATCATTCTTCCTTCTTGCTGTTTAACCGGATAGTCTCTCTGGAGCCATAATTTATCGATTGCTGGGAGTGCTATGGGATAGACACAGTGTGAATCAACGACAGTGATGATTGAGGTAGGACTGGCTGTATTTGAAAGCTGAGACACCGGCAGTTTCCAGAGATGCACAAGGTATTTGAGCAGCCAACTGTCTGTAAGAAAATCTCTCCAGCAGCTGGACGATGTAATCTGAATAGCATTTCCAAATTTAGCAGGGACTCCCAGATTGACAAATTTAGCACCAGCTGTATGTTGTGTGTAAGGTGACCACATGTTCCGGTGTGTCTGCAGAATCCGGTTCCGTGGCCTGTTCTTCACAGTACAATGTGGTACCTATGTTTGGAGGGATGTGAGCTAGATCCATCTTCACCCAACATACTTTTGAGTTGCTTAGTTGAGAGTGAAACATTTGCCTGTCTTCTCCTTGGATACTGTAGTTGTACCAAGTGACCTGTCCCAATACAGGGCTAGATTGGAAGACCCTTACTCACACTGAGTAGCCCTTACTTCAGTGTTATTCAGAGCTCAGGAGCCAAATTAGCGATCAAAATTACCCAAAAGAGCCATAGCAGCACGAATTTGTTGTTTCATTTACTCTCTCTAAAATTCTCACAGCAAAATGACAAAATGACCAAGTATTCTACAATTGGTTAATAACATAGTAAAAGCCTCCTGATTGGTTAATAGCTTAGAATGGTTAATAATTAAATCACACCATGTTTTAATATCTTGTGTTGCAAAGAGCCTCACGAGGCATATTAAAGAGCCACTTGTGGCTCCCGAGTCTTAGGCTGAGTATCACTGCCTTACTCCATGTGACGTCCTGCTGAATGCAGTGGAAGCATTGATGGAGTAAGGCACTACCTGAATGTCAATAAGGGCATCATTATCTGGCCTGATTTCCAGAGGTGCTGAGCTCACCACAGCTCACATTGACTTTAGCTGGAGTTGTGGATTCACAGCCCTTCTGTAAACCATGCCTCTCGTATGACCTGTCCCCGACCTGACTCCCCCTCCCAATGATTCTGTGGGCCAGTCAGCTGGGATCATACCCAGGGATCTTGAATGTTGCAAGAGATAAGACAGCAAGTGCTTTCAGATGGGTCTATGTTGTTCTATAGATACAGTATCAAATGTTCTGCTGAGAGCAGCTAGTTGCTGTATTTCTACTGATGAGTATTAGATGTAGTCACTGAAGGGGAGATGTGGAGAGAATTCACTCTAATGTGCGGTAATAGTGTGGTAAATTGCAAAGGCTGGCTGCGACTGTTGATCTCCCTGCTTTTTTAAGTGGAAATGGGCTGAGCAAAGATGTTGCCTGCACTGCAGCTCTGACTGCACTGAAGGGCACGGTCAGGGATTAAAATTTGGGGGACACAGCTCTTGCTTTTCTGCTAAAAGCAGATGGAACTTCTCCTCCCCCTGACCTTTTCTGGCTTGGGAGAGCAATGTTCCAATCACAGCGCCATTTCCTTCTTACCTGCCATGGTGAGCATTCCATCTGTTGGCATGGCTACAAAATGCTGTTGCCTGCCACTGTTAAAACATGGTTTCATTAGGTAATGTAGGTGGGATTGAAACTATGGCCAGGTCCACACTACAGAGTTTAGAGTGCTACAGCTGTACCAATGCAGCTGTGCCACTGTAAGACCGCTCGTGTAGCTGCTCTATGCTGACGGGAGAGAGCTCTCCCGGTATGATAAAACCACCTCCACAAGAGGTGGTAGCTATGTTGGCGGGAGAGCTTCCACGCCAGTGCTTCTGGTGGTGTAACTTCTGTCGCTCAGGGGTGTGTTTTTGGGCTGGTGTCTGATGAATACAGTTGAACCTCAGAATGACGATCAGCTCGGGAATGGAGGTTGTTTGTAACTATTAAATGTTGATAACTATGAATAAAACGTTATGGGTGTTCTTTCAAAAGTTTACACCTGAACATTGACTTAATACAGCTTTGAAACACTACTATATGCAGAAGAAAAATGCTGCTTTCCCTTTTTTTTAGTGTTTACATTTAACACGGTACCGTACTTATTTGCTCTTTATTTCTCTCTCTCTGCGGCTGCCTGCTTGTGTACTTGTGGTTCCAAATGTGGTGTGTGGTCGACTGGTCAGATCGTAACTCTGATGTTCATAACTCTGAGGTTCTACTGTACATGAGTGAACTGGGTTGGAAAAGGACACCAGACCCTCTTTGCTGAGGCATTGAATTAAGATGATTTATATGGGTATGCTAAGCGTAATAGGGCCCAGTCCTGCAAATCCTTACTCTTGTGAGCATTCCCACAGACTTCAGTGAGACGCCTTGTGCAAAGCCTACATGTGAGCAAGGGTTTGCAGAATCAGGTGTCTGATCTGTTACTTAGAAGTGGTAGGAACACTTCCCTTTCTTATAAGAGTAGCTCATTTGGGCCCAGTTCACTGCAGTAGATAGCCATGGGGAGCATGGCAGAAGGCGAACACAGACAACTCAATTTTCCACGGCTTATGCACCCCTGCAACCTGGAAATATTTTGTTGCTGAATTGGGCCCTTTATTTACTAGTTACGAATTTTATGTGTCACTTTAATAGCGTGCATTGTAACTATTTAAAGCCCTGTATTAAACAGGCCCAGACTTTGTGTTAACAATCTGCACATTACGATGTATTTTTTGTAACGGCTTGTTATAGCATCAGCTATTAAGAATTTATTACTAGTGCATTTTAGACTGTGCTTTACAGTAACTTTAATTACAGCCATCGAGCTATCATTAAATAAATATTCATCAAGAGCAGGAACCCCAATGTAAAGTGACCCGAAAGGCTTTTACCTGCCAAGACCGGAGGTCAGGCCCTTAGGTGTCAATGATGCCATTGGCATTTGCAGGGAAACACAAACATTTAAAGCTGTGCAGGGAGCTGTGTTCCTCCCCTGTGCTAGGTGTTCATGAGGTCATCAGCTGGAGTACAAGAAACACAGAACCCCGAGGGCCTGAACTTAGCTCTTGGCAGGCAAATGAAGGAAGCAGCCTGGGCCAAATCCTGCAGTCAATCCCCCCTCAGCCCATTGAAGACGGTTGGATTTTTGGCAAAGCAAGTACAGGAGAACGGCTGCAGGATTGCACTCTGTAAGAAACTGTTATGACTGCACATGCATCCCAACAGGGCCCTGATTCAGGGACCTGCTTAGCTCCCTCCACTCCCATCAATCTGAACAGCAAAGTGAACTGATTCGGCTCTGGCACAGCTTCAGATGTGGTGATTGTGAATGTGAAACCATCCAAAGGCTCCAGCTGGTCCAAAATCCATCTGCCACCTCCTCTGTGATTTAGGTCACCATGAGCACATCAAGCCCATGCTCCAGACACCCCACAGGCTCCCCGTCAGCTTCTGCTCACAGTTTAAGGCTTTGGTCACAGTCTTCGAAGCCAGGAATGGATCAGCACCCAGCCATGTTACACACTGCCTTTCTTTCCCTCAACCCCCAGGACAGTTGTACCCCTCAGGGACCATGCCCAGGCGGAAGCGTGTGAGAACCGGGTGAAAACGTATCCTTGGTTCAGAGGATCTGGCTTTGGAATGAGCTTCTGGAGGAGAGTAGATGAATGTAGTCTGCTCACATTTAGGAAATGCTGTACTTGCTTCCTCTTTAAGAAAACTTTTATACCACATCCAGAGTGACATTCACAACTTCAAACCACCCTTCTTTAAAAACTAAATTAAATTTAAAAAATCCTAGCCCAGCCTAGCTTTACCTGAAGTGGGAGAGGAACCAGATATTCCTGGAAGTCAGCTTTATGTGGAAGGTGATCAGATACTGTAGTCACGCACAGCAGCACAAAACTCCAAATAGAAACTGTTAGTGATTCAGGAATCACAAACATTTTATCTGCACAGCACTTCAGTCTGCATGAAAAGTGTGACAGTGAACGACGTCTACCCTGCCCAGCTCAGATGCTGGTATCTCAAACGACTAAAAGTGAGGAGCTACCTTTCATAGGTTTGATCATAGCTATAGTCCATAATTCATGCCCTTCACCTAAATTGGCCCTCCAGACAAACTTTGTGTATTTAGGAAGGCTGACTTCTGTGCGATTGTGGGGTTAGTAGAGGTATGTGCTGCCATTTTAAGTTTAAAACCCAGAGTTTTGCTTGCTCTGCTACTCTGCTCTGAGTTTTCTGTGGGTCTTGGTTTTGGACCCTGATAAAATGGATAATATGACCCCTGTGTGGGCTGCCACATTGTTGCATTAAATATTTAGACTACAACTGAGTAATCTCTGAGAATTTCATTGAATTGTCCAGTTAGTGTTATTGGCCTCTCTTGCAGGAAAAAACGCATGGATGCTGTAAGGATGTGTGGTGCACTGTTTCTTTAAATCTGTAGGAGGTCATGATGGTGAATGCCTGCCCAGGTCCTGCCTACCCTACATCTTCTTCCATTACTGGAGTGATGCCATTGGTGAATTATGGGTCACAACCTCATGGAGGTGAAACCTGAGGAATACTCACACTCTGTCAGAAGTGGGAGAGCCTCTGTTTTCACTGTTTTTGCAAGGCAAATCAGTCCTTGTCCAAGCTGACATTTTACACATTGCCCCTAGAGTGGCAAAAGCCTGAAAAGATTGAGAGTTGTGGTTTGGCATCCCAGCTCCAGTTCCATCTCCTTGAACTTTGGGAAATTTGCATCCATATCCAAATGTCATGGCTAGTATGTCCTCCTACTACTGACTCCAAACATGTAAATATCCCCACGCTTGGAGAAGGTTTGGATCTCAGTTCATTGAGGCTCACCTCTAATTTAGATGCTCCCCCAAATATAGAATGCTTATCTCAATGAGCCAAATAGTTTGAAACTGTACAATTCAGCTAGAACATTTACTCTTCCTGCTTTCAAGACTTCCACTTGAAGAGATGCTTGCTTCATATTTGGCTCTCCCTGTAGAGTCAGATTCTGAACTCACCTCCTGTACGCAGGTTTTACATGGGTAACTATAGTGTCTCTGATGGCATTACTTCCAATTTACATAAGCATGAGCAGGGTCAAAATCAGGCCCTTGCTATTTTCCAAAGTGATTCTCTCATCCAGTGCGTCAATCTTGTGAGTGTAATGCTAGAATAAATTTCCATTGGCCTCCTGTAAGGAATACAACTACTCTTACCTCGTAGAAGAAATGTGTCATTTTGATTTTTGTTTTGAACTGCAAGTGACTAGATGGCTTCGTTTCACTTGCACCAGTGGCTCTCAACCTTTCCAGACCACTGTACCTCTTTCAGGAGTCTGATTTTCTTGTGTATCCCAAGTTCCACCTTGCATAAAAACTACTTGCTTACAAAAATCGGATATAAAAATAGAAAAGTGTCACAGCACACTATTATTGAAAAATTGCTGACTTTCTCATTTTTACCATAGAATTATAAAATACATCAATAGGAATATAAATATTCTACTGACATTTCAGTGTATAGTATATAGAGCAATATAAACAAGTCATTGTCTGTATGAAATTTTAGTTTGTATTGACTTCCCTAGTGCTTTTTATGTAGCCTGTAGTAAAGCTAAGCAAATATCTAGATGGGTTGATGTATCCTCTGCCCCTAGATAGGTCTCTCTCTTATCTAGCTGGGACCTCCCGCTGTCTCAATTAGTAAGTGTTGTGACCACTGGTTGCTTGTTCACATGACATTTATTTGCATCCCTGCTGGGAGTTGTGACCCCCAGTTGGAGAACCCAGGATGTACACCATCTTATTAGCAGACAGTGTTTGTTTTGGGTATTCTTGCAGAGAAGCCCTGTAAAAATTGCCAAAAGACAAGGGGCTAACTGTCCTGTCTGTTAAGGTCATTACTAGCAGGTGAGAGACACTCAGCAAGTTGCTTCCTGCCTTGTCTGTTTCTTTAGGGCTATCTTCAGCATTGCTGCCCTCAGTTCCTGACCCATAGCCTTTGCTGTGAATTGTAGTGTACCCGTAGTTCTGTGCTATGAGCTTCAGGAAAAGGATGACTTGGGTATCTCTGTATTGACACGGAAGGGAGGTTTTTAAATGTAGTGTGTTGGGGGGTAGGAGGAATTAAAGGAAACTGCGGGAGGTTGACAGTGAGTAGGTTAAGAATTGGCATTTTATGGCAGTCATCACTAAATTTAGCCTATGAGGTAGGCTTTATTGCCATTTTACAGATGAGGAAACTGAGCCAATGAGCAGTTATGTGACCACAGGTTATTAGCTGAGCCAAGGGCAGAGCGCTGCAAAATGTTTGTAGTAAAACCTGAATCCAGGCAAAGTCCAAAACTTGGGACAGATTTGTCCAAAGCTGCATCAATCTCCCAGGGACCCTGGCCAGTTTAGGGTCTGAGGTGCAAATTGTGGGAAAGTTGGTGCTTCTGTATGACCCCCATGCCAAAACGGTGCTTTGGGCTGAGGTTTGGTTTGAGTTTTTGGGTTCATTTAACCCTGAAGTTCAGAAAGAAATTGGGGTTTTGCAAACCCAAACTCAAACCAAAGAAGATGTGACACCTCCCCCCCCCCCCCCTTGAGCACTGAAACCTCATAGCTCCACGTGTTGCTCTCAAAGATTCCTGGCTCCTTCCCAGACAGAATTGGGGAAACTTCTCTGTTCTTTCCTGCTGCCGCTGCTGTGGGACCTCATCATAAAGTAGGCATGTGCCTGCAGTCAATGCAGTGACTGCCTCTGAGTTTGCTTTCTCAGTGGCTCTTCACCGCTCTTCCCGCTAATCCGAACAGCATGTGTCCCTCGCAAAGGCCAAGATTCAGCATAGCAGAGAGCCTTCAGAAGTGTGGTTCCAGCAGTGCGTTTCTTCCACCGGCCTCTTCTGGCAAGGAGATGAGCTCCCCACTTGTAGCAACATCCTGTCATTCAGGTTTCTGGATGGATGAATGGCAAAGGTTGATACCTCCCTGCCCATTGTGAGGTAGAAACGGAACAGTAGAGAGGAATGGAAATCCTCTTACTATGGGAGACTTATAACAGACAGAAGCAATTCAGCTGTTTTGTTTTATTCCCACAGTAAGGGCTATGATCTGAGCCTGAGTGCCAACCTGACCGCCTGTTAAATCAGGTTTATGAGCTAAAGCTTATTGGAATTTGAGACTCTTCAGTCTCAGTGCTCACTGGTATGGAGCAATAAAGGCTTCTCTGATAACAGTGACCAAATGCACATGCTACCCATGCAATCCAAGATACCACTCCTAAATCATTAAAATACTGGCCGGTTATAATCCGATGCCTGGGTATAGAGTAATGCACCATTTGAGAACTAAAAATAATACAGTAATTTAGTACAAAGGTCAAACTGAGCTTGAACAGACTGGGATTTGCTGGTTCTCTGTCTAAAAAATACAGAGGAAATAAATGAAATCCCAGTCTACCTATGCAAATTGTTTTGCCATCATGGTAAAATCTCACTTTTAAGCCTGTTGTAGGAACTGATCAGATTTTTGCCTTGTGGGTTACTTTCATCCCAGCATTTGTGCTAGTTCTCTGGATTCAAAATATTTCTGTTTTAGATCAGCCTGATTATAGATTAATTCTTACCACATTTCTAAAATAACTAACAGTTAAAAATAAAAATGATCCAAAACATAACAGACGTACAAGCAAAAGGGAGAAAAGAACAATATTTACCCTGGAAAGGAATGATACCTATTGAAAGAGCTGTGTTAAGAGCTACAGTAGTTGGCCATTTTTTTAAAAAAAGGCATCATTAGGCTGGGGGCAATGTATCAGCTAATATGATAGTGTTCCACTGTATTCGAATGGATGCAATGACCAACTGTCTGAAGGGCATGTCTCCCTCTAGTGACTGGAGGCCTAAGGAGGCTACAGTCCCTAATGCTGCTTTAGTTGAAGGAAATTCTCTGTAAACGTAAATGGTAGGGACCTCTGTTTTTGGAGCAAAAGGATCTGAATTCTGACCACACTTACAGTGGTGTATGAGAGTGAATGTTATGTGGTCTCTGTGTGAGATATAAATGGTCTAAGTGGCCTGGGACTGTGGTTAAACTGATGACAGCAAGGTTTTATGTGGTTACAGAATGATCTCAAAGACTAACTTCAAATTGTCGTCTTGTACTTCCAACTGTCTGTACCCATTTGTTCTTCTCTCTTGTCTTTACTTAGCTGATAGGTTCTGTGGGCACAAGGACTGTTAAGTACAGTGCCTAGCACAGTGGGGTCGTGAGCTATGACTGAGGCTCCTGGGAGCTACCTCAGAACATATAATAAATAATAACTAGATCCCCTGTGACATTCTAACATTTGGAGGAGGCAGTGTTAGCCTAGACCATGCATTTTATAACTGTATTTACAAGTGGTTTGACAGAGAAACCCCTCCTGATTTTTTTCAGTGTTGTTTCCTTTTAGTGATGCTCTGTGCGAGTTCTCTTCAAGCTGCTCTTCCATTTGTACCCTTTGTCCCTGTGGCCCCCATTGCAGTAACCTCCCTTCAGTCACAGAGGGCTGGATGAGACTTTGTTCTGAGCCTATTGAGACTGCTGTTAGACTGGCTACAGGCATCACAGCAAAGAGATGTCAGCTGCTTATTGTGGTGTATTGAAAACTATGTTAAAATGACAAGCTATCACTTTGAGTCAGGGGTTTCCTGGTCCTGCTGACAGTCTAGGGGCTCTGTAGTGAAGTGTGTGACCTGGTTCTTCAGTGTTCAGTCTGCAAAGAGCCAGCCTGGAGCAAGGTGACTTGAATTGTCCCTCTGCCATGGGGAGCAGCCTGCTTTATTTCTCACTGTTTGTTGGTTCTTGTGTGCTAGGGTTCTGCATTCTAAGATATAAAGTAGTGTGACATTGCAATCTTTCAGGGAGAGCATTTGAGAATTGTTTTTTGTTTCTAACTCTGTGTGTAAACCATAAATTTATCCAATCTTGGAGCTCATTGTTGTGCCTCCTCAAGGCTCGCAACTTGAGGCACCAGAGAAAGATCCAAGGAATTGGCCCAGAGTCTTTTTCATGGCAGAGCATAGCACTGAACAACACGGTCACTAGGCCTATCACTTCCATTGCAAAGCAGTGAAAAAAGTAATCATAAAATGTTAGTGACTAATAATAAATCAAGTAAGAATTAGGCTATTAAACAATCTGGTGAGCAAGAGAAGGGCCTGATGAGTCTGCCCATGTAAAGCAACTTGTAGAATTAGGGTCTAAGTCAGGACTGGAATTGTTCTAAACTCTGGGGACAATCAAGGTATGGTACTGTATGTTCTGGGCAAATCTGGCTCTCAGTGACACCGATGTAATCTTATTGAAGCCAGTTGGGTTGCACTGCTAGGGTGTAACAGAGCAGAATTTGGCCCCCTGTAATAGCTATACATATGTAGAAATAAATAGATATATCAATATCTTAAGTGGAACAATGTTGATAAAAAACAACTAAAGCATATGTCCATCCCTTGATTTGAAATATTTTTAAAACTGGGATTATGGGGGAAATAGTTGGAATGAGAATGGAAAGGCAATGATCTCATTTACCAATATATACTACAAGTAGAGTTGTAGCATAGCTTCATTTTGGGACTTCATGTAGATCTGTAGGCCAACAGTGATATTCAGACCAAGTTAATTTTCTCACAGGGCAAAGGGTCTCCTCTTTTAGCTGTGTTATCGCATATCTTTTTGGAGAATATGGAAGAATTTAAACCTCCCTGGTCAAATTGCCCCCTACTGGTACTCTGTAGTGTGAGGACTGGGGATGAACTGAAGTCTTGCAGGGAATCTAGGGCTAGGATTAGAGTAGTGTCAATCTTTCATAATGAATCCCAAAGCCACGTGAAATTTCTGGGAGTCAGGAAATGGAATATGGAGCCTCTTGGGGGTCTCCTTAACAGCCTGAATCATGGACCTGATTTGCCCCCCCCCCCCAAAAAAAAAAAAAAAAAAAAGAGAGAGAGAGAGAGATCACAGCATTTTTAGACAAGCGTGGGTTGATTTTATGATATCAGGAACAAACTACTGCTCGATGGGAACAACCTTCTTGCCCCACAAGAGTTTTCAAGATATCAAAAAATTTTCCCATCCCAAATCAAGACAAGAAGTTGAAATCTTGAACATTTTTGTGAATGGGTAATCCAAAAAATTGAGTGGGCCAACTGAAACATTTCATTTCAATAACCTGTAAAAGTTGCATTTCGATTAAGCCTTTTTTATTTTAACTTTGACTATAAATTATCTGACATTTCTAAACAAAATGCTATTTTAAATCAGAATATTAAAATTTTCTTTAAAAAAAAAATGTCAGCAGAGGATATTCTAACAATTTCAAAACTTCTCTTTTCAATCCCCTCCTCCCTCCCCCGCCCCCCCCCCAAAAAAATCAGGAGATTTGTCGAAACAGCATTTTATGATGAAAAACATTCTCTCTGAAAATTCTTAATCAGCTCTGCACCAAACCATGGGAAACTCAATGGCTTATGAGCCCCAAACCAAATGAAAATTGGCAATTCTGTCTGTTTTATTCTGAGTTTTTGGGCAAGTTAGTAGATGAAACACAAAGCAAAACTCAGAAAACAAAATGTTTGTATGGACCCCTGAGAACTACACCACTGGGAATCAGACAAGCTCTGTGCACAGTCCTTAGCACAGAGGTGTGAGTGCTCATCAGCTAAACCGTAGAGATGCTTTCGAAGGACAGCCTGACATAACTTGGTCTCCGATACAATTTGCCCTGAAGTTGATGAGAGTTGTGCATATGTAGTTGTGCAGAATATAGCCTGTAGAATGGGAAACATATGTAATGTGAGAAACATTCATGCTATATTATGATAGATTGAATTGTTTCCATCATTTTGGGTTAAGTAATTCCCCACTATCCAACTCTAAAGTACAGGCACTGCTGCCTTGATAGGCCCCAGGGAGAGGAAGCAAACCAGTCTTCCATTCCTTCCCCAATCTTACTGCTCATATTTTTCTTTCAATGAATAACTCTTCAAATCCTTAATATTTCATTCTGATAAAATATATTTACCAGGGGGTTTTGTGGTAGTGGAAAGGCTGTTTATTATTTTAGAAACCGCACACAACTAGCTTCACAATAAAGAGAAGCCAAGAACGCAGAGCACTGCAAATCTATCAGAGCAGCAGCATGCTTTCCACCTGTTGAGACACAGATCACAATATAACAGATGCACATAATAATTACCTGCACCTCAAAGGCAGCTCCAGTCCTGCAACTTTTGCTCCCTGCCTAGCAGACAGCAGGAGAATGGAATCATTAAACAGGGGCATTGAGTAAGGAGAGTGGATATTGCTTCTGAAAGAAAGGCAAGCAGCCACACTGAAGAGAAACCTTCAGGTGGAAGATGTGAAAGAAAGATCAGAGAGAGCATGAAGCTAAGAGAAGAGGGGAGGAGTGAAGCAGCAGCCATCTCTATTTTTAAAAGGGCAGTCATGTGTTTACACCTACGTTTTAAAGGCTGCCTTTGCTTGTCACTTTAATAACCCGAGGTTATTAGAAATGAAAACAAATGTGCTCTACAGGACCCATTTCCCTCTCAGCGATTGCCCTCTTATGGCTGGTCAGGTTTGGAGTTTGGCCTCCATGGAAAAAGCCAGAGGGGCAGATCCCACAGGTGGAAGATGGTGAGGACAGAGGCCAAAGCTTTCTGCATCGAGACCTGTTCCTTTTCACCTGCTGTGGCCCCTAGCAGTCTGGCTGCATTGGAGCCTTGCTACCAGGCATGCCCTCATCCGTGGGTGCCCCGGGACACCTGGTGAGGGTCAAGGAGGGTAACAGTAAAGGTAAAACAGCTTCAGGTTCTATGAGTAAACTCCGCAGAGCTAGAGGGGGAATGATTTACATCTCCCTGGCCCTGCCTGTGGCTCCGTCTCCTCCTCCTATCCCAGTGAGGGCTGCATGGAGAGAGCTCTGAAAGACCTGAGTGGCGCAGAGTGAGCAATACCACGAAAGTGTCAGAGTTCCCTTCTACACAGAAGATAGTAGATCTGTATATAAAGGAGCCCTCCATGCATAGATCGGGGCGAGGGGGATGATCTCCCCCAGGATTTTATCTTGACAGAAGCAGATGATGTCTTGTGTGCTCAGTTGGCGTTGTCCTTTAAATTCTTACATAGTGAGGGCCATGCTATAAATACCTAGATAGACAGTGTCCCCTTAGCCCAGACAGTAATGTCTGCTGGTCTGTATTGAGCAGGAATTAATTTAAATGTTTCCTAGTTCTGTGCTGTTTGCTCTCAATTGCACATTCCCAGCCCTATAATGTGCATGTCCTCAATGATTGCAATTTACAAGGGATTCTGTCATTGCAAAAATCACATTTCTCTCTGAAAATTCTGCTTTGGTTTTAAGTAACCCCTAAGATCATTATAATTGAAAGGAGTTACCAAATTTTTTTCACTCTCTTTTTTCAATTTACTTTGTGAATTTGACAGCATTTTGTGTATAATCAGTATCCCTTTTTCCCTGTATATTCAGTCAGTCACTGAAAAGATCTCTTATAAACATCAACACAGATCAGGAAAACCTTATAAAATGTTGTGAAGGATATTATTACAGGACATACTATTTAAATTAGGAATGCCCTCTCTGGACTAAAATGAAAAGCAATGTTAAGTTTTAATCATCCTTTTCAGTGCAAGTTACTTCTCCTGGGAATCCAACTGGAAAGCAATCTAAAGCTTCACAAATGTTTCAGTTTTTGAGAATGACAATGCAAATCATAATATGGCGAAAAGCTGCAGTTGTTCCACCGCTCACATAATTGCCTATGATTAATTTCATGCTGCCCAGTGCATGTATTAAGTTTAGTGTTATTGGTTTGTAAACAAACTTAAAAGTACTTGCCTTGAAGTTGCAGCTCCTTCACTGTGCTGTTTTGGATTAATTTTGTTTAAATGGTGTCGTTTAGCTTCCTCCTAAGATGTTACTTACAGAGCAGATTTCCAGCCTGCCTGCTACTTTCAGGGTATTCAACTTCTATTTTTAATTAAGTTAATTATAAATCATGATCTCATTCCACCTTTGGATCTACAAGCATCATCCTGTGAAAGGCAGCTGAGACAATAGCAGACAGAAACTAAGGTTTAAATGGGATCAGATTCTCAGCTGGTGCAAATGGTTATATCTCTGCTAATGCCAGTGTAGCTACACTGATTTTACATCACCTAAGAATCTGAGCTTTTCATGTAGGACTCCACGTGCTGTTGAGTAAATCTATCAGTGCCATAAAATATCCCATCCACCTACCGCTTTTTTTCAAAGAATTCTAGATAAAAATAGCAGAAAAGTGTTCAATGCAGGGAATTTCCTGAGGATTAATGAGCAGATGGAATTAATAGCCAGAGGTGCAGACTGGGCCAATCTGTTCCTTCCAGCTGGTCATTAATCCTGAGATGAGCCCTGTGCCTCAATATGGAGTAAAATTCATCTCGCATAGGGAATAAAAGTTATTAATTAATTAATTTTTCTCTGTGTTTGGTGTGCAACAAATCTGTCCCAATCTGGTTGTATTATTGCTTGCTTTAGATATATATAAAACCGTGTGTACAGCTTATTACGGTGCACAGGAAGACATTTTGTATTAAGATTTTCAGGGTGGAGACAGAAAGCTTTCCTAATGATCTTGAGATGTGGTAATTCTGGCTCTAATGGAGCACATTCAGTAAGGCGCATTCGCTTCCTTGAAAGAGTGATGGGAAAACTTGTGGGCTGTATATAGGATTTTCAATGTGCTGTGTAGATGTTATCCAGTGTTTAGTTTGCTGAGTCTCAGGTTTATACTGCCATCTACAGAGCTCCTAACAGATTTTCTCATCCTGCTCCCACAGAGTATACTTATTGCGGGAACTTTTATAGGAAGTCTGCAAATCCTCGGGTTGGAATTCGTTAATAGAGAGACGGGGTAAATACCATTCTAGTGATTTTTTTTTCCCAACAAATCAGCAATGCTGGGAAAATGCACCAGACTTTCTTCAATGGAAAAGAATGAACTGCCTTATAGTAAATCATCACGGCTATAATATCAACGACGCTTTATAGTCCATGTAGAATTTTTCCATCACAGCAATGAATAACCACAGCAGCTGTGACACACCGATATGTCCATCACACCAACCAGTTTCTTAAGAATTGGGGATTAATTGGAAAGGTATTAAAATATTGGTTCTCTTTACAGTGCTGTTTTGTGCTGGTATGTAAACATGCAACAACAAAGATATTAAATTTTGTACATGAATTAATCTCCTTAGGTTCTGGTGCTGGGCAGAGCAAGGAATGTCCTGTGGAAAAGATCTTACCACACCTTTTTCCGAGCAAAGGGCAAAATCTTGCTATTCAGCAACTTCCTTCAGGGTTCAATGGCAGTGTTCACCTGGGAGGAAAACATTGCCTGAAAGACTCCGTCCTTCCTCCACTGAAGTCAATAAGAACTTTTGCTATAGACTTTCATAGGAACAGGATCATGCTTGAATGCTCAGAAAAGAAGTCTGGTTTACTTCAAAGTTCCTTATCCATTCAGTAGGCTAAGGCAGATGGGATGGTAATCACAGAAAACTCTGTAATTGTGGGTAGCTCTGCACTGACTGCCCAGGAGGCTGAAATCTGTTTCATGGACCGCACGGAGAGTAGCCGTGCATGCTCCTTCATGCTGCCCTACTAATCTGCCACAGCCCTGTCCCTGAGCAACCAGCTCAGGGTAGTCTGGTATCCATGCCTTTTCATTCCTGAAACTGGCAACAAAGGTGTTTATCAGTGCCAGTTCTGGTGCTGGCTTTGTGATGGGGAAGCCTGTCTACTGGGGACTGGACTGAGACGGCAAGATTCATTTCACATAATGACAAGCCAGCATGCAGCCATCAGATGACAGTGACAGTGGGTCACAGCTATGCTGGCCCAGACTTTCTCCAGGGATCTAGAGACTAAAGGTTGTGCGCCTATGAGCACTCCCCTTAGCCATCTAGGGCCCCATTGCCTTCTCTTTGTGTTTCCTCAGTACAGATGGGCAACTACTGCACAACATGATCTTTCTGCAAAAGTAATATTGATATTGAGCGGGGAAACTGTAACTAAAGGAACAGAAACTAAAGTTGCAAAGTTGGATCATCTTTTCAGACCTAATGAGAGACCCTTAGCCCATTTCCAAGCTTCCTCCTTTATAACAGCATAATCATTTTCTACATCAACTGCTTGACTTTTGGTGGGGAGCAGCCAGAGCAGATGAAAATCCATTCAAGTTAAGATCTTCTCATGAAAATCCCCTACTGATGAAGACCCAGGGGCAAGAGTACAGAAAACAGACTGGAATTGTTTCTTAAGAGAGTGGCTTCAACATTTCCCAGCTGTTCTGTATCTAAACAGCCTCCATGCCCCAGCCAAGGGGCTTAGACTGCTGCACAAAATGTTATACCCTATAACAAACAGATGCTAACATTAAAACCTCAAAACAGTAACAATCTTACTTTACAATATAGCACCATGGGGGCCCTGATTGGGGCCCGTAGGCATTACTGCAGTGGAAATAATATAATAATAAAGCACTTTTTACCCCCCAAAGGATCCTAACGCTTTGCAGACTAATATAAATGTCATACATTGCTGAAATGCAGCCACCTCTGGGGTGGAGCTTGGCAGCTGTTTAACAGTTTGCAGCAATCTCTCACAACAGCTGAGGACAGGGAGTGAATAATGCCATAGCCAACTGAGCTGCAGGTAGAATTTAGATAGGCTTCATAAAATGTAAAGATAATAAAGTCAAATAAGCATTTACATATAGAATGTGTTATGCGGCATTTTCAGTTTATGCCCTTAGTTTGCAAAACACAAGGCATTTAAAAAGAGATACATGAGATACTGATAATGTTGCATCCTCTCTCTGCAGTTCTGTATTATGGTTCTCTGCTGGCAGATTCTCTAATTCCTTTCTTCTCTCCATTTAATTTGATGTCCAGGTCTTGGAACTGGCTTAGAAATCCTCAGGATCTCTGTGAGAATCCACCATTTTTAAAGCCTTCACAAGCGTCTTGTTTTCATGGATCATTAAAAAAGAAAGCAAGCCCTAAAGATGTAGAGCATCTTATCCACATGGCACAGTGAACAAACATTTTACCTGCAAATAAATGAGACAACCCATGCCCCAGGAGACTTTAGATCTCGCAAGATAAGACAGAAAAAGAAGGGTCAAAACAACCAGAAGGAGGTTTGAAAACCAATTATTATAATAAATAGCTAGATTTTTCACTATTAGCACATCCTGAAATGCTGCTGGTTCTGGCCACTGAAGCTCTCTGGTCATCCGCAGATAATTAACAGCAATAGCTATACTACTAAGCATATACTGGAAGGGAGTGGGATCTAGGTCTTACATCAAGGACTTGGCCACCAGGATTCCTTGATACTATTCTTGGTTCTGTTATGGACTCCCTGTGATTGGAGCTGCTTGAAAAATGGGGTTTTTTTGTCTATGGAAAATTTGGAATCTTTTGGAAAAAAATTGAATGCTGAAATATTTTGGCCAAAAACAGAAATATTTTGCCCCCAAAATAAAATATTTCAATTGGGAAATGGTGCCACAGTTCCTCATGGGAGTTATAGTTTGAGTGCCTTGTGCTCCCATTTTCCCCTTACATCTCCCATGATACATCAGGGTCTCCCATCTTGGCGAGGAAAGGTGTGCATCGTGAGACTTCCTGGCCATGGTGCATCATGGGAGATGTTGTCCATCGGGAAGCATGACCTATAGAGGACAATAGGGACGTAAAGAAAACAAACTACAATTTCCATTGTCATTTCCAAATCAAACTACTTTGTTTTCTGGAATTTGTTTTTTTGACACAAAATTGAAACTTTCTGCAGAAGGCAGGTGCTTTTTGTAAAAAATGTTGTTTTCCATGTAAACAGTTTTGATAGAAAATTTTCAACCAGCCCTAACGGTGACCTTCAGAAAGTTACATTGATGTGCAGAAAGATTATATATCACCTGGCTGTAAGATGTCCATGTTACCTAGTGTACATCAACAAGTATGCTGTGCGGCTTAATGACTGAATATTTTAAAAGTGCTCCACTGAGAAGTACAATGTTACCACCATTATTTTTTCCTGTGCTCAACTCTTCCCGCATCTGTGGTTTTCACACTGGGCTTAAAGGAAGTAACATCTTGATAGGTATTTTTGACCTCCATGTTGTCCTTGCCTGGCACCTCGTTAGGTGAAACCATCAGAAGGTTGATAATGGGATATGAAACCTTTAAACTTGGAATCACCTCTAATCTCACAGTAAAAGTCTCTGCCTTCATTTTGTAGGCAAAGTGGTTCAAATGTTCCTCGAACCAAGGCTTTTAGACTTACAGAGACTTAGAAAAAAAAACTTATGGTCTACCTAGTCTAGTCAACAGCTTTTTCCAGAATAGCGTTAACTCTACCAGATATGGGGGGGGAGTCCATCAATTTCCTTGGGACACTATCCTGCAGACTAATAGCTCTCAGGACAGGAAGTTTATCCTAATACTGCTTAACCTTTTTCTCTCTCACTGTCACCTCATTACTCCAAGGTTGTACCTTTATTATCCCTGTAAGACAATTCCACTCCTCTTGAGGTTTACAACCTTCATGTACTTGTGAGACCCTATCATGTTCCCTCTCTTAGCTGTTGTTCAGTCAAACTATTTATTCATCTTTCCTCTGAAGTCAAATCCTGCTGTCCTGTTATGTATTCTGTTTGTCTGCTCTGAAACCCCTCTGATAAGCTTTCTGGTACTGAGATACCTCAGAACTGAATACAGTAATCAAGGTGTGCCCTCACCAGAACAATACAGTGGAGGACTTTCTCTTCCCATGGTGCTTTGGAGCCCTTAGCCAAGCCATTGAGGATCAAACCCTCTGACTCATGATTGAAATTTGTGCTCCCAACTGTTGCTGCAAACAAAAAATCTTTAACTCTTACTCTTTTGAAATGGGGGAAAGATTACAAATATTGCATCTCCCAGAACATGAAATTTAACACCTTAACATTTCATAATCCCAGTAATGACTATTTCCAAGTATCAGTCAAGCACAAACCTTTATTTTCCCCATGTTACTACACCACCTTCTTTCTTTTTTTATTTATACTTAGCACTGAGAGAGCACATTACTTTTCCAAAGTACTGTATGAATATTAACTCTCTCAGCACCTTTGCAAGGGGTAGGTGACTGTTATCCCTGTTTTACTTGTGGAGACTCTGCGATGCAAAGAGGTTGATGGCCCAGGCCTGTGAGGTGCTGAGCCATTATTTTCCAGAAGGAGGAAGTGGAGCACAGGATCAGATCCTTAGTGACTAATTGCCAAAGGCCACACAGCCCATCTGGATTAGAGAGAACACTAGACCTAAAAAATTCCTAGCAACTAGGCCATGATGCTGGTGTTGATTGGAAAGAATCCCAGTGACTTCAATGGGCGTTGGATCAGGCCCCCCATCTTTGACTCAGTCCACTAGTTGATGTTGCCTCTCATGCTTAACTGACTGAAATAGTCTGAATTAGAGCTATAGGTCCCGTTCAACAAAGTACTTAAGCACATGCCTAGCTTTAGGCAAGTGCTTAAATCCTATTCAGCAAAACACTTAAGGGCACATTTAAAGTTAAGCATGGGCTTTGCTGAATCAGGGCCTTACTAACGAGGTTGGTACAAGAAGAAGACATTTGACACTGTTTATTGAATTTCATTCCCCATAATATCAAACACCTTCCTTACCTCCTGGTGTGAGTAAGGCTTTTGAAATTAGCAGCATCATAGAAAAAGATACATAAAGGGAAGGGTCATTGAACGCTCCTACTCCATAGTATGTAACTTGCAGATCTTTGTAATATCTGGCTCCTGTGTTGATACTGTATGGCCATCGGCTGGATTAAGGATGAGTTATATCAAGGCTTTGAAGAGTTGCTTTACTTTGAGTAGCCCATCTGTTGAAAGATGATGACGGTTTCACTGAGATCATTGCTGACATTCTGCATTAAAACAGCGCAAATTAATGTTACTGCCACGCACCTGGGGAAGAATGCAGGTCCTGTAGCTCGCTTTCCAGGGCGGCGAATGACTAACAGACAACTGTTAGTCCATATTGCCTTGGTCTTAGAGAGATGGCTCCTGCATAATGTGATACAGTATTGTAACCCCCACTTGGAATTTGCCTGCTCCTGGAGCACTAGACAACCTCTAGGGCAGTGGTTCTCAAACTTATTTGATTGCGCCCTTTCTCACCACACAAGTACATACACTGATTTTTTTTTTTTTTTTAAATCAACATGCAACTCTCCCTAACTATTAAAAACAGTCAGGCATTGATTCAAACACAGCCAATGATCCACTGTAACAAGAGCAAAAGCAAAACTGCCATTGTGGTCGATGCTTACAATTAAATGTGCACATCACGTCATAGCAAACGGATTAACATACAGATGGCAACGACTATGCAAGCTTAACAGAAATCCATCAAAATGCACAGCACCATCTGAGGACCTGGTATGTCTGGAGGAATCAGCTTTGCTACTTATTCATTGCTTTGGGTAAAATGTGTGCAGTAAGTTTTCTCTTTCCTAAAGCTTCTCATGCCCTCCCTGAATACATTCCATGCCCCTTCCAAGGGGACTTGCTTCCCAGTTTGAGAACCGCTGCTGTAGGGGGGTCCTACCAAAAGGACTACAATTGAAACTGCTACCAGAGCCTGAGATCCCATTTCCCAGTATCTATGGAGTCGGGGTGGGGACAGAAGGAACTAGAAATTCCTGGTGAGGCTAATACAGAGGCAGTCCACTGGGCCAGTGACAAGCCAGGGGACAGCTTGACTCCACAAGATGATAGGTTTAGTTTCTGTTTTGAGCTTGGAAACGGGAAGAGAAAACACAGCTCCCACTCCCCCAAAAGCGAGTGTTTGCTCTGCTGTGAGATCTAGCTGCATTGATCGGGCAGTTCCAGCACCAGGTAACCAACATGCAGCAGAGACCGAGATCCAACCTGGCATCAAAAGCCAGCCAAGACTCTCACCAGATTCTAGACCATGGAACCAGCAAGCCTGGAAGGAGTCTGGGGAAATCCCTGACCCACCCAGGGGTGAAAAATAAAGTAAGCCGAGTGCTACAACACTCCATCTTAGCATTCAACCTCAGTATGCCATCTGCCTGGGGAAGATGGTAGGGAGGGAGCTGGAGGCGGGGATGAGTTGAATGTTGGGAGGTGAGGGATTTGTTTAATTCTTCTTAGCTAACCTTAACCCTTTCCTTCCCTATGTTAGAAATAACCAAACAGGTTGTCCTGGGGGTGGATTGGGGAGACGGAACTTTGTATTGCCTGTTTGTTCCACCTCGCCGCCACGAGTGAGCAACGAGGGGGTTACTTTACAGTTCTTTTATCCATAACAGTATGTAAATGTATACATTTTCAGCAACTCCCCATAGACCCTTAGTTGGTTACATTGACACCTATAAAATGAATATTAACAACTACATGATGAATACAATTATACCCGCCCCTGTTTGTTGTTCACAGGATTACCATACAGAGGTCAGGCACATCACCTTAAAACCTATACATTTTACACTAACATTCTTTGAAGTAAAGGCGTGCCAGGGGGAGAAGGAAGATAATGCTTTTTTCCCACCAAGGCCTTACTCAGAAATGGTGATAGTGCCTCATTCCCAGCACAGATGGCCAGGAAGGGAGGAAAAGAAGAAAAAGATAACAGTCTAACTAAAATTCACACCAATTAACAGAAACAAGGTTTGCCCCGTTCCCTGTAATTTAGGCCTGACCACTTGTCCAGCTTTTAACTCTTTTCTCTCCTGTACCCTATATCCTATTTTTCTGTTTCGGTAAAGTCTCCCTTTATGTTGCTTTTTTAGGTGTGGTGTTCCTTTGCTGGGGTTTCTGTTTATGTACTTGTCTTTCATGTACTGGGCTTCACACTCCTTGCCAGCTAGTTGTAGTGATTTTTTTCTTAAAGGACAGCCCCCCTGTGCACAGGGCAGTGAGGATACACCCCAGGCCAGGAGAAGGGAGAAGCAACTCGTAATACTGGTGATGGCAAGGAGCATGGAGAGAGGAGAGAAGGCTTAAGCTGCATATCAGGGAAGAAGGGGAGATGTGAGTACTGACCTGTCTGTGAGATACCAGTTGTTCAGGTAACTCCTTCCTTGTAGTTAATCACTGGGAATGTGGTTCAGTGGCTAGAGCAGGGGTATTATTTAAGATTCTCCTTTGTCCACACAGATCCCACTTCTGGTACACATGTGCCCCATGAGGTAGGATCCATGTGAACAAAATACCTTAAAGAGCTGCAGTTTTTGAAAATAGCCATTCTTTCTTGGGTTTCGTTCCTGTTTCTGACACTGACTCACTGGGTGACCTTGAACAAGTCATTTCCCAGCTCCAGGCCTCCCTGATTTCCCATCTGCAAAATGGGGATAAAATTTATCACATAAAATGGTGATGCTTAAATGATGTCTTTAAAGCACTTTAAGATTCTCGGCTGAAAAGTGATTTAGATAAATAGACAGAAGTGTCCGTCTGGTGATTGATAGAGAGAGGCAAAGTAACTCAGCATAGAAAGGTCTCTTTTGCCACAAGTACAAAGTAATTTTATAATATGTTGTGATATTTAGTTATAAGCTGGTCAGACAAATTCTGTGTTTGCAGCTGCAGGCTTCCCTACCATCTAATTAGGGTAATTTGTCCTCCTTTCATTCTGACTCCTGAGGCTGGATCGCTCTGAACCTCAGTTATGCATCTGTAAAGTGGGCATAATAATACTTCCTTTCTCACCCGTTGTCTGTCTTATTTAGAGCATAAGGTCCTAAAGGCAGGGACTGTCTCTTGACACATATATGTACAATGCCTAGCATAATGAGGCAGCGATCTCAGTTGGGGCCTTCTAGGCAGTATTGTATACAGAGGGGAATAGACACGTGTTTTTATTTGGGGTGGCTAGATTTAAAAGATAAAATAATAGCTGTTGAATGTCACTTTAGTGAGTAGTTTTATACCATAACTAAATGAGTCCACTTTTAATAAAGTGAGATAAATGAGCGTCTGTTCTAAACTGTTTCCTTTATTAATTCAATCCCTCAATTTGGAGAGCAGATGAAGCCCCTCAAGACCCAGTTGTCAATGTTCATGATACAAATAATAAATAAACTTTATTTATTTTGCTAAAATCCATTGTGGTCCATGGAATACAGAAAGCACAGCTCAGGCAGACTATGAATAAGTTGCATGTGTGTATGTCAAGCTTACAATAACCCCTTACGCGTCTCCCAGGAACAGGTTTGACCAGACTTGGTCCAAATGATTGTCAGACCAGGACAACTTCTGAAGGTCAGATAGTGCTGGCATTTCACATGCTGCCTGGCTACTTGTTGCAGGGGAATAGTGCTTGGTGTGAACCATGCCTGCTCTTCTGTTTCACTCACGCAAGTGGCATCGCATGCAGCCTTTCTGAAATAAATCAAGAGAAGCTTTTCATATATAACTAATATTCTCTATAAGGTAGTCCTCTTCTTTGCCCTCCAAATAATAGTGCATTATTATTACCAGTGTGTACAGCTGAACCCGAAGGGGTTGCTAAAGGCAGCCAGACACCAGGGTTGCCCTCTGCACTGTCACTATATGGGTATGGATTTTGTCCTTCAGGAAAGCAATGTCATAAAACAGTACAGTAATTTCTTGTCAAATAATGCTGTGGAGGGGAAAAGCCCAGCCTCTTCCAAATGCACTGGGGATTAAATCTCCCAGGTAATCCTCAGCAACAGCATCCTGCCTTAGTATATCATTCACTGTGATGAACACGGGTATAAAGATAAAGCTACCAACACCACACCTGTCCAAGGGCTCCGGGTAAATATCTCTATACCCACGTGATGCTTTATGCACTGGTGTTCTGCTGCGTTATATAGTGCGGAAAATGAATTCAGCTGTGGTGAAAAGTGTCAGTGTCAACTTCCCTACCTGGCATCTTCCCAAACATTGCCACCTGGGCTGAGAAGGGGGCTGGGGAGGCGGCTTGAAATTTATGTAAGGATAATGTATCCACAGACCATGTACAGTATGGGCAGCGGCAATGGATCAAAACCCTACGCTGGAGGTGGCGTTTTTAGACGCAAGGGAGTAGTTCAGTTTCTATGTCTGTTCCATCACAGGCCCCTTAAATACTGTGGCCCAGAGACACCTCATTATGTTCCACACAGAGGGGAAACATCATCCAAGCTGGGGGAAAGCTCACTTGAAGTTGAGGAGGATTGTGAACCTTGATGGCCCTGGTCCAGGTTCAGTAGTCCTTCTGGTCTCTTCTATGTGGCTAGTCCTCCTGGTGAGGCTGCACAGGGGAACTTCCTCCCTTGACTCCGGCTTCCAGCCATGTGGCAAGTGATTAAGGTCTGTCTGCTCAGACCTCTTAATCCTTCCCTGGGCTACTTCCTACAATGTCTGTACCTTCTCCTCAAGGGGCTCGTATTCTCAGCAAGGGTCTGCCCGGGGGCCCAGCCCTTAGTCTCCACCCTTGAGGTAACCAAAAAAAAAAAAAGAAAAGAAAAGAAATTCACAGAAATAAATGGCTCCAGCTTCTCTGCCTGGCCTGGAGCCTCCAGCCATATGTCCTGTTGCTCTGTGTTCACAGTCAACCAAAGGCCTCTGGGAGCTGAGGGTGAGAGGTTTGTGAACTCATTGGGCTGAGGTCTTCTGAACTGAGCCTCTCCATTTTTAAGGCTTCTTTTCCAAGATTGGCATGCCTTGCAGGTGTGGGGGTGGGGTGGGAACAGGACTGCCTGAGCCCAAACATGCTCTTTACCACCCTTCTTGCCTGGTATGAGGTTTGTTACACCCTGTCCCGTCTTCCTTGACACACATTGAGGAAGCAATTAAGTATCAACATCTCTTTCGCAATGACATTTGCTGCTGTTGTAGTGCAAAAGTCTCTCCCGGGGGTCTCGATGTCCCACTGAGCTGTGAGGTTTCAGATGAGTACGCAAGAGAAAACTTTATTAGTTAACACTGCACTAGACTGGACTTTTATATCTATCTACGATTATGATTGCACAAATTTCATTCCCAATTGTCTTTGCTATGTCTTAAATAATTTCTGGGATGATGAGGTCATCTTGGTCAGGGGTGATGATTCCCTCAACCAAGTGATGCTAGTGACAAACTAACATTTCAGAACACATCCACCTGATGCCCTTGAGTCCGGCGTGCAGTCAGGCTCCCTGAAGAAATACATTCATTTAAGTTCATTCGTTTTTGCCTACTACAAAACTCTTTCATTTCTATTACTCATGGCAAAGGTGGCAATCATGTGGTTGCTTAGATTGTGAGTTATTTGCAGTAGGGGCCATGTCTTTCTCTGTGTTTGGAAAACTGCTACCATGTGGTGAGTGCCACAGCAATGCACATGGTAAAGGAGAATGTGGGAAAAGAGAACAGCACCATGCTATTCAGCAACCTGTGGCCAGATCAGTAATGACATAGGGGATAAACCCTAGCAGACAGTGGCCCTCTTGTGGCTGGATCTTCCCTACCTCCGAAAGATACCTGAGGCATGTCTCTTTTATTATATACTTTGGCAACAGTTGCACAGCTTGTCATGCCAAAACTATCTGTCCCAACGGAATCATTATAATTCTCACCTCCAAAAAACGCTGAACTTTTACCAGTGATCAGCTCATGACGTTCTGATTCAGATCCAAACTTTTCCCAAAGCGCAGGGCTATTTGGATTGAGGAGTCTGGTTTAGATATAATAGAGAGCCAAAGCTAAATTTTGCCCAAATCTAGGAGCACTTTGAATCTATTCTGTTCTGCATAGATTCTTATACCTTGCTCATTTTTATAGTATCTGGACACCTGAGCCCAGGGTTGAAGTTTACACTCATCGCTATAATTTTCCAGGTTTTGCACCATACTCTTTTTTTCAACAACATAGACCGCTTTGGGGCATATAAAAAACAATAGCAGAAGGGATTTATTTTGAGAAAAGCTCATTGTCACCTGTGGGGGGAAAATGCAGACAATATGTCAGGCTTTTGAATACTCCAGGTATATTTCTTTGTGAGATTTTAGCCTACATTTGATTTTTTCCCCTCTCTCTCTCTTGCTAATTTCAAGAGCACTGACAACTTTTTTCGCCTTCCTCTGGAAAGGAGATCTCATGGGGGAGACCATTTAATATGTAATAAGATGAAATTAAGCAAAGGGAAAATGTAGGTTAGGAGAAATTCCCTAGTGGCAAGGCTGGTTGTTCCATTAGACTTTCCAAGGAATCTCAATCACTTTAAGATATTTTAAAGCAGATTGGATCAAGCACTCTGGAACATATTGTAGGGAGATGTCCAGCAAAAACTACAAGGCACAAATGAGATGGAATCTAAAAGGGGTCTCTTTTGGTCAGCTTTTTGTCCTATCTCTCTTGTGTGATTTTAGTCTTCTGCTACAGTCTGTTTTTTACATTTTTCTCCCCTCTCCCATGATCATGGGTCAGGGCCTGACATCCGAGGAGCTCTCTGCACCTTGCAGGACTGGGCCCTTGGTGCTGAATGGTTGCTTCACCATTTCGTGGCCTGTCACACATTCTGTTACAAAGTGCCCTTTCATACAGTTCGTCTGTTCCCAGGAAGTCTGCAACATCATTTGCTCCACATGACTAATATGAAACAAGCAAGCTCCTCATATCAACATGGAGTGTAACTCCTAACCATTCCGCTCTGTTTTGTGCTGCATTGACCTTGATATGAATTCGTCTGTGTGGCCTGTAGGGTAAACTCTGAAATAATTATACCAGATGATTGCACTAATGAGGAAAATAATATGAAAATGTTAATTGAAGACCTGGGATTTTGATGAGGTGTGTGGGTTTGCTTTTGGGGTTTTTTTTTTTTAAGATACTAAAAGACTGAGCTGCAAAGCTGGCAGAAGTGCTGCTGCTGGTTACATTTTTGTCAACCGCCATGCATGGCTAATTGAAATTGGTCCATTTTTTGGTGACAGTCCGCAACTGTGAGAAGGTATCGTCCCTTGTAATTAAAGTTCTGGAGAGAAAAATGTAGCTGCTCAATCTTAGAAGACTTTAAATAGGAAACTTTGGTTTTGCAAAGATCTAGCCCAAGGTAAATTAGGGAGGATTAATTTTAATTCCAAAACTAGGCTGAAGCTGGGAACATTTTAGGATTGTATTACTGCATGGGTTGTTTTTTTTTTTTTTTTTTTAACAAGCTTGTGCCTTTAGGAGAGGATTGAGGCAGGGTGGAAATCTTAAATGCAACCCAGATGGATTTATTTCCTGGCTTCACAGAGAGCATGAGAGCACTTTAAATATAGATATACGATTTTATTAAGCATTAGTTTACAAATGCACAAAGCACTGATCCTAACTGGTCGTGCCTTGGCTGAGCCCTGTGTCTGCAGAGCAGTGATATTTGATCCATTCTGCAGTAGCTATGGAGCCACCCTGTGACCTGAGGGCAAAGCCCTGTCCCTGTGGTAGGTATTCAGGAAGTGGTGCCAGCACCTCTAATTTTATTCCAGACTCCAAGTCTGTCGCTTGCTGAGGTGGGAAATACTAAATTAGCAAGCCAGGTGCTAGTTCATTTCCCAAGCAATCAGCACATATAGGTGACTACAGGGCCTTATCTTCCCAAGTGTATTATCTGTCTAAGGTATTTTGGTGTCTCACAACTTTTGAGTGTCTTTGTCCTCAACAGTCCTGTGACAAGTAAGTATTATTATTTCCATCATCCGATTGGAGAACTAAGTGACTTGCCCAAGGAGAGTGTGGTGGAGCAGGAAATTGCAGCTGGCTTTAGCAGGTCCCAGGCTAACATCCTAACTACTGGAGCATCCTTTCCCTCTCCTTTTACTAGCACTTTCCTCAGTGGTGCAGCTCCACTGGTGATAACACAGGTGGAATAAGTAACAGAGACCAGGCACAGGTGTCTTTAGTTAACAATGTCTTAAATTAGATTGTAAATTTGTCATAGCAAACGATAGACAACACGGTGGAGCCCTTGATCGAAGCCTAATACAAATATTAAATAATATAAAACAGAAGTTGGACAGTAAAACCAATACAAATAGCTAAAAACATGAAAGATTAAAACGGTAACACCAAGCCTGAAATCATCACTTAATGAGCCTGGCTCTTTTTACTGTTTCAGCACTTGGACATTGGTCGCCTCCTTCTTCTTCTTCTTCCTCTTTTTTCCTACCTGAGCATCTTTTCATTCTGCACTCACCTTTTCCACTGCCTGCCCTTTGCTCTCAGGTAATACGTCCTGTGATGCCTTGTCTTCGTTATGGAAGAGCCCAGTCAGGGAAAGAACCAAGGAAAATGATCATGTCAGTGGAATTAGTCATTGACTGTAACCTGGAATCTGAACTATTTTTTTTTCCTCAAGAGAAGGCCCAATCTCTCTCTCTTGAAATTTTGGCCAGAATCCAGAGCTCAGGGAATCCAAAAGCCTCTTGAGGCAGGACCCAGAGCCACATGTGCAGAAACAGGCACATTTAAAAGCAATAGCAAAGTTAAAGCAGCCAGATGGGAACCTAGCAGGCGACTGAAAGAGGAACACTGTATTTTCCATGCAAGCCTACAGGGGCTTGTTTGCAGGAATTAGAATCTCTCACCAGCAGTTCACTGCAGCTCTAATACCGAGTGATATTGAAAGCAAGAAGCAAGTTATGGCTGATGGTTAAATGAGGCACCTACAGGGATTTTGAAATAAGATCCTGCACTCACCCTTGTATAGCCCATGCACTTGGCAGAGCAATATTGTTTTCTTGCCTGACTGCATCATATTTTATAGGCTTGTATTTTGCCAACGCTCAGACAGTAGGGACAATAGAAGTTCATTGCTCTCACTGAATATTTCGGGCCTGATTCTCCTCTCTGTTGCACCAGAGTAACAGAGAGCAGAATCTGTCCCTCAGACTCTTTGAGAATCTCTTTAATACAGTGCTGTGTTAATGCTGTTTTAATTATTTTTGAGTGAAGAGAAAAACAGAATAAAAAACAAACAGTGCTTTAATTATTCAAAGTGAACTTAGTTCTTAGGAAAGGTGTCAGATTGATGCATCTGGAGAATACAGTCTCCCCCTTTAATCACAGTTTACGGACAAAACAGGGAACCACACTGCAAGCTTTTTCTCATGACACACGCATCCCAATTGTCCTCCAAATGCACCTAAGCCCCCTTTCTGAGTGGGAGAATATCTGAGTCTTCCTATCCATTACCTTCTTGATGTCTCTGCTGAGACTTGCCAGTTAATGCCAGAACCGGTGCAGCTCTGATGTGGACCCCTGTCCTTTGTTAATTAGACTGAGAGGTAGCATGGTCATAACTGGCCCTGGTCTAGATTTGAATCGGGACCCAAGAGGTGAACGACTCTTTGCCCTCTTACTAATCCTCCTGGGCTGCCTATTTCCTTTTACACTACTCCTTACTCAGCCAGAAGGGTTGCTCGGTGTGATGGAGACACTCCTCCAATCCCCAGCCACAGCTACATGTACCCAAGGGAGGAAGAGATTGTGGGTAGGTCTACACTGCAATTAGACACCGTGCCATCTGGCTTGGGCTCACGGGGCTGCAGTGTCCGGAAGTCTACACCGCCGTGAAACAGCCTTGCAGTCTGAGCCTCGTGTGTGTCTAAATGCAGTGTAGACATCCCCTAAGTGTCAGGAACCAGGGCCTGCAGCAGAGTCAGTCTCCAGGCAACCTAATGAACAGAGTTGACCTGTAGCAAGGTTCCTGAGTGACAACACCACCTGACTGATGGGACAAGTCAGCAGACTGGCTCCTGCCACAGCGTCTCAATGGCTGCTCAAGACATTTGGCGAGGGCTGTGATTGCTCCTGCCCCGTCGTGCCTCACTCCAGGTAATTTGGTACGGACCCTGGGATCCAATTCCTGACCTCTGACTCTGGTTCTGACCCTGGGCTCTGACTCCTGACTAGCAACATCTACTCTGTCACTAGGCATGACTCTCCTCTGATCACTAGGCATGAATGCCCATGTCTTGGCCATGTGACACTAAGGGCAAGCTGGGGTGTGACTCTACCCTGCACATGCCTGCTGTGTTCTGACTGTCCATCTGCAACCTGCTAATGCACGTTAACAGTTCATTTATAGTGCTTTGAGCTAGTCTCCTTTCAAGAGGATTTGTTCATGTACCAAGCCCTTCGAATGAAATCCTGGCCCCACTGAAGCTAAAGGGAGTTTTGCTGTTGACTTCACTGGGGCCAGGATTTCACCCATGGAATTACAGCATCTCCTGCCTGGCAGAGAAGAGCCCATCCTAGCTGTATCTTTCACTGCTAGTAGGAAACACTTGATAGTGGATATGTTAACACCTGTGTTCTCTCCCCTGGGAAGGCCCCTCTTTCCACCATTACTGCCATACACTCAATGAATGCGTGAGCGCTGGTCACAAGGGATGGATAATTGGGAAGAGGCTTCTGGAGAACAATTGGAAGGTTCTTGTGATTCTTGCACACTTTAGTTGCCTCCAGAGGAGCAGGTAGTGAAACACGATTGAGCTGGCTCACTCAGCAAACCAGCCCTTCCTGATGACCACTACAATGATGACGTTTAAAGAAAAGAAAGTCTCTACTAAAGTCTGTAGGATTTAAGAATATTCCTCTAGAACTCTATTGGGGTTCAGATCAGAGGGATTTGCATCAGAGTTAATGGACATTTCTGTTGAACAGCAACATGGCAGACTCTAGTGAAAAAGTTTTGAAATGCAGCATGGAAGACTTTGAAAAATGGGGACTTAGCGGTTTATCCTGTTTTTGACAAATGCAAGGCTGAGAGTTTAACAGGGGAGCAACTTTTCAATTTGCAATTAAAAGAAGAAAAAATAGTTATACCTCAGCAACTCGTACTTGTGTGCTATGTAATAATCTGTCACTAGTGCAATGCCTGGCCGTGCCACAAACCCTTGGCATCCCCTCTGACTCGGCTGCTGATAACTCATCACGCGTCCAGTCCAGAGTGTTTTTTTCCCACCTCTAGTTCTTTTCGTAGTCACGACCAATGCACCATTGCTTTGGATAAAACCTACAGCTTTGCTGTGTACTACTGGATTAAGTTGTTGATTCTCCCTGATTTGAAATAGCTGTGGTTTGAAGTTTTGCAGCCAGCAGTCAGAGCTGTGCTACACTCTATAATTAGGAAAGCACAACAGCACCATCAAGCTAATAGTTTATTTACTGTAGGAACTTCACTCTGGTTTTATATAACTACAGTAATGGAACAAAACACGACATGCTCAAGAAGGAGGATACCCTTAAGACAAAGTACTCCCCAGGCTGGAAGAATTAGAGCTAAAGCAAGAGAAATAAAGGGACCTTGATATTGCTAACAGCCCACCAAGTGCTGTCACAGCTTTCAGATTTCATCAGTGTCAAAAACTGTCAATAGGCATAAGGTACATCAGTTCTGATACAAATGTCGATTGGGGAGAAAAGATTGAAAGGAAAAGTCTGGCAAGCAGAAGGAAAGACAAATAAGCATGTTAATATCCTGCCATTCAAAAAGGTTCTAAAGCACTTACCCTTCTTCAGGCAGTGCAGATGTGTGAGACTGTGGATTAAAGGGTCTTTTACTTCTACTTGATTTACTCCTTGACCGATTTCCTCCGGCTGATGCTGTCAATAAAAAGATGACAACAATGTCAAGCTTGCAGGATTTCAGAATATTTGAAGGCACAGGTAAAGGCTTTTGATATTGCTCAGCAGTACGGCGAATGCATTCTCTACTGCTTACTTTAAAGGAGCTGGGAGCGACAGCTCAAAGTGCCCTTCCCTCCTTTGCTGCTTGAAAGGATGAGCATGAGAAAGACAGTCTTCTTAAAGTGTGCACAGTTTTGTTAACTCTCTGGGCTGGCATTTCAAATGAAAAGACTCCAAAAACCTCTACTCTGAGAAGTATCCTGGCAGTGAAAATGTTGGGACAAAATACATCCTTCAAGGAACACTCTCAACTTGGATTTTACTTGGGGTTTTTTTTAATTGAGTATTTTTTTTAAAGCAGGTTTCTGATATCACAGTCTTTAAATAGGATTACAGATTTTTTTTTTTTTAAATCCTTTAAAAAAATTTTTAATAAGGGTGTTTCTGTTTTCCTGCTGATGTTAATAAGGGAGGCAGCATTGTATACTAGCTAGGGCACTGAATTGGAAATCAGGAGACTTGGTTTTTATACCCTCCTCTGCCACTGACCTGCAGTGTGACCTTGAGCAAAACACTGTATCTCTCTGTGCTTGTCTGTTTAGGTTGCAAGTTCATTGGGACAGGGACTCTCTGTCACTGTGTGTATGTTTAGCAATATAGCACCCAATTCAATGGAGTCCTGATCTTAGTTAGGGCCTCTAGGAGCTATCAGAATATAAATCTTAGAGGCATAGAGAGAAAAAAGCATCTTGGCCAAGGTCACACCAAGGCTGCAGACAAACAGGGAATTGAACTCTGGTTTCTCAAGTCACAGGCTAGATCGCTTACCATTGGGCCATCCTTCCTCTCAAAATCTATGATGTACAACTAACAACTTCCCATCATGTTATAAGCATCATTGTTTGCACCTTGAACCCTCAGTCTTCCAGCACAGCATGAGTTACAGAACTAAGCACAAGATTTTTTTTAAAGGGAGTTAGACACCAATGGGAGTTAGATGCTTAAAAACATGGCCCTAACTACATAGCTTTATAATGGGCTGAACCAAAACCTTGGATGTTGAATTCCTGAGAATGAGATTTCCAAATCAAAATCTGAACTCCCCCAAAGTTCAGAGGTGAGAGGGTTTGGCCTATTATTTAGAAGAATAAATCCATATTCACGTGTTATGGACAACAGATAGTGAACTATATATATTTATATATCTAATCAGTCTGTAATTTAAGTGCCCAGTTCTGTGAGATGCAGGATTCTCTCAGCTCCATTGGTAGCTGTAGGTGATGATGGCACTTAGCACTTTGGAAGCGGCATTCAGTGTGTCAGAATCATTGCAGAATATGAATTTTAAAATAATCTGAATAGTTTCGCTCTTCTGTTGAGAAGTGGAGGAGAAATCAGTGATGTGGCATTGGAAGAACAAATATCTTTTTTCCCTGTGTTCTTGATGTATTCAGATGTTATAGTCAGGTTCTGCTGTTATTTGCATGGACTGCTCTGGGCAGAACACACACATACAAGGGGGTGTTTACCAGGAAAAGCAACAAACTTGAAAGTGAAGTTGAAGAGATAGCAGGCAGGCAACTGCACAGAGAGGATGCTGACGTGGGGGAGACCAGTGCATATTTGGGGATGTTTTCAATAAAGCTTTTAATTTAAAAAAATGTCTTTTGCAAAAACCAAAACTTTTCAACAATGTCTGTTTGTTGCAAAATATTTCACTTTTGAAAAAAGGCAATTTTTCACTGAAAGTCTTTTTGCTGAAATAATTTCCCTAGCTCTAATAAATAAAAACTGCCGCATAGTAATATACATATGTCTTTCAGACAGCTGATCATGGGTGTTTTGCTGATTTCTTACTCCTCACACCTTAGAACATCTAAGCAACAGTACATAATTGTGCATTCGAGTGAGGTGTGGTATATTATCTATAACAGTATATATTTGAAATATAGGTTTGTTGTGGTTTTTGGTCTAAGGCAGCACACAGGTTGTGCCATGATTACATAGGGAGTTCCTAAACAAAAAATCAGCTTCTGTATGTTCATAGTGCAAGATCCCCAGTTTGATTCATAGCTCTGCATACGGGCAGGAATTATAACTACAGATATCAAAGATGTTTTATGCTGATGAGCTGTGTGTTCTTGAAAGCAGAAATGTTAGCAAGAGGAACTTCTCTTAAAGGTATTTATGTTGCACTGGAATGTAACACATTTGTATTATATGGAAAATTTAGATTATCAACATTTCACCTGGAGCTCTTTTTCTGTTTAAAAAAAAAAAATTTAAGAAATGCAAGGCCTGTAAAACAGGAAGTTTTGCACTATTATGAATAGTGCACACTTGGCTGAAACACTGTAATACTTCATTTGGCCAGGAGATGGCAGGAAGAAATAATTTTGAAAGATTTAAAAAGGAATGATAGAGTAAAATCATGATTAGATTTTTAAAAGAAAGGTATTATTGACACACAAAAGACAGCATTTATTGGGTGAGAGAAACACATGGGATTAATTCTGATAAACTATATAGTCATAAAATGAATGTGGAAAGTAATGATCTGTCATAGAGAAGTTTTGCAATGGTGCTTATTTCTCTTAGATGAAGCAATGACTGCTGCAATTCAGCCTGGTTCTTCCTTTGGTGGTGAAAATCCTTGGTGAATGAAATCCATTGTACCAGGGCAGACTATTCAATAGTCAAGGACATAATATAATTAGCCAAAATAAAAAGGAATATGATTTTTTCTGTTTTTATTAATCCATTCCTTAAATGTATTCCAACAGAGATATTTGTATCTGATGGCCAAGAAAGTTGCAATATTCCCAGTCTTGTATTACAGACTGGTTCCCAGAAAGATTGGATGTGTTTGTTTCTGACAACTTCACTAAACTGCATAAATTGAAATCAGTTGGTGAAACCTGTCTTTCTAATATATCCGTCACCTGTGCATTGAATACCTTTTTAAGACTTGCATTAAGTTTGTCTAGAATGGAAGCTGCTCTTTGTTACTTCCAAGTGTCCGCTTTCACTTGGATAGTTAAAAGTTTATTCCTTAGCTTCTGCTAGTGGGGGAAGGAAGACTTCTGCTCTACCAGTCAGGCTTGGCTCATTCCACTGAGAATGCATCAATAGCTTCAGCATCTGTCTGTGGTTGCAGTTGTCTTTGGGTCATAAACAGAATCTGTAAGATGTTTAGCAATTGGAATTAAGCCATTTGGAAAAAAGCTTAAGGGAAGGTGCTTTCTTTCCCAGAGGAAGAGAAAAATACGGGTGGTTACTGGAGATGACCCAAACAGGATTTTGTGTCTAAATCCATTTGCATAGTCTGGATTCAAATCCTCCAATCAGAGCTCACTTTTATGATTTTATTTCTAAGTCAAATCTAAAACCAAAAAGGGGTCCATTTTCTGATTCTGCCTTCTGCATACCCCTCGGAGCGCCTAGTGTGATGTCACCAGTATCTTCAGCTCCAGCACCTACTGCAGGCTGTCTGCCTCTGATTCCAGGGCTTCTGTGACTCAGCCCTCAGGCCAAATCACATGAAGTTCAAACCCCTTCCGTGGTAACTAAAGGTTCAACTCCAAGTCCAAAAATCAAGTATCCAAAGTAGTAGTACTTCTGCCCCTCTTGAGCTCCACTATCTTGGCTCCCCCACCAAAACCTACTTTGCTTTCTCTGGGCGTCTCATCCTGGCTTCCTCAAGTTCTTCCCAGAGGAGAACTCCCCTTGTTCCTTTCTCCAGGATCTTCCCCATCTACCAGAAGGCAATTAATCAGTTGCCGCCCAGGTGTACAGCATGGCTCATTGGGGCTGGTTTCTAATTAAGCCTCATTACACCCAGCAGGTCACTAATTAGCTATTATGTTGCCAGCTCATCAGAGAGGCTGAGGGATGGCTGCTAAGTCATGGCCAAGGCTGAGGCCAGCTTGCCTCAAAAGGCCAGCCAGGCCGTAACAGGCTGAAATCAGTTTCAATGGGACCCTATGGTTGCAAGAATGAATAGCTGCATTTCATTCTCTGTCAGAAATAAGGCAGTCACTGGAAAACATTATTTTTTGTTGTGTTGGTACCAGGATCAGTATTATTTCTTTTGTCCATGTAGCCCTATGTCCAAATGCCACCACAGGAATCCTACTTACCACGGTAACTGTCATGGTATGAAAACCTAGACAGAGAATTTAGGTGTAAACTTTTGGTACATCAGACACAAGTAGTCAGACTGACATCACATTACACCATGAATGCAGGAGGCAACAAGACGAAGTATAAAATACAGGAGCCTTCCTTAGCTCCTTATACAGAAAATGCTTGTTCAGAGGATTCCCAGACACTAACCACATTTCTGGAGCGTCACAGTTGGTACTGCCAGGGAGATGGCAAAATAAGTTATCTATGATTTGATGGTTTAGCCGAATGCTTCTTTACCATCAAGGAAGCTTTAGATTTAAATAGGGTTCCTAAAATGCATCTTTTCATGGTCATCTGACATACAAAGCAAGATGCACAAGGTAACTGAGAACGCCGATTCCACTCGGTGCCAAAATCAACAGATCCGTTACAATGGGTACTTCAGCCTGCTTGCTGTCTGGGGGCAACACCAGATCTGTCTGTCAATGCTAGGAGAGGAATGCCCCGCCTACTGAAGGTCCCGCCAGTCGAGAGAACTTCCACAGCCAGGTTAAATGAACTCTACTTTCTTAAATTACAGATTATTGAGGTTTTTTACTCAATGTATGTTTAAAGCAATTTCTCCTATTGCAGAGCATGGTAAATTCCCTCTAATGACAACAAACCCAAATCCTTGAATGTCCATTTCCATATCAGTACTGGATGATCTGTTTGTCTCCAGGGAGAGCTGGACCTGTGGATCTCATTACTCAAGGAAAGGAAATATTCAGGGAAGCATAGATAAATTTTCCTCCTCGAGTTTGATTGCACTGTCAAATGTTTGGGTTTTTCACCCCATTAAGCCCCTTTTTCTTGGAACTTTCTCTTGTGTATGTGGCTATAAAAAAAATTAATTGAGCAGTTCTGGCATCTCAGAGCTGCAACTTCCCACTGAAGCTATCTCCAGATGTTGGAAGAGACAGTCAAGCAGATATACAGTAGCTCCCCCACAGGTCTTCACTATTTAATTTCAACCTGTTGATGGCATTTCATTTCCTGCCTCTTTTTTGCTGTGCATGAGCTAGGAAACTAGTTTTATCTAACCTACCAATGACATTGGGCCAGCTAGCATTGCCTCAAGCCAGCCCTCGACAATAGTTTTAACAGTAGCTCATGTGCACACATTACACTGCAGAACGTTACGGGACAGGTTCCAAAGCTGGCTAGGGGATTTGGATGCCTAATCTTACTTAATTGTTTATGGGAATTGGATTTAGGCTGCTCTGAAAATCTCAGACAATAGTTTTAAAGACTTCTATAGCAGGTGCTATTTGGCAAAAGTAGAGGGTGAAGGACAAGTCAAGCACCAAATCTACTAATTTCCTATTCTACGATTCTTACCACCATATAATGCCTGTGTGGTCTAGGATGGAATTAAAAGCTCATATAGCTCCCAAATATCTTGTATGATTTACCTCAGAATTTTTTTCTGAATATGATGGAGTAAGGATCGCTTAAGGCCCTAAACTGAGTCATGAGATCTGGGTTCCTTTCCCAGCTCTGACCCAAAGGTCCTCTGTGATTTTGGCCATGTCATTTAGTCTCTCTGTGACTCAGTTCCCCAGCTGTACAATGGGGATACTAATCCTTTCCTACCTCACATAGATATTTTGAAGATAAATGTATTGAATTCATGAGATGCCCAGATGCAATTTAAGGACTAGAGAGATAGAAGAGAGCAATTGTGGCATTTCAGGTAGGTTGCTTTAACTGTGGTGAAGTTAGGGGATGGTCAAAATCAGGTTCAGGGCTATATCCTTAACTATGGAGAGAAGCTAAAATGCCCCCGTATTGTATGTGTACTGAAGATAAATGTACTATAAATAGCTTCCGTGGTAACAGAAACTATAGATGAGGTTGAATTCCAGTTTCCATTCTTCCTCCTTCCCTTTCACTTCTTCCGTTGTCCCTAACATTCTTAGAAGAAAAACTGCTTTTGGAGGCTGATATTTTCCATGCCAGGTCACAGCCCAGGATTGAAATTTGATTTGGAAGGTTTGAGCAAAATCAGGTCAGCTGCTTGGAGTTAAGGGAAGAAAATGCTTTCCTCAAATGTTCTGAGTCACGTGTTTGTATTCTCATTATTTACAAGTTAAGGAAATCTCAAACTTAAGTTGTGTACAAGCCTCCTTGCTGGAGAATGGATGGCCAAGGATGAAAGGGTAAATTAAAATTGTCAAGACCAGGGTGGATTAAGACAAGCTCCATGGATCCACCAAGCTAGACCATTGTCAAGGAGTGGATTCTTGGTCCTATAAAGTTTGGATCCAAGGTGTATGACCAGAAAGGACTATTCCACTACTGCCCACTACAGCTAGTTGGAACATTTTATTAAGAAGAAGCATTTCTGAAATGTTTTGTGATTCTGCTCACTCCTACTGTCTTTTGACCAGCATTCCAATCATTTTGGCAGATGGGCGTGAAGCCAGTGGGTGGTGGAGGAGACTAGAAGTTGTTGGAAGGGGAGAAGAAAGGAGAGACACAAATATAGGGAAGGAAGGGAAAGGGAGACTGAGAAAAAAAGGCAGAAATAGCCATGGTCCTACAGGTGCAAGGCTTTCCCACTGAATGATTCCCGGTGCAGCAAGGAGGCATATAATAATGATAAAATCTAATCTAAAAGTTTAGGTCCAAACTTTCAAGTGACTAGTGATTTTGGATGCCTCAGTTTCCACGTGCTCAACTTCAGGAACCTTAAAGGTGCCTGATTTTCAGATGGTGAATGCTCAGCATTTTCTGAAATTCAGGCCCTGTTAACCTATGTTGTGTTGGGCATTATAATAGGGTATACTGACCCTTAAGGGAAAAGAGTAATTACGGAGGGATGGGGTCCAGGTGTCTCTGTTTGAGTAGTCTCCAGTGAATGATGATGTTGGGCACAGTTGGGGTAGACAAGGGGAGAGAGAAGATGGTTCTGGAAGAAGACTGAGTCTCAGGAAGTAGATACTACTTTCAAAGGTTCTGGGGCAACAAAGCCTTGTGGTGTAGGGTGGGGGAGGACCCCCCCTCTTTCTCCCAGTCAATCAGTCACCCAACCAATCAAGACAAAACCCTGGAAACAGCACAAAAAGCTCCCTGTGAGGAGGGGAAAACAGAGAGGGCCTGTTTGCCAGTGGCCTCTACCTGCAGAGAGAAAGGAATGACCTGGAGTGCCCTTCCCAGGCTGCAGAAGAGGGATGGAAAACCACTCCCAGAAGAAAAGTGGCAGAGAGGACTTTTGCTGTTAAGATTTTGTGTCTGAGGTAACTCTAGTTTGCAGCCAGCCCCAGGGGAGATGGATGAGAGAAACTTGAAGGATCTTCCTCAAAAGAGAGGGAGAGACTGTTTCAGGGAAGGAAGCCTGTCACGGGCATGCAAAATCACTAGTTATCATTGAAAACGTGGGGCCTTAGTTACTACATAAGAGCTGTATTTCACCCTTAATCATGGTGCAAACCTCCCTTTGACACCTGTGAGGATTCCATTGTGGATGGAGGGGAGTATGGAGTCCTAAATGTACAACCCAATCCATGAACCATTATGTAAAACAGAATTTGGACTTCTCCTCTGAATGAATCAGACGTTGCTGTACTACAGAAACCTGCATGTCTATGTAAGGCAGGTGGTAAGAATAAATGCTAGAGATTTACAATGTCAACCATTAGGTGTCGCTGTAGGACCACAGAAGGAAAAAGCAGACAACAGATTCCGGAGTATAGTACTTATATTCAGCCAAGGTATCAAACTCAGCTCCAAGTACGTGAAAGGTCTCACGGAAGTCAGGGGAATACTCGATTACCTGTTCTGTTCATTCCCTCTAAAGCACCAGGCATTGGCCACAGGGTACTTGGCTAGATTGACCAGTGGTCTGACTCAGTATGGCTGTTCGTATGTTCTTAATTGCTGCAGTTTTGCAGATGACACTCACGTATATATATGTGAATTAAAATCTACAGCTGTCTTCAACATTGAAATTTTAAATACTCTGTGCCTGTAAAGGATAGATAAAGAGAGAGCCAGAGATGGGCCTGAACCAAAATCCCACCCCTAGATGTAATTGAACTCGGGCAGCGTTCAGCTCTACTTCCAAGCTTCTCGTCTGGCCTCTCTAAAACAAGCTGAACCGAATCCCTGGATCTGAAAGTGCCTGAATGCTGGGGAATTTCATACCAGGATCGGAACTTCCAACCTCTGTCCCATCTCTAGTAACTAGAGGTCTGTACAGTTCTTATGAATAGGTAGTTCCAAAATATATGCCATGGCAGTATATTCCTGAGTCTATAACTCACGCCTTGAACAATCAATGTATGCTTTTCAGGCTTGCAGCAAATTAATTACTCTGGGTCTTTTCATGATTCATTTCACAGTGGTAGCAAGAAGGTGGAGGACAGCCTCAGCCAGAGAGAAGCAAGAAGAAAAGGGTGTTTCTGCATGCCAAGGTGCTTTCTTTCTGTTGAATGAATCTACCCCCCTGCTCCGCCCAGGATCTGCTAGCATTTTATAAGCTTATGGCATATATTGCTAATGACTCATCAAGCAGCAGTACCATTGAGTTCATCAATAGGAGCCCAGTTTGTCTTCTGGAGGGCGGAACTATTCTTGTACGGTGATTGCCCTTGCTACTGTACTACAGTGTAGTCCACATTTTACAGATTTCCTACTCACTCTCAGCCTCCCATTCAGGGATTGTGTTAGGTTACTTGTTCGGGTCTAGAATCAACCTGCTCATCCCTCCTATGCAGCACTGAACAATTAAAACCTGATCCAGCAAAGTACTTAAGCATGTGCTTAACTTAATTATGTGAATAGTCCCACTGGCTTCAATGGTAATGCTTATATGCTAAAATTTAAGTACACACTTAAGTGCGTTCCTGGATCAGAGACTGTGTTGGGTACACTGTGGATTCTCTCTGTTCCCTTCCTCTCTGACAACCTTGCAAGTGACCAGTGCCAAAGGCAGAATCTCAGGCTAGAGGGACCAGTGCATTGATCCAGAAGGGCAAATCTGTTCCAAAAGCAGGGAGTTCAGTGCTGGTTCTGCTAAAGTTGCGTTCTTTGGTCTCTCTTTGGCACCAGCAGTATCAAATACTGTTGCCAAGCCTGTAGAGTAGCTAGCCCTTGCTAAAGTCTGTGCCACCACATCTACGTTTTTGTTGTTACCCATGTTATCTAGACAAAATCCTACCCATGCAACAGTCACATCTTCCCTTGCAGTGTAGCCATGCTCTGTTACATATTCTGGATTGTTTTCTGCTGGCACCTTATCTACTAACTCCATATAGCAGAGCACGCCTGTAACTCCTGATGATCACCATTGGCACCATTTGGACTCTGTGTACAGTTTGCCTCCACTGGACGACCTTTTTCTTTTTTGTTTATATGAAAATTTAGTTCACAGCAAGCTGGGGTGTAAATCTACCTCAAACTAGCCTGCCGCACATAAACTGTTCATGTGGACCCTGCTTCTGCTTTAAAACAGGAGTAGATTAAAGCACACCAAAGAACTTTTAGTGCATCACAGCAGGGTCCACACGGACCCTTAATTCTCACTACAAGGTGGGTAAATCTCCCCTTCCTAGCCAGCTGTGTTCTGTGTTCGTCTAGACAGGTGCCAAGATTTAAGAGGCTGAGCTGAAAGTTATAGTCTATAGATTTATAGTCAAGGTGTTAATTCTTATCTTAAATCTGTATTTCATATCTAGATTTTATGGTGATTGGTGCCCTATAAATACGTAAGCAAAATGACTATATTGAAGGGTGCCAGAAGAGAAATGGAGGGTGCTTTTGAGCTCCAACATGGACATGCAAGATCTCTCCATTCCCTCCCCCCCCCCCCCAATCACATTTGTAGCTGAGAGTTTCAAGTATGGGCTACGTGTTCACAGTAAAACGGTAATCCCATAAAGACTATGCTTCCTAATGGAACTTTAAATTATGGCAGTGCCTGCTTGCTATAGTTAACACCTTTTGTTTTTAAGCAACCAAACAACTCATTTTCTACCTTCCACATTTTCTTGCACTTCTTTGGTATCACTCTGTATAAATATAATATAGTAATATAGAGAAGATTGATTGGGAACTTCTATTCACTCATTTCCATAACAGGAACAAAGGGACATTCAATTAAAATGAAAGATGTCAAATTTAAAATTGATCCAAGGAATGTTTTTCCCTAATGGGGGAAGATTTGTCAAAGGCACAAATGGAAGCCTATGGAGATTTGGCACCTAATGACTTGATACTTTTGAAAAATATCCCCACCCACCCACACCGCTTAATTAGCCTGGGGGAACTGATTGCCACAAGATATTTTTGTATTAACGTAATGAATAGGAGTCCCCACCATGGACCATGACCCCACTGTACGAGGTGCTGTACAAATACAGAACAAAAGTCAGTTCCTGCTCCAAACAGCTTATAATCTAAATATAAGCCAACAGATGATTCAGAGAGAGACCCATAAGGGAGAACAATGATGCAATGAGACAATACTGGTTCACATGATGCAGTGGTCTGAGCACACTAACAGCCTAACCATTGTCAAGTGTTTCCGTAGCCCTTGTGGCAAAGGAGAGTTTTATGGAAGGATTTGAAGGCCAATAATGAAGTGGCTTTGCGGATCACTGAGGCCAAGAGTTTAACAGGCTTCCAGGAAGGATGGGATAACAAGCCTACTCAGAGTTGTTTTTATAAGAATACAAGAAGCAAGAATTTTGGAAAGAATATGTTTCCGAGCATAAGTAAATCTCTCTTGTAACTATACAAGTCCAGCTGGTGAAAACAATCTCAGACACAATGAAATGAGTTACATGGGAAGTGCTGAGATCTCAAATGTGAAATTATGCAGAAGGGAAAGAGGCTGCAGTAGATAAAAACAGCCCATTGTGTTATCAGGGGTGCACTTTGATTTTGATGAATGCTAAAAGAACCTTTAGCCTTGGAAATAAAGAGGATAATTTCTCTCTAGGCAATGGCTGCTCGTGCAAATCATAAAATAAGCACACCGGAGCCCTAATTTTATAGTGCTTTTTAAATGATTTCAAAATGGTCCAGCTGCTTTGTGCCACAGTGACACAAGGCAGAGATATTTACCCTGCCAATAACAAGCAGGCATAAGTCTGCCCACACGGCTCTCAGCAGGCAATCTGCAGTAGGTATAACATGTATGGAAAACTAGTACCTGCCAGTTGATAGATTGCAATTATCTCTTGGTTAGACCAATCCTGGGAAGTTTCTTTTCCACCAGACAACTGGATATTGTGTCTTGTTTGAGGCTTGTCTCTGAGCCAGAGGTCATGCATGGCTTGCAGTTCTTGTTCTGTTTTAATTTGTGACAAGCTGCCAACTATGTGCGTCTCTGAGGCCGTACTGCCCTTGAATAAGGGATCAGTTCAGATACAGTGGGCCTGATTCATCCATGGGGTTGGGTGGGTTTACGCCAGGGATGAATTTGACCCGTGAGTTTAAATTCATACTTTAGCCAGTTTTAGGGTGACCAGGTGTCCTGATTTTATAGGGACAGTTCTGATATTCAGGGCTTTTTCTTATATAGTCACCCATTACACCCCCACCTCCATCCCAATTTCTCTTGCTTGCTAGCTGGTCACCCTAGCTAGTTTCCATCTGTAGAGAGGCGCACACAGTGTGGATGGGTGCTTCTTTATATAGCTTTGCTAAGGTTCTACAATCCTGACCTATAACTCCTTCCAACTGTTCCAACGTTGGTCTTCCAGGATTTCAGTTGTAATCAGCAGAGGTAAAAGGACAACCTGGTAGCCTGCTTGCACTGTCTCAACATGGTGGCCCAGATTTTTATAGGTGTTTAGGTGTTGCTGAGCTTCCTGTCATTTGGGAGTCTAAATTCCATCGCCAGTCAATAGGAATTAGACTCCTAAGTCGTAAATCCCTTTTGAAACTTAGATGTAGGCTCCTAAATCAGTTAGATGTTGCATCATTGAGCACAACGCCAAAACACTTTTAAAAATCTGGATCTGTGACTACATTTTCCCCATTCCCATTCTGAGAAGAGAACTATTGGGTGAGGGGCAGGGAGCTGGGAGAGAGAATGGGGAATGTAGCTGATCCTGTGAATTTGAGGCATCATTTCCAAGAGTTCATTTGAATTTTCTTTGTCACTGCAGTTCCCCATGTCTGTACAAGGGGCTGACAAATGAAATGAGAGATGCCTGTCTGCTGGGTAAGTAGCGGAGCTGGGCAAAATGCTAGTCTTGCTTTGTGTGGTGGTACCTGTAAAACAAAAAATGCAAATTAAACCACTCAGACTCCAGATTTTCTTGCAGTGCTGGGTCCCAGGCACTTGTGCCAATATGCTTGAGAGGCGTGGGGGGCTGAAAGCGTGAATCTTTGGCATAAAAAGAAGAAAATTTTTTGGCAATTCTAAGTAGGATGCTCAGTAGCTAAAAAGCTGTAATAGTGTTGGGGTGGGATTTTCAAAGGAGCCAGTGGGAATTAGGTGCCTAATTCCTGGGACCTGGACACTCAACTCTGCTTTGATCTGCCAGCCACGATCTGTAGCGGCATCATATTTTGTGATTGTTCCACTTGGTTTTACTAATTTTTTGGCTCCCTTTTCAGCTTTCATTCCCAGACCCCAGTTCAGCACATGCTTAAATTCAGCATGATCTGTCCAAGCACTGAAACACGGACCTAACATGGAACAAAGGTCCAGTTCCCACTGAAGTCAATGCTTAGATGCTGGGCTGATGGGGACTATTGAACTGGGGCCTCAGACTTTAATTTGAAGGCGTATCTCATGCATGTTGAGAAGTGAGGATGGACAAGTGGTTGGGGAAAGACGCAAACCAGACTCCCCTTTAACTGAGCTGAGTCCGAATATATTGTAAGGTTTGATTTTGTACAGAAAACAAATTTAATCTCCCCCATCCCCCACTGGTTTATCTAACATAAACTACTATTTGTTTTGATGAATGATGCAGAACTGGCAGTGCTGGAGACTGAAGTCCTATGTTTCCTCCCAGAACAGGTACAGCCGGGGCAGTGGCAATGCGTTCTTCCCCATGTCACCCGGCCAAAGCGCCTCCATGACCACCTTTTGGGGCTAGAGGGGAGTTCAGTCTCCACAGACCGCTGGTCCTGGGCCTGTCCTCTGGGAACTGCCAACAAAGGTGAATGTTTAAGCTCTAGCACTAGTGCTGGTTTCAGTGATATGGATGCTTGCTCGGTAGGAACTGGAGCCCCCTTGCCTTATTTCACACGGGCCACCCCGCAGCCACTGAATGGTAACAACCACTGATTGCTACCACCTTGAAATGGCAACAGGGAGGAGGATGGCTCGGTATCGCAACCCCTAATTAAACATTAAAAATGCCCTTTACCTCCTGCCCTCCTGTCCTTCCATCCTTATAGACAGATGCTTGGCCCTTCTCCAAAAGGCAACTGGCTCTTCATCCTCGCCTAGTCTTTTCCTCTTTTCCTCCCCCCCCTCCTGCTTTCCCCTTCCACAGATCCTCCCCACAGCTCAGCGCTGCCTCTGCTGCTGCTGTACTGTGGCGGGAGTGGCCTCATGCTCTCTAAACCCATGTTCCATTTCTTCAGGATGCTCTGTTAACTGGGATGTTTTGGGGATCACCCAGACCAGTAAGGGATTCTGCCACTGTCTGCCCTGTAATCTTGGGTCCCTTCATGCTAGGCTGCTGTGACTTAGAGCCCAGACACCATTAGCCAGCCCACAAGCATAAAGGTCTCACCCTGGTTCCCCCCAGCCTAGCTACTCTGCGGAGGGTGACTCCAACAGCATTTCTGGTCCCAAGTTTCCCCAAAGCCATCTATCCCAAGTTCTTAATATCAGACCCTCAGATTTTTTCCCTCTGGTTCATCACCCCTGAAGACATGAAACCAGCTCCCCAGTTATCCGTTCCCTTTGGCACATACACTCCACACAGTTTGCACACCCGAGGCCTGCTTGGGGTTAAAAACCAAAACCAAAAGGTTAATGTAATGGAAATATCACAGATTTAAAGATGAAATTGTAAAGAAAAGCAAACACAGACAAGTTACTCAGAAAATAAATATAAAGACACAACTTCAGGCTCTTTTCTAATATGCTATTGTCTTTGAAGAGTTTCCCAGTGTGCCACTGGTCAGAGGGAATCCTGAGTTTCATGGAAAGCTTTCTGCACCTCAGTTTCTGGATAAAAAGTTTAAGCTACCCCCCTCCCCCGCTGCCTCTTTCCCCCTCCCCCCCCCCCACTTTTCTCCTACCATGATGATTCATGATTATTTAGGGTGTGGAAATTCTAGCCAGGATGTCTGTGTTTTCCCATTAACCCTAGTGGCCCATCATTTGTCGGTTCCTGGGTATAATATCTCATAATGACCAAGTTCCGAATATTACAAGCTTTCATCAAGGACCTTATTCGACATAGTCTTATACACAAAAAAACCCATATCATTCAATTGCTTACTCTTTGGGGTTCTGTCCCTCTGTTCTCCTCTTAGTGTGTCTGGACCCTGACTATCATAACGATGCATTTTTGTGGTGCCTCTTAGCTGAGGTAGCTCCACAAAATATGGGATCAAGGAAAATGGTCAAGGAAACTGAGATGGGGTGGTAAAAGGGCTGGGATCAGTGGAAGGTCTGAGGATTATTATTTGTTTATATAGAACCATAGGTGTGTCTGGTGCTTTATAGGTGATAATAGAAAGAGGAAACCTCTGTCTTAAGGGACTTATGTCTTGTGAGCTAACGTTAGATGGAACAGTAGGACAGCTGACAAGGAGGGTAGGGGAACAAAGGGGTTAGGGCAAGGGAGAACAGTCCTTGGAGGATACAGACTCCCAGAGGCAGCAACCAGTGATTGCTTTTTTGATGTTTGTTTTTTAACATAATAAAATGTACACCTATTTTTAATATGTGGGGAGGAATGGCTACAGGCTGGGACAGACAGCTCCATGGAATGGAATTGGCTGGGGAACAGTTGGCATCTGGACAGTCATGTTATCATTGCTGATGAATCTGTACTAGGCTGTACATGGCTGCCACGGCTTGCAGTGGATGGGAAATGTAACCCATCTGAAAGCGTAGATGTGTAACTGGCTCATCAATTCACTTCAGTTTTAATGTGAATTAATGCAGGAGTCTGAAAACTGATTACAGGGCATACAGGAAAGCAGGTTTTGCCATACGCAGCTGTCAGGTCGTTCTTCAAGCAAGCCTTGATAAATGTCAGGAGTCAGTAACCCCAGATTTCTGTCTTAAACTTTTTTTCCTGCATCTAAGAGATGCTCCTGCAATAACCAGCTGTGTTTGCAGCAAGCCTGACACTGTCCTGATCCCCAGCAAATGAAAATAGATGCCTTTTCACCTGTTTCTTTAAAAAAAAAAAAAAAAAAAAAAAAAAAACCACAACCACACCCAACAGCACCACCCAGGATATTTGCTGAATGAGAAAAAATGTGAGTCACTCAGATAAACTGTCAAAAGCAAAGCTTTCCAAACCACAGTGTAATTGTATACACATTCCAAATAAATGAAGTTTCCACATTAAAGTGACAATATATATATTTTTCAGAGCACCCCAACAAATGCACTTAGTTGGTCTATGCTGGTATTAACACACGCACAATGCGGAATTACACAAGAAAGTCCGGCTTTGAAAAACAAAAACACCCTGAGCAACAAAATATATCCAACAAAACCAAAACTAGACACAGAGCCAGAGTAGTTGCACAGTGCAGACCCCACCAATGTCAGACTTTGATGAACAATCAGAAGGGGTGAGCTCCAAGATATCTGTGGACCAGACCAGCCTCTTCCATGGAGAAGTCCACAAGAGAAGAGAGAAAATTCCCTAAGGTTCTACGTGCAGAGTTTCCTGCCAGTGGTTCCTAATGGGGTGTGGGAGAGGCAGCCCAACCTCATAGATCCTAGTAATGCATAGGAAAGAGACTCCCATCCATCTTTGTATTCTCCTGTGGTTTTCTGTGACATCACAGCACTGGTGCAGGCAGCATCTCCCTGCAGCTGCTGAGTAGCTGAGATAGAGAGTTAATACAGTTCAATGCAGAAATCTGGGCAGGCTTCTGTGGATGGTGCTGCGGAGCTGGTGGCCAGGCCCCTGCTCCAGCCTAAAACTCCATCAAGCCACAATGAAAGAGATTCTATAAAGGTGTTGGGGCAGTGCCAAGCCAAGACACTGCTGGCAGAACTACCCCTGGAGACACCCCCAGGTGAGTACGTGCAGGGATGTTCCAGGTCCATATTAACCAGGGATGAGTCAAGTTGTCTGATATTTCAAATCCCTGGGAACCCTGTGAGTTTGCAAGTTTGGTTCAGACTTGAATGTGATGAGGTTTGCTTTCAGGGAAGGAGAGGCTGGAAAAAGAGTGGAAAATGGAAGAGAGGAAAAAAATCCCTGGGGGAAAATGGAACAGAGAATGGACGGAGCAACAAGAAAATATAGCAAGAGTGTGTTTAAAAAAAAAAAAAAAAGGAGGGGGGGGGGAAAGAGTGTGTGATTTGTAAAAGCTATAACTACAGTGCACTTGTAGCAGGCAAGGCATCCACTCAGGCCAGCCTATCGTTTGATAGATTTTCTGTCCCTCATATACAGCATAAATTCTGAAATTTACGGAGAAATTTATTCCCCCCTCCCACCCACCCACCCATTTGAATTGACTCTCCCTTTTGGAATCAGCGTTGGGCGATGGGGAAGCCATGGGTTTAAATTATAGAAAAACCAAACATTCACACACACACACACACACACACACACACAAATAGTGGCGCATCCTCGGACTCCATGAGGGTTACCCATCCATACTATCAGCTAAAGCAAACTGCACCGTAACAAAGAGTTAGGGTTGTTGCAGAGTTCTCTTCAACCAGGATTACTGTGAAATATGGGATCAATCCCAGAAGGGCAGAGGATACAAATGGAGACTCAACAGATGATAGATAGCTCACTGCTTCTTGGAGACAAGCCCACACCACAAATTTGGATCCTGATTTTGAATGGCCCAAAGCTCAGGATTGTTCAGATCAAGGTTAGGGTTAAGCCTGTTACAGAGAGAGTGAAGAGCCAGATGTGAAATTCAGAACCAGATCTGGGTTCAGATTCTGAAATCCTCCCATCCACAAAATTTGGGGGAGAGGTAGACTTTGGTACCAGAGCTTTGGTTCATATTCATTTCATCTTCTTTTTACTTCCATTAATGCTCTGGGACACTTCATGTTTTTTAGTCACTGTTGATCTTTTTCTTCCCCCATATTATATGAACTCACACCGGTTTGTCTTGTATTGCAGTTCAACATCTAAATCCTGTAGCTGTTTCAGGAACCCTGGGTTTGGTAAAACGGCTCGGTGCTGGACAACACTTTGGACAGCGTCAGCCAGCGAGAAGTAATGGTAGATCATAAAGTAAGCCAGCACCAAGGCGATGGATCTGCTTTCACAAAGAACACAAAGTGACACAATATCTTTCCTGAAAAAGAGAGACTACAAAGATGAATTGTGCTGCTCCAGTCTGCTCAGAAGTGTCACAGTGGGTACTAAGAAGGGACTACCCTGTTTTGTCTTGCTTGGGCCCTGCTTTGTGTAGAGCCCAGATCAATGACCAAAAAACATTCTAATGTGACAATTGTTCATCCTCCAGCATACGAAATAGGTTGGGGGGTGGGGTCTGAGGAAAGTTAACTGTGGACATGTATCCCCTGCTCACAATGCAGTGCTAGTCTGCAGCACCATTGGCTGTCTTGGCAGAGAGGCCAAGTACTAATGGGCCACAGAGACTAAACAATGCTCTCTGACCCAGAAAAACTCCCTCAGTAAAGGCACTGAGGCATATTGAAGGGGTATTGTGGGAGGCGTTTGTGCTACTGCTGTTGCCTGTGCCAGCCATTTCCTGTGGATAACTAGAGACCAGTGCTCAGCATCCGGCACCTTTCCTGAGTGTTAAAATAAGTATGGCACCCAAGCTGCAACTGTGTCACATCGGTTCTTATCCTGGCTTTACCTGGCCCAGTGTTGTTCAGCTAGTGCTAGTGCTAGTGCTAGACAGCTAGTGCACAAATCGCAGCCTGCAAGAAGACTTGCAGTAAATGGAGGGGGTCAGACTTCACAGTCCACTAGATATTGGCCATCTCTGAGCTATATTCCCTTCAGGTTCAAACCATCTTCTGCTGGTGAATGGCCCCTGAGGTAGAAAGTCCATTCAGATGGCATGGGAGGCAGCAGCAGAAAGTGGCTCCAACCTTCCTTCCACTAAGGGGCCTAGAAGGAATTATCATGGCCCAAAAATAAGCTGTGCTGCTTGGGGATGGGGTATGTCTAGGCTTGCAGGCTTATTCAGCATATCCCCCACTTCTATAACCATCTTCCCTTGTGGATCCTTTCGAGGGAAGTCACGGGGGGACACTGCCTGCCCTCTCCTTTGGGTTGAATCTGCTCTGAAGTACAGCTCCACAACTAACCCTCTAATTACTAGTGATCCTTTCCATAAATGAGCAGTAATTGTTATCACTGTTGGCCTGTGTCCTTATGTATTTATAACAGAAGGAAACAGCATGACCCTGGACCCTGTCAATGGCTCTGATAGCTGGTATCACAACCTCACCTCATTGCAACATCTGCTCTTGGCTGTTTTGTAGACTGAGAAGTAATGATTCATGTGCACGTGTGTTCTAATGAATCAACACAGGGTGATTTTAAAAAACAGTGGTGCCCTCATATTCTGGCTCTTATATATTGACCACTCTCTGAACTACATCATCCTCCAGAGGGCTTTTTCCTTCTGTTCAAAAAAAAAAAAAAAAAAAGGGAATGTGGTGAAGTGGTTACAAGGGGACATGTGGCGTCTGGATGCCTCGCTTTGCCACGGATTTGCTGTGTGACTTTGGGTGTGTTATTTAACCTCTTGGTGTCCCATTTTCCTCCCAAAGGGAGGCAGCCAATCAGGGCCCTGCTAGCCCAGATCAAAGGAGCTGCTGGACTGTAATTGGCCAGTTTCTGGCTGGGACCAGAGGGGTGAGGAAAGGTGCGCATCTCTGGCCTCAGGAGGTCACGGGATAACCAGAGTATTGAGTTCTGGCTGCATTGTGGACAGCTAGGTTTGCAGCGGGAGAGAGGACGTGAGAACCTAACCCCTGAGCTAAGGGTGAAGCTCAAGGTAGAAAGACACTCAGGGTAGAAGCAGCAATTAACTGGATTGAGCAGTACATGGCTGCTGTTTATTGGGTTCCTGGTCTGGAAACCCAGAGTAACGGGCAGGCCCAGGTTTCCTCTACTGTCTACAGGTAAAGTGGTGTAAACCCCAAGACAGGGACAGAGCTTACATGGTAGTTGGAACAAAGGGCTGAATTTAAAGGGCCCAGAGCCATGGTTGAAGACCCTAGTGAAGGCAAAATAGACCATTTATATATTGGACTCGAATTCTCTGAAGGGCATTCATTCAGACTTTGTGACTTGGCCAGAGGGCCAAGCCACTGAAGACACACCAAGGCTGGCCTGTGGGCACAGCTGGGGCAAGAAAAGAACTGTGATACCACACCCTGCCACTTGGAGGCGCTCCAGAGGTGAGTGCCCTGTCACAGTCGAGCTCCCAGAGGTGTTGGGTAATGTTTGTATAGTAGCTGGTGAGCCTGGGATAAAAGAACTACATAAGCACAGAGTATTATCATCGAGAGGCATTTACCATTCAGAGCAGTCAGTGCTTTGTTGACGTAGTCTGAGGTAGGGTGGAAATGCACACCCAGGTTAAAATCGGTCGAATCTTCTGCAGCGATTCCATAATAATGGATTTCCTGGCCATAGAAGGCGTGGTCTCCTTTACTTTCCCATGTGGAATGTGTAGCATTCAGCACTGAGGTAATGTCAAGTTTCCTCCGTTTTTCCTTGTCATGTGCAACCGAGCTGCCAAGAATGAGGTATAAAAGCTCACAAGGGAAAGTATTAAATGAAAGAGTCTAATGTGGCAAGTTCCTGATGCCCATTATTATCCCTGAATGTCACCAAGCCATTCAGGGTCTGTTACACTTTTGAGATCTGTTGTGTGCATGGTATTACACCAAGGCTGAGCCAGAAAGTTGTGATTTCTAGTCTGATCACATAGTTGCTGCAGGTGGAAAATATACAATGGCATGTAAATGTGGAACAAGATTTCGTGTGGATGAAAATAGCCTCCTCTCTCTGTGTGTGAGTCCCTATGAGTTTCAATGAGAATTATAAGACGAGTCCTGTGAAAGACCAATCCCCCTCCATTCCCACTGAAATCAAAGGGACTTGTTGGCTCTGGGCACGTTACAAGGAGGTTCCATTCATGAGTGAGCTCAGCACCTCCCAAGATTGAAAGAACATAGACAAGCTTTTAATTTGGTCCGCCGCCATTCTGCCTTGATCTGCAATCTCATCAGACAGCATTTCTGTAGGACAAGAGGCCCACGGAACCTGGCTAACTTCCAATGGATAATTACATTCTGCCTGCTTAAAATGCGGCACTGAGCTTCATTTGCATAGGGCATCTTCCCCTGAACTGTTATGCTGCATTGCTCTGCCCTGTTCAAAGGCTTCCACCTTCCACCCCAAAGGGCACCGCTTTTCATAATGGGTGATGCCGGTACATCAATGTAATTGTCCGTTTGTTGAGCACTTAAGGATCCTCTGTGATGAAGGGCAGCATACAGTAGTTGGTCATTAGTATTCGGATTTAAAGGCGAGAGGTGCAGGTTGTTTGCACAGTATGATATAGGCTAGCCACCAAATTTCCTTTGAACTCAAGATGAAAAATGCTTTATTAGCAAAATATAATCTTAACTCTGGATTGTTTTTTCATTTCAGCTTGCCATGAAGCCTCCTTAGTGATTATACAGGGCTAATTCCCAGGAAACAGGCCGTCAAAATTGTAAATCTACAGTAGTGCTACGGACTACTGTACCATATGGTGCAGTTCTGATGCTAATTAAGCTCTATTGGCACAGGCTTGCTCAGAAAGGGCCTGAGCCAGAGCCTATTGAATTCAATGGAACAACTTCCATTGACTTCAGTGGACTTTGGATTGGGCTCCAAATTCAGAGCCCCTATTTCTTTCCCTTCCACTCCTCGCTCCCCACCTCCTAGGAAGATGCCTACTCCAGAGAGTAGTTGATGCTGGTGCAAATGGTCCTACTGATTTCAATAGAGGGGAAAATCCTGTCTGCAGTTCTTGATAAATTCCAATTAAGCCCTGTAGCTTTGCTTTTATACTCATTTCAATTTTTAAATAAAACTCTCCTGTGCTTTGTTTCAGTATTCAAGATCTGCTGTCTTGTTCAGCGGATCAGTTTTTTACTGCAGCAGCAGCAGCAGCACTTTCATCCAATGGATCTTTGCAGAGCATATGTAGTCACTGTTCTCCACTGTGAATAGAAACCTGGGGTTTCAGAAGGATTAGTTTGTCTCACTCTTGAAAGAATAAAGATTTCCCCTGACATTATTAAACTCTTCAACAAAATAAATGCATTTTCAAATAAAAATGTGACAAAAATGGCCACCAATGACTAACTGTGGCATATCGTCAGCATGGACAAAGCCTCAGTTACACTATTGCACGATCACTGGCCTCAAACTCAACAGGTTTGGAAAGCAGGTTAGAACTCATGATTCGGACGTGCAGAGTTTGAAATGTAAAGTATTGTTATAATTTTTAAAACATATGGTCTTGTTTCCCCAGCACATGCTTGCTCATTATTTTATGCTCTGACTTCCTATGTTCAGAATATAACCAAAGGGAAATGTGGCCAAAGAATCACTAGTAGGTCTTTTTCTTCTCTTATGGTAATTATCATGATTGTTGTTTCCAGCTATTTCAGCCTGTTGTTGGTGCAGGAGAACCTGTTTGGTATAAAAACAGGGTTCTAGACTTGCACAGTTGGCAAAATAAATGTTTCCTTTATGCACCAGAAAGAAGCAAACACAAAGAGAAAGCCTAGCCACCCTGCACAAAATTCGGTCAAAGAGCTTTATGCAGGTGACTTCTGTCGGGCAGGAATAAAACCCTTCTCTTCCAGCTGCACAGCCCCTAATGACACTTCACTATTAGGATTCCAGATCAGAAAGCCCTCCAAGTGTGGAATTTTAATAAATTCCAGTGGGAGTTCTGCATGCAAAGGGCTTTCTGCTCAGGGCCTAATTATCCACCTTTGAAACTTAACAAATGGCTTGAGCTAGCAAATATTAAGCAAGGGAATGGTCCCACTAGGACTAAGCATGAAGTTAAGCGCACACTTACATACCTTGCTAGATCAGGGCCCTAGTGAACAATATCACATTTCTAAAGGACTAGAGTCTAGCTTTGAACAAAACCACAAGGGATTATAGGAACAAAATTTGAACTATATAATCACACATTATAACAGAAGGAAGATTAGTTTGAGTACATTCCTAACAAATGACTTTAAGGTTTAAACAAGTTTCACTTGAGTTCAGCTGATACCCTCCAAAAATTTCCCTTGCTTTACAGAAATTCTGCAATTTTGAAAAATCTAAGAGTTGGAAAGTCTAGCTGTAAACAGTTGTTTCCTTTTTTCAATGTTACCAAAGTTCCCAGAAAAACTCCACTCAGAAGTGAGAAGCAGTACAGAAAATGTCAGGAAGGTTAGAGTCTTCTGTGGGAGCTGGAGGGAAGGGTTAAAATTGGACTTAAAAGAAAAAGTTCATCTTCTATCTTAAGGCCTTGATTCAGCAAAGCATTTAAGCACGCGTATAACTTTAAGCACATTCTTACATCTTGTTGACTTCAATGGTACTTGAGAACATAGCTAAAGTTAATCATGTGCTTAAGTGCTTTGCTGAGTCAAGAGCTAAGAATGGTGTACCTATCACAGCTCCAAATTAGAGCAAAAATATTAACTTTGTAAGAGGGTGCTTGGAGGGCCGGCTAGCGTAGTGATTGGCATGCCTGAGTTTGAGCTCCTTGTTTCCCTGGTCAAGGTGCCTCAGTCTTTCAGACAGTGGGTTGTAGGGGAACCTGGGCCCTCCCACTCCACCAGGTCCCAACCCAGGGCCTTGTGAGAGTTGACTCCTGAACAGGAATCTAAATCCAAGCAGGGAGTCAATATCCACCACCCTGGGCTACCGCCTCTTAACAACCCTTCAGTTTGGGGCATGGCTCCTATAGTCTATTTTGCTGGGGTGGCTTGCCTCCTGTGACGCCCTCTCATTGATCTTGGGCCACATCCTGCCACAGTCCTAGGCTCCTTCGGGTGGGGCAGCCATAAGTTTCGTGAAGCCAAACGCCACAATGTCACTGGGCTTCACTCAGCCAGTCAATGGAGGCTCCGAGGTCTCCTCTGCAGTCTCCCTTGGCTGGGAGACCGAATAGCAGCCGTGGCTGGCAGACTAGTGATCCTTCCTTTCAGGTAGGGTGGTAGCTAGCTCCTGCCTCTTCACCAGTCAGCCCTGATTTGGGCCAGGGTGTCTCTTTTTCTATCCCTTGGTATAACAAGGTGGGGCTAGTTGGGCCCAAACACTATCCTTAACTCCTGCCATGCTGGCAGGTAGTTTCTTTGCTTCCTCAAAAACCTATTAACCAAAAGTTAGTACTGTAATGGGTCTAGTTTAATTAAAAAATGGTCATATTTCTGAGCAAAAAAAATTCCCCTGAATATGTTTGCTCTAAAAACAAATTTTAGAATGTTAAATTGTTTTAATGTGAAAATATCCATGTCACAGAAATCTGGGGAAAAACAAAACATGGCTTATGAAATGAGAAATATTCTATACCAAATCTAGAGAGCTCTCTGTGCCACCGCTATGTACACAATTTGAGAAGGTACAGTTTGGAGTATTTGTAAAATACATTTAAAAAAAATTATAATAGTTAAATAATGTAAAATAATAGAGAAAATATTGCAGATGAGAATAGTTTTCTAACTGTATTCCTGGGTTTTGTAAATCCTTTCTTTAATGTGTAATGAATTCTCCAGTTCTAATCTAAGTCAATTTTAAGACTACTAATTGTTTAACAGATCTCACCAAGTAAAATAGTGAGACAGCTTACATTGACAAATATTACATACACCAGTCATAAAGAATGGCTCCGTTTCAAATAACACTTACATGTCACCTATATACAGGTTAGGCCACACTTCATCTCCATGGTTTAATTCTATCCTGCAGTTATCCAAAACGTACTCCAGCTCTTTGATGGAAGGAGTGGCAGATTGGAAACGTTGATTGTTTGAAAGCTTCTGACCATCTTCAGACATTGACCCTTTGGTTATGTATTGATTTAGATTATCTGAGACCCAGTCAGATGTTGTTAAGGAATTGACAGTGGAGCTCTTGCAAAACTATGCTTTCTTTTCTGACACTTGATGTTTCCAAACAGCTGGATGTCCTTAAATATGGCATGCCTTATTCCAGCCCCTCAGATCGACTTGGCACCATGTCACTGCTGGAATGGAAACCTAACTGACACAATGCCAAATTATGCAATAAACAAGTGTTAATCAAAATATTGCACTGCATTTCTGAAGTAAATAAAGTTACTGTAAGTTAGAGGAGACACCAGATCTATCTGCAAAAGAAATGTTATTTCTTCCAGCACCAAGTGCTATGTCCATATGGGAGTGTTCTAGCATTAGTGGAAGTCAATTGAAACAGGAAACAGAGAGACTGTTATTTTAGAGAGAGGTCCAAAATAAACAAACTTCAATAAGCGTCCACTGGAGATTTATGTGACTCTATCTAGGCTAAATACAATTAATAAGGAATAGTCACCACTATGCTTACAAGTTTCTCTATCTTTAACTACAAAATAATAATATATGATCAGAATGAGCTTTGCTGAGATTGAAGTAACCAGAACCAGGAATGACACCCACTCCCTTTGATCACCCAAATGGAAACCCAGGAAACTCAGGAATGTCCAGGCCATCACCTGTGTATCTGACCTCCTGTCACTCATGGCTAGTGAAGTTTAACAAAGCACAGCTTGCTCCCATCATAACGGAAATCGGCCAGGCTTCCTTCAAGGAACTTCCAAAGTCCCTAAAGACCAGGGAGTCTAGCCAGTCCTGAACTTACCTACTGTATAAGATGGGGAAAATGTTTTGGTGAGCACAAGGAAAACCGCCTTCGTATCACCAGCTCTTGTCTAATGCAGGAGCCAACCTAACCTCTTTCACTGTGGGATCCTATATAGCCAGAGACCCCATCTGCAGGATGCCCACACAGAGACTGTTTATCAGAGTTTTGTGTGGGATGGTGAGAATTTTCCCCTATATATACTTTATATAGGACATGGCATAGCCCCATCTGTTGGAGAGGCTCAGTTATAAATGTATGCTTTGGATTTGGATTCTTTTCTCCAAGCACATCCTGGGGCAGTAAGGAGTAGGTACATTTCAATAAAAGAAAGGGAATAAAGAAAGATCTGGAAAGAAAGAACAGATTGGGGCAGGGCTGGGCAGAGAACCTATGAGTGGGACTGTATAAAAAGATTGTTTGTGATGCTGGGGGCAGGGCTCGGCAGTCCTGGAGGTCCCTTCTGGTTATGTCCTATGTTTCTAAAAGCTCATGCTTCAGGGTGTCAGCTGGACACCTGCAGACATCAGAAAGGGATTTTCCACACATATACCCCAGCAATGTTGGGTTTTGGTTTTGGTTTTTTGGTCTACTTCCTCTGAAGCATCAAAGATTGCCGTGGCTGGAGATGGGACATTGGACAGGGAGGGCCAGGGCTCAGCAGTGGCACTGAGTGTTATTTCTCTTGGGCGCTTAGCTGGCTATTTTTTGCTCATATGCTCAGGATCTAACTGATGCCCATATGTGGGGTCAGGAAGGAATTTTCCCCTGAGTCAGATTGGTCCCTCCTACTCTTTGCCTGTGTCGCATACTAGTTTAATCTCCTCTGGGCTGTAATACTTTGGTCTCATTTTGGTTATTAGGATTAGTGGGTGGGTGTGTGTGTGTGTGTGTGTGTGTGTGTGTGTGTGTGTGTGTGTGCTGGGTGGCCTGTGATATACAAGAGCTGAGACTAGATGATCTGATGGCCCCTTCTAGCCTTAAACTCTATGACTGTGTGACTGTAAGTGCTGGAACAGGGAGTGCAGTTGCCCGTTAATTTTAGTGGAGCAGATGGTTGTCAGCACCTCATAAGATTGGGCCTTATGTATAAAATTATCAGAAGTGCCTAAGGGTCAGATTTTTAGAGGTATTTAGGCACCTAAAGATGCAAATAGGCATCCAGTGAGATTTTCAAAAGCACCTAGGCACCTAACTCTCATTGAAATCAATGGCAATTAAGTGCTTTTGAAAACACCACTAGGCATATATCTGCATCTTTAGGTACCTTTAAAAATATCTCCCTGAGTGACTTAAGAGTTTATGTGCCATTAACTTTCAATGGGCCTTAGGGTCCTCAGTCATTTAGATGCTTTTAAAAATGGTACCCACTATGAACAGAGTACAAGTTGTGGTGCAGTACACTTGGTATATATGGTCTTGTTCACTTGCCTGCTAATTTGCAAAACTCAGTCACTGGCAATAATAATAGGTCTCCCAGTTACTAGAGGAAAATAGTGAGTGTAGGATGGTAATGTAGGATCACTTCTTGACTCTTGAGTAGCCATGACTGGTAGTGAGGAAATTTGTTTTCTTCCTGGTAGGTTGCAGAAAGGTGTTCTCCCCTTAAAATAAGATGGGTCTAATTCTACCTTCCTTATTCCTGTTGATTGGTGCCTTATTCCACAAGATGTGCCATTATAATAAATAGAGCTACTCCCAGAATAAGGTAATGCTCAGTGTCTGTAAGGATGGGGCCCTGTATGAGCAAATAGTAAATGCAGAAAATGCTGACTCTGCAAATACAAAATAATGATTTCTAACTGACCTGACCCTCCATCAGGGGTAGCTCTTCTGACAGGAGAACATTGTTGTGTTATTTCTGCTATGGATGCCAGTCCTGCTCAGCTTCACATTGTACTTTCATCCATGCTGCTCATGAAATAGTGCTCTCCTAGGATAAGAGCTATCCGGGACAGTAAATATTAATTTATAACAGGAACAGCTTCTGCAGCTGTTCCTCCTTGGGACAGATGTTAGGGCGCATGCAAAGCATTATCCTGACAGGGAATTCCATTAATCTCAATCACGTGGGTCATTTTGCCCAGCCGAAAGCCATTAAGATACATTATTCCACTCATATATATTTTATATTTTTGATGCTTTCTTTTCCAAAGGCTGAATTCTATTGTAATGTGAATGAGTGATAAATTATAATGAAACACTGACTCACACAAATCCCCTTTAACCCTAATGGAGAACTTCAAAGCAAACAAATTTCCACACCATCCGTCACCACCCCTCCCCCATCCCCCGCACCTTTCTGATGTATGAAAAGACTGGTTTAAGGCAGTTGCTGCTTTTCAAAACATTTTCTGCTTGTGTGGTGTTGTTTTTTTTTTAACATTACAAAGTGTCCCCTGCCTCTCTTCCATGGAGCTCCTTAGCAAGATTTTGGAGAACCTGAATCGTCTTGTCACAAAGCTGTGATCTGAGTTCACACCCTGACTCAGCAATGCTCTTAAGCTCATGTTGAACCTAGGCATAGTTTTAAGCACATTTGTAGTGCTGCATTGAATCAAGATCCAAGCCTCACTGCCCCACAGTTTGGACCATGAGAATGTGAATAGCAGAGAGCCCCAAGTACAACAGCGCTGTAACTCCCACATGTAGATGGTGAAGGTTCAAACGAAAAGGTGTCTAGTTTGCGTTCATGTAGTCCTGTTTTGAAGAGGATTCCATTAATGTGAACTAGGTACCTTTTAGTTTGCACCTGCAGCATCCACACACGGGAGTTATAACATAGCACTTTGGTGCACACTGCTATTTACACTCCTGCTGTCCGAACTCTCGGGCAGTGTTCCAGAGTTCTTAGACTCTCCATGAATCAAGTCTCAAAACTGTGGGATAGAAGAGACGCAGGTGCTTAGTTATCATTATTCAAGCCCTCCAAAGACCTTGTAAATCACCTCCAGCAAAGATAGGGAACTGATCGGTCCTGATATTTCAAATGTAAAAAAAACCAAGGAGAAATGTATTTACTTAATCTGGTGGGGAAAAGTTATTATAAGGTCATCTAATCAATAAATCATTCTGAAGAAATGAAGGGCAAAAACAGATTTAGCTTTGTTTCACAGTTCACCACAAGGTAACTGGCTAATTTCCAGATAGATCAGTGGTGCCGAATGTGAATACTTTTTCTATATTAAAAGTGGTATAGTTTGTTTTGATTTTTAAAAACTAATGGTATCAAATGCTATGTAGATACACTTACTTTGATTTAAACCTGGTTTGTACCAGTTTAGCTTAACTAATGAGTCAAATGAACTCGGTTCCTTTTTAGGCTACATTGACGTAAGCCAGGTTTAAATGAAATTAAGAGTTGCTACACAAGGTTTTGCTCCAGTTTAATTTATTCATCTACTAGAGTAGATGAGGCATAAGTTAGGAAGACCCTGTGCCCTTCTTAGAGGGCCTGACGTACCAAAAAAAATCACTTAAAGTACTATTTCTTATTATCATTAGTTTTTCTAGTATGTGTTTTTATTTTATTTGTTGCCAATATGTATTGTTATTAGATACATTTAATAAGTGCAATGGTTTTGAAGACCAAATGTTCATGAAAACATTCCAAGACATTTAAAAAGTGACTTAAATATATTTTGGATCCATTCACTGATCAACAGTTTCTTGTTTGACATAGTTGAATGTCCAAATTTCGCAACTGTTTCAGAAACCCTCGATTGGGTGAAATCCATCGATGTTCCTTCACTGCTTTGATGGCTTGGACCAATGAGAGGTGGTGATTTATCATGAGGTATGCCAACACCAAGGAAGCTGACCTGCTTATTCCAACTGCACAATGCACCAAAATTTTAGCTGGTAAGAAAAAATGAAAACAAGTTATGGCCATGGAAGATCAGCAATATATCCAATGAAGTTTAAATTAAAGGGGAGGAAAAATCCTCAAGATGCTGAACAAAGTAGTTAGGTTAACAAGCCTGATTTCTAACCCTGGTAGATACATCATATGAACTGCTAATAATCTGGCATCCAGTCCTGCTCACATAAGTAATACTGATTCATTCTTGATACTTCTTTTTGATGAGATTACAGGTTTGGTTGATAAAGGTAATAGTGTTGATGTAATATACTTAGATTTCTGTAAGAGGTTTGACTTGATATCACATGATATTTTGATTAAAAACCAAAAATGATATAAAATTAATATGGCACCCAGTGAACGAATTAAAAACTGGCTAACTGATAGCTCTCAAAATATAATTGTAAATGGGAAACTGTCATAGTCCAGTGGCATCAGTTCTTGGCTCTATGCTATTTAACATTTTTTATCAATGACCCGGAAGAAAACATAAAATCATCACTGAAGAAGTTTGCAGATGATATAAAAATTGGAGTGGTAAATAATGAAGAAGACAGGTCACTGATTCAGGGCGATCTGGATCACGTGGTAAATTGGGCTTAAGCCAACAATATGCATTTTAATATGGCTAAATATAAATGTATACATCTAGGAACAAAGAATGTAGCTCATACTTACAAGATGGGGGATTCTCTCCTGGGAAGCAGTGACTTTGAAAATGATTTTGGGGTCCTGGTGGACAATCAGCTGAACATGTACTGCCAGTGTGATGCTGTGGCTAAAAGATCTAATGTGATCCTGCATGGGATGCATAAGCAGGGAAATCTCAAGTAGGAGTAGAGAGTTTATTTTACCTCTATATTTGGCACTGGTGTGACCACTGCTATAATATTGTGTCCATGCTGGTGCTCACAATTCAAGAAGGATGTTGACAAATTGGAGGGGGTTCAGAGAGGAGCCATGAGAATGATTAAAGGATTGGAAAATATGCCTTTTAGTGATACACTCAAAAAGCTCAATCTAATTAGTTAATAAATATTTAATAATGGGCTCTTCAGTCTAACAGAGAAAGGTATAACATGATCCAATGGCTGGAAGTTGAAGCTAGAAAAATTCAGATTGGAAATAAGATGTAAATTATTAGCAGTGAGAGTAATTAACCATTGGAACAATTTACCAAGGGTCGTGGTGGATTCTCCATTGATGACAATTTTTAAATCAAGATTGGATGTTCTACTGAAAGATCTGCTCTAGGAATTATTTTGGGGAAGTTCTCTGGCCTGTTATAGAGGAGGTCAGACTGGGTGATCACAATGGTCCCTTCTGGCCTTGGAATCTATGAAATCACATGAGAACTCCAATCAGGACAGAGTCTGAGCTCAGTTACATTGGTGTAAACCACGAACAACCCCTTTGAAGTCAATGAAGTTACACTAGTATGAGTGAGAGGAGAATCAGGCTCATTGATTTCAAGGGGACTACCCCTGTAAATAAGGGTTGTAGGGTTGGGCCTGGATGGATGGAACAAACTTAAGCTAAGTAACAAGATAAATAAGAGACTTATTGCCACTGTAAAGTAAAGCAATTTGCCTTGACACCCAGGGTGATTTTCTTTTTGGGCCAGACCGATGTAAATGGAGAAATGCCAATTAACAGCAGCTGAGGATCTGCCCTTTGTGGACCATTGTTAATTGTTATTTTAGTGTGGTAGTGCCTAGGGACTCAGCCCATTTATGCTAGGCACTGAACAAAGAAGTTATTCACAGATTTTATACAAGGCATTGAAGATTGCTGTAGTGCTGAGTTTTATTGTTCATGGCCCAGTCCTGTAGCCCTTACTCGTGTTGGGGGAATTCCTTAGCAATGAATGATACTCCTCACATGAGTAAGGACTGTCAGATAAGGCTGTCTATCCTTTTACACATTTATGTTTGTTTATTTATTTATTTTATTTTATTTTTTTTACACAATATATAATAACACTGAGACAACAGACCAGCTAAGGCAGTATACAAGCATGAAGAGGAAAAATGAATAAACAAACAAAACACAGGTGCGACACAGAATCTGGTTCATCTAGCTTAGTATTGATCAGCATTATGAGTTAATTTATTTCAGCCATGGTATAGCTGCATCCAGTGGTGGTAAAATGCTCATTTCCACCACTGAGGTGCCAGAGGAGCACTCAAGGAAGATGATAAGGTCATTGTGGAGAAGCTAAATGAATTCCTTGTATTGGTCTTCACTCTAGAGGATGTGAGGGAGATTCCCATATCTCAGCCATTCTTTTTAGGTGGCAGATCTGAGGAACTGTACCAGACTGAGCCGTCAATAGAGGAGGCTTTGGAACAAATTGATAAATTAAATAGTAATAAGTCATCAGGACCAGATGGTATCACTCAAGAGTTCTGAAGAAATTCACATATGACATTGCAGAACTACTAACTGTGGTATGTAACCTATCATTTAAATCAGCTTCTGTACCAGATGACTGGAGGATACCTAATGTGATGCCAATTTTTAAAAAAGGCCAGAGCTAATTCTGACAATTACAGGCCGGTAAACCTAATTTCAATATTAGGCGAAGTGGTTGAAACTATAGCAAAGAACAGAATTATCAGACATATGGATGAACACGATTTGTTGAGGAAGAGTCAACATGGCTTTTGTAAAGGAAAATTGTGCCTCACCATTCTATTAGAATTTTTTGATCAGGATCAACAAACATGTGGACAAGGGTGCGCCAGTGGATAAAGTGTACTTGGACTTTCAGAAAGCCTTTGACAAGGTCTCTCACCAAAGGCTCTTAAGTAAAATAAGGAGTCATGGGATAGGAGGAAAGGTCCTCTCATGGATCAGTACCTGGTTAAAAGACAGAAAACAAAGGGCAGGAATAAATGGTCAGTTTTCAGAATGGAGGGAGGTGATTAGTCATGTCCCTCAGGGATCTGTATTGGGAAAGTGCTGTTTAACATATTCATAAATGATCTGGAAAAAGGGGTAAACAGTGAGATAGCAAAATTTGCAGATGATACAAAATTATTCAAGATAAGTCCAAAGCAGACTGTGAAGAATTAAAGGGATCTCACGCAACTGGGTTACCGAGTAACAAAATGGCTGATGAAATTCAATGTTGATAAATGCAAAGTAATGCACATTGGAAAACATAATCCCAACTAAACATATAAAATGATGGGGTCTAAACTAGCTGTTACCACTCAAGAAAGAGATCTTAGAGTCATTGTGGATAGTTCTCTGAAAACATCCACTCAATGTGCAGCGGCAGTCAGAAAAGCAAACAAAATGTTAGGAACCATTAGGAAAGGGATAGATAATAAAACAGAAAATATAATAATGCCACTATAGAAATTCATGTACCCCCATACCTTGAATACTGCATGCAGTTCTGGTCACCCCATCTCAAAAAAGATGTATTAAAATTGGAAAAGGTACAGAGAAGGGTAACAATAATGATTACGGGTATGGAACAGCTTCCCGATGAGGAGAGATTAGAGACTGCAATTTTTATCTTGGAATATGATAAGAGGGGATATGATCAAGGTCTATAAAATCACGACTGGTATGCAGAAAGTGAATAAGGCATTTTATTTACTCCTTTACATAACACAAGAACCATGGCTCACCCAATGACATTAACAGGCAGCAGGTTTAAAACAAACAAAAGGAAGAACTTTGTCACACACTGCACAGCCAACCTGTGGAACTCATTGTCAGGAGATGTTATGAAGTCCAAAACTATAACAGGGTTCAAAAAAGAATAGATTAGTTCACTGGCTATTAGCCAACATGGTCAGGGATGCAACCCCACACTCTGGGTGTCTGGGTGCCTTTGATTGTTAGAAACTGGGGGTGGATTAAAGGGGATGGATCACTCAATGATTGCCTGTTCTGTTCATTCCCTCTGAAGCACCTGGCATTGGCTGCTGTTGGAAGCCAGATACTGGGCTAAATGGGCTATTGGTCTGACCCGGTAGGGCCGTTCTTATCACTCTTGGATCATGTCTATGAGCATTTTATACAGAAAACAAATAGCATCAGGCCAAATCACATTATAAAATAGGTTTAAAACAGGGCTATCTTTGTAAAGATCTTTTAACTATGCATCATTATACTTTCCCCCCTTTCCTCTTTCTTGTCCTAGCCTCATAGGTTCTTTCTAGATCCTGTAAATTCATTCTTTGCTCTCATCAGGATTCATGGTATCAGTAACTTGTATCCATTTTAAATATTCATTTTTCCTCTTTTAGATTCAGCTTTTCTTCCCAGCTATTTTCACCTTGATTTTCTCTCCTTTTTTTCCCTCCCCCAATCTGTCTTTCTACTAGTGTTTTATCTCCCCTTCACTTCTCTGCATTCTCCCCTGGTTCTTTTGAGATACTGGAGAGCAGGGGGAGGGCGGGGTGCTGAGCACAGGTTGCACTCCCCCTCCAAAGAGTGGGTGATGGGTGCTCCTGAGTATCACCCTCCAAATGGAGCTGAGTTGACCACACTTGTGGGACTAGTCTGTCAAAACAGCATGAAATCTAAAACCAAACTGAACAGCAATGTTTTCATACCTCCTGGTGTGTTCAAGGCTTTATGTATAAACTCTGCTGCAGAGAAAAAATATTGGCTGATGTCGAAGTCTGGAAGGTCATAGGCTGGCACGCCATAGTAATCAATGGTAGTGCCGTAAAAGTCTTGGCCTCCTTGGCAGAACATTGTGCCATGGGCAGCATTTAAAACATGGGTAATGCCCATCTTCCATAAACCAAATCTGTTGTGAGCTGTAACTCTAAGGAAAAAACAAACATAAACAAATAGATTTGCAGAGATGTTTACAAAGTAGGACATCTTTTGTGGTTGCATTTTCTAGGGCACAAATTAAGGCATTATTTCTCCAGACTGCACAACAATTAACTACCCAATTGTAATTTTATCCAAAATAGATTCAAAGGACTGCATTATTCAAACCTTCATCAAAGAGCAGAACCAAGAACTGCCTCAATGCAATATTCATAAGCTATGCTCATAATAAACAGGAGTACAAGAACTGAAGCAATCTGAAAGAGGTAAAAAGGACTGTCTTGCTCTTAAATTCTACCAAGCAATTCCATAAAGTTATACTTACAGGTCTCCTAAGAAGAGGTTAGGCCATACTTCATCAGTGTGGTTACAAGATGATTGCCCAGTATTCAAAAGCTGCTCTAGGTCTTTAACTGTAGGCACCTCAGCTGTGCATGACTCAGAAGCTTCAGGGTCCTTTGAGAGCAACACATCCCCTTCAGCCATTGTCATTAAAAGAGAAATTTTGCTCTCAGAAATCTGAGAAACTGAACCAACACTGCCTTGTTTACTTGAATTTTGCCAACATTCCCAGCTGTCATTTTTCACTCATGGAGACTGGTGGCAACAGGTGCTGGTCTGCAGCATGGTACGCATCCAGTTCAACACACTATAAAAGAAATGCAGTAGTGCTGGCATCACCGAGACAGCGATTAAATGATCAACAGCACTAAAAGGCAAAGCTTAATCAGTGCAATTATCATTTAAAGGAGGGAAAATGTTTTAAGACACAGTGAGCTAAAGAAGAGTGTATTTGTCTTCAGTGTTTCGTCTGTTCTCTGCAGCTGGAGCACCACTTCCCTCCTGGCTGTCTTGCTCTCCTTTCCCACAACAGAATGAGGAGTCAGCAACCCACTCCTCCCAGTGGGCTGCTGGCGTCATTCTCCTCAACCCTCCCCCAGCTTTTTGTACAGCCACTCTGTGGGCTCTATGACAGTTTTCCCCACAACAGTCTTGGAACTTCTGATGCAATCTGCCTATGCCTGTTGGTTATCACAACATCCTCTGGGTGCTGTGGAAACCTCATAAATTCAAATGAGTGATAATTTCCTTAGACCATCCGTACAAGTTTTTGCCCACAGGCTGTTTTAAAAAAAAATAGGCATGAAAGAACATAACATATGTATGAACAATCCCTTGCTGACAAACAAAAGTAAAGGGGGGAGGAGGGAGAGAACAGTGAATAGAATTAAACCCTAAGTACGAACCCCTGGAAACCACAAGAAATATCAACTTCAACTGGAAATAGTCTGAAAGTATTTAAAATCTGTAGGGAACTGGAAGGCTCAGGGCTGGCTGTGGGAGACTGGAATTTTTTGGGTACCTAAACTGAAATGTGGACAAAAGGACTGAAATTAGTATCTGAAGGTTGTTCAGAGGCCTTATGTAAATTAGTGGTTTCAGTCCAGTTTCCAAAAAAATCACTGTTACAACTGGAACTAATTGGCATCTTTAATGGGTTGGCAGTATTACTAGAAAGGCACCTTTGTTAGCATCTGCAGTAGGGAAGTCAACGGTCTGAACCACCTAGTGGCTGAAGTAACCTCTCAGCTCCAGAGCTGGCTGCTTCAGAAAAGTTTTTGAGGCACACTTACCATAAGAGTTTTTTTACAAGATGATATCTGGCTTTGAGGGTTACCTGTAGGCCACCACCTGCTCAATTGCTTGGGGGAGACCGAAGCAAATTAAGGTCCCAGATTGTACCACAGAGGGGGAAACTATTACTACTATCAATCAATTAATGTAGAGGGAAAAGGATCCCCAAAACTGTACTTTGGTCATAAATGAGCAACTTTTTATTTTAAAGCTACAAAATACAGTGGGCCAAATTCAGACTTGGTGTGAGTGAGTGCAACAGCTATAGAAGTCTCTAGGCCCCATACACTGAGTGTCTTATGCAGTGCTATAAGTTATGCATGGAGCAATAAATGGGTCAGAAAACAAGAGCAAGTGGCAAAGTAGTGTAAATTGCACCAGCTTAGCACTAAAGGGTGGTGTGTGCAAAAAAATAGCGTGAGCATGAAGAGTGCTTTGGCAGAAAATGCAACCATTAGGTGGTGTAAGAAAGCATCCTGTCCTGCTTTATCTTACACTTTCCTGTGAATTTCTTTTCCTTCTACACCCCTTCTTTTGGCATGTAAACTATGGTCGTGTTGAATACCTACTGCATATGAAATTGCTGTGAGTTAAATTACTTAGTTCCACCAATTTACACACACATCTCTTTTTGCAAATTCACACACATATGTAACCTTCAGCACAGTGTAAGCAATTGATGAATTTGGTCCTGTGAGTTTATCATCCAGAACATTCCTAGGACTTAGAGACCTGTCCAGTAGCAATTGGACGGAGACCAAAGAGCTGTCAGACAGCACTGACTTTCTGGTCACCAGTGTCCTGGGCAAGATTTGAACCATGGACTTTTAGGCTCTTTATCCTAGAATCCAGGCTGCCTCATTCATTGTCATTTGTCTTTGCCAAGAAGTCGCACACAAAATGCACCCGCCATCCTCTCCCAGCTTAGTCCTGGTATCCATACGAAACAGAACCACCATGATGACTAAACAGTGTCTAATTCCTATAGTGTTAGCAGAGGTTGATAAGACTCTGCAGGGAAAGAGGAGGTATCCCCTCAAAACTCAGGAGACTGTAGTAGCTCATTGTGGAAACTAAATCATTAAAATTGATCAGAGAAAAAGATAAGGAGCTACATGGAAAGGATGATAGCAGCATAGATAGTAAAGAGGGACTGGAGGACATGGATGAGAGAGAATAGCAAAATTGTGTAGCAACAATGTCACTGAACTGAGATCAGGACATAAAATAATGAGCAGACAAAATACTTACACTTTGTTCCAGAACAAACATTAATTCAATTAAAAGTAATTGAACAATTTTGATTGGAATGTTCAGTGACTTAACACCTTGGTCTAATTCTGCCGTCTTTATGCAATGCCAAATTCCCTTTGATTTCACTGGGATTTGCGCATATGTAAGGATTGCAGAATCAGATTCACTGTTATAAATGAAAGGTCTCAGAAAAGAAAGGCTTCAAGGATACAGACCAGTCTCTCTGCGGGTGTAATTCCATTAACTTCAATGGAATTATATTAGCACCAAAGCTTGTTATTACTACAGAAGCTAGAATTTATTAAGCTTCTGTTAAGTGTGGTGGTGACTATATAACCAATACAGGAAAGCTGTGGATGTTCCCTAGAACACATTAACATATATGAATATATATTAGCAACAAGACTGATCGGCAAAAGTAATTTCTTTCTTGGACAACTTATGCTTCCAAAAAGTCTTCCCTCTTACATAACTTTGCCTTGGTGTCCCTTTTCTCAGATTATTTATAACTTTGAAGGCCCCTAAAGTTATGATACTTCATGAGGATCTCACAGGTTATCTGAGCTGTACACCCCTGCTCTTTGAACCATTTCAAATAAACATCTGACTGAGAGCTCTTGGCTACCTGCCAGTTTACTCATTTCTTCTTATGTAGGTGCCAGGAAGAGTAATTCAGCTAAAATGACACACCTCAAAGATAAAGAAATCTTTTGTAATTGTTTCCATGATGTGAAAGTGGACAATAGGGTTAGATGAAACAGCAAGTGTTTTCAGCAAATGTATCCAGAAAGCATGCCCTGGGACGAGGGCTGATATATTTATTGACCAGTTTATTGATATTTCTTTTTCTTTCTAATACATATACATGTATTACAGAGTTTAATAAGATTATTCTTATGCAGGTTTGTGGGACTGAGGAAAATTCTACTCAATGCTTGTCAGAAATCTTCAGCACTTCCGTTGTCTCCAATCTGGGTTTTTTTAATTTTAGATAATGTATAGGGGAGAGTCAAAAATATCAAACTGGATTATCAAAATTGATTTTACAAAAGTGAGAACAGGCAGGAGTGTCTGTATTTGTTATAATGAAATACAAATAGGATGAAAACCCTTCATATTTTCCTGCAGGGCCTTTTCCTTTACTCTCTTATCCCTACTATACACTTTCTGTACAGTCCTGCTCTGCTGGTGCTCCTCCAGGTTATGAAAGGGAGAAACCAATGCTTCTCACTTAGCTTTTCCATTGCATCAGCTCAAGATTTGTAAGAGCCCTTTCTCATCATACATATCTTGCCTACACTACAGTTAGGTGGTTGTAAGGCAGCTTACATCGACCTAATTATGTCAGTGTGCACCCTACAGCCTTGCTCCTGCTGATGTAAGTGCCCTGCTACACCCACATAATAACTTCACCTCCACGAGCGGCGTAGGGCTCATGATGGGGTAGTTCAGGCCAGCCCTAGACCAAATGGTGGCCCCCCCCCCATTTGTTTAACTTTTGAATACCTTGTTTTTATTGCAGTTGTAGCCCATTTCACAGAATACCTGAAACATTTTACTTCAACCATTCTATTTTCCTTTTTGTCGCTAACAACAAAAACAACATCGCGAGCCTGGCACCCCCTCGAGCTTGGTATCCCAGCCGGTCACCTGGGCCGTCTGCCCCAAATCCGACCCTGGTTAGGGCGATGTAGTGTCCGTGTTTGTAGACACTGTGGGTGACTTATCTCAGCTTTTGGCTGTCACTCTTGTCAATTTCACGGTGGAGCTGCTCACTGGTGGGAATGTCATCCCTGATGGGTGGGAGGCTACTGCTCAGGGGCTCCCTGCACCCGGCTCCCCACTGTGCTGCTGCCTGGGCTCCCTGTTCCCAGCAGGGCTATGCCCGCCTGTCTCCCCAAAAGCCCAGATGGCAGCCATGCTACTGGAGCTGTGCAGAGCTGAGAGCCTGGGCTCTGAGCTCTGCACATTGCCCCTCTTAACTCTGTGGAAGGGCTTCTGGTGAGGACATGCACCACTGACAGAAGGAGGGCAGTGTGGACATGAACCACTGCACTATGTACAGTGGTGGCTATAAGCCAACCTAACATAGTCGACTTTAGTTTGTAGTGTAAACATGCCCTCAACCTGCAGAAAAGATACTGCTATCCCATCTCTGGGTTTTGCATGCCCTTTCACAGATCAAAGGAGCTATAAAGCAGACTCAGTCACTTGACAGTGTCACGCCTACAATGTGTAGTGAAGTGGAGCCTTCTTAAAACTAATGGACTCTTTAATTTCAAGGGTGTTTTGTTTAGCGTGATCTCCAGGGTCAGTTTAATGTTTTTTAAAAGTTTTTTTTTTTTTTTAAAGGGCCAGTGGGGGTTACTTTTACTCCTGTCTGGCGCCCCAGCTGTGCCATAGCATGAGGCAGCAGTTTCTCATGCAGATTGACACTTCAAGTAATAATAAAAGCATCCCTCTAGATAGCACCTTTCTTACGCAGCTGCTGCACAGCTGATTCCTCCGCACCTCCCAGCAGAGGCAGCCACCTCTGGGCGTGGAAGGCGGCAGCTGCTCAGGGGTATTGAGGACAGGTGGTTTAGGGCAGGAAGTGAAGAAGAATCCGTGCCCTGGGGACATCACAGAGGTTGTCTGGCGGGGTGTAGGGACCCCAGCTGGCATTAGACCAGGCCTCACCAGCACAGAGTGTGGGGAAGCATCTAGGGCTGCAGCATGCCCACCTCCTGCTTTGCCTTGCCTGAGCGGGTCCCGCCAGGGGCAGCGCCCCATGAGGTGCCCCAGGAAGGGTCACTGCAGCCAGGGAGGGGGGCCGCAGGCTGTCATTGACCGTGGGGGGGGAGGAGCCACGAGCCTTTGCAGGGCAAGGGCCCCTGTCGGAGCCTTCCCCCGCCTTGCTGCTCTCACGGCCCCGCCCATGCAGGGCTAACGGACAGCGCGCCACGGCCCCGCCCCCCGCTCGAGCGCTGCTGATAGGGCGGGAACCGCAGCTAGGCTCTGCCCCCTCCCTGGCTCACTCCCTCCCCTTCCGCTCGGGACGGGGGCGGGGCTGCAGCGCTCGGTCTTCGCTGGCGGCACTTCCGTCCCTCTGCTCTGTCTGATGGGGCAGCCAGCTGCCGCCGCCGCCCCGCCAGCGGGGCCTGCCGTCCCCACATCGCCGCAGAGCGCCGACGGGCCCGCGGGGAGGTAAGGGCGGGGCTACGCGGAGGAAGAATGGAGGGGTCGGCTCGGCTCGGCTCGGCTCGGCTCCGGGGGGGTTGAGGAGGGTTGCGCTGGGACGGGGCTTGGCTCGGCTCCGGGAGGGCTGGCCTGGGGAGGGGGCTTCGCTGGGGGAGGATGGTGGAGGAGGGCTGGCCTGGGGGAAGGGGCTTCTCTCGGGGGGGAGTCTGAATCAGTTAGTCATCCCTTGGGGGGGGGGGGGAGTCTCTTCCCTCCATCTTCTCACCTGTGTGTGGTAGATGCCTGCTGCTCTCCTGTGCTCTGTGCTGGGGACAGGTTTCTCTGTATTTATTCACTTAATGTACAAGCCACGTTCCCCCCCAGCAGCACAGCGCTTGGCCCCTTAGTCTCCGTGTGAAACCCCCTCTCTGGGAGCGATGTGGTCACTATTCGCAGGCTGTTGATCTGGCTGAGATTGTGTGTGTAGGATCAGATTAACACCCGGTACTTCCCCTCTCTGCGGTGGGGCGATATGAATTTGGTGGTGTAATATTATAGTCCTTATTGCCCAATACTATGACCCTAAGAACAAAAATTTAAAACGCAATCCCGGACACTTGAAAAATAATTACAAAATTCAAACCAATAAAAATTAATTTCTCTGTTTACCGTGTATGGTCATGTATTTTTAATTAAAAATGGCAAAATATTTTTAAATGAAATATCTGTTTTGGAGTGTGCCTATTTTAGGATACATAGTACAGTTGTGTGGAGGTTTGTTGGTCTGTTGCACTTTTTGTTGCCTTCTTTGCATGCAGATCCACATGGATAATCTATTGTGAATAAGATGCAGGAGATGCTATATCCACAAAAGATTTGGTTTCAAGGTCAGAGTTTCATTGCATACTAAGTGCAGCCAGTTTATCCATTGGTGTAGCACCAAAGTTTTGACAAACTTTTAAATATTTTTTTAAAAATTGAAAAAAAAAGTCTGTCAAGGAAATTCCAAATTAGTTGCACAAGTTATTTGTAACATATGCTGCTTTGTGTACAAGAGGAAGATTGTCATAGCAATCTTAACTTTAAATGTTCCTAGTTTTTGGTGACTTGTCATGTTAATTTTATTTTAAATTACTTTGTTCCAGTTTTATGTTAACACTGGTCAGAAGGAAAAATCTTTCCTGGAAAATTTTGATATATATTTACCACAGAGGTGGCAAAATCTTTAATTAACTGACTTGTGTCATACATACATGCAAACAAACGTGAATGTTTGACAGTTATGATGCTACAGTCAATAGGAATCCTTAGACTTTATAAAGATAGCTGACCTAATTTGGTTTTATTATTGTCACTGGGCTTCTTTATATCAAATTATTTCTAATGAAAAAGAAGTATCATTCTGATAACATAGGATGTCATTATTTGCATGACCAAGAATAATTACTGTGATGATGTGATATTCCAATTTTTTCTGAAAACACTGTTAGTTGGTACCAGTTGGGTTCTCCTTTCACATACTTAAGAGAAAATTAAAAAATTGGAACAGCTTGGTCCTTTCATCTGAAGGTCATGTTTGAATAACATAGCAAGAAAGATGCTGTGGAGAAGCTTGTGCTAATTCTGCCTATACTGTTTTGGTTCTGTGATTAAATGGAGGAGTTGAGTTTCCTTTGAAGTCATGTACAAGCATCTTAATTTGCTAATTTCTAACTCTTGAAATTGTATCTCAAAAGTGGCTATTTTTTCCCAACTTTATAAACAAATGGAAGAAAAAGCCACTGTTAGAGGGAGCCTTAGTGTCCCATCTCCCTCTTTTATTGTTTTACAAATAGTTAAGCCAATTTTAAATTTTTTTAATTCCTGCTTATAAATTTCAGAAAATTAGCAACTCACTCATGCTCAGCTTTGCTAAAAGCTATCTGCTAAATTCTCGGACGATTCGATCTGCACTGAGTGTACTCAATACCCACAGAGCTCCTTCGTGTAGCTAGATGGCACATGCACGGCCCCCTTGTATCAAGCATGGTCCAACCCTGGGTGGCAAGAGCTGAACAGAGCTTTTCTTAGTCTTGCTCCTCACAGTAGGCAGGGCCTGCTGTAGTGACAAGCACAAAATCTGAGAGTAAGGAGCTTCATTTGCTCTCATTAACACCCTCCTTCATCCCCCAAGTTCCTAGAAATGTGGAGGAGGAAGCAGCCAGACTCAGGAGAAGAACATGGAAAGGAGGTGGGGGAGGGGGGTACTGGTGACAATAGGAGGGGGCAGGAGCGAAGCAGGGAGAAGAGCATACAGAGCCGGAGGGAGGAGCAAAGGATGAGAGAGGACAGAGGAAGGAATCAGGAGGAAGGTGGAATAGGAGTAGCAGAGAAACAGGGGTAGGAAGGGAACTGGAGATATGATCTGAGGATGGGGGTAGGAGCCAGGGTGAAAAGGAGAATAGAAACCGAAGATGGGGCAGGGGCAGAAGGATTCATGATTATGTAACTAGAGTACACTCCCTTCCAGAACCTGGAATTATAAGCCCAAGATTCCAGAGTCTCAACGCTGCTTCTGCTGTCTAACGGATAGCTGTGAAGCACACTGGCAAAATGCTTCATTCCCCTATAGAGGCTGGTCCACCTGGGGGATAACAGCCTGTTCCTTACCAGTTACTCCATAGCTCAAGTACTAGAGGTCTGTGCTCTGAATCTAAAGGTCCCAACCCTACTGATGAGCCACAGGGAGATCAATGTAGTTCTACATGATGGAATATTGTGTGTGTGTGTGTGTGTGTGTGTGTGTGTGTGTGTGTGTGTGTGTGTGTGTGTGTGTGTGTGTGTGTGTTTTTAAAAGCGTAGGAAATTACACTGAAAAACTTACACTTTTGTTTTCTTATGTCTGAGAATATAGTGAATGGTCTTCTGACTTTGACAACTTCTTAAAATCCTGTTCAAAAACAGGATGAAAACGCTGCTGTTCTTGTTTGTCCATAGGTTACAGGTAGATCTTTTATTTATCCTCATAAGCATGTACTCCCTTAGGACAGTTTAGGTGCTGGCAGAATGAATGGACAAATATTAAATTTGCTTAAGATTCTAACAAAGTTGTTTTCTCCTTTATATGTGCTCAGTTTGATTTATTTTCTTTCCAGCCTTTTAAAGGACCCTCTGCATTTGGGTGTGACAATCTTTTTCTTATTTGACACAGATCAGTGTCTATTTGTTTACATGCCGACATTCATATTAGAATTCCTTTATGTGCAGCTCTTTCTCAATTCATAATTATCATTGACAGCATTATGTGAAATTCATACATCTGAAGCTGATTCTGAAATTCTCTTACGTATGTGGGCCTTGACCCTGCCCTGAGGACTGCACAGGTGAACCTCATTGAAGTTAGTGGCTGCTGTGAGCCACTGCCTGGGTCAGATAGTGTAAGGGACTTTTTCACTTATTATGCTAATGCCACATAATCTGGGTAGCACACATTTTCCAGTTGGCTAACAATGTTTTGGGGTAGGAAGTGAAGAACAGTGAGACTTCAGGAGAATGAAATAGTCTCAACATGTGAAAAAATTGTAGCAACAGTATTCACATGTTGAGACTATTCACCTCTGCTCTTGCAAAAAATGACATGTGATCTTAGGTCACACGTAAGTGGTTAGGATCTCTGTTCTACTTCTCTGAAAGATGGTACCTTCTGCACAGGATAACCATTGTACCTAGCAAAATAATTAGCTCCAGTGAAGCACCAAGTTATGTTTACAGGAATAAATACAAGTTATAACTGGTTCCTAAAAATCTGCCCTTTGGATACACAAGTAGCTACAATAGTTGGTATGTATTTTCCTACTAGCAGGGAACATCTCCAAAGGAATTGCTTCATTCTGCTCAGTATGGAATATGTATTTTTAAAAATTACCTAAACTGTTCTCCATATTTAATTATCTTGGAGTCCTTGTAGCAGGGTAGATTGATTTAAAACAAGGTGATTTAAATAAATAAATCATGAATTTAAATCACCAAGAGAAAATCATTGATTTAAACCAAGATTCCCACTGATACTTCACATATTTCTTCAATGCTGCAAATCTGATCACTAAAACATGTTAATTTATAACTCAATACAGCATTTTACAACAGCTCGGAGGGTATATTTTGTGTAATTTTTTAGATAACTTGATTTTTATTAATTTAGGAAATACATAATATTCATTACCTGTGTCAAGTTGCAAATGCAGCAGCAGTACATTAGGAATGGTAAGAACTAAATCACACACACACAAACACAATAGCACTTATATTTTATTAAACTAAATCTTAAATGTTACATAAATATTTTACATGTCAATTGCAGTAGTCTCTTGAGTTGCCGGCTGATGGCTGTCCTTAAACTTTTTTAATTTTCAAATTTTATTAACTCTAACAGACAAGTCATCACAACACTAAACGTATGCTGTCATTAAAACTTCTACAACTAGCTCTCATCTTTCCCACTCCCATTCAGAGTGAAACAGAAATGAGTTTTCCTGCTTTTTCAACTCCCAGTCGATTTCTTAGCTTTGAGTGAATAATACCAAATGATGAAAATATTCTCTCTGTGCCTGCAGTGGAAGCTACTGCAGTGAAAAGTTGGCTTAGCAACTGAAGGATCTCTGTTTCTAGGTGCCTGACTAATGATTTCCACCAATTCAGGAGAGTGACTTTGTTCAAAACATCAGTAAACATGTCCTGTTTAAATGGTTCCGCTCCAACCCTGAAATTTATTATGCCTGGCATAACTGAGGAGTGATTTTTGAGATGCCCTTGCCACGGCAGCATAATCTTCTTCAGAAGTTAGGCATCTACCTGTATATCTGGGGTTGAGAATGTTAGCAAGAAAATTAAATGAAGTTAGTGCTTGCTCCATTTGTTTCTTTATTGCCTGCAGTTTAACTTTCTGGTGAGGTATTTCTTCAATGTCTCGAAGTGCCTTCCAAATTTCAACAGCATCAGCAATGCAGCAACAATTTCTCTGAAGTTTGTTTAAGGCTATGGAGATATTCTACATTCCTCTTTAATCCAATGTTAGATACTTTAGATGAGATATTTCCATCTATTTTATCACGGTTTTTGTCACAAAGTTTTATGAGAACAGGCCAGTTCTTAATAAATTTGTTCAAAACAATCAACCACAGAATTCCATTGAACATCTTGAGGGAGAATTAGTTTGGATCCTCCTGCTCTCTTCAGTGAAGCTGAAGCAAAATGGTTGTTACAGAAGTATTTCGCGACTTCAGTGACATTTTCTTTTATTCCTGGAGAAGATGTACTTAAGACTTTGGCTAAAAGATGCATTAAATGGGCACTGCAGCCATATATTAAGGAGCATCCTTTCGTTTCTTCTTCTAAGTATCTTCTCATCTTTGCCACATTAGCAGCATTGTCTGTAACAAAACTGTGCACGTGACAATTGAATTTTTGTTCACAGTTGATTACAGCTTTCACTGCTACTTGTTTTAAATATTCTGTTGTGTGGGCATTTCCCGATGTATCTGTTGTTTCTGAAAGATATGCAACCCTATCTTCTGTTGTCTCACAGGCTCATATTACTGGATCATTGTGTACATTGCTCCATCCATCAAGGCTTACACTGGCAAATTTCCCCTCAGTGTTTCTTGCATGGTGTTCCAGTTCCTTCTCATACACTATCTAGCAACCTTCCACCAATGTCTGCTCTACCCGATAGAGTGTAGCCTGGTCGTAAGGACTCAAATATGTCAATGAAGTGTTGATTGTTAACAATGCGCAAAGGAGAATTTGTGGCATAAATGAACCGAGCAATCTTTTAATCTATGGTGTCTTGTTGGTATTTGCTGGTCCTTACTACAAACCCATCCATGGTGGTGGGTTTACTGATTGAAACGATGATTGAAATCTTTTGCTTGCTACTGATTCTGTTTTCTGAAATACTTTTAGTTGCAGCGCTGCTGCTAAAAGTACCAACGGATGACTCTGAAGTTGTTGCAGCTAGACAGTGAAAGTCAAAATTTCTTATGCTTAAATGGGATCCTGAAACAAAATTCAAAAATGATTTTGAATAGTCATTCTTCTCAGTTCTTCTCACTATTATTCAGTTACTCATTTACATTTTTTCAGCAAGGATGCAGATCCGATTCCAAATTACCAATAAAGCTAAGAGTGACGGCACTGAGAGTGCACTTAATTTTGGAGTAAGCCCCATAGAACTCACTGGCACTTCTGTTTTTTTGAGAGAACAAGTATAGGATGGGGTTCCTTTGGGAAAGCTGAGTTATGCTGAAGTAAAATAGGGAATAGATTTATGGTATCACTATTATGGTCTGTGGCCATGATGTTCCAAAATAAGGGGCATGTATTATGTAAAATAAAATAAGGAAATGCAGGTCCTAGTTGCAAGAATGAAACATCATAATAAGAAATGCTTATTGGGGGAAAATGTTGATGAAGATGTGGATATGTCTGAAGAACAATGTGGATCAACTGGTTAGTAACTTAAATAATTCACTTGGCAATGCATCTTTCTTCAAGACTCTCTCTGCACCTTTTAGTATAAATGTGATTTAACCAGTAAATTCCCAAGCTGTTGGCTATGTTGGATGTTGCTAGGAAAAAAAAGTTTTAGCTTAGCTAATCTTTATATCTTGTTTAATTAGGTAACTAGGTTTAGAATCTATCACCCAAGTATACGGCACAGAAAGCTGCAGTAAGAGAAATCCAGAGTTGCCAGTTGCCACTGGGTGTCGTCATCTTGCACTGCTTACATATGACATGTTTTCCTTTTTTATCCAGGGAAGGAATTTCTTCAAAATATTGGTAGGCAGACAGGGTCCTCTAAAAAATCATTCTGACCTTTTGGTCATGAGCTGTCTGCCACTTCACAGAGTACCATCTGTCCCCACCCCAATTTTTCCAGCCACCTGTTCCGCTTCCTAAGTGCTGGGACTCACCTCACTATGGATCAGTGGGTCCTAAGCATGTTGAAAGTGGGATACACCCTTCAATTTATTTCCCCCCCCTTTCCCATCTTCTCTGTCGGTCTTCAGGGACTACTGTCACGAGAGCATGTTACTTCGGGAAGTCCAGTTTTTCCTTCCTGTATGGCCCTCATGAGGAGTTTCCTTGTCATTCAGAGGGAAAGGATTTTATTCCCAATACTTTCATCTGTCATCCCTTCCTTAGATCCCAGGAATTGGTATGCTGCTCTCAAAAGGCACTTATTTTCACGTGGCGATTCACCAAAGCCACCGAAAGATTCTCAGATTTGTGGTCAATGAATCCCCACTACCAATTCGCAGTACTGCCTTTTGGACTATCAACAGCCCCTTGTGTATTCACATAGTGCACGGCTGTGGTAGCAGCATTCATATGAAGGTTTGGTGTCCATGCTTACCCAGACGACTGGCCAGTAAGAGACCAATCCAGGTCTCAGGTACTCTCCAGTGTAGCTAACGTTCAGTCCACTTTCGAAGTCGTGGGACTCCTGATCACTACTGAGAAATCTCTCCTGACTTCAGTTCAAAGAATATTATTTATTGGGGGCGGTCCTGTCTTCTATAAAGTCCAAGGCTTTTCTGCTGGAGCCAATATTCCAAACAACGCAGGTTATTGTTCTAGATCTAAAGGCATACCCTGTCACTATGGTTCGAAACTGCTCAAACTTCTGGGACACATGGTGGCATGCACTTACATGGTGCAGCATGCCAGGTTGCACCTCAGAACTATAGGGTTGGCTGGCCTCAATGTATTCACCATCCTGTTGTCATATGGACATGGTGATTTTAAGTACCTACTCAGGTCTTGTCCTCCCTGGACTGATGGGTAAAACCTGCAAATGTTTGAGGGAGTTCCCTTTGCCCTTCTACAACAATCACTCCCTCTAGTCACAGATGCATCAGATCTGGGTTGGGGACCTCACTTAGGTTCTCTTCAGACTCTGTGTCTTTTGTCTCCCCAGGATCTAAGTCTCCATATACATATCAGGGAGCATCAGACCATCCGTTAGGCTTGCATGGCATTCTTTCTGCATATCAAGGGGCAGAATTTGTTGGTGCTCATAGATGACATAGCAGCCATGTTCTGTGTAAACAATGGGGGGGGGCCTGAACAACAAAACTGTGTCAGGAGATAATCCTCCTTTGGAATTTCTGCATCACCAGTTCCATCAACCTGAAAGCTGCTTACCTTCCTGGAGTTCAAAACACTCTGGTAGACCTCCTGAGCAGGTCATTCACAGGTCATCTCTTCACCCAGATGTGTCCAAGTCCATTTTCCAGTTATGGGGGACTCCCCAAGTGGATCTTTTTGCAACAAGAGCAGAAAAAAAGTCATCTTATTTAGTTCCTGAATAGGTTGCAGCTTGGGTTCTCCGACAGAGGCTTTCCTCTTACCCTGATCAAAAAGCCTGCTGTATGCCTTCCTTCCAGTTCTACTCCCTGCCAAAGTCTTGTCCAAAGTCAGGCAAGATTCCAGTCACCTTATACAAATAACCCCTGCATGGGCCCATCAATATTTGTTTTTTGACTCTACTAGCCCTATTGATCTGCCGTCACTCCTGAGAGATGTAGCTGTGATCTCCCAAGATCATGGCTGCCTTTTCATCCCAAACTCCAGGCCCTCTGGAGTTTGCCCTGGCAAAGTGGATACCTAATGGTTTACAACCTCAGTGTGAGATTACTCTAAGGGAGTGCAGGATGTTCTGCTAATTAGTAGGTAGCCTTCAACTAGGTCTGCTTACCTTGCTAAATGGAAGGACCTCTTTTGGTTCATAAGAGGCATCCCTTAAACTCAGGCTCCGATTTACTAATCTTGCTTCTGAAACAACAAAGGTTAGCTCTTAGTTCCATCAGAGTCCATCTGGTGGCTCTCTTGGCTTTTCACCCTCCTGTGCATAACCAATCTATTTTTTTCAAACCCTGTGTCTATCTGATTTCTAAAGGGTTTGCGCAGATTATGCCCACAGGTTCACAGCCTGGTTCCCCAGTGGAATTCAAATTTAGTTCTATCAAAGTTGATGGCCCCCTGCCTTTGAGCTGCTAGTAACTTGTTCTCTGTTACACCTGTCTATGAAGATGGCTTTCTTGATTGCTATAACATCAGCCATGAGATGGTTGCTGCAAGCTTTAGTAGCAGAGCTTCCTATACCTTTATCTTTATGGAGAAGGTTTTCCTTTGACCTCACCCAAAATTCCTGACTACTGGGTTCTGGTTTTCACACTAATCAAGCAATTTATTTACCAACTTTCTTTCCAAACCTCATTCAAATAAATGGGAAGAAAAGCTCCGTACTCTAAATGTTAGTTTTGGCTTTTTACCTGGACTGGACTAAGCCTTTGTTGTTGTTTTCAAACAGAGTAAATGGCCACTCAGTATACACCCAGAGAATCTCTTCCTGGTTTTCTGACTGTATTGGTTTGTACTACCAATTAGCTGATATTGCACCTCCAAGTAAAGTGGTAGCTCACTCAACCAAGTCACAGGTGGCTTCCACAGTTTTTGTGGTTTTTGTGTGCCCATCCTGGATATTTGTAAGACAGCAACCTGTTGTTCAGTCTGTACCTTTGCCTCTCACTATGCCATCTCTCATCTATCTAGAGACTGTCAGATTTGGATGGGTGTCCTACAATCCCTGTTCAAGTAGACACCAAGCCCACCTCCAATTCAAACAGCTTGTGAGTCACCTACAGAGGAATGAACATGTACAATCATTTGAAAAAGAAAAATCGGTTACCTACCTTTCCATATTTGTAGTTCTTAAAGATTTGTTGCACATGTCCCTTCTACAATCTGCCCTCCTTCCCCTCTCTCTCAGATCTTTTCCAGTAGGAAGGAATTGTGGGAGGCTGGGGCAGCGTGGCCCTTTATACCTGCATGCAGTGGCACAAGGCACTGGAGGGTCGCCCCGATGGGTACTGCTGAGGAAAAAACCAACAACTGTGTGTGAGGGGCGCACACACCTATAGTGGAATGGACATGTGCAACTCATCTCAAAGAACAGCAGTTACAGAAAAGTAGTTACCTTAAGTAATTTTTTTTTTTTTTGAAGTATGAATATAATTATTTGGCACTTAGGTAGTGCTTTAAATGACTAAGTGTTTGTACAAACATTAATAGAATGGTACAATACAATTCAAACACATACATGTCAGTTACACTCTGACAAGGGAAGTAGGGTACTCAGTTGGTTTCGAAGTCATTTGTCACTGCTTGTGCCTCCAGTTATACCTAAATGAAAAGTGTTGTCTTAGTTGGTTTATAGGTTAGAGGTCAAGCATTTCAGTGATCAAATGAGCACTGGCCAACCCATGTAATTTAACAAGGTGTAAAAATAAAGTAGAGGTTAGTATGCTATTCAGCTTATGCAAAACATACTCACTTTCTGCTGGTTGTGAAGCCAACTTACATTGCTTTGAGTAATTTTTTAATACTTTCTTGTCCATTTTATGTACAGACATTACCAACTAAAGAAGCTTTCTTTAAACATAATTGAACTTTGGAATTAGCGGTATAACTCCTCTGTAAAACATCAAGTAGTTTAGGAAGTAAAATCTATTGAAAACTCATTTATTTTCAGCACTGAAACTTTTTGAAGAGTAGTGCAAAAAAGGCAATTTCTCCTTTCTAGTTCAAAATTTAGGGCACAAGGTGGGTTACTACATTAGATACAAGGTCACTTAGCTTTTTTTCATAAAGTGTATATATAAAGTACTGCTTGCTTAGCATAACCTAAATCAGTGTTGCTGACAATGCCATTGACTGTCAGATCAGCAGTTTTGTAGTAACTGTACAATAGCAAGGTTTTACTAAGAAAATAAGGGTGTAACTTATAATTTTGTTATGCACAAGAGCATGTGCTTCCCCTTTCCAGTTTGTGTCCACCACCAGATGCTTGATCATGCTCATACGTACAGTGGCACACATTGTTTGATAAAATTAAAATCGGCTATTGACTGTGCAAGCACAATAGGTTGGGATTTTTACAATATACTGTATGTGGTGACATTTGGAAGGCAAAGTCCGGGTAAGCTCAATGTTTAATGCCAAGGAGATCCATTCTCTGTGCAGTTAAACAGTAGAAAATTCTTTAGGTGCCTGCTATAGTCTAACCAATATATTAAGGAGTTCCCTTGAAGGATTCCCCATTAATTAGTCAGTTTTTGGTGGGAAGGAGATAAGAATGAAAAGGAAAACACATGTACACACACATTCCCGGTCAGAGATGCTTTCTATCGGTGAAGGGAGAAGAGTAAAACTCATTAATTCCTTCAGGAATCATATTGCAGACCTGATTTTCTTGGGGAGCACACAAATAACATGGTGATAGGATTTTCTGTATTACTTAAGATTTTCAGTTTCAGACATAAGTTGAAGTCTGCCTTGCCTTAATTACATTTTAGTATTATGTACATCAAATAGAGTTCAAGAGAAGGCCAGGAATTTTTCCTGGATTACTTTTTACACTATACTTGCATATCAGAAAAATCATTCCATCTTTGCAAAAGCTTTAAAATGTTACTCGTTAGTTTAACACTCAAATGGATCATGATATAAAGAACCTGATTTTTTGAGTGAGGAATAAAACTATGAAAATCAGTAGGAGTGGGTTAAAGAAGAGTTTGAGCCTTACAGGGTGGATTTAAATAATTAATGCTTTCTGCTTGGTGATTTAAATCATTATTAAAACTTATTTAAATCATTGATATTAATCTTGTTTTGCATTTGTATTTTTTAGTTATTTTCTAAAAGGTTGATTCTCATTGTTTGGTATCAATTAAAACGTGTTGATTTGCACCTAAAGGAGCCTTTATGCTAAAGTTGGTACTTGTTAACTAGGAGGATAGGCTATATTTATTTAAGTGAGATAATTGCTTGATACATTTATTCAGATTATTTTTTCCATTTTGTTAGAAAATAGTGTTTGTTGCATTTCTTATTTACTAGTGTGTTTTACTTATGATTTGTGTCAATCTGTGCTTGGAATTTGAAATTTAAATTAAAAATCTACAAAAATAACTAATTAAAACATTTTAAACTAAAACTACCCTAAATTGTGCTGGATACATTATAAAAGGTTTATCAAAACACAGTTTTCATTTAAAATCAACTGATGTATTAAACAAAGGAATTAGTTAATGAATTGGACAGATTGTTTCTAGTCGTCATGTCCTTCAAGACTTTAGAACTAGTAGAGCTCATTATCTGGCACCTAATTTTTATTAATAGATTGGAAGAGGAAAACAAGTTTTCCTGCTTTTTAACTTCCAATTGGATTCTTAACTTTCAGTTGATTACTTATTGAACAGAACTAGTTGAACAAACTGAAATGAAAGGCTGTCAAAAGCTGGTTTAGCACTTCAGTCAGTTCTGGTTCCAGGTGCTTAGGTAATAACTTCCCCCAGTTCAGTGGTTTGACTTTTTAAAACTTGAACAACAAACATGTCCTGCTTATTTCTATTTGTTTAATGAAAATGATCTTAATAGATTGATGTAAATTTAGACTTTAACATAAGTTTTCATAATTTCAGATTAAATTGTAAATAGTTTTAAATTAAATATTTTTCTTTCTAAAAATTTTAAAAATCTTATTTTTTTTTTAAATAAAAACAGGGCTCCAGGATGGATAAATATCCATGACTAATTGTTATCTATTGTCATTCTGAAGCTTTCCTTGCAAATTTAGTCTTTTTAAAAATATTTATTAACATGAATTTAGAAAGTGTCTAAGGATCTAGCTACCAAAATCAGGTTTATATATAAATCCAATTTGCTTCATAAATATGGGATTAAGTAAATTTCCCTTCTCTCTCTCTTTCCTCTGCTGTCTTCTATTGTATTGCCTTTACTTATCTGTTTTGTATTGTAAATATTTGTACATTGTTTTTCCATTGTGTATGAGGACTGGATTGATATCCAAAACTAGTCTTGTGTGGAATATGCTGCCTTTGTTCACTCTGCTTGCTATTAGGCTCTAAACTGTTGAAGTTGATGTTCTGGATGCAGAACTTCTTTATATGCTCTTCGGTGTGTGCGTGAACATGTAGGCTGTCAGGAATAGCAAAAACATTATTGGAAACAATCACTCTTTAAATAGTTTTTCAAACTTTTTTCTTGTGAAAGCTTACTGCAGGGGAGGAGGCTAGGTAATGGAATATAGAGGCTTTTCACCGCTGGTTTTTGGAATCCAGACTGTATCCGTAGTGATAAAAAATTATTGCCATATGCTGGTTGTTAGGCTCTTGTGAAAGCAAGTGTGGTGATTTTTGGCTCAGCTCCTTGCATATAAGTGTCGAAGTTAGAGACTGTCACAACCACTTAATTGGCCATTTTGTTGGTGGACTGAGCAGAGTGGCAGTTATTGAATGCTCAGGCAAAATGAGTGCATCTCTCAGGACAGATTGAGGCATGAGAGCAAGGGAAGCTTGTGGCTGATGCCGACCATTGTGTGGCTAGAGGAATTGTGCCGTCAGGGTTTCCAATCGGGCAATTTTCATTAAGCTACAAATTCACAATTTAAATTATTGTAAAAATAAAAGATGTGGATGACCAAATTCTTGGCAGTTGGATATTGACATTTTTTTTACTTTGGATTCCAGAAGCTAGAAGTAGGCTATATTACATTAGCAGAATTATTTTTATTGTGCATACTAAAATGGCTTTGTGAATAATAAATCAAAAGGGGAAAAGGAGCTTTTTTCATTCAAACAAACAAACTGGGCAAGATAACTGAACCAAAATTAACTGCAACTGTTGAAATTGGGTAAAAGCTGTAGGGGGAAAAAATATTAATTCCACATCATCACATAAGGATTTGTTTCTCTAGCCGTTTTTTATCTTCCTATACCCTGGCTCAGTTTTCCCTTCTCCTATGCATTTGAAATTAGTAAGTAGCTCCTATCAGTTGCATCGTACTTTAGATGTAGACTTTTCCCAGGCACAGCCCTGCCAGTACTGACCTTTGATGTATCGGTGTGTGCTTGCTCAGCATTATAAAATCACTCTTATTACAAGTAGTTTGAGGGGTTACATTTGTCCTGCAACATCAGAGGGAGAGATGTTACTGTCTAGTGTTATAACATGTGGTGATAATTTTTAACTGAATTCTCTGCGATTCAGCAAAATTTTCTGAGTTCATCCTGAGGAATTGCTTTCTGACAAGGAAAATCCGTGGATTTTTGAGTGAATTCTTGGTGAGTCTAAGTTTTTACTGTTTCTCAAAGCCTCAGGCTGTACACAGTATCTGCTAGAAGAGGTATTGGAAGAAGCTACTTCAGTCCTTTACTTTCTTGTGTTGCCTCTGTGTCTGAGCAGGAACAATTAGAAGTGCAGGTTAGTGACTGATAGAAAAACAATTTGTAGGTATTAATGCAAGATGTTTTTGGTACAAAACAAAAATCCTGTAATACAGTAGTTAATTTGGAATTAGTGATCCACATAATGCAGCCTGCTGCTAATAGCTGTGTATTGAAGTAGAAAAAGTAAGGTTATTTTGATGGGAAAATATTGCAACTTCTTTATAGTGAATAAAGGCAGTGAAAGAGACTGTCAATAACTGGAATGAGCTGTTCTTATAATGATCTGTGTAAATTACTTTACTCAAATCAGTTTAAATTAGAAAAAGTTAGACCTACATTACACGGCATATAGTTAACTCTTACTATATTTAAAAAAAAAAAATGGTTTTAGGGATGTCAGATGAACTAACATATCTACCACTGATAAAGCAAACCAGAATCATAGTGCACCTATTTTAATTAATCAGTATGCAGATCAGCCTCATTACTTGATGATGTCACTCTTCAAAATGGTGTATAAAAGGTTTGAAGTACATAAATCCCATTGTTCTACCACTGGATATAGGGAGTCAAATTGCATGGCAAAAAAACTGCCAGCAATGGATTATGGATGCCCTGGCCACCATTTGAATCAAAGTATTTAATTAGGTTTGTGTCAGTATTAACTGTACGTGCAGTATTTCATTTGTGATATTATCTCTTTGCGTTAGAGATACTGTCAACTTGCAATCTAACACACAAGTAGTTTCAGATGCTACACCTGGTCAAAGAATGGTGCTTCTAGTTATATGGTCATATTTTCCTATAAAATGTTTTTCTCTCTCCTGTTGCTAAGTGAGACCCACTCAAGAAAAAGAGAAAATTGCCTGATTATACAGGGTCACAGTGCTATTAGATGCAAATCAAAAATACAGAAAATTTTGACATCTTACAGTAATCATGAATGCTGTGTGTGACAATACTAGAAATAAATTTTTCAGGAAGTAATGTGATTACGTTTACAGGGACCCTTTAAATGGAAAAATGACATGAACCAAAATCTCATGGGGAGTGTAATCCAAAGAAGTTACGTGAAAATTTGTGTTTAAGTATTCATTCCTTTTCCATTGACTGTCTCCCAGGTCACTAAATGTCAGCAGTTTAGTATTGGTTTCTTATTTGATAGAAATAGATTTAGTTTGTTGCTTCTATTTTCAAACTAAAATACATCTTGAGTTCTCTAGTACTCTGCAAATGTGTTAGATGAATAGCTTAATATATATCTCTTTGGTTTCTCCATGGTTGAGTTATTCACATTAATTTTCCCACTTTTATAGCTCTTGCTTACTCATTGATGGCACCTGTTACTTTTGTTTTTGTACAGTGTTGGGCCATGTACTGTACAGAACCTCTCAAATGCAAAGTGTACACAAGTATGTTTTAGATGAAAAGGCATACTACTGATTTTGAGAGTTCTTAAATATTTGAAAAGCTTTTTTCCTGTTTTTTTTAATCTGTTCACTTTTTCCTAGGAATTTGTGTCTGAATTTCTTTTCCTTAACTTTTTAGATTAGTTATGTGATTTGCTAGATAAGCCTTCAAAAATAAATATTTCAACTTCTTGGAGGGCTTTTACTATTTTATGTTGATAAAAGTACAGATGATGGGATAATAGTTGCTCACCTAATCAGCCAATACAGAATTACTCATTATAGAAAAATTGTGTAGTGTGATGAGTAATTAGTTCTACAGGTCAGAGGCATTGGGACATCTACGTTTCCTTTGAGTAATATTCCATAGTCCAAAAAGATCTCGGTGATTACTGGAAATTTTCTCAACAGCATAAATCTTCTTTTCCTTTTTGTAATATCATTAACGCAGTACTGCATCATTTTTTAAAAGAAGATTTGGATTCTTTTGGAGCTAGATGTAACACATTTCACAGCAATATTTAAGATAATTGAACATAAATGATTGTTGCAGCAATATAAAACAATTTGACGTTTCTGTCACTTTGTTACTGTAGTTGAAATGGATAAATTAAAATGTGCTTACTCTGAATGTGCAAAATATTAGCATGAGGCATCCTTAGGCATTATAGATATTTAGCCTTATCCTTGTTGATAGCTCTTATGCCCTATATATTATATAATTACAGTATATATCTTCTCCATGAAACAGTGAAATATGTTGATACAGAGGCTCTCTCTTTATGTTGCAATAGGATGCTCCAAGAATTGTGGATTTCTTCTTGGAAATGGCAGTTCATAGCTGTGAACAGCTGGACAGAAAATGAAGTTTTTTCTGGTCGAGATGCTCTGTTATCGACAAGGAAAAATACCCTGTCACATTCTTGTTACATAAAATGTTGAAATGAGACTTTTCTTTCAATCAAGTTTAAGGGAGAGGAATAAACGTCAAGAACAATCTTGTGAAAGTAGGAATGATCTGGAATCTCCGGGGAGAAACTGAGCTCAAGTGATCTTAATCAGTGCTGTCAGGCATTGGGGGAGTTCTGAGATACAGGCAGTAGTGGCAGACAATGAAAAAGGAAAGTAGCTTAGATAGTGCAGTGGGTTAACAGTGGTATATAGTTTGAGATATCTGTGTTCACCTCTGAAAGGGGCATAAATTAAAGCCAGCTGATCTCATCCTATTTTCTGTCTGTACATCACAAGCAGAATGTGACTGGACACTGCACTGTCTTAATGAGTCAGATCAGGACTGAAATAACTCTGTTACAGGACAGGACTGAGAAGTCAATGGTAAAGTTGTGTCAGGAAGTTTGCATTGTGTCTGCCTATGTTTTTACCTGGCTTACAAGTTGCACCCTGCAGAAGAGTGCAGTGATGAAATAGGTATCTAAACAGAAAAGTTTTTGCCATTGGAAAACAAATCAAACAAACTGACTGATGCCCTTATGTAAGAACTAAATTATGCTTTAGAATACAGAAAGGATTAAGGAATCTGATTAAGGAATAATTATCTTCTGCTTAGCAGTAGTTCAGTACAACCTGTTGTGTTTGTGATTTTAGTTAACTTTTTTGAATAGTTAGAATTCTACAAAATACCTCAAGGATTCAGGAAATGAATCTAAAAAGTCCTTTTGAATCCAAAGTAGTAGGTAGGCTCAGAGAATATCATGAAGTATTTCAAAATAAGTATTAGACCTTTACTATTCATTTAATAGTGGATCTACATCCTAATAATACCCAAGGGAAATAATTTTAATAAAATCTTTTCTTCAATAATTATGAGTACACAGTGTGGTTTATGTGTATAAATTAGTTCTTTAGGAATTTTTTTTGGACATTTGAGCCTTATCTCTCTCCAGAATATAATTAATGTTTTTTATTGGCAGGTAGAGAGCAAGACAATGGCAGGAAATAACCAGCTTTGCATTCGACGTTGGACTACTAAAAACGTAGCCAAATGGCTGAAGGAAGAAGGCTTCTGCGAGTATGTGGACATTTTGTGCAATAGACACAGACTGGATGGAATTACCTTATTGACACTGACTGAATATGATTTGCGGTCCCCTCCTTTGGAAATCAAAGTCCTGGGGGATATCAAAAGGCTAATGTTGTCAATCCGCAAATTGCAGAAACAGCATATTGAGGTTTTAGAAGAGTTGGGTTACAACAGCGATAATCCCATTGGCACAATGTCTCCTACCATTGGCTCCCTTCAAGGTACGGATTGGTTTTGTAATGGTGAAGTATCACGGGACTGTGGACCAATTACTGACCTGAATGCTGATCAGTACCAATACACAAATGGGAAAAACAAACATTCTATGCGAAGACTGGACCCTGAGTACTGGAAAACAGTCATAAGTTGTATATATGTTTTTATAGTGTTTGGCTTTACATCATTTGTCATGGTTATAGTACATGAGCGAGTACCTGACATGCAGACATATCCACCGCTACCAGACATATTTCTAGACAGGTAAGTACTTGTTCGGAAACAGAAAGATGGTGTTAAATCACAAAGGTCTCATACTTTTTATAGACAATATTTGAATTTTAATGTTTTTCATAAACTTTCAGTATCTAACATGTCATTGGGATATCACATTTCTGTCTAGGTTGTAATGTACTCCAATTCACAAGAGTTTAAAGGATTATAATTTTAATAGGCTTTCATGAAGAAGGAAATTGAGCAGTTGACTTTGTGTCGCTGTTACTACTATACAGCTGGATTTTAAAGGAAAACTGCTGTGATTAGTTATATTTGCTTAGCTAAATAGTTACTTAAAAGGCGTGCACACTACCTGTATTGACTGTCCCTTCCTCCCACACTCCAAGTAAATTGAGTTTTAAAGAATCATAACTCCCTTCTCCCATGTTTGCTGAAGTCTTGTAAGTGACACTAGTTATTGTAATTTATCATATCAAGTTGTTGTAATTTATCACATAGCAGACAGAGCTTCCATTAACCTGAGGTATGAGATCTCCTTCTGCCTGAGTACTGCTTAGGTCATGTTTTAAAAACCTGTTCCCCTTGGGATGCTTCACTTTCAGGTGATTTATTGTGTTCTTCTTTCCCACTGTGTTGCCCTTTCTTCCATTCTGTGTATTAGCTGTGAAATTTAATTTAGTTTGTGCTGGTGCTACACAAAACAGAATTGCAAGTAAATTGCATTTGATGGCACATTTGTATTGCAAACATGAGAGCAGAGCATGAGCATGGAGAAAAAGCAAGGCACTGAACTGGGGTAGTGGAAGAGATTGTGTTTTAGACTGCAAGTGCTTTGAGGTAGGAATTGTCTACTCCTTTGTGTTTGAACAGTATCAGCATATTGTGAGTGTTACTGGAACACAGTATGATATGAATTGTGGGATGGATAGGCAAATCTTTGCGATGAGATATTTTAAAAATCTTTTTAAATAGGCTGGGCCAAAACAGTACCAGTATAGTTCTAGGGACACACATTACAAGTTGTGATATTCAGTATATGTTCAGCTCAATTTTCAGAATTGCAGAATTTTGTTTTTTGAATCTCATTCTTTGAGGCATGCTGCTTTTTGAACAAGATTAGTCACCTTCATGCACTAAAGTAAATGGCAAACTTTGCCGTTTAAAACATTTTCTCCCATGCGATTTTCGGCCACTTTGTGATAATCTTTGAAGTAGCTATGCAATGTGTACAACATGCTGAAAAATGTGGCAGTCCTTGACAACTGATGAACTGGCATGCTGGAGAAATAAAGTAATTAAGTGTTAATATCAGGTTCAGTTTATTTGTATTTGATACTACTAGCTCTCTTTTATTTCTGTGTAGGATAAAACTGAACTGCTTCCTGCCAAACCACACAACGGTAGTGGAAGAAACTTTATTGTAACCAAATAATATTCTTTTATTCTCAGTTATCCTTTGAATTGGATAAAGTTTGTGGTGAAAATTGGAGATTAAAGACTTACTGTAAGAAAGTCACAAATGTGGAGGAGGCTAATTGACTCTTCATCTGCTATCACTGAAGACCAAATACAGAGTTGTGATTTCTAAAATGCTTAAACTGCGTTGCTAATATATAACTTGTTTCTCCAACTTCCTTCATCCTAGATTAGTTGAGCCAACTGGTATTTTACTCCCTTTATCACTAGGTAGAGACCGGGGTACTTAAGAGTAATGAAGTACAATAATACAATTAGACTGGGATTTTAAAAGGAGCCGAGGGAAGCTTCAAAGAGATTGTTTACACTGGAAATTATTTTTTGTGACTGACTGCTCACCCGGATGTAATGAGAAACTTCAGGTCCACTGATGTAGAAATCGCTTCCAGGCTTTCCATTACCACACTTTAGCAATCATCTGTCATACACTTTCCACCTTAGCCAGAAGGTATAATTACTCTGCCTGGATGTGTCTGCATATTCTGATTCTGCATTTGGTGGTAAATGGTTATGGTAAACTGCTGTTTATAAACAGCCCACACTTTTCTTAAACATGGGTGCTGCCATAAAGTCTCACTTGTTTTGAGTGAGGAAGTTTTTGGAGAACGCTTATTTATGTAGTTTTATTTCTCTCAACGCTCCTAGTCCCAACATCCCACTGATGGCTGAATGTCTGGAGTATATGCATAGATGGGTTTGTTACATTGGTGGATTGAATGCTAGTGAAAGCGCCATTAATTATAGGGAGTGACATTCAGGCTGTAATCATGTCTCTCTCTTTGATAGCTCATTTTTTGAAAATTGGTTTAGAACAACTTTGTGAAACAAAATTGGCCGGTAGGCTGTCCCTGGTGCAATGAATACTTACGTAGTAAAAGTTGCAATGTTGTAGATTCTATAGTACTCATATTAATGCCACAAGATATTAAGTTTTTCCTTTAAATTAGTGTGCAACTGCTAGAGCTACTTAGTTTCTGTTCAGCCATGTGTGTTTGATGTAGAATAAATAATTCACACACACTATGCTACAAACTTATTAGAAAGTGCACAGAAATAAAACTTGATCTCTATCAGGAGGAGCTCGGTCCTGCAGCCTTTATTCATGCACATAGTCTATATTCCACAGTTAGTCTCATCAAAGTCAATAGACTAATCAGTAAAGGCTGCAAAACCTGAAATTTAATTTAGACATTACTCAGCAAGTGATGGGTGAAGGAGAACGAGATTTATGACAATACTGAATACTAGAGTCTATTCCCAGGACAGAAGCACTGTAATCACAGTATTGGAAGGAGGTACGGTGGAGAATGTTTGAGAGCAGAAACAACCAAAACACTGTCATAGGATTACAACAGAGCCAGTGTCTGAGTAATTGCTTTTTATACCTTTGTGTAGCAAAGGGGACATGTGACTGTGAGAAACCACTGAAATTCTGTTCTGATGAGATTGTGAAGTGCAAATTACTGGCAGTACCAGCTCTCTGGGAAAAGAACGTCTGTAACACTTTGACAAGCAAGGTTAAAGAGGTTCATACACAATCATTCTGTAATTGAAATCTAATTTTCAAAAATGCTTTGTATCTTCTCAACAGTTTACTGGGATACAATAGCTGGGACACCAAGAGGACAAGTGAAAAGTTGGCCTGTCTTGGAAAGGTTTTATTCTGCAGCCAGCAATAGCTTACCTTTAGCTCTCTAATTTTTTTTTAACTGATGCTCTAATCAGTACTACTGTTGTATGTCTATACAACCAAAAAACCCCATTAACATGGTAAGCAGTGCACTGGGGTGTGCAGATTTGGGCTCAGACTATGGTGCTAAGAATAGCCTGAACCTCTACCTGGTTGTTCTTAGTGCCAGGGGTATTTTGTTGTGAAGACATACCCTTGGTGGTTTTTCTCCTATATCTGGGATTGTGGTAGGTGTTTACCAACTGTGCAAACTGTTCTACCCTCCACATTTTTCAGCACAATACTACAGCACAGGGACTGTGGTCCTTGCATTTTATATGGTGTTGAGCATGTTTTAAGTGCTTGTAAAATGATAGCTTTTAAAATGTGAAATTTTCCTGTTAGTTAAAGCATGGGAATAGGTAGTATTCTTGAGTTTTATTTCATGTTCTACTCATTGTTTGTGACTTTGGAAAAGTTGATTAACTTCTAAGCTTCAGTTTACCTACCTCATCTGGGTGGTGTGACATTTCATTAATGTAAATATTCAATGAATTACAAGTGCAAAGTACTGGTTTACTAAATATTAAATTAAAACCTGTACCAAAAAGTTTTGATCATGCAAGGACTCGAACAGTTTTGGGGTTTCTAGGCGTTTTAGGCTTCTCTACCCTTTCCAAGGGATTAAGTTTTTGCATCTAATAGGTGTCTCCCTCCTATCTCATCTAGGTATATGTACATCACATTCAGGACTGTGCCGTCTGAGTGAGGACTTGTGTAAGAATGCATGGAGACAGAAATTAAGTTCTTCTAGTATCTCTCTCCTACTGCATACGTCTTTGATTGGGATTTTCAAAGGAGCTTAGAGATTTAGGCACCTAACTCCAATTGAAATTCTGTGGAAATTGGACACCTAACTCACTTAAACTTCTCTGAAAATCCCAGTATATATCTAAATTTTAGGTCTAAAAAAACTTTTCAGTCCGAGTGAATGTGTCCATGAGTTGCAGAAGGCTGTGGAGCTGCTGCCTCCTTTCTGAGGAGAGGAAGAAGTTGGGGAATGATTGCCCTAGGTGAGGAACACACATTGTGCTGATGGGTTGAGTAAATCAGAGATCAAGCAGATAAGAAATAGGAGATTGGGGGGATACTGTGGGGAAGGGAAGAATGAGGCAGAAAACCAAGTGTGGGGAAATATCAAAAAGTATTTAAGGGACAAGGGGAAAAGATAGTGATGCAGGTAAAAATGCACTATTAGCATTGATTTAAAAAAAACCCAAAAACTGAAAATGGCATGAAGTGAAGGAAAAGGAGTTATAAAAGAAAGCAGAGGAGACCTTGTAAGAGGTATTAAATAAAAAGCTGACAGTGTGCTTAAATATAAATATAGTTAAGTGTAGAATAAGCAGTACAAGGTCTTAGTTTTGAGAGAAGATAGCACAGCATGGGTGTTTTTTTGCCATGATTAGTGTATTAAATCCTAACTTTAAAAGTCCTGGCCTATGAACCCTAATTACAAATTTAACTTAGCATTTATCACATAATTAGTTTGATAGTCCTGTCCTGCACTGAAGAGATTTACTATGTTTTAAACTGTAAGTTGAAATGGAAGCGTTTTAAGAACTTTGTACTGACTAGATTTTTATTGCTGTTACAATATAAGCGATCCATGATGTAAGTTAATATGTCAAGATGAGGGTGATACTGTTTTGGAAACTCAGTAAAAAGAAAATACTAAAACCTTAAGATAAATAAAGAAATTCTGGTAGGAAATCCATGTAAAATATTGAGTTTTACAATAGGGTTTTGGCCATTGATCAGTTTCATTTCATATGTCCTCTTAAAAATGTTTTAGAAGAGGTTGGGAGAGGGGTAAAAAAAAAAAAAAACAAAAAACGCACTAAAGCCTAAGGAATTAATAATGAATTACTGTTGAAATAATGTTTTGTGCCGTGGAAGTCTTGAGTGTTAGCTTTTACCGGTTTCAGAGGAATGCAATACAAGATCATAGTATCAAAGAAACTATGGCTAAAACTTTAAAACTTCAGTGTCTGTAGATTCATATATTTAAGAGCAAAAAGGGACCATTAGATTATCTAATCTGACCTCCTGTATAATATGCCATAGAACTTTACCCAGTTACACCTGCATTGAGCCCAATAACTTGTTTGACTAAAGCATATTTTTCAGAAAAATATCCAATCTTCATTTGAAGACTTCAAAAATAAATAAATAAATAAATAAATAAAATTCCCCACTTACACTGGTGTTTTCTTTCAGCCGTTAGTCACCTTCATTGTTACAAATTTGTACTTAATTTCCAATTTGAGTTTCTGCCTTCTATTTCCAGTGATCAGTTCTTGTTGCACCTTTCTTTGCTAGGTTAAAGAGCTCTTTAGTAATTTTCTCCCTGTGAAGGTACTTACACACATCTAAATGGTTTCATTTTCAAAAGGTGCTGAGCACCTGCAGCTTCCGTATACCTCAGTGGGAGCAGCAGGTGCCCAACATTTTTGAAAAATAGGTCATTAATTCAGGTGCCTACCTTAAGACACCCATATTCAAAAAAGTTAGCTTCTGTTATGTAGGTTAACTTTTTCCCTCTGCTTTAGTGTTCCTAGGATACCTTGGGCCTTTGCCATGACTGAAGTGTGTGGCGTGATTCTCTGCTATATTTGGCTCCTGGTTCTCCTCCTTCACAGACACAGGTACGGTGTTTTCAATTAAAATAACTCTTAATTCAGAAACATCTGTTGGCAACCTAATTCAAAGATCGATTTGTGACTGGAGTCCACCATAATAACTGTATTAAAGATTTACCTTTAAACATGATTCTGTTACTTACATCATTAAGATGTCACGAGGAGGTCAAGGTTTAATTCTTCCGTCCACCTCCCGGGAAGAATTCCTTTTTGTTTTTTCCTTTTTTGTACCTTGAGGATACCACTATTTTGTGCTACTTTACTTCCATCAGTGTTTGTTTGTTGCCACTTTGTTTTTCAATGTTGGTTGAATTGGGACTCCATCAAAACCAATCCTCCCTCCCCTCCCCCCGCCTGAGCCCTGGAATGTCCACAATTTCTAAATGACCAACCTTTTTATAGGAAGGTGTATATGTCCCCAGACTGAGAGATGAGTGATATTTGTTAGCCATGACTGGCTCTATGCTTGCAGGGAATGCAGACATTTCTTCCAACTATTACATTCTCTTTATCCAAGGATTTCAGTGTGTCCTTCTGCAGGATTCTTTTCCAGAAGCTTCTGAACTTCTTCTCTAAATGTTTAGCAGATACCTGGTTGAGAGCAGACTTAGTTCTCATTAGATAACTAAGAAACATAGCTTTACATACCTTATACTTAGAATAAACAATATCATTGTAGTTGGGTTAGACTTGATGATTTGAAATGATTTTTATTGTCTTCTAGAGAAGCAGAACTTTAACTATTCCCCAAGAGGCAAGGCAGACAAAAACCACTTTTGCTCCTTTTTGGATCATGAGCAGGACAAAGGAGTCATTGGCTTGCCAGTCTTAAACAGATAAATATTAAGTGATCATAAATTTGGGAGGGTCAAACTAATTTTAGTATTGCTGTATTCTGTGTTAGTGTTTTGAAAAATTTCATCTCAGCACTAAGGAGTTAACTGGACAGCTTGTGGTTGAAGAACCTATTAGTTTGTAGGACCTCCATTTAAGATTGTTGTTCCAAAAGAGAAGAATTTGTTTTGTCTCTTTACTGAATCGGAGATAGAGTAAATGTTCGCTAAGTCTGAGAGGAAAACCCCAAAAGCATACCAGACATGGATGAAGAATCATGTTTTTTTAATAGGCTTGTGAAATGGGGGCTGGCATTACTGAGCCTTGACTTTGTCACTTTTTATTATGGACAAATTTGTGGATTTAAATACTATATTCAGAGGCATGTTGGTTTCTGAACCTTTTATGCAGTGACCTTACTATCTCTGTCGGTCAGACTTTCACCATGACACACAATTTCCTTAAAAAAGTGAGTATTTTAGTAAGATGCCAGAACATAAAACAGCATTGCTAGTTGAAAGAAAGATTAAAAATTAATATGGTGTTAAACTAACTTTTGAAGTAATAGTTGTAATTGAAGAAATAAGTATCCCGTTAAAAATCTTGGATACAACTATCCAAATGATGTCATGGGGATAAGTTAGGAAAAAAAGCTATAAATCTCTCATAATTATCTTACATTCAAAACCAAATGTGCAAAAGTATTTGAATTCTTGTACAACTTTTGCATCCCTTTGTGTTTTCCCAGGTCTATACTTTTACGCAGATTGTGTAGCCTAATGGGGACAGTGTTCTTGTTGCGTTGCTTTACAATGTTTGTTACCTCACTCTCTGTGCCAGGCCAGCATCTGCAGTGTTCTGGAAAGGTAAAAGAATATTCTTAAATTTTGTTTTCTGCTGGTTTTGGTTTAACCTTCTCAATTAGGTTAACATTTTTGTGATAAGTAGAGTCATATTTGGGGTGTACTTGTAAGCAGACAGGTAGTCAGCAGCAAATTTCTGCTTGTTAAATATCGACTCCCTGATGTACAGAGGCATCATCACATCAAGGGTCATGAAGTTGTTAGTCGCGTCTATAGGGCTTTTGTTAGAAAGGGCTTAAAATTTGTTTTGAGGCTTTCAGGGTAGTATACTAGGCAAACAGACGAGAATTCGTCAGAGGAACACATTTGAGTGACTGAAGGGAATGATTTATGAGGAATGACTGAAAAGTAAATATTTATACCTCATCTAGCTTACCAAAATTAAACACAGCTGCCAAGTATTTGAAGGATGGAAACACCAAGGAGAGAAGATTTGTGTATGGCATAAGACTAAAACTAGAAATGAAACTATGAAAAATGTTTAGGCTGAATATCAGGAAAAACTTTGACTGACTTATTAGGCTGTGGAACAAATCCTCAAGGGAACTGGTGGAAACTCCATTATTTGAATCATTTATAGTTATGGATTAAATAAACCATAGAATTAAGATAAAGTACTTATCAGAGGTACTTGATGTACCTCTATAATTATAGTTTATAAATGCTAATGTGACTGGTTATGCCAAAACAGAATCCATGGGCTGCTCTGATCATCTGTATTTGCAGTAAAAGTTAAAAATGGACTGGGAGTGTGAATTAAATATATATAGTGCGAGGCAGAAGCTGAGTTTCTGTTAGATGTGTTTGGACTATAGTAAAAAGTATTCTTAGCAATGGCTTGTAAATATTAATGTTGCTATTTTAATTTTAGTTATATGGCAACGTGTGGGCAAAACTTCAGCGAGCATTTGCAATATGGAGTGGTTTTGGAATGACACTCACTGGAGTACATACGTGTGGAGACTACATGTTCAGTGGCCATACTGTTGTCCTGACAATGCTGAACTTCTTTGTCACTGAATGTAAGTACGCAATGACAATGTCTAAACACGCATGAGTATCATGGAGACGTGACCGTGACTGTAATTAAGGAAACAAGAAGCATACTCCCTCCCTGTTTTATTTCTTCCATTCTCAAAATTTTCTCTTTTTATGACTGAAAGCTTTCATGATAAGTATTGAGCTGGAGATGGAAGTTACTTAAGAAGAACTGTCCCTGAGCAGTTGAACCAATCTTAGCCAGTATGTGCCAATCATTGCAGAATCTTAAGTGTCCTGAAAGATTAGCATGTAAAGGTGTTTGATAAGATTAGCTTTAGACTTTTTTCTATACAAGCACTTGAGCATCTACAGTACCTAGCGCATTTTGGGTGCCAGAAATGAAAAACTGCAGTGGGATAATTAATGAAGGATCTGACCTGTAATAACTGGAAAGTGAAACATGTGGTTTTCAGGATGCACACAGCTGCTTTTCATGGCCCCCAAACACTTCCTACTTGTCTTCCAGCCCTCCTTGCAAAGGTGTTTACAGAGGGGGAGCCTGAGCATACATTCCATATGGGAGCTGATTAAATTGATTTCTTAGTACCTTCGGGCACAGAAGCAATTGGGTGGGGTATTGGTAACCTCAGCCCAAAAGGCAACTTTCTAAAAAGATCTGAACAAATGAAGACTGGGGTGAAGAATGGAAGTGTTGTATCAGCTTCAACTACAGTGTCACTGCCATGCTTTTTAAGTGTTCTTAATTTAAGACCTTTTTAAAAGAACTAAACATAGATTAGAACTTGGTGTTCAAGATGCTTTCTTGTAGAGCATGGTCTTCCATTCTTCTTCGACTGTCCTTACCCATGCTCCTATTTTCCCTGTCTCTTGCTTCCCCAGTGTGTTCTCAATTTTGTTTTAGAAGTCGCCTTCACTTTGTGTTATTCCCATCCAGTTCCCACTCCCTTCTTGTGTTGCATACCTCTTTCCTGCATTGTCTTCTCTTGCCTCTTTGCTCTGTGTGCACCAGCAGTAGATTTAAATCCTGATCTTTAAAGCAGGGGCATACTCTGTGATTGGGATTCAAGTAGAATTTTCTGTGCTGCTAAGGCACGCAAAATTGAGCGGAAGGTCAGTGGAGAGCAACTTCAGAGCCAGAGGGGAATAAGAGTATATTGAGAAACAGCATGGTAGGTACATGGCCATTATTCTATTCTTACAAGGTGTGTCTGAATAGCAGCCCTCTAACTGTGGGCTGGTACCTCTTGGCATTTTCTTAATGTACTGTTTTGAAAGAGTACACTGTATACATTTAGCTATATGACAGACACTGCCTTGTGCTGTGGGACCCTTTTAAGTAATATTTCTCACTTCAGTTTAGTTGCATTTGTTTAAACTTTTAAATTAAAATAAAGTTTATAATGAACTAGTCAAACTCCTTGCATGTGCATATTAAAATGGTCTAATATACAAGTAAAAAGCACATTATGAATGTTAAAGATGTGTAAAGAGGATTGACAAAAGGGATACCCAAGTGTGTTTTGAAAATGCAAAGTAGATTTAAAAAAAACAACTTTGGTATGTCAGGACCTCGGGGTGAGTAAAAAGTATTGACCTTTGTTTGCAATTAAAAAAACCCCCACATACTATTTGTTCAGGAGAGAACAAGACTATAGTCCTTTTACTATACTATGGTGCTTAGATATCACTTTGATAGGCAACTGACAAACCTAAGGTGGGAGAAAATCTTGTTAATGGCTACACAAAAGAATACCATTACTCAGATGGACTGGAATAAATGGTGACACGGTAAACATTCATCCAGGATTTTTATTACATGCATGTCTCACAACTGCCTCTCTAAACGAAGCAGCTGTAATGTCTTAATTTGTAGTTCTAGGAGGGTTTACTGAGGCATAATTAGACATAGATGCTTTTATTTTTACTGAATAGCAGAGCAATAGCACAGTATCTCACTGTTTAAGAATTTATTAATTTTATACTAAACCATGGTTATGTAATAGATACAATAAACTGCTATAGTATTAGCATGAGTCTAGTATTTAGAAAATAAAACTTGACAAAGATACAAGGTTTTTGACTGTTCTTCATGCAGTACTTGATGCTGTCCTTAATTATTAGTCACTAGATTCTTAAAATATATGCACAAATCAGAGCTAAAACACAGCAGATCTGATGGCCATAGTATGTTTGTTTCCACCATTTATCCATAGCAGCACTGTTAGCAAAACAGACTGTTGCCCTAAATTAGTAATCTTAATACTTTACTTACTATGAATTGAGTTAATATCCACTTTGTCCTAAACACTTCTAATCATGTTTGTTGCTTGCAATGTGTATAGAACATATAGCCTTCTGTCTTGTATAATACAAGACTCTAAATAAATGTTTTAGTATTACTTTGAATTGAGATTGATGGTCATGAAACACAAATATTGAACTTTTGTGTTTAATTCCTTTGAGTACAAATCAAAATGCTGGCTACAAAGACTAAGTTGTGCAATGGATTTAAGAGGCAACATTTAAAAATAGAACTTAATGCATACTGAAGTACTAAAGCTCTGCTATAGATGGGTATACTTGATTAAGTAATGTTAGTAATTCAAAATGTGATTTTTTTTTTAAATGCATTAAACAACAAATTAAGAGAATTAACTTGACTAGGAATTGTAGTTTAATTACTTCAAAATTGGTTATATGGGCGAACCTGGAAACTTACTTCTCTTAGAAGTATGCTATACCTATCTATATTCTGTATAGTTGCCACTGGAGAAGGTATTCTGATGATAGTCATTCCGTAAGTTACTGTGTAATAGAGCCCTGCAGTAGGACTGGGATGCCACGGGTCCTGTCCCTAATAGCAGGAGCAGGTGAGAGTGGGATTAAGAATGGTGCCACAAAGGGCTCGTCTGTATAATATTTGTATGAACTGTTAAACGGATGCTACCTTTCATCCTTGTGGTTGTTGCACTTCAGTGATCAGTGAAATGATTAATTTTCATAACTCTGAATTAAGTATTCTCATAAATTCATTTAGGTTGTGCATATGAGTACGGGATCCAACCCATTATTTGTTCAGTCCTTTGGTGTCTGATAGGAGTGGGTGTAGTAAACTGCTAAGAACCTTGGTTTGTGAAACATTCTAGGTGAATCTTTTAACTTGATACTTTGTCCTTTGCTAGATACACCAAGAAGCTGGAACTTCTTGCATACTTTATCCTGGGTCCTGAATCTTTTTGGAATCTTCTTCATTTTGGCTGCACATGAACATTACTCTATAGATGTCTTCATTGCCTTCTACATCACCACAAGACTCTTTTTGTACTACCACACATTGGCTAATACCAGAGCATATCAGCAGAGTAGGAGAGCAAGAATCTGGTTTCCAATGTTTTCTTTTTTTGAATGCAATGTTAATGGTACAGTTCCTAATGAGTATTGCTGGCCCTTTTCAAAGCCTACACTAATGAGAAGGTTAATTGGATGAAGAGTACCTGGTTTAATCCAAGTTAGCGTGAAGTATCCATAATTAAATCTCTACAGAACTAGCTGGAAAAATAAGAAAATCACTTTTTCCATCCTGTGGTTTCCTCATACCTCACTTCTTAGATTCTGAGTCACAAAGTTTGGGTTTCCGTACTTCCCAAGATGGTGGTAGAATATAAGGCTAGGAGGATAGGGGTTGCCCATAAATCATTCTGAATCTGAAATGTAATAATGACTTCTCCTTGGATGGTTCTACAAAAATGCTTTAGGGTTGGGAATAATTTACTTTTAATGTTTGATAACCTGATTTTTACTTTGAGGCCCAGATGATCTCTGGTACCTTGAATGTCTGCCTATACAAATAATACCAAGTACTAATTCATTATCCACTGACTTTCTTGTAAAAATAATATTAAATAATTTTTAGTTGAGGTGTGTACACATACAAAATCAAGATTCTGAAGAGTAATTCCTCAGAATGAGGAAAGTAGTATAGTTCCTTACTAAGGGTTTCCTAGAAATCTTAAATAAGAACTTCGAAAAAGGTATAATAGACAATATATGTGGGGGGTGTGTACAGAATGCCAAAAATGAAACCACCGGCTTTTTTGATTTGGCGGTTGCCAGCTATTAATATTGTGTTTGAACATGATTTATTTGGTCAGAATAAACGGTTTATGCCATTGTCCCAGCACTTGGAAGTATCCTTGTTGCATTTCAATAAATGGGTTAGAAATAAAAACTACATCTCTTGAAAATGAAGGTGACATAGCTTTAGTGTTTAAGAGTCACATCATAACTCCTTCTGTATGGTTTATCAAACACTTTACCCTATGCATGCTTTTTATGAGCAACTCTTTAACCACTAGAAGAATAGAACAGTTAAATTATCTTATAAATAAATGGGGAAATGCATGTAGTGATTTTTTTTTTACTTTCAGGAAAAGTTTAATAGCAAGTTTCAGAAATAATGCTAATGTTAATCTTTTTTTTTTTTTTAATTTCTTGTCCCAATCCATCTGGTATCAGCAAATGTTGCATATATTTGGGATGCCTAAAGGTTTTTTGACAAACTGCATATATGGTAAATGCTTTATACTTAAGTCTTAGCAATTATGAAAATAGACTGGTTGTTACAAATAAGCTGCTTGTTTATGACACTAGAAGTTAAAGTATCTTAAGTGATTTAACTTCTCTGATAAGTATCACTTTTTTGAGTGATCCTGTTTTGTGCTTGTGAAAAGACTAGTGATTAGAATTGGAGCCTGAAGTATTGTGTGCAAGCAAAGCACACACCTGTTAGTGATCTTACAAACGTTATCCATATATTTTTCTGTGCAAGAAGGTAGCTTTAACTGTAGTTACTCAGATTTAATGGAGGATAGTAGTTAATTTGAGAGTATAAATGTTAGTGATTATCACTTCAATTCACATAATTTCAGAATGGCTAGTGTATGGGAAGTAGTAGTGTAATGTCAGCACTGAAAAATGTCCATGAAAATTTGCCATCCTGATACAAACTATTCACTTCCACTTCACAGTGACTATAACAAAACTGAAATACATACTTGCTTGTCAAGAAGGACAAAAAATTTACCCAGTCAAGTAGAATTTTTCAAGACTGAGATAGGTATTAGAAGCTCCACAGTCTAGTATGGTCTTCCATCTCTACATTCATGGGCCTTTACAAAGCTACTTTGACCTTGGAATTAGAACCAATAATTAACCAGAGGATATATTACCCACTCTTCATAATGTTTCTTTTAAAAGTTTGCAACTTAATTTAGTTCCATTTCCTTGGATGAATTCCAGATCCTAGAGTATCTGTACCAAATGCATGAGCACCCCTAGTGTAAGTTATATTGCTCTACAGACTTTAATATCTGTTACATTCCTATCTATTCTCTAACAAACTTGCTATAATGTTAAAGCATTTAAACCTGCTGAATGATCCCAGCACCTAAACTAGGGAAATGCGCTGACACTTTGCACAAAAGAATCTTTAGTCTCCAAGGACTTAGGTTTTTATGATAAAAGATGTTTGTTTGCAGCCCTTGCCTTCCTGATTGGAAGAGGCAATTTGAACATTCCTCTCTGGCACTTTGGTATAAAACAATCCTCAGTTATGGACACACACTTGCTTTTGCACGGCCCAATAATTCATTGGGCCATTGTTTAACAGTGTTATTTCTGTAACACTTGAATGTGTTTCCAAAATGTGTCCAGGTTTGTATTCTTCGAGGTTTTTGATACTTTAGGGGGAAAAAAATTAAAAATGCAAAGCTGTTGACTCTGAAAGTAGCTCCAGACTACTGACCAGCTTCGCTGTGTCTGAATTGTAAAATGTTTTTCATTCTTGTATTTCGTCATGTCTAGTAAAGCAAAACATTCTATAATTTATCGTAAGTGTTTACATAAACTAAAATGACATCTCAAAGTTTTTACATGTAATACTTAAAATTCAAATCTTTGTTTCTGAAGCATAACCTTCCTTTTGTTTTGCCTCCAGCTTTATTTTTCAGCTGCTGTTTACATCTAAAGTATAGTGAAGTCAGTATTGCTGTTTGGTTTTTTTTGAATATTTTTACAAAAATAGGGTGTTTTGATACACCGTTGCTTTACCTGTTCACACACTGATCCTCTTGCTGCTAAGAATCTTTCCAATATTGGTAGCGTGCAGGGTTGATTTCCTGAGAACTGGGGAAGGATATTAAAACACTGCCAATCCTTTTGTCTCTTGGTGGTTAGGCATATCAGCCAATAGACACAAATGTAGTAGCTCATATCAATTTCTGACTATAAAGAGAAGACAAAATATTTCAGGTGCTTTTATTCTGAGTTTTAAAACAAGAGTTGGCCCTTAAAGGGATACTAGCAACTTGAATTATTTGAAATTAATTGGGGAGCAATGTCAGGTGTCTGATAGCTAACTCTTTAAAGTGAGGTACATAATTTTAAAAATGTTTTATACAGTTTTTTCTGTTCCCTGCTGTTAACAAGACTTGGTGTTTGTTTTTGCAGCACAATGGGTGGACTTGAGCAATAATGCTAAACATGCTCAGGCTCGCTATGCCTCCCTTTTTATGACTCCACACACCTGCCTTCTGCCTCTTCTGTTTCAGCTTATCTGCAGCTGTTTCTGGCAAATGTCCTCTTACAGAACCTGGGGCAGAACCGTTCATGAGTTCCCTCTCAAAACAGGATGTGTGATGTCATCAGGTTCATGCTTTATACAGGAAATACAAATGATGAATAAATTCAGGAAATGGACTAATAAATGTACTTGCAAACACACAAAGTAAATAAACTGAACCAAATAGAGGAACATTTCTCTAATCTTTCAATTACAAGGCATACCTGAGATTACTGAAACAATAGAGTCAGATTTACAGATGGAAGTAATTTTTTTCCCCAAAAAACTGATTGTCCTTTTTAACTTGGCTGTAGTACTAATTTGAGGCCTTGAGGGGACTCTCTCTGGCTGAATACTTGAGGCAAAGGTGTAAATTCAGGCTTAGATTTTTTGGCATATGTAATAAAGGTGACACGCAAAGGGAAAAGTACCCTTTCTCGGAAGGCTGAAAGCTACATGTGAATTCTCATGTGCGCAAAATATCAGGCCTTGATTTTTATTTTTTTTGCTGGAGGATTTCTTGGAGGACTGGAAAATTAGTGGGATTATGACACTACTAGAGACTGAACATAAATAAAAGGATTTTTAATCAGACTCTTTAAAACCATTTTATGCAGACTCCTGACAGTCTTTTGGAGAGAATCTTTTTAACAAAGCTTCAACACCTCTGCTTTTCAAATGAGGACTCTCAGCTTCCACTCCACTTCTCTATTCCTATTAAGGAGTCTTTCAGCAAAAACAGGACAACTCCGTAGTTCTGAAATTTCTAATCAAATAAGCAGAAACATTTAAGTAGGCCCCCAAGTCCTCAAACTTTCAGGACTGACTTCGAGACACATCTTGCAAGGTGTTAAGCAAGCAGCATGAGCCAGCAAAGCACATGGTTAACTTTAAGCACAGGAGTAGACCATTAGCTTCAGTGAGATTACTCATGCTTTAAGTGCTTTCCTGGATCTGGATTAGTGCACTCAGCACCTTGTAGAACGGAGCCCTCTTATTTATGAGGGCACATGAGTTTGTTCCCGTTTTTAGGTCGCATTAAATCTGCATGCACCAGATAGAAAATATGTTCAAGTAGACTATCTAGGATAAACACATGCTCAAAATGAAGACATTTCTGTAGTGATAGCATCAAATTTAGGGTCTTGGTATTGGTAGTTCGATATTCTAAGAAGCAGAGCTCAGTGAAAATGAGCTGGAAATCCCAACTGCCCATGTTAATATAGTAAATAAAAACTTGTTTTACAAGGTTCAAACCCCAAAACTTGGCTATTTTATAAATGTGTAGATTGTTTGGTGTAACATAATTGTTCTGTTTTCCCATATGGCTAACACTATTTTTTCATATGGTGCAAAAAAGAATAACACTTGAGGGAATGGTATTAGTGGAATTTACTGTGGTGTTAAACAATAATCAACATTTAAAACAGTATTCTTAGTCATAACTTTTTTATTAGAACAGCAGTATTAGGTACTTGCAAACTACAGTGCTACATTTTCATTACTAGTTACACAATTTCTTATTAGTACAGCAAAATCAAGTTACTTGGAATTGTCTGAGTTTAATGAATGTCCTTTTGTAGACTTCAAGTACCACAGGATAAAAGTAATGAATAATTAGTCATTTGTCCTTCCTGTATTCTTTTTTTCTATTTTTATTTCTATTTCTAAAATATTTGTCAAAGGCTTTTGCCATATTTTTGCTTTATGCTGAACAATTTTAGGATTCTTTAAAAGAAAGTTTGACCCATGGTAATCATAAAACCAACAAAACTTTGTAGGGTTGGCAGTTTGTAATTGGTAGATACCCCAGCAATGACCTAACATGAACTCTGAATTACCTTGCCAGCACAGAAGCCTTTTTGCATCAAGGATTAATCACTAGACCACTAATAATCCATATACATGTATTTTCCGACGTTCCTTTGAGACATAGAGGGATTTTGAAAGATTGTCTGATTTTTATGATAATTTGATCAAAACAGTGCTTTGATGTTGGCAAAATTGACATGGAATTAACCTATAAAATAGTTCTCCTTCATTGTAAATGTGCATCTTAACACTAATTTAAATCCATTTTCCATTTTGTAATTCCTGAAAATGCTCGTCGTTTGAGCCACAAGTATGCTACAAGGGAATGGACTATACATTGTTCTAGTTCATATACATTTTCAAAACAGAGTTGTGGTAGTTGTGTAAGAATTTAAGATAAGCTTTGAAAAGTAGAGCATTTTGAATTCATGTATTAGCCCCATGATTTAAGTAGCAACTTCATTGTAATTTAGTTTTACTGTCCACTTTCATTCAGTTGTAAGTGATTTATTCTACAGAGGAATTACAAAGTACATTAATATACTGTGCTTAGTATAACAATGTATATAAAAACTAGTACTTAAAGAATTTTGAGGAAAACATTTCTTTGCACTGAACATGAATCTTCTAGTTAAGTATTCCCCCTCCCACCCTCACAGAAAAAATAGTGTTACTTGAAGGTTTGAAAGTTCCTGTGGCAGTGAAGTTTGAAGCACAGTAATGTAAATAAGTATATATTATTTTGACTCTAAAATTAAACCCAGATTTATTTAATATATTATTTTTATCTTGTAATAAAACAAATATTTAAAAGTATTAAAAATAAAATCTTTGAAAGATGGTTGAAGACTGCTTTTTTTTTTTTAATTTTATTTTAAATTTCAGTGGCTGGTTAAGTGTCTAGTGAGTATTGGTGATGGGCCCCAAAGCTGTATATTACATTGGTAAAAGTATAAAATGTCCTGGCCTGGTGGCTAGGATGGGGGACTGGGTGTCAGGACTCAACACCTAGCCCCAGTACAGTCAGACTTGAAATGTCATAAAGGATGAGTCACTTGACCTCTGTCTGCTTACTCATGTCAACCCCATCTGCACTTCCCTTTATTAGCACCTAACCCTTCCTCCTCTGCTTATTCCCACCCTCTGGCTTCTGCAACCTCCTCTTCCTGTCTTTCCACATCCCAATTTCTAATTCCTCTGCATTCCAGTGTAGCTGCTTCCCCCTCATCTTTGCTGCCTGGATACAAATGAGGGTGGAGGGACACAGAGCACAGGAGAGAGAGTCTTTATGCCCTCATTTCCTGTGCATGGTGTCAGTGTCCCCCAACCTAGTTTCAGGGAGGAGGAATTGCAGGGTAATTCCTGCTCTGTTCCTGAAACCCTAGGATGGAGCATGCTCAGTGCAGACAATCTTTGGAGAATTTAGCTGCAAAAATCCAACAAGGCTCTACTGAGCATGTGCAAACTCAGATTTTACAATTATGAGCTGGTTGAATTTGGGTGAATTTTCACTGGGTCAGGAAAAGGCACGTCTATGGCAGGTGACACCCCACTGCATACCAAATTTTAAATGTATGCCAAAGCATGGTAGAATGGCACTAGTACTTCTCAATGAGATGGTTGCTCTCAGCTCCCCCTGTAAGTATGCTCCATGCATGGCACAGTGCATCAGGTTCAGTTGAAAACAAGGGTGAACCAGGTAAGTCCAGCAAGTCAGCTGCAGCAGCTTTTGTATGCCAATAGTCACAAATGTAAGCCTTCCTTATTCTATACAGCTGCTTATATAAATGGAGGGGGACCCCCAAAATGTCTGAGCTTGTTGCTGTCTAGCTGATGTTGCAAGCTCTCAAATGTTGCAGATTGAACTAGGCTGACTTTGAAATAATAGCCACAAGGAGCTGGAATGCCTTCTTTGCAGAGAGTCCTCTCCTCTCCCCTCCCCCCCCCCACCCCCCACCACACACACACACACACTCATGGTATAGCCTTATGGGCAGCAATCCTCAGGTCTTCAGCAGGGAAACATGTCTGCAACTCTCATGAACTTACACAAGTAAAGCAGATTTTGGCCCCTGCTGGAGATAGGCTCAGGATTTCCAGACTGCCCCTCTGCTGGCCCTGCCTCCTGGGGAAGAGAAGCCAGAGCTGCTGCAGGAAACAGCTGTGGGGGAGAGAACAGCCCAAGCCCTTTGCACAAGGACAAGAAGAGGGAGCAGAAAGAGCTGAGGGTGACTTTGCTCCCTTCTCCCAGCTTTATGAATAATGGGCCACTCTGCTTTGTGCTTCTCCTCTCTGTCCCTACACCACCATCCCAGGAGCGGACAGTGAAGATTCGCTGAAGCTGGCTTTCCCTCCCCAGGCCTGGGACAGGATGAAGACCTTGCATATGCTGGGAGGGGAGGGGCAGGTGTGTGTGGTGGGGGGCGGGGAGGAGCTCAACATGAATTGGTTTGGGGCACCTGGTGCAAAGTCAGTGTGGGGGCTGGGGCCCCAGTTTAATCTCTGTGGGGGCCAAAGTTGTATTTCTCGCTCTAAATTGCCAACGCTCATTGTCTCTCACACACATGGGAGGGAGGGAGTTGGAAGCAGGGAGAGTTTTAAAAAATCAAACCGCTTACAACATGTTTTGTGTTTTTTAAAGAAAACGTGGTATTTGGAGGTCTGACTTGTGATTTTTGCAGTGGTGGGGTTGCCAGTTCTGCTACTGGAATATGGTGGAGGTACTCCAGGAGGGTAAGCCAGGAACTGGCATAAAGAATGGTTCAGTGTCTGCAGCTGGGAAACAGTACATCCATTCTGAGTGTGAGCTTTTGGCCCCTCGAGGCAGAGCACAAATACATTCAGGGTAGCCTACTCAAGCTAATGAGACAATGTTTGCAATTACAGGAGCCAACAGAGGGGACATGTGAGCAGTTTAAACACCGGCGGTGGGTGATCAGTCCTCTGTGAATGGCTTCATGCACAATAACAGAGACAGGAAACTGAGAAGAGAAAACTAAAGAAGGCTGGTAAAGCAATCTGTTGCAGGGAGACTAATATAAACCCCTATTCCAGCCTTCCTGCTATGGGAGAGGGTCATTTTCCCTTTTATACTGAACAAGGTCAATTATAATAAGAAAATGGTACTAGCCAAACAAATCCTCTGTCTCCCCTTTTCGCAGTGGAATTCTGCCTAGAACTTTCCCCAGTTCCTTTCTGCCTGGCTTTCTTCTAAAAGCTAGATTTAAAGAAACAGTACATGCTTCTTTCTAGAGATCTTAACAAAGGCCCAGAAACCCTCCCTCAATCTTTCTTGTTTAGGAGGTCTGCAAGAAACCTTTCTCTAACAGTTTGCACCTTCGTATTATTATTTAGGTTCCAGTAGCATCTAGAAGCCCAAGCCAAGATCAAGTCTTCCTTGTATTAGAGTCTGCACAGGCACATGGTAAGAGAGAGTCCCTGCCCCCGAGTGCTTACAATCTTAATGGACAAGACAGACAAAGCCTGGAGCAAGGAAGTATTGTCCCCATGTGACACCCTGCACCGCCATCGTCACCCTTATATTGTAATTGTGTAGTGTTTAATGCAAAGTGTGTCATATAAGATGTTTTTGGAATGCTTATGACTTACTGAGCATTATTGTCATAGTAATATATTTGTTGCACTTTTGTGTGTGGTTAAGATGCTCCACTATGTAAAATTCCCAAAGATGTGTCCTCATGGCTTGAAACAAATCCAGGCAAAACTCTCCAGGAGCAGAGAGGCAGTTTGTACCTCATTAAGGCGTGTATAGAACAAACCCAGCTCAGCATTCCAAGAACAAAGAACTGGCCTTGGCATCAACAAACAAGCCAGGATAAGGTAATGCTCACTGACTTGGGACATGGATGAAACCATACAAAGACGTTTGTCACCTGACCCTGAAGTGGGACAGCAAAGCCCCAGAACGGCAAAGGAACATTTTAAAAAGGGGAGATTTTTGCCATGCTCTCTCTTCCACCTCCATCTATAAACACCACCAAGCAACTGAAGTGCTGACCACAGGGTAGAGCCTGGCTGAAGGGAATCATCAGCCAGTTTGTGGTGAGAATCATCTAAGTTTGTAAGGTTGCTGAAAATGTTAAGCTTAAGTTAGAATGCGTTTTGCTTTTGTTTATCCTGACCAAATCTGAGGTGTTACCCTTTGACAGATAATCACTTAAAATCCTTCTGTAATTAATAAATTTGTTTTACTTAAAGCAGCGCATTTGATTTGAAGTGTGTTGAAGACTTCACTGAGAGTAACAAGGCTGGTGCATACCCCTTTCTTTGTTAAATTGATGAACTAGTATGAGCTTGCATTGTTCAGTGAGCAGCACTGAACAGTGTAAGATGGAGGTTCCTAGGGTTGCAGCTGGGGCTGGGGTATTAGCTGGGGTCATTCTGTTGTATAAGCCAAAGCGTGGCTGGCTAAAAACACTCACTTAGTTGGGAGCTACTTGTTTGCTGGAGGCTGTGCACAAAGAGCCCAGGAGTGGGAGTTCTCATAGTAGAGCAGCATAAGAAGGGTTCCAGGAACGCACAGCAATTCACCAGTCCTGGATTGCACTTCGGGAAATGTCACACCCCATTTTAATGATGAGGTGCAAAGGAATTAAACTATAGTAGAACCTCAGTTACAAACAACTCAGGAATAGGGGTTGTTCGTAACTCTGAATAAAACACAGGTATTTTTTCAAAAGTTTACAACTGATCATTGACTTAATACAGATTTGAGACTATTATGGAGAAGAAAACTGCTGCTTTTAACCATCTTCATTTAAATGAAACAGGCACAATGCCTGATTGTGTTCTTCTGGATCAAAATGAGGCGTATGGTTGACTGGTCAGTTAGTAACTCTGGTGTTTGTAACGCTGAGGTTCTACTGTAGACTAAAGTCGCACATGAAGACTATGGCATATCGGGGTATTGAACCCAAACTAGTTCCAGTCTGGAAAACCATCCTTTCTCTCTATTTTAAATGGTGTGCAGTAGCCATGATACTCTTGACTAGACGTTTCATCATGCAGCTAAATTAGTCAAGCATGTGTATAAAATGCTTTCTTTGTTGGCGCACTGTATGAGGTTACCAAAAGAAATTTATTGTTTCAAATTTTCAATGGCTCAAAACAAGACCAGATCTCATCACAACATTCGAAGGCATTTCCTCTCAAGGCTATTCCCATGGCAGGGTCCTGCTCGCAAACCCCATCCGTTTCTGCTACAGAGTCGTTCAAAAAAAGACTGGAAGAGTTTTTTAATAATAGTGGGGGAAAGTTCTCTTCCCCCATCCCCTCTTATAACAAACAACTGAACCATTTAGGCTCAGATTTTATGAGAAGAAAATCCCCTTTGAGCAAGTCTGGAAAATTTCAGACCAGAATATGAAAGATACAGGAAGTTACGATCAACTGAAAAATATGAGCTTAGAGTGGAAATGCTTATGCTTAACTGTACTGGCCACTGTGGCTCTTGCTTTTATAAAAGTTTTTTCCATGAACCAGAAGAGGGCTATGTGAAAAACTATGTGCACTTAAGGTTTCGCATGCATCTTTAATGTCATCTCCTCACTGTTTAGTTGCCTTTCAGGCAACTTTTGGGTTAGTTCTGTGTATGGACTGTTACAACAATCCATCCGGAGGAAACCTACCTACTTATTTTGAAATACTCTGTATATGTGCTTTAAATCTGCTTGTGGCTATCACTTTGAATAGTGTGTATTGCTTGTACATAGACTTTAATTTAATTTTCATTTTTTGAATTGTTTAATATTAGCAATATATCCTAGTTGTCTAGGCTCTTAGATCACTTAGCTGTCACTTTTTATAGATTATTTAAACTCAGTTGGCTATACATGTAAATAAAATACAATAAAATAAAATACTGGTGAGATCATCCTGTCCAAACCCAGCTACAATATTGGGTTACAGGTGGTTAAATCCAATCCCCCAAATTAGATTTAGGCCTCTAGGTCTATGCCTGCAACTTTGCATGAACGATATTTTTGTGTGTGGGTATATACATGTGTTTATGAATAGCAATGACACTTGTGCATGGAAATCAGGTAGTTGGAGGTACAAATCTGGGGATCTGTGGACTAAAATCATGTGCGCCAACTGGGGGATAGAAATGCACAGACTGCTTCTGAAAATGACCCTAAAAATGACATATGGATATGAAACACCACCTCTGATCCTAACACCTTTGAATTCAGCTTTGAATCCAAACTTCATAGCTGATTTCTATCACTGTAAGGGGCTGAACTGAATCACATCTCTGAACTTCAAGGCTCCCAGGACCTTTTCTACTGATTTCGTTCATAATGGTTTTAGTAGACAGCCTTCTTCCTCTTCTCTTATGCTGCTCACAGATAATGTTCAGACTCAGTGCATCCTCTTAAAATTATTTTTGCTATTGCTTGACCTGTGCATTTCCATAACCCAAAAGTGATGTAGAAATAAACACATAGTTTTATTTAGCAAAGGAGGTGATTTCCTAGTTGTCTGCATATTGGATGAAGCCATGATTTATTCCGTTCCTCGATGTAGCTATTTCATAAACTCCTTTCAAACACTACAGTAGCAACCATGTCAGGTTTCAATACAAGTTGGTTAGTTGCTTTTCCTGCTACACCTTCCTTTTTTGCCCTCTCAAGGTGTAAGTCGATGTAACGCATACTTACTAATGTGTAACATATTTATACTGTCAGATACATCACCACTGAATTTTGCCCAGTGAGCCAAATACAGCATATATGGGATTAACTCCATTGAACTCAACAGAGATCCTTTGCTTTCACCAGCAGGCGTTTGGGTCTCTGAGTGAACAGCCTGTGCAAGATGTAGCAATTATGACAGAAGTATTTCCACATTGGATGGGTTGTGATGTGAGGCAGTGTGACCAGAACTGCATGAAGTATTCAACATGTGGGCATAGCATGAATTTATGAAGTGCTATTATGATATTTTCTGTCTTATCTCTTTCCTAATGGTTCCTAACATTCTGTTAACTGGTTTGATTCCTCCTGCACATTGAGCAGATATTTTCAGACAGCTAGCTGCCATTCCTCCAAGATCTTTCTTGAGTGGTAACTGATAACATAGCCTCCATTGTTTTGTATGTATCATTGGGATTATGTTTCCCAATGTGCATTACTTTGCATTTATCAACAATGAATTTCATCTGCCATTTCATTGCCCAGTCACCCAGTTTTGTGATATCCTTTTGTAACTCTTCGCAGTCAGCTTTGGACTTGCCTATCTTGAGTAATTTTGTATCTGTTGCTGATTTTGCCACCTGACTGTTCTTCCTCTTTTCCAGGTCATTCTTAATATGTTGAGCAGAACAGATCCCAGTACTGTTCCTTGGAGGTCTATGATAGAATGTATCTCAGTGTTCACACCCCAGACACGACTGTAGTAATCTTTGTATGAAGTATTTCTTATGAAGTATCATTTGAAAACTCATAATTAGCTGGTCATTATTATCCTGATTAAAATGTGTGTGGCAACATTGTATGTGAAATTACAAGATTCCACTGTATGGTATTATTAGCACATGTTCCCAACTGAGGTTGGCAAACAGGTCTGTCTCAAACCAGGGAGTGTGTGTTCTGCTTAATTTGCATTTAAGCAGTAAACGGACTCGTTAAGCAGGAAGGGAAACGGGACATTCAAACAGATGAGGAAAAAGCAGAAGTGAACATCCTTTTATATAGACTCTTTGTCTCTTGAATCTCAGCTGGAAATGTTTTTAAGAGAGGGACTGACACTATAAAAAAGAGGAATAAATATCCTAAGGCTTGTCCCCCCTCTCTCCCTGCCCATCGCATTCATGGCACCAGAAGCGACAAAGGAATCATTTGTTGATCTCTTGGAGGAGGGGTCCTGACCTAGAGAGTTTGGTCAGTAAAACTGCTGAAAGTGCATGGTGAGAAACTTTGCTTGAATCTGATATAGTTAGGCACCAGTAGCATTTAAACTTCATTTTCTTGTTACTATTTCTGACTCTTATGCCTCATTACATGCACTCACTTAAAATCGATCTCTTTGTGGTTAATCAACTTGTTTTATTTAATCCAGCATGTTTAAATTGAAGTGTTTAGGAAACTCCATTTGGGGTGGCAAATTATGTGCATATCATTTCTATTAAAGAAATAATGGGCTTTATATAAACTTGTATTGTCTAGGTGAGAATTGGGCAGTACAGTCCATACATTTCTGGGGGGAAATCTAAGACTGGGAGTGTGTTGCGGTCACCCTGCAGTATAACCAAAATTCGTAAGAGCCAAGGTCTGGCTGGCTGGCTGCAGCACGCACACAGACATAGCTAGCTGGAGACTATTTGTGAGCTGTCCAGGCTGGAGGCTACAGCTGCAAGGCATTGTAAAGGGCACCCAGGTTTTTGCAGGGGTGAAACAGCTACTCATTAGTCTGGATTTTACCCTGGTATGTCACAGGGACCCTATTATTTACCTCTCTCCATTGTGAAAACTGACCATTTATTTCTATCCTTTGTTTCCTATCTTTTAACCAGTTACTTTCCTTCTTATCCCATGACTGCTTACTTTGCTTAAGAGCCTTTGGTGAGGGACCTTGTCAATGACTATTGGAAAGTCCTAGTACACTATATCCGCTGGATTACCTTTCTCCACATGCTTGTTGACCTCCTCCCTCACCCCTCTACTTCTCACAACCATTCATTCCTTGCACAAGAATCATGGACTCTGTTCCTGGTTCTAGAGGGGAGTAATATTAGGAAAATGATAGCAGGAGAGAGTGTGCATTACGGAATTGTAATATTTACTCTGAATTCAGTCTAAGGCAGCCAATCTGGTAGATGAGCTTCAACTGGGATCTGGAGGGATAATCGCTTTTGGTGACAGTGGTGTTAAATCTCCATCATCTCTCTCTTGACATTTAAGTTGAGCTGGCAGGCTATGATTGTGTTTTTTTTATGTGGACAGCAAGCCACCATGAACAGGGGTTAAGCCACCAATTCCACATCTATGCAAAATAACTATAAAATGCTAAATACTCTAGTCCCTGTTAAGGCTGGATTGGAACCAGCAACTGCTCTGGGATATTCAGTGGACTGTTTGTATTAATCTTGACTCATGTAAAATCTTCACCAGTCAATCAGATATCTCTAATTAGAATGCCTATTTTATAAATACAAAGGTGCTTAAAAATTGTATTCTTGAATGTCAAGACTTTTACCAGCTTTTGCAATCTCTTGTATATACACATTATCACATAGAAAATCCTCATGAAACCTTTTGGAATCCAGTTACTGTGCATACAAAATAGTCTCCTTTTAAAGATGAATGCATTGACCATTCATCTTAAATAAAAAAGCAATAAAATATGAGCTTCTGTGACTAGATAGTTCACTCATTTGAATGGCCCCCTTTGATCTCAATTGCTAAGTATAAAACAAACATTTATATCTGTGTTTAGCTCCAATGTTAAATGCTGGAGCAGCTCCTGCTAGCATTGCTGCAGCTATGCTGCTATTTTTAGTGCACTAGCTGGATCAGAGCTACTGCAAGCATGTCTATTCAAGCTGGGAATTACACCTTCCCGCTCTCACTCTGCTTCTTTTAGGAGGTGTCTTCACTACAGAGTTAGCTTGTCTACAAAGGGAAATGACTGGCATAGTTACAGTGGATTAACTTTCCCCTACAGCTATACTGGTATAACTCCCACATATAAACAGTCTATTCTGGAATAAATTGGAAGCAAAGTCTCACTTTTATTTCAGAATAGAGTGTTCACAGGCGGAAGTTATGTTGGTCATTTTCCCCGTGTAGACAATTCCTTGCTTCTAACCCCCTGTCCAACCACACACAAAACCCTCTCATCCAAATTTAGCAGTGCTTTAAACCAGTGGTTCTCAACCATTCCAAACTACTGTACCTCTTTCAGGAGTCTGATTTGTCTTGCATACCCCCAAATTTCACCTCACTTAAAAATTACTTGCTTACAAAATCAGACATAAAATACAAAAGCATCTCAGCACACTGAAAAATTGCTTACTTTCTCATTTTTACCATATAATTATAAAATAAATCAACTGGAATATAAATATTGTACTTTCATTTCAGTATATAATATATAGAGCAGTATAAACAAGTCATTGTGTGAAACTTTAGTTTGTACTGATTTTGCTAGTGCTTTTTATGTAGCCTATCGTAAAACTAGGCAAATATCTAGATGAGTTGATGTACCCCCCTGAAAGAACTCTGTGTATTCCCATGGGTATGAGTACCCCTGATTGAGAACCACTGCTTTAAGCCTGGGCTAACTGCCCAACTGGGTTATGAGTTGGTGCTCATGTGCTGGTTTCACTCAGGCTTGTAACGTGCCCAATTTGAAGTGAGGATGCAGGCTAAGTAACTTGAACACTGATAGTCCTCCATTTCTTACAATTTCTCCTGTGGGGCCAGGACAGATAGATGGTGTGGGGCCAGAGTAGATGGTCATAATCTATGAGCATCTTAAGATCTAGAGGCGGTATAGAATGTACAGTATTCTTTGGTATTTTGCCTTGTAAGCTGAATGAACCCTGGTCAAAATGCTGGATGTATGAAATGATAAATATGTGCAAAAACATAAGCCTGCTGTGTGGCAGTGATCCATTTGGATGCTTGAAAATATTGGTAAATGTAAGGACTAGAGTTTGAAAGACTGTAGTTATTTTATTCTACTATTAGAAGCTGAATAATGGATACCAGCCAGACAACAAGTGGGCGTTTTCTGTGAATGATGACTAGAACTTCCAGGATCCTGTCCACAGAAATAGTCTTGATTAAATCAAAATTACTACAGCATTAAGCTTGTTTGTGTCGTAGCAGCACAATACTGCATTGTAAGTTTGTAACATGAATTTGTAACCCATCCTACTGGAAAATACTTAAGGATGTATTTAACCCTAAATATGTCAGAAGTGCCATTGGATTTAACCAAACAAAACTCTAAAATTCAGTAGGCGTTTTGGGGTGACAGTCTGTGCAATTGTCAAAAAGGATGTAAGCCTCTCCACTTATACTAGAGTTGTTCACTTTTGCCTACAACAAAGTGAAAAGCTGAGTAAAGCTGCAGCGGAAAGAAAACCACCAAGCAAAGTTATTTGCTATTATCCTGTAATAATTAGAATAGCAGCCACCAAGAACAGCTATCACAAACTTAAGACAGTTTATATTTTCTAGTTTCAGTATCTTTGTACTTATTAGGTACACTTCTCTCATTTCTTCCACAGCCATCACAATACCACACACTCCTTACGAGAGAGGGAAGAGAATATAATTCGAGTGGGCGGGTATAAATTCTCCTTCCAAACCACATTCCAACAAAATCCCTGTCACCTGAAATGTTTGTTTTGGCCTTTTCTAGGAAGGGAGCCAATTCAACCTTTGATACTTCTGAGATGAAGTGTATCAGAACAAGCCACAACATCTAATGGTATTTGTTAAAGAAACAGTATTTGATCGATTCATTCAATCAAAGAGTAGCCATTTAATTACTAGGATGCTACATTTCTATATTGACCACCATCATAATTGTTGAAGCCAAGAGCTTGTCTACACTACAGAGCCTCCGCTGCTGTGCTGGCAGAGCCCCCAAGTGGAGAGAGAGAATAAGTCAACAGGAGTTCTGCTGGAATAGCTATACTGCTTCCCTGAATGGCATTAGCTAAGCCAACAGAAGCGCATAAGTGCATCTACACCAGAGCAACATATCTATGCTGACTAGGGGGTGTGATTTTTTTTTTTTTACACTCCTAGCCAACATATGTACGACAGCAAAATTTTGTAGTGTAAACTAAACTTCAGTCAATAGTAAGTGCATCCGCATTAGAAGTTCGGGTTTGCAAGACTCTTATGCCAGACCTGCATGACATCTGTTACACAGACACTGCTCACTTCAAAATTGGAGTTAAACTGCAGCAAGCCAAGCTCTATTATGGATACTTGTACACAGCTTGTGCACAGCTGAATATTAGATGTAGGTGCTCACTGGCAGAGCAGAGTTCTTAACAGGGAAATTCGATGCAGGCACCTGAAAAATTGAGGAGTCACCTCTCTCTAAAGGGAATGAATGTAATGTATAGGTCTCTGATTTGTGTTACTGTAGGCATACTGAGGACATGATTTCTAGACAGTCTAATTCAGATACTTAAGGGGACTCTGTTGTATGTACATAACATCACATAGGTCAACAGGTTTAGTTTTAGTTTTTAACATGTGGACTATCAAAGACCTGTACATGGGTAATACAGAAGAGTAATTGGCATATTCCTTGACTCTTCTGTATAATTTTATTTATACTGCTATAAGAAAAAAATCAAGTTTTAAATGTATGTTATGCACAAAAATAGTACATTAAAATACTTTTAAGGTTGCAAAGTCAAGCACTCAAAAGTTAGGAAATAAGAAAATTAAGGTAATCTGTGCAACTTTAATTCATCCCCTTGTGTTTATACATTATGAGAGAGTCTTTAACTCAATGACCACATATTGTTTTTTCCACAGAGGCAGGATTAGAATCCAGTTCTCCAGGAGCGGCCTTCAACTGCCTTAACCATGAGGCTGTCATTATCTCTTAGTGCCAGCCCCTGCCTCATGCACGTCACATCTTCCAGTTTTGGCAGCTAACGAAGCTGGTGCCCTGCAGACAGCAGCCCCCTTTGCTATGCAGCCCTGATTCATCCTCTGAGCATGTCTATCCTTTGCATTGAAAGAGGCAAGGGTCCTGTGGAAAACACAGTATGTGATCATTCAATCTCAAGTTGCCTCTGACTCCTCCAGGTCCCAGGCTCCTTTCCTCACTGTCCCAGTTTTCACCCTTGGCTCCCAATCCCATACTCAGCCAGTCCTAGTAGTCCCCCACTCCCTACACCACTAAAGACCCCAGTTTCCCCTCTCCCCCCCAGACTCCTTGGCTTCAGCCCACACCCTCAACAGGCCTGGCTCCTCACCCATTTGCTTTTTTGTCAAGCTGATTCTTCTCCTCCTCAGTGTAGGTGGAGCATAGAGAGTATGGGAAAGTTGCTCTGGGAGGATGGTGCACATGCTATTTGGTGCTCTGTAGAAGCTATGAGATGATGGAGTACCTTCCATGCAGACTGAATAATCAGAGATTTTATTGCCAAACTCTAGCAAAGGCTCTCCTGACCATTTACTAACTGAGCTTTTTTCAAGGATTATAATTTGTCTTAATGTGGGTGGATTTTCACAGGAATAGCAAAAGGCACATTCCTAACACCAGGCAACCCCCCCCCCTTACCAAAGGCCAGGCCTTTGCTCCAAAGTAGGGAGCGTCTCAATGTTGCAGCTGTAAGAATTTTTTTTTAATATAGGCAAAACAATGTGTTTTGTCATAATTTTGTGCTTGGTAATGGCTGAACCATCTTTACTGAAACTTGCTGCTTCTCTCTCTAAAAAATTAAGCCTGAGGCAGACACCTAGGCTGGGAAAGTTCAGCCTGAATTTTTGGAAAAGCTACAAATAAAGGTACGTGGGTCTTGTAATGGGAAGCATTGAGTAACCTCCTCTCATAAGAGCTGCAGTGAGTAGCCGGCCACAGTTGAGGCACTTTGGGCACAGGCATGTGTGCGCACACATGCGCTCACACACACGCACAGAGTGAGGGCTCTCCAATAACCCTTGCTCTCACAGACACACACACAGAGTCGATGCATTCCTCTCATATACACACACTCTCTCTCTCTCTCTCTCTCTCTCAACCCTACCTTTCTGGAAATAAAAGATTGTTTATTCTTACCTGTTGGTCCTTGATTTCCTGTATGTATAAATTGTAGTGTCCTAATGATCACTTTCTTGGGGTGCCCAGGACTGTGAGTCACTGTGTTAACTCCTGTTTCAGCAAGACAGAAACTTGCTAGTGCTAAACTGGGTGTCAGCCCCCTGAGACCTTCAGTCTCTTAGCCATCCAACCCATCTCCTCAGGACTCTGCCTGCCTTCATTTTGCCTTGCAGGCTAACTTTTGGTGTCCCTCAGTTTCCGAGTGACCCTGAACAGTACAGTCCTCCTCCAGTGTCCAGCCCACATCACTGGACACTCATAGTAACTACCAAGGGAACAATATACACACAGCTTGACTGGTACCACTTAGGATCAGGTCCTTTATACTACCCCATGAGGGAGATATAGTCATAGTGAAACAATAGTTTACTGTCAAAGATACTGAGCAAGACTAACAATGGAAACAGAAATTATTACATATAAATACAAGTATAACACACTTCTTAAAGTCTAAACTTAACTTTAACAGGCTAAAATACTTGTCTAAAGTAACTTCTCACATAAAGCTTCCTTGCAGCATTTTCAACCAGGACAAGCCCTGATGTATGTCCAGGGAACCGTGTCCTGGCTCTGCAAGGTGCTGAGCACCCTCAACATCTCCTGATTTCAGTGGGTGTGTGCATTGCAAGACCATTCATCATCTTGCAGGACTATGCATCTGACCGGATCAGGCTCCAAGACAAAGGATTAGAAAACCTTAGCTTATTCAGCTATGGTGGAATTTCATTAGCGTTACATTAAGGATTCATTTAGCCCATGGAGCTTTTTCTGAGGCAGGGTATCTATCCTCTTACAACTTCCAGGAAAAACTTTAGACAAGTGAAAAGTCTGACATTTCTCAGACCAATTTTATGGCTTCTGCTTGATGTTGTAAATTCATTAATCGTCTCCCTGGGTGAGGGGTGTTAGAGTAGTATGAGCCACCATCCTTTGTTCTGATACAATACTTGGTAGCCTGACTTAAGGGTAACGTATTGCAGGCACCCCAAGGAGCTTACAATCAAAGACCCTCATTTGGCAAACACACACAATTCAATGGGGCTTCTCTCATGTGTGACTTTGCATATGTAAATGTTTGCAAGACCAGGGCCTAAAGCTGTAAAGGTCAGAAGTTTCCCTTCAATTTTTGTTATACACCTACTATTTTTCACACAACGCCAGGGATTTAAACCTATTGATTAAAAGGAAATGTTTTAAACTGGAGTAGTTGATTAACAAGAATCATAACCACCCCCCTCCTCACTGATCTGTGTGCAGTTTTCATTAGAATCTCTAAGGGTTGTGTACAAACTTCCCACTGATGTCTTTTACACCATGGCAACACAACTGAATCAAATAAACATGCATGAGATGGCTAGGAAAGCCTCATTTTTCTCCTGGGACTATTAGAGGATTTGGGGAGAGTCTGGCTCAGCTCCCTTAGATTCCAACACCTCAACCCTGAAAACACATGTGCAACTCTACTGCTGGGAATAGTTTCACATGCGTAAAATGACATGCTTCAGTGTTTGCAGGACCAAGGTGCCCTAACAGACTTTCAGCTGGAAACCACCAGCTAGCAGGTGAATAAGTGTAGTAACAGGGTGGGTGACTGGGAAGAATATAGTCAAATGAAAGCCATTCATTCAAATACTAGTCCACCGCCAAATTAACCCTTTACAGGCCCTTAGCATAGTACAAAGTAGGGGGAAAGCTTGTTGAAGTAGCAACCTCTTAAAGGCTGCACCCTGCAGCGGCATGTAGTAGGGAAAAGGAAGCTTTAACCCTCCCATCATAACTAGTGACCCTACCAGGAAACTAGAAAACAACCCCCTCCTCTCCCTACATGCCTGGAAGTTTATGAAGGACTTGCCTCAGTAGGCCAGAAAACTATCCCTCCTTCTGTGGTCCTGCTCTATAGGGCTGTACAGAGATCTCAGGTCCTAACACGTACTCATGCCACATACTTTCCCTCATTTGTTAAAATATTTCCCCTCTTTTGTTAACTGGGGGACATATTCCAGTACATTGGTCTTAAATGTTAATTGCACCTCAATTAGAGCCCATTAGCAAGTCTACCTGCTATAAATCCAACTGCTATCCCATGTGCACTTGGATCCATAGAGGCAATATAAAGAATAATACCTTCTAAACAGTATCCACAAATGTAATAGAAAAAATAGTAACAGGTTATGACGTGTTGGCTAAATACATGAATGGAAATTTGGAAATCCTAAATTCCGGCCTGCCTTTCATACTGATTGATCCTTTCTGCGACCTTGGAGAAGCTACTTAAGCGCTCTTCTTCAGTTTTCCTTAGCTGTAAAATGGGGATAATAGTATCTCATGACTATGATGTGTGGATTAAATAGCAAATGTTTGTAAAGCACTGAGTATGATTAGTGCTGTATAGAATCCAAGTAGAAATGAGAGAAGGAAAAACACCACCAATCAGCAGGGGTTAATACTTCTACGCATGTTTACTGACTGCTACATCAGGTGCAAACAGCTACACACGTTATTTACATCATACAGATTTCATTACTTCATGTCAGTGAATTAGGGAAACTGGGTGCTTAAGCTGAACCAGCATTCCTATGAGCCTTACCACTGAAAGGATAATTATAGTTTTTTTTTATTAACATTTAGCAAGTTTAATGTTCTTAGACTGTGCTTTTACCAGAATCTTGTGCTCCCTTTGAAAACAGAAAACTCAAAGTACCCCTCCCCCTGGCAGCTCCCCCTAAAATGGCTCCTCCTACAAGGGGGAAAAGCCCACCAATTTAGCCACCTTAAAGCCTTAGTAAAACAGACTACGTGCAGGAGTTAAAGCAGAGCAATGTTTACCTATGTCAGATCAGAACCTACTCCCTGAGGCACAGGGGAAAACCTCCAGGGAAATGGCGACCCCAGAAAAAAGAAAAAAGAAAAAGAAGAGAAAGGATTTGTCAGGCAAAGAAAAACACAAAAGCAGAAGTAAGTACAAGCTCAGGCATCCCCTTCCCTTAGATGTCTAATCTCTCTTGCACCAGAAGTTTTTCCCCCACCTCCTTTTTTCTTATTGTTTATGAAAGAATAGAGAGCTTTTGGATTGACTGTATATGTGTGGATAATGGAGAACCTGCACCCACCAGCAGTGCTGCCCTTTGTAAAGCCTAATACAAGCAAAGGGAGTCCAACTTCCTTCGGCCCCAATGATCCTATAGGTAGCACTAAGGGCACCTATGCTTCCCCCAGCTCAGGTTGGCTACAGAACTGCAAAGTGCTCCAGCTCTCCCTTTAGCCTCCTGCTGCCATTCTAGCTTCCCAGCTGGAATCCCTGAATCATCTTCCTTCCTGCTCCCCCTCCCACAAGAGCCAACCACTGGCACTAGTGTGCGCATAGCCAATCCCTATATGTGCATTTGTGCAAGTTTAAATCAACTGGTGCAACACCCTACATGTTCACTCTGCTTTAGTTTGAAGAGTGATTTATTTTGGTTTAATTTAAACCTTTTCCTAATTGACTTAAACTAAACCAAAAGAAGCCTGGATTAAAGTGAAATAAGAATGGGTAGTTTTTGCACCAGCTTAATGAAATCAGTTTAAAATCACACTGTTAGGTAAACCAGGACAATTCAACGTGCGGGCAAGTGCTTGGCAGAGTTCTGGTCATTTGGGTACCCTAGCTGAATTGTTATGATTGACTTTCTTTTTAGTTTATCCTCAACTCTGCATTTCCTGGCTGTCAAACACTTGATAATTGCTATCTGCAAAGTCCTTACAGTTTTTAGCCCTAAATTATTTGTACGAACGTTCAGCACTATCTCCAGATTAGCCAAGCTATTTGATGGCATAGATATGAATTCTACCTGCTTCTTTCTTTTTTTAATGTGCAAGTACATCACTTTTTAATATTTTTCAATATCATCAACATGGTAATGGCTCAAAAGAGTTTATGCATGAGCTGGTACATTTTCATGACAACTCTACAATTGCCTCCAACTAACCCCATGCTCAGTTCACTGATATCAGATATGTGCATTATCATAGAGTCTGGTGCCTGGAGCCACACAAAGTGGTGGTGGTTAAGAAATATAAGCTGGAGGAACTGGCTGAATGGTACAGATAGTGGAGGAAAGCCAATTTAGAGAGAAGGGAATAGGCGGTATGTTGTGACAATGGCTCAGACCTTGCAGTGGTAATGTTATGAAGAAATAGGAAGTTACCTACCATAGTAACTTTATTTTCCAAATACATCATCTCTGCAGATTCACAGTGACTCTCCTTCCACAATACTTTGAAGGCATAAAGGATGGGTCTGTAGTTAGAGCGGAACTGAGGCATGGATGCAGGGTTTTTATACCCTTAATAGAATGCTGATACAAAGGGGAGGAGGTCTTGCTTCAGATTTGGTCTTTATGTTGCTCGTGAAAGAGAGGTGATTCATCATCATTTCCTAAGGGTAGGGCAGTTATTTCTTACATCCTTGGCTTTCTAAGAATAAAACCAAATAATATCATAGTTTAAAAAAAAAAAAAAAAAAAAAAGCCTGATTTCAGGTAGGTGGATTAGAAGTTTGTTGAGACTGGCTGATTGGTGCCCCAAGTGGCTTTAAATAATGGACTACTTTACAATTAATGCCACAATCCATTTTGTATTTAACAAGACATCTATTTATTTCTAATTAATGTTCCAGTACACTGATTTCCTCCTCCCATGCTTCTCCCTAATTGTTGTTCACTCTTTTGGTGTGTGTTTTCAGTATTAACTCATTAATAGATTTTCCAGTAAAATGCTCATTTTCTTTATTTAATTGTATTAGCTTGATCGCTCCTCCTGCATGAATGAATTTGTTGGACCTGAAAATTTTATCCAGTTGTTCAGCTCTGTACATCATTTATGGATATCAGACAGGAATATGTTGGACCCAGCTCCTAAACGGCTCTATTTTCTATAATCCAGAATATTATTTTAGTGCCATATATTCTGATAAATTATGAATCATGTTATTATATCATAGTGAATTAATTATATTCTCTTGTGGGAACCTCATTTTGTGTCCCAAATAAATTAAAAAGGCAGTATTATTAGAGGGGAATAGAAACCTTAGGAACCAGCTGTGCTATACAGACAGTTCCTCTGCCCAGCAAAATATTGTATTGGTGACTAAGCGATTTCTGCTGTGGGGTTTGTCATAGGGCACGATTACAAGGATTGCTGCAGAACAGTCATGTGACTCAGTCTAGCTCTGCTTTCCATTCTTAGAAAGGCATCTCCTCTGTGATCCGATGAGCACGGTAAACAGAGATTTCTGGCTGGGCTATTGGTGCCAATGACCTAACTGATGCTTTTTAACATTTTAGACCACAGTACTTCTGGATCACTGGTTGGAGGGGAGGAATCGTAGCTAATACATATTCCAGAAACAATTACAGGACAGTTGCCTCGTTATTTTTGTGTTCTTACATTATGTATAGGGTGCCCACATTTTCAAAGTGGAAAAGCCAGGACCACTATAGCAGGGGAGGAGGGCAGCACAGGGGATGGTTTTGGTGGAGTGTCAGGGAGGTGTGCATGAAAAGGCTTCAGCAGCTGTGGTGGGGAGGATTTGTGCACCAGGGACAGTGGAAAAGAAAGGGTGGCAGTCCACCAGATGTGGGGTGGGAGTGCAATCCTTGAGGTACATGTCAGATTCATTTGCTTAGCTACCTGGTGGTACCTTTATGTTGCTTATAGCATATTAAAGAGTTACGAAAGCAGGACAAAATGCAGTGACTTTTTGTGTGTGTGTAGTAAATTGGAAGCAAGGACAGGCCCTGAAACCAAGTCCAACAATTTCCTGTTTTTCAGGGATAAGTAGCCACTCTGATCATATGCCCTTACAAAAATAGCACCATAATGGCACACTTACCTTTATTCTCATGTCCCCCAAATCCCAATGGGGGGTGTTGCTGACTTCATTTGATTCTTTATTTAAATAGCAATACATTTGTCACCCTGAACGTCCTATGTTTTAGAGCATATACTCCTAGGGTCTGTACCATGCCAGACACACCAAAGGCCTCTTGTTTTGGTGAGTTAAAATTGACGCTAGATTCCCTACTTAGAGCTGGTCTCCACTACACAGTCAGATTAACTTCCCTTGCTAATGTGCATCACAGATGCAAAGCTTCCCAGAACAAGGGATGGGAAAATAAGACACAGGCCTTTGAAAGCATGCAACTGCCCCCTTGTCTCACCAATAAAAAATAAATAAATAAATAAATAAAAATCAGAGACTGGGGTTTGATGTGTTGCAGTGGGTGGTGCATTTAAAAAAAAATCCAGTGTTTTCTGTCTACACTACAGACTTTACAGCAGCACAGATGTACCGCTGCAGCTGTGCCACTATAAGGTCTCCCCTGTCACGGCTCTATGCTGATGCGAGACAGCTCTCCTGCTAGCATAATTAAACCACTCCCAAGGAGTGACAGGAGCTATGGGGGGGTGGGAGTGTTTTTTTCACACCCTTGACCGACATAAGTGCTAGTGTGGACAAAGCCGCTCCTCTGGTTTTTGATAAGTCCGTTTGCAGTAATGCAGCAATACAGAAATGGCAGAAAGCTTCATAGTCCGTTGGAAAGAAAGTGCGGGTGTTTAAGCGAGCGACTTGAACTGGAAGGCCTGGTGCAGGGGTGGCTGCATGCATGGAGGAGAAAACGTTCGAGGGCGCATGAATACAAGAGCTGTCCACACTCCGCACATATCCCTACCCAAAAACGGTCTTCCCCTCCCAGTCTGGGGGCAGTGGGAGCGGGAGATGCGGCTGTGAGGGGCTCATACTACCCATGCCCACTTACAGCCCTTTCTTTCTCCTCCCCCAGCCTCCCTCTCCCGTCTCTGGGCATCCTCCATGCAGCATCCTCCAAGCACCAGCCCCTACAACCTGCTCGTCCTTCCCTTCCCCCCCCCTCCTCCTCTCAGCTCTCTGCCCCTGGAGGCCCCGCCCACCCCACCTTCGCACCGCCCCTACAGGCCCCTCCCTTTCGGCGTTCCGCCCCGCATGGTCCACAGGACCCCCCCCCTTTGCCTGGGGCTGCCTTCGCGGTGCCTGCTCAGCGGCGGCCGCCTCCCTTCTTCGCCCTCCGCCGCCGGGCTCCCCGCTTCGCCCCGAGGGGGTGGGGTGAGGTGAGGGGTGTGTGTCCCGGTTGCGGGTGGGGCGCTGCCCGGGTCCGCGGGGGGGCAGGCGGTTGGTGGGGCGGCCCCGGCTCGTTGGGGTCCTGCGCGCGCGCGGCGGCGGCGGGCGGGTCGTCGGTCACTCTCACTGTCTCCTTCACTTCGCCCTCCAGCCTTTCGAGCGGCCGCAGCCAGCGCGGCCTCCCCACGGCAAGACCCTCCCGGCTCTGCTCCGACAGCCCCCGCTCGCCGGCCGGCCAGGTGACGGGGCTGGGGAGGGGCTGAGTGGGGGCGCGCCCCCCTCCCCGGGATGGGGATCGAGCCCTGCCCTGGAGGGTAGCGGGCCGCTCCCCTGGGAAGGGAGCCCGGGCTGGGGAGTGGGGGAGGGGCGCGAGGCGAGTTCAGAGCAGGGCGAGCCGGGCCGGGCCGGGCCGGGCCGGCGGGAGGGGCGGGCGGGCGGGCGGACGCCCTAAGATGGCCGCGTTCTCCTTGCAGCCGCGGCGTGTCTGGCCGGGCCTCTGCGCCGGGGAGAGGGGGGAGCCCGTCCCCTGCCGGGGCCGTAGCGGGGCAGCCCAGTGTGCGCAGACACACCCCGCTCACCCTTGGATGTTGGTTTCCCCCCCTCTTTGTAGATTCGTTAGCTTGGCCTAGCTATGACTTATCCTCCGTCATGTCCCCCTCCGGCTCCGAGACGTAAGTAGGGAAAGAACTGCAGCAAGACTATGGCTAAGTCAGGTTGGGATAAGTTGAGTAGCCGTGTTAAGATTCAGACCGACCACCGAGGGCTAAGGTCAGCCCAGCGTTCTCCTGAAAAAGGCGCCCGCTCTTGATGGGTCCAACCTTTTGGAATGAAAACCAGGATCCCTGCTTCCTAAAATTGGGGGCCAGACACTTTTTTATCTGCTTAAAAATACGTTTTGATTCAATCTGCTCTTCATCGCGATCCACCTCCCGCTGTCTTAAATTTCCATCTGTCCTCTAAGAATTCCTCAAGGCGTCTTTAGTACGAGGGTGTGAAGGAGTTAGACAGGAAACAGAATACCTTGAGGGAAAGGTGTACTGTGGTAACATTGCACACTAATTGTATTTCTTTATGGCACCTTCAGAGTCTTTTCTTATCTGGTGATTCAATCACCAATTATCTTCCTTCTTTGGTAAAGGGAAAAACTTAATTGGGGTTTCTTGCAAGCAAGGATTGTGACCCCGTGTTTCCAGGAAAGCACAGGGGAAAAGAGATCCCTTGAAACCACAGACCAGGGTGGAGCTGCTGTTTGCATCAGTCACATTCAGGAAGCTCATTCAAATGGTTGCTTTCTCTCAATAAACTTACCCTTCATAAGTATCCAGGATTTAGAAGTATAATGTTTTGAAATCTACATGGCTAATATAAATTTTAATTAAAGAAACTGACAGTTTAAGGCTGGATTGAAAAAACTGCTTCTGTCTTCACTTGGGTTGGTTTGGTAATTGGAATGGAGGGTGGGGAAGTATAGGCTTGATGAGCACAATTCTTTTATTGAATGTGCCAGTACAGGAAAGATGGCTATAAAAGCATCAAGGACACAAGTTAACTATTGGTCCCTCATTTGATCTATACTAACCTAAAACAAAAAGTGACAGGCATGCAGATTAGATTGCATTTTAAGACCTGAGCAATAATTATGGTGATATTCATACAATTAGATTCACCTTTTATTTGCAGGTAGGACATGCAACAAATATTCAGCAACTTGTATGTCCCCATGCAAATGCTTATTACAGTAATGTAATTAGCATTATCATTTTCATATTACCTTTCTAACCTGTAATATTATAAATTTTTTGCTACCTCCGCTAATAACCCTCCATGGCATCTTCATTGTTTAGCATAAGTCATCTGCTGCTATAGTATGAGACTGTGCTTTTGAATTTAAGTTGTACTACTAAAAATAAAAGTCTTATTTATTTTATCACTGCCAAAATGTTTTGATGCTGAAGATTACTATAAAAATTAAATCAGAAGTAGCTTTTCCTTGGGTGGTGGTGTTTGGAAGAAATACTAATCACCAGCAAGAACTGTTCTTGTAAGTCTGGCTGCACAGTAGACAGTAGGATGAAAAATAGCAACATCTTTTATTGTTTGTATACCTCAATCAGAGCAACAGCAGTACAGTTATAAACAATTGAAACCATATTCTAACTTTCTTTAAAGGTGGTAACTAGTCTGCTAATGCAGCTTTTTAAACTGTTTTGGTTGTGTATTACAACTTGTAACTTCTTAGTCAAAGCAGTTTCAAACGAGCTCTTAAAACATTCTTCCGTATTTATCTGATCTACTGTTTAATCTATAAATATTAATGACTTAGTTTGTACCTGCCTTTTAAAAAAAAACAAAAAACAAAAAAAAAACTTCATGCAAGGGCAAGATGATTCCATTCTTTATTAAGGACATCCAACTATTTTGCAGAGTAAAGAGCTGGCCTAGAGTTTAGAACACTTACCTAAGGGATAGCTGGGCTGTAGGTGGATCTACCAAAATGAGATTTATTTGCTTAAATTAGAAAGATGGGCACAGGTACACTTGACAAATGTGCTAGCACCATAGAAAGGTAATGTTACGTTCCAAAACAAAGTATTATTATGGCTGTTAATTGTTCTTGAATATTGAGATTTCTCTGTACAATAGCAATTTCTGGAACTTTAAAATTTGAAAGAAACATTCTGAAAAAGTGTGGATGCTTGCACCATTGCTTTGATCCCATGTGCTTTAAGGCATGTAGAGGTTTCCAAAAATCCAAAAGACTATGGAATTCCCATTGTTTTCTGCAGGACTTAATTTACCCATTTTTAAAAAATAAAGTGTGATATGCCCTGTTCATTTCAATAGGGTGTTAATCTTTGAAACCTAATTAATGACAATTTAGTGCCCTCTCCTACAAAACAAAATGGAGGCATAGAATATTCTGGCACACAGATTAATAAGGAAGCAAATTCCTTTGTACACTTGACTCAATAAGGAGGCAAACAGGTGGCATGTTGAAGGCAGCTGTGTGTTAGTTCCTCATTAGAGACACCATGTACTTAAAAGGTACAATTTTAGACAACTGTAATTTTTAACTTGTAATGCAAGATCACTACAACTGAAAGAGAATAGAGTTTGTATACTTTGTGCTTTTTGTCTAGTCTGGTCAGTTCAACTGTTTCCCCTGTGTAGTTTCCTTTTTTGTTTTTGGCACTTTTACACCAGACCAGGGAATACACAAACACTTAAAATGTGGAAATATGAAAATGTACACTTCAAATTGACAATGACCCTTTTAAGGGTCTGATTCTTTTCTGGCTGAAGTCTATGGGAAAGCTCCCATTGAAGGAGATAACAGCCTTGCATTATGATGAGTTGTTGAATGTCTGCAGAGAAAGATAGTCCTGAAGGCCAACATGAGGAGTTGGGTGGTGGTGGGTGTCTGAAAGGAGTGGGTGGTAATCATGTTAAATTGAGAAGTGTTTTAGACATCCCTAACCTGCCTAAGGCTCCCTCCCAACTTTGTGCTTCTCCACCCGTTTGATCGGACCTCAATTGCTCCCCCACAGGCTTGTAAAGGCTCAAACTTCCTTACATTCCCCAATAAAAGCTCTTATTTGACTTTCACTTTCCTAATAGCTCTCATTGATTTTGGGGAGCTCAACTTAGATTCCATCAACCTAGCTTCTGTTACAGAAGTTGCTTCAGAGCAACATGGTGAGTTCTTTCTTCAGCAAGTCCTGAGCACATTTCCTCTGCACTGCTCCCAACTCTTGCCAGCATGAGTGAATGAGAGGCTGGACCAGAAAATAAATGCAGCTTTTTTATAGTAATGGGATGTATTAACTATAGTAACTGTATTGGTCATTAGATACTTTTTAAAATAACTGACATCTGCAAATTTCACAAAAAATTGTGATAGAAATGATGAGGTGTTGTCAGCTACAAAAGATTTGGCTTTCTCATTGCACATTGTGGGGGTATAGGATTTCTATCAAAACAGTTATCAGAACAGTTGTTGAATTTATTAACCTTATTAGTGTTTTTGAATCTCTCTCCTTGAGTTGGATATCTAGTATTAAAATACAGAGCCAAGTGGAGATGTAAACTAGATACACAGTCCTGTATGCCCCCTTGAAAAAATGGAAGGGGGAGGGGAAATCTGGTGGGGTTTTGACAAAAATATCTTCTGGGAATCCTGTTGAGTATAGAGAGTCTGTTGACTTCACCACAATTTCCTACAACTGTCCAGTGCTCCGGTTTAGAAAAGCATCTTTCTCCTCTGAAAACTTTTACAATTTCTGGTATTTGGAAATATGGAGCAATTCACTTTTTAACTAAACACTGGGAAATCCATCTTGGAATTCACTTGGGGAGGAACAGGCTACACTTTGGTAAACCCATGCCACTTTGAAATAATATTTCTATGAAAAGCTGTAGGTGTATCACAGAATAATATCATTATGTACTGTTTTAGTTTGAGCTATCTGTTTTTAATTGTTTATATATAAATTTTGGCTGGAAGACAGTGGGCTTAAAATTAATTAAGGATAGTTTGTCTATCTTTATATTACACGTTTCAATATTAATTTGCCTGTTACTCTGTCTTTCCAGCTCCAATGGCAATCCCTCCATCATACGCAGACCTTGGCAAATCTGCCAGAGATATCTTCAACAAAGGATATGGTAGGAATAATACTTTATATTGAATTTTTTTTTAAAAGAAATGTCACTTTGCTGAAGCACATGAAGCTAACATTTTTAGTTTGCATGTATTCTGGAATGTTAATTTGTGTGCACCTATATACGCTGGGATAAACTCATGGATTTAATCAAATTGGAGGTAGTTCACGCCAAGAGCAGCAAAATGATTGGAGGCCTTGTGGAACTGACATTGAAGAAAAATTAGAGAGACAGACATGCACGTGTTGGCTAGTTAGAAGTTAATAGATGGGAAACAAGTAGGTAAATATCTGAAGGATGTAAACAACAAGGAAGGAATGGGTTTTATAGAAGTACTACTAGGAAGGTGTGGTCTTGCACTTAAGGCAGTTGACTGGGAATCAAGAACTGGGTCTCAACTCCCAGCTCTCCTGTGGTCTGGTCTACAATTGAAAGTTATACTGGAATAACTTGGTTATTGGGACTTCAGCTGTATCTGTTTTACACAACCCTCTCCACCCCATTATACTTATGACCCCTAGTGTGGACACAATTGTTATGGTGTAAAGGTGCCATATACTGGTGGTGGTTCCCCTTCCTGTATTGGAAGAACTAATACTAGTGTAAAGTACTTTTTATACTTGTATAACTGCATTCATACTTGTGGGGTTGTGCTGCTTTAGTTATGCAGATATAGTTAAAGCAACATGACTTTCTGGTATTAAAATGCCTGTGTGACCTTGGGGGATTACATTGCAGGTCAGAATCCTTCAATGAGCTCCTGCGAGGCAGACTCTAGGAACCTCATGGACTTCATTGGGGCTTTGCAGAGCACAGAAGTCTGCCAGAGTGTATTGCAGGATAGGGATCGTAATCTGTGTGCTTCAATTCCCAATCTTCTGCTTATATGATCTCTTTTTTTTCCCCTCACACTTATTTATTTAGACTATAGTTCTGTGTAGCTCTTCAGGGTAGGCACTGGCTTTTACTATTCATATGGACAGCATCTATCACAGTGAGACCCTAGTCTTGGCTGAGGCCTCAGGTTGTCACTGTAATACAAATTAACTAGGAGTAATATCAAATTTAAAAACAGTCTAACAGATCTCTAAAGTAACTTAGTGGTGGAAGCCTGCTGCATGAGACACTTAATTGGACTTGACTAGACGATGATCGGGAGCAGCCTTACAGTGGCAGAGAGGTAGAGGATATGACTGGTTCCCTTGTGTGTGTAATTCCTGATTATTTTAAAGTTGAATAAGTCAACTGACTTGTCTGGTGTGGATTCTTGTATTGAGCATCCTTTAGGAGAATGGGTGGGAGTGACTGTATTTGTAATGCTTATCCTGTCATGTAAGAGTGACATTTCTGAAAAAAAACCCATAAATTGAGTTATTTTCTTAATATATTATAAAGTACATCTAATTGTCAGAAGGGTGACTATATAAAAATGGCACCTACTTAAATCTATTCCCTTTGTGTATTTGGAGTTATTTCCTAGCTTATTTGAGTCACTAACCTTTGTTAGCTCTGTTGACTCAACGGTGCTATAGAATGAACTGATTCTATTCTGGTTCACACATCAACTTAACTTTAAGATAAATTCTGATTGCAGACTTTTACTGGTGGCAGCATAAAAGCCAGAAAGAGCACAAATTTTGAATTTGTGGAGAACAGAAGCAAAAAACTTCCATTTAGTTAACTGAAAAAATATCTCCTAGTAATCATTGGTGTTCGATAAACTGGCCTCTGCTCTCTCTTTTTCACTTTAAAGTTTGAGAGAAAATTAGTCAGTTCAATACTGATTATGGATGTTTCAATGTTCATAGGATTTATAGTCCTCTGGCCAATGGTTGAAGTATTTTTTTAAAATTTATTACTTAGAAAAATACACACACTTTATGAAATTATTACAGTGCACTTTTTAATTTCTTCCTAAGGCTTTGGGCTGGTGAAACTGGACGTGAAAACAAAGTCTGCAAGCGGGGTGGTGAGTTTTAAATTCACAATATTTTTTGTTAATCTTTCCTGCTTATCAAAGGGAGCTTTTATGGACAAAGGTAACTAGTTGACAGAATCCTTTGATAAGTCTTTGCTTCACAGTACACTTCAGAGGGCAATAGAGGTCTGCAACTCCAAATGTAAGTCTCATTGCCCTGTATGCTGACATGCAGTAATCAGAAGTAGTTGTTTTGTTGTCTTTGTAAAGGTGCTAGATAGGGTATATGTTGGCTGTCATTCATTTTGTGTGTGAAAATGACTGAACAGCAGAACCATTTTTAGAGGTAAGATTGATATCAGACAATATAGAAATTTCATTTTGTTTTCTGCAAATATTTATTGGTACTACTTGTGCTCATTGTAAATATCTCAGACCATTATAGTACTGCCAAAAAGGATCTAGGGGTTATAGTGGATCACAAATTGAATGTGTCAACAATGTGATGCATCTGTGAAAACAGCTTCTATTCTGGGGTGTATTAGCAGGAGTGTATGTAAGACATGGGAAGTGACTGCACTACTTGTCATTGGTGAGGCCTCAGTAGAGTACTGTGGCCAGTTCTGGTGGCCACACTTAAAGATGTGGACAAACTGGAAAGAGTCCAGAGGAGAGCAACAAAAATAAGATGTTAAGAAAACCTGACCTATGTGGAAAGGTTTTTAAAAAAACAAAAAAAAAAAAACTGGGCATGTTTAGTCTTGAGAAAACTGAGGGGGGCACCTGATAAGTTTTCAGATATGTTAAGGTCTGTTTTAAAGAGGATGGTGATCAATTGTTCTCCATGTCCACTGAAGGTAGGAAAAGAAATAGGGGGCTTAATCTGCAGCAAGGGAGATTTAAGATAGATATTAGGAAGAACTTTCTAACTATAAAGGTAGTTGAGCTCTGAATAGGCTTCCAAGGGAGACTGTGGCATCTCCATCATTAGAGGTTTATAAAAACAGGTTGGACAAACACCTGTCAGGGATGGTCTGTGATTACTTGGTCCTGCCACAGTGCAGGGGGCTGGACTTGATGACTTCTTGAGGTTCCTTCCAACCCTACATTTCTATAAATCTGATTCCATACTATTGAACATTGAAACAATAGTTTGACCAGTCACTCTGGTCCTGACACTGACATACTGGATCCTTGAGCAGGAGACACGTTCAGTATTGTACTCTCAGGGGATGTTTCTTTCTGAATCAGCCCATGATAAGTTTACAAACTGAAGAATAAAGGCTGATGGCCCTTATGTCATACTAATATTTCTTGAAAATGTCTAGCCTTTGAAACATCTTAGTAATGCCTGGTCTACACTAAAAAGTTTTGCCAACATTGCTTTGTTGGTGGGAGGTGGGAGAAAAATCACACCCCTGACTAACATAGTTATTTTAAGATAGATACAGTTATATCCGCAGAAAAAGTGATTTGGCATAGAAGATATTCCTTTTGCTGGTACAGCTTGAACCTGTTCCCCCAAAAGAACCATTGCCGGTAGACGTTTTCTCTGCACTAGGGGTGTGGTTTCAGGAAGTGTTCTCCTGGTATAGATATATCAGCAAACCCTGTAGTGACTATTATCACTATAATAGAGAGAAACTAAAGGCTGAAGACTTGTTTTATGGAATTGCAGCCTGCCTTAAACAGTAGGTATTCCTTAAAGAAAAAGGCGACAGCTACAGGGAAACAGGCTTCAACACAACTTGAATTCCAGCTTTTTCTTCCCTTGTTTACTAAGGACTGCACCCTGTCTGAAACTCTGTGTTTTGCTACATCTAGTGGCTAAATAATATGCTGCAAGTAAACATCATTTTAGCCAAAGTAAATTTGTTTCATATAAAGCTACCTCATTTCATCAATTTTAAGTTTTTTGTTTTAGCTAAGATAGATCTTTAGCATCTAATTCTGGGATTCATATATGTTTTGTCTACAGGAATATTAAAATATTCCTTTAGTGTATGGTGGGATTGATACAATACTCCAGAAATGCTTGGTTTAAACATACTCTTTTAATAAAACCTAATGCACCCTCTAATAATAAAAATACATGTTGTACCTTAAGGACTACATAGCTGATTATAGTGGGCATAGGGGGAAACACAGGGCTTGTCTATATGGTGCAGCACTGTACACTAGAGGGGTGTGAACTAGAGGAGCGCACTAACTGGACCTGGTAGAGCCTGCTGGCATGCAGTAAAAGTTCCCTAGTACATTTGCAGTAGGGAACTTTTACTGCATGCCAGAAGGGTTGACATGGGCCGGTTAGTGTGCTACACTATGGTGTGCTTTAGAATTCACACCCATTTAGTGTACATTGCTGCACCATGTAGACAAACCCAGTCAGATATATCTTGGGTCAAAATTTTGACGTTTTAAAAACCATTTACAAATCTAAGACCATTAGAAATTTTTCCATATCCTTAATAAAATCGCAGTGGAAAGACTGGTTGTTAAACATTCCCTCCAGCATTTGCTAGCCAACAGCATTGTGCTCAAGTTTGGAAAGTAGATATTGACTAGTCTTTTCATTCTCTCAAGAAGACAGATGCAAAAAGTAAAGAGCATAAATAGTGAGAGGCAACTAATGTTTATAAACTTCAGTTTTAATAACTAGGGTGATGTTTAATATAAAGACTATGTTTATTTAAAATAACTTAGTGTAGCAGTTATATATTTAGAGTTCTGAATCTAAAATACATAATTCTGTGTAAGGAATGGAGTCTGTTAATAAACTTACTATCAGTTAATGTCAGTCTCAAACATAAATGGTCTCCCTATGTAATTATATTTTTACTTTGGAGACATGATTCACTTGTGTGGTTATGAATATCCCTGCTTAAGAACCAGCAGACTAGTGCTGCCCTTTCACTGAGAGACTTATGTTCAAATCATTTCTCAATTACAACTATAACATTTCTTCTCTAGTCCCTGGACATTTATTTAATTACAATATCTGCGTAGAGCCATCTCACAATTGTAGCATGATAGTCTTTTGGGCACGAAGGACGGGAATAGTATTATATGAGGATTGCAGCACGTTGGCAGAGTTGTCTGGGATGCTGTCTGAGCTGTGCTTGGTTTTAATCAGTGCTATTAATATAGCTTTGCTAACATGAGCACCAAACTCACCTTTGTACTTGTAAAAATATATTTTTCTGCTTTTTAAGGAAACAATGACTTGAAACAAATTGATTCAGAAACAAGTGTAGGCAAGGAAGTCCATTGCACTTGGAATTGGGTTTTATATTTCTGAACTTTGAAGTATCAGCGCACACACTGCAATTTCTTAGTCAAGTTTGAAAATCTGGAAGATCCTTTCTAGCAAGTCGTTTCTCACTCTCTTTTATTTAACTCAAACTGGTTGAAGAGGATAATGTTACCTTATGGCTGTGTAATGTTTAGGTTTTGGGGGTTTTTTAAGTTTGAAAAAAGATACCTTTATGATGTGTGACTTTCTGGTGTGTGTGCAACTCTGGAGTAACCTATGCTGTCTTATTAGGAATTCACAACATCTGGTTCATCAAACACAGACACAGGGAAAGTGAATGGGAGCTTGGAGACCAAATACAAATGGGCTGAGTATGGTCTGACTTTCACAGAAAAATGGAACACAGATAACACTCTGGGAACAGAAATTGCGATTGAAGACCAGGTAACAAATTGACATACTACTTATATTTAATTTTTTCATTTAACCAGTAGAGATCTAAGTTAATAGCTTTTGTTCCCCTCATTAGATTGCCAAAGGTTTGAAGCTGACATTTGACACGACCTTCTCACCAAACACGGGGTAAGAGTTTTGTTTTGTTTTTGTTAGATAGTACTTTTGGATGTGTTTAGGGGAATAACTTTGCATGTAAATGAATATTTAATAGGTTAATGTAACTGAATGAAGAGTATGTATATGGCTTGAAATTGGTGAACCAAAATTACTGCTGTTAACACAGGCTGCTACATCTATTTGAATGTGGCTCTTTGGTGGATTGATATAAAATGTTTTGCTCCCACCATGATAGTTTGTTCTCTGAGAGGATTGGATTTATTAGAACAGTAGTCAGGGCTCTACTTGCCCAAATATAAGAAAATACTTTATTGAGAGAATTTGGGGGAGGAGGGAAATAAAGGAGCGAGGAGGTCTCTTCATTCATTAATCTCCAGATGTATAATTCTTGTTTTTTTCCAAAGCTTTCTAATGGGTTGTTGTATTTGGTTCCATGGCTGGTCAGTTATGTCTTGCCCATACTTGACACTTGATCTGTAATGGCCTTTGTGTGCCTACTGCCAGTAACTGTAAATCTAATTTTTACTACTTAGAGGAAGAATGAAGTCTTTTTTTTTTTTTTAAATAATTTTTGTTTCAGAAAGAAAAGTGGCAAAATTAAGTCATCTTATAAACGTGAATGCGTAAACCTTGGTTGTGATGTTGACTTTGATTTTGCTGGACCTGCAATCCATGCTTCCGCTGTTGTTGGTTACGAGGGTTGGCTTGCTGGTTATCAGATGACTTTCGATAGTGCCAAATCAAAGCTGACAAGGAATAACTTCTCTGTGGGTTACAAGACTGGAGACTTCCAACTGCACACTAACGTGTGAGTATTAAAGAATTGTATTTGCGAAGCTTGTAGTAACAGGCAAAACTGTAAAAGCTAAATGTAATTGTAAGGCTTTATATTATATCTTTAGATACATGTAATTTAATTTCACTTGAAAATGCCTTGCAGCAATGATGGGTCAGAATTTGGTGGCTCAATTTACCAGAAAGTGAGTGACAATCTTGATACTGCTGTAAATCTAGCTTGGACAGCAGGCAGCAACAGCACTCGTTTCGGCATTGCCGCTAAATACCAGTTGGATTCCTCTGCTTCTATCTCTGTAAGTATGGCTTTAAGGAAAAGATTTAAGCCCTGCTCTTGTTCCCCCAATCTGTATAAATATACAACTGGATGTCTTTTTATTGTGGTATAAATATTGATATGGAACAGTCAAGAAGTATGCCATTTACTCTTCTGTATCACTAATGTAAAAGTCTTTGATAGCCCAGATGTTAACTACTATACCTGGTTAAGTATGTGACTTTAGCTATATACAACAGAGTCCCCTTAAGTATCTGATTTACTTTTTCTATAGAAGGCCTCCTAACTATGCCTAAAGTAACACAATTCAGTGCTCTACACATTAAATTCAATCACTCTAGAGCAGTTTTTCAGGTAACTGCAGCAGGTTCCCATGCTGAGAATTCTATTGCACCAGTTAGCACCCCATCCCATAGTCAGTTGTGCATACACACATCCACAATAGAGCTTGGCTTGCTCCAATGTAATTTCAATTTTGAATTGGGTAGTGTCAGGCAAGAGATATCACTGGGTCTAAATAAGAGTCTTGCAAACTTGAACTTCTCGTGCTGTTGCACATACTATTGATTAAGAATATTACAGTCATGGTCAGTATGGGAATATACCAGCCCAGCAACTAAGTGGTTACTCCTTGATTCAGTGAAATGATGACATTCTGTTTCCTCAATGGAGGCCATTAGATGATGATGTGGATTGTTCTGATAAAATTCATCTCAGAGGCATCAAAAAGGTTGAATTGGCTCACTTCCTAGAAAAGTCCTACACAAAGGTTTCAGATAACAGATTATGTTGGAATATGGTTCGAAAGGTGAATTTTTGGCATGCCCTCTCACAAATTATATTACTTTCCCTCTGGGATAAGAAGGGTGGTGACTGTGGTAGTGATGTGATACTGGTTGGTATACTGGAAATAAGAAGTATATCCTGTAGGTACAAAGATACTGCAGAATTATAAACTCTGGTTTAAATTTGTGGTGTTTGTTGATGGTGACACTGTTCTAGTTACCACAAGATTATAGCAGAGAATGTTGTTTTATGGTTTTCTTTGAATTGCCACTTCTTACCCAGCTTTTCATTTTGTTGCAGGCAAAAGTGAACAACTCTAGTTTAGTTGGAGTGGGTTACACCCAGACCTTGAGGCCAGGTAAATGTTACATAAATGAATCCTATTGCCACAGTAATGCATTCCTATGTGTTGTGCATGGAACTGCTGTTGAAATATCTACCACTCATATATGCCAGTTAAAGCTGATAGCCATTCTGAAGAGGGGAAAGAGAAGCAATCTGCAATCTGTTTGCCTCCAATATAGATTGAAAGGGAGAATCTCCTATTGAGTTTGAGTTCTGCTTGGTTAAATCCAATGGTACTTCTAGAATATTTAGGGCTAAGTGTGTCCTCATTTCATTTTCCAGGGAGATTGATTTTTACATGTGTTCCAAACTTTCAATGCAGTGTTACGCTGCTATGACAACAAACAAGATATAGCAATCTTAATATAACAAGAACATTTTTGTTGGTAGTATTCTGGAAGGTCTAACTATCATTCATAGAAAATGGCAGCTTGTCATCTTGCTAGTATCCATTAATCAGCTTCTTACAGCAGAGTGAAAAATGTTTTTTTTTTGAAGATCTAGTTCAGGTTAAAACTATTATGAAGTTATTAAGCAAGTGCAGTAACTTACACTTCCTTTGATCACCGGCCAACGTAGTTTATCTGTGTTCAGTTAATACCTTCATAACAATATTGTTCTCAATGATTGTCCATTTGCGCTGCTAGTTTTCATGACTTCTGGGTATAAAACATGATGATGAATAACTAAACCATTAAAACATGAAACTTACATGAGAGAAACCTGACCTCTTTTTGGTTTTGAGTTGAGTAGCTTCTGTCCAAATAGCACTAACACCACGTACAAGATGTGGCTGTCTCGTGGAGCGGACTCATTCAGCATAGTTTTGCTTAAAAAACTAAGCAACTTTGGTATAGACAACAGAGTTTAACAGCTAGTGTATTAAATCATGTTGGGATTCATCTCTCTGACTAGGATATAGATCCTGTCTTGACTTCACGGTTGACAAAAAGAGATGCCTATCAATTTCAATTGCATACGGATGATTGCAGCTACTGCTTTTGGGGGGGTAGGAGGAGGAAATCATAGGACAAGTGCATGGGCGGAAGGAGGAAGATGGCTCTTTCTGTTGTAAAAACTAAGGAAATTCCCAGATAAAAGTCTGTTCGTATTCTTAACTTAAAGATAGAAATCCTTTCAGGACAGTTGTAGTTTGCAAAAACACACAATAAGAAAATTTTAACGTTAGGATTAAAAACTGAGAATTTCCAAATCCTTTATACACCCAGTTAAAGGTAGCTGAGCTGTTCTTAGTTTCTATATCAGTGCACTGAAAAACTGATTGCTTTATCCATCAATTTAGAAACACTTTGTTATGCTACTAAAAATAGAATACTTTATTCTTAATTGTCTCCTGGTTGTGCTTTCTTTACTCAGCAAACTATTTTACTATCTTCATACTATTTGTCTAATCAGGAACTGGTAGTCAATCCTCCACTCCTTGTTAAGGGCCTGATTCTATCTAATAGTCTATCTAATATTGAGCATTCCTTATAGTTCCATGTGCAAGTGTATGATCCAAATGACAGATATAGCATGTGTACAATGGAGACATGAAGTCAAGTATAAACCAGTGCTGCATAGGGCACACTTTCCCTTTGTAAATTCTGTAAGTACGTTGGCTGTTCATATTGTAGTGCACAGGCTGGAGGATTTTTTTTTCTATATCTTTGATCCAAAACACCCCCACCCCTTGGAAAAAAGCAGGAGGAAACCAGGGAAGATGAAATTGTCAAGTGGGGGACAGAGTTAATGTAACTTAGTATGTAACTTCTGCATTTCCAATTATTTGAGTTTCTTGTAGATTTAACCTTACACCTGCAATTGACTTTTGAAAAATTGGGCTTTTTCCTGTTAGCTGCTTTATTATGCATTAAGAAGGCCAGAAAAGTGTTTGGTTTTTAATGTTTTCTAGCTTGCTTCAAAATGCTTTCTGGATGTCAAATTAGAGTTATAAATGGACCCCTTTGTGCCAGCATTCCTTTGTTCGGATGGAGGTTTGGGGGGAAGGAAGTGGAGTCTACAGCTATCTATGAATTACAGCTGATGTCGATTATAAGTTATTTCGCTCAGAGGTGTGAATAAGCACCCCTGAGCAACATAAGTTATACAAACCCATGCACCAGTGGGACAGCGCTATGTCTCCTGCTGACATTGCTACCACCGCTTGCGGGAGCTGGAGTAATTCTGCCATCGGCTTAGATCATTTGCACTAGCTGTAACTTCTGTAGGGTAGTCATAGCCTAAATCACTTTCAGTATACAGGATCTTCAATTGACATTTGATTTGATTAGGATAGCCAGAAAGGGACCCTAGCTTACTGAACCTGGCCTCTTTTTCTGCTGAGACACTTGTGGGCTCAGACAAAAGAATACTTCACTTCCAGATTCTGTGTATGTATCTGTGAGGGGGTTAGTTTTAATTAAGTTGATGCGAATTTCTTCAGTCTTCCTCCAAGGGTCTTGTGTCTGATTTTAATGGTTGCTGATAGCTCTTTAAACAGCCAGGATTAAGGTAGCTTCATTCCTAAAATTGCACATTTTTTCCCAAGTTCATGGAAGTTGGTGTTCTGTTTGGGCAAAAATATTCTTGCGCAGTATCTCTAAACCTTCCTCTATCTTACAATAAATAAATGAAAATCTCACATACATGGCATATTCTTTGTGTGAGCCATAATATATAAAACAGTTTACTTCCGTATTAGTTTGTCAATAAATAATCTCATAAGTCCACTATATCAAATGTGCTACTTATATAAAATTTGCATTTTTTTTAGTTCATTTTAAAAGTCCTCAAATAGTCATTTGGTGCCTATGTGTCATTGTTGATCTTAGTTTTGTATAACTTCCTTTAAAAGCTTAATGGACTTGATGTAAGTAAGTGGAAATTGCTTTAGAATGTGGTTTACTAATTAATTACTACCTTGGAAAGTAATTGTAATTTAACTTGGATTTGTGATGAAACTAAGAACTGTTGATTGACACAGTAGTTAGCACTTTGAGATTACATGTTAACACAGGATTGTTTTAATCTTACAGGTGTGAAGCTTACACTCTCCGCCCTGGTAGATGGAAAGAGCATCAATTCTGGAGGTCATAAACTTGGTCTTGGCCTGGAGTTGGAAGCTTAAAACAGCTAAAGAAACTGCTGCAGGGGAGGGATATCAGAAGAATTTGGCCTTAAAAATGTATTTCCAATGTGATCAGCAGGCTTTTTTTCCAAGAGGGATGACCTAGAACAAGAGCTGTATTCAAAGTATTTTAGACAGTTACTTGTTAGCTGGTTTCTAGTTCAATTGGTTACCTATCTAGTTATCAATTCTGCATTAGTGCAGTCACTTATACATTATTTAAATGTATTTAACTGTTTAATGCGCTACCCACAAATAATGAAATAGACCTTTATGAAAACTGTACAATTGTGTGCATGTTTGTTTTTATGTTCCTTTTAACATTTTGATATTGCCATTGAATGAGAAATGGATCAGTGGATGTTATGAAATGAGGTCAGCAATTTTGTTAAATCACCTTAATTAGAAATACTTTTGGTATCCCAAGACAACTCAAATTATGAATAAAACGAATACACACACACATACTTGTGCCTCCAAATATTTTAAGAGTTTAGATATTGATAGGGCTCAGTGAACTTCAGTTTACTTATAAAAATTGTTGTAGTGCCACACACCTCAGTCATCAATGATTATGAGCTTCCATTATGGGCCCAGTCCTTTTGACCACATGTTGAAGCAGGCAGGTTTCTGTTGAGGAATGGATGGGAACTCCCTTAGGAGCCTGTGGCCTGACAAGGCCCTCTTTCCCTATTCTTCAGTTCTCCATCCCTCTGTGGACAAAGTGCACTTGGCCGGTACTCGGTGCCTGCTGCTGTGGAGAGAACAATAAACTCACTGCATCATCTGACCTGAAAAATGGCCCCTACTTCTCCCACTGGTGTGTGTACTGGGTGGAGCCTCCACTCTGCAGCCAGTCGACTGGCCATGAGAGCCCCTGCTTAGTCCATTTACGGCAGGACTGCTAAGCTTCTGCTCATTGTGTGTGAAAGAGAACAGTGATTTTACTTTAATCTTTCAAGTGAGAAATAGAAGATTAAGTTTGCGTTTTTCTTTTGATAATGTTAGTTCTTTTCAAGTATCTGGTGATTTAAATGAGGTAACTCCTGAAGCTGTTGCAGTAATGCAAGTGCTAAAACGATTTCATGTGTATTAGAATACAGCTCCACCTGGAAGAGTGAGCACCTTGCTAGAGGAGAGTATTGGAAATGCAAGTGCAGCAGTTTAAGGGGCAGTGATCCTCCTACCATGGAGACACAGCCTGATTTGATGGTCACAACATTTCTAGTTTTGAATTGGGGGACTTATAAATACAGTAAATATATACAGTGGGCTGTGCAGTCACATGCTGCTATAATAGACACCCCCATTCAGGGGCTGTCTCAGGGAAATTCTTCCCCTTGTACACGTTTTATGTGCTTTGCCCTATCTAGCCTTCCCTTAAAGATGTTATTAAATTGGTGTAAATGAGAAGAGCAGCCTGGAAGACAGCATCTCTTCCGGGATATTAGAGTAATGTGTAGACTTAAGCTATTTAACTATTTACTAGCATTTCCTACTAGTCGCCATTGTCATTAGGGTGGCTTACTGTTTTTTTTATATGTTTACCCTTCCTGTGATAAGAGATTTTACACTGAGTATTCAGGTCATATAAAAGGGGAGATAAGACATTGGATTTGAGCTGAACTAAGGCACACAACTTGTTATACTCGTCCCCAATCACCTTGGTGACTTTAAGATGATACTTAAACCTTGTATTTTCATTAAATTGGTTTAAAGACTGACTTTTGCAGTAATTCTTTCAGCTATAGACCAATGTACAGAAATACTCTAAATGCCAAAACCAACCATCTGCCTGCATTCACTCTCACAAATAGTCATATGTATTTGCTAGTTAGTCTGCTGCAGTACAGCTAGAAGTGTGCCTAGAATCTTTTGGGTTGCACTAAGACTTGGCTTATGAAATCTCTGCAAGCTTTACATATATGTAGTGGAAAGCACCTGAAAACCATTTGCCTTCATGAAGGATCTCAGTTGCTGTACTCCTAACACCATGTGTGGAGCAGGGAACCCAATGCACACTGAGGGCAACTCTTCACTGCAAATATTCAAGCTATCTTTTTGAAAAGTGCATCTGTTGAGCTGTTCCCACTGCTTTTTTGTTTTTTTGCTGTGTGAAAGTGAGTAGAGGAAACCTTGCAGCCATTGTTTTTCTTCCACTTTATGTGAATCACTTTATATCTTTCAACTTCAACATTTTTCTCCTAGCAAATGAATATTAATGGTGCTAGAAAGTATTTTTCCTGAATGGCAAACCTGGAAGTACAAGTACTGTAGCTATTCAACCAGCCTTGGCATTGCTGCAGCCAGGAGCAGGCACAGTTCAGACTCAGGGTAGGTGCACAATGCGCCAAAAACCCCAATTAAACAAAAAAGCAACAAGAAACCCATGAAGAAGCAAGTCTCGGAGCCTGGATTAACTGAGTCCATCTCATGCAATTGGGCAAAATATAGCAGTGTAGAGGTTCTTGGTGGGGCTGGAGCCCAGGGTCTCAGAGGCAGGCCTCCAGCCTGGGTGGGAACCTCTACACTGCTATTTTTGCCCTGTGCTGTGCGCCCCAATCAGCTGCCTTGGACCCTGAGACGCAGCTGTGGGGTTTCTTATTCTGCAGTGTAACTGTAGCCACAGTTCTTCACATCTTTGCTGCATCTCCTCTGCAGGGCTGGCCTGCAAAAATATTCATGTGTATCACCTGAGTCAGTATTCTAGATTAACAGTTCTTCTGGGGGTAGGGGGAGGGGAGTAGTAAGTATAGTAAATTCCCTTTTTTAGAGGATCTAAAAGCTTTATACACACACACTCCCTATGGGTCGGTCAGTCCTTGCTGGCTAATTTCTTCTCATTATTGTTTTAATATACAAAAGCCATTGCCACTCCAGGATGAATGTCTATGACTATGAATGTCGATCTTGGTGAACTCTGGCATTTGCTCTTTTCTGAGCACCCTACACTTGAATTGGACGTAATACTGCCTACGTGCAGCTCCTTTCAGCAGCCATCTCTGAGCATTTGATGAATTCTGAGCAGGGGGGTGCATGGGGGTGGGTAAGTGGGGGCACAGCACTCCTCCAGGCCCAGGGGGGAGGAAGGGAGAGGGTGAGCTATTTTGGCCCCAGGGCTGCAGTGAGGAGAGGGAGCCCCATGGGTCCTGGGACTGTGGTGTGGGTACTGAATGTGCCCCTCCAAAAGGGGTCAAATTTTTATTCCTGTGTACGGCCCTGATTCTCCAACCTCAAACACCCGGTGGAATGGAAGGAAGACTTCAAAGGTCCAATTTGCTACTCTAACCACTAAAGCACACTTCCTTCCCAAGTGTGGGTAAAAATGTACCTGCTAGCAATTGCAGTGGCACTATTGACACACACCTTAAAATGTGATTTCAGGCTTGCTTGGTTTTCTCCCGGGACTAGCTGCTTAACAGTATGATTTTGGATTGAAAAGTAATAGCTCGGTTTTATGGTCTTGTCTGTATGACTTTCTGGTGCTGAGCTGGAGATCTAGGATGTGCAGAGCCCCAGTCAGTAGCTGCTCCAAGAAGCAGGCACAGAAACAATCACGAAGCGCCTGCAGGTGTTGCTTGCTCCCATTTCTGAGTGAACCAGCATTGGTGCTTGCGGCTAGGGATGGTGCAGGAATGCTGCTTTATCTCGGTATGGCAGCGACCCTCCCTGTTTTCTCCATGGAGCATAAAGAAGCAAACTGAATTATACAGCTGCAATTTCATCTTTGATGTCAGGCAGGGGCAGTTTTAGAAATACAGACAGGTCCTGCTTCTGCAAAGCCTTACTGTATGAGCGGGACCTACTCAACAGTGCGTGGAGTTAGGCAGCTGTGCGTGTGACTCTCTTTGCATGATGCGGGACTTGCGTTTTGGAGAATTGCTGTCATCCTGAAAAGTGCCCAAGTGCTTTCCAGAGACTCAAGCGCTTATTTCACCTACTGGTTAAGAGCACCCTCATGACACTTACTGCTGAAATGCAGCCACCTCTGGGCTGGAAAGGAACCGTACTCAGCAACACTATACCCAACACTTTAGAAGATGAAGAACACAAGTCAATGAAAACTTTAGGCTGCCGGAATGTAGTTTCATAAATTAGAATTTGGCTAGGATGCCCTGGCTTCACCTATACCTTTAGCCATTTTCCTTATGAAAAGTACAGCGGGCTCTTTAAAGCCCATGCGTGGTTAGGATGTGGCTCCCCTCCTAACATCTGAGCTTTACTGTTTATGGGCCATATCTTACCCAGCCATGTTTTTTACAGCAGAATTCTCCACTGAACTCAACAGGGCACACTGCTCTAAAAAAATCTGTGGCCTGAGGATTGTAGCCTAAATACTCAATAGCCACAGAAGTCACTAGATACTTTTAACAGGTGCCTGGATCTGTGGGCATGACCAACAGACTCCTGTGTGGACTCATCTCTGAGTTTCTGTGCTGTTTTTTGCAATTGTGTGATGGTTTTACATACTTGAGTATACGCAAGTTAGCCTTCCAATAATCACATGCTAGTCCAAGTCTTATAAAAGCTCAGTGCCCTGACTGGATGTGCAACACTGAATGACTCTGGGCATGTGGCAGTCTGAAACCAAGACTGTTAACAGGAGCTGGGTGGAGGCAGCAGCTTGCACATACCTAATGAACTTTATCCCCCTAGGTTGCCATAGGAGTGCTATTAAAAAACAATGCTAATCACATCTTCATTTGCCACATGTATTTGTGCAAGCAGACTCATATTGACGGCTATATGCCATGCTTAAGGAAGAGGTACTAAGCTGATATATTTTTCTGCAGGAAGTTGGGGGGGCGAGCGGGGGAGGGCTATGGCACCTTTTATCTGCTCCTGGCTAAAGCAGCGTTAGCTGACTGGACTAGTCAGTGATTGCTCATGCCCCAGTCCTGCAAGTTATTCCGTGGGTGGGAGCCCCTCCAAGTTACTCCATGGGTGGGAGCCCCTCCCCCCCGTTGAGGTCGATAGGCATTTGTGTGGGAATGAGTGGGCACTTGTACAGGTCCGATTGCAGGATCTGGGCCCAGCTGCGCACTCTTGGGAATGTGACACGCTTTCAAGGCTTGGGAACGGGTCTTTCTTTATTTAGGAGTAAAGCTGGCTGCTACAAGTTGCACAACCTTCCAGTATGGAACAGTTGTGCCATCTGCTGGCCGATCGCTTTCCCCTTCGCCTCTCCCTCAGGAATATGCTAAAGTACCGAAGCAGCTTCCTGCTTTCTGTGGCACTTTGCTATTGCTCAGACCATTTCCTTAGTACATGAGTGCGTGGATTTATTTTTAAACAAACATTTTTCCACACCATTACGCCCGATTTTGAACCAGTCGAATCAGTTTTTAACACAGAAGGAGGGAATATTACCCTAGAACAGCCATTTTCAAATGGTTTAGTTTGCACCCCCCCCCCCCCTCTCCAAATAATGTGGTCTACCACAGACTCCCATCTGAGATTGGGTCAGAATATACTTCTGAAAACAGGGAGAAAATGTCTGTCACGGCTAACATGATGCACCATCTGCCATTATAGGCTTTTTCTTGCCTACCCCCCCCCGTCGAGAGCTCGCGTAGCCCCGTTTGAAAAACCCTGCTCTAGAACAAACACTTCCAGCAACTGTATTTTGGAGAGGTTTTTTGCTTTTAGTGCCCATTTTTTGGAGCGTTCATATCACCCCATCTTCTTTCTTGGTTAGTGCAGGAGGCCATGACGCTCAGCGATGCCATCCCACCCAGTATTTCTGGGCCTGATGCTGGTCACATAAGCTGATACCTCACCAAGGGCTTGCTCTTGAAATGAGCTCCCTGTATATGATTGGATTCCTGAGCCTGAAGGGACCCCGGCCCACGCAGCGCTCACTGAAGAACTGGGGCTCTGGTTTGGGTCGTGCCAAGAAGTCTTGGGGTCCTTGACGATATTGCGTTGCGATGCTGCATGGCAACATGAGCTACTATTGCCGTTGCGCGTATTTCATTGCGAATCCTGTGATATTTGGTGGTTTTCTTGACACTCCAGAGGCTGAAATCAAGAGATTGCACAAGAATCAGCTTTCATTCAAGTTCTAGCCTTCAGGGGTGCGGTGAAAAGCTTGCAGATGTGAAGCGCATATACCCTAAAGACTCAGAAACCAGAACCCAACATTTATTACTTTAAAAAAGATTTCTGTCAAGCTAGTGATGTGCGAGGCCTGACTCCTGAGTTTTGAATGCTTGGGTCGGTAATACTGCATGACAGAAATCTTGGTCTCACTCTCATATAAGTGCATTTGGGGTGGGGTTATCTCAAAAGTTGTGGCATTGCATCACAACATGATGGTGTTGCCACAGTACTTTACTGTTGTATCACAAAAGTCTGTGTGACATTGCAACATGATGGCATTGCAACAGACCCTTCTCACAGCGCAGCTGTCCTTGTCTGGAAAAATTCTCAGCAGTGACCAATTTAGGTCCTAATCTAGCAATCAGATCCTCTTGGGTGCAAGAGTCTGCCTGCATGACCTGGGATTTTTTTATGAGGTAGTAATCTTTGCTCACACTTCTATCAGTCAAACGTGCCCTGAGTTTTCAATGTCATGGGCCTTCTCCTTCCAGAAATGGGCTCTTAAATAGGCACTAGCCCCAGAGTCATAAATAATTTTTTTAATTAAAATTACTCTTTACATTCACAAAATGGAAGTGATCATACTACATTTTTAAAATGTAGCCACAAAATTTCACAAAGCATGTTTGTTGGTACGGTCAAATTTGCAAGTTTGACAATGTTTAGCATTGCTTTTCTGAATTGAGTGCAGTAGGTTGGTTATGATGGCCCATGAAAGTCACATGGTGTCATTTCTGGTTCTCTGGTTGGCTGAGATTACCCCACGTGGTCAATGGGGGCTAGCAGCTGAAGCCATTCTGTTTTTTTTCCTCAGCAGGAGTGGTTGCTTTCTCTGTGTAGGACAAAAGCTGGCTGCAGCATCGAATGGCTTGTTGCTGCTTGCTGTGCTGGTGCGTGTGGAGGGGCGATTTCATATTGCACCCCATGAAAGTCATTCAAGATTTTAGGGAGCAGTAGTTCTGCCTTTTCACCATGAAAATAGTGAGCAGGACAGTTGGCTACACAAATGTGCCAGGAGGTGTCTGTGGGCTGTAAATATCCGGCTTTATGAAAAGAGGTGGCATGTCACTGGTCCTTCCTTGGCAGAAGACAGCACCAGGTAAGGTTGATGGGGTGTCCGGATGGGTCATTTGTGTTTCCACTGTGACTGAGGCAGCTTTTAGGAGAGTGTATTTAACTAACAACAAGCCATAAACATAGCAGTGATGCTGTTGGCGCTAGCTGGCTGTATGCTCTTGACCCAGTATTGGCAACTAGGACCTTTCTGTGTGTATGAGAGAGGCCATGGGAAATCTGGCAGAGCATTTTGTCTTGCAAGAGGTGCAGTATCTTTCATTTTTAGCTGAGGCTTAAGCTTTTTCAGCACAGGGTCCTCTTTAGGTTTGGATTGTTTGGCGTTCAAACTGGTTTGCAGCTGGCTTTTACGTGTAGTTTGGCTGGAGTTCGTATGTTTGATCATTCCCTTTTATTCTTCTTCCTAGCGCTAGTTCATAGTAGTGATCAACACTTGGGGCCTTGGTGACTAGGTTGGCTTAGCTATTGGTACATTGCAGCCATAACTATTGTATCCTCTTCCTCAAACTCACGTCCCTCACTGGGGCAATTCTTCTCGGAAGTTGTAGCTTCTCCTGATGCGGCCTTCTTCTCCTAGCCCTTTACATAGAGAAACAGTGCAGGTAAGAGTGTGAGCTCATATCACATTCTTCCTTGGCACTTAATTTCTAAATGTAGTGCCTTTCTCAACACTGGCGTCACAGCCTGTCTTGACTGGCAGGAGAATAACAGTGGGAGAGCACAAAGGCATTGCTGGAGTCTTGTAATTTCTCTTTGTACCCCAGTGTATGGCAAGCTGTAAGGAGTGCATACTGTACGAGGAGTGAGCATACTGCACTGAAAGAGAGTGAGGTTCAGGCAGCTTCTTCTTACACTCAGTTTGCCATGCAGGGCCAGATCTTCAAATGATCTCTGAAGCCCCGGTGGGGGTTGAATTCTCAGAATGGCTCAGCTCCAATGAGGACCCAAAATACATGGCTAGATTTTCCAAAAAGTGCAGTACATAGGGTGAAAATCTTGACAGTCCAGCAAAAATGCCAAGAGGGTGCTGAGTCCTATAGAACCATGGTTCTCCACCAGGGGTACGCAGACATCTTCCAGGGGGTACATCAGCTCAGCTAGATCAGTGTTTCTCAACCTGGGGGGTTACAAGTACAGGACTGGCATTAAGAGATGGCAAGCAGGGCAATTGCCTCGGGGTCACATGTCACAGGGGGCCCCGCGAAGCTAAGTTACATGCTTCAGTCCTAGGCAGTGTGGCTCAGGCTTCAGAGGGAGAGTTGTCTGGAAAGGCTCAGCACCATTGCTGCAGACAGTCTGGCCCATTAAAATCATACATCCAAATTGCCAGTTAAGATCTTAGCCGCCAGAGGGCAGTCAGTGTAATTTTTCTCCAAATACTTCCTCCCCCTTCCACAGTCCTCTCCGCTCCTGCTGCCTGAATTTCTTCCTCAAGCACAGAATGGGAGTGAGACCATAAATGCAGTACCGGATCCACCTTAGCCCGCAAGCAGATGTACTGCAACCATGCTGGATGACACACTACAAATGTTTAAGATTTCCTTTCAAAATCTGTCAGTCAGTCACTGTATTTGCTACCCAGAATCTGCCAAGATCATCTGTTCTGATAGAGCAGGGGGAATTTGGGATTTTATTTTTTTTTTAAGAAAAAATCATGCTCTTCGCTTATGCACAGAGGGGCTGGAAATCATGTAGCCCACCCCCTCTTCCAGTATTGGTGGCTATGGTGGATGAGGAATGGTTGAGACTAAGTAACATCATCACACACATGCCCTGATCTGTAGGCACATAGGCATTGTGCATGTATTCCAGGTTTTCAGGGTGAAGGTGACTGTGTGTGTCCGTGGAGGGTTGAGGGTGGGGGGAGTTTGGGCCAGGGAAGGACACCCTCTGGAATCTGCAACCTTTGTGTAAGGGGAAGCTCACATCATTGGTGTTATCTTGGCAGGATCCTGCTTCACGCTTTTAACCCTCAGAACATCTCTGACACAGGGCAGCGGTTAGTTAGTCCGGGGCAGTCAGGAAAGCAGTGGGAACATGACTCCTGTGGAAGCTGGGCTGCCATGGTATGGAGGAGGAGGCCTAAGGGAGAACTGTTGGACTCATGCGGGTACCCTGAAACTATGGCATTTCTCAGTCCATCTTAGGACATTGGTGGCTGTGGGGGTCCCTGGGATATTTGCTGTCCCTCTGCATCCCAGAGGGATGAAATGAAAGTAAGTCTGACCTTCCCAAGTTGGGCCTCCAAAGCTGCCAGCTCTATTTCTGCTGGTGATGGTATATTTTTTAAATCATAGAGGGAATTTTAGCTCCTTTTCACACAGTAGCTCTCAACCTTCGAAGACCCAAATGTACGACCCGTGTTTTTAAATTATGTGCCATCAACTCAGACTGGGGTGCTCATCTGAAACAGAAGGGAAGAAACTCGGAATTCTGTGGGGTCAGTTTCTTTAGCTGGTAGAAAGTTTTCGAGAACCCCAGTGTGATGAAATCAGCATTACGAATGTTGGGGCTTGGCAGTAACCGTGAGAGAACAGCAGAAGGCTACTGGTGCCTAGAATTAACGTAAATGATGTAATTATGTATATCTGTGAGATGGAAGCTAAAATGAATGCTGTAATAAGGTGTAGCTGAGTTCTTTGTAATCACTCAAGGGCCTGATCCTGCAGTTCTTCCTCATGTGAGTTGTCTCATTGACTTCGGCTTATGTGAGTGAGGGATGTAGGATCTGGTCCTTACTATGTAAATATTGTCCAGCAGAAATTCACTCTCCTGTAACCTCTGTGCATGGCAACACTGCCTGCGGCACCTAAAACCTCTCCCCTGATAATTCCTCCCTACTGAAAGTGCATCTTCAGTCTGTAGCTGAGAAGCTCCCTGACTGAGGGAGAATGAGAGAGCATTTTACTGCAGAGCGTAAGTTGTCAGTGACCTTTGAAAGGATATGAAATAAATATACAGAAAATTTCCTGATTTGGTCTGATGAATAACCCAGTCCTGAATCTTCCAGGTGTCTATTTTGCACTGTTATTTAGTAGTTCATAAAAATTAAAGGCCCTTCTCAATATAAAACTAACATAAATGTTGTAAGTTACCTAATCTATATAATTAACATCACCTTTTTAAATAATCAAATGCACTTTCTGCTGTTTTTGCATTTAATTCAGCTTGAGCAGTACAACTGGATGGTCAGCTTCATTTTCATGAACCTGTCAGATTCACCTTCAGGTTCTCATGCACCAGCCCCTTGCTTCTGAGACTGTGTTCACATCACTGCAGGGCACTGTTTAAGGGCTAGGTCCTGCAAACACTTCACCACGTGAGTAACGTTACTCGCCAGAGTAGTGGCATTGCACAGACTAGACCCATTCATGTGAGCAAACTTATTCAGGTATTGATGTGTTTGCAGACTCGGGTTTGAATCTTGGCTTCTACATTTGTTTTCATTGATATTTAAAAAAATATGCTGTTAGATTTTGTAAACCCCCCTTCTCAATCTGTAGTTACACACCCTATATTTTGGTCTAAAAATGGCCCTTTCATATTTTTGTTTTTGTTTTTTTCTGTTTAACATTCTTAATACGAGACTTGCCATTAAAATACTGTGACTTGAGGCTGGTGGAAATCATAGAATCATAGAATGTTAGGGTTGGAAGGGACTTCAGGAGGTCATCTAGTCCAACCCCCTGCTCAGAGCAGGACCAACCCCAACTAAATCATCACATCCTGGGCTTTGTCAAGCCAGGCCTTAAAACCTCTAAGGATGGAGATTCCACCACCTCCCTAGGAAACCCATTGCAGAGCTTCACCACCCTCCCAGTGAAAAAGTTTTTCCTAATATGCAACTAGACCTGCCCCATGGCAACTTGAGACCATTGCTTCTAGTTCTGTCATTTACCACCAGTGAGAATTGGAGAGAGGGAAACTGGGACGAGGAATCAGGGTGGAGGGGGAACTGGGACCTGGGGTGGGGTCTGGAAGTCAGTAGGTGGTGGTAGGGAAATGAGATTGGATGAGGAGCCAGTGGGGAGACTGGGAGTGGCTGGGCAAAGACTGGGAGGATAAAGGAGGATGTACTGAGATTGTATGAGGAAGCCGGGGATGGAGATTGGGGCTGGGAACCAGTGGGGAAGGATTATGGATAGAGGGGCAACTGGAGGCAGGGTGGAGGGGAGAAGCAGATTGTATGAGGAACCAGGAGGAGAAGAATTGGGACTAGCTGGGCAAAGAGACTGGAGAAAGGGAGCTAACTCCTGCTACTGCTTCTCGCTGACCGTGCTACTGCATCTGCATTCTATTCTTAGTGCACTAGCTCACTGAGAGCTTGCTGAGTATGTCTGGGAATCAGCGACTCCCCCAGCTCCATAGTGTGGATGTACTCCAACTATGTGTTCTTCATTTTCTGGGTGCCTGACTTGAGCCTCTCAACTATGATTGACAGATGTTCGGAGCGCTCACAGCTGAAGCCAATGAGACCTATGCTTTGAACATATAAAGGGCTTTATAATGTGAAGTGCTCCACTAAATTAGGGCGTGGGTGTCTCAAATCGGGCACCCAGAATTACTGGATATTTTTTACGTTAATCCCTGTGCCTCAGTTCCCCATCTGTCAAATGGCGATAATAACATGCACCCCATCTCATAGGGGGTTGGGCAAATAAATGCATTAATGTCTGGGGAGCGCTCTGAGACTGTAAGGATGAGCAACACGCAGGAGCGCATGAAGCAGCGGATAATTCTGTCGTCAGAGCCAGGTTCGAATTGTGTGCAGTAAACAAGGCCTGGGGCCATGCTTTGAACCTGGAGGAGAAAACAAAATATTGAATAGATGCTCATGAGCTGAGCATCGTCCATCCTGTGCACGGAATGAGGCAGGAGTCCTCTGGAAAATGTAGCGTGGGATCATGTCATGAAAGGCCGTTCCTAATGGGTCTGCACAAGAGGCCCAATTAAGGTTGCACAGGCAAAAAACCTGGGCTTTCACTGGAGAAACCAGAGGTAAATCTCTTATCTGTAAAAGAGAAGAACAGAATGGTAGTCAATGGATGACAGGTCGCGAATTGAATTAAACCATGCCATTTACTAAGTTATTTTAGCAAACAGCAATCACGGCAGATGATGAGGACGAGCCTTTGGACACTTATTTACATAGATCCGGTGGCCCTATGAGCCAGATGGGTGATATGGAGGCTCTGCCCATTGGCTGGAGTAGTTCCCAATGGGATCTTGGGAAGTGGTTGTGGTGAAAGTCTAGCTAGGTACAGTCTGGAAGACAGCACATGATTTGTCTTTCCCAGTCTATACTGTAACTTGAGCTATTTGCGCACAGATCATTTTGAAGTAAGTTTGACCTGTGGAGCATAACAGTCAAACTACACTTGATTACAGCATTAATGCTGCTGTGGATTGGGAATCTCATTGAGGCACATTGCAATATAATCTAGTTCAGCTATTGCAAAGAAAATTACATAAGGCCCTGCAATTTCTCTCTGGTTCTATTAATCTCTTTGATCTAAAGCATATGATGGCACAGTAGCCGCACGGTTAGCTATGGCTTTCTGTTTTGGAATGACCCTAATAAGTATACTCCATTGAAAAGATGGATGAAGTATCTTGGCAGAGGTATTTTACGGTGCCTGACATGCAGACAACTAGAGGACACTGAAGGCAAATGCTGTGCAAATGGCATGCTAACAGTCTGTGGATGTGCCCAGAAGGCTGAAGTGGTGTCAATAATCAGATAAAAACTGCAGGTGGCTAGAATGGTGCTAAGTCCCCCTGTTTTGAACACAGCGCGTGTATGGCGATAGTGTCTGCAGACCCTGGTGGATCTATTCATGGAGCCCCTGTGCTTCCACAATGGAGGCAGGACATGGAACCCTAATGCCATTTGTTGGCGCCACACTGACATACTATAGTTGTGTCTGGAGCCCTCCCTTGAATGGGGGCCAGGAGCCAGACAGCATGGAGGTGCTCCATGGAAAGCTGGATTCCTCAGGGGGTTGTGGGGGAGACTGTGCTCACCCACTGCCCCAGCCTCCTACTTGTATGTGGATCCTGGACTGCATGGAGACCCGCCTGGGAAGTGGGAGTGGGGCCGTAGAGACTGCTGACTCCCCTCTCCATGGGGCAGAGGAGATCAACATGCAGAGAGGGTCCCCTTCCCACGGGGATCTGGCAGACTGAACTGCTCTTTGCAGACAATCCCAGCTGTGGCAGAGAGGCAGCCCCAAGGCTGTCCACAGTTGCAGAGAAAGAAGACATAATTGTGAGGGGGCAAGGCTAAAATAAATCCCCTGCCCCTTCTTTCTTGTTCTCAAAATAAATCCACTTTCCAATTTAATTTTTATGTCTTTGGGGAGATTTTCTTTCCTAAGGTCAGTCTGAGGCCTCCCTACTTGCTCTTTCTTTCTGGAAACACAAAGTACTTTCCTGAGCAGTTCCCAGAACCACTCACCATGACCCCAGCTCCATAGTCCCGGAGAGAGGAAAGCAGCCAGAGGTGTGTAATATCCTGGAGACGTCTCCCTCCACATTCCTGACCAGGACTCTGGAATAACCCCAGACTCCCTCCCTGGTTCCTCCTATTGGTGCAGACAACATGAGCAAAGCGCATAGTTAGGTACCTACAAAGTCACTTGTTGAGTGGACACTTTGATTTAGGGAGCTGGGGTGCGAGAAGCAGCCAGATAAATCTCTGGTATATTAGGAAATGCCATTCTTAGTCTGATGAAACTAACTGAGGTCATGTTTGTCAGAATCATGGGACTTCCCTCTGTTTCAAAAGTGAGAGAGATAAAAATGCAACAGGAAACAGTGCTTAAAATATACATATCTCACTCAGTGCTTTTAGAAGATCCTCCAGGTTGTTAGACATGTGAGCCTCTGATTTGTATCTAAGGAAGAGATTTCTCTGTGTCTGGAATGTGGTTGGTTTTCTTCCTTCCCCTAGTGAAAGCCCATGTCTTTCTCTCCACACACAAAGAAGAGCTTTATAAAGCGTAATGGCTTCATTCCAAGAACTAATTAGTTACCAAGAAGTCAGCCAAATGGAAGTCCGGAGCCACTAAAAATTCCATTAGTTCTTATTTCAGCACTTTGGACAGATCTTAATCTCCCCACTGGCCCCTCAACCCCAGTGTAGTTCAAAATTAGGAATGATAAAGCTGAGGTGAGAGCTAGGAGGGAGATCTTGGTATTCCATGACTAGCAGCATCCCACCTTCTATCGCAAAGCCATCTCTCACCAAAGCACATGGAGCCTTCACCAGGCTTCATGTGAGTAGTTTGGGGGTCCAACCTAGGGGCTTTTTCTAGTTTAACTTTACGGTGACAAGGTGGGCTGTTTTCATTGTACAAAACTTGCCATAAAGTCCCTCGGTAGGGACCTTCCTTACTAAAGAACACCAGAGAGCAGATTCATGCCCAGCCTTATCTCCTGCTGTCTGTTGAGTCTCACCAGCTAGACCGTTTCCGAGAGGAGGAACAAGGACACAGGACATTTCTCCCCTAGCTCTCCATATAACTTACCTGGGGAATCATTATTTTCTGATGCTAGAGACTAAGGAGTTCAAAGATATCTTTGCAAGGCAAGCATGCTCCAGGAGACAGCAGAGTAACAGTGGTCCCATAATTTAAAGTTCAATAAAGTCAACAGGAGCCTTTGAATTGACCTCATTGGGATTTTGATCAGGCCCTTTGACCACTGGTTCCCAATTTTTGGTCCATGGACCCCAGCTGGTCCACAGCAAATCCATGAATCACCAGCCATCAGCAGAGCTGGGTGACTGCATGATGCTGGCTTCGTCTCCATACATGCAACTGCTTAAATGGCATGAAAAGAAAACTAGGCATACTTTATGCACTTCTCTAATGTAGGCAGTGGCTGTCATGGCATTGTGAATAGCAGGGGAAACCATCCTTTTCCAATACCTTATCCACAGGGAGAAAGTGAAGGCTGTATGCATTTTCCAGGACAAGTTTTCAAAATCCATGTCCTCTGTGGAGTGAATTATGGACAAAGGGGACATGGCGGGGCACGTACCATGGAAGTAGGCTCTCTGCTGGACCCTAGGGGATGGGGGATACTGAAAAGATCTGGAGTCTTGGTGGATAATCAGCTGAAGATGAGCTCTCAGTGCAACACTATGAGCCAAGAGGGACAATCTGATTCAATAATAATTGGATGCAGCAACAGGGGAGTCTCCAGTAGGAATAGAAAGGTTATTTTACCTCTGTATTTGGCACTGGTGTGATCACTGCTGTGTCCAGTTGTGGTGCCCACAATTCAAGAGGGATGTTGATAAATTGGAGAGTTCAGGGAGGAGCCACAAGAATAAATACAGAATTAGAAACCCTGCCTTATGGGACCGCGATAAACTCAAGGAGCTCAGCCAATTTAGCTTAAAAGAGTCAGCTAAGGGGTGACTCGACTGCAGTCCATAAGTAGCTATTCAGGGAACAAATATAAATATTTGAGAATGGGCTCATCAGTCTGGTAGAGGGAGATATAACATGATCCAATAGCTGGAAGCTGAAGGTAGACAAAATTCAGACTGGAAGTAGTTAAATCAAAAGCCTGTAGAAAGATTCTAATTTTCTATTAAACTCTACTGGGCTTTTCCATAGGGGAGGAGGGCAGGGACCTCTAATTGGGGGTCTCTTGTAGCCCAGTAGCCTTCCCTGGTTGGGGTCTAAGGATTCTTTCCCCTAAACTCCTGAGAGGAGAATTTCAGTCAGACTGAGTGTAAACTCTATCGAGCAGGGACCACCTTTTCTCTCTAATTGTACAGCGCCTGGCACTGTTTGGTCCTGATCTCTGCTGGGGCCTTTAGGTGCTACTGCAATACAAATGATGCTGTATTGTTTGTTTGTATTACAGGTTCTCCTATACCAAGCCCCACTCAGATCAATGCCCCATTGTGTTAGATGCTCTATAGAGACCTAGTAAGAGACAGTCCCTATCCTAAAAAGCCTCTAATATAAATAAACAAGAAAGAAAAGAGTAGGAGAGGGAACAGAGAAGTGAAGTGACTTGACCAAGTCAGTGGCAGAATAGTCCTAGGTCTCCTGATTCCCAGTCCAGTGCCCTATCCATTGGTGCACACTGTCAGGCATTTACATACCTAAGTACTGATTTTAGGGCCCAATCTTGTTCCTGCTGAAGTCACGGACAATGTGCCTGGTGATTTTAATGGACAGAGACTTAGGCCCAAGAGGTGGGATTTTGGTCAAACTCAACACTTTTAACATACTGCAGATTGTTAATCTGGTTAATGAACACCACACTGTTGTAAGTTTACACTCCACACATACCCTGGACTGGTAACATCGGTGGTAAGACACATTAACTGTCTTCTGCAAATCTAATGTTGCAATGTCAAAAAATGTTGCAAGTTTCTGATGGTCCAAAAATCCCGACCCAGCATAACTCGTACGACTGTTGTAAGAAAAACACTGAATTTCTTTGTTTTTAGTAGGTAAGTAGAAGTAGAATTATGAGCCTTTGAGCTAAAAAAATAAGGTTTTTCATGTAGCTTGAGACCTGCTCAATCAATAATCTTTCTGCTAACACTGGGGAGAATTTTAGTTGTTTTCATAAAATGTTTTAATTATTTAAAATCATAAAATATAAGTAGGCACAATTTGCTTGGAACTCATTAGGGAAATATATGAATAAGAGGAAAAGATAATGTTTGCTTCTATATTAATTTAAAGCCGTCTAAAATATGAAATCTTATCATGGAAAGCAGTGACTTATCAGCAATATTTACTTTTCATATAATAGGAATAAATATTAAAGCAGCTAGTTATGTGCTTTTCCCTGTAGTATTGTGCTGAGGCAAAAAGGTAGATAAACTGCTTGTTTGAAATCATACATTCATTTCCGTCTTTTACATGTTTTATGTTTGTTCATTTCCCCTTTCAAAGTGTCACCTTTAAAATTATTACAATAAAACAGGCGATTTAGAACCCATGAGTAGCTGCAAATGCATGGGATCAATTTCTGTGTGATTGGAGTTACATAGGGTGAATGCTTTGTATTTATACAGTAACTTTCATCCTGAATCAAATCACAAAGAACATACAGTGCAGTACATACAGCCCTAATGAAATGCAGCTAGCTCTGGGGTGGCACACAGCAGGCTGGGGAACACCTTATGCAACAAGAGAAGAAAGGGAATTTCCACTTTTAGTTTCCCTAATGTTGTAGTGGAAATCAGCCAAACAGCTCCACAGAAGCTCCTGTGTTTGCTATGGCAGGGATGCACCTGTTTGTACTTATGACACAAGCAAACTACTATGCCATGGGTAATGTGAAAATGCGGCAGATAATATTTTACCTTAACTCCTGCATATAACTTGCTGTGAATTGGATGATCTGGAACAAATCCAGCATAGCATTTCATTTGGAAGTGAATTCACTGTGTATTTGATGTTGTCTGATTGTTCAGAGACAAGACAGAATAAATCTTTCCACCAGTGCTTTGATTTATTCCCCATCTCCCTGTTTTATTAACAATGCCCAGTTTGCGATCTCAGTCCAGATTTATGCCAGCATGACTAATTCCATCAAAGTCCATGGCCCCCTGATGCTAATCTCAACCATGTCCACTGTTCTTGCATCTGAAAATCTGGTGAGCACAGACTTGGTCAGCTACTGTTTGATGATGTGGCTGCTTGTGATGGGGCTGGAAATCTCATGAAAAGCAGCCGAACTGGTAGCATTGTCAGCCCTTCTGCCTCTGAGCAGTTCAGCAGCCACAAAGATAATGAAAAACAGTGAAAGCAAACCTTTGTGAGACTGGGTTAGAGCTCTGGGACATGAGTGAGTTCTAACTTCATCTAACCCGGTTTGCTCACCCATTGGTTGACACTTGATGCTGCTGTTTATTTAGGTAGCTAGAGTGTTGGGGTGAAGAGTATGCAAGGGAGAGAAAAGCATTTATTTTGGGGGCCAGCCCTTGGAGTCCTGAGCTTGGGACATGTAGGGTTCTTCATATTAGTTGAGGTTTGACTTCAAGCTGAGACTGCTTCCTTGGAAATACCACAGTAAGGGTCCAACCTTGCCCTCTGTGGTACAGGTGTGGTGGAAGAGAACAGGAAGAATGCAGAGCCATATTCAGTAGTCATGGAAGTCAATGGGAGTCTTGGATATTGGATGAGATCCTGACTGAGTTTTTCTAGACTAGGAAAGGAGTTCTATTCTATAACACACTTCCCCTGTCCATTGCTGCTGCAGGCAATAGGGCTGTGGATTTCTTCCCAATGCTGGAGAGAATGCAAGAAGTACTATAAAGTGGTTGCATAACTGGTTGAAAAACTGTTCCCAGAGATTAGTGGGTCACAGTCAAGCTGGAAGGGCATATTGAGTGGGTTCCTGCAGGGATCAGTTTTACATCCAGTTCTGTTCAGTATTTTCATCCATGATTTAGATAATGGCATAGTGAGCACACTTATAAAGTTTGTGGATGATACCAAGCTGGGAGGGGATGAAAGTGCTTTGGAGGATAGAAGTAAATTCAAAATGATCTGGACAAACTGGAGAAATGGTCTGAAGTAAGTAGGATGAAATTCAACAAGGACAAATGCAAAGTACTCCACTTAGGAAGGAACACACATACAAAATGGGAAATAACTGCCTAGGAAGGAGTATTGTAGAAAGGGAGCTGGGGGTTATAGTGGATCACAAGCTAAAGGTGAGTCAACAGTGTAACATTGTTGCAAAAAAGCAAACATCATTCTGGGATGTATTAGCAGGAGTGTTGTAAGCGACACACAAGAAGTAATTCGTCCTCTCTGCTCTGTGCTGATTGGTCTCAACTGGAGTATTGTGTCCAGTTCTGTGCACCACATTTCAGAAAAGATGTGGACAAATTGGAGGAAGTCCAGAGAAGAGCAAAAAAAAATAATTAAAAATGATTAAAACATGATCTATGAGGGAAGATTGAAAAATTGGGTTTGTTTAGTTTGGAGAAAAGAAGACTGAGGGTGAAATGATAAGTTTTCAAGTGCATAAAAGGTTGTTAGAAGGAGGAGGGAGAAAAATTGTTCTCATTAATCTCTGAGGAGAGGCAATGGGGTCAAACTGCAGCAAGGGCGGTTTAAGTTGGACATTAGGAAAAACTTCCTAACTGTCAGGATAGTTAAGCACTGGAATAAATTGCCTAGTGAGGTTGTGGAATCTCCATCATTGGAGATTTTTAAGAGTAGGTTGGACAGACACCTCTCAGGGATGGTCTAGATAATGCTTGGTCCTGTCTTGAGTGCAGGGCACTAGACTAGAAGATCTCTTGAGTTCCCTTCCAGTCCTACGGTTCTATTAATAATAAAGAGCAGTAACATATACATTGTTGCACTTAAATTGGGCATAATCCTGCCACCTCAACTCACCTGAGGAAGGATTGCAGGCTTAGCTCCATTTTTGCATCACTTTTTACTCTTGGGTGCCAAACCTCTAAAATCACAGTCTGCTCTTGTGCCCGTTGATGCCAAGGACATAACTCATAAACGTTGGGCTCTTTGCTTGGGTAATGATGCCCTTGGTGAAGTCATCTGAACTCAGGACCTCTTCACCTAAGAGCATGTGCTTTTGACTGCCTGAACTAAAGGATCAGGGCTGTTACTTTAGGGGCCGTAGCAGGTTCGATGTCAGGTCTTGCCACTAGTGTTGGACATAAGAACCATGCTTTTTACCTCCTAATCAAAGCATAAATCCTCATTGCCCCCACACGTTCCCCAAAGCTGATTCACCACTTGAATTAAACCATAATTCTATGTTATCAGCCATCACTTTGTAGTAAGGTTTCAGGATTAAACGCAGCTAACTGTGATGAATTCCAGACACACAAGACAGAAGTCTGAGGAGAAGGCCAGGCTCTGAATAACTGGAAGATAGAGTGTAATGTATTCTAAATATTTGATTCAATTAAGCTTCCTTCTGGTCTTTGTTTCAGTTTACAGATGGCTCATCAATCTATAGTTCAGGGACACACCGCTGTTCTTTCTAATGGTAATTATGTGATCAGGATGGAGACAGGTTTGATTAAACACTGGCATGATGCTCTGCATATTTAAAATGGAGCAGCGTCCAGAGCAGAAGCAAAGCGCTAGCCTTGTGCATGCAAATTTAGCCTCATCCACGCAGCAGACTCCATCTGAGCAAAATGAGTGTCTGTCTATAGCACGGGGGAGGGACCTTGTGGGTGAAATGAGACAGTTCTTAGGTTATAAAGAGAAACTATGGGGCCTGCTGAAAAGTAGAGCTAGTGGAAAATGTTCACTTGAAATTATTTTTTTAACTAGCTGGTTATCAAAAATTAATTTTTTCACAGAAAACTTTTCACAGATTATATGCAAATGCATGAAGGGAACAGAAGGAAACTTGTATCATTTCTGGGAGAAAAGAAAAGACGGGAACTTGACAGGGACTCTGAAGATTTTGGTTCAGTTACTTGGCACTTTAGGCCCAGCTCCCGAAAGGTTCTTTGAGTATCTGGGCCTCAGTCTTTCCGTATGTTAGCTCCCCGATCTGTAACATGGGGAGAATGATACCCTGAGAAAAAGGATGAATGTCATGTCCGTTCAGAGTCCGAGCTGTTTGGGGCAGGGATCGTCTCTCACGATCTGTTTGCACAGTGTAGCCTTGATCTCAGTTTGGGCTTTGAGGTGCTACCCTAATGCAAATGATTAAACACACATTAATGTCCCTTCCAACTAGCGCAGGCACCGATTCAGGGCCAGTGTAGATGAAAAAGCCCCAAATTATTTAGGTCTCAGTGAGGCTTCTGTGGGAATGCCGGCATCCTCGCAGTACCCAACTGAAGTCAGTGAGGCTTTATGCAGCTGCTACATGGACCCTATTGCATGTTTGGGACCTTCAGTTGTAAGTTCCTCAAGGCAGCCAGTCTTCCATCCTTTGATTTACTACAGGGACAAGCACTTCTGCTGACAGCACTTAGCATGCAAACATCACACTAATTATCATCATCATTAGTAATACTAAGGCTAAAGGTTATATCTGAGATCTTACTACCAATCTAGGGAAATTGAGCTGTCTGATGACCAGTCAAGATCATGTCACATAACTGCTCTGGGCCAAGATTTTCAAAATTATCTAGTGTTTTGGGTGTGACCCCTTAACAGTCCCTGATTTTCAGAGCGGGGGTGTCAGCATTTACTTAAAATTGGGCCTCTTTAAGGTGTCTCATCTTGGGCACTCAAAATCATTACTCCCTTTCAAAAATCTTGCTCGAAGAGTTGGCTTCTGGCTGTTCATACTTCGAGTCCCCAACTCAGGAGGAACTGAAAAAGAGAATTCACAGTTGCAGATCAAGCATCAAGTGAGAGCACCACAGAAGGCAATGTGAGGATGAATGTTATTTATCCAAGACAAGGACTTTACTTATAATGAGGTGTGTTAACCCTTCAGGTTTCTAGGTGGAAAACCTAGAAGTTTCTAGAAGCTTCCAATGAATTTGTTATCCAAAAGGTGTTGTGGGGATTAGTGTCACACTTCTCATTATGCCTCCGGCTGGTGGGGCAGATGACCCTCCCCCGACAGCTCTGATCACAATTAGCCCCAACCAGTGGCAGCTGTGAGGTGTAACAGGGTCACTTGCCCCTGCCAACCCTGATTACAGAATGAGCCACAGCTGAGAGAGAGAAGGGTGATTTCCTGTGGCTCTGGATAGGGCCAGGAAATTGTACAGTGAGTGCAGGGTCCTGCAGGGAAGCCTTTGTGAGCAAGGGAGCTCTGTCAGAGAGGAGCTGGAGGCCCCTAACTGAGAGAAGGATTTGGGGGTCTAGAATCCAGAGGACTGAAGGGGGCTGAGCTCTGGTCATGTAAGAGACTTTCATCTGGGATGTAGCTCTGGGAAGAAGGGGGACTGAACTGGGGTTGGGGCCTGGAGGGCCAGTGTGAAGGACTCAGTAAGTGGGACCCCAGGAATGTTTTTATTACTGCTGGAGAGAGAGTTGTTAAGGGACTGTGAAGATGGGAGAAACTGGGAGCAGGGTACCACAGAGTGGCCTTTGGTTACAAGCTTGTTGGCCTTGTTACAATAGGGGTGGGACTCAGAAGCAAAGCCAGGGGCTCAGAGCTCCTATGCTGGGGACCCCCTGGTACTCACTGACCCTAGAGCTTACAAATGCTGCCTGTCTGAGCTCTTTGAGGAAGAAGATGGTTTTCTTTGTTGAAATGCCAACTGGATCAAGCCCTGACCTTCATTCGCACTGAGGAGTAGGAACTGAGGTTGCTGCTGAAACTGAAGGATTGCTTCCCTCTCCCTTGCATGGGCAGGAAGTAATTTCCTCTTGTTTGGACTGCTTTGTCTCCCCCTGAAAGGGGTGGAATCACTAAAAGGCACAGCTTGAGGGCCAGAACCAGCTCACCAGGTTGCAACAGCCCAGAGAGTGATGTAAGAGGTAAGTGAGATGCTTGCTTTTACCCCAAGGGGATGACCTGATGTTGTTAACATTGACAGTAAACAGGGACTGATATTTCACCTGACAAAGAAATCTGACTCCAAAGTGTCCAAATCTAATATCTGTTCTTCATTGAAATAAATTACATATAGGGTATTCAGCCAGTGAAGCATAGTCAGTGAGAAAACTAGATTGTTAATATCTCCTAAAGGGCTTTTCCTTCAGTCACTTGCAGCAAGAATATGTGCTGGCATGTCCTGGCTCTCAGCCAGAGATGGGGTGTCTGCAAACTTTATTTCATTTTATTATACATATTTTGCTTTTAGAAAAAATAAAGTCACTAATACAGAATGTGGAAAGAACAGCATGCAGCTATATAATCATTGTTTGCATTCATTTAGTATCTTCCAGCTGAGGGCTTTATAGACATTAAGGGCTAATCCTTACAACGTACCTGTGAGGAAAGTGGTATCATTTCCTTGGTGCAGATGGGGAATCTGAGGCACAGCATGGTGAAGAGACTTGCTGAGGGACACACATGAAAGAGGGCTAGGACTTAAGTCTATACCCAATTTACATCCCACTTAAGTTGTGTATATAGCTTGTCCCAGCTATCTTCCAGGCCTGACTTTCACCCACAGCAATTACTCCTCAGTTCAGGAAAGCACTTAAGCAGCGGCAAAAGTGCTTTGCTGAATCAGGGTGCAGCACCAGGAACAGAACCTGAGATCTTCTGCGTCACAGTTCCATGCTCTAATTACCAGACAATACTACCTCTTCTTTAAACAGACCTATCATGTGAGCAAACAGTAGGGGCACTGGGGAAACTGGCTAAGACCCATGTTTTGAACAATTGTCCCTTGTCAGACCTCATTGTGGTTCTAAAAGTTTGGCAGTCAGAGCTGTGTTGTCGACTCTGGCACTTCTACCATGAGTCTCGTGATATTTGTTGACTTTTTTTAAAGCTTTACCTCCAGGATTCATTTGAGTGCATGGGAAGCTTTCAACATGTCGTAGAACTGAGATTCTGTTGCTTTGAAGAGGCATGTCTGCAATGCCCTCCTCCCTCCATATACATCCATGACAGCCTTCCAACTGAAGTTCAAATGTTAGTAACCCTTGTAGTTTGGTGGGTGGCTGGAGCGTTTACTTCTGGGCTCATGGGAGGGGTTTCTCTTTGCTTGTTTTGAAATGGATTGGGCTGCTTGGATTAAGGATTTTATTTGCTAGATGCTTCCAGATGCCTTTAGACAGAAATGGAGAGCCTTGCAAATCCAGTATCACTGTATCTGAGATTGATTAAAAAGTAAGACTTGTACTGCAAAGTTACAAAATGCTCTTAAACATTGTGTAAATTTTCTACAGCTGAACTCTGTCTAATTCCCACAACATTTATCTCCCTCATGGTTGAGTCCCCAGTTAGGGGGAGTTCCTTCCATCAGGATTTCTCAGTCAGTGGGTTGCAACCCCTGGGGTTCATGAAAGGCAGTCTGAGGGGTGGCAGTCAGAGACCTTGAAAATACTAGTGCAATCTAAAGCAAAAAAAATCTTGTCCTCCCGCCCCACTTCCTCTACACCTTACTCATCAAGGGCTAGCGTTCTCTGTGAACCTCTTGAAACACATGTGCATAACTTCTACAGATGTATCTGTGTTATCAATACTTTCTTTACTCTCTTATAGCAAATGTAAAGAGAATGTGAAAATGTTTGATTTGAGAGGAGGAGTCACTCACCTGAAAAGGCTGAGATATGCTGCCTTAAATCAAAGCACTGAAATGTAACAGCAAGACACATTGCTATGAGCTTTATTGACCATGCCTGTAGCATATGGGTACCCGCACAGCACAGAATGAATTCCCAACGTAGGATGGTATATGGCACTTAGATTTCTTCTTTGGTTGTTACTAAGGTCAATGGGCGTTCTCCTATGCTAGATGTGCGTAGCTGAACTGGGGGCCCTATTCAGAATCTGGATGGGCTGTCCCTAAGATAGTCCAGGCAGCAGCCCAGGGAGACTCGTTTACTGTGCAGTGTTGGAAGCACAGAGTGGAAAACAGAGTATTAATGGAAGGCCCATAGACAGCAACATGGGAAATTAAATGCTGATTAAAGTACGATGTGGCAAGCAATGAAAAATCACTTGGTGCATACTCTCCAGAGAAATGAGTTCCTGTTTATAGTAATTTCTTGAATGACAGGTAAGTTATTAGCAGCTCTATTTTTTTCCTACCATGCTGTGCGTTATTGTGCTTGATCTAATCCTGTTTTCCTGGAGTTGAAACAGACTCCCTCAGAAAACATATGAACCTTTATAGCGAGTAAAGTGGCCAACGTGCCCATTGAGAATATTAATTTACCTGAATCTGAGTTGCTGTTTACAAGCTACTTGGATCCCAATGTGGTCTAGAGAGATCCACCTCCATAGTCCAATAGGCTAGCAGTTCATCCAGTGGCCGGAAAAATGCACGTCTCATCCAGCATTCCACATGATCCTTTCAGCCGGAACGGCTGCCATAACTAATAGCCAGCTGAGTTCTCTGTAATCAAGTGGCACCTCTGGTGACCACAAATCATGTCCCTTCTGAGAGAAGGGAACCCTGGTTTTTTTTATTTTATGATGATTTGTCTTTCACTCTTACCCCCACATCATTTTATCAATAGCAGAGGGCTAGCCAGCCTTGGAAACATCAGATAATAGACTATCCAAGGACAATAATTTCATTGTCTGTGATTGTGATACCAGACAGGCAGATCACATAATCAGTCAATCTGTAAGCAACAAGAGAGTAACAGGGTGATACGTAATAGCCAAAATGGATTTGTCAAGAACAAATCATGCCAAACCATGCTAATTTTCTTTGATAGTGTTACTGGCCCAGATGGGGGGGAAGATATAGACATGATATATCTTGATTTTTAATGAGGTTTTTGACACAGTCCCATGTGACATTCTCATAAGCAAACCAGGGGAATGTGGCTTACTATAAGGTGAATTGAAAAAATGTACTCAGAGTAATTATCATCTGTTTGCTGTCAGGCTGGGAGGATGTATCTAGTGAGATCCTGCTGAGGTGTGGCCTTGGTCTGATACTAGTCAATATTTTCATTAATGATTGGATAATGGAGTATACTACTTAGATTTATGGATGATACCAAGCGAGGAGGTGTTGCAAACATTTTGGAGGACAGGATTAGAATTCACAACTACCTTGATGTACTGGACAACTTGTCTGAATTTAATAAGATGAAATTCAGTAAAGACCAGTGCAAAGTACTACACTTATGAAGGGGAAAATCAAATGGACAACTACAAAATGGGGGGAATGACTGGCTAGGTGGTAGTACTGCAGAAAAAGATTTAGGGTTACAGTGGATCAACAATGTGATGCAGTTATGAGAGAGGCTAGTTTTGTTCTGGGGTGTCATAAGACACGCAAGATAATTATTCTGCTCTATTTAGGTGTGGTGAGGCCTCAGCTGGAATATTGTATCAAATTCTTGGCACCACACTTTAGGAAAGATATAGATAAACTGGAGAGAGTCCAGAGGAGACCAACAAAAGTATAAGGTTTAGAAAACCTGACCTCTGAGGAAAGGTCAAAACACAGGGCATGTTTAGTCAGCACAGGGGGCTGGATTAGATGACTTCTCGATTCCTAGAAGGTTCCTTCCAGCCCTACATTCTAGGATTCTATGGTAGGACCTCTGAAACAGTCCCCCTTCACAAAAATGTAGGGTTCAGATAGCAGGGTCCTTGCCAGTCAAGTCATCACTCACAGTGAAAAGCAGAAAAGAACCTGGGCTAAGATTTTCAAGAGTGGTTAATGATTTTTTTGAGTGCCTCGGAGGATGTTTCTTAAAGGGGCCTGTTTTCCAGAGGGCAGATGTGCGCCGTGCTTTCTGTAAATCAGAAATTTCTGACACATTTCTGTAAATTCTGGCAAAGGTGGAATGAAGGGTTCTGGTGAACAGTACACAAGCTCTTGGATCAACAGAGTAGTGGGCTCTGAGCGCTCGGACTCCTAACCTACTGAATGCTGTGAATAAGCAGAGGGAGTTCCTGTGAGTCACTTTCTAATTACATTGGAAGCTGTAGAGTTTTCCTTACTGAACTGTCATTCATAGCTAGATCCAATGCAGCTCCAAAGCACCTCACGCTGTCCAGCAATAATTGTAACCACTTGTTAATGCTCCTCTTTGGAGGAGGACTTCAATTTCAGCACCCCAAAAACCTCAATACTTGTCAAGCAGCGTTTGCTTTGAGTTTTTTCTATTTGGGATTGTAGACTGTCTCTTGAGGAAGGGTCATAGTCGACAAGTCACACAGAAGTCTCTCTTGACTCATGTAAGACAAATCAAATGACAAACTCAGCCAACAGCAATCAGGACCTAGATAGCTAGAATGTCACTAGACCAGCTTTGCTGGAAGCATGTAGAATCCTCACAGCTCTTGAGTAAAGGGGAAAAAGTCTTATCCTACCCCATCCGCAAGTTGCCATTGTCACAAATTGAGACAGATGTTTTGGAACAGATGGGAGGGGAGGAAACAGTTTCTATCACAATATGCGTGATACGAACACCCTTATTTGCATGGCTTCTTAGCAGCTCAGAAAACACAAGCTGTAGAAGGAGATAGTCTATCAAGCACTGGGCATGCACAGCTATGCTACAGGCTCCATGCTGTTTGAGAAATTGATCTTACAGGACTTCACAGCCTGATCACACAGTACTCATCTCTTGTTTTCCTTAGTCTTCCCAATCTTAAATATCATTGGCAGCCGTCATTGTGTACCCCCCACCACTTCTTCAATAACTAAGATGAAGAGGAACAGCAGCATGCATCTTGCTATGTCCTCTGCCTGGATTAAATCAGAAACAGTAACACAACTGTGGACTGGCCATGCTAACTAAAGTACATATCCTCCCACCCCACCAGTCTCCTGGCAATGCTAATTTATGCTACTGCCCATCCTCAGCTCTGTCGGGAGCATGGCCTTTTCGCTCTTCTGTCAGTGATGCATAAATTTCGTTGTGCTAGGTTACAGCTGCTTTCCTCTCCAGGTTACTCATGCTGCTTTGTGGCTCCATTTCTAGTGTGATTTAAGGGCTCATTCCTAGGAGGTGGTGAGTACTGTTAACTCCCCTTCAAGTCAATGAACTCCAAGGAAAGATGGTCTTTTCATTAATACACTGGACTGGGCCTGAAGACATCAGGGCTCCATTCCTGGCAATGCTACAGATTCCCTGTGGGATCTTGAGTAAGTCACCTTAATCTTTCAGTACTTCAGTGCCCACCCCTTGTCTGTCTGGCCTGTTTAGATGTAAGCTCTTTACAGTGCGTAATGTCCGTATCTCATAATACAAATAATAGGAAAGTCATTCAGCACCTTGAAGGAGTGGGCCTTTAAGGAGATTACTACCTTCTATACCTGTCTCTTACAAAGACAACGTACCACAGCTTTTTCTTTTTTTATTATGATACAAAATTAAAATACATCTGATTATAAATCCCTTTTCTAACATTGTATTTCGATCCCTGTAGTTGTTCTGGTTGATTTAAGGACTGTTTCCCCCCTTTATAGCGTTATGCTATTCTGCTGAGACTCTGATTCAAATTACTGAGGCTACTCTTGGTAGTGTTTCACCTTAGTTTTGCCTGATGATTTGGTGCTTCTCTGTCTCCTTTCCACTGCTCAGGGTTTTTCTCTCATTATAGCTTGAATGCTAGTGTCACTCCATCCCACGTTGGGATCATGCTTATATTGACTCGGACGTCTCGGAGGATCTTCTCATTGAGGTGGTGGAGGCTCTGGGTTATGTTGTCCTTGCTTGACTTACATACTTTCCCGCCCCATAAAACCTTGTGTAAAAAAGAATCACACGGACACAATCACCCTCATGTGCAAGGTGCACACTACATCTGACTAGGCTGTGGATTGTGCCGATGGTCCGAAGGCAAATGTAGACTCAGGAGAGAACTTTCTCATTACAGTTTACAAGACTATGGACTTGTCTCAGACAGAGTTCTAACTGTTTAACTAACGGTATGATTTTTAAATTGACTAAGTTAGACCAGTCCAAAGGCTGTGTGGACACACTGCAGTTTCATCCAGACTTATTTCAGCTTATTTTAAGGCCAATCAAAACAGGTTAGAGCTAAATCAATATAAGCCTGATTTAAATTCACATAAGTCTGTCCACACAGCTTTTCACACTGGTCTAACTCAACCAGTGCAAGCATGTGTTGACAACCCCTTTAAATGTCTTTTGTTAGGCCTTGTCTATGCTACAAAGTTTTGCCGGTTTAGCTCTTTTGGCTAGGAGCATTAGAAAAAAGCACAACCCCAGCCCATACAGTTAGCCTGAGACATAAGTATGCCAACAGAAAAAGTGCTTTTGTTGGCTTAGCTAATGTTGTCGTACAGGGAGGAGGCTGAACTCCTTCTGTTGCCTTACACTGTGTCTCCACTAGGGGGCTTGGCTGACATAGCTATACCAGTCAAGACTGTGGTAGTGTAGACAACCCCTTGGTTATCACAGTGCATCAGACCACAGAACTAGTTTGATAAATCAGGTGTTTGGCTGAACAGCATTATCATATTTTGCATTTATATGAATAATACTCCACCACATGGAGGCAGCATACTGCAGAGAGACTGGGAGTCCAGGATCTATTCCCTGACTTTGTGACCTTTGGCAAGTCACTTATCTTTCTGGCCCTGATTCAGCAGTCAATCCCTATTCAGCCGATCACTTAAGCATACGCTTAACTTTAGGCATGTGCTTGAATCTTATTAGCTTCAATGGAGCTTAAGCTCATGCTTAAGTGTTAGACTGAATAGGGCTAGACTCCAGTACACGTTTAAATGCTTTGCTTAATTTAGGCCTCTGTCTAAGTTGTCACATCTATTTACTGGGGGGCAACTATATACCTCCCTACTTTTATAGTGTACTTTGACATCTTTGGACAGAAGCTCTAGAGAAATGCAACATATCTCAGTTTTGCAAAGAGCAGCCCTTATTTATAAGTTAAACATAAGAGAAACAGGGATACATAGGAAAATGTAGACACATTCCTAAAACAACTGTAACTCTGACCCTTCTTCTTTTTTTTTTTTTTTTTGAGTAATACAGTTCAATAGTTTATCTAAAGTATTTGGAAGTCACTTTTAACAGATGATGAATAAAACAAATGGGGTTTTAGGTATTATGAACAGTTTACATAGTAGCAGACGCAATGTAGGAGGATATGACTGTCAAATATCAATATCCTATATAAAACATTCCTTGTGTAATGCCTGATTAGTTTGAGAAGATGTTGGTATTCTGCAGTTTGGGGGGGGGGAAGGAGGGGGAGCGGGCAAAATAGATGTAGAAGTGTAGGTATATACAGGTTGGTACAGGGTCATTTAGTTACACATACTGCAGATATTAGCTATCACTAATAAGTAAATAGAACAATCTTTTTTTTTTTTTTTTTTTTTTTTTTTTAAATCACATTTAGATGACCTGGAAGCTGAATGCTGTGTTTGGGATATATGTCCCCTCAGTCAGAATTAAGGTTGTTATTGGAACTACCTAATGTGACTTTTCCCAGAGGCAATCACCCCCATTTTAATACTTACATTATCAATAGCTATTATTCCCCCCTTCCTTATGAGACGTAAACATTTTTCATAGTACTCGTTGTAACTCTCCTTATCTGCATCTATGAAAGCGAAGTCATAGGTCCCAGCTTCACCATCTGCCAGTAGTTCATCTGGACAGGAAACAAAGCATGTTGTGATGCCCTGATTTAATGCTGAATAAAGGGATGAGACAATCCATGTGTGTCAAGGCTTTGCTATTGTTTAGTGTTTTGATATCCTTATAATACATTTTTTACCCATGTGGTTAGCTACTGGAAAATTTTCTCTTCTAGTGAAGGTAATGAACACCTCTGAAGGCTCATAGTCTACAAGGGTCTGGAGAAGCTTACTATCCAATTTTAAAAGCCGCCAGAGCCATAGTGTAGATTGTAGACATGGTACTCCTAAATTTGGCTCGGTAAGAGCAGGTCAGGCTCCTTTAAACAGGGTTTATGCTACTTATCCAGTTAATTTTAAAATCGGCTTAGCTGAACTGGTTATAAAGCTGGTTAGAAATTTGTCAACTGTAGAGAGACCCTAGATGTTAAATGAATTTTCAAGTCAATCAATCAACTGCTGACCAATATGCTGTAACTTGGGTCATGCAGAATTCTTACACAGAAGGCCTTTGGCAGACTTTGCCGAAGAATGCATATCCTTAGTGTAATCACAGAGGGTAGCAAGTGGTGGTCACCCAGTGGGCTTTTCTCAGGCTTCTCTTATTTCATTTCCCCTTTTTAGGCCATAACAGGGGGAAGTGGATCTATTAAAACCTTCTTACACCACACTCTGGCTGACAGCTCCAAATTGGAACTGTCAGCTGCAAACAGGTTGAATCTGTTGGTTCTCTAATCCTCCCCTGGGCACTAGACGCTGAGAGAGAAGTCCTTGGCTGCTTACAATCCCACCCACCACTACCATGTGTTTTTGGAGGGGCTCGAATCTGGAATCTCACTCCTCATTGCAGCATCTCCGTAGTGACCTCCACACAGAGGTAGGGTGTTGAGAGGGCTACTATGAAGGAGCAAGGAGCTCAAGCAAACTATCTCCCCCTCTCAAATTGCTTTGTACCCTCTTGGTTTGGAGACCACCTTATGAGGCCTTTTCTGCATGGGGCTGTAGTCAGCAAGTCAGATTCTGCCTTTTGTTGTGCCACACAGCCCCACTGTTATCAAAGAATTTGTATAGGTCTGCTGGAGGGCAGAATGTGACCCAGGCAGGGCTAATGTTTGTGACAGAAGAGAATGGGTGACGTGCTGCATTAGTCTAGCTACCAGGCAGGACAGCAGCGTTGGTCAAACTAAGAAGACACGGCACCGTGGGTACTACAGTGTGATTGGGATAGGCTGCTTCAGAACAGTTATTTCTCTTAAAAACACTGCTTCTGAAAAGCAGCGTGTGGGCTGAGAAGGAGCATAAGCTGGTGGAATGGATCAGTGACATTAGCAATGGGAATAAATAGCCTTTCTGACACCAACTTTCCCTCCTTAATGCTGTTCCCCTGTTAGACAGTGCTTCCTATTATACGAACTTGTTCTGCATCTGCCTTTTCCATGCTCTTGAAAGGCTTTGCTTCCTCCTGACTATGAATGCCAAACTGCATGTTCCCAGATCGGAAGTTTCCTGCCTCTGATGATTGTATACTAGCTTCTCGAGTCCCTCTGAATCTTTCGCTCCTTGGAGAAGACTTTGCTGGCCTAGAATAAACAGATACTCGCTTAAAATGGACACTACATGGGAGAGAAATTGGGCTTCATCCAATTTAAATCCATCTTAAGCAGCTTTCCATATGGTAGAAGCAGCAAGACAATAGCTCTTTTTATATTAAACAAAGCAATGGGCTGTGTAGGTAAGTGACCAATGTAACAATGGATGGTGGAGGAACAATTATCATCCCTCTCTCTAACAGTATCTGGAAACAGGTGAACTGTTGAAGTCTTCCTAAATTTCCTTTTATGTAACAGAAAATCCACCCACCTTGACTGATGAAACTGCATGTTCACCTTTGCTATATAACTCCTAATCTCAGACTTCACATGAGAGACTCCTCTCCAGCCTAATCTTCAGCCTCTACTTTTCATATTTAGTTACCTACCAAGTGTTTGAATTGCTGGTTTAATCCGCAAGTCTATTTTGTGCTCCACTCCTGCCTGAAATGAAAGAGGAAAGGGATTCAATGGAAGTAGTCATTATGTATCTTAAATTGGGATGCACTCAGAAAACGCATAAATAAAGTTGGGGAATCCCATACCTATTCTCCCTGTTACTTCCAGAATGCATATAACATTTGATCAAATTTACAGGCCAACTTTACCAAGTTGCCTCAACCCAGCCTATATAAAAGTGAATGCTCAAGTTCTGTGGCACCTGGATTTGGATGGTTAAATTGGGTAACCCTCTAACGACCTGATTCTTTCCTGTAACTGCCGCAAGCACACGTTTAAGACTTAGAAGGAAACAGAGGTCAGCCTCCCTGGAACATGCTCATACAATTCTGAGCACTCCCATTCAGAGCATACCACGCTTTGGGATGGGCAGAGATTACCTACCTCTTTCCACAGTGGCTTTCCAATATTGACATAATCTTCATTTATATCGCAAGCGACAACTTTGCCATCATCTGGCAAGACTAGTGCCATGTTTAAGGTATTATAGCCTGTAAAAACACCTAGAAAAGATGAGAGAAAGAAGTAAGACTTTTTCTACCCTAAAAAGTGATTTAATGTGGACAAGGAGGATTTTTGGGTTAAAGAATTAAAAGAGCTGAAGATCCCAAATCACTGAAGAATTAATGCTGTCTGTCCCTGTTACCATGGTAGCATTATGTCGCTGCTGAAGCCCAAGAGAATAGTGGCTGTGGACTCTTAGTCCTCTAGCTAAATTCACAGTTTGTCTGTCAAGTAATTAACAGCTTTCTTTAGTCCTGGACTCAAGAGTACCACCTTGTATGGCATGAATTTGACTTTAGGTGTGTCTAAGGGAAACAGGAAGAGGAAAGTGGGGAGGGCATGGCCAGCATGGCCCGCTAAATCCTTGTGTCCTGAACTGCCCTATAAAGGGAATGGTGGGCCGTGTCTGTTGTTCTCCACCTGACTAGCTGGATTGTGCTGTGGGTTCCCTAGCCCTAAAAAACAGGGGTTTGAGAAGCCTTCTTTCTTCTGCTTTAGTTCCATGGGGATTTTCATGTAAGCGGCTCACACTGCTATACTGTCAGTGCTGAATTAGGCTTTACCACACCCCCGAGAGGTTGGTTTTCTCCCCATTGTACAGATGAGGAAACTGAGGCAGGGAGTGAGGCAGGGCCAACACTTTCAGGAGTAGCCACTGATTTTAAATTCCAAAACTGTGGCCCCTGGGGCCTGATTTACAGAAGCACTGAGCCCTCACCACTGCAGTTAATGTCAGCGGGGGGTGGGGATTTTCAGCACCTCTGAGAATCAGGAAAGGGTGTCTCAGTGTGGGTACCCAATATCAGTGGCCACTTTTGAAAATTTGACTTGCTCAAGGTCATGCAGCCTGCCAAAGTCAGAGACAGGAAGGTAACTGAGGAGTCCTGCTCTGACAACCTCCTATCACCCTCAGTGCTCTTTGGTAGGCTTGGTGATGCAGGGAACTATCTTTATTCAGCTTCCAAATGATTGGTGTTGGGTGATGCCCTAGGAAACATGTATTCTTACCTATTTCAATAGCTTTCTTGGCTTTGATGAGTTTGGCCAAGTTTGCCATAAGCTGAGCCTGATCACAAGACACCATCATTCTACTCCAGGGATGGTCTAAGGTGAGCTAGAAAAGAACAGTAAAACTGAAATGAAACAGGAAAAGAAAAACTACGGTTAAGCTGCTCTTTCAGGCAGACTCCAAGAACTCAATGTGATCCTCAGGGTTGGGTTTTATTGTTGTTGGTCGAGAGAAGCAAATTTTGTTAATTTATCAAAGGTGCTACATTTATAAGCAGCTACCATGGGTGTAGGCAAATTTAACAGTGCGGGTGAGTAACCACAGGAGCAACTTGCGTAGGGACATAGGGGATGCTCTGCCACTTAGTCTTGAAATCAAGATTGCTGTCTTTCTACAAGTCATGCTCTAGCTCAATCAAAAGCTATGGGCTTGATGTAAGAATCACTGGCTGGAATTCTATGGTCCTCTATCACTAGAGGATCATAATGGTTCTTTCTGGCTTTAACATCAATACATTTTTTTAGATTTAAATATTTTTATGCATATGCAATGACTATGGAGGGGGTAGTTTGGCACAGTGGATAAGGCAGGCACTACCCTGCCCTAGGGCTCAGGGGACCTGGGTTCATTCTGGGTTATGTCACTGGCCCACTGGGTGATACTGGGTCAAGCACTTCACTAGTGGAAATCGCAATACCTCTGAGGATCTGGGCAGTCCTTTAGGGACTAACAGATCAGTGTACTGAGCACAGACAACATTGAAATGCCTTATAGTGATAGACTCAAGGAGCTCAATCTATTTAGCTTAACAAAGAAAAGGTTAAGGGGTGACTTGTTTACAGTCTGTAAGTACCTGGCGGGGAATAAATATTTAATTATGGGCTCGTCAATCTAGCAGAGAAATGTATAATGCGAGCCAATGGCTGTAAGTTGAAGCTAGACAAATTCAGACAGGAAACAATGTGAGTCATCCCCAGGAGCTGTGCAAACAAATCAGATGTAGACTCCTCATTTTTATTGTGTAAGTGAGATAGAGGTAGAGATTTTTCCTTTACCGTTATAATGGTATAGTTCTGTTGCGTGTGGCATAAGTGGACTTGTTAGTTTCTTGAAGTGAACTCTTTCCTGAAACTTCTACTATCAAACCTAAAAGTGTGTGTGTGTGTGTGTGTGTGTGTGTGTGTGTGGGAGAGAGGGGGAGAGGGAGAGGGAGGGAGGGAGAGAGGGAGGGGGGAATGTATGTGCAGGGCATAAAAAGACCCAACCTAAACTGCTCTAACAACAGAAAGGGAGTAAAGACTCAGACCACCATCCTGACCCTGAAGGATGAAGAATGCATATCAACGACTCTAAAGTGCAAATAAACAATCCTAAAATACAGAAGGATCCACCCTGGGAACAAACAGTACAGAATTAAGAGAATAGTCATGCTTGCAATGAGCTGGTGATTAACAACCATATTGAACCTAGAGGCAGCATGACACAGCAAGGCCCATAGACTTACATGAGAGCCAGCAAGTATAAAAGATGGGGTAAGAACATGGAAACTTTGGGTCTTGTTCTGCAATTGTCATCTGGAGCATTGGATTCGTGACCGACAGAGGCCTAGCTCCCTCCTCGTGCCCAGTCTAGTTGGCCACTAGGCTGGCTCGAGCAACGCATAAAAGGACTGGTACTTGTATCACACCAGCTTGCAGAACTACTTGGTTGTGAATGTGTGTGTGAATGTGACTGCTTTTTGATATTCTTACATTTACAATAAATGGGGTGTATTGGCTTGTCCCCCTAAATAAGATCCTACTAGTCTCTTCTTTTACAAGTATAACAACGCATACATTTCTGACAGTGAGAGTTGTTAACCATCAGAATTATTTACCGAGGGTCATGGTGGATTCTCCATCAGTGATCATTTTAAAATTAAGATTGGATGCTTTTTCTAAAACCGCTGGTCCAAGAATTGCTTCGGGGCAGTTCTCTGGCCTGTGTTATACAGGAGGTCAGACTCTGATCACAGTGGCTCCTTCTGGCCATGGACTCTATGAATCATGGGACATTGATAGGAGTATCACATACACACCATGCTCCACCAAATGTATTTTGAGAAAAACACTGACCAGTCGCAGCTTCTTTAGGACTGGATGCTCCCGCAGAGAGTGATCCAATACGTATTGCAATAGTGGGCTCCCTTTTCCAAGAAGAGCCTTGGATGACTTGGGAATTCCAAAAGCTAAAGATGGATATTTTTTACCTATAAAAAAAATTAAGATATTAAAAGGTAAAAAGTTTGCAGTGCCTTGAGTAAATAAAGCCCAAGAAAACGGGCATTGAAGGCTTGTTCTGCAAAAACCCAAATGAAAATGAAGCTTAAGGGGCTAGACAGCTCGGGGGACTGGCGATGGGATTAGAGTTTATTCACCTCTGTTCAAATCCAGGCCATTTTCTGCAGGGACTGAAAGTTGACACTGATGTCGTTCAGTGGCTGATACAAAGGGTATTAGGTATCAGATTCCTACCTGATAGGTGGTATCTCTAGGACGGGGTTGGAACACATTGCCGTGGCAGTGTAGGAAACCAGCATTGTTGGCCCGGCTGACAAAAAGGGGAGAGGTCTGCAGGGTTGCCGGTCTGATGGCATCTCTCACCAAACCCGAAATTCATTTTGGAACAGGAGTTTGATCCTGATCCCTCACCGGGAATAGCTTTACATCATCCAGTGGATTTATTATTGTAGAGCCAGTAAGAGGGGACTGCCCATCTTGCAGGCTGGAGTTTAGGGAAAATTGTGTGTCTATTTAAATGTAGAGCTACAGAAGCCCTGAAACCTAATTCTTTTGTTATCAAGGGGCTGGCAAACTATGCTGCAGATATTTGAATGATGGGCAAGTCAGCTTCCCTAATTATACTATTTTGCCATGAGATACCATATTTAATTCAAGGATCTTAAAGCATTTTTCTAACACTATCCCCATTTTACAGAGGGGAAGACTGAGGCACAGAGGGGTTTGGTGACTTGCCAAGGTCCCCACATGAGTCAGTGACAGGGCGAGGAATAGAACTCGAGCATCCTAGTCCCCCCCTCATCTCCTCAGACTGTGCTTCCTCTCACCCCAGCTGATGGGTGTAAACCTGCTCCTTTTCTACTAAAAGAAAAAGCTGTGACCTAGACACTAAGCTGGCAATTTCAAACATGCTTAGGATGATACATGACTGTCTGCAGTCACGCCACAAAGGGGAGGGCTGGGACGACTCTCAGCAGCTTTCCTAAGACACTGGCTTTTTAATCCTAAGCAGAAGAGCTATTGGTAGGTGTGCTTTCTAGCCTATTGCAGTACGGTGGTGTAGTGGATTATGCAGGCAGACTGGGACCTTAATAGCATTCATAGATTTAATGCCAGAGCTCAGTCAAATCCTGGTCTATAACCCATTGCTTGTGCTTCTTCTTTCAGGAAGAGATCTTCAGAGGTGGTGATCCATTTCGCTATTCACTGTGAGCAGGGTCCCATGCATAAATAACATCAACAACAACAAAAAAACTACAAAATAAAGTAGAACAGGGGTTCTCAAACTTTTTTTTTGCTGGGACCCCCTTTGAAAATATTGCAGTCTGTGATGACCCCCCTCAGGTGATGCCACCCTTACTTCTGCATTGCTGCTGGGGTGGTACTGCCTTCAGAGCACTGGGCCAGCAGCTGCTGTTCTCTGGCCACCCAGCTCTGAAAGGCTCCTGGCTGTCAGCCATGCACAGCTGACAGCCACAGTCCCGGCATGCCCAGGGGCAGACAGCTCGTGACCCCCCACACTAACTTTGTGACCCCTTGAGGGGTCCTGAACCCTAGTTTGAGAACCCCTGGGGTAGAAGTTTGCTTTTGTTGTTCAGCTTATTGAGGACAGACAAAAGTACAAACTGCAAAGCTGAAGCCCAGATCCTGATTTCCTTATACTGGGGATGTTTGGATCCTGGACTGTGGTTCACGCTATTATGAAATAGGAACGAGTTGCCAACTCCCATAAGTCTTTGTCCCAGTTGCAGTCAGATGTTTTCAAGAGAATCTCAAGTTTCATTTAAAAAAAAAAAAAAAAAATTTCACCCTTATGGTTGCAGAGAAAAAACTTGGAACATGGGGACCTCAAAGGATCAGAACCCAGAAAGCAAATAGAACCCAAATTTTATTTTGGCTTACAAATAATCAGATTTGTAGAAATCTCATGAATCTCCTGTAGAGATCTTTTTGAATGCTTGGGGCTAGCAATACTGCAGAAGGTGCAGCACACTCTTTTCCAATGTGAACAGGATTTGCCAGGGATTCCTATAAGCGCTAATCCTACAGTGAGCTCTGCTAGTGTAGACCCATGCAGAGCCCTAGGACAGGCAAAGGAGTCCACACCAGCCACCCTCCTTGCGGGAACAGGACTTTATCTGGTATCCTGTCTCTGGCAATGGCCAGTTTCTGACATCGGAAGAGGAACCAGCCAGCATGCATCTGGCCGGTGCTTTATGGGGTAGAGTGAGCTTGGGGACAAGTGTTAGGGGAACTCCTGTGAGCTGTTGGCCTGTGACCTGAGGCATAAGATTCCATTAGCCTGATTACAAAGGCTACTGTTGTTCTCCAGGTCTTTTGAAACATTTAACCACAACACTGACGTCTAAAGAGAGCTGCTCTCTCTCCCTATACAATATAGTGCATCTTCACCTAAGTATTCCTGTGGCTAAGAAGCCAGCAGCGCTCCAAGAGTTAATTCCATCCCTTTTTCCTCTGCCCCTCTCCCAGCACCTAGTAAATTACATTCAAACACACATCCACACACCTTTTTTTAATGGGTGGTAAAATGCAGCTGGCTTGAGCACAGCTGGTAATTGCAGGTTGAATCAGACTGCTGCTTCCTTCTTTTCCAAGGAGAGCGAACTAACTCCTGGCCATGTGCTTGGGAATGGAGAAGGCGTGCTAGATTTTATAGATCCGAGAATAAAGCAGTACTTACCTGCTAAGACTCCAGTAGCAAAAGCAACCCCCAGGACTGCGGTTCCAATGGCCATTTCTTTAGTTATACTGAAAAAGGGCATTTTGAGTAATGGAGGAAGAAGGAAATAACAGCAAGATTCAAAATGGATGTTGTTAGGTGCTGCAGCTTTAAGGACAATGACACTAACTCACTGAGTACATTAGGGTTCCTTATCTAACCTCACGTGTTTCCCAGGGCCTGCCACCCGGGCACAAGTCCCACCCACGTGATGATCACAAACAACAGTGGGGGAAGAGCAACATCTACAGGCAAGAAAAAATAAGCCTTGCTGTAGTTATTTTTATTTATGAGCGTTAGCATCTTACAGTAGAAAAGTGAGGCACTCCACATGAGGCATGAAATCCTAATAAACTCAAGTTACAAATCAGTGCTTGCAAAATTAGCATTTAAATGTTCTAAGGGAATCCAAAGCAATCTCCAAGGCAATAGTGGAATCTAATTTCTGCAATTACTGGGAAGTCTCTGCTTTGGCTTGCAGCAGCCTCGGGCTCTGGGAGGTGTAAAAATAGTTAGCAGCGTGTCTATAGCGGTCTGCAATATTTGTTGTTTTATAGACAAGGTGTTTGTTTCTGTTAAGATGAACAAACAACTTTGCACCTGGAGGTTCTCAAAATTAAACAAGATGGTGTAAAATGCTGTCAAGGACTGCAAGCTATCGCTTATTGTAGCTGTGACGTAATAGTGTTCAGTTATGTAGGGGCATTGGACTGGGACTCGGGAGATATTGGGTTTAGTCCCAGCTCTACCGCGGACCTGCTATGTGACCGTGCACAAAGCGCTTCTCTCTCTTTCCCCTCCCACTCTGTGTCTGTGTAGTCTATTTTGATAGTAAGCAGGCTCAGCTGGAAGTGCTAATGCAGTACATGTAAAAATAATAAACAATGCAGCATCTTTCTTCTGAGGAACTCCAACTGTATCAAGAAGTTAAGTACTCTGTAATAGGGTGCCCAGGCCTGCTCTGTGAGGGCAGGGACTGTCCAGCCCTCTTCAATCAGCCCCACCTGTGCAGTTCTTAGCTTCCTCCCATTCTAAGGGGACTGGACTAATTGGGGTCAGGTGACAGCCTGACTCTCCTGGGCCTCATAACAGGGCTCTGAAAAGTCTACTTGGGGGTGGAGCTACAGGGAACAAGCTGGGCTCTTCTGGAAAGCCTGGCAAGACTCCAGGGAAGGAACTTGCTAGTCAGGGCTTTGTCCCAGAGTGGCTGGGTCTGAGAATAACCTGGAATTCAGGGCTCCATCCTGGAGCCACAGAGACTTAGAAGTAACCCAGGAGGGGCTAGGAATTGAGGGTGGAAGAATCTTTTGTTTGTGTGGGACTTCTGTTACCGTGGCAGGGGACTGAATGCTGAGAGTAACCCGCCCAGAGGGCTGAGCCACAGGAATCCCTGGGAGAGACAGAAAACCCTGCTGAGGGCAAACTGAGGCAGGGAGTGCCACGTGTGGCCAGTTGGGTGTGCTCCTGGGTGGAGAGGTATGCCGTTACATACCCTTATGATCCCATTTTACAAGTGGGGAAGTTGAAGCACAGAGAGGTGGTGTGATTTGTCCAAAGTCAGCCTGAGTCAGGAACAGAAATCAGGTCTCCTGATTCCCAGTCCCATGGTCCCCACAATGTGATCTTAAAATCCCCAGTTCCTTTAGGTTCTCTGTTTTCTGCCCTGTATCAGCTGGGTGCAGAGACTCTAGATGCCCATCTTTGAAGGCAAATCATTGTAACACCCGGGGGGAGGGGGAAATAAGGTGGAAGGGACAAGCTGTTGTCCCTCAGAGAAGGAGAGGAGAGGTGACTTTATCTTTGAGGCAGGCAGTGCAGAGAAAAAGCCAGTCCCGTACCACTGTTTAACAAAATTATTGTCCCTTATAAGCAAAAGCTCAAGTCTGCAGGCAGGGTTCTGCTCATGGGACGTCAGCAGAAGCAGGGAAAGGGACCAAACCGGAAAGGAAAGGCAAAGGAGTGAGTGCCCAAGAGCCAGGTGAACTGGTTTGCGCTAGCAGAAGCTAGTGTATGCCACTTGGGGGAGGGTCTGATGGTGTATGGCAACCTCAACTTCCTTCTGCAGGGAGGGGCTGCCCACTGCCTGAGGACTGGCCAAGATTGAGTAAGCAGTAGGGTTGGCCAAGGTGCCAGAGAAATGCTCTGATTCTGTTCTAGTCAGGTTCTTAGCCCACCCTCCTCACCATGCTACCTGAGCATCTGCCACTAGTGTATGAAGCATCATGACTAACTTCTGTTGTACGTGGTTCATCCTCTCTCATCCCCTCACGAGGAGAGATGTGTGTGTGCATTGAGAGGGTTTGGGTGGTGGTTTCTAAATGCACGCTGATTCACTGCATCCTGGTGCCAGACTCTGTGGAGGGGCTCCCAGTGTACCCCTCCCCTCCCAGTGGGAACTAAAGCTGTTCTCCCCAGCACAGCCCTCGAGAGTCACACTGGAAATGCTACCTACCCTTTCCTGTCAGGGTCAGTTGCTCCTACTGAGGTGCAGTAGGCCTCACTGCCTCAAGAAGGGGCACGAGCCTGGATGAAAGCTGAGCCTGTATTACACTTCTCCCCCAAGAGGAGAACTTCATGTTTTAAGGTGAACTGAAATGGAACAGGATGTTGCTCACATAGAATTTGCTGCAGGATAGGGAAGGGCTGACATGGGATGGGATGGAAGTTGGTAAAAGGTTCCAGTTTTTGGCACATCCCTAACTCATAAGAGCAAGATAATTAAAAATCAGTTCCTTAGAACTGGCCTAGAAGCTTTTGGCAGTATAATATCGGTTAGGGGTGTGGTGGTGTTTTTTAATGACATTATTTATACTGGCAAAAGAGTACTTTTGCTAGTACAGCTCCTTTCATTCAGGGAACTGTATAAACTATGCCAGCAAAAGCATGTTATTGCCAGGGAGCTATGTCTTCACTAGGAGCATTTGCCGTTATAGCTATCTGGTGTAGACTAGACCTTACTTACAAAGACTTAAGTTCAGAGCTCTGCATTCTCTTACAACAGCTGATTATATCAAACACCAAACAATCTGCTCTGCTTCACCCGTTGTATGAGTAACACAAGAAATCTGATCTTAGGTCTTGGCAAACAAAATCTTTCAGCTCACTTTTTTAAAAATGTATTTGGTTTTTTAAGACTACATAAGTGAATATTGGATTTGGGATCTCACCACTTTCTCTGTGTTCATTTGCTTTTGTAAATGAAGGCATTTCAGTCCTCCTTTTAAATAGCTGACTTATCAAGGAAGCGGAAAGACATCCTTTTCAAGACAAACAAAAGTGTGTGAGAAATCACCATGCAACTAACTCTCCTACAGGCTATAAATCAGATTTGTGACCGTGTAGCTCCATCCAGTGGTTATTCTGAATAATTCTGGTGAGAGATTTACTACGTCCCGGATATACTTGTGTTTCCATAGAACAGTCTGTAAATTTCAACCCTTTCTGTACATTTCTGTATATGAGCACACTTTGCGTTACGATTTCAGGCTCCATTTCAGCAAGGTACTTAATCATGTGTCTGACTTTAAGTTTGTGAGTAGTTTGATTGAAGTCAATGGGACCATACATGTAACGGGACTACTTGCATGCTTTAAGTTAGGCTTGTGCTAAAGTACCTTCCTGAACTGGAACCTGAATGTTCTTGCTAAGCAGTAATTACTCTAATCTACTAGGTCTAGTAGTTTTTCCTTTGGTTAACTGTCTGATGTATATGTGTCTGAACTATTCTTGGCAGTCACTGAAGTATAGAAGTTTGGGATATAACTCAGAATCAGTAAAAAGTTAGAGTTCCTAAAATGAATAGAGAGCAGCCAGTCACTTTTCTGAGCCCTTGTTTCCATTTTACATACCTCAGTGACAGGCTAACTGAACAGGAAACGTTGGCTGTCAGGTGAATTAGTTTGGATGCAGGCATGTCATGTGCCTGTGATTATCTGAGCACTCTAATGTTTTGGTAGAAGTTTAGCAGGAGAGTAGTGAATGGGGGAATAGGCAGCTGAACTAAGGCTGGCTGTTATGTTCAGATAAATACCCTAGCCTGCCTGAATTAGACTTGGAAGCAAAATCTGCCCTTGTTTACATGCAACACTACCTCAGTTAGCTGACTTCCCCATGAAGGATGTAGGGTTGCACAGGTTGTAAGTGAGGGCAGGATTGTTCCCCTGTGTGCTTAGGTCAGTGGACATAGTGTTCCAAGGCATGTAACAGCGGTTCAGGAAGGTCCCTTTTCCCTGGAACCCGGTCCCTGAAGCACAAGGAAGCCTGGGGACTTCCCCAGGAAGCCATGAAGCTACTGGAAGCCATGAAGAGCTCACCTTCCTGGAGCCTGGGGAGCAGGAGTCAAAGGCTGGCCAATCAGTGGTCAACAGTAGAGTTTGTACCTCTTTTTTTGGATGGGGGGGCCTCTCTTCTTAATTAGGCATAGGGCTGCTTTGTCTGGGGGTAGCCGATCATGTCTTTGTTAATCATGAAATCCTCCACATGTAGTGAATACAACCATCCATCTGTGTGGGAGCATGGGCTGCTTGACTGCCTCAGAGACCACCATCCATGCACCCTTGCAGATAGGACTGGGAAAAGCCTATGCCCTCTGATAAAGATGTCGCATTGTGCACCACTACTACTGGCATGTCATGAAATACTGGAAGAATTAATAAAAGAAATATAAAAATGAAACTACAAATTTAATCTTGAAACAAACTTTGAAACTTTTCCAAAACAAAACAAAAAATTCATTTAGAGTTTCCCCTCCCCCTCCCCCAGGACATTTCATTAAATTAATGAGATTTCCTAAACATTCTTGGTTTTGTTGAAACATCATTTTCTAATAGAACACTGCTTCTGCAAAATTTTTCCCAATAACAGTACTAAGTATAAGACTAGAGACAGCCAGTGGATACAGACAGACTGATGGAGTACAAGGAAATAATGAGACAATGTTTGTCAGCTTGATAGGCAGTGATCTCAGCACACCTGCAGCTTAACCGTGGTCAAGCTTTTCCATAGGCACGATAGAAGAGGAGAGTTCTAAGAGGGGATTTGAAGGAGGATAAGAGGGCAGGGTTGTGGATGTTTACAAGCTTCTCCCATGCGTGATAGGTGCCCGTCTGAAAATCTAACGGGTGGCTGATGGCCAGATGTCAGCTTCCAATTGGAGGTGACAGCCAGCGTCTTGGTAGTGAATGAGAGATGATGGATAGAGGGGGTGGGGACAGGACATGAAGGGTCTTGAAAGTGAAGACTAGTGGCTTAAGTTTGGCACAGTAGAGAAGCAGGAGGGGAAGACAGTGGAGGGATTCACAGAGAGGGGTGATGGGTGAGCGAAGTGATCTTTGGAGCAGCATCCTGAATGGATATGAGCGGAACACAACCGCATTTGCCAAGGCCAGAGAGAAGGATGATGCAGTAAGTCAGACACCAGATGAGAGCCTAGACAAGAATTTTACCTGTGTGGCTGGATAGGTAAGGCCATATCCTAGAGATGCTCTGCAGAAAAAAAATGTAGCAGTTAGACAGTCTGGAAGTGAGAATTTAGAGAGAGGTCCCAGTCAAAGATGGTGATGTGCAGTTTACAGGCCTTAGTGACAGGTGGGGTAGTGGTGGTGTCCATGGTGATTGGTGGGAAGGAGCTCTGTTTTAGCCATGTTGACCTTGAGTTGATGGCTAGACAGCCAGAAGGAGATGTCAGAGAGACAGGCCAAGATTTTAATTTGGACAGAGGAAAACGGGCCTGGAGTAGAGAGAGAGAGAGATCTTTGAGTTACCAGCATAGAAATAGTGGTTGAACTATGTTTGTGAGAGAAGGTGCAGAGGAAAAAGGAGATGAAGGATAGAGACATGTTCCATTCAGAAAATTATAATAAATTCACGTAAAATATAAGGCATATATACGCCAGAAGACTTTAGCTCAAGGGTGTCAAACATGCAGCCCGTGGGCTGGATGCAGAACCTTTTTGGTCTGGCACACAGGTGGCCGGATACAGCCCATGCTCTTTTTTTAGTCTGGCCCCTGTGTCCTGGATAGGGCCTGACAACCTCTTAGTTTCGGCCCCCTAGTGGCTGCCTCTGGGAATACCAGGGGGGGCTGCTGCCGAAAGTTAGGATAAGAGGTTTTTCAGTGGCGGGGGAGGCTGCGAGCAGCCACTGAAAGGGAGGACACAGCACGATATTTCAGCGGACAGTAAGAAACCGCCATGGTATGGCCCCCTTTAAGTTAATCTTCTTGCAGTGTGGCCCACTATTGCAAGTTAGTTTGACACCCCTGCTTTAGCTGTTCTAGAGGGGTAGCTGTGTTAGTCTGTATACAGCAAAAACAACGAGAGTCCTGTAGCACCATAAAGACTAACACATTTCTGGGGGCATAAGCTTTCATGGGCGGCAACCCACTTCCTCAGATGCATTTGACGCGTCAGATGCATCTGAGGAAGTGGGTTGCCGCCCATGAAAGCTTATGCCCCCAGAAATTTGTTAGTCTTTAAGGTGCTACAGGACTCTTCTTGTTTTAGCTGTTCTATTATCTTTGCTGTGGCAGACTTTCATAGAAGGTTCTGGCTGGTTGAAATTAATGTAGTAGGTTTTTATTTTTTTATTTTTTGTATTAATCAGTATTTCAAGTACTGTTGGTATAATATATTCTATATGATGCATGTATATCATAACATTTCTTGCACTGCTCTGGAAAACTTATATAAGAGTTTGGTAGCATACGAAGTCTGTATTTTTTTAAAAACTTTTTTATGTAAAAAAGACAAGATGAGAGAACCTGTTTTCTATCTCTGTTGCAGTGTGTGTTGTCTTAATGCAGATGGAACTGTCGAGTACTATCATTTACAGCAGGAAGTACACTCAGCAGTTCTTCTGGTCAAAGGTGCTGTGCATATATGTTTTACTTTATCATGCAGTGTGTGTCATTTACTGGTATATATCTACATACAACTATCTTCCTCTTAAATGCTCATTTCACGCTCTCTTTCATCTAAATTTTTAGAAATGGCTGTTCATTGGAGGGTCAACATTTTGCCTTCTGAGTGCTTAACAGTGGGAATGTTATGATCTTTCCAATCTGTACTAAATAGAGTTGCTGAGAAAGCATTCATCTGGTAGTTGAATTCACTAATTTGGAGTAAGTCCTGATACTTTCCCCAAATGCTCATCATGACTTGCAAAGGAATCTGGGATTATCAGACAAACTCTAAGTTTATCAGAGCTTCCTTAATATGTTTCCTTACCCAGCTGAAATGTCATTCCTAACATAGACTTTGGATGTGAACAATGACTCAAACTAAGCTGGTTCTGTTACTTCCATCTGGTCCAGCACTGTCTGTTGCATTCATGCTTCTGGAGGAGCTTTTAAAGTATGTCTTTCACTAACAACATGTAAAGGGTGTTATCTTAGCCTTGAAATAGATATGAAAGTATATCAACATTTCAAATGCTCTTGCCTAACAAAACTGGGGATTCATGAATCCGTTTGCCTAAAGCCATTAAACTTGCAAACAGTGAATACTTTAGAAACAGTTTTCAGCTAGAAGCACTTTGACATATTGGTAAATATTTTCAGGTTTTACATGTTTAGAGGCCAACATTTTGAATATATACGACTACTTTATGCCATCTCATTATAAGACTTGGTTTCCACTGTGGATGTGCAGGTATAGTAAGGGGAGAGAGCTACTGCTAACCAGCATAATTCTGAGTGCAAAATAAGCTAATGGATCCTCTGAAACCAACCTACAACTATCAAGGACTGAAACCCACAAATGGAGCTTCACAGGGGAAATACAGACAAAAAATTTGTTTGAGGGGTCAGCTTGGCAGATCTGTTGTTAAATGCAGCTCTCCTGACAAAGAGGGTTTGTTGCTGAAGGATATGAGTCAAGAACTTTTTTTTTAATTACTCAAAGCAGCTGATGAGACTGCCATGAGTCATCAGCATCCTGCTTGTGGTAGGGCTTTGGAGCCATTGCACACAGGTATGACTGCTATGATGATGAGCAAAATGCAGTTTTGGACCACTCACAGGGCCAAATTCATACCTGGCAGAATCAGGTGTCTTATTTAGATTCCTACAAAACTTTCTGTGAAGTTCTAAGTATTCCAGTTTAAGCTGAGAATGCACAGTGTGGAGGCAAAAAGTGACAAATCCAGCCCCAAACAACCCTGATATTCACAGTAAAACTAACCACCCAGCCAAGCAATCACATGTAAGAACAACTCATCCTCACTAAAGACTGTACCCTTCCCATTACCTCTCACCTCCATCCCAGAGAAAACACATGCGCTTTTCAATGAACCCTCCAGGCAGTGTCTGTTTCACATCAAGCAAGGGACTGAATTCCCAAGATGAGGGCCACTCTTGGAAAAAACCAGATAGCCTTCCTTCTTCTGTGTGAGCTGAGAGGATTCCTACTAGCAAGGCACCACAGGTCACAAATGCAGCAGCATCGCAAGGGCAGGGAGAGGAAATGGGGGAGGAGGGCTTCACAGCTAATTAGGTCCCAGGCCAATAAGAGCATGAGAGGTTTGTGAGCACATTTAGGTCTCTGTAGAGTTACAGGCTCAAATAAGCATTTAGGTCTGTAAAGCGCCTGTTTTAGACACATAAGTGTCATTTAAATTAAAGAAGTTCTTAAGCTGCAAAATTCAGATGTGAATTCTGAGTAGCCAAAAGATTCAGGGCTTTTTGGCGTTTGGGTGGTGGTGAAATCGAGAGTGGGCAGGGCAGGGAGATTTGTTTAGGCCCATCTCTTACTTAAATACTCAAATGTGGCCTTTGACGCTCATATTTGAAAACAGAGGCTTGATCTGGTATAACCCTCCCTCTCTTTCTGGGTTACTTGGGAACAGGCAACACAGGCCAGTATGTCAGTGCGCCTGATGTTGTCAACAGAAAAGGAGATCCCGAGTAGCCCAGTGGTGGTGATGGATAGGTGGGAATCCTCTACCCATCCCTCTGTCGCAGTCCTTTTATGTACAGTAGAAGGAAATTAATCTTGGTGGTGCCTGCTCCTGGCTGGGTCCTGAACACACTTACTGGCATGCTTGGGGACTGCCAGGAATAAACCTGAGTTAATTTATGCGATGATTCCAACCCAAAAGTACCAATAATAAACTCTGTACAAACTATATACCCTTACATTAGCGTTAACACACCTTTACTTCACAGACGAGAGAACCTGATTTAACAGACTGACGTTCATTAAAATATCACAACTGCTTCAAGTCAGGAAGGGCACTTGAATAAATCAATTTAACCAACTTACATTTACACTGCCACCAGTTACCCCTCCCGAGCCATGCACTCTTTACTTGCAGAGTTCTAGATGCTTGTGTGGGCACGCTTGACGATCTTGGAGCTAGGAACAGCACTCTGGCCTGATAAAGTAGCCCAGCCAAGTCGTCAAGGAGCAGAGCAGTTATAATTGGGGACTAGTCCAAGCTGCACAGCATCCCTGAAGATGGGCGGTGTTATAATTGGAAGTCAGTAACCCTGCATCCGCGTTAGCCAATAGGACACTTCTTCAGCTCTCAGAATCAAGGAAACCACTTAGTCTTTTCACTGTCCCCCTTCCCTTGAAAGCGTTTTCCCAACAAATTATTGTGGTTACATTTATTGCAGGCCAACCTCAGTCAGTTCTGATCACAGCCACTGCCTCCCATGAAGCTCAACAATAGCTGCAGTGCATTGGCTCCCTGCTTGGTCGAAAAGCCACCAGTTTCTCAGCAGCGGTTACTGGCTTTCCAGCAGTAGCTGCTGGTGTGGACAGAGCTCTAGAAAGCAATCTCCTGTCCCCTGAGCTGGGGAGTGGTAACACAGTCTCAGCTCCTGAGTCAGAGCAGGGGACCGCGGCAGCAGGCTGGTATCCCACTTGGACGGAGTTCAGAGAAGGCTCCTAGTCACTCAGCTGTTAATCTTTTTAAAGCCCGCACAAAATGGAGCACGCCACATGTCCCTCCGAAATGAGGCTCCTCTCAGCCCTGGCAGTGGAAGTCTTTCAGGATCCTGCTGGTCAGGGGGATTAAGTTCAGTGGTCCCTCTAACAGAGCAGCACTTCTCAAACTTTTTAAATGGAGCCTCTCTGTGGGCTTTCGTGCAACAATTGCACCCTCCTTTCCCCCGAATCTCCCACACATTCAGAAAAAAAACCCAGGGGCTACGTATCATAGGCAGAGTTTGACTGCTTATTTGGAGGGGGGAAAAGGGTAGCAGCAGCTCCCTCTGCAGCTCTGGAGCCTGATGTGACCCACCAGAGAAAATGGCGGTGGGGAATTGCACCTCTTGTCGGGATTATCCACGGGCAACAATGTGGATGCAACCACTGCCTCCTGGAGCCTGCAGAGTGGCAGCAGTGGGGGGGCTGCTGCTGCTGTGATAGGTGGGCTTGGTGCCTGCACCAACCTCCCCCCACCTCCGCTCCCCTCCTAAGGGTCCTCCATCCCCAACACCTCCCTGGGGCTGCTCATGTGAGGTGCTGGGGTCCTCACTGCTGCCCAGCCCTGCTTTCAGCCTGGTGCCCTTCACCCAGCAGGGGGAGACGGCTCCATCATCATAAATTTGGGGGGGCGTTGCCCCCCATGCTTCCCCCAAGCTCCACCCATGACATACCCCATGATCCACCTCACACCCCCTTAGGGGGGCCTGCCCCAGTTTGAGAACCACTGCAATAGAGGGTACTGACATTGGTTAATGTTAACAATGATTCCTCAATTTTAGTCATGCCTGGTGCCTCCTGTTGTTCTTTCAGGCTTAGAGGTTCACTGTGCATGTTAAAACCACTCTCCGTAACAAAACATTTCCTTATTTATGTTACTCCCATCCTTAAAATCCTCAGATAATTTTAGACTTTTAAAAAGGTAGCTTCAATCTCTGCTTTTGACTTGTATTTTGCATTTCTCTCTGCTTGGCCAGTGAAAAGAAATTGTCAGCTTCACTTTTTGCTTCACAGTGCTGCAATGTTTGGGTTGCAAACAGGGCAGGGGATGTTTTTGTTTTAAAACACTTTTTTTTAAATTAAACAATGGAAGCATTTTTGTTGGTCTTAGGCTTGTTTTTTGTTTTTTTAATCTACATTTTAGCTGAATTTCTGAACTTAAAGTGCCCTTGTGACGACTAAGGATTTTTTATTGACTAATCCAGGTAAGGAAACATTTTATTTGAAAATAATGAATTTCATTTTTACCTATATCTCTTTGACGGGGAAGATGAGTCCTCCTCCTGCGTTGTTCACTTGAATGATATTTTAGGTTTTAAAAAAAAAAAAAAAAAAAAAGTAAAAAGTTTGATTAGAAAGTGCCTTTCTCTCCATTCATTTATAGCCTGGGCCTGTTTTCATAAGAATCTCTAACGGAACCATAAACTACCTTATAAATATCATCTTTCCTTGCAAGTCATATCTTACTGCAATGGCCAAAGTTTTGTCATGTGTTAGATTAAGATGTCTGCCTAAAATCAATAATGCTGGGGTAACAACATTGGTTTCTGCTAGGCTCTCAATTACTTTCTCAGTTGTTTGTCATAGGAAGAATATATGATCAGTTGTTTCCCCTGCTGGCTATAAAACCAGCCTGTTCTCCTTTGATCACTTCTGCATACTTCACTTTTACTCTCCTAAGTGTAACACAGATTTTTAGAGCCTTGGATCTACGAAGTAGCAAAATGATTCTTCTATAGTCCATTCCAACGGATGATAGTCTGTCTGTATAAAACATCATAAATATCCCTGGACAACATTTGGCTTTTTCAGGTTACTTTGCACAGTCTGTGTGGAGTCTTAGCTTGAATTTACCAAGCACTATGGAGAAATAGGTTGTCCCTTTACTTCACATCCTCCTCTCCGAACCGTTTTCCCCCTCAAGTATTTCGGTATGAAGTGCCTTTTTTTATAGTTGCTATACCAGTGTGACATGTGGTATAGATAGCTGTGACACTCTTGGGCTGTTTTCTGTATATTGCACCTTACATTTTTTTAGGGTTTGCAGGGGCAGTTGCCATTTTGTTCTCAGAGCTTCTGCAGCCTGCTACAGAGGAGAAACACTGCTCTGTTTCATGGGTCTTCCTGTTGTTTGTTCTTCTTTCAATTTATCTGAAAAAAATTATTTGGACAGTAACCTTATGATGGCTGGATTGTCAATCTAGCAACAGACATTCTGCTCTGCAAAGGAAAGCATGAAATAAACCCCCAGGCCTCACATGAAGGCTATGCCATTTCAGTGTCTCCCACTGAATTAGTAGCAGCCTGCTACAAGAAAAGTTTTTCCAGCCAAAAGAGGTGAGCGTGTCTCAGGATGAGACTAAAGAGAGCACGTTACTCAGAGGAGATGATCACAATGAGCAATAAAAAGTGAAGCTGTGGTCTCATTAGTTCACCAAAGGTAAGCTGCTGCTGTCGTCTCTGGCTCCTCATGCCATGTCAGTGGGTAGATATTACTATCCCCATTCTTTAGATGGGGAAATGGAGGCAGAAAGCAGTGACATGACCCTCCCATTGTTATACAGAGAGTCAGTGGTAGATCTGGGAATAGAACCCAGGTCTTCTGATTCCCCAGGCTCTAACCATTAGACCATAACGCACCATCCAAGGTTTGTATGTGGGAGGCTGGGGGACTCCGTTTTGTCAATTTTTAGGACATGCAGAATATTTAAGCTTTGCCCTGGCAAAACCTAATCAATGTATTTCACACAGCTGGGTAAATTCTATGATTAGAAAGTTGTTTCCTAATAGGATATTTGTAGCATAAGGGCTTTAGGGATTTAGGGGCAGGCAACCACCTGGGATTCTGGGCTTGGGGGCACCAGGCTCGGGATGCTGTTTTTGTTGTTCGTAACAAAAGGGAAAATAGAATGTCTGAAGTAAAATGTTTCAGGTATTCCCAATGTGGATTCATTTTTCACTACCCGCTAGGGATGTTCTGGACTTTTGAAGTATCTCGTGGAACCTTCCAGACTTTCTGGAAAAGTTTAGCAAATGGTGCGGGGGGTGGGGGGAAAAGAGTGCCATTTGGTCTAGGGCCAGCCCTGTGTAGCATGTTATAAACAGTAACTGTTGTAACTGAAGCTTAGACTACAGTTCTTATAACCCAAAATGACACCCAGCTGGTGGAAACTTTGATGTGCATTTCCTTTGTCTTCTGTCTGATTTACCCAGGCAACAGTGGAAAATGCCAGAGTACTTGGGCAAAGTGCCAGGAGGTGGGTGGATGTACAGCTGGTCTTCTGTCTCTCAGATTGAGAGAACACAGGTAATTATTGTGCGCTATACACCTTCCTGATGAAACACTTTTTGGAAAATCAATGCTGTTTGTTCCGTTCCAAGGCAGAGAACATTTCTCTGACCAAATGAGGTTAGTAACTCTTTGAGCCTACCAGCAGAGTCATTAATGGAATGTTTGGCTTTTCGATGGTTATGTACACAGAATTGTTGTATTTCTAAAGTGGGGCATGAAACATGGAATCAATGTTTATTGCACAATCGGCATGGATGTAAAAGGGCAAGAGATTATATGGCCTTAACACCTGGTCCATTAGAATCGTAAGAAGTAAGAAGTTGGCTACTCCTTTCATAGCCCCGCAAGGCTTCCGTGAATTTCATGTGGGTGCATTCTCAGGAAGATGAATGCACATTGGGGCTGAATCAAACCTTCAGATTCTCATATCCCTGCAAATGTAGGGGAGTTTGGATCGGGTTTCAGACACCATGGCTCAGACCTATTTCTGGTCTTAACATGTATAGAGTTTACTGTTCCTACTAAACCGGCAAAGTTATCAGGGGAAAGAGAGACACGATGTGAACAGAGGTGTCGAAAGATGTTTCCTTTTTAGTTTGAAGCCAGATGGGCTACACGAAAGGGAATTCTGGCTACAAGACAGCAGGAGGATTATGGCCATTACAGAACAGCAGTCTGTGCCACCAAGCAGAGTTTGAACCTGATGGTAGCTGGACGTCTTCTAGAGCCTCAGAAACCCTGGTGCCACCCAAAGAATGCCCAATGCTTTCTTTGAGCTGTTCAGATGCACAAAAGGCTTGGTTATAAATCTTGTATTTTATAGGTGGTGTCCTCCAACCTATAGGGAAGTTGCTTTCCCACACTACTGCTTGCTGATCTGTGATGGACATCACCAGGTTTTCTCAGAAGGACATCCAATGTGAACAGAACTTTCTTGCCCGTTTCTCTTAGTGCCTAGCCAAAATCAGTGGCTGAATGAAGAGCAGCTGGCTAAAGCTGAGTCCAAGCAGGACAGAGAGGATGCTGATGGGAAGAGGGAAGCCCTTTGTAGAACTTGCCTGCTTTGTATCATATAGCCTATGTCCCTTCGATTGTCAGTCCAGAGCTTCAGCATCCGTCAACTCCTCTGTACCCTTGGATGCCCAAACATCCACGGTAGCAAAAAATGCCCATTTCTAACTCTCTGACCAAACAAACCTGGCCACAGGGATCCATGCAGGCTCACTGACTGGGGAAGGCAAAGGGGGCAATTGCCCAGCGGCCTGGCGATTTAAAAGGGCCTGGGAGGATAGATATGTACACTCCTCCTCCTCCACACCCCTCTTCTCCCGAGATCCCCGCTGCTTGCACTCTCCACCCCTTCCCTGCGTCGAGCTTATTTATTATGCACCATGCATATTCCCGGGTAGCTGAGGAAGTGGTAACTGCTACTCAGCTTTATCAGTAATCTCCCTGGGGAGTCCAAGGGACTCGGGAAGCTGAGTAGCAGATACCGCCTTCTCAGCCACCCGGGAACCTGCGTGGTGCATAATAAATAAGTAAAAACATCTGGCGGAAGTCCACTTGGACCTCAGCCATCCCTTTCTACGGGGGTCATTCACTGTTCTGCTCGGCGGCCCGGAATTGCTGTAGGTGGGCCTGGATCCATGCATTTGTGACCTGCAGTCTTGATTATTGCAACTCATGATAGCTAGGAAAGAAGCAAGACACCCTGAAAAAGATACAACTGAACTATTCATCCACTTAGCAACTACAGTTGCTCTGCTCTCCCACAGAGTCCAGTTCAAGGTCACTGTCCTGATATTCTATGGGTTTGGGCCTACCTACCTGTGAGATTTGCCTCTCCTCCTACAACCATGATTTTTTGTGATTCTGTTCCACTGAAACCATGAAACTGTTGAGCAATGGGGGAAGGTTGGCAAGCACAAGAGCCAGAACTTTCAGAAGAGCTGGTCCTGGACTCTGGATCAGGCTCCTGCAAGAGATAAAAAGGACCTTGGAACACTCGGTGTCAGAACTCAGTGTAAAACTCCTCTCTTTGGCTTGGTTTCTCTTGCTTTGAAATTTTTTATATATTTTTGCATGCAAACTAAACAAGCCATGTCTTCTACAGGCCAGGAAGGTGAGGAAAGGGGATAGAAAGTGTGTTAATTTTTGAATACTTGGGAGGTCTTCTGATACTACATGTAAGAACAAGTTATAAGATAGAGACGATGACAGTTGCGGTCTTTGAGGTTCTTAGTAAAGTGGAAATACCAGTTAGGATGAATGCAATATTGATTTTGTAGGCAGAGGCATATAGCGTGTAGATGGATATTTTACAGGTACAGACAGATCTAGCTGTTGTATTGTACACCCATTCAGATGAAATTCTGCCCTCATATACCTGGGTGTCAATCCAGAATAACTCCATTGGTGCCAGTGGCTTCAATCTGGACTTTCACACTGGGGTAATGAGAAAATAATTTCGCTCCTGGTTTTTAAGATGGCCAGATTTGTCATCTAGGCTGAAAATACTCATTTTTCTGAATGGGACATAATGGGTTGGTCAGAGTTGGCTGTTACTCAGAAAGAAGTGGAAATCACTGAGGGAGCAAGAAAGCTAAATATGGTCAGGATTTGGCCATGCACCAGTTTGAGTTCATAAAACACATGCAAATTGCATCCATTTCACTAAATAAATATTCCATTCTTTAAAAAAATGACACTGTAAATAAGTTCTATAACTTGTAAGTTCTATAACTGGTAAAACTCCCATTGAATATCCTTAGGGCAGCTGCTAGGAAAAACAGGGACTTTGATTTGATTTCCATGAAATGGTGACCAAACTACAGAGCAAATGCTCAGTCCCCAGCTAGCGAAGGTAACATCTGAGGATGGAGGAAGCCTTTTGACCCTAACTAGATCTGTTTACATGTCTCCCTAGCATTTTCACATGACTCTGGGGCCTATCCAATGGGCCCAGCTCCCCCGTCATCTTTATGGTATGGAAAGGACACAGTGGAGTTCTTACTGTTGCCCAGTGTGTCTTTTGCACAATGCCATATGCACTGTAACTCACCCTGAGTTGAGCTGTTCCCAAGCGCCTCTCCTACCCATTCACCAGCCCTCCAGCTGCTCACAATCAAGATTCCACATCAGGCCTGGAGGGACGAGTGGGATCTGTTCTGTAGCTGCCTCTGCCCCCTCCCTCCAACTTCACCCTCTTTGCTCTTGTTCTCTCTCCTCCATGCCTCATGCCTGAGAGGAGAGCAAGAGCATTGCCTCCAAAGAATCCATTTTCAAACCCAAGTTTGGGGTGCTCTGTTCTTCACAGTAATGCTCCGGCTGGCACTCAGCGCCAGAACACGCCTTAGCTGGGCATTCACACGAGACGCTCGGGAGCCTACGTGCTGAGCTGAGTGCCCAAATACAGGGCTGGGTATTATGTGCTCAATTCCCTCGATGTGTTGTGTTAACTCTTCTCTTCATGTTCTTGTTGCTGTCAGTGCCCCATTAATTGCCTTCTCTCTATGCTTTAAAAGTCTCCTAAACTCCCTGTCTTTTTTTTAAAAGGAAAAGCTAAAATATTGAAGGGATAAAAGCTGCTTGACAGATTTTGGTGGAAAATCTTGATCACAAAAATAGTGCCAAGAAGCAAAATTTTCCTGCAAAATGGACGATATCTGCTTTACAGTCCCTGGGTTCCCTCTCTGGAGCTGCTCCTGCTGTCCTTGAGGAGGTCAGAGCAGAGAAAGGATGCTCATTCCACATCTGCTGCACTGACAAGCAACCAAATGTACCATTTGGCCAGTTGAAGGGCATTTTGGCAGCTGAGCTCCCGGTTCCCCACCCTTCTGGGATAAATGGCAGAGCTGTTCTGTATTGCTTGTTGGCGTACGGGTTAAATACATGGGCTGCATATGAGTCTATTCATCTGAAGCTATCCTTTCAGCTCACTGCCCAGTTTTCTCACATAACCTTTTTGGAACAGAGCGTGGTGTGCTCTTCTCCCTTTTTCTCTTGGCACATGGGGCTATTTTTTTTTTAGCTGTAATTTCCTGGTATGCACAAGTCATCTTGAACAGCGGCACCGACATCTGAAAATGAATGGACATATTGCATTTGGGAGGAAATGTCATGTCCCTGCGGTGTGGAGTTGGATTGCTGCAAGTTCTAGGGGGGTGTGTGCGTATGGTGTGCAGATTATAAATTAAATTTGTCTTTGCCGTTGGCAGGCATGGACAGCTGAGCAAGAGCAGTCTCTCTTGCCTTTTCCAGGCCTCTGAGAATTAAAGAAGCCAGTATCATAAAGAGTGGAGCCAGCTCTGGGCAGATAAGTGCCTTTGCCTGTTGTAAAATTCAGAGCCGCCTTTCAATCCCTGCATCCCTTTATGTCCCCACTATAGAGTCACTCTCTCCCACTGCTAAGAGCTGCCTACTTGCAAGGGCACCTCGAAGCATCTGACCTTCCTTGGATGGTGAGGGCTGTATGCCACACTCCTGCCCTCTCCTGGATCACAAGCCAGATTCATGGTTTCTGTACAACCCCTTTATGTTGCTTGTAGGTAGCCAAGTGCAGTTTAGAGCAAGAACAGTCCATGAAAACACCTGTTCTTATAATGGTTACCTTACCTCTCCTCTGCTTTGTTTCATCCCCTAGTCGCCTTTTGTTTTCCATGAAGACTAATCTTTTTAGGGGCAGGAGCATTTTGTGTGCGACTTCTTGGCAAGGATAAATGACAATGAATGAGGCAGCCTGGATTCTAGGATAAAGAGCCTAAAAGTCCATGGTTCAAATCTTGCCCAGGACACTGGTGACCAGAAAGTCAGTGCTGTCTTACGGCTCTTTGGTCTCCGTCCAGTTGCTACTGGACAGGTCTCGAAGTCCTAGGAACTGTACTTAAAGTACCTTTGGTAGCAGTCTCCACAGAGGAGGCAAGAAACGTACAATCATGAAGAATTTGCCCTTGAATGTGCTACATAGGTTCATTGCCTGGGCAGTGTGGAAAAGGTGGGCTGCTGCTCTGTGCAGTGTGTTTTCTGCTGTTAAAAAAGACAACTTCACTCTCCAAGGCTATCTGCCACCTTTCACTTGTTTTCTGGTTCACTTACAAATAAAGGGAAGGGAAAGGAATGTCTTTTTCTGAATATACTGCCTCACGTGGGCTTTCAGATAGGTGTTGCTTTGCCCAGTAAGTGTTGTCATCTTGTATGTAGCGAGAGTGTCATGGGACATCACCAACGTTGAAAGGTCACTGTTGCCTTTTACCAGGTACCTTAGGAAGTTCTCTACCTATGGTTCCAGTTCCACAGAGGATCCTGTTTTGAAAATGCATACAATTAAAGCTGTGCTAAGTGCAAGCAACAATGAAAGATGCTCACAGCCTGATTGGTTCCTCCATTATGACTGACTGCTGTTCTAGCCTCTCCCACTCAGACATAAAGGAAGAATGGTTCTATGGTGAAGTCACTAGAATGTGAGTTAAAAGTTCTAGGTTCAATTTCTAGGTTCTGCCATTGACTTCCTGGGTGACCTTGGGCAACTCACTTAGCTTCTCTCTGCCTCAGTTCCCCATCTGCAACGGGGACCCTAATCCATCCTCTCTCTCTCATATATTTAAATTGTAAGCTCTTTGGGGCAGGTACTTGTTGGGTTTCCTTCTGAGACCTTTCCACTTGGGTTATCCAGAGCCCCTTGGCTGGTTCTGGAAGAACAGTTAATCCAATTGTCTGGGATCCAAAAAAACTCAGTTTGACTCCAGTTCGTTTCTTGGGTAACTTCATTAGGCATGTAACAGCTCTTTGCCACGCTGGCCCAACCCAAACATGGGGGTTTAGGTGCAGGAGGTTACCACAATTCCAATTCGAGTCTCTTTCTACACTCCTTATATACCTCTTTATAAGCTACAAACCTCTATATTTCTTACATGTAAGGACCAGTCATTTTGCAGATTGTAAGGCAAGTTCATCAGTTCTGTGTGTTTCTGCCTACTTTGTTTAGTATAAATATTTGTGCAATAGTTAGTTTGGTTAATCTCTGCCTTCCTTACTTGCTATGAACATAGGCGCAATAGTTATTTCAGCTTAACTTGGACCTGCTCAAGCTAAGTTATCTAAGTCAGAGAGACTAGGTGGGTGAGGGAATATCTTTTTATGGGACCAGCTTCTGTTGGTGAAAGAGTCGAGCTTACACAGAGCTGTCTTTCAGGTCCAAGTCAGCTAAGTTATCCCTACATCGCTGTCTCTTATTGAGTGCATGTGGAGTATCTAGCACCATTCTTGGTTGGGGTCTCTGAGCATTATTGCCATACAGTAAATAACAGTGGAGAAGAAAGAGAGGCACTGTATTGTCAGCCTTGTCCTCTGACCAATGGCGACAGCCGCTGCTGCCGCCGGCTATGGGCTCTTCCATTTTGCGTTCAGGGCTGACACAGGTGTGGCAAAGTTGCTCAGTTGTTGTGGGGCGGGTGGGTGGGGGAAGCTGGTGACATCTCAGGGAACGATGATGTGAAAACTGGACTTGATGTGCTTTGTGCTGGGAGAAATGATGCCATGGAGAATGAAAGCCCAGTTGGCTGAGAGCGATGCTGCTTCAGGGTATTCAAAAGAGCAAGAAGAAAGATCGCAGTAGCATTCTCCTGGGACCATTGTCTTGTTCCTGAAGCAACAGGAAAATGATGGCAGTATGTAAATATAACAGTCCTGCATATTTCATGGTGGTGGGGATTGTGCAGGGTACCCTTGGTGCAGAGCAAGGTTTCATCCCAAGGCCATATTCACAACATCTAATGACTTGTCATGACAGGTGGCAGGACTTTTACGTAATCTGGAGCCTTCCTCTGCTTACTTAACCCCTCTTTAAAAGCTTAATTCCAGCAATAATTGGTAGCTCCTTGGGTAGCCATGCAGAAAGCAGGGTCAGATTGGGTCAGTATATGTGAGCTGGTTGATTTAGTGGGTGGCTTTCTTGCCCTGTGTGTCAATAGTGATCAAGTGGCCCCGGCACTGTGCTTCCAGAGGGTGCTGTTGTGTCTCTTTCCAGAGAGCTGCTACATGGAGGATGTTGTCAGTTGTGGCCATTAACACACAGAGCTTTTTATAAGGGTTAGCCCCAGGGCGTGGCTGTATTCCAGCTTAGTTTATTACATTCTGCCTCCCTACACCCTGCCTGCGTTTTCAGCTGGATACAGCATCATTCTTCATTTGCCGGTTGAATGGCAGTGGAGTCTTAATGTGCACCAAAACCACTGCCGTGTTTCACTCCATGGGAGGCTGCTCTCCAGTGGTGAATGAAGTGCCGGTTGTATCCGATTTGTACATCAGTTCAGTTTTGTGAACTGCTTGGAGATGCAAGGTGCTGTACGTATGTAAAATAGGGTCCTCGGTGGGCTGGGTGGCCTTGTGGTTAGCCTCCCTCAGGCAAGGCAGGAGGGGTTAGTGGTAGGGGAGCCCCCATCTGTCCACTCCACTGAGACAGGTGTGTATCCCACCGTGTTGCCCTCCCTGGGTCACTTCTTACCACTGCTCTCTCCACTTCTGGTCTCTGATAAGGAAAAAGAGAAAACAGAAAAGATACCAAACCGTCGTCCCCATGCAGGCTCAGCGTGCGGTCCTGACATAGCAGGGAGGCATGTCTAGGCACTTTGTGCAGGCGTCTGCCAGGTAGGTCTGCACTTCTCCCCTCTTCTGCTCCGGGTTCCTCCCTTTTCAACCCTGTCCCCAGCTGGAGCATGCTTTGGAGGGGCGGGACTAGCTGGGCCCAGTATTGTCTTTTAACCCTTTCCGTCCCAGTGTGGGGTTTGTATATATACCCCATCATAGTATGTGATATAATATTATAATGTGTTATTCAGGCAGACTACTTGTCTGGACAGAGATGCTGTTTTCTGCAGAGGAAACTTTTTTTTTCTTTTTTTTTTTTTTTTTTTTTAAACCCTCTATGCTCAGATGGGTCAGCAGGTAACAGTCATTAATGCTGATGAGAACTAACGGCATAAATCTCTACAGTTGCTGGGAGGAAAAACACAGTATGCCTTACCCCAACCTGGATAAAAACCAAGATTTGTGCAAATTTTAACAAGCTGAAGAGAGAAATAATGATCCCAATTTGCTCTTAATCTCCTTACTTTTTTTTTCCCTAACATGGTCCCACCACAGAGCCCTATATAAAGCCTAAAGAACGCTGCTGCTCTGTACTCTGCTAATCTCTGGATTGTTTAGGAGGAATTGTAAACTGTGGGTTTCAATAGGAGTTTTACAGGTGACTTAATTATTGATTATTAATGATCTGGAGGATAGAGTGGACTGCATCCTCAGCAAGTTTGCGGATGACACTAAGCTGGGGGAGTGGTAGATACGCTGGAGGACAGGGATAGGAGAATGACCTAGACAAATTAGAGGATTGGGCCAAAAGAAATCAGATGAGGTTCAACAAGGACTAATGCAGAGTCCTGCACTTAGGGCGGAAGAATCCCATGCACAGCTACAGACTGGGGACAGACTAGCTAGGCAGCAGTTCTGCAGAAAAAGACCTGGGGGTTACAGTGGACAAGAAGCTGGATATGAGTCAACAGTGGGCCCTTATTGCCAAGAAGGCTAGCGGCATATTGAGCTGCATTAGTAGGAGCATTGCCAGTAGATGGAGGGAAGTGATTATTCCCCTCTATTTGGCACTAATGAGGCCACATCTGGAATATTGTGTCCAGTTTGGGCAATGAAAATGATTAGGGGGCTGGAGCACAAGACTTATGAGGAGAGACTGAGGGAACTAGGCTTGTTTAGTCTTCAGAAGAGAAGAGTGAGGGGAGATTTGATAACAGCCTCTAACTACCTGAAGGGGGGTTCCAGAGAGGATGGAGCTAGGCTGTTCTCCGTGGTGGCAGATGACAGAACAAGGAGCAATGGGAGCAGAGAGCTTTGGAAAACCCCACTCTGTGTGTCTGTATCTGCAGTCTTTAAAGGGTTAATGGAGCAGAGTGAATATTCAGCAATATAGACTAAACAGCCACACGTTTAATATTTACCTAAATGCATCTGCAGAACTAATATCTCGAGCCTCTGCTGGCTGGCAAAGGGCCACGGGGTGCAACATGAAGAGCCTCTCTCTGGCACCTCCTTATTTAAAGAATTATTTATGCATTAGCAGTTTGTACAATACAACATACAACGGATGCATTCGGGAATGAGATGCTTGCCTGAATATGGAAGGTCTCCTAGGTGTAAGTGTTTTTTAAATACCAACTAGTACCTGAAGATCAATATATTATCTGTCAGCCAAGCGCTGCTGATTTTTATATGCGGAAAGAGGTTGCAGGTTGTTTGGCTTTAAACTGAAAACCAGGTATCTGAGTTTGATAAACTTTGCAATGTGTAAAGAACGATTGGCTTCGCTGCAACAGGATGTGAAACTTTCCAGCCAAGAAAGGCCTATCAAAGCCAAGATTAATCTTGTAGGAAGAATGTACAGGGTTGGAAGGGATGGTCTAGTGAGTGAAGAGTGGCATAATGCCATTTTGTGGACTCTGCATGGACTCTTACAGGTTGTAAGCTAGAGAGAGACATGGAGACAAACCGCTTAGACAGGTGTTCTCTGAAAATGATATGGAGTACATTCAGTAGCAGACATTCTTTAGGACCCACAGGAAGGTTGTGGCAAAGCCAAAGAACTCAAAAGCCATGACTCCCAATCTCCTTCTCTAGCCCCTAAAAATATTCCTGCTCTCAAATAATGTACTAGGAATCAGGAAAGGATTGTGTCTTCATAATCTGCCCAAATACAGTGACCCCGGATCAGGAGTTGTGGTTAAACTGTCAAATACCAGCATAGGCAAAGACCAAATTTCTGGCGCCATAAAGAGCAGAAGTCATCACTGACTCACTGAAACAGTGATGCTCAACTTTTCTGGAGACATGCAGGCCGCTTGATTTGCATATAGCTCCATATTAATATAAAATAAATGAATGGATTAAACTTAAGTTTTCATAAAGTGGAACACGGCTGATACAGCCCGCATCACCCACAGGACAGAACTTCGTAATGATCTGTACCCCCCAGTGCCTTCCAGTAGAGGATCTCAAACCACAAACTAAGCTTCATAAAACTAAGCTTCTGTGAGGAAGCCACTATTGTTATCCCCGATTTACAGAGAAGTGACGGAGCTGCAGGGAGGTGAAATTAATTGCTTAATTTCAGGCAGAGACTTACTGTAGCTGATTGCCCTCCTTTTGCAAGGACTAGCAGGGAAGCCCTGATTGCAACTCAATGGACAGGCTGTACCTTTCTCTTCAGACAGGTAGCTTGGACTTGAGTTAAAAATTAAGCAATTTACTAAGAAGAAAGTGAATAGCCTTTAAATACCAAAGCTACCACCAGGCACGTTCTAGCTGGATGGAGCTAGCCAGAAATATTCCAACCTCTAACTGAGGGGCAACTATTTCGCCGCCAAGCTGGCTCTGGAGAAAAGATAACTGTTTGATCTCAGCTGTGTTACTCCCTGTGTCGTGCCAGAGAAGCTAAATGCACGGAGAGAGTTCTGCCTACCACTGATTTTATTTCTCATACTGGAAAATGTGTTGGTAAATGGCTGATAAAATGAGGGAAGCAGCGAGCAAGTGGGCACCTTTCTTCTATTTGGAATGACTAACCCTGGCACCATTTAAAGAGATGCTGCTCTGTAATAAAGGCAGTGGTGTGAAAGTGAGCAATGGCCCAGCTCTTACCATTTGAAATAATAGGGTGAATATCTGAGCTGCAACAAAGGCATTTAGAACCAAGAGTAAAATGCCATTGTATGAAAGCTCAGTGACTTGCCTTAATGTTCTTCACCTCTCCAGTGCTAACTGTCAGTTCTGAGAGACCTTGCTTAGACATGGGGATTTAGAGGGAATATTTTTGTTTACAGTGGGGCAGAAATGCAATAGGAACCTATGTATTACAAGCTATTGTGACGGGGAAACACAGTGCTGGGCGTTTCCAGGGGCAGATAAGAGTATGACAAATGAAAACTGCAGTAAATATTCACACTAGCCTGGGCTCACTCCTCTCTTATCTGTTGTCACTCGGCTTGCAGTCAACCCCCAGATGTGCCATTTAAACACTCTCACAATGGGATGTGCCAGTTATCCATTGCTCTGGCTGCTCGCAATGTATTGCCCTGGATCCGTTCTCCTGTAAGCTGGCGTGCCTTGTATTTAAGGGGCTGATTAAATGGACTCTACTTTACTCTAAATCTCTTTGAAGATTGCAGCGATTTCTTGAGTTAATGTGTGTGGCTTCTGACCGTGAACAAATACAATACAGAGCCACCTGATCTATGAACTGAAAATGGTGAATTTACTTTAAGAGAAATGGCTAACCTAGCACGTGGCCATTAAGAACGCACAAGCTAATGAATGAGTGGCACTAAATTAAAGGACTGTTTAAACTGAGTTCATCATATCAGAGTGTTTCAGTGGGATATTACAATCTACCGGAATCAGTAACCTTGGAACTTTGCATACTGACTCAGAAACCAATTCGGAGTTGAATTCTTTATGACATGCCCTGATGCTTCCGTTCTTCTTTGTGGGCTTCCCAGCAGGACTTCCTCTCCCAAGATGCACCAAAGATTCCTGGTCCCATGATAATGATGCATGCCTCTCTCTAGGAAGGGAGACCATGGTGCATTGTGGGAGAGGTAGTTCAACTAGGGTGCTGGGCTGGAGGGGGGAATAAGAGCATGAGGCAACCAAACTACAGCTCCGATGAAGCACCCTGGCACAGCATTTCTGAATCAAATACTTTTGTTTTCGGCAAAATATTTTTGGATTTTTGGATTTTGGTTTTTTTTCCAAAAGTTGTAATTTTCTATGGAAAGCTGTAACAAATTATTTTTATTTAATTTTCACTAAATTTCCATAGGGAAAAAACCCATTTTCTGATCAGTTCTGTATCCAATCCTTCTTTGATAGGACAGATGTCACAACAAATGATCTTCAAGCCTGGGAGAAATCACAGGATCTCAGAGGACCCCAATGCAGGGTAAGTCGTCTAAAGACATTTAAAAGAACACACAGGGCAGCATTTTGATTTCTGTATATCTTGTTCTGGGGAGCAAAGGATCAAAAGCAGGGAAACTCTCTGGAGAGAAATGAGGCAGATTTGAAATTGAGAAGGGGGCAAGGAATCTGGATTTTTTTTTCCTTGCTTCCTTTAAAATATATATTGTCAAATCGATTTATGATTGGTAACTTGTTTTGACTCTTTCTTACCAGGGCTCTGCACAGGGCAAATGTTCATTGCTTACTGATCATGTGCAACTACCATAAGTATGGAATTAGCAGCTAGTGTGATGAGAAAACATAGCATTTCCAGATGTGCCTTAGAACAGGGAGTTCTCACCTACTTATGTGACCAGCTGTAGCATATTTCTACTCATAGGCACTTATGTAGTAAATGAATCATTTAACCAAATGACTCCTGGCAAATCTATTGGGTCACTTCAGTCTGTTTATTGTGGGCCAAAGCCACCATTTTTGCTTTCTGAGAATTGGCCATAAAGTGCAAAACCAGTTCTTCCAAAGCTCCTTTTCCATAAATCAGGTACCACAACCAAAAATATGTCTCTTTCCCCCCGTCACCCCATGGAAAAGTCTGATAAAAGATAATCAGGATGAAACTATTGAGATTCTACAGAAATTACTGTAAAACCACATAGCGTTTGAGAAGTTTTCCATGGGTTTTTTTTTTGGAACTATGGAACATCATGTAGAATTCTATAGGGACACATTTTTTTCTATTATATTCCAAAGAATTACCTAGATCACTGTTTTGGGTGTGAAGGAGCAGGAACTCATTGCAACACTCTGGCTGTGGCCTAGGATCAACAGCTGCTTAGTTTCTCCCTTTATTAGAGGGAAAAGTAAAAAGAAAAGATGCAAAAAATATATATAAAAATCTCAAACAATTTGGCTTGTGAAGTTTGAATGCCTTGAATCACAACAGTGCAGTAGCAGATACTGCTAAGCTAAGATTTCATGTTCACTGTTCCTGTCCATTAGGACTGGGATTGCCAAAGGGGCCTGAGGGAATTAAACATCCAACTTCCATTGAATGTAATTCCTCTGGAAATCCCAATCTAAGCCTTCAATGGCTTGGCTAAACTTCCAGCTCATGGGTACCTTGGGTGTTTTTTTAGTTATCTGAGTAAAGTATTCCTGGTCAGCACACATGTGAAAAGTTGTGGATGATTATGATTTTACTTGAATAATTCAAGATGGGCTGGTTAACTTTGGTTGTAACTTCAGCCTGAAAGGAATCTGCTGGAGAAAGCAATGAGCAACCAGGAACCCACTGTGCAAATGGTATTTCTTTGATAGGTGTGTGAAACAAATAACTTGGGTGTTAGAAATAACCCAGGAATTGCTCTCCTCTTTGGTGATAAAAGGCTTGACTTGCTATGACCTATTGTGGTGATGGATGCCATGTAATGACCTGGATAGATAAAACAGTATATAACTCTGAGCTGGGCTATTATAGGTCACCATTCTTACTTTGGGGACCATCCACATTAGCCTGTGGCTGGATCTTTGGCACATGTTGCTTTGCTTTTGTTGTTCTGTGTAGCTAATGCCTGAATTTCCACATAGTACAGCAGTTGCATTGCCTAGTTACTGTACAAATGGAATCATGACTTCCGTGATGTGCTACTTTGGCTTGGTACTTTACTCACATTCATTTTTCCCCTTTGAAGTCGCGTATTTAGCATTCCCGAACTGCAGTGCGGATCAAATCGGTCTCTGTGAAGATGAACACTTGAACTTGATGGCGAGTGAATGATTGATGAGGTGCAAGTGTTTTTGTGTCAAGGCTATGACATGTCAATTGTTGAAAAAGCTATTAATCTGAATGCTGTACTCATCTGAAAGCTGTGCCACTGAAGAATATGCCAGATTCTTGGAAAAACTGCTACATGATGTTTAGTGGCACTATTAGTGACACTTTTTGATGCTAATGAATAATGGAGCACTTTCTCCTGTGGAAATTACACTTGTAAAGGTCAGAAGAGGATGCTTTATGTCCGTACTTTGCCATTCTTAGAAACTTCCACTTTTGCCTTAGATAATGCAGTGATTATCTATGGCTACTCGTGGTCTGCAGAACACTTGCTGGTCACATGGCACTGCCACACCATATGAAAGACAGCTGAAACACATTAAATAATTCCTTTCTATTACTTTTCCATGTAAGCAATTGCTCTAGTTGTCACAGGAATTGTGAATGGGAGGCAGGAGTTGTCAGGGAAACAATCTCTATATTTAGTTGTAATTTGCAATGGGAAAAAGTTTAAGAATTGCTAAGATAAGTTGACTTCAGTCTATAGTGAATACTTAAAATGTTGCAAATATTCAGTGAGATTATTCAGTTGTCTAAAGCATTATGGCCCTGAGTCAAAACCCATTGACTTCAGTGAGCTTTGAGTCAGGCCCTAACTGTGGCAACTGGCAACTTTTCAAGCATGAGCATTGTATATGAATTTATTAACAGGAAACAGAACAGCAAAATCTGTGTCTGCCCCTGAATATAACTGGTATTTTCTCTCACTTGTCAGGTTGACACTTCCTTTCAAATTTGGAGTGATCTGCAATGGTTACCTTTTAATAAGAGGACCTTTACCCATAGGGGTACTTGAGATGTGAGATTCTGAAATCTATTTAGAATAAGAAATAATTGTTGTATGTAATTCCATTGTCGTCTGACTGTGGTTCAGTTTTGACTTGATACGGGTGATTGCTGTAATCTGATGCAAGAGACCTCGAGGCCATGTTCGTAGCCGGTGTAGATCAGTGCTGATTTACACCAGCTGAGGGTCTCACAGTTAACAGTGCTCTGGTGAAGTCGTAATCATCCGCTTCTAACTTCTCAGTTTGCTGAAATGGAACATTGTGGCCATTTTCCTGACATTTCTGCCTGCGGAGATGGTCTGTGAAGGAGCAAATTCCTATTTGAAAAGGACCATGTCCACATCAAGTTAACTTACAAATATAGTTGTTTAGATCCAGTTTACACCTCACCATTACACTGTTATCGGACTGAGGGAAGCTGGAGAGGTAAAAAGGTTTCTTGGGTCACCCTGTCCATCTCACAGGTCCCGGTGCAGGATTATTTTCTAGTACACTTTTTCTAGTGCTTGTCTAGTCTTGTTTTAAGTGTGTCAGGCAATGGAGCTTCCACCTCTTGCCTTGTGTCTCCCTTCATAGACCAGTAAATCTCCTTGTCATGCTTTCTTTTCATTATATTGGGCCAGATTTCCCCCTTTCCGCAGAAAAAAAACGCATAAGGAAGCAAACAGTGCAGGTTCCCCTGGATCGTTCTGCTGGGGACCAGGGTTTGCCATTTTGCAGAATGAGTGAAGGTTTAACCCTATCCTGATGGATTTCCTGAGAACTGAGGCCAAGGTCCTCTGTGCAGGCTGGTATGGGTGTAACAGCTCCAGTAATAAATCTAATCAGTTCTCTTTAGATATTTGTATAGGGCCCCTTTCTGCAGTGTCTAAGCACTGCAAGTAGTCTGGATAAAAATAGCATGCAGAGAATGAAGGATCAGAGCACTGACCATTGCCACTCCATTTGATGAATGCACAAAATGCAGTTTGCTTTGCGTTAAGTGGGTTGGAAGCAAAATTAATTAAAATCCTTTCACTGCTTATTTTTTTCTGAAAAACCATAAAAATAAAACCCTCATTATGTCTCTTGGAATTTGCTGCTACAGCTAGTGGTAACAGTGCCTGATGGTAACAGTGTAAAAACAGCAGCAACCTGCTGCAGAAGTGATTTTAAAAATAGAGTTGTTTGGGTATGCTTGGTCACTTAAAGGGACACTGTCAGTTTGGTTCAGGCCTAAGGTTTCAGTTTTGTTACCGTCAGCCATGCCATCTCTTCCAAGTCACCCTCCAAATTGGCTTGTCCTGCAATGGGTTCAATATTGTTTTACATATGGACAAACATTCTTTGAATATAGAGGCAATATAGTTTTATGAAACCCATTAAATAGCTGATTTATCTGCCTGTGTCTGTTACCATGGAATTGCTGTGAAACTAGCTCTCTGTGCTGGCATCATAGTCCTAGCATTTAGACCACATGTTGTTAGGTTACCAGTCCTGGGTCCTGATAACCCTTTGAGAATACAGCCATGCTCCCTCCTTCTCGCCTCCAAGCTGCCCCCTTCCTCACTGACAAGGAGCTGGCTCTTCTCCCACTCGCTCGAAGCAGCCCCTCACAATGTATGGGGAGGAATGTAATCAACACAACCCCCAAATGGCTCTGCTCTCTGGGAACCCTGAGTAGGTTCCCCTTGACCCGTGACCGGGATAAAGGGAATGAATTGAATGTTTAAAATGATAAAACTCTCCTATTCCCCCACCAGAAAGCCCCACCTAAGTTTCTGGAGGGGACTGAACTCCTCATCTGCTAATGATTAACTTGGCCTGCAATCTCTCCTCCACAGCCAATACATTGGGGCTTGGAGCAAAGTCAGTAAGAATCCTGCCATCACCCCAGGAGTGGAACAGCTATGGTCTAATGATTTCAGCTGGGAGCAGATGATCAGGAGGGCTGGGTTTTATTGCAAACTGCCCTTGACCTTGGGCAAGTCATTTAACTTCCTCCATCTCACTTTCCTTGTATGTCTGTCTTGTTCCCTTTTGTGACTTAGAGATCTGCATATGGGAAACACTAAGCCAAGTGCATGTCATGGTAACAGGGCAATCTGAAGAGTAGGCTTGATAGGACCATTATTCCCCTTCCCTGACAGCTAGTCTCACAGTGGTACCATCACTGTAGTTTCTTCCCATTTCTTTCCCACCGCGCGCACACTAATTGCTTCCTTCCCCTCTTCTGCCTTATTGCCTTCCTGCAATGTCACTGCTGCTCTTTGCCATCTCTTACATCAATTATCACTTCCATCTAGGCCCTCTGGCCTCTCCTTGGCCTAATTTTCACTTGTCTAGTCTATTTTCTTGCTGCAATCATTTTTCCCCGGACTGAGAATCCTGCATTGATTTTAATTAGGGTCCACACCTGGCAAGCCTAGGTGTAATGAAGGCTTCCTCCGGCTCTAGTTATATCTTGTCCACTTCTCCAGAAACCTGATGCCATGTTGCTTTATGCTGTGATCCCACTGGATTTCACAAATGAAGTAAGTCCCAACCTCATCAAAGGAAGATCTGCTAACGGAACCCAGAGTACTGCGGCATGTAGTAGTGGAGATTCAGTAGGTGACCCTCTTTTTCTCCTAATTTAGTGGTGTATCACCCCGGCAAGGGACAAAAGGCCACTGAACTGTGGCAAGTACTATCTTTTCAAAGGAGATATAAAACTCCAGTCCTGACTACTTGTGGATATTAAAGTCATTTATTATCCCCCCTCTCCCCAAAGTCCTTCCAGAAATAGCTATGGTGGTAACTGCTGACTGCAGTTTCATCTGGGTATGGTATTTTTTTATGTTGTTGTGTAGTGTTAATGTGTGCCTTCCTCACCAGAGGTAGCTGCATTTCAGTGATGAGTGAAAGGATTCCAGTGTTTTAGGATCTTTTGAGGTGAAAGTTGCAGTATAAATATTTGATATGCAGGCAACACTTACCCTTCAATGCTTTGAATTAGCTTGTTTTTTAAATGCCATTGAATTGTCCCCAATCAGGATCCCCACACTGTGATTTAAGATATATGATGAATTCCTTCAGGGCCATATAAGAGGTCACTATAGTTCAGTGGTTCTCAGCCTTTTTTCATTCACGGACCCCTAAAAATTTTGAATGGAGGTACAGGCCCCTTTGGAAGTCTTAGACGTTCTCTGCAGATCCCCAGGGTGTCCACGGACGATAGGTTAAGAACCACGGTTATAATTGACTTGCCCAGCCACCCATACTACCTAGAATGGGTTAATTGGCAGCCCTGCTTTGCACTACCCAGAATCATTCCCTTTCATTAGTATTTCAGGCAGAGAGCCGCTCTTGTTTTAATTCGTGGGAAATGGATGCAATTTAAGAAAATTAGACATACGTTCACATAATGAATAACCCTGATTTTATCAATTTGCAGCTCTATTTTCTGCAATTTGACAAGTTTAAATGGCATTCAAGTACCTTTTTATGTAAGGTGTCACTCTGTTTCCTTACTAATGCCTGAGCAAGTACCTTGCCTATTGTCAGATCGTTAATTCTCTGTTATTAAGTACTCAGGTGCTTCTTTATTGAAAGTACTGTCAGTTGCTCATGTGGAGTAGTTCAGATTTAGAAGCAAACCTCTCAGATGGTCCTCTGCTTCTCCATACTCCCCACATACTGGGTGAGAATCTTCATTCCAGAAGTTGGGTTTGCGGTGAGTTCCCCTCCTTCCATGTCATCCATCACTCTCCCAGCTAACCTGTCAAAAAAACCATGGGGGGGGAAAGGAGTCCACATATCAGGTGACTCACCCATACAAATCCTGGCTAACCTTCATTCGCGCATCACTAATTAGTAATTTACAGTTGGGAAGCTGCACAGTTTCTAATCAATTGAGCTATTTTTGTTCCGAACTACAGTGAGAGAAAGCTGCTTCGTGTAGAGCTTAGTAGGATTCAGTTGCTTGATTTGACTTGATCAAACACGCGAGGAAGAATGGGCTCATGGTTGAGGCACTGGGCTTGGACTCAGGAGGTCTGAGATGAAATCTTTGGCAGACACAGGAAATTCTGTGTGATCCTGGGCAAGTAACTTCAGTGTCTGTGTGCCTCAGTTTCCCATTTGTAAAATGGGGATAATAGTACTTCATTTCTCCCACTCTTTGTCTGTCTCCTTATTTCCAGGAGGCTGCATTGGCTCAGTGGAGTGCTGAGCTGAAGGTTGCATGTCTTGGCTCTAGAGTGACAAGTACCCCACCACAGTGGGGAGAAATGTACAGTGCTCCGTTTCCTCCCCAGTATGTTTCCACACGAGAGCTGGTTACACACTCTGTACTCCACTGGATCCCTTTTCTTACCATTAGTGAGACTGCAACTCTAACAAAGCCTGTGAAAATGAAATGGGAACAGAAGGGGTGTGGGAATCAATAATCAGTCATGCATTTGTTTCATTCAGTCACCTACCTAATATAGGGGATGTGTCCTCACTTAAAAAAAATCTTAAATTGGAAATCAATCTGGTAAGGGTAGTAATGACTAGAGCTGGTTAGGAATTTTTTGAATGAAACTTTTTTTTGTCTAAAAATGCTGACTTGTTGAAAATAAAACCATGTGCGAAACAGGATCAATTTCAGTGAATCTCCCAACTTGAACTGTCTTGTGCAGGGAAAAAAAAGTTTTGATATATTCAGAGCAAAAAATTCTGTTCTGAATTCCTTTCACTTTGAAATTTAAGCTAATTACATGGGGAAAAAAGGGTAAAAAGAAAAGAGTTGAAATCTAAACAAAAGGTTTGTAAATCATCAAAACAAAATGTTTGTTGACCTGAACTGAAAATTTTTTAGTTCACACACAGTTTTGAGATTTTGACTTTCTGTTCTGATTTGTGACAATAAAAATTGATGAACTCTTGAAAACATTAGCAGGTCAGGAAAATGGTTTTCCATCCAGCTTTAGTTGTGACTTTAGACCTGGGACTCATTTTGGCTTTGCATTTTCCTTCCTTAATAAAACAAGTAATCTTGCAATGGGAACATCTGCATGCAGAGTGGCTTGACTCAGAAGCTGTTTTGCATCTTAAGGCTGAATTCTAATTTCAGCCTGTTTGTATTGCAGCTCTGTACAAGGGTCAGTTAAATTCCATTTTTTTGCTCATTAGCTGAATAAGAATAAAGTTGCATAGGGCAGATAAAACATTCAGGAGTGTGTGTGTTAGCTCAGCTGGTAGAGCATTTAATGGGGGAGCAGCTATATCAATTCTTGGTTAACCATTTGTTTTTTGTTTTTAAAATCCTTACGCATAGAAACATAGTGGGTGTATAAGCACAATTCATCCTGAGAGTCTCAGAAAATTGGTTGGTTCATATCCAGCTCTCAAGCGTTAGAGGATGGCACATCAGCTTGGCTCATTGGGCAGAAAAGGCAGATGATAGTGTAGTTCAGACTGTGATTTTATTGATGGGGCATCTTGAGAAGTTACACATTAAACCCTTAAAAAGATGACAGGCAAAGAGTAAAATTTGGAGACGTGACCAATGAGAATTCCCTTTTCCCCCTTTCTAGATGGACTGGATGTAAAAATTTGGATTCAAACCCCCTGAAGTTTGTATTTGGTTCTGAATGGAACAGATCAGACATTTTTAGTTCAGAGTGACAAATGTGTTTTCACTCCACTTTGTTTCATAAATATGACTATCTGTTCTCCATGAGAACCTATCTGAATGCCATTATATTACTAGATAACTTAATAGCCTATCTGCTGGAGGCAGCTGCCATTCTGAGTTTAGTTAAGATGCAGCTTTTTACAGAAGAGGGACACTCTGCTTTCTTAGAGTGGGCGTTACTTTTGTTCTTTCTTGTTTGGTTCTTTTCCCTTGGAATAAAATCTTGCACACTGAATGGAGACAGTTGGAAACATACATAACCTAGAAATACATGTTCTCTTTTTTATGTACTCGTTTTTAAGGGTGATGGTGGGGAATCCCTGGCTGGTGTATTAATTTTGATGAGCTATTCCTCATTTGGGATCTTAGATAGTGAGGCTGTTGTCTTGGGTAATGTCATATGAAATACAGTAAGTTGATAGTTTGATATACCAGGTAATGTATCAACAAGATACATGAAACAAGATATTTGAAATTATGCAATTTACTGAATAGGTGGGTGATATTTCAGGGGTGCAAAATACTTTTAAAGTATCTAACTTTTGCACTTATTTTTAACGTCTCTTATGGTTTCATTTTTGAACAAGCATTAATAAAAGGGCTTTGCCCTTTAAGGGAATGCCATCTGCCTTTTGTTCTTTTGACACCAGCAAATAATTGACAACAGTGGAACAAAATCCTTAAGTTCCAGCTTGAAACTGATAAGGAAACTGGCATACATGAAAAAAGTTAATGAGAGGCTCAAAGCTGTTAGTGGGAAATCTGTATCTTTCGTCTGTGAGCCTCAAAGTGTGTTGCTGAATTAATCTATTCAAAGAAGGCCCAAATTCAGATATGTGCACAATTTAACATATGTGAACTTGAACATGAAATGTTGGTTATTGGCTTGATTCCCCCCGCGAAGTGCAACTGCAGGAACTTCCACAGGCGCGTAGCACTCTTGGAAATCAGACCAAATTTCTTAGGTACTTAAGTATGGATTTAAGTGCCTAACTTTAGGCACCCAAGTTGGAACATTGTGGCCTTGGTCCCTAAAGAGGAGTGTACAGGGATAAATCTACGAATCTGTGGTTTAGTTTGATACCATGCTGAGGTATTTGAATGGATGGATGAATGTAGGTGCCAAAATATTGTGTTGGTTCATGAAAATATTTTTTTGTTTGTTTCCGTTCATGTATATTTGCACCCTCAGAGTTTCACTTTGAGGTTTGTTTTCAATTAATCCAGATCTCAAGGCTGCTTCAGCTGAACCCACTAAATTTCTCCTGGTTTCGTAGCACAACCATTAAGTTTTGATGCAATATTGTTCGTCACGCCAGGTTCATTTAAAAGGCCATTCAGGGAACAGAGTGTCAGTTTTTTGAGTCTATAATATAGCTCAAAATCAGGAGGATTTGAGACTTTCTGGTTTTATTGCTAACATTCTGAACAGCTCCACCGGCAATATCTCTTTGGCGTTCACTACTATTGCTGTGTCCGAAAGGAGGGATAGAGACCATGAGCCTGAAAAGATGTAACAAAGGTGCAGAGTGAAGAAGAATGCGGCTCAGAATCGGGAAAGTTCAGATTTATTTTTAAAGTTTGGTTACATGATCTTGGGAAGTGCTAGTTGCCTCTTGCAAGGAGCAGTGTCTTCCATGGATCTGAATTGGTGTTTAAGGATCAAGCTCATAATCAGTAGTCTCTCTCTAAAAACAGCTGCATCTTCCCCAACAGATTTGTGCCACACGGGCCCTATTCAGTAAGAAATTAAGGATCTAATTAATTTTTTACTGCAGTGGGAATGAAGTGCATGTGTAAGTGCATTGCTGAAGTAGGACCTAAAGGGTTGCATCATATCTGCTTGCTTTTAGTGACAAAAACAGCTATCGGCCCACTCTGCTACAAAGCTGACACAGCTGTGGGTGAATGAGCTGGATACTGTTCATGAGAAGCCGTGTGGTCTAGTGGATAGAGCACTGAGTGGGGACTCAGGAGATTTGGGTCCTGTTCCTGGCTTGGCCACTGGCCTGCTGGGTGACCTTTGGCAAGTCACTTTTACCTTTGTGCCTCAGTTTCCCCATTTGTAAAAAGGTAATAATAATACAGACCTCCTTTGTAAAACACGTTGAGATCTATTGATGAAAATAGCTGTGTAAGAGGTAGGCATTATTATTATTATTCTGTCTTGTATATCAGCAGCAGAATCACAAGCCAAGTTTTGAGCACGTGATTTTTATTTCCAAGGATGCTGAGAGACCAAAACCTCATTTTTCTCATTTACGGGAGAATTTACAGTGCAATAAGCAAGAAAATCCTCATCATCCTCTGTGCTATAAACTAAGCAAACTTTGATAAGGAAGTCATTGACTAGGATAAACGTGGTCCCTTCGTCATTTCTAGAGTCCTATTTCTGATTATAATATTTTATATCTGGCACTCAACACTGGCTTTACTAAGATGGTTTCTTTGTTACATGGCTCTAGCAGCTAGAGCTTGGAGAATAATGCAGCAAATTATTTATCTTTTGTGTTTAAGCTGAGATTTTTCAAAGCCACCTAAAGGACTTCTTGGCCATGTAGTTTCCATTAACTGTGTATTTGTAAATAGTGGGATAATAGATAAAATGCCAGTAGATGGCACTCAGGAACATGGAACATTGTTCCTGGGTTTTGTAGGACCCGTAAAGTTGCTGCTTGTTGTTGTGCATTGCAAGTGTCTTCCTGCATGCAGTTCTTTACTTCCTCTCTTAACAGGCCCCCAAAATTGAGGTGCCTTGAATCAATGGAAACATGGAAATGTAGGCTTTAGGCTCCCCTGCCTCAGTTTTCCTGTCTCTAACATTAACTTAATTGTTCTTACCTTTCTCAAGGAGTAGCTGTGAGGATTAGCTGTATGTACTGAGCTTGAAGTCCAAGGGCTCAGCTGGAGTGAGCGTGCAGCTCTGATTTCTAACCTTTCCATGTCCTTGAAACACCTCCCAGTATAACTTACAGCAGCCTCAATGGATAGAATGTGGGATGGTGAGTCAGGAGACCTGGGTTCTTTCCCAGCTTGGCTGCTGCTCTGCTGTGTGATCTTGCATCTCTTCTGCCAGCCAAGAGAAGGCCTTTGCAGAGGATGGTGTAAAGCAGCCTACACCCAGCTGGAATAGGGACCAGAGAACTGACCTGAAACGTATTGTACAAATATTAAATATCAGCAAAACTTGTGTTCCCATCATAGTCCTGCACAGCTTTAGGTTGTTCTTAAAGCATCTTTAACTCCAGTACACAATGCGTTTGGGCCAAGGGAGTGTGGTCGGTCAAAAGCACCTGCTTGTGGTGATCATTGGGAGAGTTACTGAGTCAGTAACTGGGTCAGGCTAGGCTGGGTTTTTTTTTTTTTTTTTAATTTCATACCCCTCTAGGATAGGAAAAATTTATTGTTCACTAAAGAAGTCAACACGAGATAACCTAGTGCTAATTGGATGAACAGATTTATTTTTGGTGCAGAGGGAAATCTTATTGCTAGACATAAAAATTCCAGTGAAACAGTTTGCAAAATAAAATTGCAACTGACAGCACAGCATTTGCCTCCACCATTTACCCGCATAGCAAATTACTTTTCCCACATCTGCCCTCAGCTTGATCTCTCCTATGATAGGAGATTGCAAGGGGAGGAGATGGGCTAGGGTTAGGATTCCGTTCTGTGGAAGCCCTTCTCCCAAAGGAATGGCTGTGGCATGAATTCGCTTAAAACATCAACTGGTTTGTGTCAGTGTCATGGAAAGTTTTGTGACCTACTTTGTGCAAGTACTGCAATCTGATCCAATTAATGGATCTGTCAGCACAGATTAATTATAAAATAGACAGTCACACTTGGATGTTTAGGGTGCTCATGACCTCTCATCCAGAGAGGAGTAATCTTGGTTTTAGTGTGACTGGTGTCTGGGCTTGTGTGAGCACTTCAGCACAGGACTTTACCCCATTTAACTAACCAATTCCCTGTGTTCCTTTTGGAACAATTTTAATCACTTTTAATTTTTTCGTACATTGGAAATCTGTAATATTGAACTAATTGACGTCTCTGAAATCTGTTTCTAGTCCTAGATTTCACTCTATATCAAAAGAATTTGTCAGTCTAATCATCCTCACATTATCTATCATTATCTTCATTAGTGAACCTTTCCTACCGTAACTGACTGAGCTGTAATAACATAGACAAAGTTGCATTCTGCAAAGCCCGTCTCAGCTCTGCCAAATTCTAGTCACTGGCAAAGCAGAGAAATGTGGTCCTCTTTCCCTTTTCCACTCCCCACCTCCCAATATTTACAAGAGAACTTAACACTTGTGAAAGGTGCTGAATTAATGGCACAATTTGTCCACAGAAGAGGTCCATGGAACATTGCATGGTGGATGAGGTAATACCTTCAGTTATTCTTTTGTAACTTTTATATTTAAGGACTGGGTCCTGATGTTAGGTGCTGTATAATAACAGAGTGGGAACCAGTCCCTGTCCCAAAGACCTCACAATCTAAACAGACAAAGGTGTGGAGTGTAAATGGAGGCACGGGGAGGCGAAGTGACTTGCCCACTTCAGTGCCAGAGCCAGAAATAGAACTTAGTCTTCTGATTCCAGTCTGGTGCCTTTTCCACTAAATTCTGCTACCACTTCATGTGTCTTTACCCATATTCCAGAAATGGTTTAACTTCCTGGTGGCTGAAAAACAAGTTAATTCTATTCGACAACTCCTATGTAGTAAATGATGACTGTATTATTTACTTGTTTGTTTACTTAGCCATCATTTCAAGACGTTGCTATCGACACAATTCACTATTCTCCCAGGCATATCTGAGCCACCCTAACCCTGAATAGAACATTCATCTGCTCATTTAAATGTACCACTTCCTTTAAAGTTCTTCAAGTTCATGTCATTGGCAGATTTGGTGTCATATAATAATCTGTTGTATAAACATGCACACCACATGGCTCAATAGTGATACTAGTGATGGCGGAAGCTGTCACTACATCTGGCCTGCCTAATATTGAATATTCTCTTAAACCAAGTCCCCTTTAGAGCTCAGTTGTGTGTCAGGGAAACACAAGGGACAGAACCAGCCCACGGTAGGGTCATGCCTACTTCACTGCTTCAAGGGATGTTCTGCTACCCAATGTGGAAGGAGCGGGAGTGTGGTCTTATCTCCTCCATGCCCTCTCTGTTTCATTTTATGACCCTACTTCTCTCTGGGCCCCCCAGGCAGTGACTAATGCCCTTTGGGACACTAAGAAGGAACGGTGCTTCTGCTAAGGGGTGTGCAAGGGCTGTGATTGTGCTCCCCTCCAGCATGTAGGGGTGCAAGGGAGCTCAGGACATCTTTCCATTACACCCTCTGTGTAATGGCTGGGAAAATCTGACCACTTAACAGACTAAATAACATTACTGTCATCTTTGCAACCTCTTGTCACATGTAAATCCTACTGTCATTCTAATCACCTCCTTTGGCAGGTCCTAGCCTCTTCCCGACCTGGTATTCTAGATGAGGGTTGTTGGTTAAAATGCCTCTTGTAAGTATTTCACATTGTTTTCTATGCCTGGTTGGACAGACCAAGCCTCTCATTCACTTTTATCATTGTGACTGTTCAGCAATTGAGCTACCCAAGGTGGTTCCTAAGTCTTTGTCCCTTAGAGGACCCTGCGGGTCTGGAGCCGTGTACATGAGAGGCTTAGACCATTTTGCCCATGTGTATTAACTTACATTGATGCAAGTTAAATTTCATCTGCTGCCATGTTGCCTCATTCCCCCAGCACATTTCAATCCAACTGTTAATAACTCGCCAGCCTTTGTAGTGCTCATCAACTGAAACAATTTAGTGGCGTTGGCAAACTTTGCCAACTCACTGTCCATCTCCTCCTCCTCCTCCTCCATGTTACACTGAGGCCAGTGAGACGTTGGGCCCTGCAAACCAGTCTACACTTTCTCTGAAAACACTGAAGCCAGGCAGTGATGGGAAAGGAACCGAGTAAGATTGCACCGTTAATGTAGTGTCACTTTACTGTAGAATGCTTCTGTATGGGAAAGGAATGTTCACAGTGACATGTTCCCTTTTGATGGTTGGTTTTTAATATTTTATGAAACCAGACTAGTTCAGAAACATAAGTCAGCCTTTTACTAAAGTGATTTTCTAGAGCAGACTTGGCATAATACATGTAGGCTTGGTCCAGCCAGTAAACTGTCAAGTTCTCTCCCCCCCTTTTTTTTTACTTCTTTAATAAGCTAAGACACATGGCTCTTCTGCTTCAAGGCATCCCAGAAAACCAGACATCCCATGTTACTGGACTGGTACAATGACAGACATTTCCCTGAAGATTAATCTAGTGACTCTTTCAACTGGTCTAGGAAAGAAAATCTTCCTTGCCTCACTGCACAAAAGTGAAATTGTGCAAAGCTATTTACATATTAAAAACATTTTGGATAAGATCAAGATTGCATGATGACCCAGCATAGACCATGAGTGTGTTGCTTTGGCTATGAAATCCCTAATACGAGATCTACAAGCCACTTCCTGTGGAATATAACAGTCTTTTATTGCAAAATTAATTCCATCAGAATCTGAGTACCTTCCTAGTACGATAATTTCCACAACAATATTGCAGTCTCTTGGTACGTAAGCTACCCTTCCCCAATAGAGGGAGCATTGTTAGAAAAATGAATGGAGAGATTCATCTAATGCACATGCTTTCTTTATTACCACTTGATTGGCTGTGGGGCATTTCTCTAATCCAGGTTGTGCCAATTAGCTAGCTCATGCTTGAATTAAGATGCTGAGATTTTTGCCTCTTCCCCAGAAAAGTTTCTAACTCATTCTTCCTCCCTCCAACATGGAACAAGAGTGGGCTAACCATGGTCCCAACTGACCCACAATATGGCGTCCCAGTGGAATGCAAAGGACTAAAACTCAATCTCTTGCAGTCACTTAAAAAAACATTGGTGTGGCCCCTTTGAAGTGTGGACCATGGAGCAGCTAGTCTATTTGATTTTACCTTAAATCTGTCACCAAAAAGAGATCTTGAATCCAGATTTTTCATTTTCAGTACCCACCCCCCAAGTATATTACATGTCAACATGCATCATATATGTTTTATATTGTATAAAATATAATACACCCTCCAGCAAGAAATTCACATACTGTAGCTTTCCTGCGTGGGCAGAAGTAATCACAAATGATAATTCCAGCACTGTTAAAACACCCTGTAAAACTTTGTTACACAAACAAATGCAGTGACATTAAGATGCAGAGACAGCAAAATTATATCAAGGAGGGAAAGTTTTTTTCCCTATTTGAATTCTCCTAATTGTGTGTCTTGCACCACTTGAATACATTTTACCAGTTCCTTATCCAGAAATGCTGTAGTGTCCATTAAGGGGCTGGAGGTGAGCAGGGATCAATGGCTGCTAGAGAACGGGGAAGATGTCTGGTTGGCTTTGTAAAGCCATGGTTTTCAGGCTATTGCTACTTGCCCCCAAAGGGTTTGCCCGCAGTTGGCTGTGGAGTCGCGAGCCTGTCCCAGGTCTTCTGCTGAAGCAGATTCTCTCAGCTATTTAGAACCAAGTCCTCATTAGATGCCAAGAACAACCTATAAAATATTGTCCTAGTTCTGTTGATGCCTTTCTTGAAGCACAACAAGGGCCAGCAAACAGGAGTCTGAGATGCATCAGGATAGGATTGATGGGAAGTGAGTCACACTAGAGTCACCATCTGATCTGAGAAGCCTTCTGTTGTGGTTCAGGCTCAAACCTGTGATTCCTTTTTCACATTGAAGAAGTGTCCATAGATAGACTGAAATACCTAGACCTGCACTTCACTCAGAGTGGAGCCCTGCAGTCTGCCCTGCTTTTCGAGTGGACTGACCAGGCTACCACCTCCCCTGCTTACCAACCGTATTTACTACCAGAAGGTCCATCTGGATTTGGTCTCTGCTGTGGAATCCTCTCCAGGAGCTGTGTGATCCAAGCGGGTTTAAAAAAAAGAAAAAGGTGACAGAAAACAGCTTCTTCACAACACTATATGGTGCATTTATCCCAAAGGAACATCACAAGTGGAGAGAAGTGGATTAAAATAACAAAAACCTACACGCATATTGTCTTAACTAACCTGAGCTTTTCCTTGTCAGTTTAAGTAGGTTTCCACGTAAGCGAGAGACTCCTCTCCCCCCCTCAAGCAGTGGATCTTGGTGAGACTGATTGCCCACTGCCACTGCTGCCTCTGACAGTCCGACATTCCCCCTTCACTGTTACTGTAACCCCTTAACTCTCAGGCTGTCTTGATCCCTTGTGTTCGAGATTTCCCTTCCTTTGTTTGACTTTGGGGTACTTGAAATCCACAAACAAATGTTGTGGATTGGGCCCCGTTCTAGCTGCAGCTATCCCCAGCTGGCATATCCTACCTTTTGAGGACTGGGGCAAGTTGGTTAGAGCAGCAAGGGCTCTGCTTTAACCGAGGCTGGGGCAGAGAATCAGGAAGTTGTATTGGTTGTCGGTTCACGTTGTCTCTTGGCATTCTCTGTGTGGGGAAGAGAAGCCATCCTTTGCGAGTTGCCCCTGGGGTTCAAGGAGAGCCAGCCTGCTTTCCCTGGAGGTCCCACAGCCTGACAGGGAATCTGGCAACAGAGAAGCCAGAACTACTCTCTCCTTCCACCCTGCAATGTAGGAGGCAGCCAATGACGGAGCTGCTAAGCAGCTGTAGCAAGAAAGGGAGCAGTGCCCAGTGCTCCCAGCGGAGCTGCTGCTGGGACTGCAGAGGAAGCAGCGCCCTCTATCACCTACTAGGAGCAATGGAGCTGATTCAAACTCCTCAGTTTGAAAGTCACAGAGCACGGCTCAAGATGCATGTTTTCAATGCGTGGACAAATACAAATGTTTTGCCACCAAGGATCTCAACATAGAGTCTTGAGGAACACAGTTGGCTCCTGGGCTACAGGTTGGACACCACTGATCTAAATAATATTCATCAGAGCTCACATCTCTCCAGACCAGGAGAGTGTACTGCTAAATATTGTTTGTTCCTTATAGATTTTATAAAGTAGGCCAGACATAGCTTTTCACATGTAAAACACCTAATTTACCCTTGAGAGGATTGTACACCAGACGCATGAAAAGGGGTGTGTTATTAGGATACTCTGTAGATTGCTTATGCTAGATCCAGTGAACTGCGCAAATATCTGGCATTCCGTTCTAAAGCAAAATGTGTCAAGTGAAACCACATGAGCAGTGTTTCACTGCAGTCTATAGATTTTACTTTGCAACTCAATGAAGGACATACTGGTAGGACAATAACCTCTTCAGTGCTTCCATACAGGTATAGGTCAGCAAACGGAAACTCAGTCACAATCAAATTCTGTTCTTGGATGCAGATATTCAACTCCTATGGAAGTCAAAAGGAAGTGAATTCAGGCCTCTGAGGACAAAATTGGGCCCTGAAAATATCAGAACCTTGGTATCACTCTTGCCCTCAACCTCACATGTATGCATGTCCCTCTTCCTTTCAAAAAGAATGTGATTTGGGTGTACAAATCCCCTAGGTGCCTTTGAAAATCCTACACTTAAAGTTCTTTGCCATTTCAGTATCCAGGAAATACTCCCATGTACATTGTCATGCTGCATAAACTTTAGCCTCAAAACTCCAAACATTATTGGGGACATTGAATATATTCAGATAACCAAGGGTTCAGATATCCAAGGTAATTTTCAATGGTGTCATTAATAGATGGAAGGGACAGGACCCTGTTTTCAGATAAAGGATATTTCAGACAAAAGCTTGGATGATCAAGATTGTGCTGTTCTTAAGAGAATCTATATTTTACTAGGCTCATCAGTAGTGAGGTTCAGCCCTGTATCTAGGTTTGGGTTCTGAATCTCCCCCATGGTTATGGTAGTGTGATGTGGCTATTTTCAGGCTAAGGGAGATGAGGGGGTTTACTCAGAATGCAAGAACAGATTTAAAAAAAAAATAGTTTGCTTTGATTTGAGGACTTTGTGGCTCCGTGAGCTTGTTGCAGCATTTACAGCTGGGGTGCTTGGAGGTTTTGGTAGCTTCACCATTTTATAGCTGCAGAAATAGTTAAAAGTAATGACCAGGATTGGGCTTTGCCAGGAGGTGACATTAATGCAAACCTTTCATCTCCTTTGCTTGCTCAGGTGTCTGAAAGTCCATAAAAAGCACTTCTCACCATGTAGGAACTGTGAAATTCATTTGAAATGAATTGACCCACAGTTGAGTGGGTCTAAGGTATCCTTCTTGATGAAAAGTGACGTTGTCATAACTGTGTTAGTTTTCAGCAAGAGGGTGGCCACTACAGCCATACCCTTAGAAATGCCCATTGTTATTAAACACAATGCTACTACGCAGGACCTTCTTAGAGACTAGAAAATGTGCAGGTATCCTTTCTGGGGGTCACATTCATTTGAGTCACCATAAGACCCTAAAAGTGTGAGAAGTCTTACTTTCCTCTCCCTCCCCCATGAAGATCCTGTATGGTATGACAATCCACTAGTATAAGGATTGCTGGCCCCAAGGGAAGGAGACCACTAGCATGGGGAGCCCTGGCATGGTTAAAGGATCTCAGCAATGTGGAGATCTCCTACACCCAGGAAGATCTGGCCAGTGTGGGGAAGTGTAGTGCTGGGTTTCTCAGGATGGTCTCAAGAGTCTGATAACCTTCCAGGGTCCATGCCTGATGTGGTATTCCCAGTGGATGCAAAATCAAGAAGTGATCTTGTGGGAGCACTTTCTTTTGAGCTCTCCTGCCATTTATCCAGAGTAAGGGGATAAGTCTGGATACACTTTTAAATAAACATCTAGAGTCATCCATATATTTATCATCCGAATGGAGTCTCTGAACCATTTGATGTTCATCCGTTACCAACACAGATACAGTAAGGGTATTCTATTCAGTGACTTCCACTAGGAGAGCATTCCAGGTCTTCATATAATCCTCCTATGTCTACAGCTCGATTTATTGTACAGGGCCAAAACCTGTAGTAAGTACTCTGGAAAAATTCCTATTGTAGCCAAAGGAATTTTTGCCCTTGATTGGAGGATAGTTAATGTGATGCCAATTTTTAAAAAAGGCTCCAGAGGCAATCCTGGCAATTGCAGGCCAGTAAGCCTAACTTTAGTACCATGCAAATATATGGGAAAAAATGCAACTATAGTAAAGAATGGAATTATCAGACACACAGATAAATATGATTTGTTGGGGAACAGTCAACATGGTTTTTGTATAGGGAAATCATGCCTTACCAATCTACTAGAATTCTCTGAGGGGGTCAACAAGCATGTGGACAAGGGTGATCCAGTGGATATAGTGTATTGAGCTTTTCAAGAAGCCTTTGACAAAGTCCCTCACCAAAGGCTCTTAAGCAAAGTAAGAGGTCACGGGATAAGAGGGAAGGTCTTCTCCTGGATCAGTAACTGGCTTAAAGATTGGGGGGGTAGGAATAAACGGTTAGTTTTTAAAATGGAGAGAGGTAGATACTGGTGTCCCCTAGAGGTCTGTATTGGGACCAGTGCTGTTCAACATATTCACAAATGATCTGGAAAAAGGAGTAAACAGTGAGGTGGCAAAATTTGCAGATGATACAAAACTACTCAGGATAATTAAGTACAAAGCAGACTGTGAAGAGTTACAAAGGGAATCTCACAAAACTGGATGACTGGGCAAAAAAATGGCAGATGAAATTCAATGTTGATAAATGCAAAGTAATTCACATTGGAAAACATAATCCCAACTATACATATAAAATGATGGAGTTTAAATTAGCTGTTACCACTCAAGAAAGAGATCTTGGAGTCATTGTGGCTAGTTCTCTGAAAACATCCACACAATGTACAGAGGCAGTCAAAAAAGCTAACATAATGTTGGGAATCATTAGGAAAGGGATAGATAAGACAGAAAATATCACATTGCCTCTTTAAAAATCCATGGTATGCCCACATCTTAAGTACTGCATGCAGATCTGGTCACCCCATCTCAAAAAAGATATATTGGAATTGGAAAAGGGCAACAAAAATGATTAGAGGTATAGAAAAGCTTATGGAAAAGAAGGAGAGAGATTAATAAGACTGGGACTTCTCAGCTTGGAAAAGAGATAACTAAGGGGAGATGTGATAGAGGTCTATAAAATCATGACTGGTGTTGAGAAAGTAAATAGGGAAGTGTTATTTACTCCTTCTCATAACACCAAAACTAGGGGCCACCAAAGGAAATTAATAGGCAGTAGGTTTAAAATGAACAAAAGGAAATATTTCTACACAACACACAGTCAATCCATGGAACTCCTTGCCAGAGGATGTTGTGAAGGCCAAAACTATAAAGGGGTTCAAAAAATAATTAGATACGTTCATGGAGGATAGGTCCATCAATGGCTATTAGCCAGGATATGCAGAGATTGCTGTTTGCCAGAGGCTGGGGTGGCTGATGGGATGGATCACTTGATGATTACCTGTTCTAGTCATTCCCTCTTAAGATTGTAGCATTGACCACAGTCAGAAAACAAGATACTGGGCTAGATGGACCATTGTTCTGACTCAGTATGGCTGTTGTTATGTTCATATGTTGTATGGACTGCAGAGAAAGCTCATAGAGGCCTGATCCTGCTGTAATTGACGCTATTACAAAATTCATATTGATTTCAATGTTGTAGGATAAGGCCCATGTAGAACAAGAATCATCCTTATTGGTCTCAGTGTATTTGCTTCCTCTGGACCTGATCCAAAGCCCACTGAAGTCAGTTTGCAGGTTGCAGTGGTCTTTGGATCAGTCCCTGCAAGAGGAGATGTTCTCGCTTCAGTAATGCCAAGACTAAGGCATGACAACTGATGTGTATGTCTCAAAACAGGGGCTGATTGAGTATTGTACCCATTGTAACACCAAAGCTGAAGTTACAAAGTACTGTCTGCCAGAGAGTGTTCTGATTCCACGCTAGCATGTGGAGTTTCTCCTCTTTAGGAATTATTCAACCTTAATTCCTGGACCTATCAGTGTGGGGATAGAAAATGTGGGCATAGTGGCATAGCTCTTGACAGACAGGCACGATGGTCCTGGGGGATAGAAGAGGTGAGGGTAGGATGGAAATGGAGGCAAGTTATTTTAAGCAATCTTGCATTTATCATCCACTGTTGGATAAAGACACTATGGGGCTCTCGTGGCAGAGAATGGGACAGAGGTGGGGAAGGGTATCACAGTGAAAACTTTATGGCTAGGTAGTTGAGAGACATGTCTGGAAAAGATGGTGTTATGGAATCGCTCAGTAGAGTGTCTATAGTTAAGACTACAATTACTACTGTAGGTCAACATCTCGCTTCCTTAAAGCTGAAAAAGTCATTTCTCATTTAGAGGAAACTGTCTCCCTCTTGCATTAAAAACAACTTTTTAAAATTCTGGATCCTGAAAATAAACTTCAGCTCATTTTATGTCCAACACTTCATGAGGTTTTTATGTAAATATTCCCGTCACATGCTTTGTATCTAACCATTTAGTTAACAGAATACATGAATGATTCATGGTACCCCTATACATAATGCATAATTAAATTATGGACTGATGGAGTGGAATTTATTAATTGTGAAGACACATGTGTTACTATGATACTAATTTATTTCTTTCAGTTTTATCGGCATATTGCTCACTCATCTGTGATTGCCTGCTTTGTTGCATTACCCCGGAATAGTAACATGTTGCTAAAACAAATTATCTGGACATTTGGATAGGCTGTTCGTTCACTGATGGGAACAATATGTATTTAGCAAAAAGACTTAATGTAAATTATTATACATGGGGCATTATCTTAACATTGTACCATTGCATTAAAGCTGCTCTGATGAACCATATTACCCTCCAATAAAGGCAAAAAATGATTTAAAAAATAACTGTCTTTCAAAAGAGACCAGAAATGTTGCAGTAGTGTCACAGAAAATGAACTTTGAAAATCACGATAGCTAATCATATAAGCATAAGATATAATAATGCAACTCAGGCATCTACAGTATTTTATTGTGCTAGGTATCTCCTACAATGTAGAAGGCGCATTAAAAGTTGTTTCAAATGACTACTCAAAGTACTTGCAGAAATTGATTGAGATGGAATTTAACTAAGGGCTGTTAAAGAAAATTGTATGAAAAATCTTAGAGGCACTTTAAAGTATAGTACATTGAAGAGGTATTTCAGCCTTCTCCAAAATCCTATTCCTGCCTAAATTCTGTCTTTGTTTCCTCTCATGTCCCTCCCTGCCACTTTTGCTCTACCAGTAATACCAGTCTCACCACTTCTTGCATAGAAGGAGGAAATGAGTGTCTTCACTTCGTCTTTTATGCCTCCCTCTAGTACAGACCCTGTGGATTCTCCATCCCTTGCAGGCTTTACATCAAGACTGGATTTCTTTCTGAAAAGATAGCACAGAAGTTACTGGCTTGATGCAGAAATTATTGGGTGAGGCTCTTTGATCTCAGTGGTGCTGTATTAGTTTCTGTATGGTTGAGGAGGGGCAGAGACAACTGAGGGGTGCGAGGTGAAGCTGGAGCTGAGCAGTTCCTTGAATCCAGGCTGTGGAGGAGATGAGAAATCCCTGCTTGCCCACTTCTGCTGTGGCCTCATCATTCTTCATGGGGGTGCACAGTCAGCGTACAAGGGCATAAGGGGCTAGTAGATATCTATGGGCCCACATGGACGAGGGTCAGGAATTAATCCAGTGGGCTAATGGACTGTGGAGAACAGGGGAATCTTCACTACCGAGTTAATTGTTTTTTCATTAGCAACAAGTGCCATATACAAGAACTTAGGCTCATCCTCATTTCAGCTTCAATAGCTGTCGGCTCAGATTGAGTTCAGCTGTGGTTTATTTCCTTTTTTACTCTTTATCCTGTCTTAGCTTCATAGAGTTTGGGGGCAGAAGGGGCCATTAGATTATCTAGTTTGATCTTGTACATATCAAAGGAAATTAAATTCCACCCCATCATACTGAGTCCAATAACTTGTGTTTTGGCTCAAGAATATCTTCCAGCAAGGCATCCAGTCTTGGTTGGAAGACCTCAAGAGGTGGAAAATCCACAGCTATTTACTTGTTTGCCTGGATCTCCCTTCTGTCTAGCTATTATACCTGCTGTAGCTAGCATGGAAGATTTGTGATAGGATTGGCAATTCTCCTCTAGAAGCCTCACATCTGTCACCATCAAGCTCACCCAAAATCTCTGGTGCTGAAGATGATTAGGTCTCAAAGCCATTTGCCCACCAGGTTCTTATGTACTGTACATATTTCTTGCTTTCATTAGGGACCAAATTTTGCTTTCTCCTCTGAAATTACAGAGCAACTTGGCCTGGTAGAGCTAGTGGAAAAAGGTGGGGTGGGATTTGATACCCCATGCATGGAGTCCCTTCTCTCTACCTTCATGGGGGGCTTCCTACCTTTCATCACACAGAGAGGCTTGTTGAGTACCAGGAAAGCAGTGAGAGTGAGGCTGATGGATCCACAACTATGAGGATTTGCTTATGACAAGTAGTAACTTCTCCAGTTTGTAATTTTTAGCTTCCAAGGTCAGGGCCCTGTAGCAGTAGGTACTGCACAGACACATAGGAAGAGAGTCTCTGCCCCGCAAACTTACAAGCAAAACAGAGAAGACAACCAAGATGTGCAAGAAAAGTACCTCTCTTTTACAGGTGGAGAATGGGAGCACAGAGAAGTGAAGCTGATGGTCCAGTAGTCAGTAAGCTTCATTTTAGGAAAGCTTAAATGATTTGGTCACACATGAAGCCTCTAGCAGAGCCAGAAATTGAACCAGATCTCCTAAGTCCTAAATCAGAGCCTTAACCACGATGCTGTCTTTGGAAGGAGGAGTGGATAGGCTGCAGAAGATAAAAGAGCTGGAAAAATATTACTGCTACAGTTGAGATCTAAAACCATAAATATAGTCCCAGATAAAGAAGACAGTATGTGGCAGCTTCCTGAAGTATTGAATCATTGTTCTAATTATGATTGTAACTTGCATGATAGAAAACCAGTTGATTGTTAAAATCTCAGCTTATTGTCCGTCGTAAACTAATTGATTCATATTTACGCAGTATACAATTATTTGAGTTACTTTTATGAGCAAGCTGATTTCTGATTTGCCTGAGCTTCAGAACAAGACCATGTCCAGGCTTATTAATATGCACCTTTTTTTTTTCAATCTTGGCGTAATGAGTACTTTTCACTGAACCAGGACCCCTCAGATAAAATGTAATATTTACAGTATATTAGTCATTCTGGACAATAGGGAAAAAGTCACTATAACAAAGTTGCCGGAAGATATTTTCTGCTTTAGAATTAATCAGCTCAATTTTTCCTTAAGAATTATCTCTTCTTGTTTTTTCTTGCAGCAAGAAATCATTAGTCACTCTGTTTAATATTATTATTAAACTGTTATAAATTAACCCTTCAGATTTTTTTTAAAACTGAGGGCCAGATTCTGAACTGCTGTAAATAGCCATAATTCCAATAGGATCTCAGAATCTGGGCTTGTGGACTTTATGCTTTAGCAGTTTCAAAAAGTCTCCAGCCTTTCTCATATTTTAGAAGCTGAGCTACATTCCCTGTGCATCTTATTGTGTCATCAGACTGGCTTTCCTGCTAGGACGAATCAGAGTAAAACACCAGCTCTTATGGAGGACCACCAGCTTGATTCTTTTTGGGAGCTATTGAAATAGTGACAGGTACTTCTAAAAACTTTTGAAAATTCACTGTCCACGTGTCTTGCAGCATGTCTGAATATTTAAAATCTTTGCTATTGTGATATAGCAAGGACAGAGAGCAGTAGGAGAATGCATGACAGGAGGTATGTAAGCCCCAGAATGATCAGGGCTTTATTCCCTGCAGACTAGCCATAGTCAGTAGAGGGCAATTAAGAGCAGCTGAGGTCAATTAAGGTCCAGCCAGGTGCCTGAGAAAAGTCCTCTGCTCCAGAGAAACAGGGCATGAGCTGGAGGAGTAGGTGTGCAGTGCTATGTAGAGCTAAGGAGCAGACAGGAGTACAGTGGAGATGTGGAAGAGTGGAGAGAGGTACTGAGCCCAGGAGGGGGGAAACCTGCTCCTGGCTGGACTGAAACACTCCCCCAGGCACAGGGGCCTGGGTCAGGAAGCCCCATCCAGGCAGCAAGGAAGCAGAGCCTGAGAGGCCAGAAGGACTGAGGGGGGGGAAAAGTAGCTCAGGGGAAAAAGACTATAGCTGTGCGTACGGTGCCCACAGCTCATAGCTGCTACTCATAGGGCCCCTGGGCTGGGACCCGGAGGAATGGGCGGGCCCGGGTCCCTATCCCCCTCCCCGGGGTGATGGGCGACTCCCTAGCCCACTACGAAAGGTGAAGTGCGATACCCACTAGAGGGAAGCTGGCCGTCTGCCACAGTATAAATAGATGTATTTAGTTGAATCATTGCAGTTTCTGTTCTCCAGCACAGTTGATTCCTTTCTTTGACTGGTCCTATTGTCATTTAGGCTTCAGCTCAGGAAAGTATGTAAGCATGTCCATCCCTATTCAGGTCACGCTTAGATGGTGGTGCTTAAGTCCCTTTGGTTTCCATGGGACTAAAGCACATGCTTAAAGTGCAACATCTACCTAAGTGCTGTCTTTAGGGGGGATGCCTGCCTGAAGTGAGGATGATCTGGAGAATGGGGTAGATTGCACCCTCAGCAAGCTTGCAGATGACACTAAGCTAGGGGGAGTGGTAGATACCCTGAAAGGTAGGGATAGGATACAGAGGGACCTAGACAAATTGGAGGATTGGGCCAAAAGACATCTGATGAGGTTTGACAAGTGCAGAGTCCTCCACTTAGGATGGAAGATTCCCATGTACAGCTATGGACCGGGGACTGACGAGCTAGGCAGCAGTTCTGCAGAAAAGGACCTGGGGATTACAGTGGATAAGAAGCAGGATATGAGTCAGCAGTGTACCCTGGTTGTCAAGAAGGCTAACAGCATATTGGGCTGCATTATTAGGAGCATTGCTAGCAGATCGAGGGAAGTGATTATTCCCCTCTATTTGGCATTGGTGAGGCCGCATTTGAAGTATTGTGTACAGTTTTGGGCCCCCCATTACAAAAAGAATGTGGACAAGTTGGAGAGAGTGCAGCGGAGGGGAACAAAAATGATTAGGGGTCTGGAGCACAAGACTTATGAGGAGAGGCTGAGGAAACTAGGTTTGTTTAGTCTGCAAAAGAGAAGAATGAGGGGGATTTGATAGCAGCCTTTAACTACCTGAAAGGAGATTCCAGGGAGGATGGAGCTAGGCTGTTCTCAATGTTGGTAGATGACAGAACAAGGAGCAATGGTCTCAAGTTGCAGAGGGGAGGTCTAGGTTGGATATTAGGAAAAAGTTTTTCACTAGGAGGGTGGTGAAGCATTGGAATGGGTTACCTAGGGAGGTGATGGAATCTCCATCTTTAGAGGTTTTTAAGATCTGGCTGGACAAAGCCCTGGCTGTGATGATTTAGCTGAGGTTAGTCCTGCTTTAAGCAGGGGGTTGGACTAGATGTCCTCCTGAGGTCCCTTCCGACTCTAATCTATGATTCTATATAGGCTCAGGTTCAACAAGTACTTCAACACATGCCTTATTTTAAGCACAGGAGTAGTCCTGTTGAAGGCAGCAGGAATGATGATGACAAAGATGGAGTCTTACTTCAATGTTGATGTATGAGGATTCAGTGAACAGTATAGATGAACACACATACGTGAGGTCAGACCAACATGAGAACCGCAACCACAGTTACATGCAGGAGAGATGAAATTGTCTATGACCATTGCAGACTGTTGTATCCTTGCTTTGCACTGTTCATGATTTTCACACAGTGTTAATGCACCTCACTTCAGAGGTGAACAGCCACAGGACAAATCTGCTGCTACCTTGCTCAGTCATGGGCTGTTGCTTCCCATTTGTTGGAGTTAATCCAACATGCTTTCAGGTTTGACTTCAGTGTATCTTTTTATATCGTTTGTACTGACCTCCATGAGAAATGGATGAGTGGCTTTAGCTGACCATAAAATATGGCCTTGGATATTCTTGAGTTGGCCATTTGAAGGAGATGCCCAGACTGAAGTGGTGAGCTTTTATGAGCATAGTTTGAATGCCAGACATCCAACTGCTATTAATGATTTTGATATTAGGAATCTTGTCCCATCACTTGACCATGCAAACAGACTGAAGACTGCGCATGTTGAACTGATCAAGTTTCCTAATGTGGTGGTGATAGGTTATCCATGCCTCACAATCATATAGAAGCATTGTAAGCATGACTGCCCAATAAACATTTAGTGTAGTGCTTATTTTGATGCTCTTATTGTCCCATAGGTGATGTAACAGCATTCCAAATGCAAAGCTGGCCTTGACTATGTACCATAACCTCAAAATTATGTGTGACATTGTGACAGCGTACTCCCTAGATAGCAAAACTTCTCCCTGGAATTTAGAGAAGCAGTGTCGATCTTAATAATTGAGCATACACCCACCTCTCCCAGCACAGGTTGGTGTAGTATTTCAGTTTACTTTAGGCTGATTGTGAAGCCAAAACAATTGAGTACATGAGCAAAGAGATTGGTTATAAATTGAATGTCATCAATCAAGCGAGCAAGCAGTGCACAGTCATCAGCAAATAAAAGCTTCTTACTGAGTAAATCTGCCATTTTCATGTGAGTACAGAGAAGTTGCAGATTGAACAACTTCCCATCAGTGTGGAACTCAATAAATACTTCTCTGTCAATGTCATGAAATGCATCCATAAGCACAGCTGTGAGAAAAGATTGGAAAAGAGCATGGGTACCACCACACAAACTTGTTTGGTGCCAGTGGGGACTGGAAAGGGGTCATATATCTCATCATTTTCCACCATTTTGGCCATCATCCCATCATGGAAGGACTGAATGACAGAAATAAACTTTGCATGACATCCAAAGATGAACAAAAGTTTCCAGAGTCCTTCATGATTTACAAAGTTAGGAACTTTAGCTAAATTAATGAACACTATATAAGGACAACAGTTGTGCTCTCAGCACTCTTTCTGAAGCAGACGGGCTGTGAAATTCATGTCTGTAGAGCCCTGTCCAGACCAAAATCTGCATTGAGGTTTGAGGAGGAGGGTTTCCACAAGATAGGTGTTAAGTCTAGTCAATGACCCTGTCATGGGTTCCACTCACGACATGGGGTGCCTCCTCCTGGCAGCTCTGGGGATTAGCTCTTGCCAGGCGCTGCTCTCCTCTAGCGATGTCTCTATCCATCATCTCTTTCATCCTGTGGCCCCTTTCATTTCCAGAGCTACAGCTTCCTCTGGCCAGGTCACTAAGATCTTCCCCTTCCAGGGAAATCAAGTCCTTCCAGACCAGCTGTCTGTCTGGCATCTCTAATGCCCAACGGCACTTCCCAGTGGCTGGTAGGGGAATCTGGGCCCACCCTCTACACTGGGTTCCAGCCCAAGAACCCTATCTCAAGCAGCCAAGGTCTGGTATGGTCCTACCCACTTGCTGCTGTTTCCCTGGGCTCCTGCCTACCTACTTAGCTTCCCCCTCTTTATGGGTTTGCCAGCCGAAATTCCCTTCTCCTAGGGAGTGACTGTAAACTACTTCCTTACAGCCCCTTGCTGCTCACAGCTCTTGGGCTTTATACAGGCCCCTCCTATCCTGCCCTGCTGAGCCCATTTCCAGTTAGTGGCCTCCTTCTTTAGGTGCAGCCTGGGCAGTTAATTGGCCAAGTTAGCCGTTTTGACCCTTCTGGGTCTTGAGTGGAGTAAACACCCCATCATGCCCATGAAAGAATTTTCCTAGCAACAGAAAGTAAGGAAATGCTGCAGTGATTATCACAGTTTACCCTTTCACTCTTACGTTTAGAGAGATGACTAATTTGGCATCCTTGAAATCCTTTGACACCAACTCTTGCTCTCAGACCATATGGGACAGCCATGTGAAGTGCCTTGAAGTGGTGTAGCCGCTCTGTTTAGAGATCTCTGCCAGAATGCCTTCTGGTCCAGATGCTTTCCTTTGGGATATATGCTTGATTGCTGAATTGAACACAATAGGAATATTCATGCTTAAAGGTAGGCATGTGCTTAAAGTTAAGCAGGTGTATTGGTTGATGAATCAGGCTTAGAAACTTAGTTTGTCCATGTAGTTGTTTGGTGGCTTGTTCCCATGTACTTTGTAAGTTCTTTAAGTATTCTATTTAGTGAATGCTAATACCGAAATTTTCAAATGTGAGTGCAGAAGCTTAGGCAGTTAACTGTCGGATTTATTTTTTTGAGGTGCTGAGCTCCCACTGATTTCCATGAGTGCCTAAAAGTGGCTATACATGCTTAACTTTAGGCTCTCAGATTGAAAATGTTGGCCTAGAGGCCTTAATTTTAACACTGTAGCTGATGTATTTTTCTTGTGAATTTGATAGAGGCCTAAAACCAATCCTGTCTCAGACTTCTAAATTTTGGGGTGCATTTGTGTATTTCAGAATCCAAACCGAAATTTCCAGCTCCAAATTTCACAGCTGATATTTTAAAATATCTTTAGAATTGGCTAATCCAAACCCGGGGATCCAAACACCATCTACACTTTCTGGGAGTGAAATTCAGGACTGAACCCAAATCTAAATATTGTCGCTCCACTTCTTTCATTTTTTATACTGTAAGTCAGTCACAGTAGTTGCTTGGTGTATTTGATTTACACACATTTTTAATTAAGGAGAAAACTCCTGCTTTGACTGCTTGTGTTGGAGATGGTTGTGACCTGTCCGTGCCTAGGGTAGCCCACAGGAAAATGCCAAGGACAGGGCAGGGTGCAAAAGGAGAGCAGATTCTCCAGAAACTGGTGGCTAACACTGCAGTTAGATTCCCCAACCAGTCACAAACAGTACTTCTGATTCCCCACACTGGTTATCAAGAAGCTAAAACAAAAAAATTACACAGCCCTCTTTACTGCATTTCAGTCTGTCTCCCAGTCAGCACCTAGGCCTGGTCAAGAGAGAAGTTATTTTAAACTCTATTCCCTTTACCAAATGTTCTCCTGACCCAAAAAGGGTCAGCCACATGGCCAGATCAATATAAGATTGGATCTTACACAAAATACCACACTGCCAGCCAATTCTTTAGTAACTAAACTAAAGTTTTATTATAAAAGGAAAGAAAGAAACAATAAGAGAAATGTTAAATGGTCAAAGCAATCAGATACATACAGGTGGTTGTAATGTCCATCTATATCAGAGTCTTCGTAGAATTGTGGAGTTTGCAGGCTTGTACTGTTCCTCTGGTGTACGTTCAGTACCTGGACGGGTTTCAATCCTTTCTTTCACAACTTCAGTTGCAGATGAGTTGATCCAGAGGTAAGAAGCAGGAATGAAGACAAGATGGGGATGGTACAGCTGCCTTTTATGTCCCTTTGTCATGTGGCTTGTCCCAAACATAGCCGCACAGCACATGGCATGGAAAAGCCTCAGAGTCTCCTGTCCATAGGCATGTTCTTACATGTCTTGGTGACTCAGAAGGTGTAGCCCCTGGCTTCTTTCACTGGATTCATTGTACCTGTGAATTCCCTTGATGGGCCATTAAGCAGGCTTAGTACTGCTGCCATCCTGTCTGCGGTGTCACCCAGACACACTGCACAAATTGAAACACCAGTGTATCATATGTATTTAGAACTTATAATACTGATGCATATATACAAAGTGCTTATCAATTTTAGAAATTATAACCTTTCCAGCAGTACCTGACATGGCATATCTTGTACAAATTATTGTACTTTTTCAATATTGATATTAAATATTATTATAAATGATCCTGTATACACCAGGCAGTGTCACAAAGCCTGAGGCAAAGCCACAGGCACAGGTATTTCAGCTGGCCAAATTCAATGCTCACTTGAAGCCATGCTAGACAACAGATATCAGTCTTTGAACAAATACTTGGATGCTGTGCAACCCACTTAAATAAGTGCTAGGAAGAAGGGAGCCCAGTAACGCATCACATTTCTTTAAAAATAATTGCAATAATCATTCTAGAGTGTCACTGGATGAGTAGAAAAAGAAATGGGGCACCAGCCCCTCCGTGAGCATAGATGAAGTAAATGGAGTAAACTGATACGCTGGTTGAGATACAGATACACTCACTGAACCTAGGTAAACAGTTGTCTCCAGTCCTATAATGATGGGAGCTAGCACAATCAGGGGAGACTGCGTAAATTGCAGTACAGGCTGGCTGTGCTCAGCTCCCTGCTCCAGACACTGCGACCTGGCCCCAGCGCATGGGACTGCAGTGCTGCTCACTTGAATTTGGCCTGGCTGCCTTCCCCGGACAGGGGGCTGGGTCACCAGCTGTGGGGGGATGCTGCAACCCTAGGGGCCAAGTTGCAATGCCCAGAGCAGGAAGCTGAGCCCAGCCAGCCCCCCAGGACAGGAACCACTACTGCAAGGTGAGCGCAGGGCTGGCAGGCGGGCAAGCACTGCGTCTCCTCCTCCCAGGCCTCCAACTCCCCTGACCCCTCATCGCCTCGTGGATGGAACCCCTCCTGTGTTACCAACTTGAAATGTTGGGAGGTATGTCTCATGCTATAACCATCACTTGGTACATGAAACGTAGGCTTCTTGAACCTTCCTAGACATCAATGGCAGGGATATAGTTTTCTATGAATTTCCATAGGATCCTTCCCATAATGATCTGCTATTCTCTTCGTGGCTAACTTCCTGCCTAGCTCCTAGTGGCTGCCAGATTTTGTCTATTTTGCCACAACACCAGTCACCCATTGCAATCCAACTGGCACATATCAGGGAGGGAGAGGCCAGACTCAGAACAGAAGACTAACCTATTGGTGAATTAGAAGGCTCAGGAAATTAATGGTAGGTGTTTGTTTCATGTACTGTGTGTGGAGTAATAACATGAGAGGACTCCATGTTTCTAAAGCTAAAATGGCTCTTTATTAAGTGAACTATTTACAGAGATGCTGCAACTACAGTTAGCATTCTAGCCATGTGCACGCTGACTGACTTCCTGATGTCTCCTCCAAACTCTTCCCTCTTGCCACCTGGGCCCTTCCTCCCAAGCTCCCAGTGGTCTGTGACAGAGGGATGTAGAGCTTTCCACCTCTAGGTTACCAATGCAGAGTCAAATCCAACTCAAGTCAGTAGTGACCAAAACTTGTTACTTCCTGATGGCTGTTCAATGTTAAGGGATGGGGGTCTCAGACCACCTATCAGTGAATAAACGTGCACGTCTTAAAAACAACTACTGCATTGGGCACTAGTAGACACACTAGATAGAACACGGGTTGTACAAGCCATAGATACTTAACAAACTTCTTGCCCTAGATGTGATCCTTCTAGGTCAGGGTGGAGGCACGCTGGCAAGGGAAGCTTGTGTAAAAATACCCAGGCTGCAAACAGAGAACCTCCTCATCATTGGCTCTTGATCTGGCACCTTGGTTGAGCTCTGTAAATTCATAGGATAAATGCCCATCATAGTGGTGTTTCAGCACTATATAGCAGCTCATTATAACCAACATACATTTTTTGCTACTCACACAGCAAGAAAATGTGTTTTGAAAGGTACGTTATAGGTAATCTCAAAAGCCTTGATTTAGGAAAATACTTAACGCCCTTCCTGTTCAGAAAAGAATTTGTGTGTGTATGTGATTTTAAGCATGTGCTTAAATCTCATTGATTTCAACTGGATTTATGCTCATTCTTAAATTAAGCACATGCTCAAGTGTTTTTATGAATCAGAGCTAGAGTCCACTAGGCAGATGCTGGCAGTTGATGGTTTTTAATTGTAAAAAATACCCACTAGCCTGCAACAACCACTAAAACCAGGAAATCACATTTCCCTATACGCGCATATATATATATTTGTGATAATGGACAGAAAAGTTGCTCACAGTGGGGATAGATTTAAGCTTGAGGTGAAACAAAACCCAGTGATGTTTTATGGAACTCAGAGATTCCTGTTTATGGTATATATTACAGGTGGCTTTTCTTGGGAATGAGGGGCAGATAGGAGCTGAGTAGCTGTCAGCAATAGAGAATTCAGGAACAGATCAGTTGTGTCTCCAAACAATATTGATTTTCAAAGTGGAGTGCGTCTTCCTTAGGGAATTCCTCCCCAAGTTAGGTTTCTATTGGTGTAATCTCACAAGAAAAGACTTGCTTCCTTTGTAAACTGTTCTCACCAGATGTCTTGTAAATCTTTCCTTTTATTCCTTCTAAGTGACTGGGCTTTGACCTTAGCTTTCTTAATGTTATTTAGCCCACATGGAATATCTATAAAAATAAGAGCTGCAAACTCTATTAAGAAAAGCACATATGACCTCCGTTTGTAATAACAGAATGCAATTAATGTCAGGCCTGTTTTGATGATAAATTGGGGGTAACAAATGGCTTTTGCTTTTTCAAACAAACCAGAAGAAAGAAAAGGGAAAAATGAGTTTTAAACCACTTACTGAGATTTTAACAGAGAGCTCCCTTCCCCACCCCCTGACCTGAAAAAATAATCCATAAGTCTGAGGTTTTTACCAGGTTTAATTTGGTCTGTGTCTTAAAAGAAAACTTTTGTAGGTAAACTAAAGAAAGGGATGTAATTTAGAATAGGAACATTTTAACGTGCATGTGGCGCTGTCTGGAATATAAGTGATCATTTTGAATATTATTTATATCAGTATTGCAAAATTACAATGAAACTTACAAGATTCGCTGTGTCAGGTACCACTGGAAAAGTTATAATTTGCTAAGTATGATGATATTGTTTATATTTATGATCAGTTTTGTATTATGAGTTCTAAACATGGATGGTGTATTTTGTATTTCAAACTTGTATTGTGTTTCTGGGCGACAGCCCAGACAGGAGGGCAGCAACACTAAGCCTGCTTAATGGCCTATCAAGGGAGCTCAAATGTATGATGAATCCAGTGAAAGAACTCAGAGGCCTAACCTTCTGAGTCGCCAGGACATGTAGGAACATGCCTATGGACAGGTAATTCTGAGGCTTTTCCATGCCATGTGCTGTGTGGCTGTGGTTGGGAGAAAGGAAGTACAAGCCTCATGGCAGAAACTATAAAATGCAGCTGTACCCTCTCCATGTTTCATTCCTGCTTCTTATTTCTGGATCAAGTCATCTGAAGCTGTGAAAGAAAGGACTGAGACCCATCCAGATACTGGATGTACACCTGAGTAACTGTTGAAGCCTGAAAACTCCACAAATGTGCTGAGAATCTGATATAGATGGACTTTGAAGTCATTTGTAGGTCTCTGATTGCTTTGACCAGTGGCAGTGGAGGGAGCCTGGAGTTCCAAGCTGGGATTCCACAGCTCTGAGCTTCCCAGAGCTCTGAGATGTGGTGGGACCCCCCCACAGCTCCAAGTGTGCCCAGGAAGCCAGGGGGACCTTAGGTGGCAGTGCGCAGCTGGGGCTCTGAGCCTCCATAGGCAGCAGGGGGCCCCTGCAGCTCCAAGCTGCGTTCCCGCAGATCCCGGGCACTGGGGGCCCCCATAGCTCCAAGCTGTGCAAGCGGCATGTGACCCTGAGTGGCAAGGAGACCCCAGAGCTCTGAGTAGAGCCGCAGGCAGCAGAGGGAACCTGGAGCTCCGAGCCACCGCAGATGGTGCCCCCCACCCCTGCAGCTCTGAGTGGCCGCGAGTGGTGGGGGGACCCTGGAGCACTGATCTGCCACAGCTCCCTGCTGCCATGGTCGGTGGAGGCAGCTTGGAGCTCCTAGCTAGGTCCCTGTAGATCCCAAGCGGTGGGGCATGGGCAGTGGGGGACCCCAGAGCTCAAAGCCCCTGTGGTGCAGATCCCATTCCCATCTGCTCCTCTTTGACAGCAGGGCTCCGACTCTCATCCCCTCAGACCCATTTTTATTTTGTCATGGTTATTTAAGCAAGGTCTGAGTGGCCCTCCTGCTGTCAGCCAGGGCACTTTATTTGCATAGGCTCTGTATTTGCATAAGCACACCTAGGTGCTCAGCATTATGGGCAATGGTCAGTTTGGCTGGTATTGGGTTACAAATCACTTTAGTGTGAACTTCAGGGGTAATGAAATGTTGTCCTCCTATTGTATGAACAAATGGCAGCACAACTATGCTTAGCCTGTTCTGATGAAAGATTCACTCTCAACTAAACAGAACTCAACAAAGAAGGCATTCTGATGGTAGAGCACTGTAAGAGTAGCAGGGAGGGGCTGGGGTCTTTCTGCTGAGGCTGCACCAGCCCTGATTAAAGACCACCCTCGGGTATGGATTAACTATCTTCTCCAACTGTTAAAAGATAAAATTAATAATTTCTCTTGGAGTTTTTTGTTTTGTTAAAAAGCAGGGACAATGCTCCTGTGTCAGCAGAGGGTTTTCCCATGAACTGAGAGCTGAAACTTATACAGCTGAAATCACTGAAAGCTGAAACTCATTAGAACTGAAGTCACTGGGAAACCTCGAAAGACTGATAGCCAACAGATGGGGGGGCCTGCAGGTGGGGGGAGCCAGCAGAGGGGCCTGCAGGCAGCCGGAGTCAGTGGTCGAGGCCTGCTGGTGGTGAGAGCCAGCAGATGGAACTAGTCTAGCCTGCATCCGGCAGGCAGAGGGAGCTAGCAGAGGGGACTGGTTCAGCCCTACAACTGAGATGTGGACATTGCAACTATGATGGCCAGTAGGGCAGGGGAAAGCAAGAAGAGAGAGATGAAGGACATGCCGCATGTGCTCTGGGGTGGAGTCGTTGGGTTCTGCTCATTGTGTTCATGAATTCTGTTTATACTGTTTTCCCAAACCAGTGCTGTTACTTCCTTCCTGCTATTAAAACGTTTACTTTCCACACCCAGACTCTGTGCTTGCGAGAGGGGAAGTACTGTCTTTTGGGGGCACCCAGGGGATAGTGTGTGATTTCCCAGGTAACTGGGTGGGGGCTCAAGATGGTTTAGGGTTGTATCATTGACAGGAACCCCTAGATACTGAACCTGGCCCATGCTGCTGGCGACTCTGAAGGGTTACAGTTATTTTTAGTAAAAGTCACGGACGGGTCACGGTCTTCTGTGAATTTTTGTTTATTGCCCGTGACCCATCCGTGACTTTTACTAAAAATACCCATGTCTAAATCTTAGCCTTATTTATTACTCATGACTGCGACATCCAGGTTCTGACTGAATATCTGCACTCTTTTGAGCTGACTTGCTCAGCTCTCGTAAATTGGGGGAAGAGTGACGCACTCTTGCTGTGGCCTGGGTGATTTTCTGTCCCCTGAGTTTGCCGGGGGCCTATTGCAGAGGCAGACTGGCTTTGTCACTGGGAATTATGCTGGGTCTGGATGATGCTTTGGGTCAGAACTGGGAGGGAGTTATGGAAAAGTTGGAGGAGTGGTTGCGAAAGGTGGCAAAAAGTGGTGTTTGCCCGAGGGTGGGTCTGGTCAACCATTTAATTTCCTGTATGTGGTGGCGTAAGTATATTAATTTGGTCTCCTCCTCCTCCACTTTTTTTAGAAGAAGTTCAGTAGGTTTCTTTGGACTTTTTCTGGGCTGGCCATCATTGGCTTGAGGCAGAGTGCTTTGCATCTGCCTGTTGTGGCAGGGGGTTCAGGTCTCATTGATCTTTTGAGCAGAATTCTATGTTTTTGGTTTCAGTCTCTGCACCAGCTGTAATTTGTGGATGAGCTGTTCCTTGAAGCAACTGTCCTTTGCTTTCTGTCAGTGCATGGGGGAGGGGGTTGGATTTCAGTGCATGGGGGGATGGATTTTGATCAGGAACTTTTTTTTTTTGGTTAGACCCTGGGTGCCTCAATTTTGAGGTGTTACCTGGGTTTTTATCCCAGTCTTTTTAACGTTTGGAGACTTTTTTAAGGTGAAGCTGCAGGATAGGTGGTTGGAGTTTCCAGCGCTGCTTGCTGAACCCCTTGTTTATAATCCTGCTGTAAGGATCCCTAGCCTTGTTTCTAGGAGTCTTCTCTGTTCCCTTGTTGCAGCAGGTGTAACAAAACTGGTTCGTTTAATTGATTTTACTAATTTAGTATGTGTCTCAGTGGATATGTTGGCTGCCAAGCTTGGTTTTCATTCTCTTCACTGGGTTTCTTGGTTTTTATCAGCGGTGGAGTCGGTCCTTCCTAGGAACAATATTGCCACTTTGGACAGTGCCTCTCTGAATGAGCCATTCCTGATTATACTACATTTTCTTGCCTGTTGCTCCCAATGTGGATTGGGATGTTGAAAAGCCTGGCAGCTTGCTTGCCTTCTGTGGGTCTTCTGGATTTATTTTTAATAGCTTAGGCAATAAGTCATTCTGTATGCTTGTGGTAAAGATTCGTCACTTTTGAACATTTGGTTATCATCCCATTAAGGTATGGAGAAGACAGCTTCTGGCAGCAGACTGGTCAGCCTGGTGAACTATATACAAGCCTCCCATTGCAAAGCGGATGGCTGATCTCCAATGAAGAATTCTTTACAGGGTTATTACTATGAATGTGTTTGCGAACTCTGACTCTGGAGGTGTCTGGGTCTTGGCCCTTTAGTGGTAGGGAGAGACTATTTTTCCTATATTTCTTATTTGTTCCTGGTGACAGCCATTATTTGTTTTACTTCAAGGTATTTTGGTTATTCTCCCTTGATTTTTCTCCTACTGTGTTTATTTTTACTGTTAAGTATAGATTCATGAATAGATCTGAGGTATGTGTTGAAAACTTTATTTTGGGTCAGGCAAAGATGGCTGTAACATTCCTCCCTCTTGGGGTCAGGGTGCCCTGTTCCGGCAGTGTGGGGAAGCAAGCATGCCTGCTGGAAGTTCGTTGGGTGGTCTAACCTGCAACCATGCAACGCGGTCAAATTGTATTTTAGGTCTCCAACAGGAGGCTTTAGCGCACCCCTGTCAGCTGGTAACCCCAGTCTCTGGGCCAGGTGGACAACAATAGTCTATGGCCCCAGCCCTATGGGTGTGGGCTAAACACTTAAACAGTCTATGCCCCTCAGCCTTCTGGCTGGGGCAGAAAGCAACTGTCTGTGACTCCGGCCCTCTGGTCTAAAGATTAGCATGCATCCAGCCCTGTGTATGGTGACAGGGTCAGGGCTCGGGAAACACAGGCCTTCCCTGCTCCACTGGGTCCTCGCCCAGGGCCCTAGCACTGGTGGGTGATCCTGCCCTGGGCTCAGCGAGGAAATATGTTATTGCTGCTTTGCATCCTGGCAGCACAACTGGACCAAAGTTTTGTTTCGCTGGGCTACTTCCTACTGGTTCCTGCTGGTGCTGCTCTGTCACTGCTTGGACCTGACTCTCAGTCAGGTGGTCCTTCCTCCAGTCTCTCTCTGTGACTTTCCATCTCTGTGGGTCATGGTTTGCCTTTGCTTCTAGTCCTCCCTGGGCTCAGCTGAGGGCTCAGCTTCCTGGGGGGGATGTCTGCCTCCTTCCCTGGTATTCCTGCATTTGAGCTGCAAGACCCTCCTCTTATACTTCCTACCCTGCCCCTGCACTTCCTGTGAGGCGAGTGGGGTGGATTTACCTGCACCCACCAGAGGGGAGTTAATCCTCACCATTCTGGAGTGAGGCCACTCTGCCTCACTACAATGGCCATTTAAAAAAGTAGATGATGTAAATTATTTGGTAATGGGGTTGCTGATGTTCTTCAGGTTTTTTATGTTTTTTTTTAATTTTTAATTTTTAAAAAAATTTTAAAAAGATTTTTAGTGCTTTTATGCCTTCATCTGTAGTTTAGCTATTATGCTCCTATAGGCGATTTGGATCAATTTATTCAGTGGTGGGCTGTTGGAAATCCAATTTGTACTGATTGGGATGGACAACTGGTTTTGAATTTGTCATTTATTTTCTTGTTTTTATAAGTTTCTGTACTGATTTTATTAAGTATTTTAAAAGTCAAAGTCTCTCTCTCTCTCTCTCTCTCTCTCTCTCTCAATAAATGAATAAAATAAAATAAATGGTAGGCAATATAAATCTTTAAGTAAGACTTCAGTACATGGAATGCTACTGTATTTCAGAACATTGCTGCCACCAAGTGGAATAGTTTCCTCTAACTCTTTACAGAATCTTAGAAAATCTTGTGCTTACCCTCCAACAGGCTGTGAGTCAGTGGGATGAGAGTTACACTTTGTTTTAATTATTCAAATAATACAACTGTACTTTAGAGTTTGGTGACTCTAGCCAAAGCTAGGACCATCGGGTAGTTAACACTTCACTTGTCAAAAAGTATTCAGTAAGTAATAGGCTGTGAAAGTGGATAGGAATGAAGTGTTTCCTTCATGCAGTAATGGACTGGGGCATAGCAAATACTGAGATTTATTAGCAATGGCATGTTTGTCTGAGAAAAAGAAAGAATTCATAGACTTTGAACTGAGAATCTTCGAAGATCTGAAATCTGAGTTAATACATATCTATGTCTAGACACCTCAGTTCCTGTTCATTTCCATTATTTCTCCCTGTGTCTTTAAGTCAAGGGTGACTTCTATTCCCTTTGTATTCCCTTCTAACTTCAGTAAAGGTACAGATGCTAAAAAACAGGAGGCTGCTATATAAGGTCAACTGCTGTTAAAACTTCATTGTAAAGATGTGGTTGTTAAATGAAGGTGTCTATTGATGGAAGCTGGCTTCTACAAAAAACTATACAATGTGAGCTTTTAGAGAAATGCATTTGTTTATCCCCGACAAGTGGATTTATTATCTGTTCGATCATGAATCTCGAGGGTTCCAGTGATACTACTGCAGTCTCATACAGTGTGTGCCACTGTGTCCCCACCAAGGTGATTCACAGACTTTTGGATCAAGGGAAGTATCATCAATGCCATCAATAGACTCTAGCTGACAGCACTGAAATTGAATTTCTATTTTCACACAACATGCTTTGGCTGGCTACTGGACAATAGTTTTTCTTACTCCAAGAACCTTTTGCAGCTAGACATGAATAATAATATATTTCCAAAACAGGAGCATCACTCAGTAGCAATTTTTGTAAAGCTTGTTTTGTCTTTATTTCAAAGATGAATGCACCTCTAATATAGCAGGTCATTCCTCACCCAGGTGTATTGGCTGGTTACCCTGAGCACTTCCTTAGCTGCCCTTTCTAAGGAGTCTTGGTTTCATAAGGCCACGAAATAATAATGAGGCTGAGCAATTCTGCATCCCCTGATGTTTCCTTATTTCATCCGCTTGACAAATACTAGTAACAATATGTACAACCTCATCTTGTTCAAATGCATTCTTGAGATGTATTTCTGAGCCTTAAAGGAGGGAGCACTAATGTTGTCAGGTTGAAGGCTGTCTTCACTGAAGGCTGGAATACAATGCGCTGGGCACTGGATTCCACAATAGCACGGAAAGAGGCTTGAATTTAATTTCCCCAGGTGACAGAATTGTAATGTGCAATGCCTGCGCCCAACATGTTTTGCCTTCAAAAGCCATTTCTCTTCTAATTTTTGTAAGTGAATTTTAGTGCTGGTGAAAGGCATTAGACAGATAACCCTTTGTGCAGCTCTGCAGTTAGACCTCCTTTAAAGCAGCTTCATGCGAACAGTGTGGCATAAAAAGGCCTTACTGAAAATGGGAACCTGTCCCATTGAGTCTCAGTGATAGAACTGGAAATAGAACATGAGCCTTCCTGGCCCCGATCTTAATTCAAGACCAGAGCAAATAAATGTCATGGCTACATGGCCACTGCAACCATCTCCAGCTGATTTTGTAAAATTGTAAAATAATTGGAAAAAGTGGCATAACTTTTTGAGATTTTTTTTGTAGTCATCTTAAAGCTTGCACTGAATTTAATTACATTATTCTGAAATAATGATAGGCAATTTTCACAAAGGTGCTCCAAATTTGTGGCCACTTCACAAAGTCAGAACAAACAAATGTTTTTAAGAAATTAAGCATGTTACTGTTAAAAAGTGCATGTGAATCCTATATTCATAATAACTCACCAAATGCTATTAATTTTGCAGATTGCCTTGATTTTAATTTGAGGGTCAGTCTTGTATCACTGGACTTGAATGTAATCTCCCAAAATCAGTTGAATGCTGCTCAGAATTGGAGAGAGAAGATCTGAACCAACAAAGAAAACCTCTTCTCATGCTCTTTGTTTCTCATCATAATGCCACGTTTTTTAATACCATGGGGCTTCTATAAAGCCAGGGAGCTGATAACAGGAAGGAGGCTGCAGGGAGGTATTTTACATTCCCTGGGAGAAGGGAGGTGTGTTTGTGGGCTAAAGAGACAAGTAGCCCATGATCGCTCCCTGGGAAGAGAGAGTAGAGAGGCTGGCAAACCCCAGAGATGGGAGAGTGCTGGGGTAGGAAGCAGCCTAGGCAGTAAGCAAGGTTGGGGACTGAACAGACTGCGGCAGCATATTGTAGCGTCCCTGGGCTGGAACCAGGAGTAGCGGATGGGCCAGGGTTCCCCTGCTGGCCATCATCTGTGAGGCAGTGAAATGCCCTGCCAGCAGGGGAAACAGCAATAGTGATCTGGCTGGAGGGTGAGTCATGAAGACGATGCTGTGGTTCCTGAAGCAAGAGAAGGGCTGCAGTGTAGAAATCGACGTGTAACCATTGGAAGGGGCATTGGCCTGACCAAACTAATCCCCAGAACCACTAGGAGACGGGCGACTAGAGCAACCCCGTCACAAGACGTCTATCGTATCCCTCCCCTCATCCCCGTTAGTCGTCTCTTTTCCAAGCTGAAAAGTCTTGGTCTTTTTTTCTCTCTCCTCATACGGAAGCTGTTCCATACCCTTAATAATTTTTGTTGCCCTTTTCTGTACCTTTTCCACTTCTAATATATCTTTTTTGAGATGGGTTGACTCAGAACTGCATTGCAATATTCAAGGTGTGTGTACCATGGATTTATATAGTGGCATTATGATATTTTCTGTCTTCTTATCTATCCCTTTCCTAATAGTTCCTAACGTTCTGGTATCTTCTTTGACTGCTGCTGCACATCAAGCAGATGTTTTCAGAGAACTATCTATAATTATTCCAAGATCTCTTTCTTGAGTGGTAACAGCTAAATTAAACCCCATCATTTTGTATGTAGAGTTGGGATTGTTTGCCAAAGTACATTACTTTTGCATTTATCAACACTGAATTTTATCTGCAATTTTGTTGTCCAGTCACCCAGTTTTGTGATATTCCTTTGTATCTCTTCGCAGCCTGCTATGGACTTAACTCTTGAGTAATTTTGTGTTGTCTGCAAATTTTGCCACTTCACTGTTGACCCCTTTTCCCAAATCATTTACATTAAATTTTAAACCTCCAAATATGTTTTAAAAGGAAAAACAAAAAGGTACGTTTACAAAAATAGTACCAAGTTTTGCTTGTATTTATCAAAACACTTTCTGATTAACAGAATTACTCAAGAATTTAGCACTTTGGAAAGAATCCACTCTTTATGAAAAGTATATTGACTTTTTTTTAGTTCGTTTACTTGTTTGGCTTCCCTTCAGAAAAAACTGTCCAATCAATGTGATTTCCTTTATTATCCAGCATTGATCATGATGCGCTCTTGAGCTACTCTGGTATTAATGTGTGTAATAAATAGACAATTGTTTTTCTGTATAATTGTGAGCACATTATCAAACTGGGAGAGAGCAAGCATTATAAACTGGTTTAAACATCTCATTGTTTAAGGGGCAGAGCTTCAGAGGCAGAAAGGGGATTTGGATGTGCAACTCCTACCTCCCCATTGTGCCTTTGAAACTCCTCTAATATTGTCTGAATTACCTTTCCTACTCTTCTCCACTTACTTGCATCACTGTAAAACCACAAGGTTTATTCCTGCACTTGTTATTCAAGGTAAACTCCCACTGAAATCAAATAAACAATTCTATAGATGAATTTTTGGACATTACCTGTCATGGGTTTGTAAGCGCTTGTCCACACTTGAAACGCAACAGTGACACAGCTGCAGCACTCCAGTTGCTCCTCTGTAGTGCTTCAGTATAGACATGACCTCTGCTGTTGGGAGTTCTCCTATTGCTGTAGTTAATCCACCTCCCCAAGAGCGGTAGCTAGATTGACAGAAGAATTCTTCCATCAATGTAGCACTGTCTACACCAGCCTTAGGTTGACTTTAACTGCTCTTTGTTTAAGGGTGTGGATTTTTCACACCTTTGAGCAACGTAGCTTGGTCAACTTTAACTTTTTAGGTGAGACTAGGCCTAAGTTTCTTGCAAAGACCACCTCCCAAAACTCCTGCTCTCTAGCTTAACTCATCCCAGATAAGTCATGTTTTAAAACCAGTATCAACTTTCCAATGATTATTATATAGGTGATTATTCTGATACTTTTTAGTTCCTTGAGTAGTGCAGGGTATCTATCATTCAGCTAGATTTTGGTTAATTGGGTTGGAACTCCCAATGATGCCATGGCTTGTAACCAGAAGGAATGTTTTTTCTGGGTCTCAGTTCTGAATCCTATCCATTTAAATGACTGGCCTCGTTAGGATCTTCCAATGCAAACACTGTGTTTGGGTTTCACTCAAGGTAGTAATGTCCTAATGTTAAATTTATTATATGACCAGCATTCTGTATGAAGTCAGCCCTAAGAATAAAAATATTTGTGCGTGGCAGGACAACCAAAGTTTGTTTGGATTACCTTGCCCTGTACCTTTAGCTCAGTCACCATCTATTTTACAGTTTTGCACCAGCATGCATTGTTTAATGAAATTGCATTGCCTTAATAAAATGAAAGACCATCTATTATTAATGAACAATTTACTAAACTATCTACCATAATGACAAGAAATTGTCCATGCATGTTTTTAATACTAATTGAGATATTTTGGATAGGTCCTATATTTTTACCTATTTAAGAAGAACATAGTTCCAGATAGTTTTTCTGTTAACTTCCAACTCCATTCATCTCTCAGTGAAAATCATAGAGTGGTCTGCATGTCAGGTTGTCTGGGGATTGTGTGTGTATGTCTTAATTACTGTTTCTCGCTTCCAAATGTTTTTTATGAGCATCAGTAATATTTGACTGCTGTGGAACTTTTGCATTCAGAAACTAGATACGCATCTTGATGGTTCTTATTTAGAGCTTCCCTTTGATGTTTCTAGTCATCTCTCTAAGCTGCAGAGATGCTTATTGTTGACATTTGCACAAATTATGTTGTACAATGCACTACTTGACTGTGATTTGATATCCATGTCTACACAAAATATATAAGGCGCTACTAGCAATGGTTACTTTTTGAGTGAGGTGTGTCAAGGCAAATCCTATATGGGATGGTCACTCTTAAGTATCCCTTATGTTCAAAATGACATGGTGTTTCATTCACTGATCAATGTCAGCTATAATAGCAACCTGTTAGGAGGACGGCTCTGATGCCGTAACAGTAGAGCTATCTGACCTTTGATCTCGTGATGAATTACCAGTCTGATGAGGGCCGTTAATCCACCAGTAGAGAGTACTTAGTAGTTTTTGATTAATTAAAATGATCCCCTTCTGGCTACTGATAAAGCTATGTTGTTGGTGTTTAGAATTACATATGCACTTCCCTACTTCTCCATGCCCTATAATTTTGTGGGGGTTTTTTGTTTTGTTTTTATATTACTGTCAGTACTATAACTTTGAGAAAAGTTGGATAGTATTGGAATATGATGATGAAATTGTTAAGACTGTGCTACTTTACTATCCACTACCATCCATACAGCTATAAACATATGCACACAATTGAATTATTTTTAGATAAATCAATTAACAAGTGAAATATATCAAAACAACCACAAGAAAATAATTTTGGAAAAAAGCCATTAGTGTCCGAAGTTATTTCTTAATAACCCTTGGAAACATTTTCTGGAAGATACACATTTTCAGAGGTTACAAATATAAACATTTGTGTCAAGCTGAGCAATCATTTACAGCTTTTTACAGCCTTGCAGCTCATCTTCTAACTGAACTCATAACTCTTGATCTTCAGAAACGGATATGAGTTTACTGTCAAAGTCAAATTACATTCATAACTTAATAGCATCATCACCAAAAGACCCTTTATTTAGAAGTAAATGAGGCTTTGTCCCAAGTTTCCTGGAAGAGGTTCTGTATGTGCGTTATAAATTGTGCTGTTCACGAAAATTATATCAGGATGATTCAGATATCACAAAAATATAAATGAAAAAAATCAGGTGTAGAAATATTGCTTTTTCCAGATTTATGTAGGAATATACAATTACTTGGCAGTAGAAAATATTTCCCTCCACACATTTTCATCTGCAAATTCACTGAAACCTCTTCTCTGCCAATTTGTGTCTCATCAACACATACCAAAAACACTTTGAGAGGTTAGCCTGTTTTTCGATCCGTTGGCAAGCAGGACACTTGCTGGTCAATGGCACATCTTAAAATGTAGTTGGATACAGGCCTTAATCCATTCCTCCTTACTGTCTGAGTGCCTTCCACACAGCAACCAAGAGAAGCCTTAAGTTTGTAACATGTTTTGCGATCTTTGGTTGAAATGTGCTATAGAATTACAGCTGAGGACTTCCTTGGTGGTGCAATGTCTGCTGCATCCTCACAGCTCCCGATGGTTGGGTGAAAGGGGATGTTGCCAGAGCAAAAGTAAAACTCTGGCCATTCTAGGTGCCAGAGATGGCCAATTTGGGTAGTTTGCAGCCGGGCACAAATGAGAGATTCCATGAGGATTCTCTAAATTGTGCCAGGAGCCAAAAGATAACACAAAGTCAACTTTGGCTTCCTCCCTTTTCCTGCCTTCTGAGCCAGGCAGAGCTTGGTCAGACCCTAAGAGTCATGCTTTGTTTGGACCTGAGAACCTAAGGGTATATCTATACTGACGGCGGCAAAGTCGTCACCGTCAGATAGATCTTTCTGGATCGATTGAGCAGTCAGTGTAGACCTGCTCAATCGATCAGGAAGTCGACCCTGGTAATCCACCCCTTCAAGTGGCGTAGCGCTGCATCAACGGGAACATGGTTCCCGTCGGTGCGGTGCAGTGCAGTGAAGATGACGCGCAGAAGGGAAGCAGTCGATGTATATCCAGAGTAACTCTGAAGCCACTGGATTTACACCCATATAACTGAGATCAGTTCTTTCCATTATCCAACTCTTACATTGCATTTTCTTATTGTCATGAAAATTTTAAAGAATCCAATTGTTTTTCTAAATCCATTAATCTCTTCTCCTGTCCCACTTCAAAGATTTGTATTAATGTGTATTATTTTGAGCTGGATGGTCTTAATTTGTAGCTTAAAGTTGCCTATTAGGTTTAATTTTTTCGTTGGATCTTTTTACAAAGCAGAGACCATTCTTTTTTAACTTTACTTACTGTCGTATCTATATTCTCTACACTCCTTAACACCAAATTGTGTATTATACTCCCATTAATTACATCATTTATATGCAATAAAACTCCCCCTCCCAAAAAAGGTTTGAACATGTCCTGCTCGTTGACCTTCCTAGGACCTCATTTTTCGCCCTTCAGTCACATGTATTTTTCTCACGTGTAGTTTTTTTTTTAACCAGCTCTCTAAATGTTCCCCATGAGCTACCTTGGATCTTTTACTTCATTGTTTAGATAAGAGTCCATCATGTGGAACTTAATCTGAGGATTTCTGGGTATCCAAATAAATTGTCATATTTAGTACCATTATTGGCCCTATCTGTAATCCATAAGAAAAGATATTCAGGAGAGTTTAGTGGACTGAAATTTAGTTTGCAAAGTTCATGATGGTTATCTCTATAAAAACTGTAATGATTCCACTATTTCTCAAGTTAAAACATGTGAAGCTGATTTATCTTTAACTGCTTAGGTCAGTTGTCTTCCTCATACTGCTTTTGTTTCCTTAGAGGGAGTAGAAAGCATGGATAATGAGGTAAATGAAAAACGATGAGCTACTAATTGTTGGGGTCATAGTCACATACCTCTGTAAGGTTCAGAGCAATTGATAGGAATGGAAATGGAGGAAATTAAACCATTAATTCCCAGGCCTTTGAGCTTTTTATAACAACATTCCAGCATCTTTTCGGAGTTTTCCATTTTGTAGTAGACGGCCAATATTTTGAGCCAGATCCTCAGCTGATGTAAATTGGAGTAGTTCTATTGACTTCCATGGAGCTATGTTGATTTACACCAGCTGAGGTTCAACTTCTTACTCAGATGCTTTGAGTCTGCCTCCAGTACCTTGAATACAGGCATATAATTGGTAAGGGTAAGGGCCTGATCCCACAGGATGCTGAATGTCCTCCTCTCTCTTTAGCTTGATTGAAAGTTGAGCCTGCTCATCAGTTCCTAGGAGGCTTCCATCATCTTTGAAGATCAGGCCCTATCGCAGGACAAAGTCAGTGTGAAAGGAAATCGTATGCTTTGATAAACAAGACTAGTTTTTTCATTTGGCTTTATTAATGTAGGAAAGCTAATCCAGTGCAGTATCTAAAATTCAGTGGCATTTTTACTTTCCACCCAATGCTTTGTTGGAGAAACAAGAAGACCAAGTGACTTCCCCAAGGTCACACAGTAAGGATCTATTGAGATTAGAATTTGTGATCTTGTTAATTAATCTGAGTTCACTAATACGATTATAAATACTGCTCTAGGTACTAGCATTCCACAAGCGTTTGTTCCTGACTCAGCCCTAGGGTAAGCCATAAATGTTTGTGTGATGGAACAAATATTTGTGGAGTGCCTAAATTACCATTTATGTCCATGTTGGTTAACTCCAATTGCTGAAACAGAGCCATAACTTCTATCGTAGACACACCGTATATGAGTGTGGCTTAGGATCTCAGAACAATCTTGCTCTAAACCCTGTAGTCTTGTCTCAGGCTTCCACATGAACATTGCCTTAATGAGGATGGAGTAGTCTAACCACTACCTTAAAGAAACACCAAGAACAAATCTACACGGACCACCCACTGAACCCCGACCAGAGTTATTTTATCTGCCACCCAAGATCCACAAACCCAGGAATCCTGGACGCCCCATCATCTCAGGCATTGGTACTCTCACAGCAGGATTGTCAGGCTATGTGGACTCTCTCCTCAGGCCCTATGCCACCAGCACTCCTAGCTATCTTTGTGATACTACTGACTTCCTGAGAAAACTACAAATCATCGGTGATCTCCCAGAAAACACCATCCTAGCCGCTATAGATGTAGAAGCTCTCTACACAAACATTCCACACACAGGTGGACTACAAGCCATCAGGAACATTCTCCCTGATGATGATATGGCACACCTGGTAGCTGAACTTTGTGACTTTGTCCTGACCCACAACTACTTCAGATTTGGAGACAATCTATACCTTCAAGTCAGTGGCACTGCTATGGGCACCCGCATGGCCCCACAGTATGCCAACATTTTTATGGCTAGCTTAGAACATCGCTTCCTCGAAACTCGTCCCCAAGCACCTCTTTTTTACGTACGCTACATTGATGACATTTTCATCATCTGGACCCACGGGAAAGAGTCCCTCGAAGAATTCCACCGGGATTTCAATAATTTTCACCCCACTATCAACCTCAGCCTGGACCAGTCCACACAAGAAATCCACTTCCTGGACACTACAATACAAATAAATGATGGTCACATTAATACCACCCTATACTGAAAACCAATTGACCGCAATACGTATCTTCATGCCTCCAGCTTCCACCCTGGACAATCCATTGTCTACAGCTAAGCCTTAAGACACAACAGGATTTGCTCTGATCTCTCAGACAGAGACAAACACCTACAGCATCTCCATAAAACATTCTTAAAACTACAATACCCACCTGGAGAGGTGAAGAAACAAAATGACAGAGCCAGACGGGTACCCAGAAGTCACCCACTACAGGACAGACCCAATAAAGAAAACAACAGAACATCACTGGGTATCACTTACAGTCCCCAGTTAAAATCTCTCCAACACATCATTAAGGATCTACAACCTATCCTAGCAGATGATCCCTCACTCACTCAAGCTGTGGGAGGCAGACCTATCCTTGCTTACAGACAGCCCCCCAACCTGAAGCAAATACTTACCAGCAACCGTACACCATACAAGAAGACCAATCCAGGAACCTACCCCTGCAACAAAACCCGTTGCTAGCTCTGCCCCCACATCGACTCTAGTGACACCATCACTGGTCCTAACCACATCAGCCACACCATAAGGGGCTCATTCACCTGCACATCTACTAATGTAATATATACCATCATGTGCCAGCAATGCCCCTCTGCCATGTACATTGGCCAAACCGGACTGTCACTATGCAAAAGAATAAATGGACACAAATCAAACATAAAAAATAACAACATCCATAAACCAGCCGGAGAAAACTTCAACCTCCGAGAACACTCTGTAGCTGACTTGAAAGTTGCCATACTTCTACAAAAAACTTCAAAAACAGACTTCAAAGAGAAACTGCTGAGCTAGAAATCATCTGCAAACTTGACACAATCAAACTGGGTCTGAATGGGGACTTGGAATGGTTATCTCATTACAAGAAATAATTGTCACTGTTCACACATTCTCATCTTCTAATCAATGGCTGTGAATAGGCCTCATCTACCCTAACTGAATTGACTTTAGCACTTGCCCTCCCCATTGTTATGTTTCTCACCCTTGGATGTATATATATACCTCCCTATCTGTGATTTCCATTTCATGCATCTGACAAAGTGGGTTGCAGCTTATGCCCGCAGAAATTTGTTAGTCTTTAAGGTGCTACAGGACACTCATTGTTTTAGTCTAACCACTGGAAATCTTGGCTCATACAGATAGTAAAGAGGTAAGTAAAACTAGTTTTCTGATGTAAAGATTTTGTCTTTAGTGGCTTAATGGAGATATACCAATTTTAACCTATTTCTGAAAAATAATATTTGGGGAAGGCAATTTCAGATTAAATTCTATGAGATATCTCCTTCAGAGGTGGCATGTTCACAGCATCATTGATACATTTTTGTATTGTACAGAAGTGCTCAGTCACTAGGGCTGACTGATCCATGCATCCATTTGTTTGTGAATCATACACCTCCCATGTGCAAAGCATGGGGACAGAGCTACCTGTCTCCATGACGTCTTTTGACCCTTGTTCTCTTGGAGTCTATGGAGAGAGGGGTTGGGAAATAGGTAGTCTGGGGAAGGAGTGGATAGGTCAGAGAGATGCGCATTGTTCACAGCTGATCCTGAGGAAATTGGAGAAGGAAGTTAGGACAGTTTGGGATTAAGTTAACTTTCTGTGGCACAGAGGGAATCCCTCCTTAACGGGGAGGAGTGGGTCCTTGGAGCAGCATGGGACCACATTGCTGGCATGGGCCAACTGGAATAACTGCCAGCATGGACAGTCTCTTTATGGATAGCTCTGGCTTCTCATACTAATCCCTGGTGATCTGTGGGATTTGCGAATTGGATCCTTCTGTTTCTTCCAAGATGAAGTGACAAAGACCTGATAGAAAAATGGAGCAGACACACTGCAAGGGAACCTCATGGAGTTTCCTGTCCCATATCGAGATATTTTTGTGTAAGGGATCCATTTGGACCTTTCTTCACATTGCATCCTTTTCTATCCCCTTATTTGTCTTTTTATCTCTTTATCTGGAAGATTGTCCAAACAAAGCATGATTCTCAGGCCTGATCAAACTCTGAAAGGAGGAGGGCAGGAGCCTTGGTTTTTTTTTTTTTTTTTTGCATGTCTGCAATGTGTCTTGTGCATTTATGGTGGTAGATATATTGATAGCTGGTTATCTTCCCACTTTATTTCTGATGCTATCCTGGAAGGGGTAACTGGAAGAATGTTACAGTTTAAACCCTGTTAAGAATGAACTAACCTACACGAGATTCTTGACTAAACTAGGAAAATGGAATGCACCCACTCAACTTCCTTATCTGTCCCTCGCATAGGAATTCTGGGTAATTGTTGTCATCATTATATTTGTATATGTTTAATTAATTGCTTAGGTGCTAGAATTGTGTGTGTTTTTTATTGTTTGCCTTTAATAAATCAAATTATATAAATTATTATTATTAAATGGTTATACTACAGTAGTAGCTAGAGTCTGTATTCTGGGTAAGGGAACCATTGTGTCACAGGCTGTTCAAACACAGAAGTAGACAAAGTCTTTGTCTTGAAGTGGAGCTGATTGATAAATGGGTCAAAAAATGTCCCAAGTTTTCATTGTGATTTTTTTTAAATTGAAATTTGCAAGTTTGATTTTTTTTTTTGTTAAAATTTTTAAATTTCTCACCCAGCTCTAATTGTCTCTGCCATTTCATCTAATTTTTAATACAATTATTTTATTCAATAATAACTCAGACAACTCTTAAAGGAGTGATCCAAACTTTTCAAAGTCAATGGAAGCCTTTCTGTTGACTGGTGGATTTTGGATTAGACTCTCCTTGAACTACTTGAAAGGCCAGTGATGGGACACTAGATGGGGAGGGTTCTGAGTTACTGAAGATAATTCTTTCTGTGGTGTCTGGCTTTTGCGTCTTGCCGAAATGCTCAGGGTCCAACTGATCGCCATATTTGGGGCCTAGAAGGATTGGTAAAGACCCTGGGATTTTTTTTGCCTTCCTCTGCACCATGGGTCATGGGTCACTTGTAGGTTTAAGCTAGAGTAAATGGTGGATTCTCTTTAATTTGAAGTCTTTAAATCATGATTTGAGGACTTCAATAACTCAGCCATAAGTTATGGGTCTATAACAGGAGTCGGTGGGTGAGGTTCTGTGGCCTGTGATGTGCAGGAGGTCAGACTAGAAGATCATGATGGTCCTTTCTTGCCTTAAAATCTGTGAGTCCATGAACTTTGAACAAGTGGTTGGTTGCTGTTAGTGGCACTTCCCCCCTGCCACCTGCACACACAGCTTTATAGTATATTGATGTCAATATATGGTCTAGTTACCATGGTAATGGTTGAACACTAAGACCAAGATTTTCCAAAGTGGCTAGTGACTTTAGGTGCATCAAATTTTGGGTGCCCCACTCATGGCAGCTCAAAGGGGTCTGATTTTCTGAATGTGCTGATTATCCACTCTCTTCAAAGTTAGACCCTCTTAAGGTGTTCCATTCTGGACATCCAAAATCACTAATTACCTTTGAGAATCCTGTCCTGAATGGCTAGATAGGTTCCTGATTGCAACCAAATGCTAACTATGGGGGTATATTTATTTGTAAAAAGATGAGTGGTTTATATTTTCATTCCTTTGCATATCAGAAGGATGGTATATACACATAATTATGCCACACTATATATTCTTTACAGCTGTTCACTATAATTTTCCTAGGATTGATTAGTCTCTCAACTGATTAGCTACTTTATACCCTTCATATCAGCTGTTGTAAATTCAGGAAGAAGCCATATTTCAATTAAACCAAAAGAGATTGTTTCATACAGAGATTTACTCATCCACAATATGTTAGAAAGTTTTTGAGTCTGTACTTTTAAACGTTCTTTCTCTCACTCACATATATGCATATTCTACATTTTATATATATTATATAGTTTTATTGTGTAATTCTATAGTCACTGGATTTAAAAAAATGAAGATATTTTATAAGAGACTTAGTTTAAACTATTCACCTTCTCATCAAGCTGATCTGCTTAAAGGGTCACTTTCATGTACACTTTCTATTTTACAATTTTTGTCTTTCACCATCCGTTATTTCTAACACAGTCACTTAGTTTGAAGATGATCTTTCTTTCCCCGTTGATTTTTATTTCTTTCCTATCAGGTTGATTTAATTTTTTTTAATACCAACCAAAGTGGTTCCTCTGTATGTTTTTTCTTTCTTTATTTAACTTAACTTCTCGCTTATCAAATGCATCATTGAAGAATGACGTGTGTATAGTTACGGGAATGGGATCTAACAGTTGACTTGAGTTCCCTTTGCTTGATAACTAAGGTCAGCCAAAAACTTGATCAGCCAAAAAGATCTTACATTGTCGCTGTGTCATAGGGCTCCACATGAAGTATTGGGGCCTTGACACAGAGACGATGGCAGGTCCAAATTATAACTATTGAGAAATAAGACAACTTGGTGTCTGAAGGATCAATTCTTGCTAATGCTACAGATTTGGACAGTTCCTGAAATCATTCTGCTCGAGAACTTTGGGAGTTTAGTGTAAAAAAAAAAAAAAATGGACATCCCTCAACCTGCAGTAACTATAAACAGAACACAGTAGGCTTCAGAAAGTAGTCTGCTATACACGTCTCTAATCACAGAGTCATCTCTTCTTGGATTCCATATCAAACATGCTGTGAGGCTTGTCACAGAGGATTAGGAAAAAGACCTTCCAAGAGAGATTACATGCATTCTTGAGCCAGAGTTCAGTAGAGTTAATTGCAGAAGGGGAAAAAGAATGAGGGCAAAGACTGTATTAGCCATCTAATTTGGTAGAAAACTGTTGTATCTAATCATGATTATTACAATCATTATAATTTTGACAAATCTCTAGCAAAAGCAGAGTATTTATCATAGAATCACATAAATTAGGGAAGGGAAGGACCTCTGAGGTCATCTAATCTATCCCCCCAAGCCAATATCTTACAGTTCATTTTCTAGTGCCTGTCCAATCTAGTTTTAAATGTCCAAAGTAATGGGAGCTCCCTCTCCACTGGATGGTATCAAGTAACAAATATGGGAGTGGTTGTGCAAGTGAGATGCTGAAATGATAGTATATGAGTGGCTATGCCTAGGCCTGTGTTAAGCTCCTGAGCATCTCCAGCGTGGACTAGTTGTTTCCAAAAGGCCTGAACAAATATTGTCTGAGCAAAGTGTTTTGTGTAACAAACAAAAGCATGGAGCCTACTCTTCAACCAGTGTCACTCCTGAGAGCAACACTAAATATTACGTCCACCGAAACCTCCCATGGGAGGCCATTGCACAGTCTATTAGTTCTCACTCTCAGGAAGCTTTTTCCTGATAACCATCTTAAATTTTCTCTCTTAATTTCATCTCATTACTCCTAGTTATACTCACTTTTACTGAGCTAAATAATTCTTCTCCCTCCTTAGTGTTTACACCAGCCATATATTTATAGACTGTTATCATGTGCCTCACTTAATCTTCAGTTAGCCAAGCTATTTATATTTGCCTCTCTTAATCTTTCCGCATAAATCAGTCCCCTTAATCATTTTTTTAACTTGTATCTGAACTCCCTCCAATTTCTCAATATCATCCAGTTAATGAGATGCTTGGAAGTAAACAGTGTTGCAGGTGAGGCGCAGTTACAGCAGAGACATACAAAGATGAACTATTATCTCCTTGCTCTGTGACGTAAATGTTGATGTGCGAATGGTGACCACTGTCCAAAAGGATTAATGGAAGAAGTGGCAAGCAGCTTTCAACGAATAATTTGTTCTATGAACTTCTGTTCTGCATAGATTTTTATACTACATTCATCGTTGTCATATCTGAGTGCCTTCCAGTTGTGCATAAACAACATGACTAAACATCTGTCTCTCAGCACCCCCCCATTACTGCTCACAGAGTATGACAAATATGTTGTATCTTCCCTGAATGTATTTATTATTCAAATTTGACTAATATTATTATTTTGCTCCGTGGATTGATTGCAAATATTCAAAATTTCAAGTTGTATGGTTTAGATGTGATTGTTCCATTAAGTCACATGGATACCTGACTAGATGAGCATGAAGGGACTTCCCTTGTTGTGGTCATTGTCATCAAGGCAAATCCCAAAGGGATGTAGCCTCCTTGCAAATAGCGTGCCACCCGGATCGATCTCTAGCTAGGTCCTTAAGATGGTCTGGCCTGATGTCCATCATTGGCGATCTTATCATGCCACAAAGCTTTTGGCAACCACGTGTTGTAGCAATGCCACTATGTGGACGGGACTTCATTGTGAATATTTGCAAGTGCAAATTATTCATAAATGCTTATGAATACTAATAGAGCTCTTTCTGTAAAAAATGGTCCATACAACTTTGAGATTCAATTTCTGTGACCATTTCTGCCAGTAAAACCCAAGTGCAACGAACAAACATGAGAGGAGTAGGAACATGACTGAAGTTGCCCATAAAAGTGTGAACAAATAATCTCATGATTTGCATGGTTCTAGGCCTATAGAGGGATTTGGAGGAGGAGGAGGAGAGAAGACTGATGGACAAGAGGGAACCTGTTGCAGCCTGCATGGTGGAGGGAACGAAGCCAAGAATGGGAGAAAGAGAAGCAGAGAGATGGAGAGGATTGGGAAGAGCATAAGGAGGAAATGAGAGCAGGTAGGGTCTGTAAGGTGCAGATGAGAAGGTTGAATTTGATCTAGTAAGAGTATTATTGCTTTATTTCAGTAATCCCGGTTTACCCATTTTTTTCAAGTACTAACTAAGATTCTAAACAAGACAGGACTCGACAATGATCCCTGTCAATCTAGCATTTGGGAATGAGCCCATCTTTAGTTAATTTATTAACATTTGTAAAATGCTTTCAGGTCTTTGGGTGGAAGGTGCTATGAAGCCATCTTCAGTGGGAAACATCTCTTCTGTTTGAAGTTATTCTAATGATCTGTTTATGACTTCTGTATAAAACTATTATGTCTTTGAAAGCTTGCTCAGTGGTTGTCATTATGTCTTTATTCACTAGTCTCTGATGTGTGAGACCTTTAATAGACTTCAGGCTAACTCCTTATATGTTGTGTTTAACTTAACTCTATTAGTCTGAGAGCGTCATAAAAAAAAATCAAAACATTAAAGGCACACAGCCCACATCATTATAAGCTTCTTCCTGTTTTATCTAGAGACATATGGCCCTCATCCCTATAGTATCTCAGTACATCACAATCATTAATGGATTCTTATTCTTATAATACCCCTCCTGAGGGAGGGGAAATTCTATCCCCGTTTTACAGATGGGAGAAAACCTAGATCAGAGGCTTGAGTCTTGGGCTAAACCTAAGGCACATCATATAACTAAAACTAAGGCACAGGTACCCAAAGCCATGCAGGAAGTCTGTGGCAGAGCTGGGTATTCAGTCCAGTTCTCTTCAAATCTGGTGCAATTCCTTATACCACAGAGCAGTGTTTAAGGCTCACCAACCTGAAAGTAGAGAAACACTGCCCTACATGATGCTTCCTCCCCTTTTGTGTCTCCCTCATTTTTAAATTGTTGTCATGCATTTGAAAAGGCTGCATCACAAATATTGTGGCTGGAGGGCTGAGAATTAGGGTCCCCCTTCCTGAATCTATCTGTTGAAATCAATGGGATTTCATGTCATGAACGTCCATGGTGCAGGATCAAGCCACAGGCGCACAAATACACTGTTTTGCTGATCAGGGGTGTGCCAGTCCAATTATCTCACTTCCCTGATTGCCTGATGAAACCAATCCAAACCAAAATAAAGAGGTAAAAAGACACATGAAGGAGTTTTTGTCAGCCGTATCATAAACACTGACTAATGCAGCATGCAAGGGTTTGAGTAGCTTCTATGTGTAATATTTAATTTATGCCAGTGATATCACCCAATCCATACTCTCCTTCTGGTGCTCCCAGCAAAACCACAAGAAGACCTATTCAGAAGGAGATTAGGACCTGGAGCTTTCACTCTGTACATGACGTTATCACGTCTTTGCAGACTGGGAATACTTTACCTCTGGCAGTTCTGCGCTTACATCACTTTGCATTCAGGAGATTGGTGTGATTCTCTGGCCGGCTTTTCGCACTGAGCTTAATAAGAGGTGGGGGAGGAAAATGGCAGTGAATGAGATTGGGAATCTAGAATCTCCAGCAGCCTAGATTCTCTGAAGAGTAGCTGCAAGCCACAGAAAAGAGCAATAGTAGTTGCATTGGTTTCCAGTCCTTTACTAAACCTTGAGTCTCTTCAGTAGCATGATCCAAGTGTAAATTTTGAAAGAATAATGCATTCCTACCATCTCATCTCTCTAAATGCCAGGAGCAAGGCAGAGTCTGCCCTGCACTTGATTTTGGCTTTATCTTTCTATGCCATCTGTTATTATGGTGTATTGTTGAAAGGTCAGTCTTGTTATTGCACATGTGAGAAAATAACAGATAGGGCATACTGGGCCGATACAGGATGCCAAAATATATGATGCATTTTAAATTAATTTTTAATAGAACAAAGCTAATGAGGCTACCAGATTTGAGTGAACCATTAAAACAACACCTAATGACTGCATAGCTGGGGATTATTGGCTTCTCATAGTCATTCAGTGGCTCCCAAAGACTTTGGGGTTGGAGTGCGCCCGCATCCCCTCCAGTTGGCTCTGTACGTACCCCTCCATGTTCTTACCTTTCTGCGGTTGCTGCATCTCACCCGGTCTTTGTCCCTCCATTCTCTCTCTCTGCTGACTACTTGTCACTTTGGGCCAGGATTTTCAAAAGTGACTAGTTATTTTGAGTGCCCTACTTTCTGGGTGCCCACTTAGAACTTCAAGGTGACCTGACTTTCAGAGTGTGGGTGGTCAGCACTTTCTGAAACTCAGAACCTCTAAGATGTCTCAAGGTGGACACCCCAGGATCACTTAGGAAAAGAATTTTGTTTTGTGTGCTTTTTGTGTGGTTTTTACCTTCCAGTTTTAGTGTTTTAATTCTCATTGTTTTTTTCTCCTCTCAGGTTTTTTCCCCCTTTCTGCTTCTTTCTCCCCATCCCCGTCTCTCTTGCTGCCCAATTCTTAACCTCACTTTCCCTCCCACTTGTTCCTTCTCTGCCACGGATCTACCCTCTGTTCTTTTGTCTGGTTTTCTCTCCTTCCATATACAGTCATTTTCCTTTTCTGTTTGTTCCTATTCAAAGGATTATGTGCATGTATGTACATGATCTAGTGTGCAGTTGGGAATGTAGGTGGATGTGTAATAGGCACTCCTATTGCTGTAGAAGTGAATGTTCCATAGGAGGAGTAACTAGTCAGGTTCATGTGTGCAGGGCAGGGTGCTTTGGAGAGCCACGTTATGCATCTAGGCTATGAAATGCAATTTTCAGATATCACCACATGCTGGGAAGGCTGAGGTCGGGTTTGGTCATAGTACATTTGACTCAGGATTTAAGGTGTTGGCTCGGTCTAGCTGAGAATGCTAGAGAAGGATCTGTTGCTACCTTTTTGTGTTCCTGTAGGGAAACAGGTTCACCAGTCAGGCAGCTCTTTAAGAGAAGCCAAGCAGATGGCTTAAAAAGAGCCATTCTCTTTACCCCCTCCCTGCTTCAGCACTCGGGAATGATTCTGCAGGGGGGGCTGCTACTCCGCTTCTTTATTCTCCTGATGACGACATCTGCTGTTCCAACCACTTTTCCTCCTTATCCCATAGTAGTCAGGCAGTGATGGAGCAAGAGAAAGAGCAGAGATTCCCCCGGGCTCAGTCTTGCCCCTGCTGAAGTTGGTAGGAATGTTGACCATTGACTTCACTGAATCCAGAATCAGGCCTATATTTGTTTTCACACCATTTGATTTGTTCAGTATTTGTACTGCTGTAGCACCTAGGAGCCCCAGTCAAGGATGATGGCCCCATTGTGTTGGGTGCTGTACTAACATGGATTGTTGCAGGCTGGGTGGCACTGGCAGTTACGTGCAGCAGAAACTGCTGTGCCCTCAAAGGGGAGGTCTCATGGCCCCTGGACTAGGAGCCATTATAATGATATACTTGCCTGTCATTATTCTTCCTGCAAACCCAAAAATCCCTCTAGCTGCAGCACGTGTAATGTCTGTGTTTCATTGGCTTAGAATAAAAGAAAATTACAGAAGAAGAGAGTGGTCTTGTGGCTACAGAGTAGGGTTGAGGAGAGCCAGTCACTGACTTCTTGCATGACCCTTGGAAAGTCACTTAAGGCCAGACTTTTAAAGGTTTTTAGGTGCCTAATTCCCTTTAAAACTCTGGCCCTTCATCTCACTGTGCTTTGGCTCCCCATCTGTAAAACAGAGGACGGTTTCCTCCTACCCTGTTTCTGATTGTCAATTCAGATAGTCTCTGTCCTGACAAGCTTACAATCTCTTACTAGAGTACTGAGGGCCAATCATGGCTGGGGCCTCTAATTGCCTGCACAATGCAAATAATAATAATAACTATCATACGCAGGGAGATGTTTGTGAACATACGTTATTTTACAGGCTACCCATAACTCAATATGTACTTAGATTGATTTAGATGTTCTTATAATACAAATACCTGTGTGAACAGAAGGCACATCATCCGATTATTAGAAATATAGATGGGTTTGTGATGATTGGGAGAATTGGATGGTGAATTGCGAGCCAGGTGTGAAGGTAGCGGATCTCATGAGATGTCTAGATAGCCAGTAAAAGCTGCTCCACACTTCTTTGCCAAGAGCTGAATCTATACTAGACTTCTGTCTTAAAATTTCCCACTGGTGCAACGCCACCCGCAGCAGTGATGGTGGGCGTTCTAGCGTGGTAACTGCCATCTCATCTAACCTTGCTCTGTGCAGAGCTGGGTGGCACAGCAGTTGAAAGACCAGTGGTCTATGTATACTACTGCCTCAGCGTCACTAGCACCAATGGAGTTGGACTGGTGGTAGCAGTGGTTGGAAATTTTCAGAATGCTTCTAGTGTGGACAAAGGCATAAGTGTGTCAACTAGAGCTGGGCAAATAATGCAAAAACTGTTCCTCAAATATTCATTTCCATTTTAAAACCAATTCACTTCTCGTGTGTTCAGGCCCATTCTGTGTTAATTTTTCTCAAAATTTTTAGAGGGTTGACTTTACTGCAAGAAATTGTCACAGAAACAATACATTTTAAGTCAATATAGAGATATATTTGCAGAGAGTGATTATCAGAAAACATGAATGTCTGCTGCTCACACTTTGATTTGGTTTATAAAGGTGTTATAAAAGGATGGTGTTACAAAGGACGAACAGTGACATTGCTCATCGGGTAGATCTGGGGGAAAATCCTGGCCTCATTGAAGACAATGGGAGTTTCACCTATGACTTCAAAGAGGCCAAGTTTTCATCCTTCCTCTGTATGTCAGTGATTTTGCCTCCAGTGAGGCTAAGAAGAGCATATGATCAGCTAACAGCATAATGCAGAACTGTGCTGGCATAGTGGTCTAAAAAATGGAGTGAGAGATAGGACAGGATGAATAGAAACAGCATGAGGTGTTTTCCCACTCCTCCTTACCTAGAATATGCCCCCTAAATGTAGCTGCTTGTTTCTGTTCCTACACACCTGGTTCCCTAAAGTATAAGGGCTCTCTCTCTCTCGGTCTCTCGCAAACATAGCATTTATCCACTGAAGGATCCATGAGAAAGACATGTCCATGCCCATTTATCCTGCCTTCCATGCAATGAATGCATAAATGATATTACTCTAAATGCTGGCACTGAAAAAACATGATAAAGTGTTTCTCAAGTGAGTGCACTGGAATTAAATTGAAAATCTGTAAACTAAAAATTAAATAAACCAAAGGTGTTAAATCTTTATTCAAAACTGGACAAAGCCGTTTTAGGCTCATTTGGTGAATCTGTGGTGTTTTAAATATGCCCATATAGGATTGAAACTCAAAGGAAACAAAATCCTCAACACCCAGAACAGACAGGATGAAAAAGCTGGCAGTGCCTTTACACTGAGAGCTCCTAGAGCATCCCTCAGCTACACAAAACGCACAAATATTACATCCCAGTGAAATGTGGGGCCCTGTGTGAAGGTTTCGGAGCACTGGGTTTTTGTGATATTAATGATATTTGCCAGAATGTAAAATGCAGAGGATGGGTCTAAGAATCTTGATGGAAAACATTAAAGGTTACCTGCAAAGAAAAATATGAGGGGTTTGTGTCAAGGTGCCTCTCTATTTCTCCTCTCTGATGCGTAAAAAAAGCTTGAAAGACTATTTGAATAAAATAAATAAAAGGGTGAAGGTAGAGCAACAGGGGAAAACAAAATTGGACATTCTGCTTGTTTAGAGGTGGGGTTATATAAATGTTCAGGCCTTGTCTACCCTCGCCACACTCTATGGACACTGGAGAACTAGTGAAATTATAACCCCACAAAATTCAGAGACTTGAAGGTGAGCACCTTAGAGGAAAATGGGGTTTTAGTCTGTTTAAAAATAGTCATGCCTGACCAACCTGATTGCCTTCTGTGATGAGATGACTGGCTCTGTGGATGTGGGGAAAGCAGTGGATGTGTGATCTACCTTGACTTTAGCAAAGCTTTTGATATGGTCTCCCACAGTATTCTTATCAGCAAGTTAAAAAAGTATGGGTTGGATGAATGGACTATAAGATGGATAGAAAGCTGGCTAGATGATCGAGCTCTATGGTTAGTGATCAATGGCTCGATGTCTAGTTGGCAGCTGGTAACAAGTGGAGTGCCACAGGGGTCAGTGCTGGTGGTCAGTTTTGTTCAATATCTTCATTAATGATCTGGTTCCGGAGGATGGGGTGAATTGCACCCTCAGCAAGTTTGCAGATGTCACTAAGGTGGGAAGAGTGGTAGATTACCCTGGAGGGTAAGGTTAGGACACAGTGTGACCTAGACAAATTGGAGGACTAGGCCAAAAGAAATCTGATGAGGTTCAACAAGGACAAGTGCAGAGTCCTCCACTTAGGACGGAAGAATCCCAGGCAGTGCTACAGAGTGGGGACTGACGAGCTAATCAGCAGTTCAGCAGAAAAGGACCTGGGGGTTACAGTGGATAAGAAGCTGGATATGAGTCAGCAGTGTGCCCTGATTGCCAAGAAGGCTAACAGCATATTGGGCTGCATTAGTGGTAGCATTGCCAGCAGATCGAGGGAAGGGAGTCTTCCCCTCTATTCAGCACTGGTGAGGCCACATCTGGAGTATTGTGTCCAGTTTTGGGCCCCCCATTACAAAAAGAATGTGGACAAATTGGAGAGTCCAGCGGAGGGCAACAAAATGATTAGGGGACTGGAGCAAATGACTTATGAGAAGATGCTGAGGGAACTAGGCTTGTTCAGTCTGCAGAAAAGAAGAATGAGGGGGGATTTGATAGCAGCCTTTAACTACCTGAAAGGGGGTTCCAGGGAGGCTGGAGCTAGGCTGTTCTCAGTGGTGGCAGATGACAGAACTAGGAACAATGATCTCAAGTTGCAGGGGGGGAGGTTTAGGATGGATATTAGGAAAAACATTTTCACTAGGAGGGTGGTGAAAGACTGGAATGGGTAACCTAGGGAGGTGGTAGAATCTCCATCCTTGGAGGTTTTTAAGGTGCGGCTTGGAGGTTTTTAAGGTGCGTCCTAAAGCCTTGGTTGGGATGATTTAGTTGGGGTTGGTCCTGCTTTGAGCAGGGGGTTGGACTAGATGACCTTCTGAGGTCCCTTCCAACCCTAATATTCTATGTAAATAGTTTTTGTTAACACCATATAAAGCCAATGACCAATGAACATTTCAGAGAAGTGAGGTCTTGTTTAAATATTCAGGCCTCTCCTGTTTCTTCTGTGAGCATGTGAGTGCTCATGGTACACATTTGAACCTTTAAGAAGGATGCAGCAGAACCGGGGAAGATCAGACTTGATACTAGCAATATTTGTCTTAATCCCAGCATTTTAATTCTTTTTCATAAGCAGTATCTGGGATATGAACTTTGAACATGTTTAGCCTGATTGCTGTAGGACAGGTGTACAGATAGGGTTGAATAATTGCAGTGAAAATGTTGTAGTCACAAAATGGCTATAGATGTCCTAATTCCAGACACTCAGCATTATATATTAGACAGCAGTTCTGCTCAAACAGTAAAAGAACACGTCACTATATATCCCCGTCAGATTAAAAAACTAATTTGAAAAGATTAATGTATTCCATTCCTGTTAGCCTGAATCAGATACCGCTGTGCCTACAGCAGCACTGCCTCCTGATTATTGAATTTTTATGGCCTTGTAATTAATTGCAGATTCCCTGTTTTGTTCTATTTCTTTTTCTCTGACATTTTAATTTCAACAAAAAGCAGCGGTCTCCATGCAGCCTCTCTCAGGAGATCCTAATGGCCTATAAAACAAAATGACTTATAGATATGGCACCCACTTCAGTTGGCTAGCGATTGTTCGAAACCTTGCTGATCACGCGGAATTTAATTTTTCCCTTCCTCTACTGTACTTATTTCTTGTCTATTAAATTGCAGCTCCAGTGTCCTGACTAACAAATGGCTGTAACAAAGTGCCACCCTTCTGTAATACATTACTGTTGCCACATGCAAATTTTTTCTTAAAAAATTGCAGTTCATTTTATCTAATTATAAATGAATAAATGACTCTTGCACATGAATAGAATATTGCCCTTGAATCCGCACGTGAGAATTTTCTGTTCTGGTAAATCACTCGGATTTATTATAAATGTAAAGGATCAAACATATTTTAGATTCATTTTGCATTTCCTTCTCCCCTCCCCCATTACTTACCCCCCAAAATACTGGAATGTGCAAAATGATTTATTTCTTGCTGTAGAAAGGCATATTTGCATGACTCACCATCTCCCAGTGAAACTGCTAGTTACTGAAGGCTAATAATAATGAATCATTTATTATTCATATCACAGTCCTAGAGATCCCCACAAAATCAAGAGGTAGTGTTGCCTAGCAGATAGGACAACTGATTGGGACTCTGAAGACCTGGGTTCTCTTACCTACTCAGTCACTGGCCTGCTGGGTGACCTTGGCCAAGTCACTTCAACTCTCGGTGCCTCAATTTTACCATCTGTAAAATAGGGATAGTGACATTGCCCTCCTTTGTGAAGTGCTTTGAGGTCTACTGATGAAGAGCTAGATACCATTATTATTATTATTATTATTATTTTGTTGGGTGCAGTACAAAACACACAGAAAAAGACCATCCCTATGCCAAAGAGCTTACAATCTAAGGTCCTGATCCTGCCGAGATTTAAGCACGTGCTTAACAACGCACTGTGAGTAGTTCCATTCACCTCAGTGAAAATACTCAGAGTGCATAAGGTTGAGCACATCTTCGCAAGATTGGAGGCTAGATAAACAAGATGGACAAAGGATCACTCCCATTGTGCCTTGATTCCCCTTCTGTAAAGAGAAATTAAGGCCTCGATCCAGCACAGCATTTTTTAACTAGAAGCACATACTTATTTAGTTGTATGCTCTTTGTGGCAGGGACCGTCTCTTACTATGTGTTTATATAGTTCCGAAAGCAGCAAGAGCTTCTAGGGCTTACCCTAATACAAATGATAAGTGTTTGACCGGATCAGGGTCTTTATCTCTGTCTGTCTCAATTCCCCATCTGTAAAATGGGGGCAATAACACTTTCTTGGTCACTTGCCCAAAGACACAGAGAGAGTCTGCCATGCCACTGTATGCCTCATTTTGTCCATCTCTGAATGGTGGTAGAGTAGTAATTAGCTCAGGACAATCTCCATGATTACAGCCAATGTGATTACTGCAAAAAAGTGTTCCTGAAAAATTCTTTCCAGTCAAACCCTTGCATGTTTTCTTTGCCAGTTATTGGCTTTCGGTGAACAACTGTATGAGCAAATTTTATTCACAGCTGTGCTTGGAGAAAGTGTCACGCATGCTTGTGCAAATACGGAATTTGATGCATTTCTATGGTAGAAGCGTTTTGGATAGCCATCTCTGGAGCTCTTTTTGGTTTAGAAGTCATCCAGTCTGGGAGCAGAAACAACACTATGTGACTTAGGTGAACCATTACAGTGCGCCAAGTGAATTGCAGCGCAAACAGGTCAGTAGTTGCAGTGAATAATACATGAGTAAGCCACAGGCTGAGGTTTTGGGGAGTTTTTTATAAGTGAGAAAAAATCCTAAAATTAAAGTCACAAACAGAAAAGGGGGCTAACTTCTATTGAATAAATTGTTCTCTGTAAACATTTTGCCTTTTCTAGATGTGAAGCTGAACTGATTAGCGTGTGTAAGGGACTTTGCATTTAAATAGTGCTTTCCATCCATCAGTCTGAGTATTTTGATTATACTTGCTTCTGCTTGTGTAGATTTAAAAAAAAAAAAAAATCCTCTGTTTGCTGCTTGCCAAGTTTCAGGTCAGATACTTAGTACCTAGATATAATGCTCGCTGAGAGGACAACTCCTAAAAGTACATATGGGAAAAGTAAGATACAAGGCGATCTTGCGAAACCTGCTGACTGCAACTGCATGCACTGCTTGCCAAAAGCCCCTAGGTAGGCACAGGCCACAGATTTGAACAGTGAAAAATGGTTTTGGATCTATAAAGTATTTATCCCAAGGTGCACTTAAACATCAATTATTTATTTGTGCAGTTTGCCGGAGAAGTTTTTAACCAGACACATATCGACATCTAAAAGATTATATCATAGGGGAGGAAGAATAGCTAGCAATTAGAGCAATGGCTTCAAAGTCAGAAGAGTGAGGTTTTAACCCTAGATGGGTTTTTCAATAATGGCAAGTCACTTAAGCTCGTTGGGTGGGATTTTCAGATGTTCTCAAATGACTTCTCAAATGCTCCTGAGTCAATCAGGCAGTTTTGAAAATTCCAGCCTTTGTGCCTTAGTTTTCCCAGCTGTACAATGGGGATAATAATACTTACTCATTTCTAGGAAGTGCTTTGATGTCCTCTGATTTGGTTTGTATTTTATCCAAAGCAGTTTTCCTGTCTCTACTAAAAATGCAATCCAAAACTCTTCTTCTGCCTATGGTTTGGTATATACTATCCAGCTGTCAGACAGCTTAGCAAATGTTCACTTACATGTGGGAAAATCCCAGTTAAGATTCTCATTTAAAAACAAAAATACTTAAAACCGCCAACTTCTTTCCCAAATTTATTATTTTTATAATATATAGACCCAAAAGTAAGCAAGGTTGGTCACAGAGGATATAGGAAGACTCCATCCATATCCTTAAAGTGCTTATGACCTCAATTTTAGTTTTGACACACGTGAGAGTGAAAAGCAGTAGAAAGAAGGCACAGCAAAGAAGGATGAGTGAGGCTTATGACGGCATGCTTAGATGGTAACATCAATGGAGATGATCCAAGGCTCACAGAAGTCAACTAGAGATTGGGTTTATCTACATGGGGTGTTAGTGCATAGCAAGCCAGAGTGCGAATCTACATTGTACTAACTTGTCACGCAGAAATATCCCATGTGGTCACTGCTACAGTGCTCTAAAAGTTCCATAGTGCACTTTAATAAACTCCTGTTTTCATTGACTTTAGTGGCCTTTGGTTCGGGCTCAATAAAAACATGCACATGTTAGTGGATCTGCTAAATTACTGGAATAGTAACTGAATGTTACTGACTCATGAACTGCAGCTGTTGAGAAATTAGGCAGCTTTCAGGAGGGATTTAAATGAGTTCAGGGCAGTGGCTTGGGAGATGGGAATAGGAAAGGGTGTTCCATCCACAGGTGGCAACCTGAAAGAAGGTGCAGAGATGTTTGTAAGTGAAATAGGCAGTTGGAACAGATCTGCAGCTGATGTAAATGACCATAACTCCATTCAAGTCAGCAGCGTTATGACAAATTACACCAGCTAAGAATCTGGCCTGGTGCATCTGGGCTCTAATAATGGATTGAACAGAAGACACAACAGATCATGTGTTCAAAGACTGGGCAATAAATGGGGAAGGGCAAAGTTGCGTAGGGCATTGCATGTGACGAAGGTCATAGAGTTTGACTTCACTACCAAATTCCTCATTTTAACAAATAGTCAGATTTTGGTATTAAAAAGACTGAGGGGAGAGTTTAGAATATTTTTCTTCAAAATGTGTCAGAGGATCTGAATTCCAGGACCTTACTTCCAAAAGTGAAATATACACAGAAAGTGGTAGCAAACAAGCATATCCTGTAAGGCAATTCCTTATGGGTAGAAAAGGGTTACACAGACAGGAGATTAATTGTGTAGTTATGAGGGGCACCTTCTCTACCACTTTTAACTTACAGGCCTCAGGGGTTGGAAACTGTAAAGCTTTGCCATTGTGAGCATGTGTCAGTTTCTTCTGATGGGTGAGATTCTGCTGTCATTTAATGCAAAGCACAAATAAATCCATTTAAATCGTTGTCTTTATACCAGTGTCAGTGAACTGGTGTTCCATCCAAGATCAGCTCCAAGTTTTCAGCTAAATTGACTCCTGCTTTTGGATCATGTCTTCCACGCTTAGATTGTTAAAATGAGGGAAATTCTATTGGTTATTGTGGGGGTTAGTGAATATGAAAGAAGTTGAATTAATTAAATTGAGTGTGTTACTATAACATCTTACTTTTGTGTAGCACCTTTCCTTCAACTCGTTTTATTTCTGTGTAAATTTTACATGGTGTTTTTTTCCTAGTGTAAAGGGTATGCAAGTAAATTTCAAAAGATAAATGAGCCTTTGCACTCCAATATAATTTCTCTACAATACTATGTCTTATTTATACATTCTGAAAATAGACAAAATGGTGATGTTTTGGCTCACAGAGCCTTCAGCGCGTATAAATAACGTGTGTTATTGCATATAAATTATATTGGAGTGCAGAGGCTCGTTCGTCTTTTGCAATTTATCTGCATAGTTTAGTGTTTCCATGCCCAACTGCTTGAAACAAATCTGGCACCCAGAGTAAGTAAAATGTTTCCATGTCAAACAAATGGGACTAGCGCCCAGCAGAAAAACTACTCCTGACAATAGGTGGAATGGAGCATACCCCCTATCAGCCACACATTCAAAAGTATGAAGTGGTCCAAGCAAAAGCATTGCATGTTGAGCCTAATGGTACGAGGATAATCTCCTCCCCCAAGACCAGTAATTTTCAGTTCTAGGGCCACTGATCAGTTTTCCAGCGGTACAATTAGCATCCAAAACCACCCTAAATTTGACTCTATACAATGCTTCCAGTTAAGCACAAACATTCTCTCTCCCAACACTAGGCTCTCCTCTTCCTTTTGTTACTTTCAGCAAATGTATTTATGTTTTGTCTTGGGTATTCAAAACAACTACAGAACTAAAGCCGGATTCATTCTGGCAGGTGCAAGGGGTACAAATTGCCTTGATATCTGAATTAAATCTTGTACGCTGCAGGAACTAAAGCACAGATACGCCACGCTCATAGAAATGTTCCTTTCCGCACAGGGCGGGTCATGTCTTTTAGAGGGCTACGGAAAATGTGTAGGGACAAACTATTGTGTTTAGCCACTGGCCTAGGGTTGCCATCTTTCTAATTGCTGGAAACCGGACCCCTGAGGCCCCGCCCCTGCTCTGCCTCTTCCCCCAAGGTCCCGCCTCTGTCGCTCACTCCTCTGTCCCCTTCCCTCTGTTGCTTGCTGGATCATCTCCACCTCCCTTCCCCCTGCCCCAGCTGGGATCTCTCTGTTCCAGAGCTGCTGCAGCCTGACAAGGAGCCTGCCTGCAGGTAGGAGGCAGCCCCAGCTGAACAGGGGCTGGTGTGGGTTAAATAGCTGGTGCCTCCCCTTACCCTGTGGAAACTGGACTTTTGGTGTCCAGTCAGATATAAGGATTTTCTGATCAAAAACTGGGCACCTGGCAACCTTACTTTGACCTCTGTAGGAGGTCAGGGGTGTGGTAGAGCTGCATCACTTGCAACAGAGCTCTGAGAGGAATTGTGACTTCGGATGATGCAGCCATCCCACTCTATAGGTTTGGAAAGGGAACAGGACATGTCTATGCCTCTGCCAGTCCCTCCTCCTCTTCTGTTCCTCACTGCCATTTGGACATTAATGCAATACCCTGGAGCACAGCAAAGAAAGAGTTTCTGTATGCCTCTGAGCACAGACACACAATTGCAATAGTTTCTTATGGAGATTGTATGGGGCAGAGTCTGTTACGTTGAGCCACCTTGTTAGCAGGTATTTGAAGATCCCTGTATAAATCACTTCTCTTCCAGCGTTTGCAGTGCTTTCCGATCCACCTGATAGCAACCTTATCAGCAGAATGAGGGGCCTTAAGGCCACCAGGAAATGTAGTCACTTGACACTCATCGACAACATATAGACTGGGGACCGACGAGCTGGGCAGCAGCTCTGCAGAAAAGGACCTGGGGGTAACAGTGGATAAAAAGCTGGATATGAGTCAGCAGTGTGCCCTGGTTGTCAAGAAGGCCAATGGCATATTGGGCTGCATTAGGAGGGGCATTGCTAGCAGGTCACGGGAAGTGATTATTCCCCTCTATTCGGCATTGGTGAGGCCGCATTTAGAATATTGTGTCCAGTTTTGGGCCCCCCAATACAAAAAGGATGTGGACAAGTTGGAGAGAGTCCAGCGGAGGGCAACAAAAATGATTAGGGGGCTGGAGCACAGGACTTATGAGGAGAGGCTGAGGGAACTGGGCTTGTTTAGTCTGCAAAAGAGAAGAGTGAGGGGGATTTGATAGCGGCCTTTAACTACCTGAAAGGGGGTTCTAGGGAGGATGGGGCTAGGCTGTTCTCGGTGGTGGCAGATGACAGAACAAGGAGCAACGGTCTCAAGTTGCAGGGAGGGAGGTCTAGGTTGGACATTAGGAAAAAGTTTTTTACTAGGAGGGTGGTGAAGCACTGGAATGGGTTACCTAGGGAGGTGGTGGAATCTCCATCCTTAGAGGTTTTTAAGCTGCGGCTTGACAAAGCCCTGGTTGGGATGATATAGCAGAGGTTAGTCCTGCTTTGAGCAGGGGGTTGGACTAGATGATCTCCTGAGGTCCCTTCCAACTCTAATATTCTATGATTCTATGATTCTATGAACATGCGCCATTGACTGACAGCCCACGTTGGGAAAGTGGGTTGTCGCGCACACCCCACATGTAGAGGTTGGCTGCGTATATTCCTTGGCCAGTTTGGAACCTGTTCAGCAGAGTCCAGAGGTGACGAGACAGGTCCAATTCAGGTGGTCAAATGGTTGGATCTGTGACAAAGAAACCATTCCAAACGTCTTTAGCTGTTCACTCATTGGTGCCATACGGTTGCTGCTGACAGATTCCAGTCTGGCAGTTGAGACCACAATGGACGCCTCGACATAAGTCATGCTCTGGGGTGACTGAAAATGTCCATGTACAGTGGGAGACCTGGACTGGCACGTAGCTTTTGCACCAGTCTGGCTGTAGATTCCATGTGATGAGTGTGTGGAGAGGCTATGTTGCTCAATTGGTAACCATGGGATTGGAGTGGGGCCCAGGGTGCCTGTGATGATACACATGGTCAAGTTCAATTCAACGTCGACCAATTTAGTGTGAGGTGAATGACACCTGACAGGGTCACAGTATTCCACTGAGGGAATAGCACAGCACCAGAGCCACTGAGCTGAGTCTATGTGCCTGCACCCAAGAGGAACCAGCTAATTTGTTGGTCTTGACTTTGGCAGCAGACTTTTTTAGATGGTTGTAGAAAGTCAAAGAGCAGTCCAGTGTGACAGCAAGGTAGACTGGCTTTACCTCATGTTTCAGTCATTTTCCATTGAGGAAGACATCCAACTCATGTTTAGCACTTGTGTTGTGGAGGTGGAAAATGCTTGAAACTGTCTTGGTCACACTTAGTTGGAGGTGCCAACTGCTACAGTAGGCTGCCATCTTGGCCAGGTCAGCTTTCAAGATGTTAGATGATATAAAGCACTGAGTGCTGTTGACTCATTGTGACAGGTGCAACTTATTAACCTCAGTGGGCAGTAGAAAATAGTGAATGTGAGCCCCTCCTCAGAGGGAAACAGAGATAGGGAGATTCTGCAATAAATAGTAGAGACAGCCAGGCCTGGTAAGAAAGCGCAGGCCATATTTTAAGTTCTGTTGTTGTTTGAGTTGTTAATAAAGCCAAACCACAGGGAAGGGGTTAGTTGGACCTTGCATAGTGTGTTTAGAGTTTACAGGGACAGGCTGAGAGCAACTGCATAATCCCAGCAAATGATATTAAAGGTAACAGAATTCATTAACATGCATCCATGGAGTCATATGTGCTCCATTATTGTACATTAGTGACTGTACTTTCAGACCAATATTGTGCCCTGCTCATACTGGAGAAGGTGAAGAAGTGGGGAGCACATGAAAAGCTTCCCCCTATTTGTAGAGCAACACATGGCAAAGGGCTCACCAGGGTTCTAGGTTCATTCTCCTGGCCCTTCATCTCTCCTCTGCCCAAGCTGCTATGCATGGGAGCTATGTGCTGTGCCCACTGAGGTATTATAGTGTACCTTCCTGAAGCACAGTGCTTGTAGGAACTCCCCCTGTGACAATGTGCCTCCATTCATTTGTGGCCTCCAACCATAATTTAGCCTGTGGTGTGTAACGCTTTCATTTTCTCTCCAGACAATAGAGAGGAAAAGGGACACTGGAACCAGTGGGAGTTAGGGATGTTTGAAAATCCCCCGAGGTACCTATCTGCATCTTTTGGTGCCTAAATGCCTTTAAAAATCTGGCCCCAAAGTGATTTTCCTAAGATTCAATAAGTGGCAGAACTATGACTAGAACCCCGAGCTCCTGACTCCTGGTCTCTTTCTTGAGCCACTAGAAGACTCACCCGCTATTTGCACTAGTTAATTCCTGTTTTCACTAGAATAGACATAAATACCAGGTATACAAAACCCTCCCCCAAAACAGGGAGATGAAATAGCTTAGAAAACACACCTCCAAAACTAAACCTAATGGACTGTCTGTTAGGTCTTATTTTTAAATACTCTAAATGCGTAGGGATGAGAGACTTTATTTATCTCACTCCCTGTACATTACACTATCCCATTAATAACCAATGTAACAAGATGTTATAAGTGCTCAGAACACCAATGCATTAACATAAAAACAAATAAATTCCCAACCTTAGCATAAAACTGAAAATCCCTAATAGAGCACACTGCAATTTGCACATACTAGGCCCAGTCACGATTCATGCATAATATAATTGTGCTGTTGCGAATAGGCAGATCACACAAGATCATTTCAGTTTGCTTTTCAAGGAGCTGATTTTTGAAGAGGTCCCTGATGAGATTCTGCTTGGCTCTAATAGTAGCCTGAAAGACTGTTATAGTTTTAAGACTGCACTGTGAATGTATTTATAGGGTGCAAAATAAGAACCAGCAGTTAAAACTATGTAAATAAATTTAGCTGTCTTAATTAAAAACTGGAAGTTACCCTATAGCCACCTAACAAAACTGCTGTTGAAATGAGGACATCCTGGTTCTTGTAACTGAAGTGCACCAAACCTGACTTTGTTTCATCCTCAAAAAAAAAAAAAAAAAAAAAAAAAAAAAAAAAAAAAAAAAAAAATTCAGTATAATTTTGTAATCTCTGTAAGCATCTCATTTTGGACAGTATGAAATGGGGACACTGAAATATACTGTCGTATAAAGCTGAAACTATAAAGGGATATGGATAATTGGAATACATTTGCATGTTTATCTGAACCTCTGAGCCTTTTGTATTTCAATGGCTAAAATGTTCAGCTAGCCAAACTCCTCCATTCAGTCCTAAGACTTTTTATGTGTTGCAGGTTTGATACTGTTCCCATCCACATATATGCTGCATTGTTATAACTCCATTGATTGCAGTGGAGTTACTCCTGATTGATACCAGTGTGAGGGCAGATCAAACGCTGATGTTTTCACTTGTAAGGCCCACATTTTTTCTCTCTTTCTCTTAAATCTGTCCTTAAAACTCTCTTTTGTTGTGATACCAACAAGAAATTTGACAGTACTTAGGTGGCTGGTTTGGTGAGACCTCTGCCTAGAACACAGACTAGTATTGTGTCACTGTTTCTTTGTGTTCCCCCCATCAGTCTGTATCCATCATGTCTCTTATAGTCAGATTGTAACTCTTTGGGGTAGGAACCCTCTTTTTATTTTGTGATTATACACAATGGAGGCTTGGTTTATGACCAGGAAAGGGTCTTTGACATTATCACAATACAGATAATCAATAATAATATAAAGGGGGCAGTGTTTTGATTGCAAGTTACACCTACCCAGACTCCTTTACACATTGGTAGAACAGGTATTGGGAGGTCTATGGGAATCTACACCATTGTTAGTACACAGGATGTCCAATTTTCTTCACTTCTGAATTTGGGCCAGTCTCTCTTTATTAAGATGTAGTGCACACTATTAAAAAGTTTGAGAACCATTGTGTTGTAGTCTGCAGTAGAACAGGTTTTTAAAAAGGGGCTTAAATTCTTTTTCCTTTCCTTTGCTTTCTGCCTTATATGAAGTAAATAAAATAATCTGTTGCCGTTCAACAACCAGTCTGTAAGAGGATGTAAATGGTGGTCTTCTGAGCCCCTATTGTATTGCCATTGCACTTAAAGATCTACAGGAGACCTGTAGCCTGATTCTACTGTTGTTCCCAATGGTGTAAATCATTAGCAGCCTCACTAAAATCAATGAAGTTATCCTGATCTAAGTGAGATCAGAACCAGGCCATGTCTAAGTTTCTCTGGATGGTTTTCTGCAAATTGGGCTAGTAACCAGCTGGTTGCATTTTCTGAGTTTACCAAATGGTAGAACAGACGGACTCTGAGCTGTGCTTTAACCAATGAGAAACTGTACCAAATGAGTCAAGGAAGGAGCTTGTTATTACTACTTCACTGGGAATAGCATTCTATCAACTTAAAGCTATGTGAGTGGAAAACCAACTCCCGTGGGAAAATATGCAGTCCGAACTCTAAACTATAGTATGTACCTGAATTGCAATGTCATAAAAATGTTGTGCGAGGGCTACATGAGCTAAAGATCCCCTGAGTCAGGAATGAAACCCAAGAGGAAATGGATAAATACAAATAATTCCAATTGCAAGTATACTATTTAAATGGAAATCCAGTTTTGTTTTTATTTTATGCCTTACCAACTACAGCAACTACATTGGAGATCATGGAATAGAAACTGCAATTGAGATTCTTTCCTAGTGTGTTTTGGGTGTGATTTACACTAGCGTTAGTTGTTGGTATATGGTTGTTAAAGAGGCGTGCTTTAGTACAGAAATAGGTTAATCCACCACTTCAGCAAGCCCATTTCTTTAGCATTATCTGCTTTCCACTTTAGAGTACACAGCTATAACTGAAGGCACAGTTCACTAAGGTGCAACTGAAGGCATCATTTGACCCTGAAGGATTATTATTGGTGGTTATACTTGAGTCAGACAGGTATCATCTGGACTCCAAAATGCCAGATTGAATGTGCAGGGCTGGCACTTAGAAAAAAAAATCTTTTTGCTTACTTTTGAAACCCTTGGCATAGCTTTAGAACTAGTAATTTTGGGTCCTTTTGTTTTTGGTTGCCAAATATGAGATGTTTTTAAATCGTCATGTTTTTCAGAAAGTGTGGAGCTCCCACCCTCTAAAAATCAGAGGTTTTTTAAGGTGAACCAAGCTGGGCACAGGAAAATACTAGTCACTTTTGAAAATCCTGACCTTAACAAATTAGATGTAGATTCACTGAGACACAGTAAAACTGGAACCCCATGAAGCATTTGTTAGTTGCTTTTCCAAGTGGAACTGTGCGGCATCTCAATGGCCTAACAACCTCCTATCATAAATCACTAGGCAGACTGTAGTCTATGAAGTCTCATAATGTGCTTTTTATTTTTACCTGTGCCTTAAAAGGGCACTGCCATATAATTTTGGGCCCAAAATTTTGTCTGTTTTTCTTTGTAAAATTATGACACTGGAAGGTGTTTGGATCAATCTCTAGTAAAAGTTTAAGACACTATTATTTTTCTTAAGGCCCTGGTCCTGCAACCCTTCCTCATGTGAATAGTCCTTGCACAAATCATCCCATGAACTTCTGAGAGATGACATACATAAGTACGGGGTGCAGGATTGGACCTTTAATTTCCTTATATAGCCTTAGAAAACTACTTAGCGACTGAGAGTGAAGATTCAGGTGCTCTTTAGCCTCTTGTGAAATGATATTTGCAACATAAAAAAATCAAAGTTCTTCTGGGGTGAAACTTGTCACCTAATATAAAGCCACATAGTTCTGCATTACATGTTTCCTGTTCCTGACGACTTGGATATGGGCAGTTGTGCCATAATAATAATATATTCTGCTGACCTGTTGCAGGGCAACCTCTGGTTAGCTCTCCCTCAGACAGGCCATCTAATGGCACAGGGGGTCGGCAGTTCTGCTTCCAAACAGGGCGAAAAGCCTTGCACATGACTGAGACAATAAGGGTTTGTGTGTATTTACCCACCTGCTCATACAGTATGAATAATAGACATCCTAGTGACATCGTGTTGCATGTAGACAAGATGTTTTTCCATCCCAGTGTCAAATGCAATCTACTCTCTTCAGGCCCTAATCTCTTTAGTCTGTTGATTTCAAACAGGAATGTAAATTAGCTGGGTAGGATTTATGATGACTGAACTAGAATTAGGCACCTTTTCTACAGGAGGACATGAACCCAGACTGACATTATCAGAGGGCCTGTTTTTCAAAGTGCTTCCTCTGCCATTTTAAACCAGTGAAACAAAAGGTTTAATTACACAGCCAGCCTGTTTCTTCGGGACTCCTCTGCTCCTGGCCAAAGGATTTCACCTCGGACATTCCCATCTCAGGATCCTGTAGCTGACATCTGTAAAGCATTTGGGCCATATCCTCAGCTGATATAAATGGGTGTAGTACCATAAATGGCTAGGCCTATTTACCCCAGCGATGGAGCTGGCCCTAAATCTACTGCAACTACTTTGAGTTGTTACTGTTGAGCTATTACTGAAAATATTTGTGATTACAGGAGGTCTGTGAACCCTTTGCAATGAAAGGTGAAACTATAGCAGTCACAATACAAGCTTTTTTAACTTGTCACGTAATTGCTAATGAATCCATTTCCCCAGGAATTTTACCATGCTGTGCTTGAAAACAGGTCCCTTAGTTAGCCAAAATGAGCTGATTTCTGAGAAAACTGAATGCCTTCCAAGAGAAAAGTGACTTCAAAATTTGAATTTGAAATTTTGCATGTTGGGAAAAGTAAAATGTGTGGCAGCGTCACTGGTTTCACACGGCTCTATTTATTTATTTATTCTCTATTTATAAATGATGGCTAAGGGCAAGTCTTGTATCCCATTTCAAGACATTCTTGTAAATTGAGGTTACATTCTTGTGTGTTTTGTAGGGTGAGGGTCGAAAGAAGATGAGGAGCCACATGGCAGAATGATTAAAGACACTGGGCCAAATCAGAAGTCATGTAAGTGGTGCTGTTAGTTTAAATAATTTGAGCATGAGTAGGTGTAAGTTGGTATGATTTACACACCAACAGAGCAGATGTGTCAGATTGTAGCAGGAAATGTAGACCTCTGACTTTATCTGATATCTCCTTTTTAAGCTTTTCATATTACAACATCACCTTCTATCTTTTGCCAATCAGATTGACCCCAGTTTACTAATGTATAACTTGTGCCATTATTTAGGGCACCTCTAATTTTCCCTCATTTTATTGTCACAATAAAAACTTGGGGACATATCCCCATTTTCCCATTTAAGCTGGAAATGGTGGCCCAGAACCCCATAATGGAAAGGGGCTATGAGGTTGTCATCTGCACATGGTATGGTGGTTATGGTATGTTATGGTATGGTGCTGTGATCTAGAAAGGATAATGTCTAGAACTCAGGTCCTATCCTGCTGCCTGTGATGTCAACAGAAGTTCTGTCTTTGAATTTAGTGGGAGCAGGATTGGGCTAAATTTTATTAAATCATCAGCCTGAATAGAAAGTAGGAGACAAGCCACCTTTTCAGATCTTTTCTAAGTCAAAAGATATAATGCAATGAGACTTAATTGGCCTGATAACTTTTATATAAGTGTTACTAAAGCGCAAGAAAAACAGATCCCTTGGGTGTGCGTCAGAGGGAGACAATATCTCCCCAGACGAGGCTACAGTCGTTTCAGGGTCCCATGTCCATTTGTTCATGATGGAACGTAGCACGATGCTATTTCTGCCGTGGATCTTCTTTCTCCAGCTTAGCACCAGGGGCCATGGTACGGTTTTTCCTCATAATTTTTTAATGTGACATCTATCATAATTCTTGATCATTTGAGGAAATCTCTCTCCAGCACATCCTCATATTTCAGACAGTGCAGTGGAAAGTGACTTTCTCTCGTATTGGTTGTAGAGTCTCTCATCTCTGGGTTGTGCTGTGCTTTGTGCCTCCAAATTTGCACCTCTAGCTTACAACCACTGATACTACATTTTTTTAGCATCTGCCTTGGTTTTGCACATCTCACTGCGATGACCTAGCTTGCTGCTTCAGGTTAGGGATCTATAACAGGCTAGCTTGTTGCTATCTTGAATTTGTTCTTCCCAGCAACTCGTATACTGGTGATGATCTAGCATCTTGACTCAATCTCCACAGACATTCAGAATGATTTTATGCTATGGATTATGCAGCTCTAGGAAGAAAAAAAATAGAAGTCATTATTTTACATTGCTTTCCTGAGATAAAATATCCCTGCAAGGGGCAGATTGGAATGAAATTATTGAAGCTATCATATGTTCCACTCATTGCCATAGAGACGTCCTCTGGATGAGCACAAGAAATGGCAAAAAAAAAAAAAAAAAATCCCATTGACAAGATGTGACACTAGAAATGTTGACTTTGCAATGTAAATATTTACCCTCTGTAAGACCAGTAACATTGCATTGAGAGAGTTACTATGAAGTTACTTAGCTTCTCCTTTGTACAGTTCAGATTAAACAAACAAAAAAAACCCCCAATAATTAAAGCCAAAATCTTGTTGAAAAATTATCCTTCTAAATTTTGCCTGAGTCTATGTTCTATTAATTTAACCATCCTAAAATGTTTTGTGATAAGCAACATGCTTCCAAACAGTGGAAAGGGAGATGCTCCCCCAGGCTTTCATGGAAATTATGTTTATAGTACAAGATCGTGTTTGCTTCTCATTCCCTTAAGCAGAAAGGTCCTCACTTGTACATTTTCACTGGCAAAAAATATATATATCATTTAAGTCATTACAGGTCTACTGCTCATTTGTTACAATAAACTACATCATCCTCGCTAGGAGGCCAAAAGGAGCCGGTGGCCATGAATATACATCTTCCTAGGGTAACTCAATTCAAAGCAGCAGCATGCCATGGTAAAGTATTACTTAATTTATACTACTAATGTTTAACATTGATTCTGTGTGGGGAAAATAAAGCCCAACACATTTTGAGAACCTACATCGTTAAGGTTTAATAATTTAGACCTAGTTAATGTGATAATGAATTTACTGACAACTCAAGTGCTGTTTCAGTACTTACATTTTTAGAAATACTGACTCTGAGACTACGCTTTCTAGGCAGAAAATGTATATTATAGGATTGTTTTTGTAATTTACCCGCCCTATCTTTCTTATCCCCACAGTGAAAAATGTTTCTTTAACTATGTTTCCTAACTGCTGGAATGCAGTGGTTCTTTTACTCCATGCATCTGGTGAACTCAATGACACTAATGTGCTTTAATGGGATATTTGTATTTCAAAAACTTCTTAATTCAGGATTGCTGCTTAACATTTTTAAAGTGTGGCCCAAAACCAAAACCAACAAAAAACTCAATTTGCAGCCTCGAATATTGTATTTGGCTGCTCTGCCCCCCCAGTGCTTCAGCATGTCAAAAACTGGGTACCTCTGTTACGTTTTCCTCCTCCTTGCCCAGAGGTGGCTGTTAAAACCATTGCTGTCACCCCTCACCACAGAGCATGTTACACAAGTGATGTGCAGATCACTTTAAAAGCCCCTGGAGGGGGAGGGGTTATTTATTTTTAAAATCTGACCTAGCACGATTCCCTCCACCTCCCTCTGACCTTCTTGTGTCAGCACTTAGGCTGCAGCCATCTCCAACTGCCCCTGTGGGTGTCTTATATCAATCAGGCTTCCTTTCAAACGGCTGAAATAATGGGTGTCCTCCACATGTCCGAATGTGTCAAGGCTTCTGCGGTATAACTTCAGCTGGGAGTCAGGGGCACTCAGTGCCTCGCAGGGAGAATTTACTCGGCCGCTTGCTGGATTGGGCCTTACTGTAGCACGTTTCTAAAGAGACTTCCCTTGGGCCGGGAGCACCTTAGTGGCAGGGCTACTATTTAAAACAACCACCACCAAGTGAAGGCTGTCCATTCTGTATTAGCAGGGACCAGTGGCTACGGCAAGAAGCAGGACCCTGGACTAGACAGGCTGGCGACGTAATCTAGTATTAGGAACCCAGGACTGGAAGGGGAATCCTGGGTCACTGAGTCTAGTCCCCTGCTGTTGCAGGCAACCTCATCATACAATGCTGTTCGTAAGCGTAACCAGCTCCATATTAAAACAAGTTAGGCTAGATTCCTGTATTGTTGCACAGTTAGTAGCTAGCATTAATTCTGGGAAGTCCTATAGAAAGCATTAATTTTACAATTGAGACTATACTACTGTGAGAAATCCATGGCTACCCAGGACCTTCACACTTCTCCCAAGGCTACAGACAGTGCCTGCTTGGAATTTCTTGTCTCAGCAAGTAGAGAACTCAGATTCTCCCTCTCAAGGCCCCCTGCTGCTTCAGCAAAAGGAGAAAACGGCTTCATTTCTTAGCAGAATTCTGTAGCGATGGTGTTGGGGGTGTGTGTGCATGTACGTCTGATCACGGTGTCTGCTATCTAATAGCTGGGTCACACAGAACATAAGAGATCTGCTGCTAGTTTCAGCCACAGGAGATCCCCTTTATCTCAAGAGAGAGAGGCCTGTGATATTGGAGCTGAATCAGCTGGGTTCTGATGTCTGTCCCCTATGAATATGTGTATGTTTGTTTAGTAATTGTGTGTGTTATCTTTAGCACACAGATTTGTGACAATAGGGCTTATGTGTAAGCTGAGCAGATCTGATTCCACCCTGTAGAAGGCAGTGGTACATATGTTCATTCTAGACTAGCCAATTATTCACAGTACTTTGTCGTGACTTAGAATCACAACTTATTCACCTACCACTGGAACCGAAACAAACCTTTTTAGATGTTTGGAAAAGTTAAGCTCTGTATTTCCTGATTCTGACCAGGACTAGAATGCAGTATGGTCTACTGGACAGGGCATGGCACCAGCAGTTAGATATGGTTCTATACCTGGCTCTGCTTCTGATTTTCTTGACCTTGGGCAACGTCTCAGTGTCTCCTGTCTATTTTGATTTTAAATTCTTTGGGACAAGGACTCTCCTTGACCCTGTGTTTAGAATAATTTCAATCTCACTTGTTGCTGTAATGCAAAATAAGAATAGCAATAAAAATTGAAGGGATGGGGCAGAAATTTTGCAAGAAAGCCTGATCATAGGAGACATCCAGATTCAAATTGCAGACCCAAAGAATGCAGACAAGCATGCACACCATGGTTATAGTTATTATCTGACCCAAAATGAAGGCTCATTCCCTTTCAAGGTTTGCTCATCAATTGCACTAAAATCCCCACTAACTAAATTTGTGCACCAGGACTTCCGTTTTACCTGCCATGATGAAATGCCATTTCTGGAAGTAAAGAGACAAGGTGAGTGAGGTAATATCTTTTATTGGACCAATTTCTGTTGGTGAGACAGACAAACTTTCCAGCTTACACAGAGCTCGAAAGCTTGTCTCTCTCAACAACTAAAGTTGGTCCAGCAAAAGATATCACCTCACCCACCTTGTATCTAATATCCTGGGACCAGCACAGCTATGCCAACAGTTCAAGCGTTTCTGGAAGTAGAGTCTTAATGCTCCTAGTGATCAGCCAGTGAATTAATATTTCTGGCATGGAAACATAATTCACTGAACCCCAGTATCTGAGAGGGTAGTGCAGTCAATTCCTCTTAAGATGTATCGGAGTTGTCTGGACAAAAGCCATTTTCCCCAAACACAGAGATTTTCTTTATGCCATGTTCTATCACTTTCTAGGCTGTACTGAAAGTCATTTGTGCAATGTTATCTGGACCTTCCCAGGCTCCCTCTCCAGTTTATTTTTCTTCTACAACCTGTGTCCCCTCAAGGGCTAGTCAACACAAGAAGCACTACATCAGCGCAACTGCATTGATGCCAATGTAGGGCGTCTGGTGTAAACACACTATGCCAACGGGAGACTGCTCTCCCATCGGCATAATAAATCTATCTCTGCAAGAGGAAGTAGCTATGTCGACAGGAGAAGTTCTCCCACTGACATAGCACTGTCCACTCTGGTGCTTAGGTCGATGTAACTTACATTGCTCGGGGGGTGGCGTAGTCACACCACTTAGCTATGTAAGTTATATCCAAGTAAAATAGATCTGGCCTAAAGCTTCCCTTTCCTCTTTGATCTGCTTTAGTTCCTTTTCCATCCCCTCAACTCCCCCTTCCAGCCACACATTTTAATTTTTCCCTTCTATTTGGCTAAAGGGTCTTCACTTCCTCCATTTACGTCTACTCTTCCTTCCTTGGTCTATCCTTGTCCTAGTTTCCTTTGCAATTTCCCGCCCTTGAAGAACTAATATACCTGGCATGGACATCACATAAGAGAGAAGCCATGTGACTTAAGCTGCCTTCACTGTTCTTCAAGAAATGGGTTCTGCTTGCTACGAGGTAGTGACCTGGTAACCAGTCTTTTCCCCATGTTAACTCCAAGCTGGATGTACCAAAATCCTTGCAATCGGTTCAAGTGATACCCCTGATCTGTGCTCCGATTCCCATGTTGTCTTTTATATTATGAAACAGGTTCATTCACTTCCTCCTGGGCTCCATTTCCCAAGCATGACCCTGTTAATGTTTGGATGTGTAAAGTCTTTAGGAAGCATTTTTCCTTCCATGTACTATAAAGACATGTTGGTCCTATTTGCCATATAATTTACCTGGAATGCTGACATTCCAGGCCATATTTTCATCTTGCTTACAACAATGTAAACTTGGAGTAACTCCACTGAAGTCAATGGTTTTATATTGGCATGAACAGAGAATGAAGCCTTAAAATTTCTTAGGAACTATTGCTGGCTACACCAGATGTTACTGATGTGGGGCTGATGCAGTTTTTCCTTTTTGTAGCATTTGCTTCCTGAACACAACTGCAGCTGCCTCATGAGTAGTTAAAAAATTGAGCATGGGACACCAATCAAGCATCATTACCATGCACGGTACTTCAAATTGCAAAAATCATACATCCATGTCAACTAATCTTAGAGAGGAGATGAATGTGTATTTCATAATGTTACACAATGTAACCATAATAGCGCAGCCAGGATGGTAAATTCATTTTAATTCCACAAAATTCATAATTGGTGACATCGCCAGTGGGAGCAATTGATCTCTGCTTTCCATTTGTTCTTGACTGTTTCCACTTCAATGAATTACAAGAATTGGGCTGTAGGGACCCCACCCTCCGCATGTTCTTATGGTATATCATGCAAGAGCAATAGGCTTCAGAAAATTGCTTGTTATAGACAATTCCTGGATTAAATAAAAAGGCAGCAGTCCCTGGCCTTACTCAGTATTTTAATTCTTTTCAGGTTTCTTATTATAACTGCTGCCTTTCTGTTCTGTATTGGAGCTGAGAAACTGGTGCAATTCCGTGTGGCTAAACTGCATTATCTGAAATTAATGAGTGCTGTGTTTATCCTTGTAAATTATTACAATTTCTGTTAAATCAAAAGAAAATCTGTGTGTTTGCCTGAATACTACCTCTGTGAGAACAATTAACATCTTGTTACAGTGAAGTCATATGTCAAATCTGAGCTCTTATTGTCAGTCTAATGAAAATAATGTTGCTAGTGACCTATTATACCATGATCTTTCTGACAGAGTACAAGTTCACTCATTCAAGATGCTCAAATTGCAGTCCCGGCCCTTAAAACAATTTCTCCTGTTCTAGGAAGAAATTACACACACTCACACTCTTATTCAGTGGGGTTGGTCCTAGAGGACATGGTGAATTTTGAAGTGTGTATAACTGATCATGTCTCTTTTTTAATGCTGTTGGTCTCCGTAAATGAGCCGTCTTTGATTGCCAAAACCATTTGGCTTCATCGTGGTTTTGTGCCTCAACTATAGTTATTGCTGTGTTAAAAATACCTAGATAGAAAGGAAAAAAAATCCTAAGAGATGCAGCACTTTCATGTTTAGGGTATTTTTCTTAACTGTACTCATCCTCTAGCACATGATTGCTGTACTTTACTCCATGCTCCTCTCTGGGAGTCCTAAACACTAAGCTAATCATCTAAGCAACTAAAAGCAAAAGGTAGTGAATGTATTTCATGTCACAGACAAGAGCAAAGGAAGTACTCCATTCTGGCTTACTCATTATTCTCCTAATTTTATTAGAACTGGACATGTTGCTTTAACAGATGAAGCATGCAGACTTTTTTGTTAGAAGAAGATTGATGTAGCCTGTAAATTAGTTACAGAAGCTTGCTGTCATCCGGCTCATATCTGTCCTGTTGTTAATTCTTACTTTGATCCAACATTCTGGATGGCTCAGGGAGGTGGTAACAAGATATGGAGCCCTTCAGCTCTAGGTGAAATTAATTAATGAATGCTTTAAAAGTGCTTTGAAATCCTCAGATAAAAGATGCTATATAAGTGCGAAGTAGAATGATTAGGTCACCAATTGGAACCTGAACTTTGAGTTGTAGTGATCAAAAATTTCCATCTGATAGCTTTCAGTGGCTTCGTTGAAAGGAACCAAGGATCTCAAATGCCCAAATCACAGAATCTACCGTCACAATTGGCATCCTTTATTGGGAGTGAGCAGAGTAACCAAGAGATCAATGGATATGGATTTAACTACTTTCATAACTTTCTCGGTAACCTCAATTCAATTAACATTAAGTACATGCTCAAGTGTTCTGCTGAAAAAGGATGGTCTTAAACAAGGCTCAGTTTGAGTTGGTGCATGGTTGTGCTATGATATATCTAGATATATTTGCTCCTATACCCTAGATAGGCTAATGAAGGTGTCTAACTGTTCAGGTTGTGAAGAAAATGTTCACAGTGAACTGAGTGCAACTGATGCAGCAATGTTTGGCTGAGTTCGCAGAGAGCCTGAAACGATAGCTTGAAGATGCAAGCTGCGTCATTCCTTTCAGTGGATGTCAATTCAGATGAGTGAAATGGTATGTTCGGTGTCAGAATTGTTAACTGTTTCACTAATCATCAAAACAAGTAAGAATGGAGCGGAAGTGGAATGTTAGGCAGAGCTACACAATCTATCCTGTGTGATGGCTCATTTTGATGCCAGGAGGGGTAGGCTTAGAAGATGCTGCCATTTATTTATTTTTTTAACCAGCCAAGAAGCCATGCCCAAGGAATCCAGCAAGGCATCTGAACTCCCAGAAACTAAAGCAGAGCCCCAGAACCTGGCAGAGCCCATGACTGTACTTGAGCCCTGCTGTGAGGGAACTAGGCACACAGAGTCCAGTGGAGTCCACAGAGTACATATAATCATATTTGAACATCTGCACAATCTACAGGGAGCAGCATCTCATTCAGTGTCAAGGGGCCAGAGTTTATTTTGTGTGTGAAGCTTGGAAGAGTGCCATTGCCCTTTTCTTTTTTTCTCCCCAGGGCTTAACGTTAGGCTTTAAGTGTGTTCCCAAATCAGGGTGTCCTCTGGACTGAGAAGACTTTGCTTACCGGTACTGTACTTTGAGCAGCTTCCACTTGCTCTATATTTCCATTTAAACAATAGTCACTTAAGTCTTCAAATGTTAGTAACTTTTACTACTGTTATTTTTCATGGCTGTGGGCATGTTCTGATCTCAGCCATATCAGCATAAATTAAGAGTAACTCTGTTGAACGCCAGGGTGTTACTCTATATTTACAACCGTCTCTGAGATTACGATACTTTTAATCTAATTTATTGGCTTTTCTATGGCACAGATTGGCCATTTCTGAGCACGTACTAGCTGGCTCTATTTCCTCTTACTAAGGACAAATATTGCTTGTCAAACATTTGAAACAAGCTATTCTTTCTCTCTCCTTTTTAAAAAGATCTTCCTAAGAACAATATAGACAAGCTTGCTACCAACCGTGGAGGTAAGAAGACCCATTGATGTCTGTGTCTGTAAGGCTTAATACATCTGTCTCAAATGGAGCAGATGCAGCTCTGTTGGAAATGCGCCAGTTATGCACTTCCAGCACCAGGCTGCACCTATGTTGTGATCAAATATCCAAAAGCATTTGGATTGTGGGCTGGATCTACATAAATAGCAGCCCACCATGTTTAGCTCTGCCTCTTCCCATGCAGAGATTATCTATAGGGTTCTTTTGCAGATGAACTGTCCTTTTGGAGACATAATTGCAAAGACCTCCGAAGATTAGCTTTAATTATATACTCACTATTTACCTTGTATATTGAGGTTGCCCTTGCACATCTAGTTTTTCCAGCAACTGGGCGTGTTGTTTTTATTTTTAGCTATAGGACTGAATGCCCTTCCTCTCTGGCAGCATTTCCAACAGCATCCATGCTACTTAGCGTTTGGTTTCCAAAAAACAGAATGATTGACACTCAGAGTTAAATACATGAGCAGCCAGGAAACAAGTGCACCTGATAAATGCAAGGGGGTAGGATTTCTTTTTTTTTTTTTTTTTCTTAAGAGCTATACTAAGCCCTGGGCTATACTTACGTGGAGATTCGGCGGCAGTCAACGGGAGGTACGCAAATTAAGCAGAGTAGCTTGCATAATTCCCGTCGACTGCTGTGCTTCCCTTCGCTGTCTTCAGTGCACTGTGCCGACAGGAACTGTGTTCCCTTTGACGCAGCGCTACGCCACTTGAGGGGGTGGTTTCACTCAGTTGACTTCCTGATCGATTGAGGGGGTCTACACTGACCTCTCAATCGATCCAGAAAGATCAATCTGGAGGCAGCTACTTTGCCGCAATCAGTATAGACATACCCTAAGAGCCTAATAAGAGCTCAGATTTTGAGCACAAAGGCAGAAAGAGTCGCTAACTTGGGGAGATAATGGTAATATTTTTAGGATCCTGATCTGGCAAAGCTTAACTTGGGTGAATAGTTTTCACACTCATGTGAATAACCCCTTGACTTCAGTGGTACTACTCACATGAGTAAGGGCTGTTTGTCTGAGTAATGGTTTGCCGGATCTGTCTAATCTAGCTGCGTATTTGTTTGGGAATTGTAGTGAGGTAAACTAAACCATCAGATATGCAGGCTTGATTCACAGATGGCTAAACTGCGGCATGAGATAGTTAAAGCCGCCATTCAGGAAACCATTGAAGTCCATGCTTAAGTCCCATTGACTTCAAACTGAGCACAAGCTTTCATGCTGTCCTGAAGAGGGATGCTTCTTGAATTGGAACCTAAGTGTTTTGCCCAAAGCCCCAGAACCAGGCAGTGGCAAAACCCAACGTTTTGACTCTGTGCTCTCCCCTAACCCACCCCAACCAATTCCTCCCCAGCTAAAATTTCTTTTATCCTCCATCTTTTGTTGAGTCCCTTTAGCTCAACTTCCCCACCTCCAGAAAAATCAGATAAAGCTAAAAACCGCCCTTCTCCCTTTACACATTTCAGCAACATTTCCTTGCTTTTTAACATGGGAAACCAAGAGAATCAGGTGTCTGCTCATCTCATGTGTGGTCAGGTTTAGTTGGGTCATTGCTTTCTCTCCCTTTCCTATAGTTCCTTGAATGGAACTCCCTGGTCTGTAAGCTCCCATGCTTAGATGACATCCTTCTGGCCAGTCCAAGGGAGAAGGAATAACTTTGCTCGTGCGCTGGTTCAGAAAAGGCAATTTTGTGGTTTTCGGTTAAAGGAATTATTAGGTTTAGCAAGAAAACTTTGGAACTCTGTGTTAACGGCATTGATCAAGTTAATGGTATTGATAAGGATCAATTGATAACTTCAGGTTCCTCATTCTTTCCTAACTGATTGCTTCCCAATCCCTGAGAGCACCCTGTTAGATTTGAGAACTGAAATACACACACACTGTCTAGTGGCTGATCTCCAGTCCTTCCCCTGGTGACATAAAATTAATCTGATTAACCATAGTCTGAGAGTCCTATTCCTATTTGTGATCCTTTTCTACAACTGAATATTATGGGTGTGGAATCCATTTGAGTTTTTAGATTAAATCTTTTATTTTTAAAAGAGACTGTTTATATTTAACATGGGGAAGAGTTCTGAACACACAACCGAGGCAATTTAAGAAAAGACAAGCTCTTCCAGTGCCTGTGCTGCCCAGCACAGAGACACCTATTTGAAATCAGAGTAGCAGAGTTGATGTTATTCCATCATGTACTAAGTTAAAGATGCAGCATGTCTATTGGCCAGTGCAGAAGGCTGGAACTAAGGACTTGTAGGCCTGTCTGTCTGAGGGGGATAAAAAAAATCCCACTGTTGCAAACACCAGTTGAAATCCAGGGAGTTAGCAACATTGGATGCTCTAATGCAGACAAGTTTCTTCCAGATGCCCTGTATCTTCAATCGTGTGCCATCTCAACCCCCTCAGAGCAAATCTAATCGCCAGTGTGATTTTTAAAAACCCTGGATGCTACAGGCACCTTGTCTGTTGAAAGGTCCCAGCATTGCTACTGCTTCTGGAGCTGATCCAGCCTTAGCACCAGTGGAGAATTTCTATAAAAGATCCCAAAAGCCAGAGTCTCCAGTTCACTTTGCATTAGCGTCAGGGATGGATGCAGAAAGAAGTCCGTAGCTCTGCTATGCCCACTCCCCCACTAACTTAGCATCTCCTTGGGGAATCTGATGCCAGTGGTGTAAAATAGAGCTGCTACTCACCCACTCTAACTTATGCTGGGGGCTAGATGACATAGGATCAGGAAGCAACAACCATCTCCTTGGTGTTGCACTCGGTCCCCTTCTCCTGATCTGACACCGTTGAGAATCCAGCCCCTGGTCTGTAAGCGGAGACACTAGTGTAAAACTCTGACATTAAAGCTGTGAGAGATTTGTAGTGAAGAACCCACAACACCAGGCATTCTCTTCCAACACTGACGGATACAAATTCCGTCCTCCGTTGCCTCCCCCATCATGCCCACATTGGGGCTTGGCTGTATGGGGGAGGGTAAAAAGTGTGAAAACAATTCTTCTAGTTAGTGCAAGATGATGTTCTTCCTTCTGCCATGAAGCAGAGCCATGGAGGGAAGGAAGACAAGCAGGCTCACTCTCAGACCTGCTGAGCCAGCATATTTCGTTATTAAGACTAATTACCCATATGAGAAATCATGTGTTACTCCCAGGGACAATTTTTTATGGGGCATTCTTGTAGAGGATGAAATGCATGATTTGTTAGCAGCTAGGAAAAAATAAAGCTTTCAGAAAAGTCTGAATGTATTTTGTATTCTTGTAGCTATTCTTATTCCCTCACATAAGTGTATGGTAAAGGCACAAGGATAAAAATACTTTTATCTTCTATTAGAGATTTGAAAAGCCCCAGGACATCTTAAACTGCAGGTTGATGGATCTTAACGTAGCGACACTAACATGGCACTCCCTTGGAAATGTGTTGTGTAATGCTTTAATCATTAATTACCATCATTCATCATGCAGACCTCCTTTTAATGTCCATTAGCATCATATGCCACTCATGCATGCATGTAAGTGTATAAATGTGCTGGCAATCCTTCTGAGTAGGTTTACATTAACCGTAAATTATCTTCTTGACCGGTTGGTTGGCCTCCCTGGCAGGTGGGGTTGTCTTATTTGTAGCTTTAGTAAAGAGTTTTAGAAATGAGATACGTAGAAAGCATGCCACGGCCAGCTGGTGTTGGGGATATGTTGCAAAGTGTTAGCTCTGTGCGCCAACACACTTCAATTTCTTTTTGAAAGAAAATCTACCTTCCATGATCCACGTCACAGAGATCACCAAACACTTCCAGATTCACTTGCCATCAGCGCAGCCATTTAATATCCCACAGTCATATGCAAATTCAAACAAATGTAACTATAGACAAACTGATGCAACATAAAAACCAGGAAATGAGTGAAAATAATTAAATGTATGTGACCAACATAAAAACTTCAGGTACAAATGAGAATGTTACCCAAGCTGCAAAATAATTAAATGTATGTGACCAAGAGCTGGGGATGCTAACTGTGGCTGGAAACAGATACAGATGTATCAATTTATATCCATTATAGTTGTGGAATATTTGTGGTGCTGAATGACAACCACTTTACTGCTGTGGCCCCAATCCAATTCCCATTGCAGACAATGGGAGCTAGATCAGCTCCTGTATGTTTTGTAGCTGCTAGACAAACCTGGCTACCTTTAAAGAGCACCTTGCTCCACAGCAAAAGTCATTCATGATGCTCTTGCTGAAAGTTGTCTGATTTGAAGACCAGCCAACTGGTAGCAGGACATTCTCGGTGCAGAGGCCTTAATGCTTTAATTCACTTTCCCTGATGGTTAGAGGGAGGCCAAGCTGGTTTGCTTCAGAGCATGTTGCAATTTGTCAAGGGTCTCATCCAAATCCTGAGTTTCTTACTCAGTTGAGTTGTCTTTGCTGGAGGATGGGGGCCTTACAAAAGTGTCTTCAATTCTCTTGTGGGCCAGATTATGTGGAAGTGGGTGCTTCCAGAACAGTTTTCACTTGGCAAAATCCACAAGACACAACCTGACATTGTGACAAATGTTCACAATTATTTGGACAGTTTGCCATGTCACTTGCACATTTGTTCTCAGGTTTTTGATAAAGTTTCAGTTAATTGACAGTTGTGAGGGACATGTGAAACAGATATGCCTTGGGTGATTAATAACTGCTGATTCCTTCAAGCTCTTAAAAATTAGAAAAGCTATCCCCTTCTGTTTTATCCCAGAATAGGATCCACCTATGAAAACAATAAACCAATAGAAAATGGTTCACATCCTGTGAGACGCTTTGTCTATGGACCCACAGTTCAGCCAAAGTTGGGAGTCTCTCTCCCCAAGAATAGAAACTAAAACGGCTAAATGAAAGTATTATTAATCACCTAAGCAAGAATCTTTCATAATTTGCATATGGATAAAACTTCTTCCTCTCTCCCACCCTAGCTAAAAAGGAGGGTGACACCCTACTTTCTTATATAAAGTGACCCATTGCATGTTGTTAATGGATCAAGAGATGGGTGGGGAAGATGCAATTAAGCAATCTAAAAATGTGGCTGTAAGAGTGAAGGTCAAATTGGACAAACTCCCTGTTACCCCAAGAGATCCAACCACGTGTTTTCACCCCAAATATAAACTTTGTTTTCCTTGTAAATCAAACATACTACAGATAATCTGTCATTCATCCTAAATTAGAATCTGCACATTTGTTTGCTGTGTGAGTCAGAACTACATCCTTTTATATGTGGAAAGTGTCTCTCATTCTATTGCAAGTCCTAAATAAGGCGAAAGGCTTATGTAGAATCAAAGAATGTATGCAGCATATCCTCCAAATTTAAAAGATTATAAGGATTTTGTTGGTTTTCATGGCAAACAATTGTTGGACTGTAGAAGTGATGGGAACTGTCTAGCACAAGGAAGAAGAAATGTAAAGATATAAACCCAGGTATAAACTTTGGGATATTAAGAGAAATTGCTTAAAAGGGAGGATCCCAATTTATAACAGGAGCAAATAATGTAATACAGTTCTTGAAATGAATCAAACTGAAGCTTAAGCACTCACCTGGCATGTGTCCAATAGAAATAAGAGAATGGTCCTCTCCTGCAAGCCCTGAAACTAGGGTACATAAACTGAAATCACCATGTGCTCAAGAGAGCTGATTGAACCCAACACAAGAAGCTTCAGAATCCTAAATGTGACTGATATCTCACCCAGCCATGTGTAAAGGACTCTTCCCCAGCCCAGGATTAACAGGATAAGAAGGAATGGGGAGATTTCATTTCAAATATTGTATTTCCTCTTCTATTCTTTAATATAAACAACTGAAGGTTATCTTGCTGAGTCTACGCTCTCTAGTGGAACCTCAAATATAACTATATTTTAGATTTTAACTCTTTTAAAGTCCAAGCAAATTGGCCTAAGAGAGATTGAAAACAATAACTTCAAGCAACTGCTTTAAATATTCTAAACTTGTCCCTTTTGGACCAGTCTAGTCAAAGAGAAATAACCACACTTGTCAAAGTGCCTTCAAAACAAGTGTACCCTTGCAAGTGTGACAAATATGTTTGATACTAAAGAATTGAGTGTTGATGATTATAAGTAAAAGTCATAAGAAATCTTGCTAATTTGCATTGTTCCTTGGTATAACTGCTGAGCCTCAACTCTAGTCTGTGATAATTGCTTGCAAGGCTGGATTGTGTGTGTAGTACACACAGCTGATTGTGTCTACATTTGAGTGGTGAACTGCTGTTTATATATTATTGTGGTTCTGAGTGAATTAATAAATTGTTGGTTAGTTAAGAATAAGCAAGTGCCCTGATTTGAGAAATACTGTTCAAGTTGTTAAAAGTTGGCCTGAAAAGACCCCAGCAATAAAACTAGTAAGCTAATGAACCCTGGACTCAATAAAAAGGGATCATCCTATTGGATTTCGTTATACATTGTAAAACCTAGTTTGTTAGGTTTCAGCTTTAAAACTCCCCACCCTCTTTTGTGCTTAAACAATATTTTTTTAAATGGTCAGTAATGCTAAATCCTGATCCCACTTGAGCTAATTAGAGCACAATTTGGGCTGAATTGAACGACTTTTGCATTTCTTTGTGTGCAGTAACGAGAATTCATTTTTGCTAGAACCTTTCTGACTAGCAGAACCAGCTTTTCCCATGAATGAAAACAGAAATAGGAATATCCATTGATGACCATCAGTGACCTGGTTGATGGCCAATCTGAAGTGAGTCCGTGGTTCAGTCCAGCTGCTAGTAGACAGACACTCACATCACAAATCTCTCCATCCCTATTTGTCACCCTTGTTGACAATCCCAGCAGAGAGGCCAATAAATAAGGTAGTTCTGTTCTCTACAACCCTTCACCCTAGAGCGGAGGCACGTGAGCAAAATGGGGTTGGTCAAGCTTGCAGTTCCACTGCTCATACTGTATATACTAATCTATTAATTTAAAATAGGAAACTTAAGTCTTCTGGTATGTTGATGTGGCAGCTTTGACAGTGATTACATTTACTAATAGGAGTAGGACACAGATAGATTTCACCTGTTGGGAGGGGAGGAAGCTACAGGAGAAATATATTTGAGGCAAAGCTGCAAAATGTGTTGCTTTCTGCAAATGTGGGAGTGGGGGCACTAGATTTCTACATCACTTCACTTCATGTTACAGTGCCTCACCGTCACTCTACATCCCCAACCTGCTCCAGCCTCCCCATATTCAGAACACACGTACTGGAATCATAGCAGGCAATGTCCACAGCGTTTCTAATTCTTGCTTACAATAGTCTGGTGATCCATGGCTCTTTGTCCTAATGATGCAAGTCTGCTCTCCTTTCCATAGCGGGTAGTCAAGCTGCATTCGGTCCAATAAGTGAATCCCTTCCCTCCCAACAGGCTTTTCCTAGTAGGGGGAGACTGCTAGTTCAACCAGGCCTGTACTGCCAAGGAATCCAATCACTGTGTCCCAAGAGCAACATTAGTCAATCTTCTAACCTACAGATAAAAAGGTCCAATGATGAATTATGATGTTCTCCTGATTCTAGTTTTCCAGTTGAAAGCCTAAGTAGGAGCTTGGGACGTGGTGAACAATTATCTGAGGAAAGAGGAAAAAAAAATACTGGAGTGTTCAACAGATGAGTCCTTTCAGGGACAGAGAAATCCTTCCGCTTCTCTTTAACAAAGTCTGAATATTTATTCTTGCTTCTCTGGGGTTGTATTTAGTGGTTCTGGAAATATTTGAAAAGACATTTAAAGGAAGCTAACACATGTTTGAACCATATAAGTATCCGCATGTTGAGTTAAATGATGTTCATATCTATTACATGCAGCATAGAGGCCTGGAGTTAAAAGTTGGGTAAACCGGAGGAATGTTAAACCCATTTCAGTGCCAATATCCAGTGTGTTATCTCTCTGGTTAGAGCATAACACGGGATGGTGTCCCCTCTAAGATTTCCAGGCACAAACAAGGCATTATGCTTTAGGACATGTCCATCTATGTTATCTCTTTCCCAAATGGAGCAAAATTGCAGAGTTTCATTTGTATCTTGCCACCCTCCTTTCTATGAGAAAATTGTTCTCTCACATCTTTGGCATTGGGGAAATAGACAGTGCCTTTGTGCATAGACATCATTCAGAGTGTGAAGAGGATATTGTGTTCCCTCACTAAGTTCATTAAGTTTCCCTACTCCTTGGAAAAGCTGATTATAAGCGCACACAGTGAGTGTATTTATTATTCTCTGTGTTCTTGGCTCTCTCAGCTGGAAGCATCTTTCTTTTTGGGGACTTGTATTTGCCTGATCCCAAACCCATCTTCCTCCTTACTATCAGCCTCCTCCTCTGCTACTTGTCCTGGACCATCTCTCCTCTCCATTCCTTGTGTCAGGATCCCAACAGGGGCAGTCAGGGCCAAGGGTCAGAGCAGGGGAAAACATGAGCCTGGGAGTAGCAGAGGAGTTCGTAGTCAGGTTCCAGGACAGGGTCAATATCATGGGTCGGAGTCCGAGTCAGGTTTCAGGGTCCAAGTGAGAAAGGAAAGTCCAAATCAAGCCAAGGTCAAAGCCAGGAATTCAGAAGCAAGTAGTAGGAACAGTCGTGGCAGCTACAGGAGATCCGCACTGTTCCTGGACACTTCCTGGAATGCCCCTTGGGTTTATATAGAGCAGGGAGCCAATCAGGAGCCATGAGGCTCCTATCTGTCAACCCATTGAGGCGGAACTTCCCGTGATGTGTGTCCACAGTGGGTCACGGGAAGTAGAGCACAAGTTGGTTACAATTGCCACTGAGTGGTAACATGGAGTTGTCAGCTATATAGTAGCTCTGCAGGCCTGGGTTCTAGACCATGGGGCCTTATACCTTGCTCTTAAACCATCTCTCCCCCTACTTCCATACTTTCCACTCATCACTACCCTCCTGTGCCTTTCTTTTTCTGCAGTCCCTGTCATTAGAGGTTGTTCTGCTAGGCTCCCTCCTCTACTTCAAGATTTCCCTCTGTGTTCTAGCTCTCTGTCTCTTTTCCAAAGCTCCATCCATTCTGTCTTGTCTTGATATCTTCTTTGTCCAGAATAATGTTGTCTCAACTACTCAGCAACACTACTTTTATGTGGCACTTGTATCTCACTTCCTCATTGTTCCTCTCCTCATGCCTTCTCTTTGGCCATATGCTGCAATCAACTGGAAAATCTGGAGCATGACAGTTAGCTATTTTTGGACAGTGTTTTTCCGTTCAGTAGACAGAATTCCCCCTGAAAATTTCATCAGTTATCAACAGGTGTTCATTGTTTTCCAGATTAAGTTCCTGACAACCCCAACATTTACTGTAATTTTTAACTCAATCTAATCTAATATCAGACTAATCTATTTTGATATCTCAATCTATTCTGTGTTATTTTTTTTATACCTAACACCATGGTATCTGAACACCACTATGTATAATAAGTGCTTCTTTCAAAAACTTGTTCTGATGTAATGTCTTGGCCAAATATGAATGCCTATGGTTAGGCACCTAAATTCATATTTAGGCACCTAAATAAGTGTCTTGTTTTTCAGAGCATCTGAGTACTCGGAGCTCCAGCTGTAGTCAATGGGAAAAACATCTCTGAAAATCAGGCTGCTTTTATTTAGGAGCCTAAATAAGAATTTAGGTGCTTATACTTGGGGCCCCCAAATTTTGAAAATTCTGGTAATTGTGTGTAGAATCTCTGTGATTTCAGCTAAGTTTTAGAGATGTGAGGATGTGTTTGGGAAAACTAAGCTGCCCACATCCCACGCACTCTCAAAACGAAACCCTCCAAAAAAAACCCACAATGACTTTTCTCCATTTCTAGATCTGAATCTTTTTGAATGCTTGATGAACTAGTTCCCTGATGGTTTTAATTCTTATTCACCTCCTGAGGTCAGGCAGGACCCTCACCGGAAATGATGGAATACTGCAAGAGAAACTTTTTGACAGTTAATCAGACTCAAGAGGTTCAGATAGTTCAGAAGAGGATCAGAACTCCTGGATGATTATCTGAATCCCACCTAAACTGTGCACCTTTGTATGTGTTCTCAGAGCACATATTCAGCTTTCCCCTTTCAGAGCCAGTAATGGGGCCTTCCCTGAGATGTTTTTCCTCCCACTGCATGGGCAATAACTTTCCCCCTGCTTCAGCTGTAACAACACTGGCTGTTTGCTTGGCTTGGGTGGAAAGGTGGAAAATTCTTCCAAAATTTAGAAATAGAGGCACTTCCTGATGTGTGCCATCATTTTAAAGCTGTACATTTTTAAAATTTGATTTTAAATGCATAATTTAGAACTCCAGATAAATATATATCCAAAGGGGGAAATGTTTTTTTAATAACATGCATCCCAAGGTGAGTGGCATAGCATGTGTGTTGATGGGAAGGGGAGAGGATAGATTTATATCCTCAAGGCATGACTTGCAGCCTTTATTAAAATGAGAGGGGTGTTGCTGTTGGCTTTGTTTCTCATGGATGAAGATGGGCTGTTCAGTTCACTGGGAATTTAAAGGCATGCAAATCGGGTTCCTTACCAGGCTTTGATGTAGACACTTACCACACAGCTCATACTACCCAAGTTGGCATCTCTCCTGCAACTTGGAAAGCTAGGTCTGTTGGCCAAGAGTGACTTTTCCTCCCAGCAAGAACCATGTTATGTGGGCATCATACTTCAAGTCCTTATTCACATGAGCAGCTCTTATTCACGTGGGTTATCCTGCTGGCTTGGATAAGACAACTTGTGTAATTAAGGGTACGTAAGAACAGTCACCTAGGAAAAAAACAAACTATCTGTAGCCAGCTATATTCTGTTCAGTCACTTATGGTCCGAGTCTGTGACAATAATAAAGAATCACAGTCACTTTTTTCCAGCACTGAAAGAGGAGTTTTGTTTAGAATAAGAAAAAGAGTATTATTCTTAAAGCCGCATGCACTCTTTCTCTGTTTCACTGTAGAGCAACTATATGGAATCTTTCCCTGTTCCCCTCATGCCTGGCTTCTTACTAAAAATAGTACACACATCCTCATGAGTAGGCCTTGTCCACACACAAAGTTGCAGCAGTTTAACTAAAGTGTTTTTAAAGAGAAACAGGTGCAAAACTCTGATTAGACAGTGTTACTTCAGCATATCCGTTTATCAGTTCAACTTGCATCAGCCTAAAAGAACGTATTTGTTTTCTTGAGAATTTTGATCAAAATCCAACCTGTCATTTTGAATGAGGTGATTGGAAAATATACCTGTCGTCCCCTCTAGAATTTAAAAAGAAAACCTTGTACAAATAAGCTCATATATGTGAACTTTAAGAATTAGACTTTATTTGGGGCTGGATTTCAAAGAGGAAAAGTGGCTTTTTAAAATAACTGAATCTGTCATCTAAAGTATTTCTAAACTGCCAATCACTGCAGCAGATAACATTAATTAAATTTTTCTCAAATATTGAAATCATAAGCAATTTAAAAATTCATTTTCATACATGTGCAATTAAAAAGTTTACATTTTAGTTACACTCTTGTCTCCATAGAGGAGCACTTCAGCGCTTCATAACGCCACACCTAGCTGTATCCACAGAGGAGTGCAATTTTAAACCAGTGGAGCTGTGTGAATGCTTTTGCAGAGCTTTCTAGTTCTGCAGTGCCTGCTCCTGTTGATTTCAATGGGGAAAGTTGCATTGACTTCCAGGTGAGCTGGGAGAGGCCTGTAGAGTTGCAGCTTGTGGAGTTGCACAGACCACAATTGCATGACCTGGTGGTCCTTTCTAAAACACATTAATTAAATTCAAAGGCCTCTGCTGTTGCATCCCTAAGGTTGCATATTTAAAAAACAAAACAAAACTATGATGTCTGGAAATGATAAAGATAGGGGTCTGATTCTGTGTTGCAGCCCTATACAAGCTAGCAGTTCTGTCCACCATAGAATATCTCCAGATTCCCCAGCAGTGTAAGGCCAGCCAAATGGCTTGCAGCCCCTAACATAGAGACAGGCTAGAGATGTGAGGGAAGAGTTGTGGTTGGCACGTACAGTGCTCTGGCTACTTTAGGTTGCTACAGGGCCTCATAGGAATCCATTGTATCCTGCATAAGTTTGTGGTAGTACCTGGTTATCTCAGCAGCTTATTTCAGGAACAGTTCCAGTCCACTGCTGCATCCAGAATCCAGGAGCTTCAAAGGTGGCACCCAGCCACTTTCCCCCCTCAATTCCTCACACAAAGCTGTGCTGCAGGCCAGAACCAGGGCCAGGCTTTTCATAGCATCAGTTAATATGTCTCCACTGCACTTATTTAGCCTTTTGGATAGCCACTGAATGTGTTGTTGAAAGGGTGGGCCAGTCAGTGGAATTGCATCCCTTCCTCTCAGGTGTGAAAACTGGCCCTTATGTGGACCATGGTTAAGTTAATGTTTTCAGCTCCTTCATGTTTGCATTAATGCAGGTTTTGGCTTTTAACATGCTATAAGCTACAGCATTTAGCACTTCAAGAGACATGGCAAATATTGCACTTCCATGATGAACCGCTTAAAGTAGGCAAGGCGCTCTCATTCATTGCACTGCTTTGTAAAGAGTTCTTTTGCAAACAGTTCCTTTGTAATTTTGTGATTTGACGTTAAAGTGAATAGGGGTCCAGTCCTGAAGGGCTGGAGTGTCCTCAGTTTCCCTCGTACTCAACAGGAACTGGGAGTGCACTACTTCTTGTAGGAGCCAACCACTGGAGTTTATCTTTCACCAAAACTTACCTTTCAATGTGCATTTGCCATCGTGTTACATCAAATAGAATGTTCAGCATATGTCTAGGAGTAATGGAACCTTCTTGTCTTTCCCCTTTTAAAGCAAGCAATGGGTACCTTGTTCAAATCAGACATGTTCTATTTTTAGTGCATTGTGGGAATCTCCAAAGATGCTACTGCACCCTTAAGTCCAACAGAGGGTAATACTTTACGGTGGGTTGTGAAGTGGCATAGCACAGTCAACTGCATTCATTTCTTAGCTTTTATCATTTTAATCCACACTTTAGTGCTATTAATTAAATAAGCTAGACATGGGGAGTGTAATTAGAATGTGCTGTTTCTGCCATTAATTTGTAGCATATGATGGGCTTATAAATGTCATAAAAATGTATCTTGAAAATCCTATGAACTCTGCTTAACCTTTGGTGTTTCAGAAGAGCTTGATTTCAAAGCCAAACTGTTCCACTGCTTCATCAAACTCTTGGTGTCTTTAGAATATGCCTGAAATGAAAAGGTTTCCCATTGGCTCCTGCATCTTCTTATTGTTACGAATTTCAGGTGTCAACATATGCAAAGAGATGTGACGACCATTTTTAACACAAAACTTGGATCCAAAAAATCTGCTCTGAATTTTCAAGGGCCTTCATCTTAATATCTGGTTTTGGACCCAGGCAACCCCCTAACTGCAGTGTATTAAAAATCCAGATCCAAATGGTGATCAGATGTTAGCACCTTGAGCCCAGCTACGTTGTCTGTGCTAGTGAACCCTGTAAGTAGTTACCTCTCATTGAACTTGGGGCCGGTTTTGTTCAACATCTTTATTAATGATCTGGAGGATGGAGTAGATTGCACCCTCAGCAAGTTTGCGGACGACACTAAGCTGGGGGGAGTGGTAGATATCCTGCAAGGTAGGGATAGGATACAGAGTGACCGAAACAAACTGGAGGATTGGGCCAAAATAAATCTAATGAGGTTCAACAAAGAAAAGTGCAGAGTCCTCCACTTAGGAAGGAAGAATCCCATGCACAGCTATAGACTGGGGACCGACGAGCTGGGCAGGAGCTCTGCAGAAAAGGACCTGGGGGTAACAGTGGATAAAAAGCTGGATATGAGTCAGCAGTGTGCCCTGGTTGTCAAGAAGGCTAATAGCATATTGGGCTGCATTAGGAGGGGCATAGCCAGCAGGTCACGGGAAGTGATTATTCCCCTCTATTCGGCATTGGTGAGGCCGCATTTAGAATATTGTGTCCAGTTTTGGGCCCCCCACTACAAAAAGGATGTGGACAAGTTGGAGAGAGTCCAGCGGAGGGCAACAAAAATGATTAGGGGGCTGGAGCACAGGATTTATGAGGAGAGACTGAGGGAACTGGGCTTGTTTAGTCTGCAAAAGAGAAGAATGAGGGGGGATTTGATAGCGGCCTTCAACTACCTGAAAGGGAGTTCCAGGGAGGATGGGGCTAGGCTGTTCTCGGTCGTGGCAGATGACAGAACAAGGAGCAACGGTCTCAAGTTGCAGGGCGGGAGGTCTAGGTTGGACATTAGGAAAAAGTTTTTCACTAGGAGGGTGGTGAAGCAGTGGAATAGGTTACCTAGGGAGGTGGTGGAATCTCCATCCTTAGAGGTTTTTAAGCTGAGGGTTGACAAAGCCCTGGCTGGGATGATATAGCTGAGGTTGGTCCTGCTTTGAGCAGGGGGTTGGACTAGATGACCTCCTGAGGTCCCTTCCAACTCTAATATTCTATGGTTCTATGATTCTATGAAATCTGAAGGGCGATAGTACAAAAATATTGGCCAGCTGTGTCTTTGTCCCCTCCATGCTGCTCGGACCACATAAAAATGTTGGTCTGCTACTGTTTCTGAGCCAAAGGACCTGATTCTTGAGTTCAGGCAGTTGAGGTTTATGCTTTTAGATCCACATGTCCTGGGTTCAGTCCTTGCAAATGGACCCAATCATCTGTATATTTGCAAAGGTATTGAGCAGGTATCATTAATTAGGGTGTGTAGTAGTGCAGACAGAAGCGCTCATATTGTTGTGTTATGCCTAGATTCTGAAGCACTCCAAACAGCAAAATATTGGGTGATGCAAAACTGTATTTCCTCTTAGAATTTCCCCCCAAGGAACCCCTGCAAGGGATTCCCAACAAGCCAACTCACTAACCTTTTATAATATATATTTTAAACATTTGGTATTAAGGAACTTTCCCTACTGGCCAAATTCTGCTGTGTAGCAGGTTGTGTAAACTTCCTCTGGCTTGGCAGGAAGAGGGATAACAACACTATTCCTAAGCAGAGAAGCGACCCGCATTGGAGTAATTGCCAAAGAGCTCAATACTGGAGTGAATTTCCCTATCCTGGGAGATTATAAGAGGAGTGAGTTCCTGACAGTCTCTTCCTCTGGGTCTTAGGTAGAGTTGGCTGGAAAATGTTTGTCCTCCCCCATGGAAAACTTCACCTTTTTATTGCAAAGTTGAAAATGTTTGTTTTTTCACCAAAAAAACAAACCAAAAAAACCCCCAAAATTTTGCTCAGAAAAATTTGTATAGTCAAAACCTAATTTTTCCATTAAGAGACTGTTTTAAGGAAAAATTAATAACCAGTCTTATCTAAGTGTCAGACCAAACAGTGGGATGAGAATGAGGCCTATCTTTAAGAAGTCCATATGGTTTTACATAGTGACCCCTGGCTGCAAGAAGCCATTGTGTTTTAATTGAATGAACTTAGTTTGTAGGAAGCTTCTTTTCTTTCATATGTTTGAACAGGTTAGTTGTTCTCCACCTGTCCTTCTATACAGCTAACTCGTCACATGCACTACAAACTACCAATGTCGGATGGTATTTTTTCTTTCATTTGTTTAAAAAAAAAATATCACCAGACTTGGGTATGTAGTAGTAGGAATGAGCTAGGGAATTTCCTCTCTTCTAGGCAAGGGGCAACTAATACTGTACTGTCAAGTAGCCTGAAAATTTACCAGCTACCCAATGGAGAAATCAAACCTGACTTGCACACTTTGGAACCAGAGTGCTTTTCATACAAGAGTAGAGGATGAGTCAGTGCTCACATAGGTGGCTCTCCTCTCAGATACACGGTGTGTCTTGCTGAAAATATCTTGTCGAGTTTGCCTATATGTAGGGTCTGAATCTGACATCAGAAAGGCAGGCACGATGCCAGATAACTGAACTCTTCCAGATTCACTAATATCTCTCAAATCCTGGTGACGAGCGGATCATACCTTCCCCACTTCGTTCAACGGAATAGTTTCCTTTTCCACAGCTACTGTCCCTTGCTGTTGCAGTGCTGTGGATTTCCCCTTCCACTACACCACCACCTTAAATGGAGGTGTTACTGAAGTCAAATAACAGAAGACAAGCCACCTAACAACTAATCTGTTTCTATTTATTCTGCTATTAAATCCCCCTAAATCAGACTGTGGCCAGACAAGCAATGAGAGAGCCCAATCTTTTATAGTACACTGTCTGTGAGATGGGGGTGGGCAAACTCCAGCCCTAAATCTTCCAAGTGCCACCCTTAATGACAGGTTGAGCCGGGTGCCAAAATCCATTAGGTGCTGAGAGGCCCCTAAGTGTTATTGTTCGGGGCTTTTGTAAACCCAACATACATTTTCATCTGCAGGTTTTCAGGCTCCCGTTGCATGGGGGGAAGCTTGTGGAGTATTTGTTGTGTGGACCTGCCATATTTTATAGTGAATAGCCCATTCTGAGCAGCTCTCCTTTTTAATTATACCTTAAAATGGTATTAAATGTTGGCTCCATTTGTACCAATTGCTGTTTGGTTATAATCACTGCGAGGGCTCTTGTGCACTGGAACATCAATTTTCTTTTCATCAATGCTTTGCTTTTATGTTTGGATGGGAATTTGAAAGCATATAGACTGCTGAAGCAGGAAATATTACAGAGACACATAGGATTATAAATTTCTGTTCTGATAAAAAAAAAAAAAAAGTCTAGTGAGGAGCATATGTTTTGTTCCTTTCTTAAAGTTCTTCTTGCTTGATGATATTTTGGGGAGGTGTTTTTAGCCTCTTGGATATTGGGATTTTTTGCTGGTTTGTTTTTCCTGAAGTCTGTTTTGAAATGGATATTCTAGTGCCCATTTCTCCTGACTTACGTATATATTGGAGTAATTGGAGACAATGGCTGAATGGCTGGCCCAATACATTACTGGTATTTTCTTAGTCTCTGGGATCTTGAAGGAGATAACTATCCCAATAACTGCCTCTTGGGCGGGGGGAGTGGGGTGCAAAGGGGAAGGTGGAGAGAGCGAAATTGCCTTATCAGGAGACATGATCCCCTCTGGAGGGTCATGAAGAGACCTGAATTTGGATGTATGGGCATCTTATAGACCCATCTTCCCAGCTTGACAAAAATGGTAGCCAAGAAAGAACCAAATGGGGAAAATAGTTCATGCCTCTTTCTGCTCCTCTTGCCTTCTTTGTGGCATCCTCTTCCATAGCTGGCCTATTCTTCCCTTTCACATAATATTATATTATCTTCTTGAACACTTGTGAAAACCGCACTATAATCAATGCATGTTATGGTCAACCCTTGGGAATGTTGATTCAAAATTACTATTGAAAAATTGTTATGGATCTGTGGAGACAGGAAGACTACTAACGGTGTCCATTCCCCCACTTGATTAGCACAGGTAACTCTTGTTAATGGCAAGATACCAAGGTGATAGATTAATTGGAACTGTGCACATGAGAGAATATGTCCCTTCAATCCTTTTTTCCTAGTGACTAATCTTTATAAATCCTCATTTGGAAGGGATCATATCTAATGATATGCTGACCAATATATCCTCCTTACTTTCTGTTGGATAGTATTGGTAAAATATCTCAAATGCTGTACCAGTGCATATCCTTTTTAAAAAAAAAAAAAAAAAAAGAAGGGGAGGGGGGTGCTAGTTAGATTTTTTGCAGGTCTGGAGCATGTTCAAATTAAATATACTTGAAACATGCTCTGTAACAACTTGGGTAACAGGATTTAGACCTTGTACCTGCAGAAGTTGTACGAATATAATTTAAATCCATTTTTAAACTGATTTAGTTAAACCAGTGTGTACATTTTTATTTCAGTTAAATGTGGCTTATTTTGGTTTAGCTAAAACCTGTTTCTATTCAACTCAAATTTAACACAAAATCAGCTTGGTTTAAATTGAAATAAAGTGCGTGTACACAACCTTCTGCATCATTTTAGAATTACGCTTTAAGTTAAATCGGTGAAACATACTGTGTAGTTAAGTGCTTACCTACACTAAGGTTATGGTCCTTAACACTAGCTAATCTGTGTGCGTGTGTGTCACGTACATGTGCATGCACGCACTGTGCATAAAAGACTCTTTGTAGGTATTTAAATATGTTTGGATACATGCTGAGAGGTGAGAAACTAAGACTTGAAAGATAAGGAGATCTCTGTGTGTTCCTCTGTGTTCCTTTTTCACTTAGAACATGGATTCAGATTATGTACTAGAATGCTTTGAATTTGTGTAGTACAAATGTCATAGCTCAGAATGTGTGTTTCACATTATGGAGACCCAAATAGGAGCAGTGAAACATCATTGTCCTTGAGGTTTTGCCCATCAAAGTCAAATGACAGTTTGTCTCCACAAAACTGAGGGTAAAAAAATATGGGGGGGAAAAAGCAAGCAGACTCGACTCCTTTAGAAGCTATGGAATTCCTACTTATTGAGGCTGAGGCAGACCTGCAGTCAGGATTTAGAAACCCAGGATATTCATAAAATTAGCACAGTTGGAGACAGACTCCAAAACAGAACTTTCAGGAGTAATTACAGAGCAAAATGTCAAGTTGATGGAAAACTTGGTTTGACTTTTTATGCATTTAAACCAACATAGATTAAACACTTTTTTGGGGGTATACTATTACCACAGATATTTTAGAAAAGGAGAGCAGGGTTGTATAAAATATGGTGAACCATAAAGTGTCTGGGGATTTCTGTAATTTATGATGAAAACAAACATGATTGATGGAGTTATATGTCAGCTATAAGTAGGAACCTCAAACCGTACTGTAATTTGCTTGGAGACAGCCAGCTAGAATGTACCTTGATCACATCTTGATAACATGTGACTAGGAGTAAAGAAAACAGAAAGCTGCAATTTATTTTTAAAATACTTATTTATTCACAAATTTGTGTCTGGAATAATTTTCATATGAATCATTAGACTATTTATTTCAATTCAGTTTAGTTAATAAGTTTGCATTTTACTGATTTAAAGAGCACAATTGACATTTAGTTACAAAAAAACATGAGACGCTTGTTAAATGCTGGTTGCACCTTTTCATTAGCCCTTAGGAACAATATAGGGTTTCTTGTTTTTTAATAAGGTTAATGTTTAGTGTGGACTGCTTCCAGCAAGAATAAGTGCTCTTAACTGGGTACTGAGAGACTGCACAGGGCCAAATATTCAGCCAATGTAAATCTGTGTAATTCTAATGAAGTTAATGGAGCTATGGCAATTGACAGTGTCTGAGTATCTAGTGCACTAGCTACAAGCAGTCACATTTGTCCATCTCTTTAAAAAACAGACTGAACATTTTAGAGATTCTGATAGATTTTTGTTGAATCGTAAAGTAGCAAAGACATTCTGGGACTGAAACTCTGATTTTTTTTTCCTCATTCAACATTTAAACAACAAAGGAATACATTTTCTTCTCCCATAATCAAGAACAAAAATTATCTTGCTTTAACTCAACCTCTGGGTGAAGTAATACCAAAATCTAAAACCTGAAGCATGTGGGGTTTTTTACCACCTCCAATTTCTGACAGATGTTTGGTTGATGTAATCAAGAATTAGTATTAATATACAAAGTGATTAATGCTATCACATTTTTGCAAAGAAATGTTATAGTCTGATGGAGTACATATTTAAAGCAACACTTCCGGCTTGCACTGGAACTGACGATATTAAGAACAAAATAATTTTGAACGGGCCCAGACTTCACAATGTGAATATCTAATCTGGGTTGCTATTTCCAAGATTTTTAAATAAGGCTCTAAAATATCATTTTTGTTTATAATGTGCATAATGTTGAAGTTAATAACTTATATTATAGGGGGTGTTGGCAATGACCTCTATTTTTAGGTCGCCTTATCACTTCCTGTTACATAAAAGATTATATAGTCTTTTTTCAGAAGCTCTAAACCTCCATTATTGGCAGCAAATCTTTGAAATTCAACAGGGAGAAAGCTCTCCGGCTAGAGAAGTGCCTTTTTTTCGCCTCGTGAAATTCCATTTGGGTGTAGCTCAGAGAAAATGTTAAAAATGGATATTTTCTTTCGCTCGCATACCTCAGGAAAATGTTGACAGCAAGCCAAAGTAACAGCTGAGCACAAACATTCTAAAGAAATGGGCCTTCACTGCTGACACTGCACTGGAAGCTGTAGGAGTAACTGTAGCAGTGTGTGGAGAACCAGGCCTAGCTCTCCAGCCCCCCGCCCTCCCCCAGTGTGCTCCACCTCCTCCCCCCCAGACCTGACACATTGTCCAAGTATCCCATCCCCATCTCTGAAGGCACCACATAAGGCAAGAACTTTCCCAACTCCCTAGAGTGGGGAGAGAGCACTGTGCCTTGCAACTTTTACCTTAATCCTGCCCCTTTGTGCATATGAATTATGATAGTCTTTAATTCTATGATCTCATACCATTTTTTTCCCTAGGACCCCTGCCTCATTTAGTGCACATGCTTGGACACACAAGGGAGAAGAATTAAGGTTGTACAGGCAGCTGTAAATCTGGGAGTTCCTAACTTTTGAGAGCTTGATTTTTGCAAGCTAAATAATTTTGTAATGTAGCTACATAGAGAGGGCTAGTTTTTCAGCTGGTGTAAATCAGCAGGATCTGGTGAAGTCAATGGAACTATTCTGATTTACACCTGCTGTGGATCTGGTCCTACGAGGAAGTCAGAAAGCAAACAAGCTACTCACAGTAAACTTTGGAAACATTCTCTTTAGGAACAATGTAATATCCTGGGCGATTACCAAATGGATAATTGTTATAACATTCCCTACATTCCTCTTGTTGTTTTGCTCTGTCGTGCACTCTCATGTAGCATAGCTGTTCTTTATTAATTGTTGCTAACTTCCTCACCAAACAAGCCTATATTTTGGATATGGAAGAAGTGATCCGTGTCTATGTACAACAATTTGCTGAGCATTGGGGCTGTTTGAGTGAAAGGCTCTAAATAAATACACATAGATTGTAAACTCTTTAGGGAAAGGATGTGTCTTAATCTATATTTGTAAGATGCACAGTGCCTTATGAATTATTATTTGTATTACTCCGGTTATTTTTCTGTGCCTTGTTTCTTGAAGTATTTCTTGGTCCTTGGATTGGATCTTTTTGGGCAAGTGTTGTCTTCATTGTACTGTGAGAATTTGTGCACTAGTTCTGGTTGTAACAACTGATACAACTCTTGTGATTAAGGACTGTGAGTCTATGAACCCAACTCTATCATAGGATGGCTGTGTGAACTTGGGCAAGTAATTTAATCTCTCTACTTTTGGTTCTGCTTAATGCAAACAATATCTTCTTCACATAAACATAATAATCCTCAAATGGAAGGCAATATGTAAAAGCAAACTATTATTTTTTAATTGCTGCTCATGTTTTAAAATATTTGCTCACAATCTTTGTGTATGCTTGCTGGTTTTTTAAATACTTCTCTTTGTGGTTTGGATTTGTTTCATTTTTTATTATAGGCATTTACTTTTGTATGGTATCTTATTGTCTACCCTTCTGCCCCCATAAGCACCTCTTTGCTATAAAGCTCTTTACAACAAAGATGCTATGCAAATTAATAAAGATTAATTATAATAGCTGTGGAGCATAATTACTAAAGGCTCTTTATCTGGTGATTTCAAACTGATATTTAGGGCATACCAGCAGATCAGCAGATGTGGAGCTAAATGAGTGACTCAGAACATAAGGCAGCGGAATGTCAGAAAAGTATGTCGGGCCATGATTATTAATGGGGTTTTAGTTAATGGGTATTTCAGTCAAGGCTGTTGTTATCACGTGTCTAGTTGGATTTGGTTTGCTGCAATCTCTTAGGAGCTGGAATTCGTGTTAGTTCACAATTTTTTAAGACTAAATATTTTTTGTTTGTTTCTGGCCATCTCTCTCTCTCTCTCCACAGTAGGTAACTTTGATTATGATGAGAATGAGAGGACATGACCTAAAATCTAGAGATGGGCCTGAGCCAAGGAACTGAATCTGAATATCCCAGAACTTTTAAATGTTCAAATCTGAGTCAAGATCTGAACTTCACAGCTCCTTTGAGTCTCTGTGCCCTGTCTCTTTAATGGAATGAACCAAAGCCCATCACCTGAGTTCCCTCCAAACTTGGGAAAGTTTGAATCCAAATCTGAATTTGCAGCACAGCCCAATGAAGAAAGCCATGCATATGTAGGGATGGATTATCACAATACGAATAACTACATTGAAATGTGATGACTGCAAAGGATTTTATAAATCAGTTCAAGCCACACTAGACACTCTCTGGAAAAGGAGAGGATTGAGGCCTCTCATTAAAAAACAAGGTGATCAGCCAAAAGGGGGCAGATGTGTTGGACCTTTTCCTGACATTTCTCATGTTCTAATAGGGCAGTAAATGTGACAGTCAAAGACCATGTCCTGTTTCAAAAGAGGGTTAAGTATTGAAGTTTATATCCTGCCCTGTGTCAGAGGCAGGATACTGTTGCAGTCTGTGTAATGTTCATAGATGTGTCATCTGTATTTCAGCCTCTCTCCTGCAAAGTGCTAGGAAGTCGCACAGTTGGACATCCAACATCTAGAGGCAAACTAACAATTGGGCAGTCTGCCTCTGGCAGTCTAACTACTGTAGCTTGCATTCTGAATCTCCAGCAAGCTAACTCTGTCATCCTGACATGAGGCATTAGCAAAGTGGTTGTAGCTGGGCATGACTCAGGTATATGAAGAGTCTATAAGAAAGTAAAACCGCTTTGGGTCAGCCAGTCAACTAGAGTAAATTGGCATTGCCCTATGACTCTCACCCGCTGAGGATCTGGGCCTTATTTGCCATATGTTTCACATCTATGATGGTCTCTATTCACAATATTACATGGTTTGTTCTGTAGAGTGCATCATTTATCCACAGATTGTGCTTTCATTGTGATGTTTCATATTCGGCAGCATTGTTATTTGCTGTTTAGGTTTTTTTTAAATGCCACCAAGCCAAAGGAGTTTCCTTCAGTGTCATTTCTCACAATGTGGAACATCTCAATGGACCACATCTATGGCAATTTATATGGTGTTTTCATGATACAGTTAATGTAAAAGGAGTGTTTTTGCAATAATTAAATGTGGGAGCCATTGCGATGAAGTTCAGACCCCAGCAGCAATGGTATTTAGCTTCCTGCTACATTAATAAGCTGTCTGTGTAGTGACTCATTGTCCCATTGTGATTTCCCATTCATGCCATTTGTCTCCCTTCCATCAAGTCACTGAGTTAAATTAAGGGGTGGCTATCAAAGCCATTCTTGTTTCACTTCAAGATCCCTCCTCTGTTAGTGCAGTTTCTCTCTTATCCGATAAATATAGAAAGTGGATTCCAGTCAGATGCTTCTTGGCTCACTCTTCACCTTCAATTCTCCTAGCAATCCGTGTTTTGCTTGACATGTCAGTGGAGATTGTCACATCAGTGGCATCCATCTCAGTCTCCTCTCTCTTGTCTCGTCCCTTGAAGCTTCTTCATGTGTGTATAGAGGATGTATATTGAGTCTACACTTGTAGCAACTGGCTCACCTTCATATTCTGTTCTCCTCCTGCTGTGCTGTTTCTGTGAGTGTAAACAATGGATTTTATACTGGTGGCATTTGGCTCTCTTACTGGTATCTCTCTCTCTCTTTTGGGGCTTTTAATAGCAATCGTGTGCAATTGCTGGGGGTGGATATTGCATCTGTGTTATTTGGCTTGCCCTGCTTTCCACTTTTTCCCCAGGTCCCTCTTTGTCTTAGGGTATGTCTACACTGCCAAGTGAAGTCGACTTACTTAAAGTTGACTTTCACCCGCCGATTTTTAAAAGTCGCTGCAGCATGTACACACCACGCTGTTTGCGCAAGTCTCATGCGTCCACACTCACCACAGTTGTTTTGATGTTCAAAGCAGTGCACTGTGAGTTGCTATTCCACAGTGCAACTAGCCGCGGTGGCTGCTGGGATGAGTGTCATCGTCCCACGATGCAACGCTGCTTCCCCTCCCTTCTTCCTCCAAACAAACAGGAAAACTGTTTTCGTGCCCTTTTTTTTTTTTTACTCTGCGCGCTTGCCATTGCTGCGGAGACATGGAGCCAGCTCAACTCTGCACTCTAATTGTGAGCATGACAAATACATCGTGGCTTATCATTGAGTATTTTCGAAGTACAGCAAGAAGCCGAAGCACAGACAACAGTGATGCCACTGACACTGCCCTGCTACAAACCATCGAGTGGAACAATTCCTGATTGCTGCGGGCTGTCATGCATCATCTGCAGTCCGTGGAGTGCCAATTCTGTTCCCGGGAAATAAGCACAGACTGGTGAGAGCGCGTCGTTATGCAACTGTGGGATGATGATCAGTGGCTGCAAAACTTTTGTATGTGAAAGGCAACTTTCTTTGAACTTTGCTCAGAGCTGGCACCGTCCCTGAAGCACATGAATATTTGCTTGAGACAAGCTCTGATGGTGGACAAGAGAGTCACCATCGCTCTGTGGAAGCTGGCAACACCCGACTGTTACCGCTCGGTTGGGAATCAATTCGGAGTTGGTAAATCTACAGTGGGCGCCAACGTGATTCAAGTATGCAGGGCCATCAATAGACTTCTGCTACAAAGGATAGTGACTTTGGGAAATGTGCAGGACATAGTGGATGGGTTTACCACGATAGGGTTCCCAAACTGCAGGGGGCCCATTGATGGGATGCACATCCCTATCTTAGTGCTTGCCCGCCTAGCAACCGAGTACATAAACTGCGAGGAGTACTTTTCCATGGTCCTACAGAGCTGTGTGGATCACCGGGGTTGTTTCACTGACATCTAAGTGGAGTGGTCTGGGAAGGTGCATGACGTGCGCGTATTTCATAATTTGGGGCTGTTCTCTAATATGCAGACAGGTACTTTCTTCCCTGACCAAAAAATTCACATCGGGAGTGTGGAAATGCCAAAAGTGATCCTGGGGGATCCTGCTTATCCCTTGCTCCCTTGGCTAATGAAGCCATATACCGGGCACCTTGACAGCGACAAGGAGTGTTTTAAAAACAGGTTAAGCACTTGCAGAATGGTTGTTGAATATGCCTTTGGGCGTTTAAAGAGCAGATGGAGGAGTCTCCTCACTAGGCTGGACATGAGTGAAAAGAACCTCCCTTCGGTGATATCTGCGTGCTGTGTTCTTCATAATGTGTGTGAAGCGAAGGGTGAGAGGTTCCCCCAGGGTTGGGCTGCGGAGGCAGAAAGACTGGCCGCCAATTATGAGCAGCCAGATGCCAGCGGTATCCTGAGAGCTAACCGCGGACTGTTTTACATTAGGGAAGCTTTGAAAACCAGGTTCTGCAATGAGATGCAGGACTGATTTCTGTTCCTGTATGTATTTGCCTTTGCTAAACACTCTTCCCTCCCTCCTCCCACCCCGCGCCATCTATATCTGTACCCTCCAAATCCCACCAGAACAAGATATAATTTATTAAAGGAACATGTTGAAATGATGCAAACTTTTACGTATGAACATTTAAGTCATGGGGGAAGGAGGGGAGTGTTCATTCACAGTCTCAAGGGGTAGTGTGGTTGCTTGCTGGCCAGCTGTCAGCAGGTCCACCGCTGCTTTCTGCTCGCCTGCACCGGGGTGGAGGCGAGCACATACTGCAGCCTGGCCATTCTCCTCTGAGACCTTTTTGTCCTGCCTCCGCTCCTCCTGAAGCTCCACAAACTGCCAGAGAATGTCTGCCTGGTCCCGCATGATTCGCAGCATCTCCTGCATGGTACTGCGATCATGCTCCTGAATTTCTCTGAGACTCTCCCTGTCCATATCCATATTCTGGGACAAGGTCAGCCGCCACGCTCTTTGCTCAGTCTCTGCAGCTGCTGAGGTGTTCATGAGCTCACCAAACATGTCATCTCTTGTTTTGTTTTGTTTTTTCCTCTTTCTAATTAGCGATAGTCTTTCCGCAGCATTTCTTGAGGGTTGGGCCAAGGCTGAGGTGTCTACAGAATGAAAAGAAATTCACAGGGTAGCCATTGTTAGCAGACTGAAGAAAATGATACAACTGCAACAATGTAGACAATACTCCCCATGCAGTGCACAGGGCAAACACAGACCCTCACTCCATTCCTAACATCCCAGAAGGGTCGGCTTGCTGTGCCCTTACAGAGGTGGTAAGCAAGGGGATCTGCAGGGTGGGGGAGGGGAGTGGTATATAGGCTCTGCTTAAACCAAATAAAAGTAATCAAAGTGACTTGGTAGGAAACTACAATGGGGAATACAAAGGTACAGGGAGGGCATCTGCTGTATAGCTCAGGTATTTTTAACATGAGCCGTCTTCCCTAGGTGACCATGAGCGATATCAGTCTCCTGAGGGTCACGCATGAGGAAAGGGAAGATTTGCTGCACACAGCGGGGTACCAGCTGTGTTCCGCCACGATGCAGACTCCCTTGATTGCAGCATGGCGCGGCAAAGTATCCTAACGTGGAGGGAGGAACAAGAGCCCTCCCCAGAAAACTTTTGCAAAGGATAACAGATTACCTACATGAAATTTTCCATGAGAGATCAACTGATGATTATCAGAGCATTTCTCATCACATAAATAATCTGTTCCATGGGTAACCCCCCAGTACAGTCACCAAAACCCCCTTCTTGTCTCCCCTCCAATGTAAAAGGACAGAACTACTAAGAAGAAAAAAAACTCACCTGATGTGCCTTCCCCGGGATTATTAGTGCTGTCCTGTGTGCTGCTGGACTGCTCCGGGGTCAGGAATAGGTCCTGACTTTCTGGGAGAACGGACACCCTGCTCTCCTCAGCCTCCTCGTCCACGGAGTCCTCATCATTGACCATGGACTGTGACATAGCAGAGGTATCGATGCTGCGGGGCGGTACCGTGGTGGGATCACCACTGAGAATTGCATGCACCTCATTGTAGAAGCAGCATGTTTTGGGCGAGGAGTCAGAATGGCTGTTAGCTTCCCTGGCTTTCTGATATGACTGACACAGCTCCTTGATCTTCATGCGGCACTGCTGCGCATCCCTTTTGTGTCCCTTCTCCAGCATGCGCTGGGATATCTTCCTGTAAATGTCCAAATTCCTTTTGCTGCCTTTGAGCTGAGCCAGAACGGACTCCTCACCCCACAGCCCAATGAGATCTAAGACCTCTGGTCAACTCCATGCTGGAGCACGTTTGGGCTTTGCATTAGCCATGCGGAGAACAGTGACAAAGCTCTCTCCACGCTGGCAGCACAGGAAATGAAAATTCAAATCTTCCCGGGGCTTGAGGGGAGGGGCCATTTCCGGGTAGCGTGACCACATTACAGCTGAGCATGAATGTCCAGAGCGGTCACATCAGGGCATTGTGGACACCTCCCAGAGGCCAATAATGTAGTCTTAAGTTCAGTTCTGTCTACATTGACGCTAAACCGAACCAATAAATTTGAATTAGGCACTACACCACTTGCGGAGGTGGTTTTATTGTCGATTTTTGCCATGGTTTAAGTCAACGGAACTGCAGTGCCAGTGCAGACGTGGGGTTTCGGAGATCGATGCAAGTGATGTTACGTTGACCTCTGTCGCCAGTGTAGACCAGGCCTTAGTTATCTCTCTCTCTCTCCTGGCTGTTCCTTAGATTTCCCTCTCTTTCATTTGTGTGCTGGATTTACCAAAGACATGTGCAAGAACTATTTATGGAGGTTAATGATGCTATAAAAAAGGACAAAGATCTCCTCACACAGAAAGAAGAAAAGGGATTAAACTGCCCTCCTGTAGGAAATGCAGCTGCTATAGCAAGAGGCATTGTTTTGTTTTGTTTTTTCATTCATTGTTCAGTGATGCTGGAGGCTTTTGCTCACATCGGAGCTTAGCACCATATCTTTCCCTTTTAGCAGATGATTGTCCTCTTATATATTAACGATATAGGCCAAATGTTGGGCTTTGGGTAAATTTCTTATTGACCTGATCAACTTCATCCCCCATTGGATGACAGATTCTGACAGTGTCTCCTACTGATCATTAATGGTAGTTCCAATGCGTGCTTCCTTCCTCCAATAGATTCACTGAAGGAAGGTACATCCAGTGATTTAAGATTATTGCTCTTAGATACCATGTGCTTCTTGAATCCTCATAAATAGGTGTACTCATTGTTTCCTCATTTACACGTAGTTCACGCTATTTTATCCTGCATTAAAGCTATTCAGTGGAATAGATGTGTAGAGTTCAACCATCTGTGTCCCTGACAACAGTACACTGGTGTGTCTTCCCCTAGATTGACAGTATCCTGAGGGCAGGAGAAAATGATGTTTATTATATAAGCCACAAAACAGCCTTTTGAAGTGGCTGTTCAAAAAGTATAGGAGGAAAGTATATGGGAAAAATAGGAAAGAAACTCTGAATGCTGTACACAAAGATTGAGGGGAGTAAAAGTCCCTTGGACAAGGCCAGTTCAACCCCCAGTAATAATAATTAATCAACTCTTTTGTCAGGCAGGTTGTCTTAAATTATTCCTAATTTAATACCAAGGAAATGGTTCCCTCTGATCTTCACTTGTCTAGTTTGTCCCCTGAGGGTATACAAACCACAAAAGAAGTCCAGGGCTGGGGGAATCATGAAGGATTTGACATGAGGAGAAATCGCCCAGTATTTCTTGTCTGTCTTTATACAGAAGTCTAGTATTCTCTGCCCTCTTCCATTCCTACACATGGTAGGGCACTCAAGATATTACCTTTGCCTGCAGGGGATATGAGGATCAAATTATTATTTAGTTATTTGTATTAGGGGTAGCACCCTGCAGCCCCATTGGTATTGAGCTCTGTACATATGTAAAAATAAGACAGTCCCTGCCTAAGTTGAGAGTTAGAATCCAAAAAATGTACAGATCATGTAGAGCAGTCTCTGATTATTGTAGATGTCAAGATTTTAGCTAAAATTTCATCTCCCCACAATGCGTGAACTCATTCATTGCTGATTGCCACCCAATCACAAGAGGAGAAAAGATACTGGCAGATTTGGCTAGCAGCGTTCTTGTAGCCATGTTGGTCCCAGGATATTAGAGAGACAAGCTGGATGAGGTGTAGTACCTTTTATTGGCCCAACTTCTGTTGGTGACAGAGAGACAAGCTTTTGAGCTTCTTTAAGTCTGGGAAATGTACTCAGTGTCACAGCTAAATGCAAGGTGGAACAGACTGTTTAGCAGAAGGGCTAGGGCTGCACTTTCAATCTTTTGAAAGCTGAGTCCACTACTTCCTTCAGGAAAATTAAATCAGGTGCTTCTCCTCTTGACACTGTCATGAGAAGTTAAAGGCCTACATATCTCCTAATTATACCTCTTCCAGGCATCCTGGCTAGTCCTTCACATTCCCACACATTGATAGATATTGGGCTAGGGATTCTTATCCCTGATACACCAAGAGTATCTTAATTTTAGTTACATGTTCTGTTCCTGGATCACAAAAGGTCCCTGAGGATACATCTACCACAGCAGCTGGGAGTTGTCATTCTCAGCATGGGTAGACAAACTAGACATACCCTCACTAATTCTGCGTGAGCTAGCTTGCTAAAAATAGCTCTGCTGCCCAAGTTGCTTTTGCTGGTTTTAGGCAGTAGCTCAAGCAGAGCTGATGCGAGTCTGTCTACCCACACTGAGAATCTCACCTCCCAGCTATAGTGTGGATGTATTCTGAGTCGTCCTACATCAGGCAGGGATGGGGTATATTTTCCTTCTCTGTTTGGCTGAATCTCTGGCAGTTAGAGAGTGTTCTCACCCTATGTTCATGGGATTTTCTTTACTTTTTGGATTTAAAAGCCAAGTAAATCAGAGAAAATAAATTACTAGGTGAATTTCAGTGCTGGTTTGGAAATTAGCCACAGCACAGGCTTTTCACTATAGCTCTCACAGTTCTGACCTCCAGCACCCCTCTTATTCCAGTCTTGGTCCTTTCTTATGTTGAATTGACTACCTCTCAGAACCAGTGGTGTGAAGCAATGTTCATGAGGCCTGAGAGAGGCCTGTGATATGATGATCATTTCATAATAATCAGGGTAAGAACCCTTTAAAATGGAGGTGAAAGAGGAGTATGAATTTTACCCAGGATTCTTTTTCAGATACTTGAATGAACTATTTTGAAAGGGCTTAAACATCTAGAAGTGTTTATAGGTGCTTCGTTTAGAAGCTGTAGTCCTGAGATACAGCTATGTTCCCTGTGCTCTGTGTGCAAATTATCTATCTAGAAGTCGCATCTACTCTTCCTTTCCACATTTATGCCTCCATGATGTTGCTATCATAGCTCAAAATTGGTGTTTGATTCAGCACTGAGCAGTTCTTTTTGATACCAGCCTCCTTGGCTAATTTCACAAAGCTCAACCCTTAGTAAAGCATAGTTATAAATTATAGATTTAAAGCATGGGGCTTTACCAGAAGCCATTTTAAGCCTGATAACTGTGGTATTTGACTGCTGGCCAGGATTATTTTTTTGCAATAAATTATACAGTTCTTGCCCAATGTTTGCTAGGGCAATAGTTAAATAAAAAACTCCACCTTTCCACAAGCAGACTATCTGCAGCCAGAATTGCTGAGGAACTCAGATCTAGGGGAATTGTGGCTTGGGTCTCAGCTGTAATGAACTGCTCCATTAACAGATGAAACCAGGTCTTTAAGAAGCAAAAGATTTGAGTCACTTCTCCTGTTTTTTCCCCGGAAGCCTGACTTATGCCTGACGAAATAGAAGAAAGCTGCAAGAAGTCCAAAGCACTTAATGGACTCTGCCTGCTAGAAGTCCATTTGGATGAGCTCTCTCCATGCAGAATATTTCGGTTATTTCTCCATCATCAAGCCTTGGCTTTTTGACATGTCTCACACTCTCCCCATGTGTTGTCTATGTCTGCTTCTGCATATATTGTCAGAAGCAACTATTCCCCAGGATGTATTTGCTGCTCTTAATGTGCTTAATATAAATTAAAGTTCATAACAAATCAAAGAAGAGCTAGTAGGCAAGATGTACTTGCTATGGGCTATATTCTACCCTTGACCTGGACCTGCAGCTGCCATTAAAACCAGTGGGAGTTCCATGCACTCATCAAGAGCAATATAATGACCTAAGATGAAAAAGAATGGGTATTGTCGGGAGCATGAAACAATCCACCCCTAAACTGCCAGCTAGTACAGGTGTCTAGGTATCTGCTGGCCTGGGGTATTTTTATGATACCTAAACAAGTCAGGCAGATTAATATCTTGCCATCTTTGGACAGTAAATAGAAAATCATTACTATTGGGAGTAGATATCCAGTCTGTCTTCAAAACCTTATCAGGTCTTAATCTTGAACTTCAAATAAACGAACCTCAAAATGTCCCATCATACCTTGCCACAGTAATTGGTGGCCATTATCCTATTAAAAATGGTATGTTTTCCCTTAATAGACTGTCCAGTGTTGAATTGAAGAATGGCTGCTATCTGCCAGCTTGTGTTATCTATTGGAAATAGCTTTCCATGAAAATGGGCATGTTCCACCTGCCTGGTGGAGGTAATTTCACAAGAGATTTTTTTGGCTACGTACACAGAGCTGTGCCTTGTGTGTTTGTGTATATATGTGTTGCTTGGGACCTCAAAATGGCAGTGCAGTGTAATGCATTTCCTGTCCCTGCTTTTTTTCTTTCCTGCAGAACAGGAGATCAGTTTTCCATCAACATTTGATTTTCCCCATGATGTGTCAGCTCAGGTTTCATAACCTCAAAGTCTGAATGCAGACTTAAGTCTTGGAAGGACTGGTCCCTGTGCAGAGATGCTTCTTAGTGTGATTTTGTCTTTCATCCCCCAACCCTGACAGGCAAATATAAAATTCCTTTTATCTGTTTGAAAGAAATGTTCTCCTCCAGGGAGCTATGGAGTTTCAAAATTAGAAGCAAAAACTGAAAGAAAACCAGAGCAGGGGTGGGAATCCAAGTCTTTTTAGCTAGCAATATCTTTTGCCCAGTCTACTGTTGGTTACGATGATTTGAACAGCATCAATGGAAAGGCGTTCCCAGAGCCTTTGATACCAAAATACCTTTCCTCTGTGTGCCAAATCTGCAAAGAATGCAAAAAATGACATTCTGACTCTGGCCATTCTGGCCTGTAATTTCCATGCATTTCTGCGCTAACTCAACCACACAATGGTAAATAAGAACTCCTCAAAAACGGTCCTAATTGCTTGTTTTAAAAGGGAAAACCACTCCAGTGGTTTTAAGTATATTGTAAACATCAGAAAACTGGAACCATTTAATTTTTTTTCCTTGATACTGCTGGAAGTATAAATATAAAAACAACTGGTGGCAGTGGGCTTCATCCCAAAGTGGTGGTGGCATTATTTGAGCTATAATACAATAAATTAAGTCTGCAGATGTTAACTCCAAGCGTGGGCTATACGAGGCCTATTTTTAAATATCCCATGATGAATTTTTCTTCATTGCTCTAGAAAAACAGCATTGACATCAGAACCATCTCTTTACGTAGCTTGACTCTTTGTTGCAGTGACTTGACAGAATGTATGCTCTTGCTAAAGTGACATATCTCATTTGGCCTATGATATTTTCTTTTGACTATTGAGTGTCTCTTTGTTTATGGATAATTAGGGGGAAGTCCCCTTGAATGTAAGATGATGGAAAGGTCAAACTTGCACTCAACAGGCATTTCATGCTTTGCGGTTTACCTGCATAAGCTATTTATAAGTAGTACTTGAACATTTTCCTTAGCCAGTCAGCATGTGGTCTGGTTTAAAAGCCAGCACTACTGGTATAAAATCCTTTATTCCAGTGGGAAATTTAGGGCTGAATTGTGCCTCTGAAGACAGTGGGGTTGCATAGGTGTAAATGAAGTTAGAACTGAGCCCATAACTTTTTAAACCAAATTGATGTCACATGCAAGATAGTATTGACTTTCCTTTGGTGAATCTGAGCTTCGTGCATGCATTCTTGGGTAAAATACTTTATAGAATCAAACATTTGAAAGTCAAATTTAGCTGAAACTGCACACACAGGGTGTAATTTACAAGCAAAAAGCAGAAAACATTGGACTTACTTTCCTAGTGAGAAAGAAAGCTTTACAAGTGGATTGATCTTCTTTCACATATGACATTAATTGTGCTGTGAGTTGGACGCTATATTCCCGACCCATTGACAGACAGCCAGAATGAGGGGGATGCCTCATACAAATGACCAGGATAGATCTTAGTAGGTGTACACCTCCTCCTAAGAAAAGCTGATTACCCTCGACTCTGATTGACTTCACAGGATCAAGCTCCATATCCTCCATTATACAAGAAAACAACATAGAGAAAGTAGTTTCAGATAGTAGTAAGTGTTCCGTTGTCAATCTATTCTCTTTTCAGAATGACTGCTAGCTTTCCCCTAGTCTAATCTTCCCTCCACTTCTCCCAAAAAAGGGAAAAATAGGAGGATTGGCTTTCTACCAGTGGCAATCTAACCCCACTGAGATTCATCTACGTGCTTCAATTCAGGATAAGCCATGTGGTTGCATTCTGCTGAAATCAGAAGGACTTTTAAGCACATGCTCATGTGCTTTCCTAAACAAAGCAACCTGTCCTATATTTTATGCGATTTCCTTTATTTGATGGCTAATGTCCTGCAACCCATATCCAATAAGAATAAGCAATATTACATCAGATTAAGAGTAAGTTTTCAAGCAATAAACATGCAAAGGATAATAATGGGCAACAGAAATGTGTGATTGTTGTACCATGAATGGAGAATTGACAAGTAGTATCCCTCAGAAATAAGCTTTGCCCTCTATTAATCATACACATGTTTTATTTTCTTGCAGGGTGTCGCACTAGATATATACTGCAACACATCTACACAGTGAGTATACTTTTCTTGCAATTAAAGTAGAGCTGGTAAAATAAATTTATTTAAATTGTGACCATATTTTTGAATAAAAGTGCTGACTTTAGCTCACTCTAATTCATGAATGCATAGTATTAATTATGTGATTGCTCCCCAGCTGATGTAAGCTGGTGTAGCTCTTTTGAAGCATATTTTATTGAAGTCAATGGAACTACACCAGTTTATGCAAGCTGAGGGTCTGGTCCTATTTGCATGCATTTTGACAGCTGGCTAGTACTCTTGAACATTTCTGAAAATCTGGAAACTTTCCCACATTTCAGCATGCATGGTTACTCATCTGTACATTCGCACCAGAAGTGCACTAGCTGTTGTTCATTGGATGTTTAGTATTCTCCGATTTAAAATATTCCAAAGTGCTTCACGCACACTAAATTAAGTACACTTCACAACACAAAAAAGAAATAGGGATGCATAAAGTCACTCAGCAGAGATGACTCCTCCCCTTTCTAATGGCATTTCCTCCCATAGAAATTCCACCACCCTCTCTGCAGTGGACTTCCATTTCTGCTGCCATTAACTTTTACTGAAGTTTACTTTCCCTAAATTACCTCCGACACTCATAAAGTTCTTCCAGGTATTTAACTAGTGCCTAATGCCAAATGTTAGCTAGCACAGCTAGTGAGAATCTATTATTGTTATGACAAGCCTGAAGAACAAACCAACTAGTACTACTGAACTCAAAAATTTAATGCAACTACTATTATCTGAAATTGTGGATGGTTTTAGGAATCTAATCTTCATATCCTTTCACAGTGCATTCCTGTAAGAGGAAAACCTCCCTTGTCCAATTTACATAGGCACATTGCTGAAGATCCAGAGACATCACACTACTGTAGAACGTATCTGTCCCCAGAACAAACCTTTTGTCTAATCGGATGAGGTGTTGAGGTATTATATAGAGGGTGTTGAAAGAAAGGTGCTCATTCTTCTTGTAGTCAGTTATCGTTATCTTTAAAATCTCCCATTCATCCTTTCAAGGCTCCAGAATGGTAGTATATAATCAATATCCTAATCAGTCTAGATAATTATGCTTGTAGAGACCCATTCAATGTAGATGTCTATATTCAGTTGGGGTTATTCAGAAGCAGGGAGGAATCTGTGTGTAACTGTTCACATAAATAATAGCAGAGTAATATTGAGGGATAGTTAAATTCAAACACAGCAGCTCTACAGTACCTCAGAGCTAGGCTTCGAGTCAGAGTTACCATGCAGACCCTTGAAGGCAGCTAACACAAATTAATCTTAAGTGATGTGATGTTTCCATATTATTTCCATATTATTTGATGACAATGTTAGATGCTCAGCAGTTATCATATTTGCAGTACCACATCTCCACTGAGCTCTCTCCAGTCAGTCCTACATTTAGGGATAGGCAAGGCAATTTGGACAAAATAAGAATTCTTCAAACCCTGACCTTCTCTGAGCTTCTGGAATGTGTGGGAGATGTTGGTTTCCAGCTGGGAATGGAAAGGTATGTGCCAGAACTCTAGCCCTAGGTACAGCAAGAAAACAGAAGGGGAAGTGAGCCACAAAGAGCAGGAAGGGTCCTGCTGAGGCTGCTGAAGGGGGAACAGTGCTGCCAGAGTTCCCTCCCATGCGTGATATGGGAGAATGATCTGGCTGGCCATAAGTTATGCTATGTTACCCTTAAGACATTAAGGTATTAAGACACGAGTGAGGCAGCAGTGTCTCCTCCCTCAAGACTATATCAGATAAAAATTAAGTACGAGCTACTGAAAATTCTGAAACTGGACCCTTCTCTAGACCCCTCTGGAAAGGAGCCTTCCTCTTTCTCTCTACCTCATTAGCTCTCCAGTTCATTTCAAACCAGAGCTGAAAAATGTCTTTCCTTCCTTGCCGACACTTCTCAGGTTCTTCCTCCTTGCCATTATGTATTATTTAGCTCCAAGACTGTATTATTTAGTGCTAGAAAGCATGTAGGGAAATTCTTTATATGAATGATGTTCTAGAAAATACCGTTGCTTGTTGCTGCACTGTATTGAAACCCAATGGCATAGTAAAATCAAGATTTTTTCCAAAGAATTTTATCAGTTCTCCATCCTAAGAGCATTTTATAGCCATCTGTTGACAGAGCCAGCCTAGTTAGCTACACCACTGTGCTGTAATCTCACCTGAGATCACAAAATAAGTAGAATTTGGCAAGGAACTTATTTGGACAGAGTGGTGTAGATGGCACTCTTCGTTCAGAATCTGCAGTGAACCAGTACATTGGCTTGGTGTTAGGAGGTGCTGTCCCACTGAGACAGTTCTCTGGTGGGGGAGATGTAAAACCAAGGTCATGACAATTGCTGATCATTAATGATCCCATATCACTCTTTGCAGGAGTAGGAGAGTTAACACTAGTGTCATGGGCTTATTCCAATTCAGGTAATTATATTGTACCTACCTGTATTCCCCATGCATTTCAATTGGATATGGTATTCTTCATTTCCTGTCCTAGTGTTACTGTGCAGTGTTAAAAAACTGTCACATTCTACTCTAGAGCTGATGAAATGATCCCAATAGTCCCTTTTTCCTAACGCACAAAGGTGTTGTGAGGCTTAATTAATTAGGGTTTATCAAGTGCTTTGAGATCCTCAGATGGAAGTACAAAGTGTTGTGGAAGTCCAAATGTTATAAATATGGTCTAACCGTGCTTTTACAAATCTAGTACTGCTTTCCCATGGTTTAAATTTGGAATCATCTGTGTGAAATAGAAAAATACGATAAATTATGAAATGCAACCCCCACGCTGAAAGTTTACAAGGGATAATTTCCTGTTGAGCTCCCTTGCATGAGAGAGAGAGAGAGACAAAAGAGCAAACTCATAGCACTAGTTCAAGTTTCTGAAATGATACCGTGTGTGTGCCATAGTTCCTTGGATGGTTGCTTCATTCATTCAGCAATTAAAGTCAAAATGAGATTTGGTGGATTGATCCTCGTGTTTTTCCTCCCCTTGCTGTGTTCCAGTTCTCTTCTCAGCTTTTTTATTTTCTAAAGGTGAGTTGTTTTGAGCCTTGTTCTATGGCAGGAGTTGTGACAGAGAATTGGTGTACAGGCTGGCGTCCACTGGGGCACTTCCTCTCTTGGAAATAAATGTACTTCCATGCACATTCTATGCACTGTTCAAAAATATTCATTGGACAGAGTAGATCTTCCCGATGAAGAACCCATGTACACACTTCAGAGAAGTGATAAGGCGGGGGTCCAAAGCAGGAGCAGCAAAAGCATCCTTACTGACTTGGAGAGCTCTGCAAAAGAGACCCATGTTATGAAATGTAGAATCTAGGAGGGTTAGAGCTACCCCTCTTCTGTTCATGACCCAGTCAGGCTGATTCCTCACCAAGGTGTTCTATTTCATGCAGGAGAGCGGAAGAGGGAGGGAAATCACAGAAGCTATGACTAAACCTTTTGAGCTTACATTTATTTTAGGAGGAAAAGATGCCACAGCAGCATACACTATGCACTCAAGCGGAATAAAATGGTCTGATAGCAGAAAAATGATCAGCAGCGGCATACTGTTTTATGAGCGAGCACATGCTGCATTTCAGACTTGTTTAATGGGAATAAAGGGAGGAGGAAGCAAAATCAATACGAGTTTGCCATTTTTCTGTAATTTCCTAACCATTCTGGTGCTTCTGGTGACCTCTGATCATTTGGAGACGGGAGCACAGATATACAGTAAGTAAACATGAAAGAAGTTGTCTAGTGGCTTGGATGCAGAAAGACTGGAACACAATTTAATGTAGCTTGCAAGTGGTTACTGTGTCAGCATAAGGGTGTGTCTGAGATAGAAGTGAGAGAATTAGATGTTCAATAAGAGCAAATGTAGCCCTGCTGCATGAGCTTTTCCTGTTCTTTCTTCCAAGGGTGAGCAGGGAAGGAGGAAAAATGTTTTAGTCCTATGAATCCAACCTAAGATTCTCTACCCCTGAGCCCACAGAGCATCTAATACTATAGTGCATCAGAACAATGATCCCTACACACATGCCCTGATCCTAGGTCTGGCCAGGGCCTAAATTAGCCCCTGAAGCAAGATACAGCAGCCCAGGAGATTCTTTAGCTTGCACCAGGTTCTGATGGCCTACAATAGGCCTTACCTTCTCTGGCCTCTGACAAACTCCCTATGCCAGGACGTGATGTACTGATTTCATGTCAGCAGAGGATTCTCTTCTTCCTCCATACCTGAGGAAGCTTCAGCGTTAAGGTCCATTTGTGCAGCTCCAGTGATGTAGGATGTGGAGAATGTTAGGTAATGTGTTGAATTAAGGTATTTTATCAATGGGGTTGAGGGAAGTAAGACCTGGACAGGTGACACTCATTTAACATCAGAGGACTCCATCAAGGCCCATTGGGTTGCTAGGAGCCACCATGGACTGTTCATTCGACGGTTGGAAGGGAGACTTGAGGTTTCCAAGTGTGACGTTTGGTCGTGGCAGCAGTTGCCACGCCTGCGGTGTAGGAAACCTCGAGTTGTGACACAGTGTCTGGTTCCCCGGCGACAAAGGCAGGCAAGACAAGATGCCCCTCAGGCAGCACAACGCAGAAATAGGCTATCATGTAAGCTGTTGCTAATATGCTTGGAGCAGTACTGGTTTCACTCTGCTGCCTTCCGAAAGAGCTCCCAAAAGTGTGTGGGCTGATAACGCTCTCACGCTGCCTGCCTACCCCACATTAGGAAGGCCGGCTGAGGGCAGCTTTCAAATATCTTCTGGGCTCTTAATGAGAACGTAGACACTGCATTTGAGTTGCTGCAAAATAAATAACCTGAGGAGGCAACCAACAGCAAAAGCTAATTTTGCCCATGGGTATGTGTAGGCTTCCCTAGCCATAGATTTTTATATTAAAAGATGCACAGTATTTACATATACAATTAACAGTAAGGGAAAAATTACCTTTCTTTTAGGGGTTTGAAGTCCATGATTCCAGACTGATTGCTTCCACTCTCTTAGATCATCATAATTATTAATTGTTTCTTTGTATTTTTTTTTTTATTATGGGTTTGAGCACCTTAGCATTTTCAAAAATGACTCTCTTGCCTTGAACAAAGATTGTATTTCATTTACTTATTTATTTGTATTACAACAGCACCTAGGAGCACTAGTCATGGACCAGGAGAGAGTGTCCTCTAACAATTCACTCATCTGTGCTCTCAGCTTCACCTCCTGAAGGCTTCTGAAAAGGCTTCTTCCAGCAGTGAAGCATAAGTTTCAAGTTGCTGGGGATTTTTTTCTTCCAAATAAACAAGGCAGCTGCTCCCTCCGTCCCTTCAGAGTCAGGGAAAACATCAGTGTAGATTGTACATCTGTTTTCTCACAGCACAAAGCACCTCAGACATTCAAAGCATCTAAGGTTTTGGCTGGGTGGCTCAAAGTGCTCTAGCACATTAAAAGGCTTTTCATAGCCTCATCCCCAGCTGGTGTAAATCAGCATAGTTCCATGGACTTCAACAGAAACCTAGGAACGATAGAACTATGCCGATTGACCCTCGCTGAGAGTCTGGTCCTTAGTCTTCACTATTCCCCTGAGATACTCCCCATTTTGGATTAGTTTTAACGTTTACCTTCCAAATGCATTCATACACATCCATTCTTCCCAACCAATGATCAATCATCTCCTATGACGTGCACCTTTGGGTGTCCTTTATCCATTCCACCAGGTGCACAGGATCCGCATATGGTGCTTTAGATATATTTTGGCAGTGGTTTCCAGTGACCACATGCATACTCATAAATATTACAGAGAGAATTCCCAGTGAAACAATTTTAGGATTGTGCTATAATACATACTTCTCTAGGATTGCTAAAATAATTCCTAACACCCAGTCAAACAGCTTGTCAGTTTGTTTAAACACCATAGCCACTTTCTCTAGCATCAAAAGTGTAAGCTGACTCCACATTAACTTGTGTTGGCTCCTTCCCCACTTAGCAAAACACGCACTTTCCCTTGACAGGGGCTTGGGAAAAACCAGCAGTCAGGCATCAGAAAGGTCTGGAGGCAGAGAAGAGAAACTAGCATCCAGCAGATGCCCCCAAATCAGCAGATTTGGGGGGCCACCTGCTTCACAAGAGGATGGCAGGAAACTCAAGGAGTAAAGCTAGCATAGGTCCTAGGCCCATGTCTACCTCAGGCATGACATAGAAAAATGAGGGTGACTCCGTCAGGAGCTCAGGGACTAAAGCTAATTGAATCATTCACTGTAAAAAAAGCTTCTTTTTCTCTGATCCTGATTTCTGCCACATGTTCCCTATTCTTAAATATTCACCAAATAAACTGAATGAGCAATTTGTTCACTTTGGCCCAGATCCTTAAAGGAATTTAATTACCTAACTCCCGCCAAAATGTAGGTGCCTGAATACCTTTCAGAATTGGGGCCCTTGCCTATTAGTATTCACTGTCCCTGTTGTGTGTGGTGCTGATTTTGCTTCCTAACTTGACTTTATGACTGAAACTTATTAAAGAAGAGAATAACAAATAAGAAATGACAAAGAGCAAGTAAGAAATAATGGCCAGTAAACTTTTTCATATTCAGATGCCCTTTTTGAGATGAGAACATGGGTATGAAGATCAACAATAAGTAACTTGACTGAGTTCAGCTGGATCACTCTCATGCATAAGTGTTTTCAAGGGCCGTAATGTTAAACTCAGGGGTGATAGGTGAAGAACAGCATCGTCTTTATCACTAGCTTTTTCGTATAATTTCTTTCTTATTAAGGAAAGCTTTTCCACTTCAAGGAGGCTAATAACATCCAAACCACTAGTCCAATATAAAGACTTCCTAGCCTAAGAAAAGAAATGTCAGCATCCCTGAAGGATCGAAAGCTTCTTTGATCCTTTGATATCACTGCAATCGTTCATGCCATTCTGCCTTTTTCTGTGTTTAAGTCTTTTAATAACACTGTTCTCATTACTCTCAGTTGCCTGGGGTCTTCCAGTAGAAATATTTTATTTACTGAAAAGTTTCTAGTGTTTAGTCTGTGCGTCATGCCTCCAGGTATAAAGAGGCAGTTAATGGAGACTCTCAAGATCTTTTCCATGGTCTGTGTTTTTAGGCACTTGCAACACATGCGCTGCTGATTTACTTGAAGGTTTCAACGGTGGTCAAACATCAGTCATTAGGAGAAGTAAAATTACCAGCTCCAAAATGCAAGGTAAAACCTTTTTTTTAAATTTCGGAAAAGCATTTTATCTTACCCAGCAATCTGCATGTCAGCACATTTCTTAAAATAATGTATTGTGAAGAAAATTGTGCAATTTCTGAAACCTCAGAGTTAGCTATTTTTAAAGTATTTTGAAATATCTTAATTTGAGGTGTTACCAGACACTTAAAAAAATTAGTGTGGACGACTACAATGAAAACAAAAGAATGAAGTCAGTGACTATGTAATTGCTTAAAAGCCAATCTAAATTGCCAGGCTAATTGCCAATTCAAAGCAGGAGAGAGAGAGAGAGAGAGTGTGTGTGTGTTTATACACCTATAAACACACACACATGCACCTGTGTGTATATGTACACACACACTTTGAAAGGAGTTTAAGGAAGTTAGGCAGCCTATTCTTACTGCGTTTCCATGGAAGCTGGATGCCCAACAGCCTTTGAGGTTTCTTTGAAAGTCTAAGTCTAAAATAATCGTTATAATAGTTATAATAATGCCTTGCACCTATATAACACTTCTTGTTCAAGAATCTCAACATGTTTTGTAAAATCCAATGTACCTCATAACAGCCTTGTTTGGCAGGTGAGTAGTAGTATAACCATTTCACAGAGGAAGGATTAAAGCCAAAGCAGGTTAAGTGGTTTGCTCAAAGTCACACAAGAAGTCTGTGGCTCCCAAGGTTTCCTTTCTCTCAGGATTGTGTCATAACAGTAAGGCTCCCTTTCTCCCCAGACTTAAAGAAATTCCCATTTGACCCAGCCACCAGCTTAGTAGCTGTTCATGTTCATGGCTGTGTAGGTGGCTTTAGTTCTTTCATTCTCCTGAGCCAGCAAGGGTAATATTACATAAGGTGAATATATGCCCATTAGGGAGAAGTGTATTTTAAAAATCATGTTGGCTGATAAGAGACCAAAGACCATTAGAAGGATATTAGGATATTCAGGCAAGTGACTTCTTTTGTTTGTATTTGGTACATTTTGTCAGTATTCGTGGAAGGGAAGGACTGGTTGCACTAGCGAATAGCAGGCTCAGTTTTCCAGCTTTTCTAACCAACTCTGTCACCCAGTCCATCTGTGTCCTGGCCTGCAAACTCCTTGCTACCAAGATTTCTCCTTCCAGTTGTTCCAAGTGACAATGATGCGGTTTTGTGATTAAGCTGCCGGGAGGGGGAGAAATGCCCTCTTTTTCTTTAATTGCTCAGTGCCTTTGCTGTGTAGTTCTTGTGAATTTGTGAAAGGCGTCGTGTCACATTAACAGTTACAGACACGGCAGCCCTCTGTGTCTAATCCCCGAAACAGTAAAGCACAGAGATATGCATTGGAAACGTCCTCCCGCTGCTGTGAGCCGTCTGGTACACTTCTAAAGGTGAATGAATAGTTCCTCCTCCATGTCTTCATCTGATGACATCGCCAGCCAGGTGCTGATGTCTTTCATGTTGTGAGGACGCGCTGCATCCTGGAAACAAGTCAGAGACTATCTCATTCTTTTCTCAGAAGGGGCCTTTAAACACTCATGAGGGAGCAACAATTTTCAGTCACTGCTAGAATGGTCCTGAACCAAAACCATGGATTTAAACACATACAAATGTTAGACCAATTTAGGTTCAGATCATAGGGTTTGCTCCTACTCTTTGAAGGCAGTGAGAGTGTTGCCATTGACTTTAATGGGAGCAGGATCAAGCCTTTATTTTCTGTAACAGGCCAAACCATATCCCTGATCCAAACATCCCTCTCCATTGGGGAATTTCAAATCCAGATTGAAACTCTGCATCTTGTGCCCCTTTCTGGTTACTGCTGACTTGAGTTAGGCTTGAACACAGTTAAACCCCCAAATCAGCAAAGTACTTGACGTGCTGAACTCACAGCCACTCCAGCACCACTGCTCTCCACTCCTTCCCCCACACCTTTGTCTTCTCACCTGCCCTGTCCCCTTCACCCTCTCCTTTTCCTTGTTTTTCCTTTTAGCAAACCCCCTCCCAATTACATCTACCCAGGAAAAAAAAATCATGACTTCTGCTGCCATCCCATTGTTCACTCTGCCTGTGTGTCAGATCACATTCCTCCATCTTGTCTATCTTGTCTATTTAGACTGAAAGCTCTTCAGGGGCAGGGGCCGTCTATTGTTCTGTGTTTGTACATATGGGGCCCTGATTTTTGTTGGTCCCTAGGCACTCCTGCAATAAACATTAATGATTATTAATGATCACTTTAAGCAGCTGTTTAAATGTACTTAACTTTAAATCAGCAGGACTTAAGTTGATGCTTAAGTGCTTTGCTGAATCAGTCTAAAAGCATAAAATATTTTAATTACGTCCCTGAGGCATTCAATCTCCCAGCAAATATGCTTTCATTTGTAAGCTAAATCTGGTTTGAGCCCTGGACTGAGGAGGTGTATGGAAACATGTCACCACCTTGATCTCTGGGTATTTGTAAACCTAGATTAAAGATGAAAAACTACAGATTGCAAGAAGTGTAGCATATTTGCATGGTGTCTGTTTAATGTTTAGTTATGAAGGCACTTGGTTTTTTTAATCTTTTAGGGTTGTTCCAAATTGTTAACTTCTCTTCTGGTGTGTCTAACAACACAAAAAGCAACAACTTAGTTTGTCTCCTCTGTTTCTTTTTCCTTTATAACCTTTTATAGAGTTTTGCAAATTAAATTTGGTAATTGACATGGACAAGTTTCTTTAACACAAATTATAGCCTATCTTAGAATGCACGATCTGTTGCATAGCCATTACTGTGGCTAAGTGGGTTGTGAGGCAGGAGACTCAGGACTCCAGCTTAATAAATCTACATGCGCGGTCAGTTTTGGGCATGAAAGAACAAAAGCGCAATATAATTTTAGTTCAAGTAAAGAATTATCCAGAAATACCTGTGACTTGTGTGCAATCCCCTAACCTTTTGGGAAAGAATGGATTCTAAGATTCACTTACGTTCCTGTGAATAAATAACACACTTCTGCCAATTAAGGATCCTTTACTGATAACCTGCAGCTCTATTTGTGGCGTAGGAAGCATGTGCCTGCCTTCCTTGAAGCAAAGTTTAGTTAATCTGTGCAGATGTTCCAGATGGAAGCCAAAAATATAAAGCTCCTGACTGCCTGCCTAGGTATGTACTGACTTGTGAGGGTCACTTTGCAATCACAGACAAGCCCAATTAGCATTTGTCAGATTCAAAACACTTTAAAAAGAAAAAAAACCCAATGAATAAAAAGCTCATGATAACTATAGTATATACTCTGTTTAATGATTCAGTGTCAGTCAAAAATGTGAACCAGGAAAATGCCCCCAAATGGAAATCTCATCTAGTGAAATATAACAAACAGTTCAGTATATGAAGAGACATGGGCATGCACAAGTGGGGAAGAGCAGCAAGCAGGGCCACAGCCCCACGGTAATCGACAGGGGCACAGAACTCGTCCGGCCCCAGGGCGCCATGCGGAGGGGGAGGCACAGAACATGCCACTCCAAAAGGGGTCAAATTTAAATTCCTGCGTGCACCCCTGTGATTTTAATACCTTGAATGTGGTTATATAAACGGGGCAGAAGCCATTTGGTGCACAGGGTGATATATAATGAAGCAGGGGGAGGAAAATTTGGCTGAGGATATTAGAAAGAGATTTGCCCTTATCAAAAAATGCCATGTGATTTGTAATGTGCACTGAACAGACTTGGGCCTCTGTTTCAAAGGTCCTGTCTCAAAGACCCTCTTCTCAGCACACTTCATGGCACTGAGTCAATCTGCCTCGGAAGGATGAAGGACTGAGTGAAAGATTCTTAGAGCTAGATCTTCCTTCATGATCTGGCCATTTCATGGTGCTCGGGTGCCACAGAGAGGGTGGATTCTGAACAAAGTGGAGGTGCTCTCCATGCTTGTATAAAGTCAATGGAGGCTGCTGTGCCAGCCACCTCACCTCCATCCCCGTGTTGGGGGGAGGAGGTGGAGTGGTAGAGCTACACTACACTGTGATGATCCCCCATTGGTGTAAGTGTCCTTAGGGACCATAAGCCAGTGTGTCAATTAGAGAAGACCTAGGTTACTCTAATCTCCATTGGGGAAATTGCCAGTTTCCTGGTGCCTCCCTGCTTCCCTGTGCCAACCACTCAGAAGGGGCTCTTTGATCCTCTGGTCTGAGCGCCTGCATAGCACAAACCATTGGATTTCAGTCAGTGATTCCTCCATTGAGCTCAGTAACTTGTGGCTGTGATAGAGCACATCACTTAGTTGGCTATTTAATCTTGATTTAGACTTCAAGGGATGGAGAACACACTGCATCCCTCTGTAAGCCATTCTAATTGAGTTAACCCTTCCAGCACTAGAATGTGCAGTACCCGGGAAATGGTGTTTCAAACCTAATGATTGCTACTAGTAAGTTATCCCATCCTGCCTATATACGTTTTTAACTAATAAAAGTATTATGCTTTCTACCTTCCCTTCTGATTGGCCAATGCTAGACCCTAATATCACAGTTGTATTTCTATTGCTTGTAGTAATGGCTAGGAAGCCAGAAAATTACTTTGCTTTCCTAGCTTTGTTCTGTGATGCTTGATGAAAATAAGGTTTTTCTTATGACTCTTCATGCAGTAGAAGCCAACATGATTCTGTTTTGTTTACTTCCTTTTCGATACCCTAGAATGATCAATGAGATCCTTAGGAGTGCTCAGAGCTCTGGGAATAATGGTTAATGGTTTGCAGTTGCTACAGCTGGAGAGTCAGGGACAGTGCACAAGAGCATTATGTTTTGTGTTTGGTTGGATCTGTCTAAAAGTTAAATAGCATGACATTGAAGAGGTGAATTAAATAAATAGCTATTTGGAGTATTAAAGGTATAATCAATTTTACAGTAAATCAGATTTGGATTCAATTTATCTGACAGCATCTGGGCTATCCACTTTAACACACTTAAAACTGATTTCACTTAACAAGGACACTTCACTGGATCTACTGGAGCAGTAGATCACATCATAAAATGGGCCACCCGAATACCCTAGGAGAACCTGCTTCAGAACAGAAATAAAATCCCCTCTGACCACTCATCCCTAGTTGTCACTTGCCACCCCACACTGGAATCCATATGGAGTAACTACAACTACAACCCATATTCAATGGGGAAATCTTTCCTGAACCTCCTCTTCTGGCCTTCAAACAAACCCTCAACCTCTCCAGGCTCATTACAAAAGCAAGCTCCTCCAACTCAAAGTGGCACCAGACCCTGCCAGAATGACGAATGTGAACCCTGTAGACATATCTCCACTGCTATGACAATAGACCTTTCAAGATCCATGGGTCCTACACATGCTTATCACAACATGTGGTATGCCTCATACAGGGTGCTAAATGTCTCAACAACAACTATGTGGCTAAAACCAGACAATCACCACACTTTCGAATGAACTCTCACAGAAAAATAAGACAAAAACACCACATCACCTATGGGTGAACACTTTTCACAAAGGGATCACTCCATATCTGACCTCTCAGTCCTCATCCTCAAAGGAAGCCTGTGCAACACCATCAAAAGATAAGCCTGGGACCTTAAATTCATAACTTTGCTAAATACTAAAAATCATGGATTGAACAGAGACACTGGATTTATGATTTATTGCAACACTCAGTAACCCACTTAAGCTGCTTTCCCCCCTCCCCCAGTATTCTTCCTCCTATGACTGCAGGGGTGCTAATGGGCCATTTCACCTTGAATGGTCCCTTGAAATATGTGTTAACTATTTATGCTAAACAATCTGTTCCATGTTGTATTTAGCAGTGACACTGTGTACATTTCCCAGACCTGAAGAAGAGCTTTGTATAAGCTCAGAAGTTTGTCTTTCTCAACAAAAGACATTGGTCCAATAAAAGATATTACCTCATCTACCTTGTTTCTCTAAGTGTCCCTTCGGCACAATTAAAAAGAGTTATTTATTCAAAACATAAGGTGACCATCAAATATGACAAGAAATCCATAATGAGCTGATGCTAGAATAAAAAGAAAAAGCAGTCAGCTAAGCATTACTCACATGTGATGCTTCAGTACATATCTGCAGTAGAAAATTCTTATCAGTATTTTCCACAATAGCTTGTTAGAGGAATTTTAAAATAACAGTCACCAGAAGAAGTCTGCAGGTGAAAAAATTGCAACACATGTGCATTCTGACTGTCATTTGACCCACACTCAAGCATGTAAATCTCCCGTTATTCCCAAAATGTATAATCCTGGGATAAAACCGAAGCCATCAAGCGGAAATAACAGTCAGAACTATGTACAACTGACAGTATGCAGAGCTCAATCTTCTTTTCTGGCTTTTGTTGCGCTTCTTGCTGAGTGAGGGCTGAAATAAAACAGCCACGCTGTAGTGTGTGAATCTTCAAGTACAACAGAATGATCTGTCCAGACGAAAAGTACAGGGAAAGATGAAACGGGGGCAGATTAGGGTTGATGTACATTTGGCCTGAGACAAGGGAGCAATGTTACTTCTGTCCTGCCGTGTCATTCAGTATGTGGGTAGATCAGATAGGTCAAGGACTCAACTGCAAGATTCTTAGTTCCTCCTTAAGTCTGCCTTTGGAGACCAGGCTATTCACAAAGCTATTACGTTATGAAAGTAAAGAATTGCCATGGCAAACTTATGCTGCATGTGACAAGAAGCAGATCTTCCAGAATGGAGTGCAGCATTTCGATTTAGCCAAAAAGAATTTTTTTCATTGTTCCTAATAATTTAATCCAGTTTCCCTCCCCTCTCTGCACACTATTCAACTGAAAATTCAGTGCACAAATACATTTGTCCAGCCAATTCCTTTGCTATCAAAGAGTTTCATGAAAATGAATTGAAGGCTTCATCCATAATTATTATTATTCACTCCTTGACCCGTCTGAGACTGCCCTATCAGTGCCAATGGCTGGCTTTTGAGAGAGAAGTACCTGACTGGTGAGAGACAGACTCAAAGGACTAGGAGTTGACACTGGATACACTTCAGAATTTGGATGCCCATCTGAACCTCTTTCTAGAAACTTCATGAAAGCAGGATTTGTTGCAAGATTTCCAATACTTCCTGCTTTTGTCCAATTGGAAATCAGCTTCTTCATGCTGCTGCTCCTGATTAAAACTAGGACTCGCTTTAGCTAAAGTAGATCAACATGGGAGTTGGCAAGGTCATTGATTTTGGTAACTGTCATCACACAGCTCCATGTAGTATGGCGGTGCAGCAGCATTTTGTGGCAATGGGAAGCAAAAAGGGGAAGAGAATGAGGCTGAGAGAAGAGGCCTGCCTGCTCCCAAGCAGGCCATAGACACACACAAATGGATGCATTTACTAACGCTGAATGGATGTGCCCATGTACATAGAGGGAGCAGTAGCCTATCCCTTTGTGCAGCAGTTCCCAAACTCTACCATGTTGTGCACTAACAACATAAGACACCACCACCTGTAGTACCACCACCAATTTTTTTATAAACAGACTATGTATGAAAACCATCTTAAAATCTAAGTGTTGGGAGGGCATTTCCCATCAGTGCAGCATAGTGGGGACACCGTGCTCATTAGAATTTAGGAATTCTGCGGGAGATCTCTATGTATCTTGCGTATCTCCTGTTGACTGCCGCTGAATTTCGTGGTAACTGTAGACTAGGCCTTAATGAGTTGGTGGACGCGTACCATACCATTGGGAGATGGCCAAAGTACCACAGGTGGTATTCATACCATAGTTTGGGAATCGCTGCCCTCGTGCTGCCATCTCATTCCTGTAAATGGCATCTTCTAGGCTGCTGGACCAGGATGGAGAATCTGCATGGATGTAAAATTAAATAAAAATGGTATCCAGGACTTCTTCCCCAGGGACACCACTGTAACACGGGGTCTGGTCCGGCCCTGTGGTTGTGGCCCTTCTTCGGGCCCCAGCTCAGAGGAAGGCCACCGCACCTTCCTACAGGGGGAACGTTTGTGTCTGTGATGAGTCGGTGCCCCGGCCCTGAGACAGGGCGGGCAGGCAAACAGTCTATCTCCCTGGCCCTCAGGCGGGGTGGGCGAGCAAGTAGTGTCCTCTAGTCAGGAGAGCAAGGGACGGTACTCACTCTCTGGGTGGCAAGGATAAGGGGGAGGGGCGGGGGATGCAGGCCCACCTGACTCCACTGCGTCCCAGCCCAGGACCCTAGCAGTGGCAAAGGCGTTGCCGCTGAGTCGGCAGGGCTCCTGCCACAACATGCCGACAAGGCTTGCCCCTGTCTCAGCCATGGCTATGGCTGTCCCTGGGCCACTTGCTCCCTGTATCCTCAGGTACCTGTATCGGTGGGATCCTTGGTATCCCTGGGGTACACAGCCCGCAGCAGACCAGCCAGTCCCTCCTCGTCTACGGGTGGCAAGGCGGGGAGCTCTTTTGCGAGGGGCAGCTCCTCCAGGTCACAGGGCTCGGGGTAGGGTTTGGCCTCAGGCAGCTCCTCCAGATCTTATCCCGTCTCTGGGGGCTCGGCATCCGGCAGTTCTTCCAGGTCAGGTCCAGCCTCGGGCGGGGTCTCCCATTCCTCAGGCTCAGGGGACTCGGTCCAGTCCTGGGGGCCTAAGGGCCTGGCCCAGTCCTGGGGCCCTGTAGGCTTAGGCCTAGGCCAGTCTAGAGGGCCGGGGGCCCTATCCAACCCTTAGTGGTTGGTCGCTGGGGCTGCTCCCGGGGGCCTCGCTCTGGGAGGCGTTCGCTTGGGGCAGCAGCCCAGCCTGGTTCAGGCCTTTGCTGCAGCCGGCAGGGCAGCATGTCTGCCTCCGGCGGCAGCTTCCTTCTTTCTGCACTGTGCGGCCTGCTTTTTATATCCTCAGCCCTGGCTGAGGCTCCACCCCTCTGGTGCTGGATTGGGTGGCCAGCCGGACCTATCGCTAGCCGGCCTCCCGATTGCCGGGCAGACTGGGTGGCTGGCCCTTTTACTGTCCCACCCTGCGGTTGTGGCCCTTCTTCGGGCCCTGGCTCAGAGGAAGGCCACCGTACCTTCCTACACCACATACAATTTCTTTCAGGAGCTGAGACACCTAAATAGGATCAGCTGCCTCTAACTAGCTCACAGTTGGCAACATCTCCCAGAGCTGAGGGTAAATAACCTAAATCCCCAAGAAATTGTATGGCTTATCGGGGGCCTGCCACTAAAGTATAATGTAGTTACTACCAGGAGGCCCAGTAACCCTCTCATGCCTCATCGCAGTGATATATTGTCAGGACCCACTGAACTCATGGTAAGCCATGAACCTGGAGCGGTGTATCTAAACACGAGTGGCTTCTACAGTCCATGACTCTGCAGGGTTATGGCCATGCTTCTACAAGAGAGGAGGCAGCGAGGAAACTGGAAAAGTCCATCTCACTATTAAAGGTGAGATTTTGCAGCCCTGGCTCTTGTTGAGTAGCAGTTGCTCACAGAAGTGGCCCCATTGCAGGCACTCTCTCTCCATTAGTTAGAGCTGCAGGATGTGTCCCCATTCCAGTACAAGGTGGTGATGTTCTAACTAGAAGGAATTCTGTCCATATGAGCCTGGCAGCTGCTGCTACATCATGCAAATAGTTTGTTTGAAAGGTGACTGACTGCAACAGTTGGCAGGGTGTCTCCACAATCATCCTGTCTCCCAAAATATTACCATTGCACAGCAGACAAAACTGTGGCTTGTGGTTATCTCGCCAGATTCCTGAGTGGGGGTGGGGTTTCAAAGAGCTCGTGCTATTGTGGTGCCATGGTTTCGCATGCCATACCCTATGGAGCAATTGTTTCAGTCTTCAGTATATTGCATAAACTGTAATCCAGTTATAGTAACAGAAGTGTTGAACCTATGAATGTATATATGTAGCCTCACTGTGATTTCCCCCACCACCACCACCACCTTCTTCCCTTTCACCTCTCCCACTTCAGTCTGTTCCAAACACCTCTGCTAAAATGGTCTTCCACTCCTGTCACCCTGATGCTGTCACTCATACCCGTCTGCCCTTCTTGAACCCCTTTTCTGGCTTCCCCTCTCTTACTGCATCACCTTCAAAGTCACCCTGATGTCCATCTCTGCTCTTAACTCTTTCTGCTCCTCCACTAAGTTCCCCTAAGAAGCTGTCAGCTTCACACCTTCTTTCATGCCGCCCCTAAGCTTGGAATAATTTCTGTCCGGTTTCTAAGATCCAGATGACACACTCTGAAAGAGATGGAGCAACTTAAATTTCTTCAACAGTAAAAAGCTCATTTAATTGAAGATGAAATCCCAGCAGTGTAGGAAGATCTCACAGTCATTTGGGATGGGCGGGGGGAGGGTTTAATGAAAATTAAAAATGCCTTTCTGCTGTATCTCATTCTAGAGCATGTCACTCATTTTAAACCCAGATTCTCTGCCCACAAACCTGCTGTTACCTCAGTGTTTACATCTGTCAGATATTGACATCAGTAATGTTGAGTCTTGGAAAGGAAGTTACAGAAAATAATAACTTCTACAATATTTTTAAGCTGCTTCTGGGTAGCGGGGGATTTTTTTGTTTGGGCTTTTTAGGAATCCCAATGTAGAGGTCGCATTGTAAATGCCAGTGACATGACTTTTGTCCTAAGCAGGTAAGTGGTTCCCTCTGCCTAGAAATGTTGCCAAAAAATAGAGGTTTTTTTCTTTCCAGCTTTTATTCAGAAGAACACATTCTCATTGCATCTAGCATCCAGCCACCCCTTTGGAACTACGTCAGTTTCAATATCACTCTCTGGCCTTGCACAGTGAAGTTTACAATTAGCACATTTAAGTGAACTGCAGCATGCTAATCCACAGAACAGAAAATGAACTGAAAGATATGTCTTTGTAATACTATAAATTATTTAAGAACTCTCTGCAATGTCTTTGTTAAGAAATTTTATTCCATTAGTTGATCTAGTTTTGGTCCGTATCTTAAGACCATGGATGTGTACTTTATTTTCTTTAAACAGATGTTTTATCTGTCACACATAATGTTTATCAGATTAGGTAATTCCAGGTGATCATGTCATTTTATTCTATCTAATCCTTTACAGATAAGGCAACCTAATCAGAATTACTGAGCAATCTGGGAAATTAATTTGTCTTCCTTTCATAGTCATATTTTGCTGTCATGGAAAATCATTTATCCTCATATAGTATGTGCTGGAATCATTATACTGCTCTATGCTATATCATGTTTATTTTATATTAACTAATGCCTGTTTATCTTATTTTAAATCAAAAGGGGCAATTCAGTCACATGTTCTGAGGATGTTTTATAAATCCACATCTTTCGAAAAATCCCCTGCAAAAATCACTAGCGTACAATCTGAGACCAATATGCTATTGTTTGAGACAGATATTGTAGCAAGTGTGATTCATCTTGCAAGGACAAGAAGATGGATTATAAGACATGAAACAAGGAGATGACCTGCAATATGTGTCACATAGGCGAAGACAAACTCTGTGGCATGTATGGCAGGCAGGAGAAGATATCAGAACACTCGCAGTGCCCATTGACTTGAACTGCGTGTACTGGATGTATTCAAGAACAGGATTTAGCACTGTATGCATAGGAATAGCAGGAGAAAGAAGACTTTTGAAGTATGCGTCTTCTGTTCAGGGTGCTACAGAAGCTAGAACCTAAACAGTACAGAATTACACAAAGCATTCAATCAACTAAGCCCAGGCTCAGTTCTACAACCTCTACTCTCACTGAGGCCATGTCTATACTGACGGCGGCAAATTCACTGCCGCCAGATCGATCTTTCTGGATCAATTGAGTGGTCAGTGTAGACCCGCTCAATCGATCAGGAAGTCGACGCTGGTAAACAACCTCCTCAAGTAGTGTAGCAGTGAAGACAGCGCGCAGAAGGGAAGGAGAGCAGTCGACGTGAGTTACGCAAGCTACTCTGCATAGTTTGCATAACTCCCGTCGACTGCCGCCAAATTGCGAGGTAAGTGTATACCAACCCTCGATGATACGTGCAAATAGTCCTATTGACTGCACTGGCACTGCTTCTGTGAGCAAGTGTTAATTGTTGTGAGCAAGAGTTGCCGAATCAGGCCCTCAGAACAGGAATGTCTCAGCCTTCAGTACTGGCTAGCAACCAGAGTACACACCTAGGCTCCCCAGTGGGCTTACATTTGGACAACTAGCCTGTACTGAAGCCTATGCCACCGCCTCATCATTGCTATTGTTACCCATGCTAGCAAGGCTACACCTTCGCTTGTGGCATAGCTGTCCCCACTCACGGGTGGGAGCACTCCTGCTGCAGAACAGGCGCCGACTATGTATCCCTTTCGGTCCTAGCAATCAGTTTTTAAGGGTGTCTTTGCAAGAAAAAAAGACTTCCTTATTTTTCAAGCAAACAACAAATAAACAAACCAGAAAGATTCTCCCATATAACATCAAAGGCCAGTTCTGGTAACATGGAGCTGATACGAGTCCCATCAGTAGCTGGTGTCTGTTGGTGCTATTTGAGTACCAGGATGTAGTAAAAGCCCCTCCCTCACCCTAAAAGCCCCTCCTACAGCTAAAAGCCACTTCCCCATCCTAAGGGGAGGAGCTACTGAACCCAGACTCAACTAATTACAGGGGACAATGAATGAGAAATCAGGCCAGACATGAAGGTCAAAGGGCTAAATGGAGGGAACCTGAAGGGGATACCGAGCAGAAAACCCCAGACAGCACCCACTGCTCCTCAAAGATAGCCAAGGAGTCAGTGGACGTGGTCCAGAGGAACTCTGCTCGGAGACGTGACCAGACGGAGGAACGGAAATAGGCCCCAGAGATGCAGAACACCTCCTCGGCCAACCTCCTCTCCCTGGTGTTGTAGATAGCCATCTTGGCCATGGCAAGGAGGAGGTTGATGAAGAGGTCCCACAACTTTCTGACAAGAAGACAGTAGGGCCTGTTGCTAGACAGTAGGGCCTGGGGAGCTTGGTCTACTTGTCCAAATCTTTAAAAAAAAAAAAAAAAAAAAAAAAAAAAAAAGCTTTGGGTGTGGGTTTCCAACTCTGGCTTTATAGCAGGTGGATTAGCCCTCTCTTCTGGCAAATAAGAGCTCAGCTGCCCAAAGCAGAAACATGTATTCTGTATATGCAGCCTGGCAGTGGCACATCTATGGTGAATTATCAAGTGAAAGCTGCAGACTATAGGAAATTTGTGACTAGGTATTGCTTAGCAACAGCACATGTTTAGGTCACAAACTTGGTGATATAATTCACACTGTGGAGGGGGTAACATCTGAATGTATAACACACACACACGCTAGAAGTAACATTGAAGTTGCACAGATTAATATTTTTAAAAGTTGAGAAATGCAAATGTTAAGGTTCTTCTTGCAACATTAACTTAGTTGCATGGCTTGTTATGTAGCTTTTTCCTATTCCTGTATGGTTAAACTTCTTGATTACTTTTTTTTGCTTATGTCTTAAGTGTATTTCATAAATATACAAGATGTGCCACAGGATAGGGTCAGTATTGTTGTAGAAATCTTGACTTTTGCATTTCCTGACTGCTCCTCGTTAATATTTACTGTGCATTTTAAAATTGTATGAATTTTTTTCCAGTTAACTGACATTTGTTTTATAAGCCCAAGATGACAAAAAAGTACTTGGCTCATTAAGGTTAGCATTTAAGTGTCCAATTAGGCTTTGAAGTTCATGCCTCAAAGAGGAGGAAGAGGGTGAATTCCCATTTTTGCTGCTGCTTTTGATTTTGTCTGAAGTCCATTCTCTGCAACAATAGTTTACAGGTCATTTATCTTTTACTTACATTCTGATGCTTATATCTAAGCATGGCAGAATTCGTTCTTTAGTTTGTTTGGGGTTTTTTTTTTTAATACCTTCGATGGATAATATCAATGTTTAAGCATTTTGTAGATTTTTATTTATTTAAATTTTCACAGTTGTGGGAAATTATGGGCAAGGCCAGACAATGATTGGGATCAGGCAACAACTATTTAGGGCCAGAAGACATTGAGACTCAAAAACATAAAGCTTTATGACTTTTAAAACACAAATTGTCTACATCACATGTCAAAATATACAGAGTAAATATCTTTAAATCAAACTCTAAGATCTCAAGCAGCATTTTTCTTGCTTTGCCTATCTGTAAATTTTTTTTATTATTGATGGAAATATTTTTCATTGGTTTGTGTGTCTTTGGTAAAATCGATGTTTACTGACATTTACCAATAAAAATCAAATACTTCCAAGCCAACTTATATCTTTGCAATAGAAAAAGATAGTGTTTATGACAGGTGTCACCAGATGGCACTGTTATACATGATCTTACAAGTGTCTTTTTTTAAATGTGAGCAAGTTTTTAGTCTTTTAAGACAGGCTATGTTGTTGTTAGTTTTGCTCTGCAGCTATCTTTTGATAGAAGCTGAGTCAGATGGCAGAGTATTGTTTTATTCTCCATGTTTGAAGACAATTCTTGGGCCACAGTAACCTCCTGGGAACTGGACATTGGTGCATCAGCTAAGATTTCTAGAAGAAAGGATTTGCTTGCCTGTTGGTGAGTGTCTCAGTCCCAGGACTGGTGCATATGTGTTTTTAAAAAACAAAAGACAAATAAAAAAAAGAAAGAGAGAAAGAAAGAAAGAAAAAAGCAAGTTAAATTTAATATAGCCAAACTCCGAGTCACTGATTTCTCCTCCAGTGAGAAACTGCCCTGAAAGGCCCCAGAATTCATCTATGCCTTGGCAGAGGAGCAACAATAGAAACGTATGTTTTTAATGAAAGCTTAGAATTTATGATGATATTGCAGAATTCAGCAAAAAACCCTTCAGAGTCCCTACATTTCTGGAGTCCACAGTCTTTTCATGCCCACAATTTCTCTTGTCCTTGATGTTAAGAAGGTTTAGGAGTGGGGGTTGTTTTGTTTGCTTAGGGGTTTTTAGAGGAATTGACTCTGTATTTCAATGTGACATTTATAGTTTTCTCTGACTTAGATCTCAGCAGCAGCCCAAAAGCATTCCCCTAGACCTCTCAGGACGGTCGAGGAGATTGATGTGATGATATCAAAGAGGGCAGGGCTCAGCTGGAATTCTAATACTGAAAAAAAAATCTTAGCAGATGCTTTCTGAGCATGCTCAGAAATGAGTTTTCTATGGATTGTTCCTTTATTACTATCAAATAAATGGTTTTCAGATTTTATTGTAAACACATGGTCCTCCTCACTTAATTACAAAAATGTTTGGCAACAATTTTCTAAGTGGGAGAGTGTATTTATTTCCTTCACATCACTCAAGAGTCCGAAGGGATTTTGCTTAAACTTCCCAAAGAACTGATATTTAGGCCAACTAAAAATAGAAAATTTCAGCCTCATATTAATGTCTGAGACTCCTATAAGCATGTGAAAACAGCAATTTACATCCACTTTATAACTTCAGATGCTAGCATCTCCTTTCAGATTAATGTAATGCAGAACATATAGTGCTAAGTAAACCAGCCGTTCAGTAAACCCCGTATCATTGGCCATTGTGAACACAGAGAACATGAGCCTAACTCCATGGGTAGGAAGCAGAGCTACCCTCCAGTACATTGTAAGTCACACACCAGCCTGTAGAGTGGCAAACAGTGTTAATTAACTAGCACTGGCTAACCTATTCCAAACTCCAATTGAGACACTTCTCATATTAAGAAAAATAAATTTAACCATATAGCTGGCCAGAGGACTGGGGCAAGTCGAGTACTGTGGGTGCACATTGATATTACCTTGTGGCTTGTGTGTATCATCTTTCATCCAAGGATCTCAAAGCATTGTACAAAGCTCCTTCAATATTATCCATCCCTCTGTAAAGATAGGGAAGCAGAAACAGAAAAAAGGTAAGCCATTTACTCAAGGCCCCAGAGGAAACCTGTGGCAACACTAGAAATAGAATCTAGCTCTCCTGACTCCACTCCCTTGCCCTAATCGGCAGACCATTCTGCCTCCTCTATGGCTGCCGCATGCTTCTTAGCTGTCCCTCTTTTCAGACCTAAATTTAACTCCGTTTCACACAAACCCTTGGGTTTCTTTGTGGCTCTTACCTTAAAGTATAGACCTCTGAAATACTGACTAAGCTAGCAGTAAAAATTGTTACTGTCAGAGCCTGGGAACACAATACTGCTCCAGAAATGGAGTGGGCTTTGTTCGGTCTAAGTCTCTTCATACATAAAACGTTCCCACATTGATCAATACCAACAGCTTTTTATGGACCGAGTGCCTTTTCTATACATTCTTGGTGACCAGCTATAGTAATGCTGGGTTGGTACCTAGAGGTGATGGTGATGGGACTGTTTGAAATACCACAGATCGATGATGGAGCCCCAGGAGTCAGTCTCATTAGCATACAACCTCTCAAAAAATGGAGCATGAGGAACTACACCCCATAAACCTGAGTGGAGTACGAGGGCCCCCCGGCGCTGGGTGGAATCTGTCAGAGCCAGACTCGGGACATCAGGGCAAAGGTGAGTAACTGAATGACTTGTTTCCTCTTCGCCTAGAGCTTTTGTGTTTTCTCCCTCAATGATCCCTTAGTGGCCTGTCTGCATAGTGGCATTAGGTAGCCACAAATAACACTACCAAATCCTCGGCCCCAAGTGGGGAGCAGAAATCTACCTGATATGTTATGTTATGTTGTTATGATTTGTTATCTACCTGATATTGTTATGCAGGAAGGCTGCATAATGGTGGAGCTGCTGGCTTTACCCCAAACCCTCTCCACAGGCAGATGCTGGAAGCCCCCAAAGAGCTCCAAGAGAGGCTTGGTGTAGCAGATACAAATTCCCCAATATAGGCCCATGAAATCCTGTCCTCAGCCAGGGCCTTCTAGGGATGCAGAGCATGGGCAGGACTTTCCCCATAGTGCGCTGGTTTCCTGTTTCTCTCCCTCCTGAGAGGACACTGAAACTATGTCCACTTGCTAGTTCTCCATGGAAACATTAGGCCAGACTGCTGATGTACACCCTGAGCACCTACCCTGGATTCAGCGCACAGTCTAGGCCTTGCTCTCCACTGTAATTCTACTGCTTTCCCCAGGGTCTCTCTCAGTGTTTTATAATTCTAGTAATTTACCTTTGTTTTCTTTTTGTTTTTGTCTTGTTTCTGCTCCTGAAATTGATGTGATCTTCCTATATGAGTGTGAAAGCTGGGTGCACTTTCTTTCCTTTTTTGTTAACCAGACCTAAGATAAAATATTCTTGTTCTCTTTGTTTGGTTATATGTAGAAATCTAGGCTGTAAATATAGTCCCTGACACCTTGCTCCCTGTCAAAAAAAATTTCAGTTGTCATATTTTTTTATTTAAAAGTAAAAAAAAAAAGGAAAACGGTGTGTCAGGAAACTCAGAAATACTGTAGGTTAGAGACGGGAATCCCCGCTTCTTCTAATCTTCTTGTGCCATTGTTTTACTTGTGTCCCTCATGCAGGGCTGTCTTTCCCCAAATTTGGGTCTCTGTGTGTCACCTTGCGGGTTGCAGCAAAGCGATTCAGACCAGTCTCAACCTGAGGTGCTTGCTGCTTGAAAAACAAATTCATATGTAAAAAGAGAAGATGTAACTACAACCAACAGGAAAGAGACAACTTGACATGGGTGTCAAGCAAAAGCAAGCTTGAATCTGAACACCTCTACCTATTGAGAAAGATCAGATCCAAATTTCACAGCTGGTTTTCTTTCTAATGAGCCATCCCAAGCTCTGGAGCTACTCCTCCCTCTCACCCAAACTGTGAGAAAATACGGAGTAAGATTCAAGTGGGACAGTGATTAAAAAATGATTATGCGACTTAGGCTTTAAATCTTATTTTCAAAAGTGAACTAGGCACTTAGGCCCAGATTTTCAAAGGTATTTAGGTGTCTAAAGATGCAAATAGGGGCTTAGTGAGTTTTTTAAAAGCATCTATCTGCATCTTTAGCCGCCTAAATATCTTTGAAAATCTGACCCTAAATCCCATTGACTTAGGCATTTTTGAAAAACTTATTTAGCCCTCATTCTATATAATGGACCCAACCAAGCCCTCTGTATTCAAATACACGCTAAACTCTGGTCAAGTTTGGGTCTGAACTTCACTGTGCAGCTCAGGCCCATCTCTAAAAGTAATTATGTTAAAACAAACCACCCCCACCCTGACAGCAGTGAAGCAGAGGCATGGCAGAAGCAGCCCCACTCACTCAGGGGAATGGGTGAGCACATGTCTCAAACGTGAGCTGCAGGACCACATCAAGGTCCTTCCCCACATCTGTTGTCCGCTCACATGGAGTCTGTAACTCATCCATCTCAGCACACGCCTGCAAATTTGGAACCGTTCACTGTTCAGGGGTATGCAACTTACAAAAATAAAAGATGATGAAGTAGCCATCATGACTTCCCAGGAAGTGTGCTCTGCTGACTGCACCTCGTTTGAAAAACAAAAGGGGATGGAGAAGGAAGGGGGGAGAGAATGATTCAGTCATCGGGGGGTGGTTGTTAGTTCAAGACGTTGCAGCTTGTCCAGCTGCCATGTCAGAAATCAGTTTCAATTTGATTTAATCGGGGGAGAAAAAGTCCCACATTCATTCAATATCTATTAGCAGTAAGGGGAAGCAGCCTGCAGCTACAGGGTGTGCAGGGGTTGCTGATTTGCTAGCCACTATAAATCTGCATGAATGAGAATAGAGCTTACCAGCTATACCCACTTCCGATTGCCAGTGCAGCATAAAACGGCCTGAGTGTGAGTGAGGATCAGGCTCCGTGTCTGTGGAAGCATCAGAAGTAAACAGACAAACCTGTGGTCGCGATTTTAATTCATCAAGCCTGTGAGCCTTGCCCATCATGCTTCTAGTAAAAGCAGTGTGAAAAAACATCACATTCCTGAAGAGCAGCAGTGTATCACATCAAGGGACTCCGCAGGAAACACAGGGCAGAGAAATACTGTAATTTTCTCATTAGGATCCCAACGTGTCAGCACCTTGCCAATTGCATTCCCGAATGATCTACGGCTGTTTTGCACTTGTTGCCCACAAATCTTTTACATAAACTCAGGCCCAGGGTGACTCCCAAGTCCCAAGACTTGTTCCCAGTCAGACTGTCCTTTTCCAAAAGGCTGTGCTAGTTATTCTCGCTACCCACACTGGCGATATAAAGGGCTCTGAGCAATTTCCCAAAGTCAGCCGGAGTCACGTCACCCAGGCTAAATGAACCAGAAATCAAACCGCATGCAACATATGCTGCATGACCACGACTTCTTTTCAGTCGTAAAATAATTTCCCGATTTATGGGGGAATTATCCCTTGCTCAGCAAATACAGGAAATGGATCACATTACAGCCCGTATTTTACAAGTGCTCCATGGCCAATTGCAGTGGTGACTCATGCAAAGTTTCCTTGCTCCTCGCAGAGCTGGTCGTGGAGGGTAACAGTCACATTTGTTTTGCAGTTAGTCATGATATAAATATGGATAAATACTAACTGGTTCCAGGACCGATTGCTGGCTGTAAAGCCACATTCAGCCTGGCCAAAAACTAGCGGCAAGATCACCCCCACCCCATCCCAGGGTCGGAAAACTCACAGGAAGGGCACTGGCATGGGAAACTCTGGGAGGTCCCATGGAAGGAGCAGAGCTCCCACCCATGGAACTTACACAGGAGTTGGCCTCTGGAACTTGCAGATCCTGGAACTTGCAGCTGAAGCCTGGCTGAAGCCCTGTGCCTCTACACTGGCTCCAGGCTTCTCTGGCTCCCTCTCGGGTTTGCTACAGCAATTGTTCCAAAGAAGCCAGGTTGTGTGTACTTTCAGCCACTGCTTCAGCAACTCCCGCTCGAAGGGTGGGTTCCACTGCACAGAGAGAGTTCCAAAAAGGGGTAGGAGGCTATGTGCATCCCATGCCTGTTCCCTTGGCACAGCCCCTCCCAGGCCTAGCCCGTTCCCTGAGTGTGAGCAGATTCCCGATCACACTAAGGAGGCGTACCTGTGCTGTGCTGTTGACTGACCATCAGCACTTCTGCTGAGGCAGGAGTTGATCTGCATGCAGAGGACCCCCTCTGAGCATGGATTGACACAGGACAATCTCGGGCTTGGGTGAGGCATGATAGACCTTGCAGGTTTCAGCTGTAGGAAACAGAACAAAAAACTCCTATTGGATACATTGTTCACTGATGGAATTAGGCTGCCTAGATTAGTTCTATATTGCCAGTGGAGGCCCCAAAATTCCCTGATAGCCTACTGTAGCATTTATCTGGCAGTGGATAAGAAGCAGATTGTAATTAACATCAGCCATGGGGCAGGTTTAAATCAGGAGCCCAATCCTATGAGTTATTATTTTATACCTTGGGCATCTGAGTTTCTACCTTCGGTCAAGAGATCCTAACAATTCTTGAGAGCCTAAGGACAGCCACCACCAGGGACAGGTTTCTTGGAGTGCAGGAGCAGGCCGGTAATTTCAAGGAACCTTTGGGTGTAAGTCAAAGCACTGGGGGGGCAGCACAAGAGTTCCCAGTGGAAATTCTTTCACGAGGATGAGTCAGTTGCACTCCGGGGTTTTCAGGAAGATAAATTCAGGCTTGGGAAATGGAAAAACTGCATCCTCCGTTCCCGTTTGGATTTTGGGCTGAATATATAATGAGCCGCATATTCCTTTCCCCAGATACTTAGGAAAATCTGCGAAATTCCAGCCATTCCTATTCAGAGCTGAGTAGAAGTCGTGCCACTGAGGATAGTGTCCATATGGCGGACGCTGTTAAAGACACATTTTCCATGCCGTCTGAGTCTGTCAATCCGTCCCCGCCTGCCTGGGAGTCAGGCTGCAATCACCACTTACTTTTTAGGCCCTTCCGGTCGGGCGTGTCATAATGGCGTAACAAGTGCTTACAGTGGAACCTGCAGGCTGGGAATCCGCTCGGCACCAAAGTGGCTCAGGATTCAGAAAAACTGGGAAGGGCTAAGGTGAGAGTTAACAGGCACTGCAGGCGGAATGCTTTGCTGCAGTCTGATTTGAAAGTCCGGTCAGTTTGCTAGAGCCAGTTTAGACCACTGCCCTGAACATCAGTGCAGTCCATCCAGCTCTCAGTCAGAGCCTTCCTCCGATTAAGTTTCTCTGCTTTCCCCTTGGTGACCTCAAGAGAATTTGAAGAGAAAGCTGACAGGCCTGTTGTCATGCTGGCAGAGGATAGGGCTATAAATCTCTCAAGTGCTCCCAAAATAAGCTTGGTGTCTGAAAATGAGCACTATATACTGGCAACGTTACTAGCTTCACACTTCAAGGGCAGTGCTGAGGGTATCCTACCTCCAAGGCTAGAGGCAGAAAATAAGAAAGATGTAATCTCGGGTGAACGTCTTTCACATTCTGCCATCACACAGTGCAGGGAAGAGACAGGGGAGAGGAGAGAGTCATTTAATGGGGTTGAGCTGTCTGACACCTTTTCAGCTACTGCTCTCAGTGCCCCTGTACCTGCCTTATCTTGGCAAACAAGGCACTGCTGATCAATAACCCAATATAGCTCCCATTAAAGTTAATTCAAAACTCTCATAGACTTTGATGAGAGTAGGATCGGACCCCAGGTATATGCTTCTGTGTCTGGGCCATACTTTCTTGGTATGTGAATGCAGCCATAGCCAGTTTCTCTTGGTTAGTTTAGCCCTCCAGCTACACCAGAACCCTACTCCATCCAGAGGAACCAAAGGCCAACTTAACAAAGTGTCCAAACATACCCAGGTCTGTAACTCTCTCTCCCTGTCTGGGGCACTCCTGCACCACCTCTCAGTGCTCATGCTTTCCTGCCGAGAGGCTCCAGGCTTGGTCCATGAGTGATGGAGCAGGCATTTGATTCATTCCTGCGCCCTTTCTAGTCTCCACCCCCCAAGCAGGTCCTGCTTCCTTCAGGTCCCCCCCTCGCCTAGCAAAGGACGTTGGTCATAACCCTGCCGCCTTTCTCAGAGTGCTTTGTTGTGCCAGTTTCCGATTCCCAGGTGTACCTCCAGACTACAAATGTGTCGCTGTTGGAACAGAGTGGCGCCGGGCCATAGGCCTGCTTAAAGGATCAGCATACCCTGCCTAAAAGTGCCCGTGGTTACACAGCTCCTCTGTGTAGTCTGCAAAGCAAAATGATGTGATGCTTTGGGTACTGATTTTAAAATAGAAATCTACCATCAACTGAACTAAAAGGATTGTGCACTACATATAAAATGCACTAATGTCATCTTGAATTGATACCAACAGTAACATATTTTAATCCATCTTTTTTTAGTTTTGTGCACCCAATTGACTGGATTAGGACCAGACCAAAAGCCCTTTGGAGCCTGGGAATCCTTGCATTCACTTCAAGGGGTTTGGAGCAGGCCCTTAATTGTTGAATTGAAACTTTTTATTTCCCCCCTGCAGTCCCGTCAAGATGATGAATAAACAGAAAAATACATCGGGGTTCAATAAAAATCTCATCCACATTTAGCCATTCTCTCCCCCTGTCAGGAGTGAAAAACGAAGCTGAAGAGGACAAAATGAAAAATCAGAGCAGAGCAATGATGTATGCTGCTAAAATTGATGGGTGCCTTATGTAGCCTCCCATGGTACCTAACCTAAACTGAATTCTTATTCAGCCTGGTCCTTAGGGTTGATTAAATTGTTGTTGGAACTATTAAGCAGTAATAATAATGATGACAATTTAATTTTAAACCACTCCTCTGCCAAGCCACATGGGGCACTGTCTAGATATTTAATAGATCATCATAAACAAACAGTAATAATTTAAACATCATGAACTGCACAGTACAAAAGGCAAACAAAATATTAAAAGGCTAAACAAACCCAGCACAGTACTAAGAAGTACAGCAAGCTGTTCTTTAAATTATCATAAAAATTTATTTAAAGTTAAGACAAATAAGAGAAATCCTTTGAAGATAAATGTATCGTACAGCATAAGCATTGCCATCCTCCATGGCAATGGTATTTACAGGCTGCCAAGGGGACATTGCTGAGTGTGCCCCAAGGAAATAAGAGGAAAGAAAGAAGTCTGTGAGATGGTGAAGTGTGCACACCTCTAAAATAAAAAGGAAAATGACAGTGGATTTGGAAAATACTTTCTTCCAGGAAATGAAGAGTATAAATTAAATTTTAAGTCAACTATCAAAATAACTCTCCTCTTTTGCCATCTGTGCAGTGGTACATATGACATCTGAATACCTTTTTCATAGCTGAATACCTAAAAATACTTTTTAACCTGCAAAATACAGGGATGCTTGTGTGTGTTTGAATCAAGGGGAAGATTCTTCTGAAATACAGTGGCGGGTGGTGGGGGGAGCTCTGTTTGTTAGTCTGTTTGTTTGTCTCTCCCTCTCGAGGATGGATTTAGATGGTTAGAAATCAGCGGTGAAGGTAGATCGAAAGAGACTATGATTATACAGCATCGTGATTTTATGGGGTAGAACGATATTGCATCATCTCGTGTGACAGGGCATTTGGAAAGGAATGGAGCCAACTGGTTAAATGTAGCTTACAGGAGCCCATGTCTCCAAGAAGGCACCAGAAAAAGCCAAACAAAAGTAAGTGTGTGTGGGGAGGGGTGCAGGATGGGTAAGGAAACAGCTCACAAGCTGCTCTCTCTGTCCCCACTTCCATTGAGGAAATGCTAGGAGGGGAGAAGGAGCCAACTGAGCTATTGTGTTTCCTCTGGATCCTGGCTAAGGCAGGGAAATTGTTGATAGGGTCTCTTTGCTCTGAGGGACAGGGAGGGTGGGAAAGCTGGAGGTAGCATCTTCTCTGTCTTTCCCTCTCTGCCTCCCCTGGAGGAGAAAGAAAGCCAGCAGGGGACATCTTATAGAAGAAAGGAGATATATAGCAGAATCTGAGCTTGGACCATCCTTCTTCCATCAGGTGTTGGTGCTTCTCCCTTTGCTGGGAGTAGCTGGGAGACCCTTAAATTCTCTAGCCAGACAACAGCTCCACCTGCAGCTCTCACTTCAGAGTCTCCTGCCTGAGTCCCTCCAACCCACTATGGCCTCTGTCATCCTCTCCTCCCAGTGACTGATATCAAGGCACGGACCTTTGTGAGATTGATGGTCAAGAATTTCCATGGTAACATCAAGGCACAGGTCTCTCTGAAGATCCTATCTCTGTCACGGTGAGCTGGTTATTCAAGTTCCTGGCACTGTGATGTCACAGTGTTTTGCTGCTATAGAGGGCTGGAATTGCTTTAGCCGCACGGTTTAGCAGCTATAGATTTCTGGGTTGATGTCAAGTGATAGACCTCAGTTGGCATCACTGTCTCAGCAGCTGCAGCTTGCTGGTCTGATGTCAGGAAATGAGCCAACGGAGGCAGTGTGGCTCAAATGTGTATGCACCAGAACCACTTTTGGCATACTGGGTCTGCCGTGCCACCCCCTGCCGTTCTTGCTGGGAACCTCCTCACATAGGGCAAGGACAGGCTGGCTGAAACTCACTGACAACTGCTTGTGACCAACCTGGGAATCACAACCCCCAGTTTGAGAACCCATCCCCTAGAGAAAAACATTCAGAGCAAGCCAATGCTGGTCACGAAAGGTATTCAGCAAGGGAAAAGCCCTATTCGGTGAAGAAATATTTGTGCCTCCATTGAGTTCAAACAAGCAAAACTTTGCCATGTGAAAGTCAATGCACTCAGGAGTGGAAGAGAAGTTGGCAATGTTGAGTGCCCATTTCTGCACATAAAACAGTGATGAGGCATGCAATGTGCTGAACTTCATCTAGGCATGCCGCAATTCTCTTCCACAAAGGGCCATATTTTTGGAGTTTAATGTATCCACCCCACACCCACCCACATCACATCTATCATTTGAAAGCTTACCTTACATATGTTTAGAACAGGTATGATGTGGAGCAATCAAGTGGTCCTGTAAGAGTGTAGGTGAGATGAAACAATGGTACCCAAAATAAAGAGTGTCAGTTTTTGCACAGTTCCAGGAACACTGCAACATGACTTTGACTACAGTGTTTGCGGTTTGTTAATTTCAGCATCTTACTGTGATGTTTATTAGTCAAAGCTACCAAGCAACAATGTATTATAAGATTGATATTGGTTTTGCATGGGCAAGTTGTTGTTTTTTTCAGAAATGATTAAACTGTTTAGCATGTGACATAAATGGCAACTATCAACATTTTTTCAGTAAGCTACCAGGAAGTGTTTTCACATCACATATTCTTAATTGTCAAACTATCTCACAAGTCATTAAAATAGTTTTTTATATTTTTAACTGAAATTTGCTGGCCAGATCAGTCTCACAATGAAGGCTGGGCACCATTAGCAGTAGATTGTGTGCCCATAGTTTGTTCTGCATAGTGGGCAGATATAAATGTAGCTAAATTCCTAATCCAATGCCTTTCCATTTGTAAACTTCTGTATATACAATATAGCATCTAGTCTACTTGGTTAGAAGGTTTTAATTTGTAATTGTCCATGCATGCAGTACTAGCCTTTGAAATAGTCTAGAAACTAGCTTTTTAATTCACACTTAGGCACAGATCACTGTTACTGTGAGAGATGACAATACACAGCTTCATTCATATTGGCCTTTAGTCAAAGTGCTCACTAAACAAAAAAGGCAATTTTGATACTAACATATATAACTAATTTATAGCTAATTTAGCACAAGTCTGCATATTTGTACAAAATGAAAAGTGGTGGCAATGGGGGTGGGAATGCCAACAATATACTTTGGGAATTTTACTTCTACAGGAAAGTTACAGTATATTAAGATATGGAGGATACATGCCCCTATAAGCTTACTCAAATAGAAAAAGACACACCACAGATTTGTGTTATTTGTCAAGAAAATCAGAAGAATGCAAAACTGTCAGTCATCAGAGCTGGACAGAATTCTGTGATGCTGGCAGCAGAAGCCAGGAGAGGTGAGTTGTATTAGTGGCTACTGGATGAATTTCCTAGTTTTGATGATGTGCTGCCAATACCCTAGCCACAGGATCACCTTCAGAATTACACAGGCAAGTTGAATTTACACGTCAGAGTTGTACTGAACCCAGAAAAGAAAAAAGACTCTGAATCTGTTAACATTATGTTCTCCTGCTCCTATAGCCACCAGAACAAGCATGTTCTCCAGTAATTGGTCCTGTTGCGTTGTTTGCTTGAGAAACATATGCAAGAAAGTCTAGAAACTTCATAAAATAGAAATGTTTGAGAGCAACCAATATAAAGAAGGCAGCACTTCAAAGAGGAGATGATGACGTTGTGCAGAATATCTGTGGAAGACTTGATTGCTAAGGATGCAGTTTAACACTCAATGTGCCTTTGTTTTTACTTGAGTAAAATAAAGCAAAACCATCCAGTTACACTGCAATGGTGTCACCTTTTGACATTGAATTTGATCAGCTGATTGAAGAGAGAGACAATGATCTCATGTACAACGAGAGGCTCTTCTCCTGTCCCAGAGAATCTTGGCAAACAAAGATCTGGATGTCTTGACACATTGGTTACACCAGATATTGGATCAACTTTGCAACATGGAAGGAAATATGTGAATGATGAATAAATGTCTGTGTTTGTCAAGAGCCCAATGGCATCTGAACTTCTACAAGCCCTTACTTCTGCCTGTATCAGTAGGAGTCACTCCACAATCAACGATGTCTGTAGTTGGAACAATCTACCCTGCTCAGAACTGTGTGCATGCCAAGGCAATGAAAACTGTGGTAATCCATGCAATCTCGACGGGGCTTAATGATAAGAGTGTTGACTACAAATGTCACCAGTGCTGTTATATTTCAACGATAATGGTGCAAATTTATTATTAGTTTTTGTTTTAACTTTAGATTGCTTTTGTGATGCTTTGAGGTCATGAAGAAATCCAATTTTATGTCTTGAAATAATACATAGAATCATTAAACTTACAAAAACAAATGCAAATATTTCAGAGTGGTCATTTTAATTTGTCGATTGTGTCATTGTTTGTTCCCATTTCTATGGTAACAGCACCACTTGACAACTCCACATCATACCTTCTCTTAAGTAGACATAATAAGCTTTCAAATGGTGTGTGATGTGCATCAGTGTAAAGATGGTATATTAAGTTGACCAATAAAGTGGTGTCTTCCACTTAGGTAGACTCATAGACTTTAAGGTCAGAAGGGACCATCATGATCATCTAGTCTGACCTTCTGCCAATTGCAGCCCACAGAACCTCTCCCCACCTACTCCTGTAATAGACCCCTAACCTCTGGCTGAGTTACTGAAGTCCTCAAATCATAATTTTAAAACTTCAAGTTACAGAGAACCCACCATTTACATTAGTTTAAACCCCATGCTGCAGAGAAGGCGAACCCTTCCCAATTTTTACAGCATCATGAAGTATCTTTTTATTTCCATTGGTATCCTGTTTGCTGCCAAAGCTTCCCAGTGCATTGAACTATGTTGTCAAATGCTGTGGATGCAACAGACTGGAATCTAGTCACCAGGCGGCTGGTTTTCCTGTCACAGCCCAGGCACCACCCTCCATGCAAATACCAGTACAACGGTGGCAGTCCAACCCAGCTGAAACAACTGGCTGTTTGAAAAACTTGACTGATTTTTTTCCCCTCTGTAGCACGTCATGTCAGTGGAAAGTAAAACAGGAAGAGTCCATATATGGAGCCTTCCTGCTCCTACTGGACAAATGTCAAAAGCTGGGCAAAAGCAGATGCTTCTATAGTATCATCCAGTTGTGTTAAGTGCTAGCTCTCCTGAATTCTTCCCAGCAGCTATTCCCAAACAGCTGCATCCATATGAATTTGCCAGCTGAGTGCATCCCTGGAGAAAGGATCTGCTTGGGCTTGGCTAGCAGCAATGGATCCCAAATACCAGTCTTCTCATTTGGTGAACCCTACTTTTAATATATATCCATATACACGCTACAGAGTTTATTGTCCCCTTCTGCAGTAACTCCTCCAAAGCACTGCCGTAGCTGATGAGCATTCTGATGTGTGTGGTTTTGGTCTGCGTCCACCAGAGGGGAAAACCAGGCTGCAGCCAGTGACTCAATGAAGAAAGGAGAAGAAAGGGAGAGTCGTTGTGACTCCCTCGGTACCTGGCTCCACAGAACAGTGCGAAAAGCATACACTATAATCTAATTAACTTCCCCTCAGGGGAAAGCTGGAGAGTGAGAGATTCAAGCGATTCTGCAGACTGAAGCAGGTTCTACTGCATTGGTTTATGATTGGTACATGTTTTCAAGGTTATCGCCTCAACTGTAAGCACTAGAAACATTATTCATTATTTTAATGCCAAAGGATCAGAAAAGAAAGAAAAAAGTAGGGTGGTCTCAACCCACAGGCAGAACCACTGGCCCAATGGATAGGAGAGCAAACTGGGAATCAAAAGACATAGCCTCGTTTGGCCACATGACATGTGTGGCCTTGAGCAAGTCCTTTCACCTTTCTGTGCATCTGATTCCCCTCCCACCTCTTGTCACCTGCCTTGTCTGTTTATATTCTGAGCTATTTGGGATTATCTCTTCCTATATATCTATAGGGTGCCTAGTGCAATGGTGCTTGGATCTCTGTTTGGGTCTGTAGGCCCTATAAAAATAACAATAAAACCTCTAGAGTCCTGTAGCACCTTAAAGACTAACACATTTCTGTGGGCATAAGCTTTCGTGGGCTGCAACCCACTTCGTCAGATGCATGAAGTGGAAACCACAGATAGGAGGTATGTAGATATATATACATCCAAGGGTGAGAAACGTAACAATGGGGAGGGCAAGTGCTACCAAAGTCAATTCAGTTAGGGTAGATGAGGCCTATTCACTACTGTTGATTAGAGGGTGAGAATGTGTGAACAGTGATAATTACTTCTTGTAATGAGATAATCATTCCAAGTCCCTATTTAGACCCAGTCTGATTGTGTCAAGTTTGTGCCAGCAGAAATGTATTAGTCTTTAAAGTGCTACAGGACTCTGGTTGTTTTTGCTGTATACAGACTAACACGGCTACCCCTCTGGAATAAATCCTCTCTATTTCCTTGTGCTCAGATGCCCTCTAGAAGCCCTATACTTACCCCTAAATATGCTTGCTCTGTGAATGAACAAAATAACTCTTGGGATCCTGTAATTTTAGCATCATACTTCTTCCCTTGAGAGCTGTCAACCATGACACACAAACGAGTTGGTCAGTTTGCCAGCCATCTCTGGGTGGCTCTGGCATGAGTCTGAATGAGACCAATGTTTCTTGTAGCAACTGATTAAAAGGAGTTTTGAGGGCTGGGAAGGGACGTGCAACGAACAATGCATATATGCCATGTGGAATGTGCCTGGTGCTGAAAGGTGAGTGAAGTGCTGCTGAAATACAGATAGGGTGGATCATATCCAGAATGACTGACTGGAAGGTGGGTGGCTTGGCAAGTTTAACTGCATTTGTTGAGGAGGAGAAGGGTGGAAGACTATGATGTATTTCCTTTAAGGGGTGTTTCTCTCTCTCTCTCTTTTCCATCTTTAGGATTGAAGTTCAATGAATATCCCTTTCATTGTCTGCATAGAATCGTTTTCCCTCTTTTTCTGGATTTTTTTTGGGGGGATTGAGGGGGTAGGAGGAAGGGGTGTAAAACAAATGCTAGTGCTTTGTATTCGTTACTTTTTATTTTCAGTAGGGAGTAAGAATCTTTTCGATGATGGAGAACTTATGAGCCAAAGTAATTTGTTCTCTTACCAGTGAATATGTTTTCCTTGGGCTGTTGTTACCCATACTCTCTGAGCAAACTTTCCTTTGTTTCTTGAGTAATGGTGGGTAAGCAGCCCCATTCGGACTGTTGTGATGGGGTGAACCCACCCTGCACTGGTCAGGTGAGGGTTAAAGAGCTGCCCTGGATTCAGGAAGCCACTCCCTCTCGCCTCTGCTGGGTATGCTCCCAGTAGATGGAGCATTCAAAAGGGAGCAGCTCAGAACAGTCTGGGGCCTGTGGTCTCTCCTCTGCCACCTGGTTGCTCAGGGTCCCCATTTCTCCCAACCATCTAAACTGTGTCTGGTGTCTTTCCCCTTGATGTTCTCTTGGGAGGTTCCGTTGACCCCTCAATCCTGGCTACCAGGCTCAGTATTTGTTTCCCCTGCCTCTATTTCCTTATTTTTCTTCTGCTCCCCCTCTGTGGCGGGCTGATGTCGCCTGACCCATATTCAGGTGTTCTCATGGAGGCTCTGTAGAAACCGTTCAGGGATCAGAGCATCTATAATCTCCCCCAAACTCTGGATGTCCGGCCTCCAACCAACACTGGTTGGCCCAGTCTGTCAGTCTCTGGGCAAAAGCTCAGAGCCGGGCTCCCTCAGTCCATCTCACAGTTTAAAATTTCTGTTTATATTTTCCGGTGGTTAGCTCCACCCAATCCAGGATGGCCACCTTTACAAACTCATGGTTGCTCGCTCGCTTGCTCATTCATTAGAGCCATGGCCTCCTTCATTAACCTGTTAATCCTCCATTTACTGCTTGCTGTGAATATGTCGCAGTATTTTTCTAGATATTAACTCTGTGGGCAATTCTGCTCAGTAATATTAGCACCCTCTGATATGGAGATCTATTATAAGTTTATTTCATTATTGTTGGATTATTTTACTATCATCAGTGTTTATACAGGCTCTTTTATACTGAAGGATCTGCAAATGCTACACAATGTATATACAGACACCGCCACGTACATGCAGCTAACTCTGATGTGAAAGATGTCAGCCAAACAGTGCACAGAGGACTGCAAAGCAGCAGCAGGAGACATTTGGGCCAGGGAAACCAGATCTCATCCCTGTTGACAGGGACAGCACCATGGGAGCTCTAACATCTATGCAGTGTGGACAGACTTGGTTTTTAAGGACCAACAAAAAGGCCAGCAGTGGTATTCATGGCACCATTGAAGAGAGGTACCTATTTTCAAGTGTTTTCTGATACTGTGTGAATTGTTGTCAGACATGTTAAAGAGATGATGCGTGGGGTACAGACAAATAGTTGGACACGTTTTAGATTGGAAAGGAGCCCAAACCAAGCCCAATCCCCAAACTTCATGGAGAGAGGGGGTCGACGTGCAATCTGGGACTGGAGCCAACCCAATTGGGGTGCACTGGCTTGAAAAGCCCTCGCTATTCCATCAGTTGTGGATTGCTTCAAGGAAGTGCTCTCTAGCCATGCTGCCTCTAGTCTCTGGCATGCCCTGATGCATGCTTGTGATGCTATGGGGACTGGCAAATGATGTCATTGAACGGCCTGTGCCATCTTTACACCATCCAGTGATTGCTGGCTCTTTAACCCAGGTCTCCATTTGTTCCACCAGAGTGAGAACAGATCTGGCCTGTTATTTTTAATTGATAGTTGAAAGAGATTTATAGGTTGCAAAGCACCAAAATAAATCAGAGATAAATATTGGAAAGTACAAATCTGCCAAATTTACTGCGTAAGGATTCCTGGAGTTACGCTCGAAAATAAAACTTTTGGTATTATTATTATTTTACTTTAGTTTGTTACTAGTGTCGGGCTGAGTATTCGGATTTGTCCTTTGGGAGATGAGTCCTAGCTGGGATGCAACCCATAAATTAAAGAATGAAAGCTCTGCAAGCCATTCCAGTAAATGAGCTATATCCAATTCATCCACATTCATCCACAGAAAGAAGATTCATCTACCGATTTCTTGTGTGATAACTGAAGGTTCTCACCACAAAATATCCAAGCAGAACTCCAACCCATATTGTTTTCTCCCCACCGTCCTCATCTCTCCTTTAACACACACAGCACCTTTGCCGTGTTTGCCATTAGAATAAGTGGAACCCATGACCCATGTTCCCAGAGACAAGCAAAGATAGCCCATGACCAGCTCTTTGTGGTTGCAGGGTCTCTTTTGTAAGGGTTAGATGTTTGTCATTCAACCTCACTTGCGCGGCTATTTTGGCTTTTAAAAAAGTAATATATCCATAGCAGTGGCAACACAAATCTGTCAGTTCTCTCTTTGCTCCTGCAGCTGAGCCTCCGCACCAGATCTCACGCAACAAAGCCGCTCCTGGGGATTGTCAAACTAGGACCCCAAATATTGAGAGTCTTCTTTACAAACTTTCAGGAGTGAATGGCAGCTGCAATGAGATTCAGGAGATCTGAATAAAACAGTAATAATATAATAACATTGGATCTTTACAAACATTAGTGAATTAAGCTTCATAACACTGAGCTAGGTCTGTATCATTAAGTCTGTTCAACAAAGGGATAAACTGAGGGACAGAGAGGTTAAGTGATGTGACCAAGATCAGTGTCAGGAAAATAAATAAGGTTTCCTGATTCATACTCCTATGTCCCAAGAACATTCTTGATCCCAAAACTTTCACAATTAAACCTACAACCATGAGAAACTCACCAGTTTGGGGTCTTGTTACCAGCTCAGAGCAGGGTTATGGAAAAGCTGGCTAAACTCAATGAGCTTTTCTAGCACCTCCTTACCTAGTTTTGGCTGACGCTAGGCCAACTCTGACAACAGCTGAAGCTGTGGCATTGACTGAATTTTCCTTTGAGATTTGGTCTCGTATCCTCTGTCCCTTTCTCACTGCTCTGGTGGCCCAAAGTGGACAGAAAGCTTTCTTAACCAGTCAGATGGAAACACCCATTTCAAAGAGAAACCTGTGGGTGGCATCCAGCCAGTATCTTCTGCTCTTACACCACCCTCCCTAGTGCAGAGTGAAGGAAAACATATGCAAAAGCATGCACTCCAGACATCCTAACCAGTGGATTGAGCATAGAGGGTTGTTCTAAACTGGGACAGGTTAGAGCCAATGGAGCAACACTTGCATAAAACCAGTGTAACTGAGTGGATCAGGCCCATAGTATCTGAAATCATGCACATCTGAAATGTGCTGCCCCAGCCAGAGACACGGGGTTTAAAATAGGCTCCTCAGAGACCCTGAGATTTCCTCGGAAAAGTCTCCAAACTAACGTTTTTACGTCCTTAATGGGCTTCTTTAGAAAGAAAGGAAAAGAACTGAAAAAACATGCCGCTTAAAAGAAAACAACTGCGGCACAATCTAAAAGTTTGTTCCACTTCCAGTAAAAGAAGCAAACCCTGCCTCGAAATTCATGTCCCTTCTAAGTTCAAGGAGGCCCATATTGTTGCCCTGTTCAGTCAAAATGCTGCAGCCACTTATTATATGTGGATTGCACTCCAGGGACTGACTGAAAAAATATGATTTAGTGAAAGCTTGTACCCAAAACACATCATTGGCCTCTGATCTCTGAACATTTAAATATTTCAAGCTTACAAGCGGACGCTGTCACGAGGACAGCCCCTGATCCCTAGCTGATTCTAGAACATCTGTTGAGGCATTTACTAAGTTAATAGATTAGCTCTGAGAATCAGGCAGGTGTTTTTCACCAAAGCCAGAAAACATCAAAATCAGATTGTCCTCCAAGTCTTTCAGCACAGGCAATCGAGTTAGAATGACTCATAGAGTCTAACAGATAATAAAACACACATAACATTTGCTTTAAGGTACAGGTGGGGATATTTTGTACTGTGCTTTGGAGAAAGAAAAACTAACTCTATTTGGGAATAGAGTAATTGAATACAGATGGGAGGAGGCAAATGAAAGAATTTAGCAAATATCTCAGTGGAATAGCTAATGGGAATGAGACAGAATAGGAAATTAAAAATTATTCGAAGCAGATGGACCATTCTTTGAGTTTTTTAAAATTTATTAGGGCTGCAAAAAAATGTCTGTTTATTTTCCACGGCCATGAAATTAATGACTTGGTGAGTTGTGCTTGTGCAATTTTATGACTGCCATGTCATTTGTCATAATTTGGGTGCTGTTTGATATGGATTTATGAATATTTCCTCCCCCCCCAACATGATTTATGGATGTTGGTCATATGTGAATTAGACTGTCACCTTTAGTATGAAAAAGTACAAATGACAGATTATAAAAATACTCAGGTCTTTGGCACTGGAAAGCAGGGTTCACAATAACCCTCTTTGCTTTTTCATTGGGAATTTTTGTTTGAAGCTGACAATAAAAGGTTTGGATTGGAGTCAGACATATGGGAACACTGAGAGGGCTTGAATAGATCTGAACTCATCTGAACTTCACCTGTAAAACTAAACTTGAGTCATCCTTTCCCTGCACTAATGAAAAGAATCATATAAGACATTTTCCATAGGAACAAAGGACTTGTTATACTGGAGCAATTATGCTGTGCTGTACATGAGGTAGAAGGGATTCTTACTGGCAATTTACTAACATCATAATAATAAATCATCATCATTATAATATCTGATGTTTAGATCCCAAAGCTCTTTACAAACAGATCTGCAAACTGGCATCACTGCTGATATGCAATCAACTCTGGGGCAAAATGTGACAACTATTTAGCAGCCCATAACAACACTGTATCACAATTTAGAACAGGAAGTGAAGGATAGTCAGAGTTGGATTTGATTTTTCTTAGCATGCATAACTGCAAAAAGTGCAGGATGTGTGAGGATGTTTCACTTAGAAAGAAAGTGTCTGGCTCACTCAGTAGCCTAGAGTGAGCCTTGTGCAGCAAGCCCAGACTGAGTGATGCTTCCCAAGCTGGGGGCTGAAAATAGGCAGCACATTCAGCTTCTGGGATAGAATGGATAACCTCTACTTCCTAGCAACCAGGAACTTTCCTGGAGGAGAAAGGAGGCTAGTAATGCATTGACCAAGCTGGGGCATTTACTTAAGGGGGAGAATGGGGAATCAAAAATCACATAGCGTTAATAACTGAAAAAGTTGCTTTTCCTTGAGAAGACACAACTTAAACCAGACCACTGCTGCTAAGGCCCCAAGTTCATGATCCAGGCAACTTGTCCCTGCTTGGGAGGCCCGTAGCTTGCGAGTGTTTTTTAACACAGCACTAGAGCCAGATGGCAGTCGCACAGGGTTGGAGGGAATGTGCTGAGTCCAGCTGGTGATGGATGGGGTGGTGAAAATAGAAACAGAAAGGTAAAAAAAGAAAAATCCCCAAAGATAAGTTTGCCTCAGAATGGCACTGAGCTGAACTACTGAGCAACCAGAAATGGTTGTGGTTATTTTTTGCAGAGGAATGTTGCAAAGCATGGACATGCCAGTCCACAAGAACAGGTCAAGGCATGGCATCGTGTAGATGGAAAATTAGGATCCACATCAGAGACATTAGAGAACTAACCTGTTACGTCTGTGTGTGTTTGATCCCATTTTGTATGGCTGTTAAAACATGAAACCACTTTAGCAAACCAGTCATGTGCTGATGTGGTAGCAACTTGCATGAGTATTACATGAAAGGCACCAATGAAATGTTTCGTGGGCATTGCGCTGCTCCAGAGAAGTGAAGTACAAGAATAAATCTGAACCCTTTCATCTGAGAGTTGAGTTCAGTAGTGACGTATTATGTGGCTTGAGCAGAGACTTCAGAGGACCAACATATGGGTGATCCTAGTTGGGTCTGACATCTCCGATTGCATATCCCAGCTATCCCATATCCCAGCTAACAGCCACTGTAGATGTATGATGGCGCCCGTAAATATCCCAGTGCTTGTGAGAATGAAATCTAGATCTTTTTAAATTTGAGAAGGTCATGCAATCAATTTATCCCCAGCCTGTGTTACCTCTCTTTTTTTATCTGGTAGATTAGTTGTTATACAAGTGCAGCTTTTTACTGTGCTGCATTTTGAAATTACTAAATTAAATATGAGATTCTTTTCACAAAAACAATTATAGTGGGGGTGTGAGGAAGAGCTCTTGATGTTGGATAAAAGTAGTGTTCTCACTGGGCTTGGATCAAAGCGATTCTGATGGTATCTGGCATTTGAAAGGCCAACCTGTTCATACCTTGTTACCATAAAGAAATTTGCCAGGAAGGCAGGTGTCTAACTGTACAAGCAATCAGAATACAGAGCAAAGTAATCATGATTTCCTATTTTGAGCATAGCTCAACACATTAGTGTATGTACTTTGGAAGAGAGAGAGAAGTAATCAGAGAAAGAAGAGGACAGGGTGGAGAATAATAGGGACTATGCAATTCTGTAACCGGGTAGCTGGCCCCTTAAATGAAATTGGGCTCAGCTCTCCTGTTCCAGTCCAGGTGCGCCCTAGTTTGGTGTGATGAGGAGGGTGGGACTGCTCCTGGAAGTTACAAATGAGAGTTCAGAGGGCTGATTGGAGTTCAGAACCCAGTGGCCAGACTCCTGAGAGACAGTGAGTGTGAAAGCTTGGAGGGAGAATTTTGGAGGCCAGAGTTCAGAAAGGAAAGTGAGTCAAGAGAGCTCAGAGGAAGAGCAGAGCTAGACTGGGAGTTTCAAGGAGGGGACGCCCCTGAAGGAGGGAGCTGAGGGAGTTCCCTGGTTGAGCAGTGGAGCCAGATCAGCCTGGTCAAAGAGGAAGGCAGTCATGGGGCGGCTCCAACAAACATCCCCAGGCCAGAGAGGGCTTACGGCTGAGAACAGCAGAGAGAGATGCCTGCTAACTCTCTGAGTTGAAGGCAGAGGGCCAGAAGTCTGGGGAATGATGGAGGAGTGAGCCTGCTGACATCTCCAGGCAAGACCTGGAGCCAGATCTGGGAAGGAAACAGGGCGGGGAACACCCCGGCAAAGGGAGCTTGGGTGAGGCCTGCTGAGAGGTGGTGAAGCCATACCAGGGTGCTGCTGTGATGAGACACACCGGAACCATACGTGGTGTTGTAATGTTGGGATGAATATACTATTTGGACAGTGCTGGGGAGATTCTGGCTTGTGGTAGTGGGATTTTGGTAATAAATTAAGTCCACGAAAAGGGCTATTTATATACTCAGAAGGCTGAACTGAGTTTATTTGCAGAATCAGGAGGGAAACTGAGGCAAGGGCCCACTTGCAAGGCTGCCTGGAGGCCGCAAGGGGGTGGCCGGGAGGAGGCTGTGCATTTACAGTGGCACACTCAGCAGGATGGTGTGACACCCCGTGCCATCAAGGAGGAAATAAAAGGAACCGACGGGCCAGTGCAGTGGAGACATCAGTAGGCTCCTCCCCTCTGTTATTCCCCAGCCCTCCACCCTCTCTGCTCTTCCAGCTTCAGCTCTGCTTTTTGGAGAGCCATCAGGCATCTCCCTCTGCTGGTCTCAGCCTTCAGCCCTCTGGCCATGGCTCTCGGGCCAGGGGATGTTTGTAGGTGACCCCCTGACACCTGACTGCCTTCTGCTTTTCACCATCCTGATTTGGTTCCACTGCTCCACCAGGAAACGCTCACCACTCCCTTGTCAGGGTTATCCCTTCCCTGAAGCTCAGCCCAGCCCAGCCCAGCCCTTCCTCTGACCTCTCTTTACTCTCCGGACTATGAGATTTGAACTCCCATTTATAACTCCCAGGGGCAGCCCCTCCCTTCTCACTACCCCAAACGAGGGTGCACCTGGACTGGAGATGGAGAGCTGAGCTCAATTTCATTTAAGGGGCCCGCTGCCCTGTTACCGATTCCAGTATACCAAGTTCATGTGGAGTTTATTTAAATATTTTCTGTTTCCTTAAAAACAAAAAATGGCAGCTCTATTTAAAAAGGAGAATCTGCAATTTTGCTTTCACATCATGCTGATTTGTAGTTGGGAGTTCTTGAAATGTAGTGATGTGTGTCTCAGCAGGCACCAGTTGCACAGTCGGACTCGGAGCAAATCACAGCTGCAAAGGTTCTTTAAGGCATGCCTGCTTGGCTTTGACACTCTTCGATTTATGGTGAGATTTAAGTTTTTGTACCACTGGTGACGTTTCCTGAATGGTTTTCTTCCAGATGGTCTCGAAGAGGAAAAGGTTTAATAAGATTTATTCACTGAGGAGGGATGAGGTGAAATAAAAATTACAAGGGGTACTGCAACTATGCTACTCCTATCCCACACCCTAACTCCTGGAATATAGGAAAATTCCTCTCTTCTTCAAATAAGAGAACTTGCTTCTTTCAACAAGGAAATCCTTCTTCACTGAGCAGATGTTATGGTCAGTCAGTCTTGGAGTGGGAACTATTGGAACAAGCATCCTTGTTTGAAGATCATGTCAACAGGCAGTAGCGTAAATTGGTGAAGTCAGTGTGGCTATGCTGATTTACACCAGCTGAGGATCTAGCCCATGGAATTAAAGCTCTGATCCTGATTCATTCACTATGTTTGTGGAAGCTGGGAGTATTTGTCAAGGAAAAACCAGACACAAAGGTTACACCTTGGATCTTGTGAAGGCTTGATCCAGCAAGATACTGAACATTCTGGCCTCAATCCGTCAAAGAAGTTATACACTTGCTTCACTTTTACGCATGCGAGTGGTTCCCTTGAAGTCGATGACGGCTGCTCCGGTGCTTAAAGTTAAGCACATACTTAGGCCTGTTGCTGGGTCAGGGTCAGAGTGCCCAGCACCTTACAGGGGATTGAGTCATAAAAAAGAACATCAAGTAACCGTGTGAATACTATTGCAGGAGGCTTATTTTAGTGTTACTTTTTAAAGAAGGATAAATTGGCTTTAATTTAACTGATCAGTTTCTTGCTTATTTCATTTGCAGATTGACTTTTCAGCTATCAAGCTACTAATCAATGCATCTCAGGTGTTAAAAATATTCTGATTTCTCTAGCCGAATCAACGCCTTGACCTTGAGTTTGCTTGCACCAGGACTGAACCCCAGTTACAGAAGGTGAATTAATTTCCCCAGAGTACCATCTCTAGAGAACTCCACTAGCCTCAATGACAACCAAACAGTCACACACCACCGCCTTATTGCACTTTAGACTGACATACACCAGATGAGCATAATCAGTGTTCAAGGTACTTTTTTCCTTTTGCATTATATATCATCTTATTTCCATTGTCCCTCACCAGTTGCCAGTTAAACTCTAGAAGCCACAACTTACAAAAGTGACTAGTGATTCGGTGGGGGCCTTGATTTCTGAGCATCCAAGTGGCGACCTCTTAAAGGAGCCTCATTTTCAGAGGCTTGGTGAAATCAAACCCTTCTAAGGTGTCTCAAGTTGGTCACCCAGAAAGTGAAGTGCCAAAAATCACTAGCTACTTTTGAAAATATCCACTCTACTGTGTAGCACCTTCAAAATGGAATGAGTCAAGAGCATGTTGGTTGTCATTTATGGAAGTGACAACTGAATAAAACATAAAAGGGTTAATTATGTAGCGAAACAGGGCTCTTGTGTCGTTGCAAGTTAAAAATATGCCTGCTGCTGCAGGGCTTGCATTAATATTGTTTGAGAGGAGTAGTATCAACATACTGTAATAGACTTATATTAAAAGGTTAGCACAGTAATCAGTCTCCAAGTGAGTGTGATGGCTGTATACAATGAATATGAACATCTTGACAAGCAAGTAACGAAACCTATCTATCACTTTCAACATGGAGATGGTGTGATAATTATGTTTACAGTAGTAATAAAATACAGACAAAATGTTTAAATTTATTGAACAGTTATGGCCCAAGCGAAGATCATATGAAATATAAAAGGTGGCACCACTGTTAACTCAACTCAACTGTGATCTTTATTCCCTTGACCTGTTCTGCTACTTTCAATAGTAAAGTAATTTTAGGATTAAGGGTCCACTCATGCATTCCTTGCTCACCCAAATCACCTACAGAATTAGTCATCCCTACACATACATGTGCTTCTCCTATTGATGATAATGGGACTGTCCTGCAAGATGAGGAAAGACTATTTACTGTTTGCACTACAGTAGGATCGAGAGATCCCAATCAAGGATCAAGGCCCCACTGTGCTAGGCAGTGCACACACATATAACAATAAGTGTGTTATCTTACATATAGCCGTGCTACCATGAAATATCTTGATTGCATCTATCAGACCAATGTACATAGTTACTTTTGGTTGCCATTGTTTGATGTAAATTTGCTCTTAAGTCCATTTACTTCAGTGGAATTACCTGGGTTTATGGTGTAATGGAGAACAGATTCTGGCCCCATGGGTCAAAGTCATGGGGTTATAAAGTGGACCAACCCGTAAAAGCTGGGACGAGAAGGGCCCTGATTCTCAGTGACTCTAAAGTCTCACCAATCTAGCAGTATAAAGGAGCCTTAAAGTTAGAGTCAATTATATTTACATTAAGATTAAGCCCCCTGTTTGCTGCCAGAATAGTCTACACCTTAGTGTAAAGAGAATTGGGCCCAACATGAGTCAACAAGGTGCTCTTTGTTTGACAACTCCCCTGCCGTGTGCACATGTGCACTTTTTAAAAATGTTGGTGAATTTACTGCCTGGAAAAGGTGCCATCTTCACACCACAGAATCAGTGTAGCCCAGGCAACGGTGATGGAGCCTTCCTCTGACAATATGTCTCTACCCTGTCCTCGAGCAGGAGGCGGGGGGAAAGAGGGTCAATCAATTCTCATGGTTCATTTAGTTCTTGGTCCTGTCTGCTGGCCAGCTCTGGCATGCACAGTTACCTACTGATAATGCCCATTTCACATAGGTACTAAGCAGCAATGGTAAACACTTTGGGTTGGCATTTAGCTGGAGTTGTATTTGAATAGAAGACCTAAAGTTGAAGGTGTCACACTGGTTGGCTTGAGGGGGGGGAGGCATTTATTATATTGTTTGACATCATTATGTCAAAATCATCATAATTTATGTAAGATGGCCATGCCAGGTACTCTTAGAAAGGCTATAATGTGGTAAGTAAGATGATGATGTTTACGTTCATGTGTTATATGTGTAATGGAAGTTATGGATATGTTTGATATATCAGTATTTCAAATCATGTTGTCTGGGTAACACCCCAGACAGGATGGCTGCAGAACAATAGCCTGCTTAATGGCCCAATGAGACATTCACAGGTGCAAGGGGCCCGGGGGAGAAGCCAGGGATATACCTGATGAGTCACCAGGATTTGCTCATGTGACTCTGGACTCCATTTTGGTTCCTGTGAAATTCCACAAGCAGCATGGCAAGGGCCAGAGGACATAAAAGCCAGAGCCCCGGAATCCATTTGGTCTTCAATCCTGTTCAGCTTTCAGCCACTTATCTACCTCTGGATCAAGTCATCTGCAACTGAAGCTGTGAAACAAAGGGCTGAGACCCATCCAGGTACTGGATGTATACCAGAGGGACTATACAAGCCTGCAAACTCCACATTCTTCTAGAAACCTGATATATATGGACTTTCAAATCATTTGTATGTATCTGATTGATTTAATGCTTTAACATTTCTCTTATAGTTTGTTTCTTTCTTTGCATAATAAACCTTTAGTTTTAGTTACTAAAGGATTGGCTGGCAGCATGGTATTTTGGGTAAGATCCAAACTTGTATTGATCTGGTACTGTGGCTGACTCTTTGGGGTCAGGAGGAACCTTTTAAATAACTGGTCTCTTTACTGGACCTAGTCGCTGCTTTGGGAGCCAGGAGCTGAAATGCAGTGAAGGGGGCTGTGTGCATTTGTATACTGGCTTCTTGATAACCGGTTTGGGGAATCAGAAGCACGGTTTGTGGTTGGTTGGGAAGTCTGACTTCAGTGTCACCCACCAGTGTTGGGAGAATCTGCTCTCCTTTTGCAGCCTGCCCTGACCTTGGCATTTTCAGGTGGCTACCCTGGGCACGGACGGGTCACAGAAGGGTTCTATGTTCCAGGCTTAATGACCTGATCCATTCAGTCTCCCTCATAAAACTTCTTTTTAAACAAATATAAACCTGGTGTATACATTGAAATCCAGGAGCAAAAAAAAAAAGGAAACTATGGGAAACCCGAGTCCATTTTCTTCTTGAGCAAGCTTCTTCACTAGTAGTGACCCTGGAACATTGTTCCTTGATTATTCTCTTGAGAGATTACTCTAATTTCTTGCTGCTATAGATGGCCATATGATCAATTGTCATCAGTCACTGACTGATGATGGGTCATTACTTACAACACATACTTGGGGGAAAAGCACATGCGACTTCCATTAGGAGGCAGAGTGCACCTACATCAAATATGAAGTATGCAGTAGTTTCTCATTAATAACATTTCTAGACTGTCGTCCTAAAGATCCCTGCACAGAAGCTGCCTTCAAAATGAAAGAACTGTAATGCTGATACTTTAGAAAAGAGTTGCTGCTTTTAATCAGGAAAATTTGTTTACTCTGAAAATAAAATTTCATTTTTAATCAGTCAGCCCAGGAACAGAGATTTTTGCAATGAGACTTTGCAACCTATCCAACATTTAGAAAGCTCTTGCAACTTGAAATTTGAATCACATTAGTGTAAATGTTACATCCTTCTTATATGCTTATGGAAACTCTCCATCATGTGGATTCTATATCGACCTAGAGATCCAGAATATCTTAAAGAAACAGACTGTCAAATTCTTGTGATGTTTTTGTGTTTTCTACACATCATAGCTGGGATCCAAACCATAGGATGGATCCTCAGTTCGTATAAATCAGCATACTGACTGTAGTCAAGGGACCTATGCCAATTTAAATCAGCTGAAGATTTGACCCCCCACAGGGATGGTCTCTGTGTGAGACAGGGACTGCTCTATGGCCTACTGAATACATTCTTTACAGGGACAGCCCCTCTTCCAAAAAGGAGAAGGTGATTTCAGCAGCTGTTTTCTCTTCCATGTTGAACCTAAGTCCCAAAGGCAGGATTGGAGTTCTCCAAGTGAAGTCTGGAAAAACTGGAGGAAGGAAAGTTAGAAGAGAAGGGTAAAATGAAAAGAAGCTATAGTTATGGGCGGTCCCAAGGTATATTTAGGAATAATTGGATGACATTAAACTTGATGGATATTTTTTCTCATTAAATATATTCCCTTTACAGGGCTAGAGACTGATGTGGTATGGCGGTAGCTTTGGCATTAGTGCATGTTACCCCCAGCTCCATGTCAGGGCAGCTGAACTTTTCTGGAGAAGAAGGGGTAGCTCAGTTTTCATGGCAGTTCCTGCAGATCCATGCAGTTTTACTGTAAATTAGCACAAGCATATAACACTAGTATAACGAAAATAAAAATGTACCCTTTAATAGCATTTTAACAAAGCAAAATTCCTCTATGGCACCAACTAATGACATTGAGGGATGCACATTAGAACTAAGCTTTCAGAATCAAATGTATTACCATCAGACAGCAACAACACTCCTTTTCGTTTGACTACAGCTTACAACTCTGTTCTGTGCAGATGCAGCACTCAGAAAACAAACTTGCCCTAGTGCAATGGTGGCAAAGCATGATGGGAGACTGGTTTGTAGAGTGGGTCTTGTACTAACAGTTTAGATTCATAATTCAAGACACAACACTGCCAAAGCACATAAAAATAATGTGAACATCTTGTCATCCATACTTTGTTATGGTGAGAATCAAGCATGACTGGGAGAGGGGGAGTGTCCCTTTTAGGATGGTCATAGTCTCTGAACACATGCCATCTTTCTAGTCCTAATAAAATAGCTAAGGCTAAAATTAGCATACTTACATTATAGAATGATTCAGGACATCAGGTTGTTAATAATTTTAGAGAAATGAGATATAAAAGTTCTCATTGAGCATACACGCTGTAAAGCACATTTAAATAGAGCACACATCTATGATGCTGATTGTTTTCACAGGTGTTGGCACCATATGAATTAAAAGAAGAAAAAAAAAAGGTGAAATTTTTATGACTCATTAGAATTATGTGGTTTTCTATCCTGTCCTAACAACTGAAAGAAGGTGTAATTTACATCTGCAGCCAAACAGCATAAAGTAATGTTACATTTCATTGACATGAAAAAAGGAGACTTCCAGATGACTACGATGCTAGACTTCTGCAGCTCTCAAATCCTGGATTTTCAGTTTTTCATATGGACTTCTGAGAGCTAAAATTATTGCCCCATAAAAAACAAAAGGAATATCATAACTTTGAATATACTCAGCATGTGGTTTCAAGGAGCTGAGAACTATGCACTGTAACACACAGCACCTTTACATCCAGAATATTTCTACTTTTCATCAAAGAGTACATTGGGCACAGACAGAGAGCCACTTCCATCATCTTTAGAAAATAATAAACCCCTGCAGCTTCCTTTTTCCTCTCTCCTTTTCAGAGTTTTAATTTTTTATTTCTGAATTGTTTTGTTGCAGATTTTAAATATTTACATGAGAGAGGTATCCTGGCAGGCTGATCTATAGCAGGAAATTAACAAATATACAAACAAACCTGTGGCTACAATATTTCAGATTCTAGTTTCCTGAGCTGATTAAGTGTTTATTTTTCCTATTGTAAAAATCTGCATCGAAATCCAGTCAAAATGGAGTTCACATGGTAGCTTTCATACAACGTCTAATATTTTAACAAAGCCAAAGTAGGAGCCTCAGCTTCCCATACACCACATAGTTGGCTATGAAAGACAGTAGCTGATTTATTAGAACCTCTGTGCTATAGACGAGTCTTCAGAAAAAGAACATGTCGTACTTTTCATCTGAGCCTCTTTTGCACACACCTAATAAACTCAAAGAAAAAATAAAAAGAAAATTTTACTGGGCTCCATGAGCACATGTTTCTCCTTTCACCAGAGCACCAAACGCAGTTTGCAGTGCTACATTCATTTATTTCATCTTCCTCTGAAATTTCTCATAGCACAAGCCCAGGGTCAATTCTGGCTGGCTAATTTGCATCTCATGGCCTGCAGTATCTCTTTAGGAGGTGAACTATTAAAAATGCATTAGCCTGGTGTGGATGGTAACAGGCCAAATGCTGCTGATTTTGAAGACAATCTGGGAAGCCTTGTTCTCCCGCCTGCTCTGACTCTTGATAGCTGTGTGTGTAAGTTGTTTGCTTTCACAATTGTCAGATTTTAAATGGGCTAATAACAACTGTGGGTGAGATGATTGTTCAGCTGAGGACCTGGATTGGGAGGGACCCTTATTTCTTGTCAAACTTGCTCTCAACTTTAAACTTACCCTTGTTTCTATCCTGCCAGAACTTAGGGATTTAGCATCCAAAAATGTTACACAGAACTTTGGCTTGCTTACAATAGATGATCCAAGCACTAACATTTGCCTTCTGCAGCTGAATATTGAAAGAAGAAAAATAATCGACTTTTGAAATGTGAGACTTCGCTGCTGTCAATTTCTGGAGCTGATTGTCAGGGCTGTGATTTTTATCTACTGGCTTGTCTAGTAATTATAAGCAATTCTCTCACCAGTTATCATCCTGCAAAGCCAGGTTTTAAACAGTGTGTGTGGTTTATTAACCTAAGCCTATGTGGAAGGAAAGGTGACATTGTTTGAAAAAGTAAGAATGGATGCATCAACTCAGGAGTGAAGAACAGATTATAAAATAAATGTTAAACTAACAGAATGGAAATGTGATTTTAATAGGCAGAGGTAACAGTACTCACCTGTTTAGGCCTGGTTTAATCTCATGCCACGTAAAAACCAACAGCATACTTAGCAGTAAATTTACATACAGTTGGGCAGTGTCTAGTATGTGTTTACAATAGCATGAGAGAGGAGGGATGTACCAGAATTGGTCTGGAACTCAGGAGATCTATTGGATAGTGCACTGGACTGGAACTGAGAGACTTGGATTCTAGTCCCACATCTGCCATAGGTCTGCTGGGTGATCTTTGGCAAATCACTTCACTTTTCTGGTTTCCCTCAGTTTCCCTCATCTCTAAATGGGGATAATGACACTGATCTCGTTTGTTAAGTGCTTTGATATTTCCTGATGAAAAGCACTAAAGTATTATTATTATTTATTACTCCTGGCTATGCCATAGGCTTCCTATGTGACCTCAGTCAAGATAATTCTTCTCCATAAAACGGAGCTAATAATTCCTTACCTCCCAAGGTGGTTGTGAGGATAAATTCATTAGTGTATGTGAAGTGGTCAGATACCCTAGTGGTCAGCGCTGTAGAAACACCTGTAAGTGAATGAATATGTACTTCCCTTTGTTATTACATACAGCAAAGTAACTTTTGGCATACTAAGGTGTTTTAGCCTGTGTGTGACAATTTGGAGACTCTGTGTAAAACTTATGAATTCTGACTGATCTTATGAAATGACTGGGTCACTGAATGCCTTGGTGGGTGTGGAGTCAGCTGTTTGCCAACAGGGCTATGTGACGTGTATCAAGCCAGGGACAATGGAAGGTCACTAAACCTTGATGGCTCCCAAGCCTGTGGGTGCACTTTGGGACAATGGGATGGTGGAAGCAGGGCAGGCACTGGGGGGATTGTGGGAGCTATAGCCACCCCAAAACGTGCCTTAGCCCCCCCCCGTAGCCACCCCTCCCAGCGTAAAGGTCAAATGTTATGCAGAAGTAAGGGTGGCCATGGTATGGTAGTGCAGAACTGCAGAAGTAAGGGTGGTGTGTTCCCACAAGATGTACAACACAGCCCCCACAATTTTCTATCTAGCCCACTCCCACTCTACTCACTGGGACGATGCAGGCTCCATCTATGGGCTGAAGTCTAGGGAAACCAACCCAACCAAATTTTCAGGGCTGGGGTTTTACAGTAATGGAATTTCCTTATAAGCAGAGCAAAGAAATCAGGTGTTAATACAGAGTCTTAAAAGCCACAAAGCATGAGAGACTTGTGGGGAATTCAGAGGGACTCGCAGAGACACACAGGAAGTTTGTGCAGGAGAAAGGAGTTTTCCTTTGTAGCAGAAGGGACTTTTTAAACTAAAGGAGCAGCCAGGGAAGAAAGAAACTGGCTGCAGAGGAGAGAGACTCCATGATTCAAAGGAGAAGAAGCCATGTGCAGGAGGGGGAATCCTGTACTCCTTGGAGCACTCTGCTCAGCTACTGCTCAGCTATTGGGGCCTGTAAATGGTCGGCACAGGTTCTAGAGTTCTAAGGCAGCTGGGCCATGCGGGTCCCCACGTCCGTGAAGGGGTAACAGAAAGAGAACCTGTGCACAGGCAGTGCGCCAGTGTGGCCAAGGAAAAGAAACCGTGCTGTAGCCTACTCAGATCAAGGGAAGCTTAAGAACATATGGGTCTAGTGTGTTGGGATCTAAACAAAGCAACCTGATGAGTGTCCAGCAGGGAGGCTCTACCAGGGCTATGTATTTGGTCCTTTTAGCCAGGTCACTGGCCTACTGTTACAGGTTGAATGACTTCTGGGAGTTCCCAGAGCCCAAGAGAGCTCTGAGCCTCCCGGACTGGAATGCTGGGAAGGGAAGCTGTGTATACCAGCTCCTTTTCTGTTCTGCCGGAGAGATCAGGAAGGGCCACGTTTTGCAGTGGATCTGTCCAGTTAGAATCCAGGAGAGACTTTGGAAGTTTAAAGAGACAACCAGCTGGCTGGGTCAAGTACCCAAAGGAGGAAGCATCATTTGGAGTGGCAGCCAGACATGAAGGTGTCCCAAGAAGGCAATTAAGGGATAGTAGTAGATCCAAAGGAAATTGCCTTGGGGAGGGAGAAGCGAGGAAAGTTTGGGGGTGAACCTGAGTCTCCTTTCATCCCCTGGGAGCCAACACTGGAGTTCCTCTTTGGTTCAGCGGGACGCCTGGGGATGGCTCTTTTATCCTGCAGAGCTGGAGAAATAATAAGTGCCTTCCATTTGATCTCTTTTTTAATTTGGACTCCCCTTCACAAGAAAGGTGTTTTTCAATTTGGCTGGAGATCGGCGCAGGCTTGCCTCAGGGAAAATGGAGGGAAATGCCACGTTTCACCATGCGAAGGTAAGATGCAGCCACAATGTCAAATCTTTAATCATGTACTTACCTGTATAACAGTACTGTATAGAAATATACTTCATACATTCCAAATGGCTTTGTGTTCATTAGCATTGTTCCTGTAAGACTCTCAAAGCTCTGTCTAAATGTCCTTTAAACCGCACAAACACCTGGGAATAAATCATTTGGCCCACCAGTGATGTGCGGTCACCTCTGAAAGGGACCCTGATGACTGTTTAACATCATGCAGCCACATGACACAACAGGTCAAGAAGGTGGAATAGTTTAGGGCGCTGATGGGGGATATGTACTTTAACAGTGTTGTGCATTTACTAGAGATGGTCTGGAATTTTTTATTAGAAAATGCTGAATGGTTGAAACCAGAACTTTTTGCAGAAATGTGTCTGTTTAGATGGAACCTTCTTTGGGCAAGTTTTGCAGGTCCAGAGATGAGGGGAGAGAGACCAGCATAGCCAATAGCCCCAAGTTTCCGCTCTGCTTGATTCTCTCTCTCTCTGGCCCTAACTAGAATACTTGTTTTCTGGCAGCATTTCTACTGCAGCAAATGGACATCTGTGGAAATACTGGAGTAAAATAAAATGTTTGTAAGAAGATTCATTTTAAGAATTGCACACACGGATGTGTATTTTGCAAAAGTTATTTACATTCCCCACGAGTTTTCCTCTCCAGCAGCTAAAAGTACCATTCAACCATGCGTCCTTTCTACTGTAGGACTCCTTGCCTCCACTGTGATGCCCGGTGGCACCTGTTATCCTAGATAGCATGAAAGGAGCTATGCTTTTACATGTTCCTAAGCACCAGGCTCAGTCAGGTGAGGGTTCCCCATTCCGTAGAGGAGGAAGCAAGTAGGTTGCTGCAGATGCCTTCCTCAGTATCTTGCTGCTCAGCCCCATGGGTATGTTTTCCCTCTCAGAGCCAAGATGCCCGAGCATCACACCACACCCATTTGAGGAAGCAGTGGCCTGCAAGAGGTCTAAGGTAGAATTTTCTATTGGCCAATTAAAGTCATCAAAATTTTAATTGACTTCAATGGGAGAATGTTTGAGCCTGTATTCTTCATATTTCTGCCAGCTCAATCTGGAGGGGTAGAGTAATTCAGGTATATGTGTGTGTTGTTCATACACCAGGCTAGGATCTTCACGAATATGTTGCACACCCTTAAGTCTTTCCTAATAGTAGGCAAAATATGCTTTTAGTTCAGTTTTCATATCCTTTCACTTCTCATCTCTTTGGGAAGCAGTTGAACATGGAATTTTTTTTTTGACATCATACCATAAAATTATATTGTGCTTGTGTAAAACAATGTGCAAGCCATTAGGTAGAATAATGAAATGCTGGAAGTTAAAACAATAAGCTTGGATGATTTGTCTTGTTAAATTTTAAATATGCAATATGTTTGCAAGAGTGAATTGGTCTTCAGGGCTGAATAAATAGTGCAGATATCCAGGTCATTTTGGAATGAACAAATAATACCTGGGAACATAATTTAAACCACTGTTATAATTAGCTGATCATTTCACATCACCAAAGTTTTCGTCGTGGTGTTGTAGATTTATAAACGTCCAGTATAATCTTTTCCTAATTAGACTTGATATTTTTTTAAAATACCTGTCAGTATGAGGCTCTTTCCATTGGCAGAATAGCAAAGAGTAAATTACTTAGATGGATTATGTTGTGTGTTCCCCATTAATGCACCTTGGTAAGCCTAGTTAAAACCTCAAAGGCTGGAGGCTTTGTTCCTTTTGCAGTACTGTTGAAATATAATTCTGCCTGATTTCACCCCCCAAATGGGAAGAAAGTCAGAGTTTTCAATAAATCAAAAACTATTACACAATCATCTGGTAAATAATGCACATTTTATCCTGACTTGAGGAGATGACCCACGTGTGTCCTTTGCACCTGTTTGTCTCCTCACCTCTTTTGGTGTGAATCAGAAGTAACTCCGTAGAAGTCCATGGAGTCAGCTGATGGAAGTGAATCAGGCTTATTTGGTAAAATCTTTGGAACTGGTCCTTCTGCTCCGGCACAGCTCATGAAATGGGCTGTAAGCCATTTTCGTGCTGCCCTGATCCTGGAGCTGCTCAGTGGTGGTCCAGCCCTGAGGTGTACATGAGAGCTGTCCTAAGCTGCTCTCAGTTTCACCAGCAGGTAGCAGTCCCCAAAGGGGGCCATCATGGCACCAGGGTTCAGACAGATATAACTGCTTCCCAACCACATCCCTCTATAACAAGGGTTGTAAGGGCATAAAGCCACTGGGCCTGTTTTTGTCACCCAGGGCTTCTCTTAACAATGTGGGAATCTTCAGGTAGTTGGTTAAGCTGGCTTTGGGTTTGCTTCACTCCTGTAGACCATTGCAAAGCAGCCACAGTGGAGGTCTCAGTTCTGGCCTGATATGTCTAGGGATTGTTCAGCAATGTAAAGGATCTCCTGAATCACCAGCCATGGGAATGAGGTCATTGATTCTTACAGGCTAGGATCCAAATTGAAACACCACAGTGGAATCAAGTTTAGATTAATCTTGTTTTGTAGATTTCACGAGAGTATGTTTTCCTCTATACCTGGATAGTAAGTGCCTTCTGAACGCGTTGATCTTAGCCTCTCTAAATACCTTTGCCTTTTCGCCCTCCAATAAATTAGGAGAGCCACCCTTCTACCATGGACTTTTGGTATCTTCTTGGCCTATTAGCTGGAATGCAGGCCAGTGTTAATATTACATATTTGCTATAACAAACCTAGATGGGGAATTAAAAGTTGAGAAACAAGAAACATATAGCCTTGGATGTTGGAGAGAGAGTCAGATCTGTCGTCTCCCCTTGAAGTCACCTAGGCGAGGCTTTTTGACACAGTGGAAGCATCAAGGAAATGCTCTTGATTAAATGCTTGACAAGTTGACACCACCCCACGAACAGGAAGACCTGGCTTGAAAGAAAATTTTAATACAAACAGAATTTCATTAATATGACAGTTTGCTGTAATGGGGGTGAGTCTTTTTTTACTTCCCACTGATACCCTCCCCCCACCCCCCCAGTGGTGTCATTCCCTTTTAAAGGGGAAGGAGACTATGATTAAGTTTTTGCCTTAGCAGAAGTGTCACCCTAATAGAGCAGGAGCTTTTGGGGAAAATTAGAAACATGCATGAAACTGTTCTGGTTCTTCAGGCAGCAAATAAACCCATTTAATGGCCTAGGGACTACGCCCTTCAAACACAGGCCTCTAGCTATCAAGCCTATGTTAAATTGGGGAGCAAGAATACTGAAGTTCATTAAATAATATAAAATAATCAGTATAAGTCGAATATCAAAAGGGCACTACACCTCCCCAGATCCAAAAATATAGTTTCACTTCACTTTATTTATCTTCTGGAAGCGTTTTTTCTAATGCGGTGCCTGTTAGAGTCTATCTGCTCTGTTCAGTGTTAGGGCTGTCATGATGAAAGTGCATAAGCAGTATAAATAATAGCTGTTGGCACATGAAAGGAACTTTGAGTGGATTGTTCTTTTGGAATTCAACCACCAGGTTCTTTTGTTTGTTTGTTTTTTCTTCAATCCACAAATTCTTATAATCTCAAATTGATTGTATGAAAACTGTAATTCTTTTAATATTTACATTGCAGTTTAATATTTATAGCTTGATGGCAGGCAAAGATTTATACAATTTGGTAAATATTTATTAAATCAGACTCATGTTTCGAGCCTTATAGTTTTGTAACTATTATTTAGAGCTAACACTCTTTGAAGTGGAGTGTCAGCCTGCACCAGTCAGTTTCTACTTGTCTTCCCTTTTCTTGTCTGCAGTGATCCTTCGTGACTTCTTTTCACTGCCGAATGATTATATGGTTCCATCTAGCCATAACTTCATACTATCAATGGTCATGTAACCTCCTACTTCATAGCCAATCATCGCCTCCAAAAATATCATCTTAACACTGTGCACTTGGCTAGCACTTCTCATTTCAGATTTTCAGAGGCCTTTACAAACACTGATTCAACCTCATAACATTTTTATTGGTGATGTATTTTTAATTTCATTTGTATGTAGGCAAACTGATTCACAGAGAGGGTAATGCCATCATTTTTCAGGAATGGCTGTTAATTTTGGGGTTCCTCTGTTTTTGGTTACCCAATCTGAAGTCAGTGGGAGATGCTGGTGCTTAGCACTTTTGAAAATCTGGCCATAGGAGCATCAAGTTGGGCACGCTAACACTGAGGTGCCTAAAATCGGTGAAAGCTATGGAAAATGTTATCCTAAATGCCTTTCCCAGGACTACACAGTCCTGGGCAGAACCGATGAAAGAATTCCGGCATCTGCTTCACATTTTCCTGCTTTCACTGCTACGCCATCCTCCCCCCCGAAACAACAATGAAAGAATGAGGAAGAAATAGCAGCATGGTGAGGTGGGAAGGGGAATGCTAAAAACAAAACAATTCAGAGGATTTTATTCTTTCCATTCAAGACAATGGCAGGTGTTCTGCATCTCATTACAGTGCTGATGGTGTGTTATGTTGCATCATTTCAGCTCACTTGCTTTCAGACTGGATACCTAATTTCAATTCAGAATAGCAGGTATCCAATCCAAATGGTCCAAAGTAGATGGTAGCAGGTGAACAGTGATGTGTCCAGTTTAGGAGTATGCACTGACACTTTATACATCAAAGGTTGCAAATATTCCAGGTTTTAGTTAATTGGAAGAAGCAGATGTAAGCTAGGAAACATATTCCTATGGTTTCTACCTTTCTTTCATGATTGATTATGAATTTGTAAGTGATAGAGAAGGAAACCCTAGAGAATAAATATATATGAGCTGCCCCGATTATCCATCTTCCCGTCTATTGACATAAAATGGGCAACATAAACAAAAAATGTTTTACCACATTACAAGCCATTTCTTTGCTAAAACACCCATGAAATCAGCCTCTTGACATATTCTCCAGCAAATTAATCTGATTGTGATTGGCTCTGAGTGAAATGGAAATGAGAAAATTCCACTAAGCATGTGAACATGCAAACTGATTTTCAATCTATTTTAAACACAGGTTGGCTGAAGACATTACTCGTATAGACCAGTAAGTGAAAAGCTGAAATGCCTCTGAATGTAAAAGCCAAAATCAATTTGATTTTAAATGATTTCCAACTGATTTTAAAAGGCAATGGTGTGGAACTTATGTGTAAGGTTAAAAGGCTTCAATTTTATTCCCTTCAGACTAAGGCAAGCTTATTTTTTCTCCTTTATTCAATTTGTTATTTTTTTATCCCACTACTGTTTTCCAAGGCCCCTGGTATCACTTCAACAATTTTCATCAGAGTTACTGGACCAGCAGTGCACAGTATTTTTATATATGGAACTGAACAGCGCATGGGACTTGATGAATATTGTGTTTTTCAGTGCTATTAGATTAGTGGTGTCCTAAGAACAAGATATTTGGCCACTACAGTGTGGTACCAACAGTTAATCCCCACCCCCACACAAATATTCTCAGGTAATTTGTGCTCCCCTCTCTGACAACCCATTGAGCCACCCACTAGAGGCCAGATCCAGACCCCATTAAAATAGTGAGGTGCAGTCTTCCATTGATTCCAATGGACATTGGAGCAGGCTCTAGAACATCAAGATTCTGATGACCATGCATGGGGCTACAGAGGAAGGTAGCTAGGAAGGGGAGGTCTGCAATCAATTCCGGGCCCTGCCATAGACTTGTGTTGCTCACCTGTAAAATGGGGATAATAATCCTTCCTTTCTTCCACTTTTTATCTGTCTTTTTTATTTAGACTCTTTTGGGGGATGTGGACTGTCACTTATTATATGTCGATACAGTTGCCAGTTGATCCATCTATAAGGTAGGTCTAATAATTCTTCCAATACCAACCCTTCTGTGATGTTGTGATGCTTAATCAGCATCTTCAAACCCCTTTGGAGCTACCTGCATGATGGGTGAGAGAGAAATGCGGTATGTTAGTGTAATAGATTGCCACTATTATCTTTGAAAATGTTGCCTAATGGGGAGTCTGACCTTCACATAGTCAAACCTAAGGCCAAATTCCACTGATGTAAACCCACAATAACTGTAAGGATTCAGGATTTACACTGGTGTAAATAAAACAGCGTTTTGCCCACTGAGATCTTTGCTCAAAAATCCATGACAGGAGATGGTTGACACACCTATAATCTAAAATTAATTTTATAACTCCCTATCAAAATCCAAAAGACCAATTTTGCTCTCCCTGACAGCATTGTAAGTGGGGAGTAAATTTAATGGACAGGTTTTGGCTCTCATTTTCACCAGTGTAAATTAAACTAGACTTTGTCCTAGAAATTAGTCTATGTAGATTCTCAGCTAGAAGATCATTTGCAGTGACTCCTGTGATCTCTCTTCACTCCAATCACACTGGCGTCCCGCCATGATTTTATATGTTGTTTAGATGTTGGGTTTTTAGCTCTAATATTTTTTGTCCAATTCGAATAAAGAAGCAATTCCCACTTACAGAGTACCAAGGGTCTGGACCAGTCCCTCCATGAAATGACAGATCCTATGCATGGAGGGGTAAATTAAAGCCAAGATTTTCAAAAGCAGGGAACCTGAAGTAAGACTCCCAAATCTATATTTTGCTATTATCTTCAATGAAAGCTTTTAGGTGCTCAGCACTCTGAAAATCAGCCTTCTTATTTAGGAGCTTAAAATCTCAGCCCAAATAAATATCCCCCTTTTTGAAAGTCTATTGGAGCTCAAAATATCAACTCAGCCCTTTGTGCATTTTTAATTACTGGTTGTGTATTTATGCTACTGTTTTACACTGTCCATTGCTTTGAGCATTTCATTCTTTCTAGGTCATGGAAAAGGCCAGTTGACAAAATAATGTACTAGTATTACCACCTTAGACCTCCAGGCTCCCACACAGTAAGTAATATGCAGATTTCAGCGTTCTTGATGAGGGAAGTTTTAGTTAAAGTTAAATTGGGATTTTCATCATCTCCGATGCACAAATGCTCCGAGGTTCCTAAATAATACTCCTTTGGGACTCAAACTTTTTTTGTTTGCTCTGACTGCCCACGGTGAATTTGCTTGGACAGTTGGCGGATCTTTTGAGTTAGTAGAGGATGCACTTTATTGTTTTTCAGGGTAGATACATTGGGCCAGTTTCTCAGCTAGAGAAAACAATCCTATCTGAACTTACTTCTGTGGACCTACACTAATTTACACCAGCAGAAGATCTGGTCCAGCACCATGTACAAAGTAAGTGAGTTAATGTTACTATTGCTCTTCCTGATAATTTTGTGCATTTACTTCTAAGTATCAAGTCTTTTTAATGTTGCATTTACTTTCTTTGCATTTCACAGTGGTCATCCTTAAAAACTTGCCATTTGTCTTAGAGCTTGTTTAGGGAAATGCACAATAGTCTAATAACATCAATTTAGTTACAGCAGTGCAAACTCTAATTCAGGCACATTGCATCAGCGCCAACAGAACTTGCTTTAGTTCTGCCTACCGCTTACTGCCCTGTGTTGCCCTCCTGTTTAATATGGTAGCACGGTACCAAAGACTACGGCATGCAATCCATCTACCTCGAGATGAGCAGCATGTTGGGACCTGTCACGCTTACATATAATAAAGAGGAGAACACTAGCAATCTGTTTCATTTTACGGAAAATAATGGTGTACCATGACCAGGCAAAAGTTTGGACACTTGGAATAATAATATGCAACTTTGCTATTAGTGCAGTTTATTGTGTTGCCCTGAAATCAAACTGATGCCCAATGTGTCATGGTTAATTATAATTCATTACTTTACTTTCTCCCAGGACTGACTGGGGCTAGCAAGCCAACCCACCTGGTTTAATATCATCTTGCATGCAGCGAGCAGAATTATTTAATGTATCCAGGCAGCTCATGTTGACAGACAGGGTCAAACTTTTCCCCATAACGAACTCAGCCCATCTTTTACATTAGAAAGAGTTGACTGGCTGCTCATCCGTGTAAGTGCCACTTTAACTCATGGCTACTGTTCCTTGTGCTTTGGCACTGTTTGTAAAACACTAGCTCCAAGAAGGGGATTGGCGAGGGGAGGGGGGAAGAGCAAGACACTTGAGAACCTTTTTAATTAATCTTCATGCTTCAAGTCAGACTGTCAGACTCTGGACATGCTTCATGAAACAACAGACTTCCATGGTGCCAGGTGGCCAGGAATGGTCTGCTGGAAGATGATAAACCTGAATGAAGCCATTAAGCTGGTCTCTCTTGTGTTTGGTCTTCTTAAGTAAAAACCATCAGCCTTGTCAGGCTGATTACCCCCCCCCCCCCAACCCAGAGAGGGCAACAGGCATTCCAATTAGCTGAGCCATCTTACTGAAATATTTTCATTAGCAGACTCAGCAGCAACAATAATACATGGAACAGCTTTCAGTTTACATATCATATGGGAGGGGAACAGTCACATTTCGAAGGGTGAACTGCAGTCTGCTTCATCTTTGGGTGCCCCTTTCCTATAGGTGAGCACCTGTCGAGGCTAACAGCATCTGAAGTGATTGTCTGCATAAGCCGCAAGGGTGAGTTGGGGGCTTTGAATTCAGGTGGGAAGTTTGGGTGCGTAAATACGCTGAAAAAAAGCCTTTCTGTCAAATGAAATGTTCTTCTGCTTTATCACCATTATTTTTAGTGATATTTTGCATTATGGTACCTTGAGTTTTAAATTAAATGTCAAATATAATTTGGCATTACAAGGAATGAATTATATGACTGCCCTTAGAGAAAGTCGGAAAGCTTAGTCTGTGAGTTAAATTGGTATCTGCCTTCTCGTGAGCCGATGCAAGCTAATTGATTAGGGTTTGACAGGATACCATATTGCAAATTCAGCACAATCGCTCCTTTTTAAAACAATAGTACCTTGAGGGAAAAGCAAAAATTCTTCTGTAAAACAAAATAGGGAGAGGAAAAGGAAATCTCAACAAGATTGACTTTTGCATTTGTATTGTGGGTTCCCTTAAAAATCCCAGTTTCTGTGTAACACAACATAGGTATTAAAGGATCTCAGGTCACTTTTGGAACCACTTTATGTGGTGAGATTTGTGAGTCTTCTTCCTTAATTTTAAAGAGGAGGAAAATATTTTACAAGATAGCCGGCTACATCTATCTCCATAAGAACTAAGATGATGAAGTGCCAATTTAGCCCATTAAAGGAAGGCGATACATTTTAATCAGCAGTAATATGAAGGACAAACCAAACGTTGAATGTGCAAAATGACCGACTTGTACTGCATTTGTGACATCCTCCTTTTCAAACAGCATGATGCCATTTCCTGGACTCATGGGCCTTAAAAACTATCATCAAGTAAATAAGCTTGTGTTTCTCACTGCCTACATGTCTGTGTAGTCTGGGTTTAATTTTCTGTTAAGTACGGATAGTGTTGGGGCAGAGGGAGTGGAGGGAAACTAAGTTTGAAGTTCTAATGTAGTCAGGCTGGAATCTGTCACTCAGCTTATTGCATGTTGATGACTCAGTGCAGTTTCAGCTGTAAGCAGACCATGATTTATGGACACCAAGTGAACTCCTGCGGCAAAAACCAACCATGAGATCAGAGCAGCAATAGGGCCCTTTTTTTGGCAGGAGACAGCGCCTGCATTTTTCTCATTCATGCCAAACTGCTTTGCACGGCAATTAGCTCTGTCCTCATTTAGTCTCCAGTCCCAAAGGGTAATGAAAGTCATATATCATCTTCAAGGTTGCTAATTATCCAGCTCAGTTACAGGTAGGCATTGGAACTGTGAGAAGGGCCTGTCGGCTTGATATTTATTGCTCTTCCAATAAGCAAGCAAAGAAAAGGAAAAAAACTTTCTTGAAAGGTTGCCCATAATCCCTTGCCTCAGATCCTTGACATACCTTCTTCAAATGTGCAAGTCAAAGGGGAAATGTCTTCATTCCACACATCCATTTTTCATGCTGTAACTAAACATTCAGCAAGAACAGAGCACAAGTGCTTGAAACATGAGAGACCATCCATTTTGGGGGTCAGCTTGTCTCTAATCATTTGCTTGCAGAAAGAAGATACTTTGAATGCACAATAGAGAAAACGGGCAGAAAAGGCAACAAGAGACAGAGAATGAGATACTCCTTCCCCATACCTTCTCTCCCCCCCCTCTTTCCCCCTGCCAGCAACCTCGTGGAAGGTTTTGGAAACATGTTGCTACTTTTGCTAAAGATATTCTGGAGGGAGGTTAACATTAGAGATGGGGCGGAGGACGACCCTGAAACCCAAGATCTGAACACCCCTGACATTTGATAAAGTTCAAATCTGTATCCAAAGATTGGGGCTGCCCTGAACTTCTACAGTGGGCTGAATCAAAACCCCATCTCCAACCTCCCCAAGATTTGGATAGTAGAGATCTGGCTATGGATGGACTGGAGTTTTGCAGCTTGGAGTTACCTCACCTATTTGTTGTTTTAACGTGAGACTACAGCCATAAGCACAAGTAACCCAGAGGAGACGGTTCTAGTGTGCTAGGTGAATGATGAAACTCTGCCCAAGCAGGAACAGAAGCTGTTCTGGCCTTTGAAAAGATCTGGTTAGCGTTTATCCCTTGTTTGTCTCTTTCAGCCAGTAGGCACACAAGGTGTTGGGCTAACGTGGAATGATTTTGGAGGCACTCTATTGGAGTGCAGGCAGCTGGGAGAGAGGAGATGAGCAAGCAAGAAGACCTTATACCAGCCTATCTGTGGGAGGAGCAGAGTTCTCTGGGGAGTGAGAAGGGTTGCAGCACAAAGGGAGTAATGCAGCCTTTTCAGTCTTTGCGTTAGGGTGTGGCATTGAAATGAAAAGGCTCAGAATATAGGAAGGGGCAGTAAATATATATAAATATAGGAAGGGAAGTAAATAAGCCTTGTGTTTCTCACAGCCTGTGTAGTCTGGGTTTAATTTTCTGTTAAGTACGGATAGTGTTGGGGCAGAGGGAGTGGAGGGAAACTATGTTTGAAGTTCTAATGTAGTCAGGCTGGAATCTGTCACAGAGCACAGAGTCTGCAGGTGTCTGCATTGGGTTGATCCAGCCCTGATTATTTTTAATTTTTTCACAGGTCTGGAAGTGCCCACACATTCAAGAGAATCTGTTCTCCTCATGCTCCTTTTGGCCTGACCCCACGCACGGCGCACCAGAAAGCTGGGTCTTGGGACATCACCAGCCCTGTTCTGCAGACCCAGGAGGTTCAGCTACTTAAGATTTAGTGCCAATGAGCGGAGCAGTGGGTCTGTCAGATGGAGAGGACATGCCACAGTGGATCAGACCTGGGGTCCATCTACCCTAGTATCTGACTACTGACAGTAGCCAGTATCGGTTGCATTGGAGAAAAGTACCAAAACCCCTGGAGTAGATCCTCCCTGACACTTAGGATCAGATCAGTTGGCTAACTTGAGAGGCTGCATTCTGGGTGTGCGAAGCAGACTGCACTTGCTGGCCATGTTTGCAGACCAAGCTGCCCATTGGAAAGGCTGTGCCAGATCCCCTGTGGTGGGGGTGGGAGGTAATGACATCTGCTGTTCTGCCTTGTAAAGTGGGCAGTGAATAAGGACCGGCCAAGGGAAAGGGTCATCAACATCCATGGCAGGAGGGGTAGAACACTTCTGGAGGAAAAGTAATGGATTAGTCCTACTTTCATTAGAATTTGCCATCACTCATCTGTTTCATATTTTCCTCCCAGAATCATCTGTCACAAACTCACTCCCTGAACAAGGAGAGAGTGATATCTTTAAACTAGCAGCTAACAGAATTTTTAGAAAGCAAGAAAAAATGGCTAGAAAGAATCTGCTACTATGCTGTCAGAAGTAAAGAAAGTCTGGCAAATTCTCCTCTGTAAAATTGCTATTTTGACTGTGGCCTTAGTTGCACTTGACAATGTGTTAGGCACTTGTTACAGAAAATGCAATGAAAAGGGAATTAAGAGTCTCCTATTTAAAAAACAAAAAAAACCAAAAACAACTTTCTCTGAATCGGAAATGCTTTTGTATCTCTTACCCACACCCCGTCTGCTGGCTCTCCTGGAAATGGCTGAAGGTCTCCACATTCTGACTCCGTGTCGCAGAATTTAATCCTTGACATTATTGCACCTGAGCCTGGGTCATCCAGTGGGTGGGGAGAAAATAAGTGGAGTGTGGAGAAACTTACATGAACCTGAATCTACCCCCGCTTCACAATGCTCCAGTGATTAAAGTAGGGATGGCTCTTTGAAAACCCTAACTCATTACCTCATCTTCCAGCCCTGCTGCCTTATCAGCCCCTAACAAAGCTGGCCGCAGAAACAACTCCTATTTACAGGTTTGCAGACTCAGGCAGTAGCCCTGTGGCCCGTGCGTCTTTCTTCAGTTCATGTGGCATGTACCGTAGTCAAGTTCTACAAGCATACGTAGCCCAGTCCCACTTAGCCATTACAGGTCACCTCCATGCCCAGCAGCTTGCAGTCGTCTTCTGCTGAATGGGGACATAGGAGTCATAGAGCAAGACACACCCAAAATCAGTAGAGCAATTAAAAAGAGAGAGCGAGAAACGCAGAGGAAAAAGACAAAGAACAGAGGCAATAAATAAATAGAAGACAGGAGAGAAAATGGGCAGGGAAAAATATGGGCAGCCACCATCTCAGGGCATGGCACAAGGGAATGTAGATGGGGAACCCCAGTGTGCCAGTCCATTGCAAGAAGGCATCCAGCAGAGGCAGGGAGGAGGCTCTGTCTGAGGAAGAGTGAATTGTACATTTAGCCTCGCACTGAAAGGAGCCAACCCACTCTGTGTTTCCCACCTCCAGGTTGTGGCAAGGAGTTTTCTAGCTGAACAATGATGTTGCTTGGTTTGTATGCATAGGTCATGGGAGAGCTCACAAGTGATATGAGAATGGCTCTTTAGTGATTTCTGTATAATTTAGCTCTCTTTCAAATGCAAGCAAAATCCCTCAAAAAAAAAAAAGAACTCGGTGCCACGTGATAAATGTGGTGGTTCTTTCTTATTATGGCACATGCATCAACTTCAGAAATCGATGGGAGGACCACAGATTTGTTCGGTGAATCCTCTATCTTCATTCTTGTTTTCTGTATTCTTACGGATAAATGTGTATTCAGTGTTTGTCCTATATTGGATAAAACTTTCCAAAGTAATTATAGCTCTTCAGCCCGATTGGTTTTCAGTGAGACTTAGGCCTTGCCTACACTAACACTTACGCTGGCAAAACTTTTCTCGCTCAAGGGGTGTGAAAAAACATCCCCCGTTCCCCCGAGCAACATAAGTTTCGCTGGCATAAGCGCTTGTGTGGAGAGCGCTATGTCGACCGGAGATGCTCTCCCACCGACATAGCTACCACTGCTTTTTTAGGTGGTTTTATTATGTTTGCGGGAGAGCTCTCTCCCGTTGACATAACGCAGCTACACAAGCGCTCTTACAGCGGCACAGCTGTCCCGATACAGCTGTGCTGCTGTAAGTTTCGAATGTAAAGTAGCCCTTAGGCGCTTTTTAAAAATACACCCAAAGTCTCTCCCACTTTCTCTCCTGTTGGTTAGTTCTATTTCTGAAGAGAAAGAAATAACGTTTTCTTCCCAAGAAAAGGAATCCTGAAAAGTTCTAGAACTGGAGCCGGTTCACATGGTATTTCTGTGTATGCCACCTTTTGACTTCGTTCAGAGCTGCTGTTCTGGAACCTTTCAATCTGTCCTGGAGGGAGGTGAAAGAGAGAAACAGCAAGGGAGGGGAACAGAGAGAGACAGAGAAAACGCACAAGTAAGGGCCTGATCCAAAACCCACTGAAGTTAGTGGACTATATCCATTGACTCCAAAGGTTTGTGTACACTGCAGCTGGGAGTGTGACTCCCTTCCCAGGAAGGCAGACTCACACCATCAGGGCTCGAGCTAGTGTGCTAAAAATATCAGCTTGGGGTCTGACGCCTCGGGCCTTGCGTGGGCTTGAGAGCCCGACCTGCCTCAACTGGATCATCCATGCTGCTATGTTTAGCATGCTAGCATGAATCTGCCAGCCTGCACTGGGAGTCTCACTCCCAGCTGCAGTGTAGACATGCCCCAAGGGACATGGAACAGGCCCTAAAACCAGTTTTTCATGTAGCACTAATTGCAGTGACACCAATATTAAGATCATGGAAATATACTGCCTACTGCCAGATTCTTGTTCTTTATCAGGAATGGGCAGTGTAGTTAAGCAGTGAAGAATGGGAGGGAGCTACATTCTCCCCTTCCAACACCAAAGAGAACAGCCCTGCTATTCAGTGCAACTGGATCCAGACAATACCCACCCTCTCTGTAAAGTCAGATCTATCAGTTTGCTAGATCAGTGTTTCTCAACCTTTTAAGTAGCAAGTACCCCCTAACTTCTGAACATTTTAATAAGTACCCCAACACTCAATTTTCCACTCTGAGAAATACAATCTTTTTCCCCTTTACTGCTGGATGACTGTATTTCTCGTAAAGCGGGAGAGTTCTGAGTTCTGCAATGCGGTGTGGCTGTAGCAGATTGCAAAATCCCCTGCTGTTTCTCCCCTCTTTCCTCCATATAGGAGCAAAGGTCAATGCCAGCCAGTCACTATGGCCTGATGGCGGGGCCACGTGGTGTTCTCCTCACACAGTCGGGAACTTGTGAGGTATAAGCAGGCACTAGCTGTCTACCAGAGTGGATAGCAGCGCTCCCCATGGCCGTTCCTAGGGGGCTGCGGGCCTGGGGCAAATCACACTGTGTGGGCCCTTCTGAACATTTTTATACTGGTTAAATCTGGGGCTGTCATAGTTGTCAATAGGTGAGCAGTGAAATTGACAAGTAAGCTTGCAGGTAGAGCCCAGCTTCAGGACTGGGCAAGCCGCTGGGCTCTCCGCCTGGCTTTCTGGGCACCGGTCTTTGAGCCAGGGAGGGAAGCTGCCACCTGGGCAAGTTGCAGGTGGCTGCCATCTGGCTGCCAGCCTGGGAGGTGGGCGACTGCCACCTGCTCCAAGCTGGGGCGCGGGAGGCTTCCATGGAGGCTGGGACCTGGGGATGTGGGCAGGTGGCAGGCAGCTGCTGCCGATCTTCAAGCCAGGACGCGGGAGGCTGTCTCTCAGCTCAGAGCCAGGGCACGGGTGGTAGCCACCCAGCTACGAACCCAACTCACAGGGTGCAGGAGGTTGCTGTCGGGCTCTCACCTGGGAGATGGGACCAGGCAGGATGCAGGCGGCTGCTACCCAGCTTCCCAAAAAGCCGGCAGCTGCCACCTGCCTCCCAGCTGGGAGCTGGGACCGGGCGGGAAGTTGGTGACTGCCGCTCGCCTCCCTTCACTGGGTTTTTGCTGTGTACCCCCTGCCTGTGTCTCGCATACCCCTGGTACCACAGATTGAGAAACTATGTACTTAGATGATCTCTTCAGTTTGCTACATAGGTTGGAAGCTAGTAGAATGAAATACCTTCTTTCCATCCATCACAGCACTACGGGCTCTATCTGCAAACACAGCTCCAGTTGTATACTTGAAAAGCAACAGATTGACTCCATTACCAAGGGAACGCAAAGATCCCCATTAACTCCAATATGCTTTGGATCTGTCACAGGTAGAGTGACTCTTCAAGGGCTAATGCTAATTTAGTATTCATAAGCAAAAAACTTCATTGGGACGTGGTTAAGGCTGAAGGTGCATCTCAGGGGAGTCCACCTAGCTCCAGTGGTATAAAATCAATTACAAGTTTCCATAGAATAATTCTTCTACCTCAGACAAACTCCCCCTCACCTTATGCACACACTCCACACAATATATTCTGCACCCGTTCGTGTCTCTCTCTAACCAAACCTGAAAGGAGCTGTTATAGAATTCAATCTTCATAGGATATTTTTCCTGATTTTCAGATGAAGCTAAAAGGAAAATCAGAAAATTTTCCAGTGTGAATCATGTATTAGGAGATAAAGGCCCTTACCTCCCATTGATGTCACTGGGCAACACCCTGGATTACAATAGGAGCTAGGTACCGGCTCATCTTTTGAGGATCTGGGCCAAAGTGGCTATGTGTAGAAGTGTTTATTTCCCAGACATACTTACAGTCACTATCTAGTGGATTCATTTAATTTAAACAAAGCTAATTGTGTGGCAGTTAAAATTGTGGATTTTCAAAACTGTTTCAGAGCAAGAGTTCATTAAATTGCCATGGGACGCTTGCTCTGCTGATTCCCTAAGGCAAACATGGTTGCAATAAGCCTCCTTGTTAAACAGGTTGGACTGTAAGAGTGTTCCCAATGACTTCTGGGGAATTCTCTATTCATCGGTGTGTGAAAACTCACCCAGAGACTTCAGTCTCACAAAAGAGGAAAAGTAAAATTTCCTGGGTGTAAAATAGGAAGCAGGGGGGGAAGCGTGTAAGATTCCTTTTTGTGGAGGAATTCTCAAAGGACCAGCTGTTTCATCACGAAACCTGTGAAACTGGCTGGATGAAGCACTTAGCAATATACTCTACTGGCCTATCATGCAACAGACAGGTCTGGAAGTGTGGGGAGTTGGGGGGGGTGGGAGCAGAGAGTGGTGGGCAGGAGGGACTAGGTTACCTGAAAAGTATTTTCTGTCTCTCCTGATTCTACGCTCAGCACTCAGTGCTACTGCATCTCTTCTTGTAGCTATGGTTAGCATATTAGGGAACCAACCCAAGTGCAGAGGAATGGGCTCCAAGCAGGTAAATCATACTAGTAAATGGTAAACTCAGCTCTGACAGAATTCCCCACATCTTTGGTGCAGGGGAGGTAATGTTTGATCCAGCCTGCTGTATGGTACTCATCCCCTAGCCGTAGCTCGGTAGGTGGGAGGCTGAGTTTATTTGTAATGCATTGGACTAGGACTGAGGAGAGCTAGGATCCTGCCTCTGCCACAGACTTCCTGGGTGACCTTGGTTAAATCCCTTGTTCCCTCTGTGCCTCAGTTCCTCATCTGCAAAATGGGGATAAAAAGGTTAATTTCTTCCACACATTGTCTCTGTAAACTGTGAGCACCTTGGGGCTGTATCTCACTATGCGTCTGTACAGCACCTAACACAATGTGGCTCGGATCTTGGCTGGAGCCTCTAGGAGCTCTTGTACCACTAAGACTAGAATTTCCCTACATTAATCTAGGCAGTAACCCTATAAAAACTGCTTGCTCCTTTAGTTTGGTGGGGATGGGATATTTGTGGGGGTAGGGAGGGATAAAGTTAGGAAAGCTAAGGCAAAACGTGGGCTTGCATGTGGCTAGGTGTGATTGTCATCTTGAACTGAGCTTCTCAATTTGGGGCCTAATAAAAAGCTTATTGAAGTCAGTGAACAGACTCTGATCGACTTTGGATCACACCCTCAAATTATGCTGGTCCTATTTCTAGGAATAATTGCTGCAAAGTCCAGGCAGAGATTCTATGTCTGATCCTCCAGGAGAGCAAAAGATGCTGTGTATAAATCCTACATAACTGTGACTCTAGGTAGGATACGTCTTTGTATGATAAGTTTGCCTACTTATTGGACAAGAGGGACTTATGCTGAGAGAGTTTTATTTACTATTGCAGTAAGTAAATTACCAACATATTTATCTGCTTAGTTGGTGGATCGCAAGGGATATGGTTTTCTTTCAAATTCACAAGTTAATTATCACATTCCCAAAAAGAAGCAGTTGTTTTACTCTTTGCAAGCTTTGTAGATCTGGAATCAGAGCAAGGCAAAGCAACCATCTGGGTATCTCAATTTAGAACAAAATGGAACATATATTTAACAAGCAAACTGCAGTACTTATTCTTGTTCAGGCAGATTTTTTGGCGGTGGGGAAGGAATGTTGGCTTTTTTATTTCTTTTGGATTTTTGGATTTTAATACTTTTGTCAAGAGTGGGACAAGCCTTGGAAAAGCTCCCTCATGACATTGTAGTACCAGGATCTGATTCACTGTTGCCCACATCTTGTGTAGTCATTGGTTCGCGGAACTATAAAAACACTGTCAGGTCAGAACGGTTGGATCTGACAGCCACTTCTATAATTAGCTACACAAGATGCAGGGCAGTGGTGGATGAGGCCCTCAATCGAATTGTGACTTGCTATGGGTAGCTGTTAAAGAAGGTGGACAATGTAAACAGAGCCCTTATTTTCTCCCTTGCGCCCCCCTTCCCCCTTCCTGCCATCTTTCCCCAATACACACCTGTGCCAGATACACCATACAGGTTATAGCTATGGCCCCCTTCAGGAGTAGCTGACAGACACCCAGAGAGTGGAATGCAAAAGGGTGGTGCAAGAACGGCTTGTCATTCAGCTACCCTCACAAACCCCAGAGGCCCCTGTGCTTTGACTGTTTCTGTGTGAGTGCAGGCCCCCCGCCCCCACCTATATCGAGCTTTGGCTTGGCCTCATGAACTCAAACTCACTGCCCCTTACTCAAGCAAAATTCCCACTGAGACCTACTGGAATTTTCCCTGCGGGTAAGCCGTGCACAATTTTGCCCTCAGGAACTGGAGATGGAATAGCACTTGGGGTCATCAAGTCCATTCTTTTGTCACTGTAGGATTATGCCCTATGGCATATTCTCGAGCATTCTGTAGAGACTAGGTTTAGATTACTTTTTAATTAGCTCATTGCATGGATAGAAAATCAGCTCATCACAATTTCATCATCACAAGTCTGTCTGCAGGTCTCTTTTACAGAGTTGGACAATGCCAGCGTTGAACTTAGTGCTTTGGAGGCAGTCAGCACCTCCAGCAGTGAGTGTGGTATTAAAAACCTAGAGAGTAATCAGGACCTTCTCCTTATAATGTCACCATCACTCTTTCTATCTTCTACCAAACCTTTGTGACAGGGGCTACCGGAGGGTAATAGAAGGGTGCTATGTTAGCCCAAGACTGATCAAAGCCCTATTCCCCTAGCAGCTGCCCAAGGTTTCCTTCAAGCTGATCAGGGCCAGCTGAGGCCAAGGTCAGCTGAGACCAATTAAGGGGCTGCCTGGGAGCAGATAAAAGCTCCCTGCCAGCCAGGCAGGGGGCTCCTGGAATCTGGAGAGTTTGGAGGTTTGAAGAGCATGGAGAACGGGGGGGCAGGAGAACTGCGAGCGGCAAGGAGCCAGAGAAACGCAGGGGGGTTTGGCCGTTGGAGTGGCCACTTAGCCCCGATGGAAACCAGGGTAGGGAAGCAGCCCAGAGGGAAGATTCTCATAGTGCGTTATAGCAGCAGCCAGCTGTTGCTGTCAGCCAAGGTCTCTGGGCTGGTGTCCGAAGAAGAGGGCAGGCTCGGACACCCCCTACCCCACCGCAGAATCCCGAGAGCACTGCTCGGCCAGTGAAGGCCCGAAGGGAGACGGGGCAGAAGTGGGACGGCCGCCATTTTAGGACTGCTGGGAACCCCGGGTGGCCATTTTGTGCCCGCTGCACCAAAAGAGGCGCTCGGCCCAGGGGAGCACGAAGGCCACCTTACCACACCTTCTATAAGCAACAGGGCTCATGATTGGAGCAAAAGCAAAAAACCAGCACCAGGGGGAGCCAGCTGAAGTGATCCTGGTGTTGCTGTTACCCGTCACCTCATTCCATAGACTGCGCCCTGGTGGTTAGAATGCAAGTTCTGGCCACTCAACGTAGTTCTTAGCAACCTATTGACCCAAACGATTCAAGCGAGGCTCTTCCAACACTTCCTCTTGGAGAGCATCCTGTAGATATACATAGACAGAGGCGGTTGTTTGTGGGAATATATTATTTGTATTACAATAGCACATAGAGATGTGAAGAGAGTAGTTAAAAGGAAGAAACCTAGCCCCATTCAGAACTGACCAGGAAGGAGAGCAGAGCTCTGACTCTCCTGATGTGTGAGGAGCCTGCTTGCAGACAGAGACTGAAGTTGCTTGCTAGTTGGATAAGCCTTCCAGAATAAGGAATGACACAGCCCCTGGGAAACCAGCTGCAGTACTGATTGAAGACAGGCCCGGCTTTAGTCATAGGCGAAGTAAGCAATTGCCTAGGGCAACAAAACGTAAAGGACGGCTGCTGGGCTGCATCTGCCCGCTGCCTGCCTCCTGCCTGGACCCAGTGGGTAGCCAGGAGGTAGACTGCAGCCACCCACCTCCAGCCTGGTTTCCATCCGGGAGGTGAGCTGCAGCCTCCTGCCTCCCACCAGGTCCCGGCATGCAGCCAGGAGCCTGGTGGCAGCCACCAGCATCCCCTGAAATGGGCAGCAGCCACCCATGTCCCTGCTGGCAGTGGGCAGCAGCCACCCCATCCCGTCCCAGAGCCAGGCTCCAGCAGCCCCTGCACTTCTGCAAATACTCCAATTTTTCCACTTCGGGGTGGAGCAGATTTTTATTTTGCCTAGGGCACGAGCATATGTAAAGCCAGTACTGATTGAAGACAAGTCCTGAGTAAAAGGGAGGGATCCCACTGAAGATTCACCAGAGGATCCTGGTTTTGAATTGTAGTTTTCCCAATTTATTTTGGACCTTAACACCCAGAAAAGGGTAGGACAGAAGTGCATCTTGCCCTGGGTGGGGCCTAAGCACCACTATGAGCCACCGAACCTACCAGCAGAGAGACCTGTGGCTTGGTGAGTGATGACCTGATGCTCTACGAGGGGGAGGTGCAGAGGCAAACCTGTTCACACCCAGTTTTACATATGGGGAACTGAGGCACTGAGAGATTAAGCAACTTGCTCAAAGTCGCACAGGAAGCCTGTGTTAGAGCTGGGCATGGAACTCCGATCTCTTTAGGTCCCAGTCCAAAGCCTTAGCCACAATATCATCTTTCCCCTGCGTTGGTTGCACATCAATAATCTCTTCACTAGATAGTAAATCCTGGGGAGTTCCACTCCCCTCCAACAATGCCAAACTGTCAATTTATAAAAACAGAACATTCAGAAGATCTCACTTTTGTTTGCTCCCATATGGCATCAAAATTGCTGCAGAAATATTCTAACGGCCAAAGAGTTTCCACAAGGCCTAGAGAGAGTGGAAATTTACATGGAAGACACTTTTAAACATAATTGCACCCCATGCTCTTAGATGCTTGAGACTGATTGAGGCACTCAGAGCAAAAGAAATGGGTAGCAACTTCAGCTCATTCAAACCCAGTTGAATTGTCACATAATCCTAATAGGAATGATACTTGTAGCCTGCATTAACACAGTGTGTGAGCTTTTGTCCCTGTGTAGTGGCTGATTTACTCAAGTGGTTAACGAGTCTTCAGCATCTGGCATGTAGGCGACTCTGTCCCTTAGTACACATGTGCTTAGTCCAGAAGGTCCTAACTTCAAGGTTCTTAAATCAAGCATGCTGTAGCTGAAACAAAAGGTTTATGGGCTTGAGGTAGAAATTACTGGAAATTACTGAAGTTTTATGGCCTATGTCTTGGAGGAGAACAGAGTAGATAATGCTAATGCTCCCTTCTGGCCCTAAAATCTATGAAATGTTGCTCTTGGCCCAAATAGAAGTGGTTACTCTTCTCATAACGCAGCCTCCATGAAGGGAGATAATCCTGTTGGGACGCATTCTATTGTCCAGCACTCTATCCTTCTGGGATTTGATAATCAGACTGAATCTACTGAACAGACCCCTCCTTCTGGTTAGATGATGACCACACCTGGACCAGCGCTGAGACCAGCGACTCATCACAGTCTCTAATGTGTCGTTAAATATTCATTCTCGTTAAGATTGTTTCTCCAGGGAACATGTGAGGGTAGATGTTCATTTTAATCTCTAGTAGGAAGCTCATTTCTAGGCAGAAGTCCTGCAGTGAATCAGTGATAGAGACTGCGTGGCTGTAGGGATAACACTGATTTCCTTATCCTAATAATGTTCCCTGTTCTAGGTTATGTATGCATTCTGTGTGATGGGGTACATTAAACATTTGCTGCCCTCTGCTGAAAGCCCTGCTGCCTTGGCGCACCATGCCTGGAAAAAGTGTCCTTTTGGAGAAAAAGAACAGAGGGTTCAGACTTACCAAAGCTGCCCAGAGAGGTCACACCAGAGCAGTTACTGGCGGAACCAATAAGGATTGGTCCTCCAGCAGTTAGAAGGGCTGGGAGCAGGCACAAGCCAATTAAGGCCCAGCAGGCAAGATAAAAAGGGCTGGCTGCTTCTTCTAGAGACCAGTTTGGGTGAATCTTGGATAGAAGAGGAAGGAGTACCCCTGTCATAAACCTGGCCTGGTCAGGGGCCTAACTGACTGCACCTTTTTGGACCAGCAAAGGACTGCTGTTTGGTATGGAATGTAAAGACCACATGGCCATTCTGAGTTAAATACCAGTTTATTAACATAAAATAAAGTGGAGCTTGCATTGCGAGATGCCCACAGGATCAGGCAAGCTGGTGACAGTATGTAAGTGGTAAAGCATCGCTTCCTTTTAAACCCATATCTCCAAGCCCCTTTAATATTGTTGCTTTTTATCTGAAATTCCATCCAGTTTGGCCACACCTTTCTGGCCTTCAGGTGCTTTGTGAAATATCTCCTTCACAATTTCATCAGTGCCATACAAAGGATTATCATCTCCCTCATTAATGATGTGCTGAGCCTGAGTATGCAGTTCCAGACTGCACAGATGTGTTCTGACATCCAATTGCACTGTAAACACCTATCTAGCTTACTCTCCTCCTAGAAGCCTGTGGGCCTCTACTGATTTTATATCAGCTGAGGATCTAGCACTGTTGTTTGCAACATTCTGACTTCCTTGATATTCCTATTCTACTGAATATATGTATTTCAGATGATTTTCTATAAGGGACAGACCTCAAGCTGAGCATCCTTCCTCCAAAACTAGCTTGTGCTGATGCTTCAAAGGAAAGAGACAAACTCTTTATAATGCAGCAATGCTGTGTTTTGGTAGGATGGGGGACTACAGGCAATCGCTTTATATCCTGAAACACTAGATCTGATTACCCTTAGTATTGAATTTTGACATATTTCCCCCAGATCTATGGTAGCAGTGCGTATGTTTCTGGATGAATTTAATTTTGTTATTTCCTGCATGTATTTCTAACTGCTCTTGGCCCTTCTGTGTTATTGCTCTGTCCTCACTAGTCTTTGCAACACTGCCCAGTTTAGTAGCCTCTGCAAAGTTAATGAATGATATGTCCAGAGCAGTGGTTCTTAACCTTTCCAAACGACTGTACCCCTGAAGCCTGAGTCCCACCCCCACGGGGCTGAGGCATGTAACTTAGTTTCATGGCGCCCCTGTGGCTCCAGGCAATTGCCTTTCTTGCCACCCCCAATACCAGCTCTGCACTTGCGACCCCTCTAAACCCCCAGGTTCAGAAACACTGGTCCAGAGCATTGATTTAAGACCATTGCACAAAGCTGAGATTAATGTTAATTTCTATGGATCCCCACAAGATAACTCCCTCAACTCAGGCCCCTTCAGGACTTGGCATATATTTATTTATTTAATATAGATGGCACCATCAGTATACATACTGCTGTACAATAGGTACCATAAACATGTCAAATAATGCTGTCTCTGCCTTGAGAAGTTAAAAGTCTAGAGACACATGCCCATACAAAACAGAATGGACTCTGTGTGGGGGGAGGGGTTATACGTGGCCAGATGAAAAGGTGCAGTACCCCTGTCTTAAACCTGTGATGAAAATAAATTCAAGGACTGTTACAAAGCTAATGGATGGTATGAAAGAAGGAATGAAATCTGTAGTGAATAAAGGAGGCAAAGGCAGCAGTCAAGGAAAACCCTGATCGACCCTTAAAGAGCAGCAGGGGGTGTAGGAAGTGGTGAGGGAAGAGGTCTGAGGGCAAGGTTACCCTCAGTGCCAAGAAAATAAGGCTCAGTATTTTGAACTTGATGAGGAAGGAAGTACAAGTCAAGGAACTCAGAAGGAAGAGAACTCAACAGGAAAGGGAGAGGTTTTTAATGGTTAATGGAAGAGGCGAATAATTTAGAAGTGAGGAGACCAAAGAGGAAGAGGATATTGTATCTGAGGCAACAGATAACCAGTAGGGATGGAGAGAGAAGGATGAATTTTAAAGAAGTTTTCAGTGCCAGTTACTGTGCTCTCATCTAAGTCAATTTAAATGAGTATTTCAAGTAAGTTTCCATGAGATCACGTGTCAAATGCTTTATTAAAAGTCTAAATACATTACATCTACTGCATTCTCCTGGATCGACTCATTTTGCAATTCAGTCATAAAAGTGCCTGGCAGGTTGTCCAGCAGATTCTTTATAAAACCACACTCTTCATGCCTTTGTCTTCCTCTAGGTGCTTACAGATTTCCCCCCACTTTATTTGTTAGCCTTTACCAGAGATTTCTTACTGGACTAACTGACAGGGTTCGTCTTTGTCTCATTTTTTAATAAAAAAAAATTCTCCTATTGAAGTAAGACAGCTACACAAATAGCATATCCATTTCTTTGTGATATTCATCTTGTGTTTAGAGAGAAATCTACGCCTTCTTCTCTTTCCTTTTTATTATTTTCTACACATTTATGACACTAGAAACAATACAACATAAAGTGAGATTCCACTGGCATTTTCTAATCATAATACAAGCTCTCTCTAAATTCTTGAGTCGTTTATTTTTGTTTGTTGTTTTTTAAGATTATTTTAGACTGGGTTCCTAGTTATGCCTTCTAGATAATGGACCAGATTTTTTCAATTATTATTTATGATTTGCACTGCAATAGGGTTTAGGATTGCCAGTCGTGGATTATGACCCTTTGTGCTAGGCACCGTACAAACACAGAACAAAAGATGGGCCCTGCCCCAAGGAACTTTCAATTTAATTATTCAACTACCTTTCCTCCACCCATGTGGCACAAATTGAGCTGTTCAATGTGCAGTGATAACATTTAGGAAAAGCAGTGAGTTCACTTTATAGAACAAATTGCCTCAGTCGTTTCACGTCCAGAGGCGAAGGAACCTAACTCAGCATTCACAACTGATTGTCATGTGTAGGGGGGGGTCGCTTAGTGTTTTAAATGAAAGTCCCTCCAAACTGGAGATAGTAATGAATATGCAGGGACAGATCTGACACAGAATGTCTACTGGGTACCTCGATAGTGAATTAAACTGAAACACACATTCTAAGCCAGTAAGGAAATGGTTCACGTGAGGTAGCTGTGACCAATTAACATTGGGTCCTAGCTATACTAGGACTTGTCATGGTGTTTGAAACCATTTGCAAATGGAGTTATGGCCAAACGGTATGGTAAAATAGTTTGTGTCCATCTGCACCGTGACTACAAACCATGGGTCTGATCATATAGGCCCTTCCTAGCGAGCGCTTCCCTATCTGTCATGAGAAAAGACACTGATTTCAAGGGGGGGGGGGTGCTTTCCTCAGTAAGCATTATTACAGCCAGGAGTAACACTTCTGTGGGTTAGGCCCAATGCTGTAGCCTAGCAAGAGAAGCAGTGCGTGGTGTTCAAGGTCAGATGATAGGCTTGATTTAAAATAAATGCTCTGTCCCACAACTACACTAGCTACAATCCAGCTGGAAGATGGCTAAGTACAGTTCTGCTAGGACCATGATCATCATCTGGTTTGAATGTGGCTGTAACTGGTTCACTATAAGCCATAGCCTGGGCAAGGCCTTAAAACCACTCAGCCGTGCCATGTGGTTTATAACAAATATTGCAGAGTATTGATTAGTTACATACCAGCTCCCTGTCATGTGCTACGTAAACAGTAATGTGTGACAGTGTGTGTGGACATTCATGTCACTTGCACAGGCCCTGAGTCAGGAAATGAAAGGCTGACTGCCTTTGGTCATACCTATGATGTCACTGCTGCTGCACACACAGACCCTTCTCTCTGGGTTGCCACCTTGGTGTGGTGAAGAAGCTTGCATATACTAGAGACCCATGCCATCAGGAGTCTTGCACTCCTGGTAGAGTTACCCATGGTGGAAAGGTCAAAGGCGGGGTACCAGATAACCTCTCAACCTGCTGCGAAGGCTGCAACAGAAGAGAAACCTCTGGTCATCTTGGATTTCCTTGCCACAGGTGCCTCTTCCACCAAGATCTATGTGGCTGCTGGTGTGCAACGGCTCCCCCACATTAACTTACTCATGCTTAGGATTCTTTCACAAGAAAACTTCTACCCCTATCTCTATTCACAAAAGCCCTGTGATGATGGGCGAGTGGCAACGGGGACAAGTGAAGTGGTCACTAGGAGTCCCTAGCCACAGACCCACACATAGGCAGTGACCCCCGGACTGGGTTAGGGGGCTCATTTTCTGCAGCTGTCACGACTGAGCAGGCCTTTTTAGGAACCCTTCTGCAAACCCCAGACAGGGAAGGGGCTAGAAAAGATGTCCCAAATATAGGCTATCCCACAATACCCAACTGGATAACTGTGTCCAGAGGGATCACTCCCAATGAGTTGAAAAACAAAAATGTTTCTTGCAACCTATAATGTCTGTACTTTATTAAGTGTTTAAAAAGGGAAAGACCCAAACGTAGAACAGCAATTATCGCTCGAGAACTCTCAAGGTACAACTTTGATATCACCATTCTCAGCAAGACATGACGTGCAGATGAAGGAAGAGGGAAGAGGGGGGTGGCTGCACTTTCTTCCAGAAAGAGAAACTAGCAACAACAGGCAAATACATGATGTTAGCTTTGCAATTAAGAACTTCCTATTCAACCATCTGACTGAACTCCTTTTTGGCATCAATGAGCGCCTTATAACCCTTTGTATCCAAATAGTCATTTACTACATTAGTGCATATGCACAACGCTTGATGTCAAAGAACAGAAAGAATCCTGCCCTGACCTTGACAGAATTCTGTTATCCATTCAAAAACCAAACAAGATAATTCTCTTAAGGGACTTTAACACAAGAGTTGGTTGAGACTCTAATGTAATGACTGGCACCATTGGGAAGGAAGGAGTGGGTAAGACCAATTCTAATGGCAGCTTATTACTCAACAAATGCACAGAGCATGGCCTTGTGATCACAAACACAATCTTCAGACACCACAATAAGTACAAAAGAACCTGGCAACACTCCAGCTCAAAAAAATGGCACCTTTTGGATTATGTCATTGTAAGAACACACGATCTAAGAGACGTTCAAATTAGCGATGTTATGAGAGGAGCCGACTATTGCTGGACTGCCCACCATCTGGTGAGGGCAGCCATGTCCATCAGGATTGCACCAAAACATAGAAAGCAATCCAAGTCACTTAGAGCGTAATGCAATGTCCAAAAGCTTCAATCCCTAGAGCACCAAAAGAATTTCCAAGTACACCTCAGTGGAAAACTGACCATATGTACATCTGGAAACGACAACATAAGTGTCGAAGATGACTGGGAAGCCCTAAAACACACCGTCCATGTGGCTTGTGAGGAATCGATCAGCCTTGCTACTCGCCACCATCAGGACTGCTTTGACAGTATTAACATCGAGCTCATAGTCCTCTTGGACCAGAAAAGAAAAGCTTTCTGTGACTAGCAAAACAGCATCTCATTTACCCAGCAGAGCTTTTTCCATCAGATCAAAGCTGAAGTTCAAAGGAAGATCTGAGAAATTAAAAACAAAAGAAATTCAAGCTTTTGCTGACAGACATGATATATGGAGCTTTTTCTGTGAGACAAAGACTTTGTTCGGACCAAGCTAATATAGCCTCACACTGCTGTGATCTGAAGATGGAAGTACCCTTCTTAAGGACAATGAATCCATCAAAGAACGCTAGAAGGAACACTATCAAAAAGCTTTTAAATCGAGAATTGACTATAATCAATGATACCATCGATTCCATCCCTCAGCACCCCGTCTGAGAAACTCTCGCCAATCCACCAGCACTTGAGGAGGTCTGTAATGCAATTAAATAAATGAAGAACAATGAAGCACCAGGCCCTGATGGCATACCAAACAAAGTACTGAAAGTGGGGAGAGAAACACTGACAAACAAGCCCCATTTGCTGTGTCTCACAATCTAGCGCACTGAAGAAATCCCTGCTGACTTACACTACACTAACATCATTACCATTTTTTAAAAGGGAGATAAGGCTGACTGTGGTAACTACCGAGGCATTGCCCTTCTCTCCATCACTGGGAAGATTCTTGCTAGAATATTACTCAATCGTCTGCTTCCTCTTGCAGAGGAAGAACTCCCAGAGCCTCAGTGCAGCTTCAGACCATCATGAGGCACCACCGACATGATTTTCACAGATAGGCAGATTCAGGAAAAATGCCAAGAACAACATCAGGGGCTGTATATGGCCTTTATTGGGGTGACCAAAGCCTTCAATTCTGTCAGCCGTGAGGCTCTGTGGAAAATCATGTCAAAGTTTGGTTACCCAAGTAAATTTATGACCACTGTAAGACTCCTCCATGGCCACATGACTGCCTCCATCCTGTGCAGTGGCTCTACCTCTGAGCCTTTTGCCACCTGAATGGGCGTAAAGCAAGGCTGTGTACTCGCACCCACTCTCTTTTTCCTAGCAGCTATGAAAACGCTAATCCAATGTCTGCGACCGGGCATTGGCATCCACTATTGAACCAACGGCAATCTTTTCAACCTCTCTTGCCGCCATGCCAGAACTAAAGTAACATCGGCAATAATAACTGAACTCTAGTACACAGATGATTGTGCTGTAGTTGCATACTCACTGGAGGATTTACCAACAGCCTAGAGGTAACTCTGAACATTGGTAAAACAAAAGTCCTCCACCAGCTGCTCCTGATCAATCATCAGGCTAAGCTAGGAAGATCTACATTGACAGAGAGGAACTAGCAAATGTAGAGCACTTAGCCTATCTTGGTAGCCATTCCTCACAGATGGCAAATATAGACACTGAAATTCAGCACTGAATCTGCTGTGCCAACCTTGCCTTTGGCAGACTATCTAGCTGTGTGTTCAATAATCCTGATATTAGAACACACACTTAGACTCTTATTTTACAAAGTGGTGGTAATTCCAACTCTCCTTTACAGCTGCAAGACTTGGGTGACCTATAGAAAAATATTTGCAAAACCTTGAACTCCAGCCCCAGCACTTCCTCCGGAAGACTTTAGTGTTGAGGCCCTGTTTATCCAACACCAGCTGAGATGGAGTGGGTACTGTGTGTGTGTCTGATGCACACCTACTAAAACAACCGTTGTACGCCCAACTCACCAAAGGAGAAAGGAAACGGAGAGGCCAAAAGAAATGCTTTAAAGACACTCTCAAGACAAACATCAAGAGATGTGGCATCAACATCACACACTGGGAGACAGTCGCCCAAGACAGGGCAAACTGGCAAAGACTTGTCAGAGAAGGAACAACCACTTTTGAGGAAAATCACATCTCCTTGGTCTCAGAAAAATGACAGAAAAGAAAGGACAGACAACTGTCGTAGCAATTGCGGCCCAACCCTGCTTTCCAACACCATCTGCAATGTCTGCTAATGAGTCTGCGACTCAAGGATTGGACTTTTCATCACCAAAGGACCCACATAAAACAAAACCGGTGAAAGAGACCATCCTCAACCACGAGGGATCGCCACCGATGACAACACACAGACCCCTGCCCCTCCCTTCCGAGAGTGCATTGTATAATGGTAATATGAATGTCTTATCTAAGGAGATCAGAACTGATGGATATAATCTTATAATTACATAATTTAGTATTTCCACCAACTTCTCAGGTTGTGTCAGTCATTTGTAACATCTTCAGTAATTCTCCATTGAAAATCACTCAATTCATGGTGATTTCTACACATATGCTCATAGCTATACAGATCTAATCCAGAAAAATACACACAGTCTGAAAATGCCACTAATGGTACATCAGCAATGTAGGCTACAGTGCAACTTCATTCTGTTTTCCCACTGCCAAGAGAAGGCCTCAAGGCCAAAATGTCACCTCAGATCTCCTTTGATCTCAACATATATATTTATTAACCCTTTTTACACCACAGAGAGGGTGCAAGGAAACATGTATGTTCTTTTTCACATAAAACACGTGGTTCTTACATCTTGCACACAAATCTGTGGATAATTTTCATACAAAGATTATTTTAGACATAATTTCTATGTCTCTTGAATGAAAAATAAGAGGGGGGGGGTGAGCAGCATTTATTGTGCAATGTTTATGATTTATTCTTCCTCCTCCTCCTCTTTTTTCTCTTTAACTTCATTCAAAGACATTTATGAGAATCTAGTGAAATATAATAATACTGTGCACCTCTAATGGCACTTTTTCATCCCATAATTGCAAAGTGTTTTACAGGGTTTAATTAAGCTTCACAATACACCTGTGAACTGGGTGTATGTTAGCTGCAGCCATTCTCTTTTTTTATAGACATCCTAACCTGGAAATGGAGGCAGAAAGACGTGGTTTACCCACGGATAAGTAGTGAGTAAGTGGCAGAACTGGAATAGAACCCAGACGTCCTGACCAGATCTGTGAGAATCCTGTAGGGTTTGGTTCTCCTGGGGTCACCAAAAAGACCACACAGGTGAAGTCTGCAGGAATTAGCAGGGGCCCTGGGGTTCATTACTTTCTCCTCAACAAGCCTGCAGACCCCTTTCTTCCTTTAACTCTCTTCATGGAGGCCTTTTCGGGCTGCCCACTCCCCAGTCCAGTTCTGGAGCCTCTTCAGTCCTCAGGCATTCTGGGTGTCTACTTCCTGCACACACACACACCGCCCCCTCCTCCCCCAGCCCACCCCTTAAGGTCTTCAGGGGAAGATAAATGGATGCTTCCCATCCATGCGTACTTCACCAGCATCTGATACAAACCTCCTGATCCAGAGACAGTCTTCTTAGGTGGGGTCAGGATACATCCACCAACGCAATACAGCAGTGGGAGTAAGTTGCTGTCTGCCAACCACCAACTTCAAAGGACACGTCCTGAAACATGTCTCATACATCGCATGGTATGTTGCTATAGGAACCACCGGGGAGAGGGGAGGAAGGTCCCTGACTAGCAATCTCTAAAACAGCAAACGAGGGGTTGTATAGGTGTTTCTCAGTCCCTGCTCGGTGGCTGTACTACTGCAGTGGGTGGAGTGGGATGGTTGGTGCATCCTGTTCTCTCCTATCAGAGTTGGTGCATCCTTTTTCTCTCCTTACTGCAGAGTAAGAACAAGTGGCCATTTGCTCACCACCTGGAGACCAGAGGAAGTGCAAAGGGTGCCACTCAGCCCCTAGACTGTAGCAGAAGAGAGGCAGGCCATAGTTCCTGAGCCTTCAGTGACTCTGGGCTCAGAATTATATATACACTGAACCTCTCACCACCCCTGCCCCTGAACATGAATGGATATGAAACTCCCTATGAATACTTTGCACATCTCTTGTCCTGACTCCTTGCCTCGTGCTCTGATCCATAGAGCAGACAATATTGTCTCGTGTGGCTAACAGACCTAGAGCTGGGTAAGATGTGCAATGGGATTAAAAGGAAGGGTTTGATGGGGGGAGGTTGTTTTGGTTTTTTACATGGATGAAAACAAGAATGACAGCATGGGCCCACAGATGCCGTGTGAGAGCTGGAAATCCCACTCACCTCGGGCTATCCATTATGGTGAATAAAAGTCTCTGGGCCATGAAAGGGCTTCTTTATCAGCAGAATCCAACGTCTCAGATTATGGTGATGAGAACCCAGCAGCAGGAAGCCAGTGGTTTGAATTCATTCCTAAATACTAGTGATCAAAAGTTGCTGCTACTTCTCTTGTAATCAATGCAAAATGACATGCTGGACTCAGCCCTGCTCCTAGTGGACAGCTGTTTATACTTCAGAAACAATCCTCATAGCTGCTACGCATCGACCTTTGCTAGCGGTCTCAGCAGAGAGGCCAATGGTGCAGAATAGCCATACCCCAGAGTCAGCCTGTCCATTGTCCATTGTACAGTCAGGGCTCAGGTGTAATAGGCACTAAATCGGTTTCTTTACTTAGGATGTTTAGAACACACAGCATCTGTAGTTTTCTGGCTCTCTGCCTCACAGACTGACACACGACCTGCATTGCACGCGTGCCACTATGCCTCATTGTGCCACACCCCAACCTGGATTAAATGATCACAACTGCTGACTGCACTGCTGTCTCTCCAGGTTATGCACATCCTCCAGTACATGAGTAGGATGATATAGGAAAGCTGGCCATTGCTTCTGCTCATTAGCTAAAGAGAGAGTTTCCGTTTCCAGTTCTGTCAGGCTGGCCTCTCATGAACACTGAGTCTGTTTGAAAATAAAATGTCTCTCTTTTTCTGTTTGCAATCCCGCACACAGACAGGTGCTCCCTTCCTATCACATGCACCTTGTCATACCCCAATATGGCTGCAAACTCTTGCACAGACTCTGGATGTTTCTCTTGTTACCAAAGAAATATAATTAGAGCACAAACGAGGCATGCAATCTGAATGCTGAGCAATTTTTGCTTCTCGCTGTTGCCTTCTTTCTAGTACCTCTCCTCTGCATTACCCTCTTCCAGCAGTGAAAACCTGGTCACATGCACAGGACACATTCTGACAGCACAGGACCCAAATGGCAGCCTCTGAAGTATGTGACTCCAGCAGTATCATGTGGGTCTATGGCTGGCTCCTCTGCTCATTATATTGGCGGTTGCAGGACTGCTTTTGGACTTGTCTCTGGGTCTGATTCGCCTTTGAACAAATGACCTGTGATGAGATGTACCTGGCTTTCGTGGCCCCCTGCTGGAGGCCCCATGGTCCTACTACACCCTTTCCAGGAAAGGAGCAGCAAAGATGGGTCCTCCTGGCCTGCCTAGAGAGGCTACAGAGACACAACCAATCAGAGCCCAACTGGCTCGGATAAAAGGAGCTGCAGGGCCTTACTAGCTCAGTTCCTGGCTGGGATTAGAGGGGGAGGAAGGATGAGTCTCTTGCCATAGATGATTGAGGAGTGGCCAGTTTCTGGCTCATTTGGTGATGCTGGGGGAGAGAGAGAGGACCTCAGAGCCTTAGGCCTTAGAGAAGGGGTGACACTAAAGGGGCTGGTGCAAAGAGGCCCAGGGAAGTAGCAGCAATGAAGTGAAGTGAGCAGTATGTGACTGCTGTTTATAGGACCCCTTGAGTTAGAACCCAGAGTAGTGGGTGGGACAGGTTCTGCCACTGGTGAGGTGGCGTAAACCCCAAGAAGGGGAACCAGGCTTTTTGGGAAGCCTGAGAGGAATTGAAAGGGCCAGAGGTGGGGCTGAAGACTGTGGTGAGGGAAGACAGTCAGCTTCTGCTGGACTTTTTGCTACCCTGCAGGGGGTTAATTTTGACTATGTGACTTGGCCAGAGGGCCAAGGCACTGAAGACCTGCCAAGCCAGACTGACACCCTACTGGGGCTGCTGCCAGGAGTAGGAAAAGGACTGCAGTACCGCACGCAGCAGCAGGAGGTGTGCCAGAGGTGAGTGTTCCTCACAGCACTGGTGTTGTGAAGGGGCTTGAAAATGAGCGGGGCACTCGGGAGCCCCAGGGAGAGACTTTGCTTCTGTCTTTGAAAGCTGGTTGTCTTTTGATGAACTTTAGATTATAAATGAACTGTCGGTTCTTTTTTTGAAGCATCTGGTTCTGTGTAAGCCTGTTTTACTGCCCTGCCCTTGAGCTCTGCTCACACTTAAGTATAAGAGCTACGTATTATTAGTATTTATTATTTATTTAGTACATGAGCTATTCGCACTAAAGAGAGAGAGAGAGAGAGGCCATATTTTATCATTACATAAGCAAAATATCTATGCCTGTGAAAACAGGCAGCCAAGGAGCTGATCATGCACTTTTTGAAGTCTTGTTATTGACTGTGCCGCACAAGGGCCCAAATGCTTGAGCACTTACTCTAGGCCAAAATCTGCTCTCAGTTACAGTGGTATAAAACTGGAGTGGCTCTGGTGCTATTGCAATAACCCCAGAATTACATCCACATATCTGAGAGTATTGTACCTTCAGTCTTCCCTCAGGTGATACCTCTGTGGAGTGCATAGCCCCCCCTTGTAGCCTCCTCATCGACGCTTGTTGGCCTGAGTCTTGAGGACTGAGTAAAACGTTCAGAATTTGGCCCTGGAGCCCAATTCTCCCACTGCCAGTCGCTCCCAGTGACCTCATTGCTCCTGCTCTGTGGCAATCGGGAGAGTCATGGCACAGGGTATTAAAAGAGCAGCAAGCTTCAGAAAGTGGACCTGATCCTTCTTGCCCACTGGCATAAATCAGCAGGATCTCCACAATCAGCAAAGCCAGCCTCTCCGAGCAGATGGGGCCCTGAGTTTTCATGCAGAATGATTTGCAGGGGTGGCTAAGTGATCATGGTACCAAAAGATGTGCTGCACCTTTCATTTGTCCTCTGAAGATTATTTTCACTCTTCAAAAGGATTTTTTTTAAAGAGAAAAGCAACACAAGGTTACAGAATGGAAGTTGAGATTCTATCTGTTTTACTGAATGATTCGGGAATACAATATAACAGGGACAGTCGCACACTTAATCATCTCACTCTCACAAGTGGAAGGGCTGCTTGACAGTAGAGCGCAAAGATATGAATGTAGGAACTGGGGCAAAGAAAAAACCTCTAGAACAGAATAAGCATAAAATGTAAACAAATTTCTACCAGGAGCATTTGTAGTGACAGATGTTTGGGCAGATAGGGCAAAATATATATATTTTCTTCTCCTAAAGGGAAATAGGTGGAAGTCCATCAAATAAACTTTGTCCTGGCATATTTTATTTTCACATGGAGGAAAAGGAAAAGATCTTTTTTGTTGTGGGTTTTTTTTTCCTCTGCTGTTTTTTCCCCTTCTGCCATACCAGAAATAAGATCATGGCAGATAAGCCAGGCCCAAGAAAAAAAGGGAAAGGGGCGGTGGCAGGAAAAAAGGTTATTCCGAGTATCAGAGAGGGGGCTAATTGTCAAGGTTATATCTCCAAAGATGACTGATGTGAAGCTGGGTTTTTCTGTCAGCCTGTCACAAAGCAGGAATGTTTAATGTTCTCATTATTGGTTACGCTGTTGTGTATATTTCTCTGTCAGCACTGCGGACCCATCTGAACTGCCAAGGCACTTCAAAGCCCTGCAGGTCATTTATCATCCTCCTGACGCTGCGAATGTTCAGCCGCAGCTGAGTGCCAGGGATTTGTTATGACTTGAGAGCCAGCTGACAGACAGGTCTGCTGCAAAAAGAATTCCTTTTTGTCACACTGCGAAAACATCAATGTTCCTATAATGGCCTACAACTGTCAAAGGGGACTGCCACCTGACAGTTGTGTGGTCTCACTAATTTGCAGCCCGGTGACTTGTTTCCTTGAGTTTAGATTCAGTTACGGTTTCACATACAAACAGGTCACCATCTGTCGTCCTGTGCCAGGGGCCACATGGTATGGGGTAGAGGAAAGCGGAGAAGAGGAGACAAAATATATGTGTATGAAGAGGGAAGAAAATCAAAATCGCTATGCCAGTTGAAGTCACATCTTCATTTTGCAACCCATCTTTCTAGCTTATTGCTGTGTGAATCTCTGAAAGTTGTGATGAAAATCAAGACAGGGAAAGAAAGGAACTTGCAAACAGCCAGAGCTAGTGAGAGAGAATATCAGGGCTTTGTTTTCTTTCCCAGGCCATGACATGATTAATCGTTTTCTTCTGATCTAATTTTGGAACATGAAAAACAGCACATTTGTCTTGAAGAAAAATGATGTGCCGTACTGCGCAGATGGAAATTTCGAGCAATGAAAAAGATTAAAGTGAAATTCCACTCCTTAGACCTAATCATGAGTTGTAGATTATTCTGTCGTTCTAACCAGATGGTAGGCTTGATTCCACAACCCCCTTCTTATATTAATGAATACTAGACTGTTATATTTGACTTAGGTAAGTGAAATGTCTATCAAGCCTAATGGACTGCCAGCCAGCATAACACATGTTGTACCACTGAGGGTCCTTGCTGCATTTTTCATGTTTTATACTAATGTAGAACATTTTGTTTCCTACTGTTTTCCATCATTGTCACTGTTTGCTAAATATTTTCACATGTTGTGGGGGAGAGGGGGGAGTTTAAAAAAAAAAAAAAAAAAAGCTTGTGTCCAGAGCTAATTTCCTCACATTGGTCGCAGCTATAATTCTACAAGTAAAACAGTCACCTGAAGCAATGCATACAAGAACTCAATAGTAACTTGATTAAGTTCCCAGTCAACAAGACTGCACTAGGCTGTATGTTAACAAACCTAATTATAGGCAGCAGGGTGATAGATGGTGCAGAGTGCATGTCGCACATCTGAGGTCATGTCTAGAAAACAAGTTTGCCCCAGGGGACAAGGATGGGGTGTCATTTCTAAATAAAACAAACTAGGGTTCACTGATGTTTTCCATTGGGTTGTCTTCCACTTACTGACATACACTCTTCTACTAAGAGCGTCCTGAGAGATCCTCAGGAGAATTTAAGAATGGAGGAGCAGAAATTAGAGCAAATGGGAAATTCTCTTTAACCTTGTCAATTTCACAGTCTTGTGACTTACGTAATTTCTACCAAGTTAGGTCTTGTCAGAGCTATGGGTGTCGATAATTGCATGTTAGGATGGATGGAGCTGCTAATGTTCAGAACTCAGTGTTATCACCTTAAAGATTTAACTGAGCAGGATTAGCACTTGTCATGTATACTGATTTGGATGAGTAATATAATCCTCTTATATGGAAAGTAAAAAGTCTCTGGTTTCTCCTTCTCAAAGCAATAGTTAGGCCATTGTTACTTGGCATCTGCATATTAAAAAAAGTCTGTCATAGAAAATGCTACCAGCCAGAAGAAACTCTTGTATACAGAGTTAATTTTAGCCTTCGAAAACATCAAGATGCACAGACCAGGTCACTCTTTACCCAGAAGAGGAAAGACTAGAAACTTGAACAAGGTGGCAAGAACTGTCCACATCTGGGTTTATTAAAATGTGATATTTACAGTCAAACTGTAAACCTCTGAGTAAGAAAAGCCAGGGACAGAAAGGAGACCTTTTTAATCAGGTTGTTATGGTTTTATGGCTAAAGAAGAAAATTGTTGGAGATTAGAAAGAATTGCAGGCTTATGCCACTATTTCAGTGGTTTTTCACAACTCTTGACTCGCAGCACCTCTTAAGGGCCAAATCCTGAAGTTCCCTACACATGCACTGAAAGTGCCATTGAAGTTAATGCTGTGTAAGGAACTTAAAAATAAACTCCAAACAAAACCCTAACTCAGAATAATCTGCACTTTGTTCAGAGGCAGAGCCAACTCTGAGTGTTCAGGTTTTTGCCTGCCTGTTATACCTATTTACATTATATTATTATATAGTTATATCTATTTACCTTATATTCAGCCTGAACCTTTGCCCATAAGGAAGGTCATCCACACGCAAAGGAAATCTTCTGGGAGGGTCAAAGTTCTCCTTGTAACATTGTTCTCTGTAATTAATGTCCCCCCTGCCACCTCCACCCCATGTCTTTCACTATTTAGATCTATCCAAGAGTAGAGACTGCAATGTCAGAAGGCTTTCACCACACTTCCAGTTGAGCTGGATATAGGCACTTCCTTTAATCTCCTCCAAACTTATTCTCATGAGATGATGATTATCGCTGGTGACCATTTCTCTGTCAAGCTTCACACACTTTTGCTCATTCATTTGAGGCAAGGCTCTGCCTTGCCCTGTGTCCCCATTCAGGGATGGAAGAGGGAGTAAGGCACCTTTCTACTTATGCGTTCAGGCTATCTCTCTTGCCAGTCAATACAAAGGAGGGAACAGGTTTTATGGACTGTTTGCTTTCCCTCTGCATGAGGCAGGCTGAACTGCTTCAGGCTGGAGGGGGAAGTGGCCTGTATGACGTACTGGAAGCTCCCACTTGAAGTGTGAGGGGTTTCCTGGCCCTGCTTGCAAGCGAGGGGGCAACTATAAGGAAACAGGCAATTGGTGCCCTCAGCCATCAGGCTGCCCAGAGCTATCCTAGAGCAAGGTGGGTTGAGTGAGAGCCTGGTAGCCCAACCCAAATCTGATGGGAGCCAACTACAAGTGTTGTTCGGATCAGGTCAAAAAACAACCTGACCCATTTGGGTCCATGCTGGTGGTGTAGAGCAAAGCAAAACAGTGGGTCAGCTAAACAAAACTCCATATTCCCCAAATGAAAAGTGGACAAACCCTCGACTACGCGCCTTGTCCCTGCTGTAGCTGCATGCCTTGTCCCTGCTGGCCACCGCCACTTCACAGAGCTCTGGGTATGCTGTGGTGCAAGCGTGCTGATAAGTCACCATGCCTCTCGCTCCTCAAGGTGACAATGGCCAGTGGGATCAGAACACGGCAGCAGGCGGCTGGAGATAGAGCCTGGGTATGGGGTGTGGGGAGCGGAAAGCCCCACCAGACTGAGCCCCAAGGACCTGGCAGCAGCACTAAAACCGTTTCAGGGGGAAGAGCTGGATTCAGGTTGGGACTGGTCTGAAAGTGAAGTTTGGATGGGGCTTTAAAACTATCCCCAAGCAGACCTCTCAGTGTAGCTGCACCTCTGTTAGGGGACAACTTGCTTTTGGGTTTCTCTTTCTGGGTTCTTGTGTGTTTGATATTCTGGATTCTAAGAAATAAAGAAGTGTTGCATTGAGACCTTCCAGGAAGATAAAAATACAATCCTCTGACTTGTGTCTGGGCATGCACACCATCAACATAACAATCTGCCACTGGCAAGGGCCAATAGCCGATTCCTTTCCCACTGGAGCAAAGCAGCCGTGTGGGAGGGAATTGTGAGTACAGGAACTGCAGCTCTTTACTATAGGACTTCAAACCATGTCTTAATATAGCCTTTAGCATGCTTTACTGAGCCTTGGGACTCTGCTTTCCACAATGGCAAAGAACCTCAACTTCCTCCAATGTTCACTACTTGGCTTGTGAAATTCAGCCCTTGCTCTGTATTTCATAACATCACAATTTTTGCATAAAAGAGCACATGAAACAGACTTGGATTTTGTTTCTATAACTTGAGTATAGATTTAAACAAGGGACTTTGGGGCAGCTGAAAGTGAGGGTAACAAGTTTGAAACTGAGGGCAAAATGTCTCTTGTTGGTGGCTCTTTAAAGTGACAGTAGATAAGCCAGCTGGTTTCCCACTAGCATACCCGAAGTATTACAGCATCCTATGGCTATATACAGACTCCAGTATTAACCTAGCTAATCTACTCATATTAACACAGGACAAAGTAACTTTACTGCCCTATGATTGGGTATTATCCTTTCGTGACTCTTACTCACGTCAGCTGATGGGACCAGGAAACAAAGATTAGTCTCTTACTAGCACTCCTGCATATTACCCCTGAGTCATGCTGGGGTGGGGATTAAACTAGATGGAGTAGCACATTAGAAAGCAACCTCACTATAGGCATAAAACATAAGACAGCTTCCATGTGGCCAAACTCCGAATGAATTTTGTGAAGGGGAAGTGCCAAAAGGGATCAGAGCGTGAAGGCTCATTTGAATTATCCAAACCGTTTTTTTAAATCCAACTAGGCCACACAGCTTTCTAGCCCCCACGGTCCCCCTTCAGCTCTGCCTGAGGAAGGACCAGCAGCCTCCAGAATCTTTTTATATGGACCACTCAACTATGTGGTGTCTAAAGGGTGCTGACCCTAAAATCCTAGATTCCACCACCTCCCCTGCCACCCACACACCCCCATTTCCCCCCCCCCCCCACACACACACACACAAACACTCTCAAGTGACTCGCCTTTCTACTGAGAAGATGCCTCTATTAACCATCCTGACCACAGGCTTCGCCCACCAGGTACCAGAACCAATAGCATGTGACTGATGTCACCCAGACCAAAGGGAGAAAGAAACATAATGTTTCTGGGTCACCCTAACAGCGCAAAATTGTCTCATGGAATTTTTCATTGGAGGAGGAGGGAAAAATGTCAGTTGGAAAAGATGTTTGTGTTTGCCCCCACTTTCTCCAGCTCCAGACACAAGCATGCTTGTGAATTTTCCATTCCTCATTTTTCTCTCTTTATCTTGCATCTCTCTATATTTTGGCTTTTCTTTCAAAGGCACTCATGCAACCACTCTATTTGGTGTGATCTAGTGCAAGGTTCCCTGCTTACCATACTAAAAAAGGAAATGCCCTGGATGTTCATCCTAGCTTTAGATATGCTTCGTTCCTCCATGTCCTTCCCTCTATTTTCATTTTCCCCCGTGAACTAACCATTTGAAAAACCAACTAATCCTAAAAACGCTTCAGAATCCAGCTGATCATAGGCACCAGAAGCAAACAGTAGCCAGAAAGTTATATTCTATTCTCCCATATTGTCAAAAGAATGCTTTATTGAAAGAGGAGTGTTTCTGTGTACATGCAAATTCTCTATCATCAGGGTGCCAGTTACCTTCTAAATATTGAAGGATTCTTTCAAAAGCCATTGTCTTTGTTTACACTTCAGCTGCCACTTAAGTTAATTACCCTGTAATCTGCCCGTAAATGGCTTTCTTCCAATTTTTAATAGAAGCTAACTGGGTTAGGAAGTAGCTTAAGCTGGAGGGGGGGCAGCACGGTTCCAAATGAAAATTCTTTTGTTTTAAGAGGGGTGTGTTTTCCACTTTAAATATTTGGCTGTAACTGTCTCATAAAACTGGACATTTTAAAAGAAAAACCAGAGCCTGGCTAGCCGGCATGGTGGGGAGAGGAGGAAACACCCAACAGCTTCAGCAGTCATACGCCTCCAAGTATGTTCGTCAGCTCTGATGACATAAGCAGGTTTGGGTTGGGTCGTTGTGGGTTGGAGACAGGGTTGTGTGGAAACTAGTGTTGTTGAGTAAGTGGCAATCTTTCTGCTGGGTAAGCGTTAAGCCAGTGTTTCAGTATGATATTGGGTGTGGTGCTCTTTTCACTATGATGTAAAATGAGCAGCACTTTTCAGAGATGGGTTGTAAATCCCAAGGCCCTTAGATCTATCCAACTGATCCTCCTATTGTGCCAAGATCACACAGACTCTCCCTTGTGCCCAGGTGCAGACGGAGACAGGAAGCACTTTGCTTTTTCTCCCTTTTGCTTCCGTACAAGTCTAACCATGACATATCCCTCCCTCTGTAACCCGTTAGTGATAGCTGGGTATGGAATTCTTCACTTGTCCTAAGCTGTGCTGATACAAAATAGCTTCTCAGTTTCACCATTTGTCAGTGGCCTGTGGAGTGTTTCTCTTTTGCAGTGGTGAGTTTTAGAAAGCATTTAGGGATCCTTCTAGATATGCTACACTGTGTAAGCTGTAAATTCATCATTATTTGGGATATATAGCAATAAGTTGACGTCTGATAAAAGGGAATCTCATTTGTAAATGAAACCACTGAGAACAGCCAGTAGCCAATGCTTTCTCTGAAGAAGCACACATTCCCAGAAAAACTCCTTAAGGAAGTTACCCAAAGAGGATTTGAAGGAAAGAAGGCCAAATGAGGCTCAAGGATTATTAGTGAACCACTGACATTAGCTGGAAATAACAGAATTCTTTCAGTCACTTTTTTTGATTATGAAAACACCTAGCAGCTGTTTGATTTACATCAATGATTACGTTCATCCTTAGCTTCATCACAGAACAGTTCTCTTTTTTTGGGACTTTAACAGTAGCCATTGGACCTGGAGTGGGGCTTAAGGGGCCTACATGCTTGCTTCTCTCATGTAGCATGGGTAAAAACCATGTCAGGACTGAGATTTTTCAAAGCCAACTAAAGAATTTAAAGACATTAATCTACTGGCAATTGTGTGCTCAATGCCCTAGTCATCTTGGAAAATATCAACCCAGAGCCATGCCTTTACTGTAGGGGAAAAAGGATCAGATCCTTAAATACACTTAAGCTTCTAACTTCCACTGAAGTTGGTGTTGAAGTCACAAGAAGTTAGCAGCCTAAATATGTTTGGGAATCTAGGCCAAATTTCCTAAAGCTGTATTTTAACAAAACAAAAACACACAGCCATGACTAATTTCAGTAAAAAGTTGGAAGGACAGCTGATTAGATTTCCTGTAATCGGACTGTTTTTTCAAACAAAATACTCTCCAGTTTTTGAAACACAGTCCCCTAGAAGAAATACAATGGGTTTAAAATTCACATAATGAGAAATCCATGAGCCGAAATGTTTGGTATTTCGGATTGGCTCACTGCCTTAAGCTAATGTTACTTCAACCTGTTTCCAGCTCTTTAAACCTGAACTGGTAGTTGCACTTTCAAAGGTGATGATTTGCAAATGATGATTTCCTGCCTACAGTGCTCTCTGTATGTACAGCTAAATGTCCATCTAGGTAACATTAGCAGTGTAACAGCTAGCATTCAAAATGCAGTCTGACAGCATTTCAGACAGGGCACTTTTCAACACCAGACCTCCAAGATATACACCTCAGACCCAGAACTTGTGCTTCTTGTGAGAACAGCACTAGGTTAGACCTCAGGCCTTGTGAACTGAGCTTGTAGACTACCCTCTGGAAGTGCTGAGCTCAGGAGTGACTTTGGAAATGATGCTCATGGACTCCGCCACTCCATTGAAAGTGCAGATCTCAAGCTTCAACGTAGCGGTACCCAGTGTGTTTCCCTTTCTATGCTCAAGTCCAGACAATGAGTCTGGGACACCCTTCCGCTACAGAGGCTGGCTCTTCGGCTCAAATTTTCAAGCTGCATGCTGATAACTGTGGAGCTCCCCTGTTCAGTCAGGGGTGTTGGCCAAGATGGTGGCTGTAATATAAACAAAGGCTTGGCCAGAGCAGCTCAAATCCTGGGCTTCAGATGATTGGGACGAGCTTCCTCTCTTTACAGGAAGTAGCACACACTGACCAGCAAGTTATGTGCCCTCCTCTGTGAAGATAAGTCTGTGGAAGCCCCAGCTTCAGAGCCTTACTCATGCTTACGGGTGTCCCCACTTTGTTTCCTAGTGTCTGCCTAGGTGGCAGCACTAGCAATAACAAGTTAGCCCTGCCCCCAGCTGAGGACTTTAGATTCGTATCTCTCATTGGACAATGCCTTCTTAGCATGGAAAGTGTAGCAACTACTGCGACCGTTACGTGAGACAGGGATGTGGCGTTTCGCGTGAGGGAAATGATGGTTCATCATAAATGCGGGGATGAAAACCTTGACCCACCACTTGGCTTGGATAAATACATTCTGTAGTGTCAGTTGTGGAGAGGTTCAGGCCTACTTGTTATATGCCTTTTTGCTGGTCCTAACGGGCTATGGAAAAACTTATATTGAAATGACTGGAGCCCTTCCAGCTCAAAAAATAGACGGAAGGAAACATGGTGAGTCTGTTCTCTGAGCAGCCTAGTGCAATGACTCCTCAATCATGTCATCTAGCTCTGCAGGGCAAGACAGTCCAGCTCTGCATGGGTGCCCAAGTGGAAGAGAAGACACTTCAAGCTTGCCCCTGCTGGGACTACCTATCATAATTAGCCTGCACTCCGCTGAGTGCAAGACTGTCTGAGGTTATTGCTGCTGTCAGTGACACCCTCTCCAAAGGGGGCAAACTCATACAGTGCTCTTGAAGATATTAATGGCATTGCAATGGTGCCATGGGACCCTAGGAGAAATTGAAACCCGGTGTGCTAGGTGCTGTACAGGCACATGGAGATTAACAGTCCCTGCCCCAAAGAGCTCACAACCCAAATAGAACAGATTGGAGGGTGGGGTGGGAAGATAATCCCCATTTTACAGATGGGGATTAGGGAAAGTGAGATCTCACTGCAAGACTGTGATGGAATTGGGACTTGAACTGTATTTCCTGAATCCTAGCCCAGTGCTTTAATCACAAATTGATCCTTCAGGTCTGCTTCTGCTCCCATTGAATTTAATGGGAGTTTTGTCACTGTCAATGGAAGGACGATTGGGACCATAAGAGGATATATTAGAGCTCTAAGTATTATTTATAGCCTTGTCCCACCACCAATCAAGTAAAAGCTCTAATTACAGACACCAAGTTAAATAGCTACTGGCTATTTACTAAGAAGTGATGAAAATGAATAAATATTTTTGGAAATCACTTAGTGTGTTTAAATTACTCACACAAAATTAATACAAATATTTCTAAGTAAAGAGAATAGCCATATAAAAGTACATTATTCAGTAAATGAATTCATTAGTATTTAATTACAAGAAATTGCATCAATTATTAAACATTACTACAACTTGCTTGGAAAATTGATACATTCTTCTCATTGCTATTAATAACTTCAATTACCAATGTGATGTACCAGTAACTCTTTTTCTTTGGGTGCTAATTTTTATGTAGTGTCTATAATACGGTATTATGTTTCCTAGTCTTAAACATTTTTGCCTTGAGTCTCACTGTGGTGCAGATTAACTCTATTTTCCACGGTTTATTTCCTAGTTGCTGAGCTGAAATAAAGGCTCTGCGTGTCTCTTAATCAGTTAAAATCAGGCTCGGGAGGCCTGGTGTGTTTCTTGTTGCACAATAGACACTCCTCCAGAGTTTTCTGAATCACCACCAAAGAATGAAGACTCATTTTAGGCCTGCTTTTCCCATGTTATTCCTGGTATCGCTAGTGCACTCTTCTTAATAGTGGTTTGTTCGCCACTCCCTCCATCTCACTGACCCTCAACAGATAAGAGAGCGCACGTTTTCTGGACAATGGAAAGCTACAGCCTCATCCATGAAATACTTTTACATGTCAAAGAAATGCAGAATCTGAATACTATGACGTTGTGTCTGGATATGTCTAAAAAGGGATAAAAATCCCGGGTCAACCGACTCAGGCTTGCATGGCTTGGGCTGAAAAATTACTGTGTGAATATTTGGTCTTGGCCTGGAGTCCAAGTCCTGGTACCCTGCAAAGGTGGACTCTAGCCTGAACATTTACCCAGTGCTAGTCTACACTTAAAACTTACAGTGGCATAGCTGTGTCGGCCGCAGTTAAGAGCGCTTCTTTCGCTGCATTATGTCAACAGGAGAGAGATAATAAAAGCCCCTAAATGAGTGGCAGGAGCTATGTTGGTGAGAGAGCGTCTCCACACAAGCGTTTATGCCGGCAAAACTTATGTTGCTCAGGGGGTGTCTTTTTCATACCCCTGAGCGACAAAGGTTTGCTGGCAAAAGTGCTAGTGTAGACAAGGCCCCAGTAATTCCCTCCTCCCCCCCCAAATCCTTATGAGCCTAAGTCAGCTAATTTAAGCCAACCTCTGCCATGTTGTGGGTCTTTATCTCTGTGACCAGATAGCACTTCAGAGGATTTCACCTAGTGGATACTGGCTTGCTGTACAAACAGGCAAAACCACAATCAACCATCGACCCGTATATTGGAAATACACCACCCTCTTGGACTACTGTAAAAACCTTGGGTGCTTCTCTCCCCTCCTCCCAAACTGTGCATGTGGCCCATCATAAACATATGCAGCCACCCACAAAGTGCTTCAAGCCTGATCCGACCACACGGATGCACTGGTTTCACTGAAGGTGTGGATTTTTTTTTTTTTTTTTAAAGCCAATTTAATTAAACTGGTGCAAACCTCTGTGTAAGCTATTAACAAAGGCATTCTGGAACCCATCAGAACTCTTTTAAACAGTTTTTGCCGGATTCATCCCTGAATTCAGTGTTGACTTAATGGGGTAACATCAGGGAGGAATTTGGCCCCTCATTTCTGGTGAAGGCAATGACCAATTACAGTGAAAACCTGTTAAATTCAGCTTTATGCTGAATATAGGAAAGTGAACTCATTGCTTGTGGGAAAGTGCTGTATGAAGCTGGACAATCCGTAGGGAAAACTCTAGTTAACAGCAGTATGAGTGGCAGGACATCAACCGTATAGGCTTTCCTGGTCTGCCTCACCTCTGGGCACTCATCTCTTGGCCTGAGAAGGAGCTCGGGCTTCATCCATACCGGTTCTCTCCCGCACTCCTCTGTAGAGGCAACTAGGTAGTTGCAGTGGGGTTTTTTGGTTGGTTGGGTTCTTTTTGCTTAAGCAATCCTGGACACTAGGTAGAGACCACCAAATCATGCCCTATAGGTCAGAACAGTCATCCGATGCTAATAACCTTTGCTAACCAACAATATTGAATTTTGAGTTATACTTTTTGTGCCAAAATATTATTCTATTAACAGGGATTTGTGTAAAACTTCCAGAAATTTGCTGTATTAAATTGTGGATTGTGAATATGCATTGAATCAGCAGATCTGTTAATTTACACAATCAATTTTTCTGTTGTGCTTTTAGTTTTGATGTATCTGCAATGTTTTCCATCTCTCAGGGTTTCACTGAGATGGGATCCATTTCCATCCTTTGTAGTAATTAAATCAAACACTTATTTTAATTTATTCCCTTCTTAAATTAAACACTAATTACTTTTTGTGAAGCACTTTGATATGCTCAGATGGCGGATGCTAAAGAATGCTGCTGCTATTGCTGAGTAGATGCTACAGAAAGTTTTCTGTGAGTAATCAACTGAATTAAAAATTATTTCACTTCAGCTGTGTTCACGCCCCTTGTTTCATTAATTGTTTGTATGATCCCCAGTCCTGGTCTGGGAGCCTATGATGCTAAAAAACCAAGGTGGTTTGTAGTGGTTTTTTTTTCCTGAATGATCATGGAAAACAAACTTAGAACTCATCTGAGTAATCACTGATAGAGGAGCTAGGTTTTAATATTTCAGGGCCTCATTTGAAATCTCACCAAAGCCAATGGGAGTCCAGCCATTGATTTCAATGAGTTTTGGATCAAACTTTCAGTCCTCTGCTACCATGACTATTTCTTTTCTTCACTGGTGTCAGTCCGTTTAAGCATGTGCTTAAAGAATCTGATTGAGGCCTTAAGAGCTGATGACCAGTGAGTAGAGTATTTTATATCAATCAAAGCATTTCACAGAGTCACCAGACCCTTCTGGGCCCCAGCACAGAGGGGCCAAATGAGCCAGACAAGGATGTGGCCACATCCTTCCCCGCGAGGACTGAGCTCGTACCTGTAGCTACTTTGTGTCACTGACTTGACAATGTCAGAAAATTACAGAATTCAATTCACCAGAACTTGCATCATGGAAACATCCAGCGTTGCCAGTCAGGGTCCAAGACCCAGTCTGTGAGGCACTGTACAAACACAGTCCCTGTCCTGAGGAATTTATATGTAGCATGCCTTGTGGGGATACTATACATGTTATAGGACACTTCTTATTGACCCAGTAGTGGGCCAGGGTTTTCAAGCCCTTTTGCTGGAGCCTTGGTGTGGAGATGGGTAAGGGTCTGATCCTGTGTCACTGTGGTTGATGGGAGCTTTGTCATTCTCTTCAGTGGGAGCATGATGGAAGACTCAATGAGCTACTCAGACTTCCACAGTTATTAGTGGAATAAGGACAGCCCCGGGAATTACAGACAGTCAGCGTAACTTCAGTACCCGGAAAGATAATGGAGCAAATAATCAAGCAATCAATTTGCAAACACCTAGAAAATAATAAGGTGGTCAGTAACAGCATGGATTTGTCAAGGATAAATCATGTCAAACCAACCTGATAGCTTTCTTTGACAGCATAATAAGTCTTGTGGATGCGGGGGGGGGGGGACAGTGGTAGTTGTGGTATATCTTGACTTTAGTAAGGCTTTTGATACAGTCTTGCATGACCTCATAAACTAGGGGAATACAAGCTAGGTGGAGCTATATAAGGTAGGTGCATAAATGGTTGGAAAACTACTCCCAGAGAGTAGTTATCAGTGGTTCACAGTCAAGCTAGAAGGGCATATTGAGTGGGACCCTGCAGGAATCATTTCTGGGGCCAGTTCTGTTCAATATCTTCATCAACCATTTAAATAATGGCATAGAAAGTCCATTTTTAAAGTTTGTGGACGATACCAAGTTGGGAGGGGTTGCAGGTGCCTTGGAGGATAGGATTAAAATTCAGAATGATCTGGAGAAATGGTCTGAAGAAAATGGGATGAAATTCAATGAGGACAAAGTACTCCATTTAGGAAGGAAAAATCAGTTGCACACATACAAAATGGGCAATGACTGCCTAGGAATGAATATTGTGGAAAGGGATCTGGAGGTCATAGTGGATCACAAGCTAAAGATAAGTCAACCGTGTAACAGTGTTGCAGGAAAAAAAGCAAACATCATTTTGGGATGTATTAGCAGGAGTGTTGTAAGCAACACATGAGAAGTAATTCTTCTGCTCTACTCCGTGCTGATAAGGTCTCGGCTGGAGTAGCGTGTCCAGTTCTGGGTGCCACATTTCAGGAAAGATGTGGACAAATTGGAGAGAGTCCCAAGGAGAGCAACAAAAATAATTAAAGGTCTAGAAAATATGACCTATAAGAGAAGATTGGAAAAATTGGGTTTGTTTAGTCTGGAATAGACCAGACTGAGTGGGGGACATAACAATTTTAAAGTATATAAAAGGTGGTTATAAGGAGGAGGGGGATAATGTTCTTAATCTTTGAGGCTAGGACAAGAGGCAAATTGCAGCAAAGGGTGGTTTAGGTTGGACATTAGGAAAAACTTCCTAACTGTCAGGGTGGTTAATCACTGGAATGAATTGCCTAGGGCAGTTGTGGAATCTCCATCATTGGAGATTTTGAAGAGCAGGTTGGACAGACATCTGGCAGGGATGGTCTTAGATAATGCTTGGTCCTGCCTTGTGTGCGGGGATTGGACTAAAAGACCTCTTCCAGTTTTATGATTCTATTTCCTGTGGATGTGATAGGAGCCATCCAATTTATCTAAAACAGTTTAGTTTGTTTTAGTTTTGTTTAAGAGAAACATTTCAACTTTTTGAACTTCCAATCCTGCCTCTCTCACCTAAATGGCTTCCTCTCCCTGACAGACTGAAAGCGTCAGTACTCCCTCAATCTGTCCTTCTAGGGAGGAGACAATCCATCCAATCAGTGACCATACCCTCTGCTTTGTGACCAATCACAAGTAACCAACAAACTAATAGTGACTTATCACTATCTATCCATGAATAAAATATATACAGATACTGATTAAAAACAATTGCACAAGAGCTCTTGCATTGTGAAGGAGCGGTAATCTGTGTGCAGACATTTTAGGAGCTGAAAAAGAATCCAAATCTTAGCAATTTAATGCATTTTGATTGCAGGTTTTCTTCCCCCTACAGCAGGGACCAAGTTGCAAAGTTTCAAAGGTGTTAGGATGCAGGGGTTTTGTTCATGTTGTTATTGCATTGAATACTACTGAATTGAGTAAATCATTTGTTGAGAAGTCTACACTAATCGGTTTTGGTTCAATGCACAGAAAATGTATTTGACTGAACAAATCTATTCCTGCAATATATGTTTAATTGGGTTCTGCTGTATTTTCTTTCACCCATGTCCTTTAAAATTAAACAAAGCAAATAATGCCTCAGTCCCCTAACTTCTCTCTTTGAATTTCCTTCCCTTAAGGGTACTGCAGGTAAATAAAGCTTTCATTTTATTCTTTGGTCACCTGAGGTAACCACTAAGACCTCCACTAGCCCCAAGTTTTGTTTTTGTTTGAAGTGTGAACTGATATTTTTGTTTCTTCATGCCTTACAAATACATACTTAGCAGCTGCAGAGGCCCAGGGTATGAAAGGAGGAGCAGAAAATAAGAGAAAAGAGGATGAAGCTGATGAATTACAGAAGGAGGTTAGTGAAACTCTCTGTGAGGTTAGTGAAACGTGCATGAGTTGGACTCTGAAGCCAGGAGTCTGTTATATCCACTTTGCTCTGGCCCAAGCTATGATTCCACCTGTGGCCTTCTGCAGCCTGTGGATCCCTTTCCCCAGAGCTGGCATTCATCTCAACTAAACCATGTGGCCTCTGGGTAATATTTCAGCCTTGGATTCTTGAAGATGGTGGTTATTGTGCAAGCACAAAATTCACTTTCTGGTGGATTTGTACAGATGGTGAGATAGGGCTAAGACAGATTTATGCTTAGATTTATTAGGAAGTCTATTTTCTGCCTGTCAGTTGACAATCAATTGAGTTGTGTTCCATTTATTCAGAAAGTGAATAAGAGTCTGAAGTGGGTCCTGATTGCAGTGCTTGGTTCTTACAGGTCACAGTTCTATTGGTCTTGAACAATCAAGACTTATAAACGAAGTCTGAGTAGAATCATGGTAAATTATGACACTGCACAGGGCCTTTTCAAAAACAAAACGGGCTCGACGAGAGTCTTGCACAGGCTTTTGAACCCTTTAAAAGCACTGAGTTAAATCCAGATTTAATGTGAGGCATATATCCATTGACTGCATCAGAGATGAATTTGGCCTGGTTTTTTTTCCTCTCCACACAGCAAATAGTCTTAGTGATGACTTGAGAGAATAAATAAATGTACATGTATGGGAAGTGAATGATGTGCCTTGTTACTGATTAAGGCTCTGATGACTGCTGATTTCAACAGGCCTACTCACACGCTTCAAGTTAGGCATGTGCTAAAGTCTCTTGATTTAGGGCCGAAAGGATGCAGGGGATGGCATAATCCCAGCTGCTGTGCTACTTACAATGTTAATCATTTTCATCTCACTGTTACCTTGTGCTCCCCTGATCACTCTGTCTATAGCCATCTTTCTTTCATCAAAATTTAGGCCCTGATCCTGCAAACATGTAAGGCCATTGGGACTACTAAGGGTAGTAAACCTAAGCCTAAAAGCCTTTTTGCAAGATTGGGGCCTTGAATGTAAACTCTTGAGCAGGAACTGCCTTTTCATTATATATGTACAGTACCTAGAGGTCCCAATCAGAGATCAAGGACCTATTGTGCTACAAATGAATAGCAATGTGTTGCACGCCAAGGGATTCAAAAGGAAGCCACTCACTCAGTCTAACAACCAACAGACATTTGGGAGGATTTAAATGAGCTGAATAAATTTGTTTAGCTCAACTTAAAAAATTCACTAGGATAATCACTGCTTAACTTGTTGTTTGTGCACACATACAGGATGCATGCCTGTTTACTCAGTCTCTTAATCTAAAGATTATTCAGTAGGTTTGTTATCAGCACTTTAATCCACTTCTTTGAAAACAAGAAACCTCCCCTATATGGAGATGTTCTGCAGGTTTTTTCCTCCCACTTGGAACTGTAGATCTCCTAAAAAGCAGACTCTTATTACTTTGTAATATGAGCTGTTAAGGTTTTTAATTTTGGTCGCTTGTGCCCAGAGGACAAGTAACCAGTTATTAAATTAATAAGTGTTATGCTGTAACACAGCAGACTGATGAGGTTAGTGTTAAAAACCTGGCATGTGTGGGTATCTGCAACCTTCCTATGTCAGTGGAATGAATCCTTTTCCATGAGAAGATCCACATAGCAAGCCAATTAATCTGATGGGGGAGTGGGAATGAAAACTTTCTAGGTATTAGACCTCCACTTCTATAATGATGGCTTGTCACATATATAAAATGAAGGATTTGGGTTTTTTACAGCTAAACAGGTGGTCAAAATGCTAAGCAATAACAATTTAGAAGTTGAGGATCTTCTGTTCTTTTTTTAATGCATCTATAATGAGCATCTAAAAAGACTATGCAACTATTTAGAGAATAATAATAAACTGTCTCATTTGTTAATGGTTATATGCAAAATAAAAGTACTAACTGGCTGGTTTGGGGTTTTTATGCCAAGTGAATGCAAATAGGGACTTGAAAAATTAGTTAATAGGCAAAGTCTGCTCACAAATTTGCTGAGCATGTTTTTAAACAAAAAGCAGCAAACCTTGTTAGGATTTTAAAGAATAGTATACTGAGCAGAAAAATACTACAGTCCAGGCTCATGGCTCAGCATAGCCAATGCTAAATGAAGCAGTCATTTGTGAGTACATTAATTCTTGCTGCAAATTGGTCCAGTGTTTCAAAAAAAGTAGATGTCAAAGTTTCCACACACCCAGTTTGGCTGGGAAGTGGGGGGGGGGGGAGAGTTCAGGATTATCAAGCTGAAGTTTGCATTCTACATCCTTAATCAGTCTGAAGCTAATTAGCAGCCTCCACACGATAAGGCCACAACTCATTAATCATAGGAGATGCAAGCAGTCAGCCCCCCCCGCCCCCTCCATGCGTGACATTTCAAGAAAAGTGTTTTTTGGGTTTTTTGTGATGGGGCTTCAGAAGTCACAAAGATGGCCTTTCATGGTCACTAGCATGTGAAGTATAAGCCACGTCTCGACATGACAGACAAGGGACCACTGTTTGAGTACCCACTGGACACTTTTTTAATGCTGTCCTCTCGTAGAATGGAATCAACTGACTTTATTTGCTTTGAGTTGAAGCATAGTTCAGCTGAGAATAAAAAAGCTTTAACAAGTATGACTTCTGTTAAAGGAAGGTTTTGTAGTTTTTGGGGGAGGGGGAAGTTACAATCCTTTCTTAAGCACAGCTAATTAGGAATGAAAGTCCTTTCACATGCCTAGTACAGTTTAGTAGAGTGTGTCTTTAAAATCTAATGCTAACTGCCACAGATTAAACAGTATTAAAGGCCTGGAAAAAATATAGTTTTCGTGAGATTATCAAATTTCTTCCAAACAATTTTGAGTGATAATGCAAATATTCTCAGTAATGTTTAAAATTTTGATTAAGCATTACACTTCATTCTATTGGAATCTGTTTAGGTTCCTATAATCATGCCCATCACCACAGTATCTGAGCATCTCTATCTACTAGGGTCTTCTGAAAAACATTCTCCTTGAAGACAATTTGCTTTCTGTATATCTCTTGCTCTGTCTTTATTACTGGGGATATCTGTATGACCGCTGCAAAGTAGTTTGCATGATCCTACTTCTTATTCATCATTTGTGGCCATGCTCCTCTGTTAATGGCGTCACAGAGGCGGGGTAGATTTTTTTAAAATTTTTATTTCTTTAAAATTATGTCAGAAACACAAAGTTGGGATCTCTGGATGAGCAGGAGGAGATGAAAGTCTAAGTAACAATGACCTTAAATTCAGGCAATATCTCCTTTTAGAAAAATTGATGTACGATGCAAACTAAATTGTTTCTTAGTAAGATGGATTTCCAGTGATTTCCTGAAGGTATCATTTGATCTGCAGTAACCACATTGGTGTCATCTTTGGCCTGTGTAGTTTTACATTTTTGTTTTTTAACATTATAAAAAAACATTAGCACTTAGAACTGATAAATGATAGTTCTTTTGCCTCACTTCAGTCCCTCACAATTTCTCTACTTGGCTAGGATACACTGCAGCTGGCCCTGTCCATAAACCCACTCCCAAAAGGGGTCAACACTTAGAGGTGGACATTGAGAGAGACCATCCTAACTTAGCTAGCATGACCTAGTTAGTTAATTCACACAGCTTTCTGGTTAGACAGGGCTACTGAGAGCAGCCAGCTGCCCATGTGTACACTGACCTCTCCTCTCCTGAAGTTTGGAGCTCAGTTCCCACAATGCATGTTCATAGGGGTTACTGAAGGAGTTCAAGTGAACAAGCTGCTTTTAAAAAGTAGAGGTGGGCCAGTCCCATTCAGGGCTTCTCCTACCATTCAAATGTTCAGGGGCGGGAGGATGTTTGTTGGGTTTTTTTTACTTGTTGTTTTGGTTTCTTTTTGGTTTTTTGGTTTTTGCGTTTTTGTTTTTGTTTTTTTGGGGGGATGGTGAGGGATCGAGGGGTTTTTATTTTTGGTCTTGTTTTCTGGGGTGTCTCTAGATTTGCAAACTTAACTTGTCTACAAATCACTTACCTCTGTAATTGAAACCCATCATGCTTTCCTGGGTGATCTTGTTTATATTAAGTTGTTAGAAAGGAAGCTGTGTGGCCTGTATATGGTAGTTTGGTGCCTATATTACCTCAAAAGAACTCTGGATGGAGGATGAGGCTGTCCAGTAAGAGTCTGACCCCCAAACCCTCCACCTTCTATGCTTGATGGAAGGATTTTTGGACTAGTCAGGAAAGGTTAAGGGCTTATGAAGGCAAGTCAGCATGAAGATGATTGGGCAACCAGAATTTTATATGGCTGGTAGAAAAAAGATGCTTTTGTGTCAGAGTGGCAATGAGGCTGACCTGACAGGAGAAAGTGAGCAACTCAGTGAAGTCTGTTTGTTTGTCTTTCTGTCTTGGGACTGGGAAGGAAGACTTAATTTCGAAACCATGTTTGTTTCTGGGAGAAGAGCCTGGGAAGGCTCGAGTGGAGACCTGTGAGCACCATTTTCCTTTTGGCTTTTCTCCTCCCTGCTCCTTTCCTCCTTTAGGTGGAAAGCAAACCCAATAATGTTCCAGTTCAAATCGAGCTTTCAACACCAGTGTCTGAGTTGATTTGAGAATTAGACAAAACAAGTTCATGCATCCCTGACAAAAAGCCCACACATACAGACTTCTGCAATAAGCCTTAGGAACACTGAAAGAGTCATTAAGTTCCTTATGTTGTGTCACTGCAATAAGACACTTCCAAAAGTCCTCACAATACATCTTTAAACCACAGACCATAACAACTCTGAAAATGGTCTATTGTGTTCACTCATACATTTCAATGAGGGGATATTTTTTTTTTCTCTCCCTTTTTTCAATGCTACTGAGGGGGGTGAAAAGGATGACACGCAAACCACACACACAAAAAATTGTAAGGAAATAACATTCAGGGTGTGACTAAGCCCACACAAGCAAGGAAAGAGAATTAAGACTGAAACATCATCATTTCCTCAGCTCATTACCTTTTGGTTCTGTTACTTATATAGTCCATATGATTATCCCCTGGCTGGGAAGCCTTCTATTACCTGGGCACAAAGGGATGTGTTATGCTGCAGCTTTAAGTCTGTATTTCCTTGTTTTACCAGACTAATGCAACACCTTCCTCAATGCTACTGTAAAAGTTTTTGGTGACTTATGTGTATTAATGGCATTAATTAAACTATCAACACAACTCAATGGGAGAAAATGTTTCTTCTGAACTTGTTTCTTGAATAGGAGTAAATGCCTCATTAATCTTCAACATCAACCCAAGAACACTGTTTGTTAGCTAGAATAATAAACGACTTTACAGGAAACACACAATAGCAGATGCTGGAATGCATCCATTCATTAGTCACTCTGTATAAATATGCCCTTATTTCCATGAAGAGATATTTAATGGAGGACCAGACTGACAAACACGCACAAGCCTTCTCTTGCTTACTGAAGGGAGAAAATGTCATACACATTGCCCTGCTGTATATACAGCGTCACATACCGTATTGTGTGGGGGTGGAAGACTGCCAGGCACTACAGTGTGAGAGGGAGAGGGTTAGAAACCCAGTTAAGACATTCTAGTTTTCTGCCTTTTGTCTACAAAGTCTATCTCAAACTGTCACCTCAAAGTTAGGGAATCGCCAAGTAATATCACAGTGATGCAGATTTAGGGCCAGATCCAGAGCCCATTGATGCTAGTAAGCTTTGGATCCATTCCTTAAATATATAGTGCTACATACATTTTGTAAGTGGTAGGTGACAATTCTAACCAGCCTTTCTTGAAACAGTTATATTCTGTCTTCAATGGGTTTTAAAAGAGAAGTTTCATGGCTATTCATTTCCCCTCTCTTCTATTGACTTTTATGTCTGTTTAGTTTATAAAAGAACAAGAGCCTACCCGAACACTCTGAGTACCGCCTAACAAATGAAATCAATCAAAAAAGATACAGCAATTCAATAACATATAATAGTGAGAAAACAGGCACCACAGTGATCAGCCAAATTCTTCATTTCGCACTGAACATCACTTCCAAAGCTGTGATGGGTTGAGACCTCTCGGTATATACTGAGCCAAACTCGTCACAGACTTGCACCCAGTGCAATTCTTCTAAAGTCTATTAGATAGGCCCACAATTAATAAAACACCGTGATCCTTTGGGGTGAAAAGTGTAGTACATAATAGGAACGAGAATGGATCAGTTCTACTAGTTCTATCTAGTCCTCAACAACTTGAGGCAGAAAGTTGCCTTGGGAAAAAGACAGAGTCAGGCTTTAAAACTGGAACATGAGGTGAGAATCCCCAGCACTCCCTCTGGATCGGTTTTGGCCAAACAAAGAATTTACATCCACTTTCACTAAAATCAAAGGGAATTTTGCCATAAAAATCCATGAGAGCAGGATTCAGGCCTCAAATGTGCCCACAGAGTAGAGTGAGAGAGAGAGAAACTGTGACCAAAATTAACAAATAATTCTGTAAATATTTGTCCTGTTGCTTTTTAGCCTTTTTTTAAAAGAAATTTTTCCTCTGTTCAGAGTGAGAATTATAATCATAGAACCAAAACTAGAGCCTAGACTCTCCACTGTTTGTCAGGAGATATAGCTCAAGAAGGGATGGATGAAAATGGCTTTAAGACAGTTCCAGTAGGGTGACCAGATAGAAGTGTAAGGGGGAGATGAGGGGAGTTATAGGGTCCTATACAAGACAAATATTTCAGGACATCTGGTCACCCTACCTTTCAGATTCTGGGCTGCATGAGGGGGTCTGTGGCATAATCTAGATTATCCCCAAGGAGTTCCTCTGCAGCCAAGGGAACATAGAGCCCTTTGGCTGCATCTCCTCCTGCTACCAGCAGGATCCTGGGGTTGCTCAGGGAGCAGTATGGGGCTATGTATGCCAGCTGCCCCTACAATAGGGGAGTTTCCTTAAAACCATTCAGCAACTTTTATGGCCCATGTATACTCCTGGCATAGTCCCTGCAAAAGATTGATGCAAAGAAGGCACAGCAGGGGCCAGACTCTAGCTTTAGGGTCTTCTGAATAATGGTGCATAGCCCACCCCTCTAATGATTGCTTCTGAGCAATGAGAAAAAAATCTCTCTCTAGCACTTAATATCCTGAGACGTCCTCTCTTGAGTTCTGACAACGTGCTTCAGCTGCTAGCGTGCCAATTTTTTACTTCCACCAGGGAATATGCTCAAATTATTTTTCTTAAACTGTTTTTCATGAACCAGCTTTGCAAATCAGAATAGCCTCAAGCTACCCATGCAGAAGAAGATGACAAAGTAGACTTCTGAAACTAAATTCTTTGCATCTTAGACAGTAGATTTTCTGAGACCCAGGATGTGACTTCCTGTGTGTTTGGACTGCATGTGTAGATCATTGTGGATACTAACTGGTATAAATAACAGGAGAAGATTGGGATGAATTGACTGACAGCAAAAGAACTTTCCTGAAAACAAAGAATGAAGTGTGTAGTCAGAAGGCAGTGGACAGATCTGCTTAGTGAAAAGAATTAATAGAAAAATAAAAGCATAAATAAAAATAAAAGAAAATCCTAGTGTTAAACACTTCCTACAAATTTAGGGGACATTCTTCGCTGTTAGTGTCAGTCGGAACAACATCAGGTTCTTAAAGTGTTTTGCCATAAGTAAATGAAGAATAGTATACAAAACAAACCTATAGGCTAGTAGAGGAGTTGGTTTCCATGTATCCTTCTGAAACAAGAATAGGAGAGCGACCTCCCTGCTTTATAATCTCCCAATCCAAGCATTGCTCCTACGCTCATCACAGTCAGAAAGTAGGAGGCTGGAAGTGGAATTGGTGTTTCACGCTTAATCATGTGAAGAGTGATCTTTGTCCGTTTCATGAGAAGTCATCTGGGTAGAACATGCTGTGACCTGTCTGTGCCTAGGGCAGCTCACCTGAAAATGCCAAGGTCAGGGCAGGCTGCAGAAGGAGGGCAGATTCTCCCAAACTGGTGGCTAACACTGCAGTTAGATTCACCAACCACTTACAAACCGTGCCTCTGATTCCCCACACTGGTTATCAAAAAGCTAAAAACAAGAAGTTACACAGCCCCCTTTTTTGCATTTCAGTCTCTGGCCCCCATTTAGCAACTAGGTCCAGTAAAGGGATAAGTTGTTAAAAAGCTTTACCAAAAATGTTCTCCTGATCCTCAAAGGGTCAGCCATATTACCAGATCAATATAAGTTTTTGGATCTTACCCAAAATACCACACTGCCAGCCAATCCTTTGGTAACTAAACTAAAGGTTTATTATAGAAAGAAAGAAACAAATGAGAAGAGAGATACATACAAATGACTTTAAAGCCCTTATATATCAGATTCTCAACAGAACTGTGGAGTATGCAGGTTGTCTAGTCCCTCTGGTGAACGTCCAGTACCTGAATGGGTCTCAGTCCTTCCTTCCATAGCTTCAGTTGCAGATAAGGTGCAGAGGTAGGAAGCAGCAATGAAGACAAGATGGATGTGATGCAGCTGCCTTTTATGTCCCTTTGCCATGTGGCTTGTCCCACACAGCACATGGCATAGAAAAGCCTCAGAACCCTTTGTTCATAGGCCATGTTGGTTCAACATGACCTATTGGTTCATAAGGTGAAGCCTGACTTCTTTTCCTGGGCTCATTGTACCCGTGAGTTCCCTTAACGAGCCTTTAAGCAGGTTTAGTGCTGCAGCAATACTGTCTGAGGTGTTGCCCAGAAAAAGAACACAAGCTGAAGTACAGCTATGCCATACATAATTAAAACTTACAGTACCAAGATGATACATACATATTTATCCAATGATAACCTTTCTAATGGTACCTGATGTGGCCTATCCTCTAGGAATTATTGTAACTGTGACACATTGGTATTCAATAATATCATAAATGGTCACCCCTACTACAGACAGTGTCACACACATTATCTTGAATGTGTGACATTGTCAGCAGTCCAAAGCCCATTTAGGATCATGCAAAGGTTTTAAAGAAGAATGCCAAAAGCTGAAACTGAACTTTGGATGTTTTTCTCATGCCTCAAAGTATATTCCATGTAGCTGGATACAGTGAGAAATGCAAGCACTGAAATGGCCGTTGGAGGTGCAGAAGGCAGCATGATTAGAAAAGTAGATTAAACTTGGTTTGGTTTCTAATTCTATGAAAGGAAACGAGAATTGTAGAAATTTAGGGGGCAGATTCTCCATGGCCATGTGCAGCCATTTACTTACGCTCATGGAAATGAGAGCAATGTAAAATTAACATACCCCACATTAACTGATTGAAAACTGGCTAATTGAAAGGTCTCAACCATTCCCCATTTACAGTTCCATTTTGAGAGTGTGTTTCTTGTGCGAAACTGCAGGGATTGGTTCTCGGCCCTCTGCTTTTAACACTATTAATTACCTGAAAGAAAACATAATATTGTCGCTGACAAAGTTAGCAGGTGACCCAAAAATTGGGGGAGTGGTAGATAATGAAGAGGACAGGATACTGATTCAGAGCAATCTGATTCACTTGGTAAACTGGGGACAAACAAACCATATGCCTTTTAACATAGCTCAATGGACACATCTAGGAGCCAAGAATGTAGCCCATGTTTACAGGACGGGAGATAGTATCTTAGGAAACAGTGATCCTGAAAAAGATTTGGGGGTCATGGTGGATAATTAGCTGAATGCGAGCTCCCAATACGCTGCTGTGGCCAAAAGAGCTAATGCAACTCTAGGATGCCTAAATGGGAATATCAGGTAGGAGTAGAGAGGTTATTTTATCTATGGTACTGGTGAGACCACAGCTGGAATCTTCTATCCAGTTGTGGTGCCCACAATTCAGGCAGGATGTTGATAAATTGGAGAGTTCAGAGAAGAGCCATGAGAATGATTAAAGGATTAGAAAATCTGCCTTATAGAGATTGAGCTCCTTGAGCTCTAACTAGTTAGCTTACCAAAGGGAAGGTTGAGGAGTGACTTGATCAGTCTGAGTAGCTACATGGACAACAAATATTTAATAATGGGCTCTTCAGTCTAGCAGAGAAAGGTGTAACATGATCCAGTGGCTAGAAGTTGAAGCTAGAAAAATTCAGACCGGAAATAAGGCATACACTTTTAACAGCGAGAATAATTAACCATTGGAACAATTTACCAAAGGTTGTGGTGGATTCCCCATCATTGACCCCTTTTTTAAATCAACATTGAATGTTTCTGTAAAAGACATGTTCTAGGAATTTATTTTGAGGAAGATCTATGGCCTGTGCTATACAGGAGGACTGATTAGGTGGTCATAATGGCCTTGGAATCTATGAAAAATGGGTGCAAAACACTACAATTCAGGTAGGTTTTACACTGACTTTGCATTCACTTTGCACTGGTGTAAATGATGCCACAAGCAGCAGGGCAAAGGAGAATATAGCCCCATCCCTATTAGTACTGGGTCATCTAATCCCTTCCCTCCATGCCAGTGCAGGATTGTTCAGTGCATGAAAGTTTGATGTGGAGTTGGCAGAGGGGCTCCATAAATATGGAATAAACTTTACAAAGTAGGGGAAGTGTGTTTGCTGACTCATTCATTCATCCTCCCCTGTTGTCTGAGCAGAAGCACATATTTGCCACCCTTTATATATAAAACATTTGATTAATGAGACCAAACATGTCTGACACTAATTACTCTGTGGATCATTTTCAGTACAAGTGTCAGGGCACCCTGAGAAACCAGCCTGTAGAGTGATGAAGTGAAAAGCTCTGGAACGGTACTATTTATTTTAGCCTTGTTTATTAGTAAACTGTGGGACTGTGAGATCCACGTATAGCACTTGCAAAAGCTGGGGTGAAAATAGGTTTTTGTACTGTTTCTGTTTACTCAGTTACTACGTGAGTGTTTAACTATTTTCCAAGTGGCTGCGATTGACGTTCATTGCTTGAATGTATCTTGGTGTACTTTAAGAGTCAACGACTGGAGCAAAGGTCTAGGAGTTCAGGATTCCTGGCTTCCACATCCGGATCCACACTATGATGCATTGTGTGATTTGGACCAACTTATATGGAGCCACGTTTTCAGACCTGCACGCGTGCAAATGTGCATTCAGATATGGAACAAATTGGTGTGCCTCATTTGCATGTCCCAATAGCATGCCATTTTGATGATTTCCATGTGTGCACACGCAAATGACCAGTTATTGCAGCTGTGTTTGGCATGACTTGTGACTGTGAAAACCTGGCCCCAGACCTCTCCAAACCTTACAACTCAAGCCCATGTATTGGGAGCATCTCCTACTTAAGATGACTGTCTCCATTCTTTTGCTGAGCCAGCCACCGTGGCTCCTGGAGCTCTGTGGAACACTCAGGGCACCCACAGTACAGGGGCTATGGCCACTCCAGCTGCAGTGGCCCAGCTCCAGTGGTTACTATGAAGTGGCATAGCCATGGCCGTGAGGCTCCATTGCTCCTCTCCCCACCCTTCTTTGATAAGCAAAGGTGCGAGAGCCCCTGGGCCTTGTGCTCTGGTTATACAAGGACTGGCACTCTACCTAGTTCCCTCTACCTGGCTACAAGGGGGTAATACTTCTTGCCCCCACCACCTCCTCCACCCTTGTAGATCTACACAGGGCTAAGGACAAGCTAAGCCTCTGACTCTGATTCAGCAAAGTACTTAAACACAAGCTTAATTTTAGGCATGTGAATAATCCCATTCCTAATTAGAAAAGCACTTAAACACATTGTCCTCAATAGGATTTAAGCATATGCTTAAGTGTCTGGTTGAATCAGTGTCTTTAATAGTAAAATAAGCTAGTCCCTGATTAAAAGTATGAACAAATGCTGTACCTATGTGGTTAATGAGGCTACAGCCATTACTGTGTGTCCTTGCAGCTGTACATCAAAGTGTAATCTTAATTAGAGTCTAATTATCTTTTCATTTATTTTCTTCAGCGTGTGAATTATACCTTGCTAGAAGTTTTCTTGGGACTGTAAATTACACTAGCATTAATAGTATTATATTGGTTTTAATTTGTGTATCTGCACTTATTTATCTGATTTTTTATTAGGCATAATGAAATAAGTTTGGAGAAATTGGGCAACTAATCTATTTGTTGGGGGAACTAATGTTAGCGAATACTATTATAATAAACATAGACTGCCATTTTTGATTTATTGAATAGGAATAATTATGCCATATACATTGTGATTAGGGTGCTTTTTTATACAAAAATAATTTGTTGGTTTTTTGAAAGCTCCCTTTATAACAAAAGATTGAGGAGAAAAGTCTGTACTTGACCCTGGAAAAAATGAACACATGCCCTCTCTGTTCAAGTATTCCTTATTAATGGTTTTGTGCAGACACATCAGCTTAATTTACATTTTTTTTCTTCATTATAACAATTCATTTTCTTTGAAAACTTTAGCTGGTAAAAGTTTTTTAAGCTTACAGAAGTTCATATTGTTCAAAATCTAATTATAAAATGTACTATTTTGTGGTGTCGTGTTTGTCACAGCGTACGTATACTAACAACTTGCACCTATTTTGGTATACCTTCCTTCCATCCAAATACATGTGTGCTTTAAAATCACTAATTAATCCCTGCAACATCCTTGTGAAGTAGAGAAATATTATTAACTCCATTGTATGAATGGGGAAATTCAGGCATAGGTGGCTAGTTCTACAAAGGGGTTTCCAACTGCCACTTTAGGGCCAAGATTTAAACACCACTGAGATCCTCAAAAACCCTACTAAGCTGTTGCCTAATCCTGGAGGCACCTACATTTCTGCCAATGTAGTCCCTTAAAGCAACTAATTTTCCACCAGTGAGCATGCACGAAGCCGCCTAAATCCTGATGCCACAAAGCTGCCTGGTGTCTAGCTCACACCTGGTCCCCAGGTGGGCAATGCATATTGTGAGACCCCTACTATCTCACCCATCAGGCTGATCCAGCAGACGTTCTCAGAACATGCCTGCCTCTTTGGATCGTGCACATCAGGCAACCAGATGGGGTGGCTGAGGTTCCAATTACCTATTAACAGAGCTAGGGTTAGGTGTTTGGGATACAAAGGCAGAGGAGTGACCCTGATGTCAGAAGCAGAACGCTAGCATGAGGAGAAGGGGACCGCTATGTAATCAGAGCTGGTTGTGACCAGTCCATATAACTCTCACAATATGCTTTCTGCTCCTGAACTAGATGAGCTGGAAGAATCCATTGAGGCCTTCAGACTCTCACGGGGAGGGAGCACTTATGGGAGCAGAAGCAGGTAATGACAGGGTTAGAGAATTTTAGCAAATGTTAAATCTTTTCTTTTCTGGACCACACAAGCCTTGCTCCAGGCAGCGTTGCTAACATAAAATTAGGCTGCTGCTGGATTTATTGGTAGAGTGTGGAGTTTAAATGTAATCTTTGCTTTTCGTTTTCACATAAAGGGCCAGGTTGCGAGATCCTTTCTCACAATGGGACGTACCCTACTCCAGAGGAAGTCCCACTTCCTTCGGTGGAGCTACACGTGAAGTGAAGTGCTTGCCAGCATGAGAACACCTCTCAGTGTGGCCCAAAGTGGCAGCTTTAGGGCAAGCAATACTTGGTGAGAAGGGTGCAGTCAGATCGTGCCTTGCCTCCTTCAGTTGCCTCTGCTGGGGCTTGACAGCATTTAGGGAACTCCAGTGCCCTGCTGTGCTGAACAGTTTCATCCCATGTGAAATGTGCCAAGGGCGTTAGAGGGTCCGCAAGTCTGTGTCGGTAACGCAAAATAACACGTGGCTTAATGGCCTCTATGCTAGGGCCCTGGCTTTTGGAAACATGGTGTCCTCGTCTGCTAACCAGGGTCCCATCCCACGCTAAATACATGGTGCTGCTTTCAGGTACTATGGGAACACGTGCGTTTAAAGTGCACATTCCACGAGCATCTGAGCGGGCCCGGTTGTGGCTTGAAGACATTGGCTGTGCCAGAGGAGGGGGCCCCGCGGCATGAAAGAGACAGAAAGAGGGCATGGCATGGAGGGGTTGGCCCCTTTCGCTGAAGTAGGTCCTGCTCCCCTGTGCTGGAGCCGGCGCTCTCAGTTGCCCCAGTTAAAGGGGCAGGAAGCTGCACTTGGGTTTCAAAGGGTCAGAGGGTGGCTCAGTGAGAACAGGGCTGGAAGGGAGCAGGAGTGAGCATAAAAGGAAACGGTCTGAGGAAAAGCGAGCTCAAGCACTACAGGAGCAGTGTGTCTGCTGGAGTCTCCTGGGAGGAGAGGCCGGGTGAGCCCGAGATGTGATGGGTGAGCTGCTGTGGACCTGTTCTTTGTTAGTTTCATTGTCCAACTTAAGCAGCCTCAGACTCTGGGCCTGGCAGTGAATCATTTGGCAGCTGAGGAGAAGCCCTACCTTATCCCCGGGTGTATATGCATAGATGGACAGGAGGAATAGCAGAGCCCCTCTGGGAACAAGCACAATGCCTGGATTCCCTACCCAAATTGTGGTCAGATCTTATGGAAGGCTGGAGGCTGCTTGTACTTTTTCCTTCCTTTGCACATTCATGTTGGTCCAGTCACTGCATGATCCCGTGTCTTTAAATATTTCACTTCCCATTTGCATGGTCCATGGATTTCCCTCTTTGCATGAGGACTAAGTGAGGGAATGTGCAGGTTTTGCAACGGACACAGCCTAAGGCACTGGAGAAACATCCTTCTCATAGATTTAAGCTCCTACATTGAAACAGCAGCATTGCTTTAATGACCAAAAAACCATGCTTTCCTGGGCAGAATGAATGATTATCTTCAAAAGCCATGGTGCTCTTATGATCCTAAACTAACTGCTGCGGCCTGCCAGCCCACATGTAAATGCCTGGTACAACATTTTTCCAATGTGCTAATGAGTGATTTCAATGCTTTGGGCAACTGAATGCATCTGCTCGGCAGCCCATGTAGGAAAAGACTGCAGCAGCATTCAAGGCAATCTCATCTGATGGGGCCATGAGCCCGGAGCTGCCTGTCGCACTTCTAACCTTGTTGCCTTTTAATAGAGTGCTTCTCTGAAATCGGTCCCCCCATTTGTTTACCCCACAGAATTAGCTCAGAGAGCAGCAGGACGTTCCAATGCATTTCAGGATGTGAAGGATCTTTCAAACCGGGTCCAGTGGAGGAATGTTTGCAACCTCACTGTGTGAACCTTCTGCATTTGAGATGCTTTCTATAAAGATCTTATCATATATAATCTGCTTTCCTTATGATTTATTCAGTTCAGGTGGCCTAAAGTAAGTAAAACTGTGTGCTCTCACTCTCTGCACCTAATTCTTTTCCTTTTGTCTTCTTGTGCAAATACAAATAACTAATGGAGGCTAACAGTAAATTGCAGTGAGCAGTGGAAGTGCTAAATGGTAGCAACACTTAAAACATTGCTGAAATTCAAAAGAGCAGCTGTTAGACATTTAAACCTATCATTCTCTTCTGCACATACATCAAATTTACTTCATAGCACTGTCATAAAAATGTATGAGAATGTAAATGCTTGAGTGACCCATTAATCTTTCAAGTAGTAAACATAAAATCTTCTTAACCCCAGTGATGATATAACCATACTTTATTTTGAATGAAGGCTTTATCATTGAAGTGAAGATGTTCTGTGTCTTTCTGTAGTATATAAATAAGAACAAATTAATATTAAAGTCTGATGTCTATGAAAAGTATACCATTATATTGATTGCAATATGAAGATATATGTAGTGAGCCCAGCTACACTCAATTTCTGATGAGCACAGAAAAATCTAATAATAAATACAAAAGAACTTATTTGCTGAATATAACCACCGGTGGTGGTGGTGGTATCATTATTTACTAACAATTCAATAATGACTGTTTGTTCTTACAAAATTGTCCATAACACCTTTCTTTTTAGTGTTGCATTATGAACTGGTTTCTGAGTAGCCTTGGTGGAGGGTGGAAAATTAAATAACCTTGGCCATTCAGTTCCATGAATAAGGCACAAGCCTGTCTTTATTCAGGGAAAACTCACATGGAATTTTGGTGGGAATTTTGTGGAATAAGGACTGTGGAAACATTTCTTTTTGGTCCAATTTTGTTTGAGTGTATGGTGAAACATTCTGCATTGTTCTCTTATTCCCAAGACCCCAATTTCTTTTACCTTCCACTGCCCCTTGAAAACCTCCTTTAAAAACATTGTTATGTCTATCGATACTTATAAGGCAAGAAATATATCTCTTAATGAACCACAAACTTCCTTATTCTCATTCAGCTTTGATATAAACAGGAACAACTCCATCTGACCTCTGTGAAGTTGTCCAGTTCAAAGCATTGCATCCAGGGTATAGAATTAGAAGTCAGAGTTGGAAAAGATATATGAGATCATCAGTTCAATCCTCCAATGCACGATTGTTCCTGGCTGTCCATTGAGAGGTCTCTAGCAATGGTGGTTTTTTTATAGAGGGATGAAATTCCTCACTTATGAAGTCATTGGAACTTGTTCAGATAAACATGGGAAGATTTAAATTAATCATTTTTTCAATGAGATTTAGAATTGTTAATGACCTTGAGGAGGTAAAGTCATAGTCATTAACTAAGTCAGCTAACTTGAACAGGTGGACTAGATGAGCTGTGTTAGCTTAACATTGGAGAAACCAACCTGCAATATAAACCTTCTTGGTATTGGCTAGTAAATAAAGTAAAGGCCTTAAAGATAAGTTGAAAAGCTGTACAAGTAAAGAAGCCAAACCATAAAACTGGCAAAGGAGCAGTAAATTAGTAAATGGGGTCAACTCAGGCTCCTGTGTTTTGAATGATCTGTGCATGACTGGTGAGGAAAACAGACCAAAATATAATTCATATTATGTACATAATCCAGGTTTTGACATCTTTCTTCAGTTATAAAGCAGATAAACACTGTGTATCGACTTGGGGGACATATCTGAAATCTGGCCAAATGGACTTTCAGAAAAACAAAGTTGTTGGTTGTTTTTTTTAATTTCAAGGGATGTTTTCAAATTTCAGATAAACTATCTTGAAATCAGATTGTGTGCCTGCATACCCCCTTAATAACCTTTTTCATCCTGCTAATCTGTCAACGCATGACCACTTAGGAGGAGAGATGAAGGAATACAGATTAGGTTACATTTTTTAAATAGATAACTACAAATATTTTCAGACAGCCCCAAGAGTGCCTGCAGAATGAGAGGCAGTCCAAGTTGCAGATGTATTAGGAACTTTTATGCATGCCTGGAGACCTGGCTGTTGTTTACTCCTGTTGATTTCAGTGGGAACTAGTCACATGAGGGAGAGTTCGCTGGATAAAGCCCAAACGTATTAGAATGGCCTGCCAATGACTGGCTGAGCATCCTACCCCCAATCCTGCAATAAACTCTACACTGGAGCTCTGGGCAGAGACCTCAGTGTAGGATTAAGACCTAGTGTGCCAGGAACTAGGTCTTGTGTAACATCTGTATGTAGCAAAAGTTAGTACTGCTGTTTTAGTGGTAAAATCTTGCCTTGCCTGCAGAGCTAGTAGTTTGGTTGAAAACAAAGCTGGATCTAAGACCATGGCCAGAGTTTTGTTTCATCCAGTGAGAGCTCCAGTAAAATTCTTACTGTCATTGCAAAGAGACTCAGGATCTAATTGGTAATATCATGATCACTAAGTAAAAAGCAAAGAATGTTGACTGAGGGTATCAAAATAGATCTGCTCTAATGAACCTTGGCATGTAAGATCACATCAATAAATGGTAGTTGTGTGAAATGTTTGTATTAAGGCTCAGACACACTGCAATTGAGACGTAGGTTCGAGATCCAATGCTTTCATGAGCCTTGGCCCATTTTCATGAATGCTCATGTAACCTTTCATTATAGATCTCCTTGAGCATTTATTAGATATGGGCGAATACTGGTGTGTTGCAAGATATTGGGATATCTCATCAAAGCACCAAGGAATGTTTCTATTTTTTTTTTTAAATCCTTTATTTAAAAAGAAAATTTTACCTAAACAAACAACCATGACCCATTGGAAAGAGTCCCCTGAGCTAATGTGGGTTTTCACTGTCCCTCCAGCAGTGCCTGAGTTCTACTGGAAGAAGCTCTATGGCTGTTCACATCAGTCCACTACATGCACAATGCCCCAAATCCTTCACTTTAAGAGTTAAAAGCTACTCCCTCCATTGAGAAATCAATGCCTTTTTACTAACAAGATGGGAATAGACCAGCTAAATCGTTGTCTAATTTGAATATACACACACAACTTTTCAAGTCACACTATGATTATAGTTAAACCCACCTGCAACAAAATTGCCATTCACTTACTAGATTACATTTCCCAGAACTCCAATGTCTAAGGTTGGCACTCACACCCCTTTGCTAGGTGGATAAGTGCCACAGAAGGCATTCCTCCATTACAGGAAGCTCCTACTGCAAGATGAACATCTAGTGCAAGCAACTGTTCTCACAGAAAATCCTGTCACATAATCACACCAGTGATTAAAACAACACAAAGAGGTACCTTTTTGAGCATCAGTATGTAGTTTGGGTTACTTCATAAGGTACCTACAGAGCCTATTCAATATTTACTTCTAAAGATAACTCCTTAAATATCTTCTTTGAAACTCAGTCATAGAAATATAGGCCTTTCTTACACATCTGTCCTTCCCCACTATATTGCCAGTTTCTAGATAAGACTACTTAAGTGTTTTAGGATTACCCCTATGTCATACCTAACCAAAACAAAGTGATTGGTCACTAAGAGGGGAGGGAAAAGCATAAAAACCAACCAATCCCACACACATACATACATGACATTCAGACACACTAGCAGCAACCTGACTTTTTTGTCTCATGCCTTTCTACTACCCATCCAGGCACTTATTGAATGTATTGATTTATAGCCACCCTTAAAGCCCTAATAAATATTACACAGCTAATTAGAGGCTCCCATGCCCCATTCCTGAATAGTAATTCAATCTTTCAAATCTACTTCATTTTCATTGTATATAGGTGATTTTCAGGTTCTTTCCACAGCCAATGAATTTTCTGGCAGGAATTTTCATAGACGCAGGCTATTTTAATTAGATATTGGAGAATGTTGGCTGAAACCAAAGTATAAATCTGCAAACATGAGAATTCACACCAGAAACCTGGTTCTCAAAAGTTATGCTCATCCACTCAAGGGGCAAATGCATAGCTTGTGTCCAATGAAAACTACCCAAACACAGCTCAAACTTTTAAATATAGAATGTTGCAAACAAGGTATTTATAGACCAATAATTCTTCAGAGAAAGTACTTAGTGGAAAAAAACTGAATTACAAGTAAATTAGAGAAAATCACTATCTGCCAGTGGACCATTTGCTAGAATAAAAAGAGGTGAAAAGTATTGAATAAGTTATTCGTTGTGAATTATTTGTCCATTACAAACTGATGCCCTTATTCTTCTCATGGATGTGAGTCACCCAGAATTTCTCTATGTAGTTTTAGAGTTCAGTTTCATCTCATACACTATTTCTCCTAATTTGGCCTTCCTCAGCAGCTGAAACAACTGTGTCTATAAGGATTAGTCACAGTAGAATATTTGCAACATTTTAGGTGACAGAGAAATGAAGTTACTATACAAATTGTAGCTAGGGGTCAAATTGTGCTACATAAAATGTTGCCAAATTCAGAAATGTCATATACAAGACTATGAAATTACAGGGACTTGGATTATAAGGTAAACAAAGGCTGCTAGCCAATATCTTAAAGCCTCGGAACCCTGGCTAGTTACAGGAAACCAGCTTGCTGCTATCTAACTTACCATTGGGAATACATTTTAAGTAATCTTGCCCATGCTTATTTGTGTAAATAGTTTGTTGGGCTAGAGCAAGCATGAACAGATAAATATATCATCCTCCAAACTGAGAACTGACTTCTAAATAGAAAGAATAAGAAGGTGGGATACACTTCTGTGCTTGTTAAAGAGTGTCCCAAGATGGGTGAAGTGGGGAAGGAAGTAATGTTACAGTTTGGCTTTGTTCAGAAACCATATACAGAGCTGAACATTGAGTTTCTCATCCTTACTGCTTAACAACTGTGGTTGAAATTTTCAAAGCTGACGTAAGGATTTAGCTACACAATTATCTGAAAATTTCATCCTATTACTGCAGCTAAAAGATCAATTTTTGCTCAGTAGCACCAAGTGTAGAGCACTGGTACAACAGTATGTTGGAAATACGAAAAACGGAGAGGGTGTTATCTAGATCTTCCAAACCTCCTTGGCATTGCTTAAGGGGGCAGCATTTCAGTGTGTTGTATGTTGACTGAGATAATTCAGTAGGTTGCTGCCAGACTGCCTTGATCAGACTCTTCTGAGGAAAGTTCGTGCTAGATAATGAGAACTTCAGAACAGAGGCTCTTTCACAGAGAGTGAAATTCACCTCTGGTCAGAGGACCAGCACAAAGTCTGTCCTGTTTAAGTCCCCTGATCAGAGGTGAATTTCATCCAAATGCACAAAACCTAATATTTTAAAGAGATGGTCTCACACTGCAAAATGTGATCTGGATCCAGATTTTGAACACCCGAAAGCACGAAAAGGGGGGGAAAAAAAGTCAGAGGGGAAGTTCTAATTCAGCTCATTTCTCATATTTTTAGACTCTGGTTCTCTGTGGTCCTGAGAGCATCAGACAGAGTGCTGAGACCTTTAATTTCCAAGAGTCACTTGGTCTTGTGCAGGATCAAACCATTACTTTGGTAGTCAAAATCCCTTTTTACTTGCCTCTGTTTTTTCTATTTTGGGGGCTTGGCAGAAAGATGTGGTTGGTATCAGCTGGAGGAATGGAGATATACTGAGCACAATGGTTACAGTAGGACCCACTTCTCCCCATCCCCTTTGCTCAGCTTAGTGTCCACAGTGGCACTAACCCTGTGAAGTCATTGCACAATTTTACTCTGTAGGGGAGGAAGGTGCAGGATGGTGAAGAGGCTCATTATGCACTTCAGGCAGATGCCCGTCACAATCCTGTCCACACGCTTAGCAACCACACTTACAAACTATGACCCTGATCCTGCAAATGGCTCCAGGTGGGCAGAACACGGCTTCTGTGTGGAGCCCAATCAACTTCAGTGGGCATCCCTGCAGGCACAGGAGCTTCCCACATGGAGCTACTTGCAGTATCGGGGCCTATATATGAATCACTTCCTCACCCGCAGAAATGCAGCCCGCTGCAAGCCAGCCCTTTAATGGCTCACCACACAATCATTTTGGACAAGAGCAAAATTCCTTATCCGACTGGAAATAAAGGGGGAATTTTAAGTAATCAGAATGTAATTTCCCCAAACTGGAACTTGTCCAAGACACTGGAGCTAATACCTCTTGCAAAAGCACAATGGAATTCAGTGACTAGTAATCAGATCTTCAGTTTCATATCTTAGTTAAAAGATAGCACTTCCTCTGGAAATAGGACCTGTTTTTTCATACAGCGCTTGAGAGGGAGAAAGTACCACCAAATGAATAATCTCAGCTACCACTTGGACTTTCCTTGGAGGAGTCCCAATCACATACACTGGCCATCTAACACTGCTTAGCTTGTAATAGCTCAGCGTAGTCTGACTGTACTCTTTGGGGGTCTCCTTCCCCTCTGTGGCCTTAGAGACTTCTTTGTTCAGAGTTTAGTTGGATTTATCTGTGCAATGTTTCTGTGAAGTAGAGCTGAACAGGAAAGGCCTGGGAGCTCAAATCCCTGGGTATCTTTTGGAGACTTTGGCCTGGTCTACACTTACCTGGTGATTCGGTGGCAGTCGACAGGAGCACTTCCCTTTTGTGCAGCGTCTTCACTTCACTGCGCCGACGGGATGGGAACCGCGTTCCCATCGATGCAGAGCTACGCCACTTAAAGGAGTGGTTTACCAGGGTCGACTTCTGGCTCGATTGAGTGGGTCTTAACTGACACTAGAAGAAATGCAGGCAAAATCTGGAAGATCCACAATTTGTCATCTTTCAATATATTGTACTACACTGACTGTAGATCAGTTAAATGGTATGAAAACTTTGTTGGTCATCCTAAAGTCATATCTTTCCTCTGAGATCTTCCTTTCTTCCTGCTCCTCCAACTAGCAATGTGGCTTTGGAGGATGTCTGAGGACCACTTCCCCCCTCCGCACTCAACAGATTTGAGAGGTTCTCAAGAGAATAAGCTGCTAGCCGACTTTGTGGGGACTCAAGAAAAATTTTCCTCCATCAAAAAGTGTTGCACGATTTTCAGGTGTACCACAGGGGCTCAGGATGGGTATCTGATGTTCTAGGCCAAGCCAGAGACATGATCCAAGATTAGCTGTACTACTGGCCTGTCCCAGCTGGCATTATTAAGCAAATAATGACTGATTTGTGTATCCCTCAACCGTCCTGCATCCCTGCCCCAAGTTTATTTCCATCTCACGCAGAACTGGCGTGTTACCTCTTTTTCCTCTAGTTACCTCTAGTTCCATGACCACCTGCACTGTTGGTTTTTCTTCTCTCTGTTTGGGTCTCTGTTCCAGAAATGGGTATGGTCATCTGATCGCTAACCTGGTGACCCAGTGGCAGCTTTTAGTGTTAGTGCAAGAAAACTGAATTTGCTTAAGTAGCTCTTAACTTTGTGTTGCTTGCAAGAGTGGAAGAGGCAAGGAATGACTGTTTCCATGTGAGATGATGCTGACCACACGACAGCCTCCCAGCAGGTAGATCTAAAGGTGTGATTGATTGTGGCTGAAGAGAAAGTACTTTATATGTTCCATCCCCTGCCCGAACAGAAGAATATAGTAGTGGTGGCAGGTAAAAGGTGGGAGGTGCTGAGACAAATGTTGCAGAAACCATCTTAAAAGGAAGAGCTGAGCCAATACAGCCCCTTCTATGGTGGTGAGATGGAGCATATCATCAACAAAACCAAACAATGTAAAATGTCCGGGATGCTCTATTTATGGAGTGAAATGGCATAAAAGAAATACACTGAAGCACTCGCCATCTATTAATAAACCACTCTGTTGAAGGGCTCTGTGCCTAGAGTCACCAATGCCTTCATTTGACTAGCAAGCAATTAGCAGAAAGGAAAACTGTAAAGCATGTCTCCACTCTTCCACCTTTGTACATTACTGTGTTCTCAGGATGATATAAAGAACCTGACTCAGAATAATTCATTAGCATTTTAAGGTTATACAGCTTATACATAACGTTAACAATTGGGTGAATCGATGCATGGAGAAATGCTGTTCTGTAGAGTTCTTTTTATATGATGACTTGCCAAGGTGTTCTAATACAGGGCTGGTACTCTAAGATCCTAATTTCAATAAACCCTGCCATGTTACACTACTTCACTGTAAATGGGTTCAAATTTAAAAAAAAAACTGATAGAGCCATAAAAATAACAATGGTATCTTACTGATTTGTCAGTCGTAGCCATGAAATAGCAGTGCCTCCCCTGTATATGGCTACGCCACATTAATCTGTGCTCTTGTCTAGACTCAAATGTTAAACAGAACTGGGTCTGAGCAGCACGCTGATGGAAGGTGATAAGGAAAATGAAGGAGCCTGCATTAAGTGATGCTGGTGATACAATGGTGGCCCTGCATCATCAGAGGGTCTGATTCTCAGTCCCTTTGGCTTCCATAGTTCGACTCTAACGAGTAAGTTCTACATGGTGTGAGTAGGGGTTGTGGAATCAGGCCCTCATCGGTCCTGAACCTCCTCGCTACTGATTTTCAGACAAGCCAAGCATCCACATCACCAAGTGAAGACAAGGGGAGATAAAGGCCCTGTTCCCACACCACTGAAAGAGCGGGAGTCTCGCTATTCAGTTCAACAGAAGCAGGATCAAGGCCAAAATTAGAGCCAGTGATCAAGATTGTCAAAAGTGAGCAATGTTTCGGGATGCCTCAACTTTGGATGCCCACCTTGAAACCCATCCTCTCAAAATCAGGCCCTTTTCGGTCACCCCAAAACACGGACACCCAAACTTGGTCGAGGCTTCGTAGCATTAAGGTGCATAGATTGATGTAGTTTTAAAGCACTGTGGGGATAGCCTGCAGGAGATACATTTTATCTTGCCTAATAGGTTTTTTAATTAATTAATGCAATGTAGATTACCGGCTACTTTAAATTATGTTGTAAAAGTAGCAAAGGTACAAGTTTTTTTAATGTCATTTGTACTATAAACTTTTTTCCAGCTCACTTCTCTGTATCTTTTTTCTATCCAGTGCTTTAATGGGTCCCTAATAATAAAATTTTAACTTTGTATAACTTCATCCTAGTCACTGCTAAGAAAACAGAATATGAACTAGCCTTCCTTACCAGACCAAAGAGAGGGGATCCATAAGCAAATGTCATTATTGCTCTGGCACCTAGAAAACCCAGGCAAGTTTAGCATATCACTTAGCAAAGGTTAATGCTGACTGTCACTGGAATGAGCTGATGAAGTAATGATTAATATACTCAGTGTTTGCAAAAGTAATTCCCTTATAAAATACAAATAAACCCAAGGATTTCTTAGAATAATTACATTAAATTTCACAGGTGACAAAGCACACAAAAAGCTGCCTAATTTCCTCACTGTTTGTAAACATTTTCCAAACCTTCCTTACAGCCCAGAAAAAGAGTGCAGCAAAATTTGTCTTGAGTTGCTCATATAATTTTTAAGAACCCAAGAAAAAAATCCATTCCAGAAAAATGACTTTGTTCATTTATATAGCCAGAGGGATTCCATGATTAGTTAATTTATATGGAGGACGGGTTTATAACTGCTAACTTAGCATCATGTCTTACAACAATTATTTCAAAAAATCTTACAAAAGTGGGCAGTAAATTTAAGTGCTTCTCAACAGCTGTCTTCAAAGGCCATCACCCCATACCAGATATTCAATAAATCCTCTGCCGAGACAGTGAGTGGTTACATCACATCAAAGACTATTTTAATTATTCAGTTTGGAAATAAAATGCCAGGTGTTAATTGATTTCCTCCCCCCTATCCCCTCATGATAGCTTTTAACATTGTAACTAATAAAGTTTTAGACTCACTAGCTAAAGACCGAGTTACTAGTATTCAGAATCTTAGTGAGTTAGGTCCTGATTCTGCAGGCAAAAAATCACAGGAAATTACTTGTGTGTAAAGTAAAAAACATGAGTGCAGCCATTTGTAGGATCAGTGTCAGCTCCTATATGCAAGATCAGGATTTGGATGTCTTACTCCAAAAGTGAAGATAAGGCAGTAGGAGAGAGCCAGTCATACCAGGGTCATAGAGCCCCTTAGCATATGTGAGAACTGAAAATACAGCATGGCTTGCAGATAATAAACTAATACTTCGTAAAAACTCCTTTATATGGTGCAATAGAATGAAAATCCTGAATGGCTTCAATGCACCAATTACAGTGAAACCCCTCTGCAAGTAAAGGGCCCAGATGCTTGACTATGACTTTGGAGTACAGTGCACAGCTCCTTGCCAGTAAAAGCCTGATCGTGCTTTTCTTACTCTGGCACAATTCCCATTGAAGTTAACAGGAGCAGTGACTCAGAAGGGAGCGCGGGCTTGGACTCAAAGTGTTAAATATATACAGAAAGCTTTAGGAAAAGAGTGCCCGAGTCTTCCATCTTTGTCCAGTGACTCAATGAGAAGAAGCTTTCTTTTCTTTCCTCCCTGCTCACCCCAAGGATCTTAAACAAGACTCTACATGTCTTCTTAGATAAGTGCATTTTTCACAATTAAGTACTACTGTGTATGACTTTGTTTTCTCATTTTGGCTTCCTTCTCTAATGCAAAGTAATAGGCTTGAATACATATTGTGCTAAAGCATCCCAGCCAGTGTGTATAAACAACGGATTCTCCTGTTTCTCTATTGAAAGTGTGTGATGACTTTGTTTTGCTCAGTGGTTCCCTCACTCCTCCCCCACCAGTTTCTCCTGTCCGTTTTCATTGCTCCTTTGTAGCATTTTGGTTGTGATGCCTAAATTAAAGCAATCACACCTCTAACATCCTGTAATGGGAACCAGAGCACGGTGATGGACTCTGCCTACTCAACCAGAGACTCTGTAACTCCAGGACCCTTCTCAATTTGCGTTCTCATGTTTCTCTCCCTCCAGGCAAAGGAGGCCTCTCCCACCCGGAAGTATTCAGTCAGCACAACAGTAGCGTTTGCATGGCCTGACCATCAGGAGCATTAAAATATAACTGATTGTTCTCAAGAGTAGATTGAGGGTTCCTGATGCCCTGTGCCAAACATGCTGTAGTGTGACTCCACTAAGGACAGTGGAGATTTGGCTCATTCAGGTTTTCCTTCTGCAGCCTTACAGTGAAAGACTGAAAACAGGCATATGGAAGCCTTCTCCTAAAGGATCTGATCCAAAAGCCAGTTGGAGTCTTTCCATTGACTTGAGTGGATTTCAGATCATGCTTTAAATGCAGCATGGAAGCTGACCCTGCTGTTCTCATTCATGCAAATGGTTTTGTTGAAATCACTGGACCTACCTCTTTGAGTGACATCTCAGTTGAGTAAGGGTCTTAGGACTTTGAATTCTATGTTACTACATTTATTTGTGATGCATTTCACAGGCCGGTTCCTTTCTCCAGCCTCTCCATACTCCCTGCCCCAAAATGCCCAGCAACAATTCTTTAAGTAATATCACACAGACAGACACAAACACGTTCAGAACTTCATCTTGAAAGTAGAATGAGTAAGTTGCCTGTCTATGGAGCAAAGGCTAAGTTATACTAATGTCAACTATGAGAATGTTGACTGGTCAGTATCCAAACAGCCTCGTTGTTGTATCGTGACAGCTTGTTGTGGTTATTCAGACTGTGTGGACTCTAGGCAGAGTTTCGTGATCAGGAACCACTAAGAAGCTGTTCCCATCCATTCACCTTTGTTACCTGTGAGTTTCCCTACACTTTAGAACTTGCTTATCAGTCATGAGCATCTACTAGGACTCTGCCCTGTAATACAGTTTACACTCTCTATGTGACTGCATTTCTACCTGAGAAACACAGCAATGAATGAACATGAAACTCTTTATTAGGTTGGACCAAAAGCACTGCACATCAACAGGAAATAAGGTAAGAATGAAATAAAACCATTTCTTAGGGGCAGATAAAATGGTTTACAGAGGTTTCACAGACTAATCCAGTCAACTGGCCTTGTGATTACTGGAACGTTACCATTTAGTTTGACATGTTATGAAATAGCAAGAACCTTGACATTCATCTTTATTTAGGTTAGTTCAACTGCTGTGTTCTAGGAATAATTTTTACTCTATCAGATTTCTTAATAAAATATAATAATACATAACTCTAGTGCCGCTGGAAAAAATTCCTTACCCTATACCTATCTCTCACATTAATACTGCCATATATTTCTAAAACAAATTCAAGTAAAATGATCCATTGGTATTCAAAGAGGTAAATGTAATTAGAAATAAAAATGTAAGATATCTACAGTCATCTCCCCAAAAAGAGACTTACTTTAAAGAACAAGCTGGAAACAGTTGCCTGTAAAGATTTCCCAGAAGATTTCTAAAGAATTAAAATACAAAACACATTCCTCCTTCTGTTCATACCTATCCAAAACCAGGTAGGGCTGTGTTTATCTCCAATTCTGAATTTCTGAACTGGTGCTGTCATTCAGCAACTCTTCTTTAGATAAAATACATCATCATTTACTCTATTAGAAAATAAATGTATGGATGTATTATGAAATTTGCATTCCATTATCTTGGTTTGCATGCCATAAAACATTTATTATACCCTTGGGCTACAGTCTTATTAATGACTGGGTGAAATGCACTAATGTGATCTTGGCCTTGCTATAGAACAAAAGATTAATGCTCTTTGATGTCACCCAGCTAATAGTTGTGCTCGCCAATTTGCCCCTTCAAAAGACATTACAGTCACACAGACAATCCCTATAAGACTAAACGGAGCAAAAAATGTTTAAGCCACACAAGCTGAAGTCCAGTTAACCATATAAGCATTACATTGGATTTTATCTCTAAAAATAAAGGGGTGTAGATTTCCTTCACTGGAGGGTGGGAGGAGATGCTCTGTGGTTTATTCTCTCCTTTCCTTTTTTGATTATCCCCCACCGACATCAAGTTTAAAAAAGCTATCACTATTTCCTTATATTTTATGGCAGATACAAAATAACATTTTAGTTATGCTCCTGGAAGACATATATCAATACAGTCTACAATTCCAGGCCTCTCAAGTCCTTTTCATGTAATAAATTTTACTTGCCTCTGATAAAACTATTGAATTTTTTATCTACCTGCCTCTCTCTCTCTCTCTCTTTAGAGAGAAGAAAAAGAAGAAGTCTTGCATTTCATTTAATAGGCAACTTTGAAATTTGTAAGTGTGTATGGCAAATGCATAATTAATGCCAGTGGCATTTTCAGAAAACACAGATTGCAATTAAATTACGTTGTCATACCATCACAAGCTGTGATCTTGTCAGATATCAAAAACTGAGTGGGATTGGGCTGGATCAATATCTGGATGGGACCCATCTAGGTAAAACCTACAACTGGCTGATGGTGATTCTCTAGGTGGCAATCTTCTCTCTGGGGCAATGCCCCATTATGGTAAAGGGGGACACTTTTGTGCCAATGTTCTACTGAGAGATTAGATGAAAATAACAGGAATGAGGGTGCCAGCTCCTCAGCTGTTGTCCATCCGCATTGAAAGCAATGGAGTTCTGCTGATTGACACCAGCTGAGGAGCTGGTCCAGGTAGTGTGTGTTGTCATGTCCTTGCATATTCCAGTTTTGGAAATGGCATTATATCAACTTAAATGTCTTCTGAAGTTTCCGCTGGAATCTTCACTTCCTCTTTCACGAAACATCGGGCAGGGTTGCTTTCCATTGATAAACAGAGGCTGTCTCAAACCACTGGTGGCTGCACTTCAGTGGTGAGAGAGAAGTGACCTCTGTGTCTCAGTTAGTAAAGCTATTTGGTAACCACCTGAATGAAAGGAGCTAGGTATATGATCATTACCATTAAAACCCTTCATAACATCCAGTGTGCTGACAGACCGACAATCTCTTAGCATACAGAACTTCATAAATCTTCAACAAAAGAATGTGTTAAAGCATGTTAGTGAGTCAGACCTTTGTAAACAATGTGGGTAGGCATAGCAGGTCCTTTGTGTGGAGATCACCTCATTTGTGTGTGGTGAGGGAGAGTGTTTGTTACAAAAACCCCAGTGCTCAGAATTTAAAACATAGCGAGCAAAATAAGTCTGTGTGAGATCTTGTGAATATGGCATAGCAAAGACTGATGGGTTGATGCTCAGTGAATCGTGGATTTAAAATGTCTATTTGCAGATCAAGGATAGCCCAAACAAACTTCGTGTTCCTAGGATTGGCCCCATGGGCTTTCCTTGGAGTGAGAGAAAATACAGATTGTGGACTTTTTTCCCCCAAGATTTGTTTTGAAGTAAACTTTTTCAGATTTGTGGGAAATCTGTAATACCATATCTGCAGGGGAGCGTGTTATCCTGTAGCTTCCCCGCATGGAATATGAATAGTCATTCATAGCAGTGAGAGTTGGGTGTATGCATTAGGAGAAATCAACTTATGATAATATTAATATTGAGCCTTTGCAAACCTGAAAATCCTTTACAGAATTATCATTTACACATTACATATATAGGAATATACATTTAAAATGTTTAATTTTATTACACCTAGATCTTCACTTCATTAACCTCCGAAGTCTGTAGCAAAATGCAATAATACTGCATTAGGGCCAGTAAGATTACAGATTTGGGGCATGAAATGGAGATGAACACCACATCCTACTTAGGTGTAATGAAATTATCCATAATGGAAGATTTCTAAGGCCTTGGAATGACCTTATTTACTCCTTTGCAAAGTGCGATGGAGTCTTTAATGACTAGATGAGGTCTGAGCCTCAGTTTTAAGACCTACACACAGGCTGGCACATCCAGCAGCGCAGGACCCCTTAAAAAAGCATGGTGAGACATTTTTGTTCAAAACTGAGATGGAGAAAATTGCAAATACAGCTTCCTGTAGCTCTCTTGTTCTATCTTGGAAGTTTCTCATCCAAATACCAGCCTGAGCCAACTCTCCATGTCTTGAGTTCTAACAAGGCCACGATCTGATGGGACATGACTGCAAGCTGCAGGATAAATGTCGCGGTGCTGAACTGCCAAATGATTGAGCGAGGGACAGACAAGTGTTAGCATAACCATCATGGGGTGGGGAGAGGGCTTCCTTAAGGTGGGCCAGCCCCTGCATAGCTCTTCCCCACAGCAGCATGGCTCTCTCAGAAGCTGTGCTTTTCTGCCGATGTTTGCAGTCTATCCTGCTCTCTGGTGAGGTGGAGGTCCTAGCGTGAGTGTTAAGAGTGATGCTCCCAGCTTCTACTTTACATTTCCAACAGAAATTCAGCAGGTTTGTGACGATGCTCATGGCTTCCAGCTCCCTTCTGGCTAACTACCCTCCCTCAGCAAATTCTACACCCTGCCCCCTGGCAGTGATTGGGGAGGGTTGGGGAATGGCAGGAGGGAGACCTTGCCTATTCTGCGCTGCTTCTTCTTGGCTTGGTAGCCAGATGCAGCCACTGTTTATGTGAGTTTGCCACACAACAGTGTGCTACTATGGTTCAAAGATCACAAAACAGCTGCCACAAGATAATGTATTCACTGATTTTATCCCCAGCCATCGTGGATAGCAGATACATTACAACTGTCAACCAGATTTGATCCACCAACAAACACACACAGACCTTCCACAAAAAGGCCAAGAACCCTTTAGTGCACCTTTTTAACAATTAATGAATCAACTACCAGCAACACAAGCCCAGTTAGGGCTTTCCCACTCCTGATCCAAATTCATGTGACCACCTCAGAACACAGAATTCAGGTTCCTCAGGAAACAGCGGCTCAGTGCTTGTTGCGTGCGTGCTACCACAGGGGCCCCTAAACTATTTCTATTTCAGGCAACAGAATATAGAGAAATATTGGGATACATTACTTTTAAAAAAACCCCAAACCTTAAAAGAACGTTAAGGTTGCAGAAGTTAGGACATGCCAAAATCAAAATTGCCTATGCATTATGGTGCAGCCACGGTGGCAGCCAATAGGAGCAATTGTAGGGAAAGTCTTGCTCACCCTGGATGGAGCATGGTCAGTCTGTCTATGGGGACGGTGCATGTGCCACTCCAGTTGGCATATAGGAGCCGTGAGGAGATGGAACATGCTCAGTGCAGATGGAATCTTCAGAGAATTTAGCTGCCATTCTTCCCTGAAGCATGTGCAAACTGTGATTTTCTTTTCAGAAATTTACAACTGGGCAAATTGTCATGGGAATGATAAAAAGTATATCCCTTCAATGGGGATAAGCTCACCTCTCTAACCCCCACATTTTACCTTTCGCTATCTGTGGCTATTTTCTAGTATTAATAACACTGCTTCTGGCAGTACAAAGGCTTGTGCACCAGTGTCAATTAATTAAGTGACATAGAATTAATTAATGTCCCATTTGCTTGCAGCTTGACAGTCCATTCATTTTCTGTTGCAACAGTGTCCATTGCTCCTATGAAAAATGTGTCTGATCTTGTGGTGCTACTGTTGTCCTATTGGTCCATGCACTCTGCTGGTGCTTGCCAGCCCTTGCAAAAGGACATAATCCATTGCATTGCTTGTATCTTTTCCCATATGGCAGCCATCATCCTGGCTTGTGCTGGTTGTCACAACTGGAAAAAGCTCCATGTGATGTTCTTGCTTGACTTTTACTTTGAGTTCTACATGCTTTTCTGCTTCAGATCCTTTTTCTTGTATTTTGGATTCTCAATCGTGTCTACCGTGTCAGAACGCTGTCCAACCCTCCATAAGCTTCATTCTGGACTGGGTGACTTCTGTTACTCAGCAAATTCTCATTGCCTTGTCCAGGGTTAAGTCTGGGTTTTGCAGTAGTTTGGGGTCAGGAACAAAAAAAAAAAAAACAACCCTGTTATTAGGGTCTCAGCCCCCAAAAATTGCAAGATTGGCTTTTCAGCCTCAGATCTGTCACACTCTTAGAGCTTCACCTTTTTAAAAATTGTATTTATTTATTTTTGCACCCTCTAGTTAAAAATACATCTCTCATATGTTTTTTGTTTTTACAGGAGTGCAGTACCCCTCAAATATTTGTAATATCATTTCATAGCCTCCTTTGCCTGGGTTAACTAAAAACTGTTCAACACATCAAGTGCATCATAAACTGCTATTGTCAGACATAAGTTTACCTAATTGTCTTCCTTTTCACTGGCACCCATTGCTTGCAGATACAGAGTGAAGTGCTGTTTCAATCTCTTCCAGATGTCTTCCATGTTGCCAGGGAGTTTCAGCTCTGATGGAGCTTTTAGCTGCTCCATTCTAACAATCAGGATATTTTCTTTAATTTCTATTTACTTCTGGGGCCAAGGTGCTTGAAAAAGATCCTCTTTATTCAGTGACCAGTTCCAGCTGCCTCTGCATAACAGAATATGGGCTTCTGCAATGCCCCTCCACCAGACTTCTTGTCTGGGAAACTAAACCATGTAAAGGCCCAGTTCTCAATCCCACACTGGCTGTCTCAGCTCCCTATCTGTAAAATGGGGGAAATGCCACCCTCTTATCTCACAGGGGGTATTGTGAAAATGAATGAATGAATGTGAAGCATTCAACAGCTATAGTGATTAGTGCCATAGAAAAGCCCATGAGGAAATTAATAATTCTGTCTTCAGAGCAGGGATTTGTGCCTCCGGCCACACAAACTAGGAGAAAACATAATATTGAATAACTGCTCATTAAGGGGTCCTGTGGGGGTGGCGGGGAGTATGTGATCATGTGATAATTAATACTGTATCATATGCATACGCACAAGGGAACTGAATGAAGGGTGTACAGGCAATCTTAATTCTGGCATTTCTTAACTTTTAAGTGCTTGACTTTGCAAATTTACTAATGTTCTTTCAGTATGTGGGGGGCAGGGAAGAGTATGTGTGTGTGTGTAAAAATATATAAGGATGGTGCCTTCTCTGCTGCAATAGCAAGTTCCATAGGCAAAACATCCATCTCCCTACCCAGCCAATCGTGTTTCCCTATCCCCAAGTAAGGAGCTGTGCAGAATTTACCTGACAATCTAGGATTCCTCTAAGAAATTATCAGCATATTTTTAAACTTTCTAAATGTAGCTCTTATTTATGCATCACATATGGAACTTGTTGCAAACTCACTACCTCTCTTGTCATCCAGTCAGGGACTGCATTAAAAGCCAACCTCTTTTTGGAAGTCTTTAAAACTTTTGTCAGTCACCCTTAGTGCAATTTAAAATTGGTCCCTTTGGCCTCACAAATTGGAATGTCTACTATAAATGGTTGTGGAGTTTTTCTGGGCTTTTTTAACATTTTAAATTTAATTGCGAAACATTTTACTCCACTTGTACACTGCTGTTGTTTCTATAAATGTTGTATCCTCATCCTGCAACTGATGTTTTATTCCTGTTCCCTACCAGGTATGTTAATGACTTTTAAGTCACCAATATAGAACAGTAATTCAGTTTTAGAGGATTCATATCCACATTATAGCATTCATTGTGTACCAAAAATGGAGGCCTGTTTCACATGAGAGAGCATCTGTCTGACATTCATGACTTTAAAACAGGAAATTCTAAAAGTCGGATGATTTACTAAACTTTTTCTGCTTGGGTTATCTGAATGAAAATAAGTCGTGCAGTTCCGTCCTTATGGCATGGTTCAATCAGCGAATAGTAACCTAGTATCTATTCATATCCAACAATGATCATCTGTGAGCATTAGTCTTGCTTCTGAGTTCCATACGTGCTGATTTTTATATCACTGTAGAGCATAGCATGTTCATAGTAGTAGCACTGTTCTGAAATGAAAACAACAAAATGTGCATGGTGGCCCATGTTTGGCATAGACCTTGGTCTCTGGGTTTATGGAGCCCAGGTATGTTGGGAAGGGGACGTAGAAAAAGATAGTCATGCTGCATGGGTGTCTTCTGCTAATCAGTTCCTAGACTCTAGAATTAGTGTTGGCTGGAGGGTGAGCACCACATTTGCAGACCTCTAGTCAGAGTCTCGTCTCTCTTTCCTTGTGGTGGAGAATTTTCAATGTACTTTGCAATTAAATCAATTCTGTTCAGACTGGATTGCTCAGCTGTGAGTGAACGGGGCCTTATTCAGAAAGGACAATTGCACCATGTCTTCTGGATGCCCTTTCACCTTTCTCATGTATGGAGATTAGACACCTTAAGGTCACTGTAGCATACAGCCTGCAAGAGAGAGGCTGGACCCTTCATGACTGGAGAAAGACAGTAGGGTTTGGTTCATTGTCTGAGGTGTCCTGTGGGAGGAGAGCATGTTGGTTGCCTCCGATAAGTTATCAGACCCTTTCTCAAAAATACACCTCTGAAAACTGGAAACAACTGGAATCTCCTAGTATTCTAGACATCTAGGCACAGTATAGAGACCAGAGTTGGGGACCAATCCTGCAGGGTCCTGAAGATCCTCAACTTTCACAGAAGTCAATGGCAGCTGAGCACACTTGCATCTTGCAGAAAATGACGAGCAACTTGCAGGAAGTGATAGGCCCTTGTTCCTTTGGTTGACAGTTTACGTCTGGCAATGAACAAAGGGAAAGCTGTACACATGCTGGTTGTATTTGATCTCTCCACTGATTCTGAGATCATTGAATCCAAGATGTTCTTGGCTTGTGTAGAGTCTCAGGCAAGAATGATTGTGGTGCTGCTTGCTGACTCTGATCCTCCCTGTCCAGTAAGTCCTAGAGGGTGTGGTGGGACATCAGTCATTGTCCTGGAGAGCTCTTTTATGTGGAGCTCTGCAGATCCTGTTTTGTCACCTCCAACTCCTATTCAAAATGTATGTGAGACACTTGGGAAGATGGACAGGGGTTTCTCAATATGCTGATGACACTCATTTGTCTCTTTCCCATCAGACCCAGATGGTGCAGTCTCTGCTCTTGCAGTGCCTGACCTCTTGGCAGGATACAGACAAGTTGGCTCAACATCAGTTCAAATAAAATAAAGTTTTGATGGATAAAGGGAAGTCCCTGAAGGTTTATAGCTGAAGCAGTGTCTGCTGCCTCTTGTGAAGTGGTGTGATTACACTTCTGGTCGTTTGGCAATATAATACTTGTGACTTTCTGAATCCTGTCCAGTTCTATCAGCTTCCTTGGGCAGACCATCAAAACAGGTCTTTTTACTTGAAAAAGAAAATGTCCCAGCCTCAAATAGCAGGAAGTAACAGTCAGTTCATTGCAAGGACAAACATCACATGCCTAACTTCCAACTGTATTCCATTCTACATGCAGAGTGTAGCCACTTATATGTATATAGAGCCAGAAATCATCTAGGATAACACCACAGTAGTCAGAGTAGCCATAAATTCTTGGGTCAATCCAGAAAAGCCAGCATCCACCTAGATATTGAAATCACCGAGCGTTATTTGTTTTGGCATATCCCACACTGAGGAACCTGGGAAACTCAACAAGTGCCCCATTGCAAGAAGCGGGCGATCTGCGTGCCAGCATTAAGCCTATCTTTACTCCATCCCCGCACTTATATTGGATCGATACACTGAATAGAGCCAATTTTGGAGCAAGTAGAAAGTATGGGCCACATCCTCAGCTGGTGTAAACAAGTCTAACTCCATTTATTGCCAAAGGAGTGATATTGATTTACACCAATTGAGAATCTGGCTTTCTGCTTTTATTGATGCAAGTGCATGCAGAACCTTAGGTGATGGGCTCACATTTATAAAAAAGCATTAAGAAATGAATAGAGTTCAAGGAGGAAACTGGTGACCCAATGAAAGAACAGAGGATTCTGAAGGTAGCTCTCTTCCTGTCTCGCTCCTTCCTTCATTGCAGATCATCCGTCATTGATGCACTCGGTAAAAGGGGAACCACCTCCTGAAGAACTGCAACCTCCCATTAACAATTATTGCCACTTACAGTTCCTGCCAGAATAAGGATATAGAGCTGCTTTCAATTTGATTTTGATGTTATTTCCTCAAATGGTTTTGTTAAAATGCTGAATGTACGGTTTGTTCTCTCGCGCCCATTGGGATTTGAGTTGTTGTTGCTGAAGACATTACTGTTTGTCATTCATTTTCCTGCATTTTGATGCTAACCAGTAGTGCTAGAATGTTGTGCAGCAATGCCACTGTTGTTTCCCCTTGGATACTCCTGACCACAACCTCAGCAGCATGTGCCAGCTCAGCATATCTTGATAACTCATAATCCCTACCATTGTCTTTTATAGTTTGGCTGGTCTACTGTAAATCACTAACTCACTGTCATCAACACAGCTTCTGACCTGATTCATAGCACCAGGAATTAAGCTACTGTCACGCTCGGTTAAGAGAAGGCACCGTTTATGGTATGGTACTATAAAAACAAAAATAGATCCCCTTGGAAACAATGGATTATAGAGCAGCATCAAAGGTCTAATTATATTATCCACAATTTGATTATTTAAGCAACGCAAACAAACTTTTACCCCAAATATTGTTCATTTAGAAATGCCAGACCAGTTTTGTGGCCTGTCCTCTTTCCACAGCTATTTTTTTTTTTTTTTTGGAAAATCCAATATTGTTTGAGAAGAGTTTTTATGTACTTTTGACCCCTAAAAGAAGGGATCTGTAGCTTTGCAATTCTAAATTATTTATACAAGTGCTACTATGAATGCATATCCTGTAATTTGTTGGTAATTAATCATCAGTGACCGCACTGGTGGTTGACAGATTGGCATAGTTAAAGTCTGACCCTCTAAAGAAAAATCTAGAAACAAAACAAACATTGATATACCTATAAACCCTGTGTGACGAGGAAAAATTCTACCAGATTCTTCTCTTAAAGGCATCTTGTCCAGTTCTTGCTAACTTATCATTAGAAATCACCTTTACGAGGCAAATACAAGTAGAGTGGTTCAGTGGTTATGGCACTGGATTGGGTGTGTCAAAAGATCAGGAATTTATTCCTGCCAGTGAGCTCTTGTGGGACCTTGGGCAAGTCAAATCACTTTTCTTTGCATCTATTTCTCTTTGTTTGTCTTGTATACCTATAGTGTAAGATCTCTGGGGCAGGGACTATCTCTTTCTGTGCCTATGAACAGCACAATGGGTCCCTGACCTCAGATGAAGTCTGTAAGTGCTACAATAAAACAAATATTAATATTAATGTGATTTTGTTTTATTGCTGGTCCCTTGTTTTGTAACAGGATTGATTCCATAATTTTTTTTGCAATATCACATCTCAAAAATCGGTGAACTGATTTTATTCAGACTCTTCAGAAAATTTCACTATTGGACTATGTCCAAACCTGGAAAATTTCATCTGAGAAGGAAACATTTTTAGAAAGTTACAGGATGTGGAAACACACTGAGATTTCCATTAAAACTCTCATCATTAATTATACCATTTGCCAGCAAAGAATCCCTTTGATAAATAGTAGATTCATTGACTTCTAACATGAGCAAAATCTTCCTAATGTGGAAATGTAATCTGATTACAGAGCTATAGTTTAACAGGGATCACACTTATTTTGGAGAATTGGATGGGTAAGGAAGGTACTTGTTCTACATCTTTTGGCAGTGGATGGTGAAAATATAAATGCTAATGTATCTGCACCTTGCTCAAAAAAGTAACTCACCATGCATGAGGACTCAAGTATTTTAATTATTCCAGAATAGTTCCCAATGACACTAGAACAGTCATCTGCGTGACTGAAATGCAAAAACGCATTACAGTGAAAAGATGCACAATGTCAAAGTTCCAGAGGGGTAGCCGTGTTAGTCTGTATACAGCAAAAACAACGAAAGTCCTGTAGCTCCTTAAAGACTAACAAATTTTTGCGGGCATAAGCTTTCATGGGCTGCAACCCACTTCGTCAGATGCATGAAATGGAAATCACAGATAGGAGGTATATATATACATCCAAGGGTGAGAAACATAACAATGGGGAGGGTAAGTGCTAACAAAGTCAATTCAGTTAGGGTAGAGGAGGCCTATTCACAACCGTTGATTAGAAGGTGAGAATGTGTGAACAGTGACAATTACTTCTTGTAATGAGAGAACCATTGCAAGTCCCTATTCAGACCCAGTCTGATTGTGTCAAGTTTGCATATGAGTTCCAGCTCTGCAGTTTCTCACTGAAGTCTGTTTTTGAAGTTTTTTGTTGAAGTATGGCAACTTTCAAGTCAGCTACAGAGTGTCCTGGAAGGTTGAAGTGCTCTCCTACTAGTTTATGGAAGTTACTACTTTTTATATGATTTGTGTCCATTTATTCTCTTGCGTAGTGACAGTCCGGTTTGGCCAATGTACATGGCAGAGGGGCATTGCTGGCACATGATGGCATATATTACATTAGTAGATGTGAAGGTGAATGAGCTCCTTATGGTGTGGCTGATGTAAGTCCTGTGATGGTGTCACTAGAATCGATGTGTGGGCAGAGCTGGCAATGGGATTTGTTGCAGGGATAGGTTCCTGGGTTAGTGTTCTTCTTGTATGGTGTACGGTTGCTAGTGAGTATTTGCTTCAGGTTGGGAGGCTGTCTGTAAGCAAGGATAGGCCTGCCTTCCACGGCTTGAGCGAGTGAGGGATCATCTGCTAGGATTGGTTGTAGATCCTTAATGATGTGTTGGAGAGATTTCAGCTGGGGGCTGTAGGTGATGGCCCGTGGTGTTCTGTTGTTTTCTTTGTTGGGTCTGTCCTGTAGTAGGTGACTTCTGGGTACCCGTCTGGCTCTGTCAATTTGTTTCTTCACCTCCCCAGGTGGGTATTGTAGTTTTAAGAATGTTTTATGGAGATCCTGTCGGTGTTTGTCTCTGTCTGAGGGATCGGAGCAAATCCAGTTGTATCTTAGGGCTTGGCTGTAGACAATGGATCATGTGATGTGTCCGGGGTGGAAGCTGGAGGCATGAAGGTATGTATTGCGGTCAGTTGATTTTCGGTATAGGGTGGTATTAATGTGACCATCCTTTATTGATATTGTAGTGTCCAGGATGTGGATTTCTTGTGTGGACTGGTCCAGGCTGAGGTTGATGATGGGGTGGAAATTATTGAAATCCTTGTGGAATTCTTCGAGGGACTCTTTCCCATGGGTCCAGATGATGAAAATGTCATCAATGTAGCGTAGGTAAAGAAGAGGTGCCTGGGGACGAGTTTTGAGGAAGCGATGTTCTAGGTCAGCCATAAAAAGGTTGGCATACTGTGGGGCCATTCAGGTGCCCATAGCTGTGCCAGCCTGGGACTAGGCTACAGATCCTCTCACCTCTAGGTCACTGGTTCAATTACAGCCTGTCTAGTAGTTACCATGTGAGAACTATTTTGGTGAAATAAGTTAGTGGTTCTGGTCCATCTGTCAGTGTGTGGGGGTGGAAATCTCTCCCAGTCGTGAGGCACTAATTGACATCTTGCAGGCAGTCTCAATGCAAAGGCTAAAGATTGACTGGACACATAGTTCATCTTATTTTTTAATCCCAGAAGACTTGCTCCTACAGGTCAGGGTCAAGGCACATTCACATGAAGGGAGTTGACACTGCTTTTCCTGGCATTGTATCTGTTGTGTGACTAAATTAAGGATCTCTATCTCCAAGGGTGTCAATCTAGGTTCCTTCATAGTTGCTAAATTCACTTTAAAGCATTTATTTAAAGGTTGAATTGTAAAAGACAAATTTGTTGTCATTTGGAGTTTATACATTATGGGTCAGATTCTTCAAATGAGCTCACCTCTCATTTAAGCACCAAAATAAGTGGTGGATCGTTGCTCTCTCGAAAACTGGCCATAGATGTCGCAATGGGAGCTGCTTGGTGTTGAGTGTATTTTGAAAATATGACCCCATCAATGGTTATGCTTAGTAGTGTCAAGATCAGATGATTTAGCATTTTAATTTGTAATAGACTCTGTCTGAACAATAGCCACAAAACCTCAATGCCTCGTATCATAATGCAGTGTCCAGAATTCAGTGACTATCAATGACATGATGTATCTAATCTGTATCTATCGTGCACAAAGAGGAGTCTGTGCCCATTGATCCTGACTAGAGAATGTGACTGGGCCTATAAATGCCTCATTGGACAAGAGGGGCTAAGGAGCAACTATGGACTCAGGAGGCTCTGCCTGTGCAGAGCAGGCTCTGGTTGGAGGCAGAGTTTAAAAGGCAGCCAGACAGCTTAGTCGGAGCTGGCAGGCCGGGAGGGGGAAGGAGGATGTGACTCCATCCTGCAGCAAGGAGGCTATTTTGGCTTCCCTCACCCAGAGGTGCCTTGTGTCAGCCTCAAGTCAGCTTCCTTGGGTCACTTCCTCCCTCACTCTGCATCTCCACCATCTGTCCCAGCAAGCTCTGCCTTCTGGGCTTCCTGACCTAGTCCCAGTTTCTGGGTGCTGTGGCTCTGAATGTCTCTTGCTTTGACAGATCTGAAGGTTTCAAGGGTGGGCAAGCCCCTAGCCAGTTCCGCAGGGGACAAACATTGGCCCTTAGCAGGAGAACTCAAAGAAAACTGTGAGTTGACTTTCCAGTTCCCCCCATAAGCGATAACCCATGCAGGGCAGAATAAGGAGGATACAGGTGTATAATTTTTAGCTATAACATTGTTTACATAGCCAAAAACATAGCATTGATTCCATAGCCATGCATGGGGGTGACTGTGATGGCAACCATTTGAGCCAGGGGATATCAATCCCTGCCATATGCCAGAGGTACTAATCTGTTGTAACCCTGATCCATGCCACGTGTCCAGGAGCTAAAGATGAGTATCTTTGAGCCACCACTGTGTCCTAGCTTGGTTATAGCAACAACTACCAATTAATTAATTAATTAAACTCCTAAGTAGGTTAACCTAGGTAATGCTCAGCCCTTGGTCTGGTCTACAATAGAGGAACTAGCTGATGATGATTCCCAAACCGCAGTGTGTTTCTCTGTGCGTCCTGATTTGATATTTCGGTATGCTGTCACTTGAAATTAATTGCAACTAATTAAAAATGATCCAGTTAGGACAATTGGACAATAGTGCTCTAGAGATTGCTTCATTCCCAGAGGCTTTAGAAGCTTGCTGCTGCAGTGGTTGAAGTTTTCAGAAAGGTGCTATACATCATAATGTCATTTTACATTGTTATTTCTCTGAAAGCAGCAATTTAAGAGTCTCCAGTGAACCTTGAGCAACTTTGCACTAGAAAGAAAAATGTTACTGTTCAAGATCTGTAAAATATAAAATATAGACTCAAAGAAATCACTTGACATGAATAGTGACATTAAATTTGTGCCATTATTTGCATGTAATATATAATGTTGTAGTAAAAGGCTAACAAAGCATTTAGGCTACTCTGGGGCTCATTGATTTTCTGCACCTTTGTTCAAACTAGGTCAAAAACAATGTTGGTCTTATTTTATCGCACACGGTTTTCTCACGTTTGAGACTCGTGTCTTAAAGTGACACGACCCACTATAGCCTATGGCACCTATTTAGAGTTAAGCAATGGCCTCCTCTTGGTTTAAATTTTCTTAGCTGTGCAACTGGCTAATGTGAACCAAACTTTAAAATGTACAGTGGGCCAATTTTTTGAGTAACTTGGGTGAGCAGAGGGCCTAATGGAATACGGCTTGCTTTTCATATTTGGATGAAAACCAATCATTTATGGAATTATGAAAACGACCCTTGTAACCCACGCAAACATGTGGCTCAAGCACTGCTAACCAGCTCATTTGATATTATGCCTCGCTGCTATAAGCCGAAGCATAGATCCTCCTAAAATTAGATTTTTGTCCCAAGTCCCAAAGCAACAAATCTTGGTGGCTTTGTAACCCATACTTAGCCAACTTTATTCTACAAAGATATAGGAATGCAGGTTTCAAGGCCAGTGCAGCTTTGAAGGATGGTCTAAAAATGCAGGCTAAAAAGGTATTTTTAGACAGTTATGTGGTTTTTTGAAAAGATCTTATATCCGTGACATTTCATGTAATCTCTTCACTGTGAAACGTGTTTTGTCACCAGTAACAGCTTATCTGTTAAACTGTGTGATCCTCCCACTACAGCACAGCTGGAACATCACCTCCTATCATCATGTTTTGCTTTTTCTTATTCATCTAACTGATGAGCGATATGATCACTCAGTGGATCAGGCTGATTCCTCACTGTTACTCTATTTTGAGACTGATTAAACAGCATAGAAATCAATGGAGTTACACTGTGTGGTGAGGTCTACAGATGAAGCAGGGCAAGAAATAGAGCTATACTGGGTTAGGTAGGCCCCACCCTTCAATAGGTGCAGGACATGCTAACAGTGGAGGAAGAGTTTAAATGGAAACTGATAGCCTAGGAAAAAGTTGGGGAAGCAGCTGAAGGCTGCACCAGGAAGCAAGGCTGATGCTAGGAGATGTGTTAGGAGTGACTACAGCTTTGGTTAGGCTGCTCTAGCACTGAGGATCTGGATTGCTCCCATCCCCTTTGGGGAACTGAATGCCCTAAAAGAGATTGCTTTGAACAAGCCATGAGCAGACCAAGTGGAGTCTTCTAAACCAATGACCATGCCCCAAACAGAAGTGCTCCAGTCTGGTAGGAGGTGACCCAAGGGAAAATGTAACTTGTGGTAGATCAATAACTGGCTTGGACACTTTGGCAAACCCCTAGAGCCTTGTGTTGGGGTCTGGGGAAATGAGTGGGCCTGGCTCCCCCTGCTTTGACCCCCTCCCCTCTATAGTGGCAGAATCCCCAAATGATAGCACCATTTTGGGGGAATTATGACCTGCTGCATACAATTTGGCCAGGGCGCCCCTCTGAGATAATTAGGGTGGCAGAAACTAGACATAAACCATTGATGGGTCAGATTCACTAAATCTGTTTTGCCGGACAGGCCAACCAAGAGTGATTCAAGGAAACATCAGTGATGGGGAACATGGCAGTCTATTTTCACACACACACAGAGCGTTCAGTGTCTTGACACTTACACTAGTGGCAATGGATAGCATGCTCAAATGCTTGACTTCCATGTCCTGGGATTACAAAATAAAGGTCTTGGGCAAATTATATTTTAAAAAATCAATGTAAAATTTCTTCATACAATAAACTGTAAGTCCCGTGTCCCATATCTGTGCACAGAGCTAAAGAACTGATCCCATTCATATATAGCAATGGGTGCACTATAAAGCCAAAAAAGTAGAGGTAAAGTCCCAGCTACACTGAAATTCCTGCAAACTTCACGACTTCCTTCACTGGGGTGAAATCCTGGTTGTAGGACCTCTCTTTCTTCACTTTATTCCAAACCAGTTGCATTAAGATCCTGATCCATCAAGGCACTTTAGCAGATGCTTAACTTCAAGCATGCTCACAGTCGATTCAACTATTCAGCGCCAGATAGCTCAGTGATTGAGCCAGCGTTGGGTCCCATCCCCTGATAAATGTAAAGTCAGATTAAACAGATACATCTTGCACTGCATGCTAAGTAGTCAAACTCAGGTTTTGGTAGACCTCAGGTGGGGGAGAGTCCCAGAGAGAGAAGCGTTAAGAAGGTTCTGCGCACCATGGAATTCTAACCAGATATCAAAAGCATTCTGGCCCATCATAATCACCACAAGAAGACACAGAGGAAAAAGCAGCCTCAGAGAGAATCAAATCCCAGGCAGTGTACTTACGGTGGAAGATAACACACATCACTGCTGATGCAGTTGGAGTTTTAAAAGTCATCTTTTTGTATTCTAGGGGTAGGTCTGCACTGCAGTGTGAGCCAGGTTAGTGGGACTTGAGTCAGCGGATCCTGGGTTGAGAACCTAGGGCTTGAGCATCTACACTGACTGCCAACCCTAGGTGAAGAATTTTTTAACCCAGACTTGAACCCGGGGCTGCAGCATCCATAGAACAGTACGTAGACCTGAACCCAATCAACCGTATCCCAGACTGCTTAGCACCCTCCCTAACTGTGGCCACTCTAGCCCTTTGTTTGTGATGCAGTGTGTTGACTGTCCATCCCACGTGATACAGGAAGTTTGAACACATCCTGCCAAGCCGTCACTTTGGTCTGTGCACACCCAGCAACCAGAGCCAGCAAAATGCACCAGGCACCACTTGAAGAACCTCTCTTGCTTGTACTTTCACTCCAATTTCAGGAAACGGACAGAGCTGGTGGATGGTTTGTTGGTGTTTTTCTGACCCCTTGAAGGCACCTGACAGAGCTAATGATGGAGCAGGAGGAGAAAAAGGACATAGACTTGGCAGTCCCAAACTGGTTCATGACACTCAGTATAACTTCCGAGGGCCCCAGCATAGATTGCTGCATCTAGAGCAGGACCGACTGGTGAGACCATATCATCCTGCAGACCTGGGATGACCAGCAGTGGGTCCAGGACTTTCGCATGAAGAAAGCTACTTTTCTGGAATTCAGTGAGAAGCTTGCCTTGCCCCTCCAGCATAAAGACATACACATAAGGGTGGCCATGCTGGTCCAGAAGTGGGTTGCTACAACAGTCTGGAAACTGGCTACCCCACACTATAGGTCCATTGCCAGCCAGTTTTTGGTTCTGGGATGGTAAAGAGGTAGTGGAGGTTTCTGAGGTGATCAGGTCTGTGGCTTACCCTAAATTGGCAGACATAAAAGATATTTCTGAAGTAATTGCTGGCATTGAGAGAACAGGGTTTCCAGACTGCAATGAGGCCATTGATGGGACTTGTCTGCCCATAGTTTGCCCTCCTCAAGGAGCACATGATTACATAAACCACAAAGGATATTACTCCATTGTTATGCAGGACCTCTGAGGCTGACTTACGGACATCAGCATTGGCTGCAATGGAAAAGTTCATGATGCCAGGGTCTTTTGCCGATCAGGAGTTGACACTGCTGGACAGTCTGGGATACTATACCCAGCAAATGTCATTGTCATAGATGGAGTTACTGTCCCCACTGATGTTCTGGAGGATCCTGTGTCCCCTTTTTTCTTTGGCTTATGAAACCGTAGCCTGATATCGGAGACCTGCAAAAGAAGGTTAAATTGCACTCCCAGCAGGTGTAGAGTGGCTGTTGGAATGTAAGTTTGGTGACTGAAATCCTGCTGGAGATGTATACAGACACATTTGCGTTCCAGTGTAATCAATGCTGTGTACATTACTGTGGCTTGCTTTGCTCTTCACAATCTTTGTGAATCCAAAGGTGAGCCATTCCTCCCGTGATGGACTGCTGAACCAGTACATTGAGCCAGAAAGTGCAACTACCACAGCTGAAGTTGGGTGCACACAGGCAACGGAGGTCATGGATGCTTTGTGCTCCTCCCACTTTATAGACTTGCATAGGCCTATGGAAGGAGACTAGTAGTTTTGTGAATGTTCGGGGGGGAGGGATTGATTGCCTGGCAATGGGCTTATGAATGACATGACCACTTATCAAATGGGGGAGAGGAGGGCTGATTAACCATATGGATTGATATAAGAAAGGGATTGCTGTATGGATTGATGTAACTAACTGGATTGAGAAACAGTGTTTGCATACAAATTCCAAATTGTCCCTGATCACATGTTTTACCTTTATTATTTTAAATCTACATTATATGATGAGATGCAGTGATAGCAATAACATTCCTTAATAAAATAAAAAGCTTTATTTATAAACAATTATTAGAAAAGTATAATTTTAACCTATTGCCAGGCAGGCCAGCTGTCATTAGCATGCCTGTAACAACAAAACTTTTTTTTTTAAAGTGCATGAACAAGTGCAAACAGTGAAACGATGTACAAGACAAAACTCCCACTACTGTTGAAACTCCCTGGTCCCCATTCTTTTTGCCCTTCCTTCCACATTTGGTGCACACTTAGTGCTGGGGAAGGTGGAGTGGAGGCATCCGTGCGGGAGTGGGTCAGTATGGAGAACTGCCTGGGTCACAGTTGACCTGCCCCGTTGCTGATAGGGCCTAGCTGCATGGGCCACCCATCCATGGAGCTGTCCAAGCTATTCCTGGACTGTAACAGAGGGTACCGTGGAGGGGACTTAGGCTGTGATGCAGATGCAACAGGAGCTATGCTTTTTTGCAGCCATTATTGATAGCAGCTATTCAAACGTCTCTTTCTGCTGAGCTCTGCCATCCTCCCTTGGTCATTGTTCCTCTTCCAGGAACTGTAAAGTAAATGCCTGTTCCTGAACTACAACCCTGCCCTCAAGCTGGGTGGGGGCAGCCTGAGCCTTTCCACTTGCCTCCAGCTGCAAGTCCCTCAGCCTTGGGTGCTGGCCCAATCCAGAACTTCAACCATACGTTCATTGTGGAAATGCTTCCTCTTGGAACGGTCTGTGAAGGTCCATTGACCCATTCTGATGCAGATTGGGTGAGCTGTGGAGGTGCTACATCCAATAGAGGTCAAGGGGCCTGGAACAGGGCAAGACACAGAGGGCTATTGTCTCAAATAGCTCAGTGCAGGAGCACGGAAAAAACCCTTGTGGAATTTCAAGGACATCTAACGTTACATTTCCAAATGGAACTGTTCCTGAGGCAAAGCCTCCTCTGGGACTGGTTTGAGCAACAGTCATTGCACTGGCCTCATTTGGCACCTTCAGTTGGCTCTCATCAGTTCCCATGCTGGATACTGGGGCCAGCAGATCACCATCCTGGCTGACCAAGTCATCATGCACCACTGTTGGTTCCATGCTCGGTGCAATTCCAGCACCCAGTCAAATGCATCACAAAATCAGTATAATGTCAGTGAGTTGCATGTGGTGTGATTCTTGTTCCTGGTTTCCCAGAATTCCGTCTTGAGCCACTTAATCCACTTTCTGCTCTGGTCACCAGTCTAGTAAATTTCCAACACTGCCAGCTTCTTCACTGTTTGCTGGTACACGTGGTCGTTCCTCGTACTCTTACTAAAACCCTGACCTCACTCGAGAGTTTTATCAAAATCTGTCTGTGCTCCCAGGACCAGGAAGCAAAAGACTTTGCAAAGAATTTCTTCTGATCAGTGTTCATGGCAAACAGAAGGTTCTCTAAAGATGTGTTTGCAGCTTGGCGGTGAGACTGAAATGGAAGGTTTAAACACCAATTCTCTGCGTTGATGTACTAGAACAAGGGGAGTTGCTTCCATTGCCTTTGTGTCAACTGGTGATTCTTGGGAGAGAAGGCAAAGGAAGTTGGCCCATGGGACTGTGAGACACCGTTGGTGGACTCCAGGAGGGTGAAACCTATGTCTACACTGCAAAGCCATAGAACTTGAACCCTGGGTCCTGGCTTGACTTAGGATCAAGCCCTTCATCCTCGTGGAGTCCTACAATTTGGGCTGAGCCCGCATCGAGGTGATTTTTGGGTAGACAGAAGGGGACTTTGGGCTTCAGCCTGAGTCTAAGCCCAGGCTTACTCTGAAATTTAGATATATCCATTGACACAGGAAAAAGATCACTAAAACAAATTAATAACTTGGTGCTATTCTTTATTCATATAAGACCAGATGTGACCATTGTGATCATCTAAACCGACCTCCTGTATAACACAAGCCATAGGACTTTTTGAATTAATTCCTCTTTGAAGTAGAGCACATCTTTTAGAACACCTTAGAGCAGGGGTAATCAATTATTTCTTGTCAAGGTTCAAATTTCTTGGTCAAGGAATAGTTAAGGTCCAGGCTCCAGACAAAATAATTTAAAATAACAACAATAATGATATTAAGTAAATAAAAATATTTTTGGGGTCTGTTGGGGTGATGCCTCATGCATGTTAGCCTTTATTTTGTTGGCAGACAAGGATCTTTTACTGGGGAGATTGATAACAGATTATATAATTAGAGAGAGAGATTAATTTTTTGGCTGTAGGTCGCTGGTGTGAATCTGGCTCAGGATGCTCATGAGTAAAAGTTATTTCCCTCAGAATGGTTTGTTGTTTTGCTTTGACATTAAAAGCACTAGATAAAGATTTTGAGCTAGATCCTGGGCCTTCTTTGTGGCACTGGAAATACCTCTGAGCCAGTTCAAAATGAATAACTGACAATTCACTTGGCATTACACAACTCACTCACCCATCTCTGACCTTGGGAGTATATTGGGGATGGGGAGGTGGCATGGAAGGGCAGGGCCAAGTTCCTCAGTGACTTGACTCAATGGAAGTTTTGCCTGAGTAAGGTTGGCTGGATTCAGTCCACTATTACAGAATTGCCTAATAGCATTGCAGAATTAAACAGTCACTCAAGAGTAATATAGTATTTAGAAAAATCTGATATAGTTACATGTGCTACGGATACAATAACAAAAAGGTATAGGGACATTGAATTGCTGCTATTATTAACTAGGAGACGTGGGGAGGGTTAACAGATTTAAAATGAAAGAAAGTAGGGTCTGATACACTCACAATTTTTGTTCAATGCACCAAAGTAAATCTGCTGGCTCTATTTTTCTGGCTAGCCACAGACTTGGATTTCTTAGAACACTTTAAGGGCTCTATTCCATGTTCTCCAACACCTGGTGTATCTCAGCTTTTGGCGTAATTTAAACAAACAGGCCATGTAAAACATCTCTCTTTCAGTCAAATAAAGCTGAGCTGGTGTTCTGCCAATTCTGTTCTCATTTATTTGCTAACCCTGGGTTCTATTTATTTCTTGTATCATCAAACACGTTACAGAGAGAATGACAGAAGCAGCCAATATTACATCTAATAGTCTTATAATAATGTAAATAAAAATTGCTAAATCATCAGATACTATACTTACCCATTTTAACTGCCCCACTTCATTTTATGCACATGAACTAAATGTACAGTAAATGAAAAAGCTTTTTGCATGGCACAGATTACGAAAGAATATACTCGTTGGATATTGAATCCCTATCATTTACATTAAATGAAAAGTACCTTTTACATAAAAATACAGACACAGGATCTATTGCAATATATGTTGCATGAGCTTGGTCCTACAGTCACTGAAGTCAATGGCAAAGCACCCGTTGACTTCAGTGATGCAGGGATCAGAGCCTGTAAGAAACACAGTCCAGTATATCAGAACTTAAGGGGACAGTCCTGTGCACACCCTTGCTTATGGGATAATCAGGCCCTGTGTCCCAAAATTAAATAAAAGTTACTGAGATAAAATGCACAGTAACAGATAGGAATTAAGGGGAAACAGCTTTGTTTCTCCAATCAGATCCAAAACAAACAAACAAAGGGCCAATGACGTGGAAAAACACAGGAAAGCTGTTTCAACGGTGAGGAGCTTTGGAGGAAATGACTCATTCTCCCCCCAGAGAAGAAGACCTGTGAAGGCACAGAGAAGAGGTTGGAATTGTACAAGCAGTGGGAGTGAGTAGGAGACAATAAAACATTCAAAATGTTATGATCTTTTGGATATGGTCTAGTATTTGCTTAATATCTGATGAGCCTGAACTAGAATGCTATAGTATGGGCATTCTCCTTGCCAAGGAGAGGACTTGATCCAACAGGTCTCTTTCAGCACTGTTATGACCCTAAATACTGAAATGCATCATTAAAATACCCATGTCTATATTACTACTATTAAAATCCCAACTCCATGCTGAGTTTTCAAGACCAGCATCTGCACACTGAGGGGAAATGACTTTCTGAAGACTCTTTTGTGTATAGTATTCACTTACCTTCTTGTGTTTATTTCTTGGCCACTCCTGTAAGGATAATATTGTAATAGGGTGGAATGTGCCATACTTGGGGTTGTGCCTTGACCACATAAGCAGAAAAGTGGATGATTTCCCCATGACCGTACACAAAATCTGTGCCAAAATGACTGGGGCTCCATTCAAAAACCCCTTCTCATAAGCCACTTCATGGCAGTGCATGATAAAAGACATGGCAGACTACCAGGAGTAAAATAATCATCATGCCTCAGGTGCTTCTCTGGCTGTGAAGTTGATGTCTCTGAAAATACTCCAAACTCTTGCATGGGAAGCTCACACAAGTCTAGGGTTGAATCTGACCCAAGATGTTTTGAATTTTTTTTCTTAAGACTTGAAAATCCAGAGCCCAGATCATCTCCTTTGTGCCTTAAAAAACAAAGAAGGGGAGGACAGATTTCCAACTCCACACTGACCAACACCATGCATACAGAAAGGCAGAGTTTGGGCCCACAGGAGCAAACTCATGAAAACTGAAACCTTAAAGAATCCATGCCAACCAAAATTGCTGAGTTTCATACAGCCCCACCTGTGACAGAGTTTGGGAATCACTGGTATGAAACCTAAGGAAAAAAGAATAGACATGGTGGGTCAGACTAATTGTCCATCTAGCCCAGTATCCTATTTTCCAACAATGGCCGGTGCCAGTCAGACGAAATGAACAGAACAAGGCAATTATTGAATGATCCATCCCCTGTTATCCAGTCCCAACTTCTGGCAATCAGAGGCTTAGGGACCTACTGCCAATTTATTTCATTGGGTAAGCCCTGGTTCTTGTGTAATGTGAAAGGGTAAAAAACACTTCCTTAAGCACTTTCTCCACCCCATTGATGATTTTATAGTCCTCTCTCCTATCCCCCCCTTAGACATCTCTTCTCCAAGCTGAATAGTCCCGATCTTTTTAATCTTTCCTCATATGTAAGCTGTTGCATACCCGTAATCTTTTTTGTTGCCCTTCTCTGTCCCATTTCCAATTCTAACAAATCTCTTTTGAGATGGGGCAACTAGAGCTGCACACAGTATTCAAGGTGTGGGGGTACCATGGATTTACTAGTGGCATGCTGATATTTTCTGTAATATTATATATCCCTTTCCTAATGATTTCCAACATTCTGTTAACTTTGTTGGCTGCTGCTGCACACTGAGCAGATGTTTTCACAGAACTAGCCACAGATTTCTTTCTTGGTAACAGCTAATTTGATCCCCACCATTTTGTACTTTTAGTTGGGATCATGTTTTCCATGTGCATTACTTTGCACTTGTCAACATTGAATATCATCTGTCATTTTCTTGCCCAGTTTACCAGTTCTGTGAGAGCCCTTAGTAATTCTTCACAGTTTGCTTTGGACTTAATTATCTTGAATAATTTTGTATTATCTGCAAATTTTGGTTCTGCACCATTTTCCCCCTTTTCCAAATAATTTAGGAATGTGTTGAATAGACTCTTAGAATCATAGAAGTGTAGGGACTGGATGGGGACTTCAACAGGTCATCTAGACCGGTCCTTTGCACTAATGGCAGGGCTCAGTAATAACTAGACCATCCCTGATAGGTGTTTGTCTAACCTACTCTTAGAAACCACCAATGACAGAAATTCCACAACCTCCCTAGCCAATTAGTTCCAGTGCTTAACTACCTAGCACTTGGTCTTGCCACTGGAATTTAGTTAATGATTCTCTTGATGATGTCAAACCTCAAAAAGTCAAGCTCACTCTCCAGAGCTGTATTGGCACTGGAGCACTAAGGAGAAGAGTAAACTTACCCCAGGCACTAATGTGAACAGACCTGATTCACAGGAAAAAGAACTAGTGGCTAAGAAGATGCCATTTTGACCATCACTTTTTCAGAGGAGAGCCCCACTTTAAAATGATGACGCTGGGCCTTGTCTATATAAGTCATGGAACTATTTCCTTGTAAGATTGCTACGTATGATTTATGGCTTAATCATCTGTTGAAGTCAGTGGTTCTCAACCTTTCCCATACCACAACTCCTTGTTAAAGTAAAATAAAGTTAAGGGACGCATCTCCCATTTAGCCATAAAGGGAGAGTGTTCCTGACATATACACATCTGTGTGGTGTAAGGGATTTGTTAATCTTCTTTTTCTTTTTACTTCTGAAGCTGGAATGAGTTAAGAAACTTGAATTTTTTTAGTTGGTTATGTGAGTAGTTGGCATTCAATAACCAAAAGAAACCCAAAAAATGCAACAGCCACCAACCCCAAAGAACCTACCTAGTTAATTTTTCTAAAATAAAAATGCAAAAAATAAATTCAGCTTATGGCAGTAAAGATAAATAGAACCAAAGGGTCTCATTCGATTCCCATTGGTCTCAGGGAGAGCAGGATCTGAGTGTGTATCTTTTGCATTCACAACTCAAATGAACTATGACAACTCTTGTGTTGCATGGGGAATCTGCTGCTCCTTTGACACAGAAAACTTAGAAGCGCACAGTGCCACAATGAACATTTGTGTCATTTAAAGTGTTTTTATTATAATATGTTTTTTACAGAGGGTAGATTTTTCTCTTCTGCTTGACTTAGTTTTCCTCATTTACACCCAGAGAAATCTAAAGATGAAAGATTAGACATGGCACTTCTCTCTTATGTCGTTATTAAGTGTAGATGATAGAACACAAGAAAGAGTGGCTAAAACAATTTTGCTGAATAATGACCCACATAAATTCTACTTGTTGACTTGGACCTCCATGAGCATAAAGGAATGTTTTCTTATAAGATTTGTGGCGAGGTGGGCCTGTTTGGCCCCGTGGGTCTGCGCTCCCTATGGCTATGCCGATGGTGTGACTGGGTGGGAGCGGGGGGGGGGTGGGGGAGGGCCTGTGTCCTCTGGTCTTGCCTGGACAGGCTCCTTCTTAGCTCCCGTGGCTGGGTGCTCTCGCCACACCCACACTAGCTCCTCCACCAGCTCCACACCTTGCAGTAGAGTAGAGTAGAGTAGAGTAGCTCCGCTCCGCTCCGCTCCGCTCCGCTCCCTCTCAGCTGCCCCTATCTGCCTGACTGGGAGGCTTTTAACTGCTGGGGCAAGCTCCTTGATTGGCCTCAGCTGGCCTAATTGGCCTAATTGCCCTGGAGTAGCCCCAGCTGGTTTACCCAGGGAACAGGGATTTGCTAAGCCTGGGGTTGATATATATGCCTTCCAGTACCCTCCTATAGCCGTCAGGGCTGGCCCCGTCACAGATTTTAACTTGTAGATTTAGTTGAGCATTCACCTTGCTACCATGGATAATGATCTTTCCTCTCATATCTGTAATTTATAGGGTTCAAATTCTGCAGTGATGTAAACGGAGGTATAAGTTACACATCAGGGTCCAATTTGGTGGCAACATAGAGTGGTGGTGCCAATTACAAATTGGATGTACATTGGTTAGATAAGTGGTGTAAATCATTAAAGCAGGCAGTTTGTACCAATTGGCACTCACTGGGTATGTAAACCTAATATAATTTATGTGGTAAATGGTCAGAAAAGGGTTGCATATCAGGAAAAGCAATTAGCAGGAATTTTCAACTACTCACACCTCTTCTGTTTCCTAGCACCTATATTTCTTATGTAAAACTATGTAAATGTATATATCTAGGAACAACACATATAGGCTATACTTAGCTGGTGGACTCTATCCTGAGAAGAAATGACTCTGAAAAAGATTGGGGGGAAGAGGAGGTTTGGTGAATAATCAACTGAACATGAACTCCCAGTGTGATGCTGTGGCTAAAAGGGTGAATGCAATCTTTGGACGCATAAACAAGGGAATTTCAAGTAAGAGCAGAGAGGTTATTTTAACTCTGTATTTGGCCCTGGTGCAACTCCTGCTGCCATACTGTGTCCAGTTCTAGTGTCCACAGTTCAGGAAGGATGCTGAAAAATTGGAGAGGGTTCAGAGAAGAGCCACAAGAATGATTACAGAATTAGAAAATCTGCCATATACTGATAGACTCAAGGAGCTCAATCTATTTAGCTTAACAAAAAGAAGATTACAATCTATAAGTACCTAAATGGAGGGGAAATATTTAATAATGGACTCTTCAATGTAGCAGAGAAAGATATAACATGATCCAATGGCTGGAAGTTAAAGCTAGACAAATTCAGACTGGAAATAAGACATACATTTTTAATGGTGAGAATAATAAGTAGTTGGGGTTAGTCCTGCTTTGAGCAGGAGGTTGGACTAGATGACCTCCTGAGGTTTCTCATCTTCTATGATTTTATGAATCAACCATTGGAACAGTTTACCAAAGGTTGTGGTGGATTATCCATCACTGCTCATCTTTTATATCAAGATTAAATGTTTCGGTAAAAGATATGTTCTAGGAATTATTTTGAGGACTTTCCAAAGTCTATGCTATAAAGGAGGGCAGACTAGATGATCACAATGGTCCCTTCTGGCCTCGGAATCTATGAATCTGTGAATATTATACTCATTTTGCCACCCCATTTGACCCTAATTGTGTCAAGCTCCACTACTTTACCATTTACTCTTTTTCACCATTTTAGTGACGTAACTAAGAGCAGACTCTATGTATGTATCTCACGTTCCCATGGCATATATCTGAGAGCTGTATGTCATTCCATAAATCCAACATGTAAATGTCTAACTATTGCTTCACCCTGTATCTTTTACACCGACTTTTACAGGCATTTCCAGACTCTAAGTAGGGCCTTACAGCTAGACTGAGACCACCAGTACCTGCTGGCCACTAGCTCAGATGGCAATGATTTTTGCCATTAGACTTTACAAAGCTGGGCCAAATTCAAATTGATAAGCTACAGGTGAGAGGTTTAGGGTCTGATTCTCTATTGCCTGGCACAGTGACATCCTTTACACCTGTCCACAGTGGTTGTAAAATGCTACCACTCTGATCTGATAGTGATTTATGGCCAATATGCACTTGGGTAAACATCAACATAGTATGATCTGTCTTATTTTAAGCTCCCTGCATCCTCCATTTGCCCAGGATTATGAAAGATGATTACCATGCGTATTTTAGTGGTGCCTTTTCTTAATAGTCAGTTGTTAAACTGATGTTACAAGTGTGTATAAACACTCTGTTTGCAGCCTGTGCTCATTGGACTGATTTATTTTATAAAATTGCCCTAAACACACAACAACAATCAAACATGTATGTATAAAAAATTCAGATGCTTTATATGCTAAACCCTCTTTTTTTTCCTCAGTAATTTTTTTGGCAATGGTTTTCAGTTTTGTTTTTTTAAATCATGTTTTTGACTTGTCTCCCTTCAAATAGCTCCTAAATAATACAGTTTATTTTGGATGATTGATTATAGGAATCTGGCTCATGCAGCCAAAGCATGACATTTTAAATCACATCTTCTTTTCATTTTTAAGGAATGGAAATGATAAATCATGTCAAGATACAAAGATCATTTTGAGGCTGCAGCAAGTTATCTACATGGGTTCCGTCTACAGCTCTTTAAACTGATAGAATAGTATCATGACTTATTAAAATCATGCCTGGCTTCCTATTACAGCTATATCTCAAAAGGAAAACAAACAGAGTCACTAGTTCTCTTTATAATGTTATCACTAAATTAATGATACATTTAATAAGTCTCTTGCTAAAAAGGTTACAGATGATGCAGGATTGTACTACAGCAGGGAAGCCATGGCTCCTGCGGGATTCACTGCCAAATCACTTTATGCACAATTCTAAGAGGGTTTTTTTTGTTTTGTTTTGTTTTGTTTTGTTATGCATTGATTAAAAACTTGTTCCTTGATGAGGCCCAAAAAAAGAGTGGCTACTTTATTGGTAGGGATTAGTTTGCCCCCATGGGACTGTCTCCTTATTCTTGTAAAAACTGCCATCCGCCTAATCCAGAGACTTAAAGACATGGAGTTAAAATGAGTGATTAGAGGAAGAATTGCTATTGTTCTTTAGCCATGTTATGAAAACTAACTTACTTCAGTCAAGGTTTCCATACAACTCCACTTGCCCAACTACAACAGAGCCTGCCTGCCTACATTTTTTTCTTTTGGAATTGACACTCGGATGACAATATTGTCAGTGCCACCCACATTTGGTGCAGATGAATGGACAGAGCCATCAGGGATCAGTTACAGCTCCCTGATTGTGTGTGGGTGATTGTGCTAGGCCTGATATGAGGTGGGGCAACTTAGGGGCTGCTCTAAAGTATGCCAACTGGGTATGGTCAGTAAGGGACCTCACTGAGATTTGGAGTACCCCAGTTGTGATCTGCCCAAAGCCTTACACTAGAGCAGGAGTGATGGTTAAGGCAGGAGCTGGCTCTGCCAGCTGATAGCTCCCTGGGGAATTCTCAGCTGTCCAGCTAGGGCTGGATTCCAACTAAAAGTAGCAAAGATGGGTTCAAAGTGGGGATGATGATTTGGATAGAACTGAAGTTTGGCCCAGATGAAATCTGGATATTTAAAAAACAAGCCTTGATATTTTTCAAAGGTCATTGCAGGACAGAGTCTTGCATATCTAATACAAAATACAGTTATTACTGTGAGCACATGTCTTTAATTGCCCTGTCTTATTTTAGCCACAATCTCTTGTAATTTGAAAACAGCTTTTTAAAACTGGTCTCATTTTATACAGGTATTTCATAACCATCTGCAGGTTTGTTCAGATATTTGTGAAAATCAAAGGTATTATACTCCCAAGTGTGGGAGGAGGGGAATATGTCCAAATATCAAAATGTAGATGAATGAGCCAGTGTGGTGGCTCAGCGTTAATTCTTTACATTGCAGTGCTAACCATCTGAGATGGGTACCTTATACCAACCTCTTGCTCCTTGTGTTGGAGATGATCTTGCAGTTAAGGCACTGGACTGGGACTCGAATCTGGGGTCAATTCCTGGCTCTGCCACAGACTTCCTGCATGCCCTTGGGCCAGTCACTGAATGTCTCTGTGCCTACAGTTTTCCATCTGTAAAATTAGGATAATGTTCCTTTTGTCTGTCTTGTCTATTTGGATTATAAGGTATTTTTTTTGGCAGGGGTTGTCTCTTACTATGTGTTTATGCAGATGGGGCCCTGATCTCACATAGGGTATCTGGTGTGCTACCCTAATACAAATAATAACAAAAATTGCCATAACAATGGGAGAGAGGGTATTTATTGCCCAACAGTGACCTCTTGGCCCAATTAAGAAGCAGCATTGATGAGCTCCATACACACTCCCATCCAGTCAAAAGCCAATAGTGCTCTCAAAGGGGGAAGTGAAATGAAGAGGGAATAAGTAGGGGGGAATATGACAACTCCAACATGAGCACAGATGACCCCTGTGTAACAAGAATGCAACAAAGAAAAACAATAGATTTTTAAGGCATCTCAATAAGTATTATGACAATCTAAGTTATAAAATCTTTTAAAGATCTTTTAAATTCAGTGGATTCCAGTAAACTTGACCCTGGTACTTTTAAGCCTTGAAATTAATGTACTTACTGCAACATTTTATTAGTTTGTTTAATCGATACATGAGATTTTACCCCAAAAAAACAAAACTCTTTGTGGCATAACTTTTCAGGCTACCTACTAATATGTCTATCAAAAAAAAAAAACAGTCCAAGTAATAAATCATTCTGGCAAATAAATGAAACACATTTATATTTAGTACAGTCTGTTGTAAAACCATCAGCATAGTCCACAAAGTATTTTGCCTTCTCTTTTAAACAAATTCACTGATTAGTGTGTATCAGCCTTATTTGAGGTCCGTAACGTTACTATCAAGCTTTTGCCTTGCCCTCATGCTACTTTTTTTTGGATGTGTCTTAGCCCTACGTTGGCTTAAAAACAATTTCGTAAGGCTGTGGTTCCTTTTAAAATTGTGCCTCAGACATTTCATTAGTGAAACATAAATACATATTTTAAATAAACATAGTATTAATTGCATAAAGAGAATGTCTAAAAAAAATCCATTAATGAATTACTACATTAGTGAAGTAGTTGGGGTAATAGTTGAGATGTTTGTACTAAGTTGATAAATGCTGCACTAGTAAATCACTTGCATATATCTTCTTTCCTGTCCTTAGTTCAGACTGCTTTAGATCTACAAAGGTTGTAGATAATTTTTGCATCCACTCAGTCAATGACTGGCAATGCGGCATGTAGCCGCAGTCATTCATTCTGTCAGTCAGCAGCCCTTGATAATGTGCCTGTCAATATAATTCAGTGCCTGTTCAAGGAAAGTGACATTTTGAATAGTGGACACTTTTCAAAAGCATTCATACAGGGTCAGTCTCATGATAAATAAATATATTTTGCATTGGGATCAAATATGCAAAACAGAAGAGCAGAAGAGCAAAAAGAAACATACAATAGTTCTTTAGGACACTGAGTTGCAATATTGAGAGAAGGTCATAAATGCATAGGCATGTCCTTTCTCAGTATTTTAATTAAGCAGATATGGGCTACAAGCTCTTTGGGGCAGGGACTGTCTTTTTGTTCTGTGCTTAGCACAATGAGGCCCATATCCTGTTTTTAAAAAGGGGGAGGTCACATATTTCCATTGCTGAATGAAAAACACAAAAGCAGAAATCTCTAATCACCCCTAACAACATGCTAAACAAAGTATTTATAAGGCATACAATGTTTGGTTTCCAGTTTATATTAATACAGTTGGAGAATATGAAGGAGAAATATGTAATAGTGACAGGATTTTTAATGGTACCTCACCTTAAATGCATTTTAAAATATGTAAATCAATAAAAAAATTATTTGTAATAGCAGACTAAGAGTGCTGGTTAGCCTTACTGCTGAATGAAATGTATGCTCTAAGCCCTATTACCATACATCGTGGGAGCTGTAGTTAGGATTAATCTGTCAAAAGGGATGGTTTAGTGTTGATGAATATGACATGTGACCATTAATGATGTTGATTTTATCTCCTGAGATTAGCATGATTTACTTCCGATGGATAATAATGTCATTTGCTTGATGCAGTAGATCTGTTTACGAGCTGATTAAATTGTAAAGCCTTGCTTCATTTCATGCTATTTGGTTTACAGCTTCATTACTGCAATCACAAAAGCTGTGGAAATGTCCCACATCCCATGTCACAATAAATCATTGTTTAAGATTGCAGCTATGTATTTTAGCATTTCAGTTTTGCATGGACCATGCATTCCTTAACAAATATGTGATTGGGAATACATTAACAAGATATTCTGGAACATACTGCTGTAGAAATATAGAAAATCAGCCTGAATCTTTTAATTGAGATTAAGGAAGCACTTGAGTAATTAGCTGTAACAAATTACCTTATTATTTAAACAGTGAAGTAAACGTTTTTGTTGCAAGAATGATTATCATAAATCTACAGAGAAGTGACAGTCAAACAACCATAAAGGAAACTTGTAAGCAAACTCCATTTTCTGCTTATTACCTTTTACATTTGAATAAAATTTATCAGAGGCATACTTTAAAAAGAATGTATTTGTTGCCCTGTTAAGTATGGGAGTGGTATGTATAACAAGCTACACCATCTGTAACTACTGCACTAGTAAGAGCACATCCATGTAAATCGCAAAGAAAAAGGAATCTGTTAACAATAACAGCCTGTACTACTGATGCCACAGTTAAGATTGTGTCACGTTTTCACTAGAAACCCCATTTTAAGGGGTGGGAGGAGGAGGAGCAGGGAGTGTGGTAATCGGCCATCAAATTTTGTTTTGTGCTGAAATTTTGCATGCAAAGGGCCAAATTTGGCTCTCATTTCCACCATGTGAATGTGGAGCAACTCCAGTGACAAGTGGCATGACACTCCCAATGGCAGTGAGAGGAGAATCATAGCTGGAGGGTGGTCTGATTCATTGTAACAAATTTTTCCCATTCATTCACCACTATATTAGCTGTTTTTTATAATATAAATATGAAAATATGTTACCTTTGCCAGTTTATGGTTCTTTTCTGAGCTTGTGGCTGAGTTAGAGAATTAAAGGGGCTCATCTGTTAGGCCCTGGTTCATCACATGCTTAATGTTAATAAGGAATACTCCTCTGCTTAAAGTTAGGCACTTGCTTTACGTATCTTGCTGAATTGCTTAGTCATCAATATGTTTATTTTGCTTTCCCCTTATTTTAAGAAGGTCAATTTTATTCCTTTCTATGTAAATGTGTTTTCATAAAAAGGCCTGATCTAATGCTCTCTCTGGAGTGCCTGGAAAAAATCCCATGGGGGTCAGTGGGGTTAAAGGGGGTCACAGTGCATTAAAAAGTGAATTTGCTTTGTAGGGATTCTTGTACACATTTTCCTCCGATTTCATCCATCTCCCCATCCTCTACCTACTCCTCTGCCCAGCTCAGAATTTTACTTTTGGGGCTCTGAAGAACATGGGGGTCTCATGAAACTCCAAATGAAGTTAACAGGGATTGCATATAGTTGGACTAAGGCTCATTTTGGCCCCAGCACTCAAAGTGAAGCTCAGTGTGTGGGGATTTCCAGATGGATCAGGGCCAGGACAATGGCCCCAAGTTTCAAACATGACTTGTGATTTTTGGATACTTTCATTTTTGGGCACCCAACTTGAGACACGTTGGTGGGGCTTAATTTTCAGAGGGTTCATGCTCAGAACTTTCTAAAAATCAGACCCTTTTCGGGTGTCTCAAGTGGAGCACTCTCAAATCATCAGTCACGATTGAAAATCTTGGTTGTATTTGGCCTTCCTCTTTCTACAGGACCTAGCAGCGCTCAAGTCCTGTTTAAGGCCTCTGGACCTTATACATCGTATAACAAAGGTAATCTCTTCAGGGCATGAACTGTCTATATGTTTGTTCACTGTTCAACATGGAGCAGCTTTTCAGCACTAAACAAATAATAAATTACACTAGCTGTTTCACTTCACTTAGCTTTGCATTGACCCTACATCCTGACTACAGCTGGATTCAAACTGGATCTGGAGCCTGACCTGAACTTCAAATCTCCAGCAGATCTCACACTTCAGCTCACAACAGCAAATCAGCTCAGAGTCTGCTTCCTCTTACATTTTCTTAAACCTTCCTCTTGCTGGCTGCCTTCCTTGCTATAATCCACAATCCCCTTCAGCGGGAGGTTATACTTATGCTGACCTACTGCTGTATAACATACACCATGGTTTATATTACTTCTCAGAATATAATCCAGGACTAAAAGTTCTTCTATTTACCAGTTTGTGTCACAACCCTCATGTTATTGACCCATCTCTTAAGATTTCCCCTCCAACCATAATAAATGTGTACCTTTTTCTCTGAGATGAATTAGTTCTGTAAGTCTAGAACTGATACTGCACTCATCAGTGGAGTATCTAGGGATCACTTTCCAGAAACACAGGGCCAGCATTAATTCCCTAGGTTTTTCACTTCCTGTTTGCCAGAGGATAATACCACAGGTGAGGGATTGATTGTATCTGTGCCATCACTTACACTTGTGCAAGGTGGCTATAAAAAGTTGCCAGGTAAGGGTGTGCAAACTAGTAAAAGTGGTTGAGGTTAGCTAACACAGGTTAACTAACAGTGACCTTTTCCCCATCTTTCATGCAGCTTAACACTTTGTTAACTTTATCTTTGATGCAGGTTAACACTTAATTTAGCTAGCGGGGAGTCTAGGTTCAACTTTGACCAGCTATGTCAAGGTAAAAGATGTTAACCTGAGTCTAAGCTAGGGAAAAGGTCAGAGTTATTGCACACTGGACCGTTTTACCTGGTCTGGACAAACCCTGAGGGAGTGAAGACTTCTGGCTTTTTCAGTGTTACCCCTCCTTTGCACAACTATGAATCACTGCTCAGGGCCCAAAGCAGTGACGAATCAAGTTGAAGGGCTTTCCTGCAGCCTGACCTTCTATCAGCGCAGCCAAGTAGCCTTCTAATCCCATGAAGCACCAAATGTAGGCAATTCAACTGCAGGAACTTTTGTGGGATAGGAAGGAGGGGAAGATCCTGCTGCTTGGGGCTCACCTCCCTAAAACATGACCGTGCGGGGGCTATTTCAGCAGGGTGTTTGCACATATAGCAAGGTGGGCCTCAGCTCCACCACCCTTTATTTTTTCAGAGCTGGGCTCTCTTAACTTCTGCAGACTTGGTCAAAATGTTTCAAATTTTCCAATCCTGATGAGATTTTTTTTTTTACATTGAAATGTCAATTAAAAGAAAAGGAGACTGAATATTGTTGATTAACATTTATGTGAAGGTTTTGTCCCAATTTTTGACCAGCTGTGAACCAAGGAAAACATCTCCTTGAAGATAACCTGATGTATGGATGCATTTTAATTTCCATTGATAATAATTTAAATGTTGAGAAAGAGAAAAGCTTATCTGTTCCAACCCATGTGAAACTGCATCTTCCAAAGAAACACTTGGCAATAAAGTATTCCTCTGCTGATGGCTGAAGTTTTACTACCTCCGTTTCACAGATTTATGGGTTTTATAACTTGGAAATTAAACAAAACAAAAGCTTGTTCTTCTAGCCAGGCAGCACCTTTACACACAACTTCATTATATTAAATTCCCCCCTGAGTCTATTAAAAATATAAAAATTAACAACCCACCAATGGCAGGTAATTTAATTTACACATTAAGGTGCCCAGAACTGGGTTGGATGCCAGGCACATCTGTTGCGGCATCCTTCCTGTAGGCCATGCAGAGATAGCGCAGTTATGGAGAAGGAGACTCATGCAACCTAATCGACTTAACACCTTCTCGCACACCAAAGGCAGGGAAAGACCTAAGGACCTGAAGGATCTAAGCAACGCAGAATTTTTTAGCCTTGACCCTGGCTGGCCTGTTCCCATGCTGCCTCAAACACTCTTTGCATGTGCATAGCCTGTGTGGGCACCACACATACAGATCATAGCCTGGCTTACACAGTGGAGTTACCCTGGGGGCCTGAGTGGAAACCCACTGAAATCAGTGGAAATACTCCCATTGCATTTAATGGACATTGGATCAGGCCCTAGTTCTCCTTCCACACCCAGGCCCTGATTCAGGAAAATAAGCCCATACTTGTGCTGAACAGGGATGCTTTCCCCAGTCAAGACCCCATGGAGAAAGAACAGGATTTGCCTCCAGGAGCCAATTTCAGCCCAACTTCATTGATGTCAGCAGAGTTGCACCATGGCCAATTTGTCACTGATTCTAAGTGTAACCTGTCCACATGATAAACTGTGCTGTTTCTAAGAAAGAGTTCTTGACACGGCGTCTTCGGTGATAGGCCCTGGAATTTGGAATTAACTCCCCATGTGGTAGGAAATACCCCAATTCTGCTGACTTTTAAAGTATGCTGCAAAGCCCTTCTATTTAGAGGAATGATTAGGGAGACCTGAAGTAGATAGGGGAATAGAGGAAGGGGTGTAGATCTATAGATGTTACCTTCAATGCATCCATCATTGTTTTATCCAGGCATTGCAGCTGGACTGTGAATGCTGAGCACCTCTAATAATCCGGCCCATAGGCGCTTTGAAGAGTGAAAGACTTTAGGAAGAGGTATTGATAGACCGAAAAAGAAAAAGCATTATGGTCGTTTACTCTGACCGCCTATATAACAGAGTTTGGCTACAGAATTTCATCCACTAGTTAGTTTTCTGCATTGAGTCCAATAACTTTTGGCGGAATTAGCTAGACAACGTGAAAAAATACTGAGGCAGATCATTTCTCAGTTTCTGCCTTCCCATAGTTCAGCAATGGTCTTTGGGAAGAGCAAATGCAGCTCATTCCCTTGTTCCTGCCCAGTAGTGCAGACTGCTATGGCCTGGCCCTTTAAATGCACAAAGTATTCCAGAATTTTGGCGTTCCAAACTGCAGCGCCACAAGAAGAATATAGCTCTTAATGTGCAAACCTAAAACAATATGAAAGTACATGGCTTGCTTGCTTTCTGCCAAAGTTGGCATGTAGTCGAATGTAATGCTTTTTCTTTTATTTCATTCAAAATTAAATTGAGTCATCCAATTAAAGAAGCGACTGGAATCTGAAACTGTAAAAGCCATTGAAGCTTTCTTTGTATTTTAGAGAATATGTACCACTTACTAATGGAAGAGTTACCCTAAGTGATTGGCAACTGGTCAGCTATTATGCTCTGTTTTAGCTGGGCTTTTTTCCCTGCCTCCACCCTCCCACATCAGAAGTATTTGGGGAAAGAATTGAAATCTATTGAAAGGCTTTGCTTAGGCTTTTATCTTTTAAATCAGTGTCATACTAACAAAAAGATGTGTTGAAGTTTTTAACAGCTAATGGACTAACTGGTTTTCTTTTAACATAAAACTTGTCAACTTGTTGTGAATCCATGAAGATAGATTTTGGCTGGCTACCCAAGTATCAGGTCTCTGAACGCTAGGATAACATTTTCCAAAATCATTCAGCCTTATCCCCAATAATGTCATTTAAACAACTTAATTGACTAAAACCCACATTTTTGTGCATTTTGTATGAGGTACTACTTGAGAGAAGAAGCCCTTTAGGAATATAGCAAAAATGACAAAAGCCTGATCCTTACTCAACGTTTGATTTCTTGACCCTTGTTTATTTACACTTAATAGCTAACATTAGTTACATTAATATTCTACTCGCTGTAAACAGAATATCTGGGAAAGCACCTCATTTTCATTTGGTAACTGACCTTTAGTTAGTGTAAAATTACTGGCACCCCATTGCAGTAACATTAACCATTATCTTCAGCTAATTGCCCATGCATGTTACTGTTTTTTTCATATGAAAAGCTGTTCCCATATGAAAAAAAGCCAAAGTTTCAAACTGAACGTTACATCTTGACGTTTTTCATTTCAGTAAAATGTTTCTGAGGTGACACCCTCAGGATAATTCTGTTAAATTCAGGATTCTGGGCGTACTAAAAATGTATAACCAGGACACCAGAATTATCATTAATTGTTATAGCCTTGCCAACTACTTTTCTACTGTGGTAAAACAGTTCCATAGTGAGTGGAAGTGGTTTGTCAAATTAAAAAAGCCAGATTGAAATAATATTTAGACGGGAGGCCAATATAACGATGCCAAATGCTAAAACTGCTTTTCCAGGGATTTGAGGGTTCATGAATGGATTATTCAGCCTCTAGGATGGCTGTTCACATTAACCCAATGCACTAGAAACTTGAAGTTGATAGCACCTAATGAGTTTTGCATGGACTAGCTGAAATGAATGGGTGATCTCCCTCCCGTGTAGAAGGGTTGACATCTCTGTGGGACTCTGGGTTTGGTTTGGATGAGATGCCAGTGTAGAGCTGGGATCATCTGCATACCCATGGGATGACCTGAAGAAGAGTGCTGTGTAAGCTTGTCTCTCTCATCCACAGAAGTTGGTCCAATAAAAGATCTTCCCTCACCCACCTTTCTCTTGACTTAGGGGATGTTTATATTGCAGTTGGGGTGTATGATTGCAGCAAAGGTAGGTGCTTTACTTTTGCTGGCTTGGGTACCAGCAGCAGTGAAGCTGCAGCTGCATGGGCCTCAATGCGGGCTATACAAGCCCCCCCAGGATCTTGAATATGTATTTAATCCATGCTGACGTCCCCAGTGCCGTGACTTCACTGCCATTAATACCTGAGCTAGTTTAGATTAAAACCAGCTCGGGGATATATAGCCACATGCCAAAATTACACCTCAGGTTACTGCACAGTCACATCCACAGAGCCCCACCCCTGCTAGCTGACTTTACTGGTCATACTTTTTCTACATTGAACAGAAGAGATGACAGAAAGTGATGAACAACTGCCCAGGGTCCTCTTCTCTCAAAAAGAAGCCACTCGAGAGTCTTGTGTCTACACGAACTTGCACCAGTTTAGTTAAACTGGTTTAGCTGAACTCGTACAAATCCACTGTGGACCCCCCTTATTTTGATTTAAACCTGTTCATAATCAATTTACGATAAACCAAAATAGCCTTGTTTAAATCTAAATTAGAGTGCCAGCACAGGGGATTGCATTAGTTGGACTTAATTGGTTTAAAAATCATGACTTTTGTTAAACCAGTGCAACCAGGTGTGTAGACAAACCCTGTCTACCCCTGCTATGGTTCACATGATGTGCAAATATGACCTTGTTGTTGATGTTACTGAATGCAGCCTTGACAGATCTAAAAGGATCACCCTTGTTTACAATGCCTGCATAGCTCTCGCAACCCCCATTTATTTACTTACTCTTTGCAAAGCGCCGGTTGCGAGAGCTCAGTGAGCCACAGAGCCTTCATATTTTGTGTTGAGTGTCACTAGTGTATTAAGTACTTACAGACCGGGGCAGAAACTCAGTTATTTTTCCTTTGCTGAATAGACAGGCAGTTGTTTGGTGAGACAGCACTCTATCTAGTTCGGACACCAGTCCATGAGAGGAAAAAATCTGCCTTTTTAAAAACAAACAAACAAACAAATAAATAAATCTTTATGGGCGTGCATTTTTCACCTCTGAAAAATAATAATATGAAGCCCTTTTAAATATAAAGTCTTTTCTGTGGAGTCATTGTGGGTAGTTCTCTGAAAACATCTACTCAAGGTGCAGCAGCAGTCAGAAAAACTAACAGAATGTTGGAAACCGTTAGGAAAGGACTAGATGATAAGACAAGAAAATATCACAGTGCCACTATATAAATCCATGGGATGCCCACACCTTGAATACGGTGTGCGGTTCTGGGCACCCCATCTCAAACAGTAGGGATAGAATAGTAGTATTCTATTAGTAGAATAGTCTCAATAGCGTTAATTAAAGACAGAAGGCCAGAGCCTCAGCTAGTGTAAATCAGCATATCTCCACCAAAGTCAATGAAGTTATGCTGTCTTACGCCAGCAGAGGATCTAGCCCAGAGAGATCTTATTTCTCACCAGTATGTAGGCTATGTGCTTTCATAACCCTCATTGACGCCAGTGGTTAATTAACCCCCACGCACTCGCTACCAATGAGTGTCCCTGTGAACTGGTTTAAACTGTTGATTTTCTTCCTTTGGCAGCTTATTGTGCCACCCCTTTAATATTTTTGCCAATTCCTGGTATGTTGTAAAATTCAGTTTCCATGGGGTAGATGTCCCCGCCCGTCTATTTGGGTACCATGACATGGGTGAGCGTAGATGTCCCTCTCCCCCCCCTTCCCAGAGTAGAAAAAGCTGAAAGAGGAATCAGGTATGCCACACCATGCCCTGAGGCTCCCACATCATTAACTTTTCCATCAGCTTACTCCATTGGGCATGGGGTTTTGCCTGAGCCCACCTGTAGAACGAGCAGGAATCCAGCCCTTAGCGCACATAAATCTCCCAGCATTCTGCTGGAGGCAAGTGTGACCCGTACTGATGACTTTTGGAGGCTTTTGGTGCCTCCAGGTACTCATCACTGGCTGCAGGGCCATCTTCATTGGACCCCCCAACTCACTGCTGCCCTTGGGATCCCTGTAAAGCAAGGCGATGAATTCCAGAGCAACAGAGGAGTGCCGTGGGAAAGTTAATACACCCTTGGGCTGTATTAATTTGTCAGATGATTCATTACGGGGGTTGGTGGGAGCAGCATACATTGCCCCCCAACCTTGTCCTCAGCCCACCTGTTCCCCACATGCAAATTCTTGACCCCAAAGAGGGCTCCCAGTGGAGTTAGCTGGGAACAGGGCTGCAGAGATACCTACCCGGTCAGCAGGGACTCCTGCATGAAGAGGAACTTCTATGCCCAGCCCCTTAGGCTTGATCAGAGTGTCACTGATAGTGACTGATAGTGACTGAAAGATGTCACCACCTGATGGCTAGCTAGTAACCCAGGAGCAATTAGGTGGTGTTCACAGTTCTACCACAGTTAGCACGTGCTGGCTGCTGTTGGCATTCGCATCAGAGCGACCAGCCACTAAATGGGCCATGAAGAACTGAACTGCCTTCTTACACTGAAAGGTGATTCCTACTGACTGGGCAGCCCGGGGAGGTTAGCACTATACTGTGATTGAACAGGACCTCCACGGCCCAACACTAAATTCACATCCGTACATAGGTCTTGTACATTACATCAAAATCCAATAAAAAGCTCTTTCTAAAACATACAGACCCAAGAGAGATGAGCAGGTCCTTTTTGGAGCCATTCTGGCTTTCCAGGTTAAAATACAAAATTGAGTGAATGAGATGCTTTCTCTGCTTCAGATTTGCAGTCCCTCAGGTAAATACGTAATTAGATTTTTTTTTATGTGTATGATATGTCTTATACACCAGGGCTATTTGAATCTATTGTGTAATAAAACAATGATCTATTTAGGGACCATACAATCCATAACTGTGTAACTATATTGGCCTGGGTTCAATATAAACTCCAGCAAGCGAGAGTGCTGCAGAAATTCAGGTAAGTGCTAGGGAAAAGAAAACCCACCAGGGCATGATTCTCTTCTCACTTATACCACATTTACACTAGAATAATACCATTGACTTCACACTGATGTAATCCCACTGCTCTTGATTGACACTGGTGTAAATTAGCTTTTCTCAAACTGTAGGGCAAGGCCCTACTGGTGGGGTCTGGACAGTGGCTGGGGTGGGGGAGGATTAAAATTCTGCCTTACATTTATACATTTTATAATAAAATTCAACTCACTGCCTGGGATTTTCTGTTACAGTACTTCTCAGTTGGGGACTTATTCCAAATCAAAAATGTTTGCAGCTATAAAAGTATGGGTTAAAAATGTACTGAGGATAACACTAAGACTATATTTTGGGGGGTGGGGGAGGTTGAACAAGAATTCTTGATCTTGAAGGGACAGGGGAATGAGATTTTTTTCATTGCTTTAGAGTCACTGTAATAAAATGGTCAGTGCCTCACAACACTTTCTCCCCCATGGGTCACAAACCCCCAATTGAGAAACACATTACCCTACATGTTTGAGCCATTCTCTCCCAAGACTGGGCACTGACTCCTCCAGTTAATTTAACTCCAGTTCAGTTAATTTCAAAACCCAGTTGAGTTAAACCAGTGCAAGTGTTGTGTGTAGACATAAAGCCTGACTGCAAAGAGCCTGAAACAACTGCTGTCTGGGAGATGTGAACTCCTCCAGCCATGTTAATTCTGAAGCCTTTCCCTGGATGACAAATGGAGGCCAAGATTTTTTTTTTTTTTTTTTTTTTTAATTGGAGCCTAAATGTAGGCTGATTTATGCTCCTTAATAGGTTCAGCATTTTGAAAATCAGCTCAGCTGTTGAAATCCTGATTCCATAAACAAGCATCTGAATTACTTCATTCATACAAGGAACCCCATTGAACTGGAATTACCTATGTGATTAAAGTTACTCAGGTGTAGGAGTTCATGCAGCAGTTGGGCCATAGTAGCCAAGATGAGGATTTAGACTTCTATTTTTTTAAATTTTGGCCATAAACTCAATGTAGCCAGCTATGTATGGAGCAGTTTGGGGATTGGGGTGTGAACCTCTTTCATCAAATCTCAGAAGGACTGAGAACAAGAAACCAGCCTTCAGATGTAGAGAGATCAGTTGAAAACTTGGCTCACTTGATCTTCCTCTGGCCTTAACTACACACCAGGGTATAGTTAAACACACCTCCATAAACACACCTGTGGATTTCAAGCAAGGAATTGTAGAAGGTCAGACACAAAGAAAAGGTAAGGTTTCTTTTTGGAAAATTTTCTTTCTGACATTAAGAAATTTTTAAACAGCATGTTCTGAAAACCATTTCCCAGGACTTTCTATAGAGAGTTAAATTTTGTTTAGTTGAATTGCTGCTGTTCCCTTTTCTTCTTGTAAACAAACCTTTCATTATAAAGAACTGTATTTCCTTTCCCTTGAAACAAGAAATTTAAATGTGGTGCCTATATGACTTTGATTCTTCTGTAGCTTTGCAGCATGGCTTTTCATTTTTAAAAAGGAAATTGTTAGTTGGTAAGATTGTTCTTTTATTTGAAAATTTAAAATTTGGTTGGCTGTAGGTGGGATTTTGTTTGTTTTTGCTTTTATTTGTTTTATAAATGGAAAATTTGTAGTTTACTAGGTTGGCTTTTCATTTCAGAAAGGAAATTATCAACATGTTTTGCTTTCATTTGAAAATATGGTTGGTTCTGACCGATTTGCTTTTTGTTTAGAAAGAGAAGCAGAATTTGTTTTTTATTTTAAAAGGAAAAACATGTAGTTCTTTGGATTATTGCTTGCCTGAATTGTTTACTATGATGTAGCTTACAGTCTTTCTTAAAAAATGTAACTAATATGTCTGTACATTGGTTGCCCCCACTCAGCGACACCCCCCCCCCCCCATTGCAAAATCCTAGATTTGCTATTACAAACCACACCCCTGGGCCCCATTCCAGAAAGCCACAGTGTCATGCCAGATAGGGACCCTGGGCTTGGGAGGTGTCAGAATCTGGGCACAGAATTATGTCCCATGCTTCCTCATACAGTATTCCTATTAACAATGAATCTGTGTTAATATCACTGCCAAAGTTCAACTGATTTTAGAGGTTCTGAGCACATGATGTTCAACTCCTCTGAAAATCAGTTTAAAACTGAAATAATGACTAGCCTCTAGTCAATCTTTAACTTGTTTTCAAGTAGATATGGATATGTAACTACCTGTTCACTGTGATATGTCTCCCCTCTTTGCATCTGGCCAATGGTGGATATGAGTTTGCTATAGCTACTTCTAAAGTATTTAAGTCAAGGTATAGAAGTTCATGCTTTAGTCCTGGGGGTCCCAGGCAATGACTGAGGTTTTGGTTACGACATCACATTCAGAATTGTATGTACTCACATGCTGATAAATAGAGTGATTATTTTAAGTCTTCTGTAGGAAAAATGAATATTTTTCCTTCCAAGTCGACACAATTGAATTTTTTCTAGAATTATTATATATTTCTGCAAGGACTTCTTCTCTTGATGCAGTTTGTATGTTTTCCTCTTTAATGTGATACAAAAATACTTGGATCATGTTGGATGAAGGAGTATAGCATTTAACAGACAATGAAATAATAGATTTAAGTTCTGATGCAGTAATTGTTTTAAAACCTACGAGGAGCAAAACTTACCCCCTTTCCCCCGATAGCATTCAAGTTTGTAGTCTAGACTGGATTGTGTGTGGGTATGTATTCATATAATGGACATTGAGCTACACCCATAATGATAATAACTTCACCAGGATGACAAGCTATAGAGACAGAAGTGAAACGATATTTGTCAGAGGTGTCTTCCATTATTAGTAATGTTGTCCTTCATGTTGAGAACCCTTCATTTCTCCCCTTCACTATTTGTTTTACCTGTTTACAATATAGAGGAGTTGTTTCCCTTCAGTGATATTCTTATGGATGTGGCTGTGCTGGGGTGTAAAACCATCTCGGGGTGAAACATGGTGGCTGTTTTAACTCTGCATTGAAAAGCTGCACAACTTTCTGTCTCCAACTTTAAATAGGCTATTTAACTGAAGCAGGGGGAAACGGAGCGTAAATGCCAGTACAGTTCTGCTGAGCCTGTGAACAACCTGTCCGGTGTAGTCTGTAGACCAGAGGAAAGGAAACAATAAGACCCCCATTTACGTGAGAGCAGGTGCCTCAAAAAAGCAACGTTGGGGGGAGGGGGAAAGGTGGGTATGGTGAGTGGTAAGGAAACATGTGCCTATTTTGTGGTCTATGCAGCCAACACAGCCCAAGAGAAGCAGGCTGGTGGTGGTAGAAGTCACGGTCAGAGATGGATTAACTGTTGAAATATAGTTCAGTGGGTTTTGTAGTGAGCTGTATGGGCGCACCAGAAGGAACACCAACCTGGATCAAAGCCCAAATCCTGTAGTCCAGCACATACCCCAGTTACCAGCCTGTGCGGTGTTGGGCTGCATGGAAACCAGGAGGAAGGAATCATCACCCACGTTGTTCATAGACCCCACAGTGCTAGCATACCCTGTCCATGTATGGGAGTGGTCCTTGTGGCCCTATATGCTACCAAGTTGTCCGCTGTGCATCCTGGGCACTGTGGCAACTGCTAGGGAAGTGGAGGAGGGGGCTGGATCTAAATTGGTGCAATTCCTGCAGGATTGACCCATGCCATTTGTGTCCTGAAGTGCATACAGCAACATGCCAAAAATAAAAGGCATGGGTGGCTATGATGTGAGGACATGGATTGTAACGCTCTCAATAGTGCGGTGAAACATACTGGGAGTCCCCTGTGTCCTAGCCAAAGAGCACATAGTGTGCTATCCCCAGAAGTAGTAACAGAGCGTGCCAGTGTATAAGCACTTGGCAAGCAGTAAACTCAGATTCTGAACAGATGACTAGTAGGCATTGTAGACTCACTCCTTCATAGTAGGAAGTAAGCATGGAAGCCACTCCAAATCACCACACGTATGGCAAGTACAGCGCATGCTATTCCATACAGACACACATAGTGCATCCTAGGGTATCAGTTACAGGTATGCGCCCAATGTCCGGTCACAGAACAAGTCCAACATGGAAACAACCAGGACCTGGAGCCTGGTGAGAGCTTAGAAGGCTGCTGTGCAATTTCATGTCTCCCCTCCTTCCTTCGTAGCAGCAATTGACATCACACCAGCTACAACCCTTAAAATAGGCAATAACTGTGCTCCAGCAGTGAGAAGGGAATGCTGTCCACTACTACTTTCCTAGGAGCCCCATCTGCCACCACCCCCAACAACCTAACCTGTTATGAATATCAGCTGAACTCTGCCAGCTTTGCCTCTTTCCCCAACACAATATCCATGATAGTTGCACACTTGTTACCCTGGCCACTGCTTCTCCAACAACCACAAACACCTCCTACCCAACCCAATCCTTATCTGAAAGAAGCATCCATAGGAAGCTCTCCAGAATGCTGATTTCTAGACAACAGTGGCTGATCAAATCAATCAGATAGCAGCCATTCTACACAATCTTATAACAGATGAAGGCAAGTGCCAAAACCTCAAGCTCTTGCTGATTAATGCAAGCTCAGTGTTAAGAAGTTCTTTATCCTCCATCACCTCATCACAAAAGAGGCCACCGGCCTGGTCTGTCACTGGTTGAATGACACTGCAGTCCTGCTGTTAGCTCATCTTGTGCTCCCAGGCTGTTCAGCAGACGTAGATCCATAGAAGGCAAGGATGGGGAAGTAGTGGCCATCCTGTGCCAATCCAGCCTCAAATGCAAGATACACCACCTCAAGACAATCTCCTTTGAAGGAATCCGGCTATGCTGCAAATCTAGAGACAAGTCCAATGTGCACATTCTGCTTCTCTATATCTCCCAGAGTAAAGGTATCCTAGAAGAGCTAACTGAGATGCTGTTAAATGTATTGATTAAGTTTCTAAGACTTATTGCCCTGAAAGGCTTGAACATCCATTTTTGACAATACCTCTGATGCAATGACCCGAAACCACCTCCATGCTTTCAGCCTTCTGTTTTTCATAGGTAATATCTGTAAGTGGGTATGGGAAAACAAGAAGCAAGCTACTGTCCTGGATTGCTGATCATCACTTTCTCCAAAATGAAATCAGAACCCAGCCTGGTCTCCAGGCCAAAAAAACGCAGCTAGAATGGTTTGCTCCCAGAAACTCTGAGACCAATTTTAAAACACCACTGCAGGCAACTCAACCCCATCAAAAGTCCATGAAATAAACAACCTTGTGATGGCTGTCTAGTCGTCATTACAAATTCTGATTCTACATTATGTAAGCATTTATAATTTTTTCTATATAAGGTAGAACCCTGGGCCCGTAAAAGTCAGTGGCAGAACTCCCATTGATTTCAATATGGCCAGGATTCACTCTACATTTCTGGCTCTTACGGCTGCAAAGATAAACATTCTGAATGTGAAGTGATGTAGAGCTGATTTAGTCTGAAATAATTCAGGCCTGAGAGACCCACAATTTTCATACTGATTTAGCTATTTTGGTAAGGGGTGTGAGTTTGGTGAAATAGTTAAATTGGTACAACCCCTAGAGTGAACAGTAATATCAGTGTACGGGTCCCTCCCCTAACGGGAATAAAAAAAAAAAAAAAGGTACTTATAATGGGATAATTTAAGTGATATCTCTGTATCCACACTAAGATTGTACCGCTTTAACTAGATGAGTTTAGAAACAGATATAGTTAAAGTGATATAAACACTATATGTAGACAAGCCCTCAGACAGGAATGTACTGCTCTAATTCATCAATAATGGTTACTAACACTAAAACCTAATGATGGCACTCTGAAGGGCCAGGTTTTTAAAGTCTTAACTGTGTGTCTATATTCTCCCACAGAATTATGCTGAATGGAACAGTGACTTTATTAACTACATTGCTGATTGTTTCATCTGGTCCATATTCCTCCCTCAATCTGTGCAAATTTCCTATTGATGTCAGTGAGATATCTGCTTTTGGTCAAGCGTAACGTTTTACCCTAACTTTGTAGACCCAACCCGCAGACCATAATTAAAAATGTAACTCAGCCCACTCCACAAAATATGTTTGACACCCCTGCTGTGATATATTTAAAACAAAAAGACACTGCAGTTGAAAGATTTAAATTTGTTTGACATTCATGGCAGCATCTGGGATGCATTCCTGACTGCTGATGCAGTTTGTAGTTGATAGGAACACAATAGCCATGGTTGGGTAGGGTTTTGTTTGGATTTTGTTTTGTTTGTTTTAAAATGGGCGGGGGGGGGGAGGCACAAATAAAAACCGCAAGTACCCTTAGAGCTTGGTGACCTAGAACCAGCTGGGAAATTATTTTTTCCCTGTGGAAAATAATTCAATAAAAATGAAAACATTTTAATGTTTTTTTTTTAATTTAAAATCCAAAAATATAAAAATTGACATTTTTTGCAAAAATTTCCATTTAGCTAAGAAAAGCCGTTTTCTGCCCCTCTCCCTTCTCCCCTCCTCCCCCCCCCCCCCAAAAAAAAAAGAAAAGAAAAGAAAAGATTTGCCCCACTGTACAGTAATACTGAATGAATGTCACCTCTGTGATGCAGAAGCTGGCCTAGAGCACCCTACCAAAGAGTGGGGGTCAGAGCGAGCTGTGCAGCCACAGGATATCTGCACTTACTTACAGAAATCAAGGGGCTGAGAAGACCTGCATAGGGAGCATAGAAAGAAAGCAGCATGGCTGCTGTCCACAGGAATGGCAGCTCTGGAAGGGCTGGCTACAACCCGCCTTCCCGTTGGAGAAGTGAATTTCATCACAAGTTTTCCATGAAGCTCATACCCATTGCATACTCAGTATGTACTTAGGGGCCGGTCCTGAAGACATCACAGGCAAAACTCACATGGACATCAGTGAAGACTTCCAGATTGGAACTACGCTGTGCCATTGGTTGTCTTTGTTCTAAAATGTATTGTTCCAATATTTATGAACTTGAAAATAGCTGGTTGCTTAAAAATCTGATTTTTTTTTTTAAATTGAAGCTATTGGACATCTAAACAAAATTTTCTTGTCACAAATAGTAATTGTGTGTTCGTGTGTGTGTACGTAAGCATTTAAGATAAATACATACATATATGGCACCCATTACCATAGAATCTAAACCCCTCACAGTCTTTATTGTATTTATCCTAACACTGTCCCAGTGATCCCTGTTGTTACGTTGACCTATCTCTCTGAGCCTAGCTCCCACAGATGTAAGCCCTGATCTACAATGAGCTGGCGATTCAGGGGCAGTTGACGGGAGTTACGCAAGCTATGCTATGTGAGGGGGTGGTTTTACTCAGTCGACTTAACTTCACCTCCGCCAGAGGCAAGCACTAAGGTCGATGTAGGTGGGTCAATGCAGTGTCAGGGTACGTCTATACTGATGGGCCATCAGATTGAGTGGTCAGTGAAGACGACACTGGTAAACCACCCCCTCAAGTGGCGCAGCACTGTGTCGACAGGAACACGGTTCCCGTCAGTGCAGTGCAGTGAAGACACCGCACAAAAGGGAAGCACAGCGGTGGACGGAAGTTGCAAGCTATTCTAAGTAGCTTGCGTAACTCCCGTCGACTGCCCCTGCGTCGCCAGGTCAGTGTAGACACGGCATTGCTTACATCGACTGTTGCTGCCTTTCCGAAGCCATCCTACCATGATCCCATATTGGCAGTTAAATCAACTGCTGGTCCAAGGAACGTAGAGTGGACGTGCGAAAGTGATTTAATTACTGTAGTGGCTGTACGTCCACATAACTGAGATCAACTTAATTTTGTGGTGTAGACTTGCCTTGGGAGACTAAGGGACAGACCCACAGCTGGTGCAAATGCTGGTTGGCTTCAGTGGAGCTATATCAATTTACTGCGGCTGAGGTGACCTGCCCAACATCACAAAAGAAGGTCTGTAACCTGGCAGGATATTGCACTCATTTCCCAAATCCCACACTAGCACCTTCAATCCTGGCCCACCTTCCCCATCCAAACCGAACCTGACCTCCTGCAAAGTAACAACTTGTAAAGCGCTTATTTGACCGAGGCACTTCCCCAATACAGGACACCTCTCTTGATCTTCTATTCAAAGCAGCTGATCTGCCAGGCTCCAGTCACAGAAAATTTCTCCCTTCCCAAAATGACACCTTACTAATCTAGCCCGGAGAGAGACTTCTGCTCTGGGATATGAAAGAATTCAGCTGCCAAGCTAGCTGTCTTGTTTCCCCCTTCCATTTAAACGGGGAAAAGAAAAGTGAGGAGGCTGGCTCTAGTGGCCTTTATTTAACCACTTCCTTGCTGCCCGTGACCCACCCCGTAAGCGGAGCCAACCGGGCGTCAGCAAATTGTAGCGGGTGTCATCAGCAGTGCAGCGAAGGTCAGCAAACGCTCACCAGTCAGCGGGCCAAAGGGTTAATTCTATCCTGGAAAGCCGCGGCATGCTAGCCCCAGTGAAAGGGGGAACAGATTGCTTTTCACTCGGGAGGGAGGATGAGTTACAGCTTCCACTCCTCGCTGGTGAACAATGAAGTTAAATACGGAGTGCGTTTTCCCCCAGCTCCTCACCCCACCGCTGTGTATATTACACTGTCCAGGAGCCCTGCATTTGGCACCAGGGATATATCACAAAGAGGGGCACTCACTGTGACTGCTCTTTTATTTTTGATTCCCACCCCCCCAAAATCCCACCTGACTGGCAACTGCCAGGGATTTTCATGCGTGTTTGCTTTAAAAACCAAATAAGCAGCTGCTGTACAGTATATACTGTGCGTGCGTATATATACACAGAGGGTGTACATTAATATAAACACGAAGTCTGCAATACAAAGTATATCATAGCTATATTTGTATTTATAGGTAGCTACCCTGACCTGTTTATAAATAGCAAGTCCTACATGTCTTTTCTATGATATACAGCAATTATTCCTGTTCACTTTATGTGCCTCTGGGGCATTGAAATATCTCGAAGTGAATCCGTACAAAACTCCTATCCGGGAGAAACCTTAATAGTTAGTTAGGTGGGAAAGAAACCCCCTTGCATGCAAACGTCTTGACCGTGAAATACAGCAGCTTCTGGGGTTAAGGACGCCTCTCGCCTATTAGTTTGCCTTTTTAACGGACTACGGGTTCCAGTTTGCGGAGAAGTGAATCGGTCTCGCTACACACCACTTCGTAGATGTGTCTGATAGTGCATTAGCGAGATCTTTAAAGACGATCAAAGACACCGCTAAATGACTAGCACTCGTTGAAACATTGATGGGTTACCGTCTAAAAAGGAACTAAAAAATGAGTAGGTTTGAAAAGTGACACGCAATTATTAATCCACCTAAGTACAGTGGCGCTCAACTTTGTTTAGACGACAGAGAAAAGCAAGAGATACGCAGAGCCTTGGGAAGACATGCATGTAAAATTGAGCTCAACCTCTCCTTATATACCGGCATGCAGTCCCTAAAATGATTACTGTCCATTCAGGAACGGAAATGAAACAAACTGAGTGTTTCCCGAATCTCAACACCAAATCGCATCTTCATTCCTTCCCTCCGTCCTGCTAAAAGTGTCTTGTGTGTAGAATGATTTCTAGTCATTTTTCACCAACTATGAAGTTCTGGTGTGGTGTTTTTAAAAAGGTCTAGATGATTAGAAACCTGCTAATTGCAGCTCACGTTCTCCAGCAAGATCACACGAGGAAAAGAACCAGACCCCAGTAGCTCTAAAAATTCTGCTTCACGGGTTTCGTACGACGACGGAAAGCAAAAATAAATAATTAAAAATACTGCTTTCAACGCAAACTCGCTGGGGTTTAATATACAGTGACTCTAGAAAGTGCAATAAAATCAATTAATGTTGCAAAAGCATTGGCCGAAGAAGAAGAAGCGGCTAGAGGATTTATGGAAATGCAATGGATTTGCAAGCATTTATCTTGCAAACTTGATAAACAGCACTGGGGAGCCGAGACGGTGGGGCATAATTAGTCTTGCAGCCTATGTGTGTGTGTGCAATTTATTGTTATAATTTTATTCTTTCGGTAGTTACTCAAATTTATTTTTTAATTTCGCGATCTGGAACACCGAAGGATTAATCTGAAGTTAGGACATAGTTTTTCCCCCACTGGTTGAGTTTATTCTTCTGACATTGACTCTCTTTTTTCTAAAGCAAGCCCTGTCATTTGCCATGACTCGCTATACAGTGTTGGGTCTTTTACATGTATTTCAAAGGCTGTTATCACTGACCTCCGTGCTCTTTATAAATAAGATTGGGGAGGGGGAAATCAATCATTTGTCTCCCGAACGCCAGTATTTTCGTTTCTGTATTTTCTGAAGCCTTTTTACTTCAACTTTAAACAGCTGTCTTTCTGGAGGAAACATAAAAAAATGCTTGTGTAACAGTGCTGGTCTTGAAAACTTTCCTAGTTGCTCACAAAAGTTTGCAGCCTGTTATTACAGTAAAAAAAAGAGAGAGAGAGAGAGAGACAACATCTACCATGGACTAAAGATTACAATTTCCAGAAGTCAGAATTTATTACAGTTAAACTCTGATAAGATCCCATCTGTTATGAACACATGTAGAGTCAATTGTTTTTGATATAACTGCAATTTATTTACCCTTCAGAGTGCATGAGATTACAAGTGTGATTAACAACAACAGCAGCAGCACGTTTTTTTGTTTAGTCCGGCCTATCTGTTTTTATCTTGCTAAATCCATTTATACTGCAATACTTCCCTTTGGATTAGATCAAAGATTCCTCCTGTCCCAAACAAGTGATTTTTATCAGGGATCAAGACTTGCGTCCTGGGTGTCTGTTCAAACTAATGGAACGTTCCTTTTTTCCTGTTCAAAATTGGAAGTAGTGAGACTCACAGAGGCGATTGCATGCTAAACCTCGGCGAGGCGAAGGGGAGGGGGGGGGGAAAGAAAGGTTAAAAACTTAATGGGTGGTAGCTCTTCAAAGCAAAATAACAAGTTAGCTTTGCTCTTTTTCTCATTTGTTGAGGACTCAGCAGCGTCGCCTGGCGGCAGGAAAAGCAGGTAGTTCAGACACTCATTTCCCCCCCCCCCCCCCAAAATCAAAAAAACTATACACACCAAAGAAACAAATCACATCTTTTCTCCATAGATTTGTGTCTGTCTTCATTTCTCATGTGGGGCTCGGTGTTGAATGTGGCACTATCTGGGTTACACTTGAAGAGATGGAAAAACGTTGATTATTAACTGCAAACAGGACTTGAATCATGGTTTTTCCTTTAGTTTGTAATACTTCGGATCTACTGCATGTGCTCGCTCATCGAATTATTATTATTTTCACAGAAGTATTTTTGATCAACCAACCAGACTTTGCACAAAATAAAACGCTGAAGATGAAACACAGTTGTTTTGGTGTTCTGCTTTTTTTTTTTTTTTTTTGTTTTTTTTTTTTTTTTTTTTTTTTTTTTTTTTTAAAGGTTCCTAGTGCAGTATCCTGAGAAGACTAGTCTAATTTTGTTCTCTTTCAATCTGTTTCAAGGCTTTTTTTATATATCTTCCAGGTTTCAGTGGGCGTCTTTCTGTTGCTCTGTTATCATTATTTCTTGCCTTGATGTGACGTTGAAGACAGATGACAGCGTTGTCAGGTTGTCTTTAATTCATTTGAAGATGGAGGGGGGTGGGGAAATACACACCAGGCTTTCTACAGTATTCAAAACTAGAATGGATTTACCTTTTTCACGGTGGGGGAAGGGGGGGAGGGACAAGTGGATGAATTTTAAGACATGAAGAAAGAACAAAGTCTCTGTGAATTACTTTTTCAGTTAAAAACAAAAACCAGCCAATCACACGCACAACCCGGAAATGGGACCCCCCCCCATCAATACCTGAGCGGTTTCTATAGGAAACGCCCAGTATTAATACGATCGCTTTTAATTTCTGTGTTAAAACCCAAATCTTTCAGTTTTCTAGAATTCCTTCCCCCTCATTGCCAAAGCAATCAGTGGCCGAGAGAGAGTCAGGGGGAAGGGAGAAGAAATCTATATTCCTTTGACACCTTCACATTGCATCGCAAGAGCCTGTTTGCGTTTAAAAAAGAGAGAGAGAGAAAGGAGCCATCTGGCCTTAACTTTCTGGGACTGAGCTGGGAGGGATATTTAGCAAGAATTAAACACCTCCCATTCATGAGTGATCGTCTTGTCTGCGGTAATGCTGGATGGATACAAGAGTCCGAATGTGATGTGTATGTGTCACTTCAACGTTCGACATACTTAAAATGATCAGAAGTTAAAAACCAAAACAAATGCCAGGGGGTAGGGGGGTTTTATACTGATGACGTCAGTATTTTTTCCTAACAATCCCGAGAAACTAAATGGCACTTTCGTAGTCGTGCTCTTCTTCCCTCCGCCTTTTGTACATTAAAATACGAAGTTTGCTCAGTTACTTTCTTCAGATGCGCTTGTTGCATGAGCCCTGAAAGTTTGGCTTTTTCAGAATGCCACCTGGCTAGCTTTCTCCGAGTCTGAAGGTGGATAGTTTATTCAGACCCTGGATTGAGGGAGGAAAGGGTCAGAGCCGGTACCGCAGTGCGTGGTGTGTGCAGGCTATATTAGAAGTAGTTTAATAGGGATCGTTAAGATACCCGCTGTCTCAGAAAACGGGGTCGCCTATTAATTGCACAAAACCAAGCCCGGTCGTTAGAGCTGCAGCCTTGTATTTGAGTTGCAAAACATTTGTGCCGATACTAAGGACAGAAAAACAAACTGACGTGTCTGTTGCCTGGATCTGTTCGTACATGCCAGGATGTGTGAGCATACATAGGTTCAAAAACATTCTCTGGACTCCTTTGCTGACCGTGGATTGTGCTGTCCTATTGTTTCCTAAAGCTGGCTTAATTACATAGCTGAGATAAAGGGAACTCTCCTTTTTCCTAGCCACGCTTGTTAGCAGAAGGGTTGTGCTGCAGTGGCATGCACGGGAAACCCTTCAGGAGTGGAAGGAAATTCATTAGTTTTATTTGGGCTCCCCGGCATCCGACCAGAGGTGATTTAAATATTGCATGAGTTTATCTTTAATGTTCAGAAAGGATTTGTGAGGAAGATCTAACTATTTAATTTAAATGAATGTCTGTCTGACTCTGGTCAGATTGATCTGAGGTTGGCTTTTGATGAGTGCTGCCCTTCTGTTGCTTGTCCTCTCGAGCAGGTTTTTCACTGTGAAATTATTTTAGTTCGGTGGCGTGGACCAGCGGCTGCTGTCAACTCCACAACCCATCCGGTTAGCAAGGGGGGGAAGGGGAATAACAAATGCAACCCTTTTACCTAAAAAGATGAATGCCTGTAAGTCCCTGTCTATTAGAAAAAGCACATTTCCTAGCTTAAAATCAAAATCCTAGGCGACATTTGCCAGCTCACATATTTTAACACCTCCTTACCCTCCCCATGGAAATAAAATAAGCGATTTAAATTTTCAATACCACCAAGCACTCGAGTCGAGCAAAAAAAAAAAAAAAAAAAAGCCATCAACAAACCAATGGTAAATGTTTCATGATAATACTTTACATCTGAAATCCTTAAGCTTTAGGCGGAGTTGCAACTTTCATAGCGCTGAAATCCAGAAAAATAAAATTAACCAGAAGAGGTTTTTAAAACAGCCTTAGAAGCAGCTGTTTATAGATTTTAGATCGAGCATTTAAGATAGTTATGTGGTCGGAAAGTGTGAGGGAGATGCATTAAAGGTAGCTGCAGAGAAAGAAAAGGCAGGTTTCTTTACCGTGGTACATTTTCAATAAATTTTGTCCAAATCCGGATAGGAGCCTGAAATATATATTTTCTCCAAATTTAAAGTGGTGGCTAAAAAATAAAACCGTGGCTAAAACTATCCTGACAGAATGATCTTGACAGCGCACAAACACTCGTGGTGAAAGAAGAGGGTAAAAAAAAATTCCAAAAAAATGTTTTTTTGTATAAATCCAGCTCAGTGGCTCAACGTGTCCCTAACAACGATCCTTCCCCTCTTGAGTGTTAGCTGCGCTTGTGTCAATTTCATTACATTATAATTATTCTTCTAAGTTACTTTGTGTAATTACCCTTGGCTTTAAAAGAAACTTACACAGCCCTGCCCCCGTCATTTCACAACAGAAGGCTCGTCTGAAATTCCCCAAAGCAGAACTATTTAATAGCCCCATTTTTACTAAAGCACGCCGCATTTCTGGTGCCTATTTCTTCTTGACGCGTGTAAAGAACCAGAGACCGGCCCAGCTCCGCGCGTCTTGGCATTTCCCTGTGTAGATCTGGTCTCTCTAATACAGAAACGTCCCAGAGCTCCCATCACACCAGGCAATCCGGGCAGCGAAGAGGGCTGGGCGAACGCAGAAGACTTCATTAACTTGCTTCTTTTCTTCCCTGTGCACATTAGCTCTAACTTCTACTAATTATCTCGAGTAAATGCATTCGACTAATTAGCCCTGGGCACCACGGGAAACTTTGAGCAGTAATTATATTGTGGGGACTATAAGGGCAGGGAGGAAAAATAAGCAATTTTGTCGCGGCAAAGTCGCCGCTTGTAACTTTCCCCGTCGGTTCAGTTCAAGGCGGGGGAAGAGAGGGACACACATCGTGCGAGGACAGGGGCGTTGTAGAAGGAAAACCAGGTAGCGGGTAGGGGCTGTGAAACGTACAACGTCTGCAAAAGAGGCTGCAAACGGAGGGATCCTATATGCCCATTCGTGATTCGTTGTGTTTGCCTGGGCTTGTTCCCTGCTTCTCCCCGCGCAGGCGAGTTTACAAAGAAAGGAGAAGTGCGCACCCCCGTTTGTCTGAATGGGGGGTTCGGTAAAGACTCACGAAGCAAAGTTACAGAGAGCCTGGCTGGGGCAGGCCGGAAGTAGCTAGCGTTTTGTATGTTTCCACTGCTCTTAACTTAGCTCAGACTTCTTCTACCTTGAGAGAGCTGGGTTTTTGTCTTTAAAAACAGCTGAGGGAGGAAGGAGGAGAGAAAGGAAGACACCCCAGAAGGGTCTGACGAGTTATTTTTAATCTGACACTCGTTTGTCCTGAGCTCTGAAAATTCTCCCACAGTAACGATCCCCTGCTTTTTTTCTCTTTCCAGTTTCGTGTTTAGAGGCGAAGGAGCCCGTCTTTCTCTCGGGGCAGTTTACAAGCTTTTCAAAATAAGTCTCTATTTTCCATCTCAGAACCGAAGCCTCCCCCACCCTTTTGTTTATATATAAAAAAGTGTTCCAAAAGCTGCCTATCCCTATTCACACCAGAAATAATTCAATCACTGGTTTCTTAATGCACGTTGGAAAACAGACTCAATTCATCTTAGTTTCCCCGTTTCATTCCTACACAGTTCTTAAGGGAGGGAGGAAGATACAACGTGCAGGTCTCTGATTTTTAAAAGAGAGCCCGCAGGTTATAATAAAGGGGGGGAGGGTGGTTGTTTTTAATTAAAATTGAATAAACGCTTAAGGAGAAATTAGTAGTCCATCTCCAGCCCAGACCCAGTTGTGTTTGTAACCGACTAAAAGCGTATTTAAAAAAATAAAATAAAAAAATAAAAGCTTTTCATACATCAAATATACGGAATTTTAATCTTTAAAGCGATACATTGTCTATCATTTTAGTACATGACGTAAACCTTACCCCCTTTTACAGGGTGGACTTAAAAATTAAAAATAGTTAAGTGTTCCTTTTAAAGAACAAAATAAGGCAAATGAGGTTTTTGGAATAGAATTGTTTTGTGGGGGGTTTTTTGTTTTTTTTTTTTTTTTTTTTTCCTTCTTCCAGATTACATACAAAAAAATACCAATTCTTTCAGTTGTATACACCGTAAAAATAATTGCAATTTGAAGTTATAATTGACAAATTGCGAGTTTTTTTTTTTTTTTGTAACAAACATGCATGTCATTTTTTTTTTCGTTTCAAGGAGACATTAAATAAAACGTACAATACAATCATAGCAATTTCAAAGTAACATTAAAGAGAAGACCTCTATTTTTTTTATTTATTTATATTCTACAAGGGGTGTCCAACTTTTTTTTTTTTTTTTAATTTTTTTTAATACCTATTTGAGCTCGGTTAAGTAATGCACTTTGATTCATTGTCCCGCTTGAAGCTAACATAAATAAATACAGTGCTCACGGATCCAGTCCTCAAATGAACACTATTTTTATAAAAAGTCAGATTTCAGCTTGTATAAAGTGTGGCAGGAAGGGTTTCTTTTCCATCCCCCGCACTCCCCTGCCCCCCTCCCCTTGTTTTCACCCCCTACCCCACCCCGCACTCACTGGTATCCCAGAGCTGAGGCTGTGGTCAGTCTCTGCCCGTACAGTGCATAGGGGGAGTAGTAAGGTCCCGTGGCTGCAGGCACCGGCACAGGGGCACCTGGGGTGGGCAAAGGGCTCTTGGAATAGGGATGGTAGCGACTGCTCAGTCCCAGGGCGTGGTGCGGGCTGCGGAGGGCCAGCGCGCCGGGGCTGCCGGGCGCCCCGGAGCTGGGGACGTGCATGTGGCAGGCCATGGCGGCGGCGGCGGCGCTGGCCAGCGAGGAGGAGCTGGGGTAGCCGGAGAGCAGTTTATCGGTGCCCGGGAAGGCAGTGTGGGTCCGCAAGTGGCTCAGCAGCTCCTCGGAGCTGGCAAAGCGCTTGTCACACGGTCCGTTGGCCGACACCCAGTTGCAGATGTGGGGCTGGGGGTCGTTGGGGAGCATGAAGCCGTAGGGGTAGAGTGGGTGGCCGGCCAGAGAGGGCGGGGCGGCCCCCGTCAGCGAGGAGTGGACGCCGTGCAGCGGGTGCGGGGGGTAGACCAGCGGGTAGCCGGACTTGAGGGCCTGCTCGTGGGCGCAGGAGGGGCTGGCGGCGCCGGCCAGGTGGCTGGCGCAGTGGTAGCTCAGGCAGTAGGGGTCTCGGCACAGGCTGGCCGTCATGACGGAGGGCGGCGAGGCGCCGGCCAACGGGCTGGATCCCGCCGGCTTGCTGCAGCCCAGGCTGCCGGCGGCGGCCAGCTGGGCCCCGACCAGGCTGCCGGGCTTGGTGGGGTCCAGGGCCACGCCGTGCGGCAGGAACTGCGGCGGGTAGCCGGCGTAGGCGCCGGCCAGCGTGCCCGGGTAACTCATGCCCGCCGGCGGCAGGGGGAAAACCGTCTGGCCCGGTTTGTAGGGCGAGACCGGGGCCACCAAGCCGGAGCCCAGCACGGAGGCGGACGAGGTGACGGCGCTGCTGCTGCTGCTGCAGGAGGAGGAGGAGTCCGAGGAGATGGGTTTGGAGCCCGGCGCGCCCTCCGGGTGCTGGCCGCCCTCCACGGTAATCCCGGCACAGCTCACGCTAATCCGGCCGGGGCCGAGCCCGGCCCCCTCAGAGCCGGCGCCGCCCGCTTTGCCGCAGCCCTCCGCGTCCTTCTTGTCCTCGCCCGCCTTGCCCTCGGCCGGCAACAGCCCCGGCGAGCAGGCGGAGGCGCTGGAGTTGGGGCTGCCTGTCCTTGGCGTGAACGGCTGGCAGGTGGCGCTCGGCACCCGGAATCCCGACTTCTCCCCACTGGAGACAGACCCGGAGGCTGTGCCGCCGCCGCCGCCGGCCGGGCCCGGTTCCTTCTTCTCGGCGCCCGGCTTGGAGTAGGGCTTGAAGCTCGACTTGTCCTCCACGCCGATGTCGCTGAGTTTCAAGGGGCCCGACTTGGAGTCCTTGTCGCCGCCCGCGCCGTTCGAGGTGACCGAGGAGAGTTTGGATGAAGGGGAAGGATCTGGCTTCCCGATCTGGGAACACGTCTGAGCCAGAAGGGCCAGGGGGCTCTTCTTAGCATCCAGCTGCAGAAATCAGAGGGGGACACAAATGCAAACGTTTAATCGGACGGTGGGTTTTTTGTTTTTTTCATCTTTTTTTAAATAAGCAAACAAAGGAAGTCGGCATTTACCGACTCTTATTGCAAATAACAGCCTGAAAAGGGGCCACAATTTTGTGCACATTCATCATCATGAGCCCCCCCCCCCCGACTCCGGCTCCCCTGCATGCACCATTTTCCACAATGCCTTTAAAAAGGCAACAATTTCTTGCAGATACAGATGCGAGAAAAGCCCGTCTCTACTGCCTACCGCTGCCTTTGCCAAGCAGCAAATCCCCTCCCCCCCCCCCGGGGGGGCTTTGCAAAGTTAAGCTTTTTGGCTCTGCTTTGGCTTTGCCTTCTCCCCACGCCCGCCCGCAAAGTGGAGCGACTGCACCATTTCTGTCCCGCTTACTGTCTACACACTATTTATAACCGAGCCGGAGTTAGCTCTGGAGGGCTATGGCTTCCCTTTGATGAGACTTTAATGAAACCATTCAGTCACACGGCCCCATCCTTCCCCACCACCCCTCTTTTTAGAGCGGCGGTCCCTAAAATATATATATAGATATGCACCCTGCCCGCGTAACACGGAAAAGATGGACTAAAAAACAACACCCCAAAACCCATCCATTCGCCACTATTTTTCAAAGTGAGAAATTAAAAGACCAGGAACCTTTGATCGGCCGCACCCACATTTCCCCCCCCCCCCCCAATATTTCCAGCAAACGAGACTATTTCGCACTTTGTCACTAGTTGGATGCCTAGAGTCGCCCGTCCTTTAGGATAACAGTTTCTCTCCCCCCCCCCTTCGGCCTCCTCCCACCCCCCAAAAAAAGGGTGTGTGTGAAGAAAACAAAAATAAATTAACTTTCATTAAAGAAGGAATTATAAAATGAGCCAAATCACTCGGAAGCCAAGACCCCGGGCCGGTCCCAGCGCTAGCCCCAGCTCCGGGGGTTTTGTTTCCACCCCCATGTCACCGCATTTCCAAGGGAAAGGAAGAGAAGCGCTGGGAGACATTGCAGAGGACGCCATGCAATGACGGTGGGGAGAGGGAGCTTGAGAAGGGGGAAAACAAACAAACACACACACACACAAAAGGCATCGCCTCCCGTTCCTTACCTCAATGGGGCTGACAGGGGTGGAAGGCAAAGGCTGCAGATACTCTGGGTGTAAAATGTGTCCAGTCCGAGCCGTGAGCATTTTCAAGACTTTGATGGGAAGCCGATTCGCTTGGCGCAAAGGGTCCGAAGGAGGGACAGCGTGGAAGAAGGTCTTGGTGCTGCGGTTATTCCCAGAGTGCCCGCTCTGCCAGGAGGCGAGATCAGCCGAGCCGCTGCCGATGCCGAGGTCTCGAACGCCACTGCTGTGCTTACTACTTCTTACAGCAGAAAGCGAGGGCGATGTGATCATGACCAAAAACCTCTCATGAAAACGGGGACAAGTCGCGCTGATCAGCCTCGGAAACCTTCTCTCGTTGGCAGGCAGGAGGAGGAGGAGGAGGAGGAGGAGGAGGAGGAAGGAGAGGGGTGGGGGCAGAGGACAGTCACACACCCCCAGAGGCAAACTAGCCAAAACAAAACCCAAGGCAGAAAACGGCTCTGGCTTTGCCTTGCTCAGGCCGGGAGCGCGGGCTGCTCTGAGAGAAGAATAATCCCGGGGCGGGGGGCGGGAGGGGACTGGGGGGAGCGCGTCTGTCTCTCGCTTGCTGCCGGGCGCGCTCCTCTCTCTGGTTGCTGCGCTGCGCTCTCTCCCGCCTGCGCTCACTGCTCAGCTGTGCTGCTGCTGCGCGCGCGAGCCGCTGCTGGCTGCCCGTCCAGCCCGGGATCTGGCAAAGAAAGTCACTTCAAAAGCAGCTGAATTAGTCTGAGATTAAAGCCTTTGCCGCCTTCCAATCAAATGGGACCCCGAGGTGATTGGAGGGTCAAGGGGATGTGACGTTCCCCGGGCTGGGGCTTGCTGCCTTTTTTTTTTTTTTTTTTGCTACGGTTTTTTCATGGGCTCTCCCTCTCTCGCACTCCCCCCCCCCTTGTTTTTGCTCCTAGGACAGGATGGGCGTTAATTTTGTGTTTCACATCCCGCGCTTTGAATTCTGCCTCGCTCCTGGTGCTAGTCACTCACTCCTTCAGCCTCTCCCCATGCACGCTGCGCACCACCAGGGAGAAGAAGAAGTGCGCCCTTTCAAGGGCGCGCCAGCCAGGTGTGTCACCGCCGCCAAAACACAGCGTGCTGCTGCGTCTTTTTAAGAGCCGCTAGCCCTCATGACCCATAGCGATGTGCACGGCATAGGCTACCACAGCCTTTAAGTACGCCTTAGGGGGGGATGGATTTGTCATCGCATGCACAAAAGCAACCGGGTGGTTGCTTTTCCGGCCGGCTCCAACCGCTCTCTGGTGGTTTCACCCAGGGCATTTTTGCAACCTGGCCCCCACTAAACCAAGGGGCGGGGGAAAGGGGGGGTGATCAGGTTTTATAATGTCCTGCTTCGTGCTGGAGGAAAAGGGATAGTATAAAGCTCTCCCCCCCTCCCCTTCATATTTTCAAAGTGGTCTTTGACGTGAAACTAAATAACACGCACACATACCATTGCCAAGTGCGAGCAGAAGCTCTCCAATCAGGCACGGGATGACACTGGAAGCCCAGTGCAGAGATTGGGGAACGCGACTGTCACATGTTTTCACGAGTAACACACACACAGCCCTGGCCCTCCTCCCCTCGCTCCCTCTCTTTTTGGGTATCTCCACCCCTCCGTCAGTTGTCAATGCTCCCCAACCGCAATCAATCAGTTATTTGTCAGCCCCTGTCAATCCGCCCTTGATTTATGTCAGCTTTTGTTGCTGATTACAAGCCTGCTGTGACTTGAAGGAAGGGGGAGGGGGGAAGAGAGAGAGAGGGAAAAACCAGGGAGAGAGACGGGCTCCTTGGAGAAAGAAAGAGCCGTTCAATGCAAGGAATAAATCGTTCTCTGAGTGAACTCAATTTGTATGCCAACAAAAAGAAGAAAGAGTGACTTGGCTTAGCCTAGACACCGCGCCAGATACACCTTGGCGCAGCAGTTTTAATGACCGAGGGGCGGCTCTGTTTGGTGTGTGGGTGCGTGCGTTTTAAAGGCGAACCCCCCCCCCTCCCTCCCCGCTTGGTTATTTAAAATATTCTTCTTTGGCTCCTGAGGAGGATGGTGGTTGGGGGAGGGGGGAAAGGAGGGTTGAGCTGGGCGAAGAAGGCGACTCATGGCTGGGCTCTTTATCGCCACGCCGTCACGCAAGCGGCTGGCACGGCGGGATGTGTAAAGGAGATTAAGAGTGACATCCTGAGCGGCCGGAGAACGCCGATCCGGACTCCGACAGGCTCCGCAAACCAGCGCCCCGCATCAAAGCAAAGGCTGGGGCGCGAAGTATTTGTTCCCGATTACCGGATTTTCCACTGTAGATAGCACACGGACTCGCCATTTAGACATTTGCTGAGCTGGAGCTACCGACTTGTGTGTAGCTATCGACCGCCGTGTGTGTAATCTACACAGGTGTGTGTGTGTGTGTGTGTGTGTGTATACACAGCCGGGGCGTATCTAGCATGCACTGGGTCTTGGGGTTCCCAAAGCCCTTTTTTAAAGGGTTCAGCGTTATTTGTCCAAGAGAAATGCCCGTGGCTAGGAGTTCATAGACGGAGTGCACTTCCCCTTCCAACGTTAGCAGGTTCTTCTCGCTCGACTTGCTCCCCCCCCCCCGCCCCCCCCCGCTTTTGGTGCTTTGGGTTGGATTCAAAGACAAAAAACAAAACAAAAAAACTTTCCTCCCCACCCCCTCCATCCAATAACATTTTTTTCACAGGCAAAATGTGTTAATCAATCTCTTACTTTTGTTTCCGGCTCTGACATGGTGGCCCACACAATCTCCAACATTAACAAAAAGGTCACTTGGAGAGATAAAGCACGTTTGACAAGCGAAGAACAAGGCAAGTGCTTTAGAGGTCGCGTCTAATTCCTGACCTGGACTCCAGCTAGAAGAGGGACTGATCCTGGAAAAGGCGGGGGGGCAGGAAAGAGCTTTCGCTTTCTTTTGTGGTTGCTTCTGTTGAACCTAGCAACATTTCTGTGCTTGACACACAAATCCCACCCCCAGACTAAGGTGTCAGGTGTCATTTCATGATCTTAAGTGAGTAGGTAGAGTTGGCATTTTCTCCTAGATCTTTTTCCTTCAATCCAGTCCTTTTAAAATTCTGAAGTCACCGAAATATATCCCAGGTCTCTTTTGAAAGCCACTTTTCTCGTTGAAATGCGGTGCGTGGATCAGTCCACCACCAACCCTTGCACCGTGCATGTGTGTGTGTGGGGAGAGAGAATCAAGTTAAAATTAACAATTTTTAAAGTCCTTGGGTTTGCTATTTTGCCCTAAAACATTTCTGTATTGGTCAGAAGGGGTTTACTGACATTTGAAAGGGGGGGAATTGTTTGCTCGCGTGTTTCCCAGAAACGATGGTGCAATCAGAGTGGACATTGTATGCGAGAGTGAAACGAGAGGAGGGGAAACTCAAGCAAATGATCATGCAGCAGGACTGACGAGACCCACAACTTGTCCGTAAACTCTGCCCCCCACCCCGTTTATGTAGAGTGGAAATGACCTAAATCTGCCCCAGGTTTTCCCCCCGGTTCTTTCTTTTGTTGGCAAGTCCAATTGATAAATGGAGTGCAGTAAAACGGGAATAAAAAAAAAAAAAGCTGAAACCTTCATTTGTGTTCATTTGCATTAAAGTGCTTGGAACAGCTGTTTTCCTTACAGGACCAGAGAGACTCCTATCTGTTTTCTCGTTGTATTTGTCCTGCCTCCCAGGGTGAAAGACTAAAGATTAATTGTCTTAAGGTAGAGTCAGCAGTGGGAAGGCTTTTTTTGGGGGGGGGTGGGGGGCGAGGGCTGGGGGTGAAAGGAGGCCCGGGCGGGGCCTCTTACACTTCTAAACCGAGGAATCAAAGGTGAGGATCCGGTACATGTGTAAAACAAGCATCCTATTGACATAGAAAGAAGGGAAAGTTTAGAAGCGGGGGGGGGGGAGGAGAGAAAAAGCCCTTCCCCTCAAATAAAAGCTACAGCAGGTAGTTTAATTAGCAACTTCAGAAGACAGCACTTTTAGCACCGTGCCTTTGATGTTCAATTTAAATCACACTCAGCCTCGTAAACTGCACTTTTTTTTTTTTTTAAGTAGAAGCACGTATATAAAAAAAAATCAACCTCAGAATCCTCCTAAAACATTTTCTTATACGTGGTGGGTGACTCATTCACACTGCTTAGTACACACGGAGAAACAGTTAAAAGACGAGGATCCTAAGGTTTAGACGCACAAAAGTATTACAAGAGATGGGGGGGCTAGCGTCTGAAAATCGGGCACGCTTTTGGTTTTGCTTTCTTGTTCGTTTGTTTGCTTTAATGAACTGAAGAAGATGTTTTCCATCCTGCCTTTGCCTGGGCTCCTTCTTGAACGATCCCATGAAGCCGGTTTTCTGTTTGGCATTACTTGTGTAGTCTTCTTGAAATTGTGGGGGCTGTTGTTCTAAGTCCCCCTTTAAAAACATTCAGGTTTGGAACAGGTCTTCTTTCCCTGACAAAGGAAAACTGTAAATAAATAAAACTGGGCAGCGAAGGAGAGAATTAATTAACAAGTGTCAGTCCACACTTTCCTTTACCTACCAGCTATTGGCAAGGATGTCAAGTCGATTTTATTTGCACACAATGGAAATGATTTATTTTCTCTTAAAAGGGAGTGGGCTGGCAGATATTTGAGGAGAAGAGAGCGAACGAGCGAGCGAAAAGTTTGAAAATGCCTTGAACTATTCACTGTCGAGATGGCTAATCAGTATTGAGGCTGGAGGGCAATCGGGCAGCTTTTCAATGCGGTTTTCCTTTCATCTCAAGCTGGATGGAGGCGCTCAATTAAAAGCCTATCAGTTTGTAAGTAAATCAACGCCTATCAAAGTTGTCACATCAAACAAAACGATTATTATTGCAGCCCGCCTCCCCTATTAATCTCCCTCTAAAATAATCCGCTTGACAGGTCAGGCTGGTGAGTTGCAAACCCTGGCCAGGAGCACCCAAAAACCCGGACTGACTCTTTTTCCCTCGGGAGAGAGAATTGCAGAAACCTCCGCAAGAGCTTGACTGTTTTGAAATCTTGCTCTTCCTCTTGGCATTTAAGTGTCAGGTTTTGTAGATCATTTTGCTAAAGGATGTTTAGTCTTTTAAACTGAACCACCACAATCCATCAGGCCTCTAGATATATATATTTTAAAACAGGTCTTCGCTTATAATTAGAAGAAAACACAAAAAGTGAGTGAGTTGTCTGGGTTGTGTTCCCAGCCATAATACATTTCTCCTATCTGTGTCTCCACTGTTTAAATTTTATTTTGCCTTGATAGGGCTTCCCTTCACCCATGCAAGGAAGTTTAAAAGATTTGCATTGCAATAAATATTTGCAAACGATGCATTTCCCAGCTTTGTTTGAATGCAAACACGTTAACTAAGAAATATGGTCCATCAGAGACACTGCATGTGGACCTTGGGAAAAGAAATAACTTTTATTTAAAAAAAAAAAAAAGAGAGAGAGAGAGAGAGACTGGTAGATGTGCTCATACTGTAATGGATCCATCTGCACAGGTACCCGGCCGTAGTGGGGGGTATTTCTTTTAAAAGCTGTGCATTGTTAATAAAAGAAAATACTTTGAACGCTTGCCAACAGAGGATTAGATTTCTAAACTCATCCTCTGTTTGTATTGACTAATTCTGCAAAAATATTTAGCACCGGGATTGTAATTGCGTTCTTAAAATATACAAGCAAACCCTATTTGAACACATTCTTTGCCTCTTGTGCAGGAGATACAATTATATGTTCTTATGAACAATGGTCATTTTAGAGCCATCTGCAAGATAATAGTCATGTTTAAGTTAATATGCACTTTACTTGTCAGTGATCTGTTGAACCAACTAGCAGGAATTTACATTTTTGCCCATGGTTTTAGATAACATATATTTTCCTAAAATGTTTCTAACAGTGTGTTTGTCTGTTCCCCTTCTCTTTTGTTACGGTGAAAGATCAGAGAGAGGCTAATGCTGCTAATAAAATGAAACTTTTCTCTGTTAAACCCTCTGCCAGATTCGCCTATTGATGTAAGAGTTTCTTCTTTTGAATATGAAGATTTTATTCCTAGGTTGGAATCCATTTACTAAACAGCTGTTTTCCAAAAGTTAGCCTGCCTCTTGATGTTGAACGTGTTTTTTAATATACAAATCAATTTGATTTTAAATACATTTTAAGGTAACTAAACTTGTAACACAGTTATGGGTAGCAAAGCAAAACGAGTTTGATGACACAAAAAGGCTGTGCACGTTTCCTGTTAAATGCATGTAGATTTATGATCCATGTGCACTACTAATGTACTAAGGCTAAACTCTCAATCCGAAAAATAACTTCATAATTCAACATTCATCATCTTTCAACAAATTAATATCTACTACTATGATTGTAAGAGCAAAAAAAAACAAACTTAATAACACTTTGGGCTGATCAGTGAATCGCAGGAATCGCAAAAGCTTTTTTTTTTTGGGGGGGGGGGGGGGGGCTGTGTGTGTGTGTGTGTAACTCTACTGTACAAGCCTTGAGACTATGAGAAAACTAAATATGCGTTTAATATTAATGGTAATCCTTCAGAAATTAACTATGTCACACAAATGGAGACAATCTTGCAGTTTCTTTACTTGGATCCAGGACCCAGACATGGTTTACTGACAAGTTTGTTATGGAAACTATGCAGATCTGCCAGATGTATCTTAGCAGTATTAGGAATGATGTCCATTTAAATCTGAAGAAACAGCTGTAAAGCTACCTATACAAAAGACATTTGCAATCCAGTTACCTTTTGCTAAATACACAAATGACAAGCTATCAATACTCCTTGAAGTAATTACGAGCTAGCTCTGCTGAGGAGGGGGGAGACGAATATATATATATTTCTTGCCCCTCAGCATAACTAGCTTGTACTTACTTATATAATTTTCCATGCTCCCCCCCCCCTCCTCGATTTGTATATATAAATAGTTTAGGTCCATGATCTGAAAAAGGTTAAAAGAATTTTAATAACATTTAGTGAGCTTGCTTCCTAGCCCCCTTAATCATAATAATTATAGGGCTCTTCCCTAATCCCAGCTACTTTCATCTTTATTTTTGCACCCTAAAATTAATTCCAAGTAAAGTACATTTTTCATTTTGTACTGTAGGAGTGACGTGCAAATAATTTACATCAGCGTTCATCAGGACTGTCCTGAAGTGATGGATCATTTTGTTGAGTTGCAGTAAAAGTGCAGAATGATCTATAATGATGTAATATATACATTAAAAGGGTGTCTGGATGATCAGAGTTTTGCTAAAAATGTAAAAGGGCTTTTTGATTGATAACAGGGTTGCTGTTTTTCTGCAAAGGCTGTCACAGGCTGACACAATGCTTGAGTTATTAGGGCAGAGAAGGGCAACCATAAATTTCCAACGTCAGGCAAAAACTCTCTTTATTGTCTATATGATGGATGGGCCTCCGTACTAGACACCAAATACTTCGTATCACCCTTAAATGGGAACACATTTTTCGTGGCCATAATTCATGTTTTTTAAATAGAAAGTTTGAAATGCCTGCCTATATTTCACAATCCTGACATATTTATGAATCACTCCCTGCATGCAAATATAATTATTTAAAGCATTGAGGTGACATATGGGTTAGAAATGTACCAAATGCTGTTAGTGGAGTGATTTTTTTTAATTCCCTAAATTGAACACTATGGAAAACTCTTGCCTGTCTGTTCAGATCAATAAAGTCGAAGGTGAAGTTTTACTGATTTTGTCAGTGCCACATACAGATATTCGGTTTTGATTAGGTGAAACTGACAAAAGGGGAGTCTTTTTGCAATTACCATTAGGTTAATGAAAGAAACACTCATCTTTGTCCCTGGCTCATTATTTCTTTAAAGAATAATTGGTTTTTAAAAAATGGACCAGCCAAAGGAAAAGATCATAGATACTGTTTTGCAGAATCTATTCTTCGTCGAGTTACTCTAGAGCGCCTGGCTCGCAGGAAACCTATGCAATCATTTTCATCGGACAAAAGGATGTTTCAGAAAATAATATTTAAGTTTAGCTATCTAGCCGGAACGAAGGATGAAAGCCGCTCCTAGTGCGTGCAAAAGCTCAAAGCAGATTTGCAATGGACAAATAATCAAATGTATTTTGTAGATGAAACATACTAACTCTGCTGGGTGCAGAGCAGTTTATTGCTTTTTCCCTAGCTGTATTGTAACATTTCACTTAACCACAAAGCGGTTTATTTGCCTGTATCTCTCTCTCACACACACACGCACGCGCGCGCACACAGACAGATCTGCACTGATGGAGGCAGGTCAGTTTTCCGTGGATTTTGCCCAAGGTCTGCAATTTGGAAAACACATGGGTTGGTTATGAACAGAGAAAACACCTTCTAATATTGTTGTCGCCATCCGGCCCCGTTTAGATTGTAACCCAGCCACCGCACTGCTTGGTTCAGCCGGAGCTGCCGAGCACGTTCCCCGCTGCACAGAAGATCTTTCCAACCCCTTTAGATTTAAAAAAAAAAAAAAAGGGCAGCCCGGATTTCTGCTGTTAGCCAGCAATCTACTCTTACAGATCTGCTGCAAGCTGCGACGTCTGCAATTCCAAAACCCCACACCCGAGCCAGCTCGACGTTACCTGTTAATTTATACAGGGCGGTTGGTTCAAACACACTGACCCAGTTATAGTAAGAATTATGCGGCCATTCGGTTCATTTTTTTAAAAAATAAAGCACCCTGGGTGAAGGAGTTCTAGTTCTTTATAAGAAAAGAAAAGAAAAGGAAAAAAAAAGACAAGTTACCAAACACATCGGAAGGAGTAAGGCAGACGCTGCTCTGCGACTAGCTCGCTGTGCAGTGCAACGTTTCATCGCCAGGCGAGAGCCAGCACGCACAAAAAAAAAAAAAAAAAAAAAAACCAACCCCAAACCCCAACAAACCAGCCCACCACCGCTGGCCCGGAGGACCCGAGACTTCCGCCAGGGGAGGGGTTTGTGTTGGTGACGCTTTCGACTGGTCCTGCAGAGCCAATTCTCTCCCGCCCTCTACTTCGTTAGCTTTGTCCAGGTCAGCCCAAAAGCCTCCCCCCCCCAGCCCAGCAAAATAGAAAGCATTGGTGGTGGTGCTGCTGCTGTTAGTGGGCCAGCGGGAGAACAGCTCCAGCCAGGACGAAAAAGGCTGGCAGAGAGCTAGAGGAAAACGGTTTGTATGAAGAATCATTGATAATGTAAGATCATACCTAATAGTAGCCTGGCATAGTAAAAAACCTCATAGCTTTTTGCCCCCATTCAGATCTTGGACCTGGAGATGTTTTTAAATATTTTCCTTGTGGTCTATTAATGAAACGCTATCGCTGCTATTTTGTGATGCACCACAGGGTGCAGAGTGTTTTTACAGACAACCTGGCACGTTAATGGAGGCTATTTACACCAGCTTAGGATTTGACCCATAATTTATTACTTCATCTTCAGCCCGTTGAAAGGTCCTCACATGTAGACATATGACACCATTTTCAAAAGCGCCTGAGCTAGTTAGGAGCCTATGACGCATTGCCTTGCAGGGGAGCCTTAGGCTCCCAAATCACCTAGGCGCTTTTGACCGTTTTGCCTATAGACTGCTGCACACACATTTAACATACACAAACTGAGCAAAACCTGATTGCCCCATCTAGACTGAACTTCATCCCACAAAATGTTAAATCAATCACAGTAGGACAATAACTTCCCCCTGTCAACCACCCTTTACCCGCTAACCAACCAAACTACTCTACCACAAACCCTGGAGCAGAGAGGAACCTTGCAAAGTGCTCCTTAGGTCAATACATTGGGCTGTATTGTGACAAAGTGAGCAGAGTTAGTTCCAGAGTTAAGGATGCTTCATGAACAATGGCCCTGTGATCATCTCCCTCCTTTTTGAAACAGGTAGGTCAGCCTAAGAGCCTCTGCAGGCTGCATGAGAAGGGGCAGGTTCTCTCACAGACGAGTTTCAATCCATTTAGGACTTAATGGGTAAAGACCAAGGGTGAGATTTTTCAAAAGCACCTAGGTGATGTAGAGGCCCAAGGCCTGTTGATGTTCAATGAAACTTGTGCTCCTAAATCACTTGGTGCTTTTGAAACTACCACTCCCACCATCTTGCAACCAGTAGGCAGCTAGTGCAGACTCCAGCGCACTGGTGTATCGTGCTCTTAGCAACTCCACTTATTACTAAGTGGGCCCCCACATTCTGCATTAATGCAAATTTCCAAATCATCCCAAGATGTAGCCCAGTGTGGAGCACATTACTGAAGTCTCAAGAGGGCAAAGGAATTGATAGCTGTGCAATAGCTGCACTCAGAAGGAAAAGTTTCGCTCCTCTTTCCAAACACAGAGAAAAGACCAGCCAGGCCATAGCCGCTACCTGGATGTCCAGGGGCGGCAGGGGATCTAACACAACTCCAAATTGCACAGTGCAGCAGCTGGGGTGACCAGACAGCAAGTGTGAAAAATCGGGACAAGGGATGGGGGATAATAGAAGCCTATATAAAACAAAGCCCTGAATATCGGGACTGTCCCTATAAAATCGGGACATCTGGTCACTCTAGCAGCAGCAGACAGAGGCTGCCCTCCTTAATTCAAGGGACTGGACAGAAACTTGGTCATTTTCCCATTTGCTGGTCCCAAACCACCACCAGTACCTCAATTTTTTCTGTGTAAAGCTAATCTTTTCCAAGCATTCGTCTCACCAAGATGCTATGATTTACTTGTGCACTCCGGCTGGGTCAAATGAGATGGAGGCACAGAGCAACATACTGGAAGCTCAGTAACTTGTTCCTCCTCACTGACCATCCTAATGGCTTTATATATGTGCTGGTTTGATGTTGGACAAGACAGAACCATGTGATACACTGCAGGAGTGAGGCCTCAGAGCAGAAGTACAATTACCCAACACTATTTTCTGGAGCCCCTCAGAGTGGTGCCGTTGTCGTCCATTCGGAGATGTGACCAAGGGCTGACCCAGGATCTGCATGGTTGTGTGTAAGTTCAACTTTCTGCATTACATCATTTCAACAGGACTGTCACCTGTATGCTCATTGTTGTATTATGTGGCTTATCTAGCGGTAAAGAGCGAGATCACAAATCATTTCAGATTCAGCCCACAAATATACAGCCACCCTGTCCTGTATTTCAGGGAGAGGTGCGAGGGCCACAGGAGCTGTGACAGGAAAAGAAAGTATAGCTTAAAATTCTACATGCTAGCAAAAGGAAGAGAGGAATAGGGACTATAACAAGTAGCTGAAGTCTCCCAGCTATGCTTCTGTAGTTTCCTGATCAAAAAGCAGAACTTTCAAATAAATGTTCATAGTAGCATTTCCTCTCACTCAGCACTTTCGATCTATGAACTAGGACAAAACTGATGACAAGTTTTCCTTGAAAATTTGTGCAACATTTTATTCAGTTCCTTTTGTGTGATTTTGCTCAGCCTGATATTTCTTATTTGTTCATATGCACAATTTCAGGAACTGGAAAATAGGGCGACATGCAAAAACTTTAAAAGACGCTTTTATGAAACATTTTCCACTTGTGAAGTTTTGACCACACGAAGTAGAACAAGTTTTTGCGGAGAATTGCAAAAATGTTCTGCTGGTGATGGTGCCTATTCCTCCAGAAGTCCCAGGGATTGGAGAGATCTGGGAAGGAGGGGCGGACTGATATTCCCACCTCTTCTTTTGATCATGATTTGCAATTTTTTCCTTCATATAATGGCAATCTTGTGCCTGTAGGAGGATTGTCCTTTGTGAAAGTTCTTTCCTATCAGAGGGGGCATCTCCCTTTCCCCCTCCATGACTGTCCTTCTTTCCCTTCTATATTTATGGTAGGTTTGCATGATGAATGGTTGGGAAATAATTGGGTTGAGACAGGTAAGTAAGGAGTCTCTTCAAGTAACCTCACTGAATAAGCAATATAGTCATGGAAAACTGAACAGTGGGCTGAGAGTCAAGAACTCCTGAATTCCCTTATCTGTAAAATGGGGTAGTAATACTGAGTTACCTACCTCAGAGGGGTTAATAAGGATCAAATAGTCATGTTTGGGCAGTACTTAGAATGTGCAAGGTCAAATGCTGTTGTCAATTATACTAGTGTAACTAAGAGCAGAATTTGTTCCCTCAAGAACTGAGTGCTAAATGTACTTACAAGGAACCAGCCTCCATTTTCTTGGTCTCAAAGTTCTTCAGTATTTCAGATTCAGGGAAAGATCTCAAGCATTAAACCAGTCGTTTATATACTTGATCATGCTGTGAAATATCATATTCAAATCAAGAGGGTGATCATCTCATTCTTGTTTGCGGGGTCCAGTGCCTATTTCATTCCGCCATTTTTGCCTGCATGATATACTGTTTCTTCATATGATAGTGCTGCTGGTGATTTTATTTTGTTATTATTTCCCTTCTCTTCTGCACTGCACACTGAAGAGGAATGGATGTCCTCTGAGCATTCACATTTCTCTACCTAAACAATTTCTCATCCATGACCAAAACCACCAAAATGCATATATAATAAATATATACAAACTCCTTCTGGACCTTTGGGAGTTGACGTTTATGCCATATATCATTTAAAATCTAATTTCCCCAAATGTACAAGGGTAAAATCAATTAACAAATTCAATTTCTAAAATGTAAGTTATTTATGCTAAACAAACTTATTCTCTGGTTGGATAGCTCCAGGACAGAGAGAAAATATAATAGCATAGATGCTACCTCAGTCAGGGTCTGATGCTGCTCCCATTGAAATAAAAGGCAAAAATTCTCAATTATTTTGGTGGAGACAGAGCTGGGTCTTGGTATTCAGTTGCCCTGGTTCAGTAACCATGCTTTTATCATGCAAGCCACGTGGGAAAACACTGATTATTTACATATTGTTCATTAGTGGTTTAAAATATCTAGCCAAAATAAAAGTCCAAACTGTTCTCTCCCAACGTATAACAAGCAAGGAAAATAATAAGAATATAGTATGTTATTACACAACTCAGTTGAGACTCCTCTTCAAGACCCACAGTTTTGGAGTCCAGCCTCTGTGTCTGCAGTTGTTTCATCCTATCAGTTATATTAACAATACATAAAATTTATAAACTAGTGAGACAAAAACCACCACCAACCCTGATTCAGAAGCCCTCTTGCTTAATAGCATGGAAAGTCAAAGTAGGCTACTTAAAATTAGGGCAGAGAGTATTTTTTTTAAAGAGTATTTGCAACTGTGGTATCAGGTTAAGCAAACATAGGATGGTCTTATGGGGCCGGTCAGACAGGCCCTTTATAGCTGGAGCAAAAACTCTTTTTGGCCAGTACCAGCCTGTTTCGGTTATGCCTCTTCAAAACACCTGTGGAACAGGGGATGTGCTCCATTAACGTGAAGAAGCTGTCTTGGGGGCCAGTCTGGAATGTTTAAACAAGCCCATGTTGCTGCCCTTGGTTTTAGGGTCTGAGGCCGAGGGTTCTGTGAGCTGGGGGCTGGAACGCCCCTCTTCCCATAGCAGTGAAGGATAAGGCTTGCTCAGGCTGGTTCCAAGCTGACCTCTCTCAGTAGCCAAGGAGAAAAGAGGATTGCTGGGAAATGTCATCCCTTCTGTTGCCATTTGTATATTTGTTGCTGGAGTGAGATGAGCAGCCAGCTAACATGTGTAAATTAAATTATCTAGAGCCTGGGTTGCTTGCTTGTTTATATTTTATATATATAAATAATAAGAAGCCACCATTTCTTTTATGCAAACAGCCGTAACTGTAGTAGGGGTGCCCACTACATAATCCTATATAAGGGTCTGTATCCCCTGGATAAGGTCATTACAGATCCAATGGTTACACACTTCCACAATTGCTTTACTCTTTCAACCAGCATGGTTCTGCTGGGTTGGGGTGTTCCACAACCACTCTGATGTTGGGTGAATTTTTCCCATTCCAGCTTTCAGGACTGAGACAGGCTCATTACCTAAAGAAAAGTTAATGTAGTGCTCATTAAGGTGCCAGACTGGTGAAAGGGCCAGATTGGTGATACCGCAGAGTGAAGACTGAAAGGCAGCACTGTGAATAGCGGTGAAAATGTCCTCATGCTGCCCTGCCGATGGGATTGGAGAGCAGGTCAGTCATGCTGATTCTGCGAAGACCCCAGTTGAAGGGGTGGCTTTTGCAGTGGAAATACCTGACCGCCAGGCAATGGATTAAGACTATCCACATAAGCTGCCTAACAGCCAGTCCATGGTAACAACTTTGACCTGGGCCAGACTTGAGTTTCAGACAGATAGGACAGATAGTGGCCAAGGACTCTCTGGTTTTATTTTTTAAATGTAAAAGTATTAGTAATTTTCAGCTCTACATATATATTATATTGTTGAGTTAAATTCCTTTATCTTATTTACAAAAAACTTTTTCTAGTTCACCTTTAACGGACAGGTTCAGCTCTGAATGTTTTTACTCTTATCAGTTTAGGTCAAATCCTGACCAGCATTTTTTTTGTTTTGTTTTTTTTGTTTGGGAGTAAAAATGCTTAAGCTTCGACTTAACCACTTAATATAAAATAAAATTACCTGAAGAAATCCACTGGGATCTACTCTAAGATATTCTGTTGCACACCATACACTGTGAACTATTAAAGATCTGAAAACATAAACTGAATAGTGGTTGCCATTACTATTTAATATAAATAGATTTGAATGGTGGGAAGAAATATTAAATGCATAATGCATATCAGTGATTTAGAGAGTCTTGTCATTAATGGCACTTTTTTAGAGATGAGGAAAAACTTTTGAGTAGTTTATAAAACCAGCATGCAAGGGCAGGGCATTTGGAAATGGTTAATATTTTTAGCATGATATTTTTTAATCCTAACCTTTTTATGTCATAATACATTTACAGATGATTTTATCTTCATTCAGACTATGGTAACTGGTAGCCTAACTCGAGTGTTTTTACTCACCATTTACAATGTTAAATCTGTCCTCAATTTTAGAAATATATAAAGAACCTTAAAGTCATTTGGGGGGGGGCTGTTAAAATCAAATAGCAGTGCATATGTCAATGCTGTGCTGATTAAAACTGAAGGGGCAGATCCTCAGTCCTCTCTCCATCCCCTTTGTGCGACTTCTGTGGTGTTAAGGAGATGGCGAGCTGGGGAATTCCCCTTGCATCAGGGAACACCAGAGTGTCAAACATTTGGCTCTGTTGCCAATTCCTGTCCCCTCCCTTCCTCCTCAGCATATTCGGTATAGAGGGGGCATCTCCAGGGTAGGTGGGGGCATAGCTGGAGCACACCTCCAGCAATACTGCATGCAGAGGCTGCTGTAACTGTGCACTGGGAGGCTGGTCTGAGAAGATTGGGTGTGGCTAGGTGGAAAGGTGATAGAAAACTACCTACCTCTTACTCTGCCCTCAGGTGTGGCAAGAACATTGTAATAGGGTGACTGAGCCCTTTAAGGGCAGTAGGAACTAGAGGTCAGTCAACCTCTGTCCTGTGGTGAGTCCTTTAAGGTTCCTGGGACCTTTTGAGTGGATGAAGACCTCGGAAAGGCAGAGGCAGGATTGGGGGAGGATGGGGGTAACTGGAGAGAGAGAGAGATGCTCGGGCGGAGGGGGGCAATAGTTAATGATTGGGGAAAACCTAGACTACTATTTCTTTAAGGTTCCCAGACCAGGAGCCTTGTATTGTGGGGTGGGGCAAAGCTCCCTCTTTCCCAACCAATCAGGAGGAGCCCTGGGATGGAGGGTGGCATATGTGCTGCTTCCTCTCACATAATAGAGAAATGCCAGTGGGGGAAGGAGTGGTGCTTACTGACTTCTCCTAGCTCTGGGAGGGAAAGGATTAAGTAAAGAGGGGCTTGCCAGGAGAAGTGCTTTAGGGCTGCAGCCTGAATCAGCACTGCCTCAACAAGGAGGGCTGTGGGACTTCTGAAGCAGGGCAAAAAAGGATTGGATGTGAGGGGCTAAGAAAGAGGTAATCAATCAGACCCTCCAAAAGGGGGATCTTACTTTTAGGTCTGATAGTCAGTTATTGCAGTGAACTCAGAGGGAGCAGAGGGCTGGGTGCCAATGGGGCCATTCCAAGCCTTGAGGTTGGCACTCTAGAGGTGGCAACCCTGTTATACACACCTGAGCATCTGACCCAGACTCTCAGTATCTATCATTCGTGCTTTCTGCTAAACCTGAGAATGAAAGCATTCTGAATCACTCACTCACACACCGCCCCTGTGTGAACATCAAGTTGCAAAATCAAGCACTTGAAAACTAGGAAATTCTGGCATTCGGGTTCCGTGTGCAACTTTACATGGGACTCCTTGTGTGTGTGCATTATGATACAGCCTTTAATTTCACAATCACATACCATTTTTTTTCCAGAGGACCCCTGCCTCATTCAGTGCATGGTCCTCAAGGGAGTGCATGCTAGCTGGGGATGCGCTTTGGCCATAATCTGTTCCTGCCCCTGCGGGTGGGGGAGCTGCAGTGCAGGCACCAATTACATCAGGGAGAAGACTCCTACCAAACATGAGTGAGAGTGGTAGATTTCTCTTAGATACAGAAAAAATAATAAAGCTGACTACTGTCATTATATTTTGCATGTGCATATAGTTGGTACATTAGTCTGGATTTTCAAAGATGCCTAAGGGAGTGAGGAGCCCAACTGCCATTAAAAGTGAAAGGGAACTAATTGGGTGCTTCATTCTCTTAGAAGCCTTTAAAAATGTCAGGGCCAGGTCTTCCACTTGTGTAAATCATTGTAGTGCTGTTGAAGTCAGAGGAGCTGCAGAAGTTCACACCAAGTGTTATTTCTTTGTGCAGACAGATAGCACAGTATATTTTCACCTTCCTGCATGTTGAAATAATCTCCCCAGGGTGTACATGTGTCAGCAAATCAACAAAAACTATAATGGTTATTGAATCAGATCAATAGTGTGCAAACAAACAAAAATTAGTATGGGGCTGTTTTAGATTATAAAAAAAACCACTTTTTAAACAAATGGCAACATCGGAAATTTTCTATTCCCAGCTCTGCATGACCTTGGGCAAGTCACCTAACCTCCGATTCTCTATCCATAAAATGAGAATATTAATGTTTAACTGATAGGGGTAGTGAGATGTTTAATTAAATAATAAATGTAAAACGATTTGAGATTCTCAGATGAAAGGCACTGTACAAATGCTGAGTATTATTTTCTATATTTTAAAGTAACCAGTATAAATAATAAACATAGATCACTATAAGCAGATACTTTTATTTTCAGGAGTACATTTATTCATAATTTTTCCACTGGTAGACAAATTATAGCACTGAACAGTGAAAACAATTTGAAAACAAGCAATAAAGTAGAAAGGAAATTAATATCTATTTCCATGCACTAAAAGGAAAAGAGAAACATTAATAACCATTTCCCTGTAGATATAACATTGCAAATGTTATTTCTAATCTGTCAACATATGGGTCTGTGAAAATGGCTACAATCACGTAAGAAGGCATTAAACGTAAAAATGGAATCTCTAAAATCTTCCAGTGGGCTTGTCAAATCGTCTGTTTGGTCACTTCTGTTTATATGCTTAGTGGTAGTTGATTGATTGGCTGGTTTGCCTTTCTATTTAAAACCTCTGACTGATTTTAATGCTTTAGAACAGGAGCTTCGATTTTTTTGACTGTGTGGACTTTTGATGAGCTGTGCAAACCCCACGGTGGAGAGCAGAGGGTTAAAAGGAGCACCTTGGGGCCCAGGAAACTGCCCAGACACATCTGCTGGGCCTGCTCATAGTGGAGCTGGAGCTGAAAAGGGCACAGACCAGTCAGGGTGATCAGTGGAAGGGAACATACCTGCACGGTAGCTCTTGGAGGGAGAGAGCAGGAGTCCTACTATGACCTGGAACACAGAGCTGCAGGCTGCCCTGAAGAGACAGCGACAGAGACTGCCCGTGGAGACGTGGGAGAGAACCTCTGGACCCCTTTCAGTTGAGTATGTATTGCAAGCTTGGCCCCCAGTGGGCCTCTGGAGAGGTGGCGGTGTGGTGCCCATGCTCAGGCAGCACACCTAAACAGCTAGCGCCAGGGCTTGGGTTGGAGCCTGGGTGCAACCGGAAAGCTGGGGTTTCCCTACCGTCAACTGAAGACTTGAGCCTCTCGGTGCTACTACCAGTTGCAAAGTTGAAACACTAGGGGATGTAGGGACCTAGTGCTGTGACCACAGGGGACCCTTCCTACTCTTTAAAATTGAATTGAACTACTTTTCAAAACAGAGATTGTCTCATGACTACCTTCCTCCCATTTGCAGTCAGGTGGACTGCCTGTCAACCCATTTGCCAAGTCATTTGCTTACATGGAAAAATAACATTAGGGTATTTAATGGTGTTTCAGGCTACGAGTTACTGGGATTTGGCATCTGGAAATAAGGAGGAAGACTTAAGTACTGTGTGACCAGACTGTTTTCCATGGATCATCAGCTAGTTCTCTATAGACCTGTGACGGGGTGGACTAGACCCAGAGGCACCCTGATGAAGGCCTCAGGATTCTGCCACACCAGTGCAGGAAAGGAACAGTAGAGGAGTCCTCCAAGCAGCCTAGAGTGGCGGCAGGGGAAGTAGCTAGTGAGAGAGGCTGAAGGGAGCAGCCAATCAAGGCCTAGGAAGGCCGTATAAAAAGGAGCTACAGCAGCGGAGATAGTCAGTTCCTTGCCGGAGTTAGAGGAGGGCAGTTGGTACCCCTGGCTGGCCAAAGGGAATGGTAGCACCATGGACAGCTCAGTGTGGACAGGGACAAAGAAAGAGCTCCTCGCTGGCTGCTGGGCCTGAATATGGAAGAGCCCTGAAGTAAGAGTGAAGCACGGTGAAGACTGTGGTCATGGGGAGGTTGTCGGCCCAGCAAACTGAAAGCAGTTTAATTAAAGGGACACAGTGGTGTGTGGCAGCTATTCTTGGGGTTCTTGGGCTGGGATCAGGAGTAGTAGGTGGGCTGGGGTCCCCTCCCATAAGCCACTGGGAAAGTGGCCTACAATTGGATAGGGATAAACCCCCCAGAAGGGGATCTGAACTGTTAAGAGGCCCAGCTGTGGAGAGCTGGGACCAGATCAAACCAGAGTAGGCAAAGAGTCTCCAGAGAGGAAGCCCTGGTCCATGGCCCCCTACCAGGGACAGGCACGCTTAAAGACTTTGGACTAATACCCTGAAAAGGGTCTGTATGAGTTGTGTTCCCTACAGACTATGTGTGACTTGACTGGAGGGTTGAATCACCAGAAACTGCCAGAATGTGTCACCACAGACTGAAAGAGCTGCAGACACATGCCCAGCCAGGGGGTGCTCATGGGAGGTGAGTGCCACCATGTTGCAAGACCATAGTTTAAGAACACCTGCTATAGAAAAATGACTTGGCTTATTGCTATCTCCTTCTACGGATGTGCTTGTAACTCATGTCTGTAATATGCTTATAACATATATCACTCAAACTTTTTGTAATCCATTTATAAACGAAACCTTACTATTAACTGTCTCAGAGTAGAGTTGAGCTTGTTTTGCAGTAGTGAAATGTAAGGCAATTGATAAGCTGGGAAAAAAAGTTGGAAATGTGGCTGTTTGATCATGATGTTTCAGTCCATCACAATAATTAATTTAGCATATTTCTCAGGTGTTTTGAACAGTGAATTGAGTCATTTCAGGGTTAGTGCAGGTTTTAAAGAGTCATTTAAGTGAATCCTTTGTCTTTTTCTTTTGTTCTATAATCTTGATCCATGAGGATGATTGGTGATGGCTTCCCACTTACTGGGTTCTGTCACATAAAGTGAATTGCTCTATCCAACAAACAATGTTTTACTTAGCATACAATAAAGAGAAAACAATTAACCTACACAAATATTTTATTGCAAGTTTCCTGTCTCTCGCTTACTGGGATTGGAACCTTTGTGGCATTGCTGTGGCTTTGGTTTTCAATAGCATATCCTCTGTGAGTATATCACTTTTAACTTTCACTTTTCATTACAAAACTAAGGTTGTGATCCTGCATTAACTTAAGTGGGGTTCTGCATGGGTGCAGGGTCTGCAGTAATTGATCCTAATGTAGCAGCAGAGCCTAAATGAGTAATAACTAAGTGGACTATTGCACCACTGACTCTATTCCTGTGACCTTTACTCCAGATAATCTAACCATAACCATTTTTTCATCAAATTAATGGTAGAGAAATGTGCTGCAATGTCAGCTTTGAAACTAAAGACCTCAATCTACCAAACAGGATCAAGATGAGTCATGTCATTGCCAGTATAGCCCCCTGCCAATCTACCTCAACTCTGATCTGGAAACACCATTTTAGGAATCAAGGCTATTTTAACTTGCAGGCCCATTCAATCATTTCCCTTTCTGCAGAGAATGCCAACAGGGGTGTCCCTGCTGGTGATGATTGTGTGATGTGGCCACCTGTTCAGTGAGAACTAAATTGAGTAATGACCCATCAACTTCACATAGGTTACCTTTTGAGCCTTACTAGTCTGGTCTGGATTCAAACAAGAAGGCTAGAAGTGAAAAGCTCTGTATTGTTTTATCAACAGTCCTCCTTCACCTTTACTTAGTAAACAAGAATTGCAACCAAACCTGCAGCCCTGAATTCCCCCCCCCCGCCCCACCTTCTGCGATATTGTAAACTTGTCCTCAGTACAATGGCCAGGTATCATAACCTTTCCAGATACCTTTGTACATATGAAGCCACAATGTCACTGTCAAGGTGGTCATTCTCTTACATGGAAAGTTGATATTGACCTCCCTCTAACTTCTAAACAAAGCTAAGAAACTCCTTTTTACCCGAGAGACAAGGTAGCTGAGGTAGTATCTTTTATTGGACCAATTTCTATTGGTGGAGTCAAAGGTTATTATGAGATAGCCAGCAGGCTGGGGAATCAGTACCCTCCTTTCAGTGGGTCTTCATGCTTTACCCATCCCTTGCCTGTGGAGTTGCCTTCTAAATCTGTGGGAGTTCAATGACATCAAAGATCATATAACTCTGCATGCCAAGGGGCCAGAAGCATGAAAAGTCACTAACAAGAAGGTGCATAAAGGGGTAAATTAAAGTAAGCCACCCCATTTTACTTACTTTTCTTCCAACTCCAAGAGGTGTGTAGATATTGCCTGTTATACCCAGTCAGATTCACACCCACTTGGAACTTACATGGCTACACACTTCACCTACACGTGCAAGATGGGGAACTAAAACTTTATTTCTTAAAGAGCTTAAATTATACAGTGTCAGCATATCCTATGCTGAAATCTGATTGGACTAGGGATCTGTTTCTTGGTTTCTCTTCTGCAGTAATCGTATGCCGCAGTTACTTGTGTGGGAGGCTGTAGTTCTGCACCCTAAGCAGCACAAAATAAGCCTTCTTTGTAAGCTCAAAGATGAGGTCTTGTGTGTAGAATCAAAACAGGATTGGAATCAGTTGGATAGCTTTAGGTACTTCCAGAGCTTGACTAAAGTCCTCCCTGCCTCATTCTAGCTTTTGCCAGAGTGAACCAAGGCATAGGGCCCCTTCTCATGAAAAGTGCTCTCGGGTTAAGCTGGAGCAGTGCAAGGTGGCTGCAACCTCTTCTCCACAGTAGGGTCCTTAGGCATCCGGCGCGGTCTGAAAAGTGGGTGGCGCTGGCCATGGAGCAGGTATGATCAAGGGAGTAGGGAAATTCAGCACATAATTGATGCAGACTCCTATGGAAACTAGAGTGACCTTCTCCTGGTGGAACCTTCAAGGGATAATAGCAATGGATAGGTGGCTTGGTGTCTCTTGGAGTGCAGTGGTGTTGACACAGCAAGGTGCTGATTGCATTTCCTTGGAAGTGTGGGTGTGAGTCTGACCTCTTGTGCTATTCAACTGTGGCTGGGCAGATATTTTAATTATGGAGTAAACTACATCAGCAGAGCTAGAAGGAGAGAGAGCTCACTCTTTGCTCGAGTACATGTTTCCTTTCTGCTCAAATATAAGCTGACCTCAGAAGCCACTTCCTTTGTTGCTTGATTTTTATATGCTGTCAGGGCACTGCTGATCATTCATTTTGTGTCTGACTGTGAGACAGGCAGCTTCAGCAACTGAGATTGGAGGGAGGGAGAAGAAACCAGAAAATATTTCTCATTGAAAACTGAACCCCGATCCCCACAACCCATTATTTACAAGGAACCTGGGAAGGCTGGCAGTCTTAAAATCAGACCTCATCCCAGCTTCAATTTTTATTTGTAGCTTTTCATCTCCGCTTGTTCACAAGAATGCAATGGACATAAAGGCACAAGAATCTCTGTCCTTCAGTATTTCAATTTGCCTACTCACAACAATGTAGCAGCCAATCTGATGTACAGAAGTGTGTCATTGCTCACAGTGAAACTCTGAACTTTGGGTTTGCGGTGAGTAGTCCTCTAGGATGTAGGGAAATTGATCAGTGTATATATGTGCAATATATAATTAGAGTTGTCGTGGCCTCTCTATAACTGTTGCTGAATACTTTCCAATTAAAAAAAGTCATAAGTTGTTTTTTTTTTTAAAGTATTCCAATGCCCACACCGTTAGTGGCAGGCAATTGACTGGGGTGGTGGGGATCTAGTTCTGGCATCCAGTTTTCTGATCTGTGAAAATCTCTTTGGTTTTGGCTAAATTGTGAGCTGTTGAAAATCACCATTTCCTTTCTGTGGTCTGTGTTGCACAGTTGGTTTTGGTAGCGTGCTAACACTCCTCAATGTTCTACAGCACTGTGCATGCCTCATCTCTCTGTCTGTCTTGAGCACTCTTCACCCAGCTCAACTACCAGACAGGGCTCAGACAAAATGGATCCTTCTCCTCCACTTCAGAATGTCCTTTTACATATGTGAATGTGTACGGCACTGGGAACCAGGGGACCATAAATTCTATAATTGCTTCTGCTGACTGGATTTAATAATTCTGTACCCTTCATAACCTCCCTCTTTAAATTAAAGAGCTCCACTGAAGGGCAGCACATGATGGGACTAGAAAGAGGTACAAACAAGAGAAAGCAGGTGTCAAGCTGTCTGGAGTGACTCATGAACGTGAATGCCAGCTCCAGGGCACAAACTCCAAACTGGTTGTAAGTTCTGTACTTAGATTTCACTAACCAAGTATCAAGTGTGAACTCTTCAAGCAACATGGAATCCCACACAGTCTCCTTGGGTGTTCTGGTTCATCTTGCCACCCAGGCTCACTTGGCAATAGATGGTCCCTTACATCAACCATCACAACAATATTCAGGTTACTCCCACACCCAAAGGACCAGTCACTTACCCCAGGTCAGTTGTACCTCAGATCTCACACAAAAGACAATGCTTGTAGCTAATCCTATCATACACTATCTAAAGATTTATTAACTAAGAAAAGAAAGGAGTTATTTACAAGGTTAAAACACACAAATGAATTACGGTCTTAGGTTTAAAAAAGTAATAGAAGCTGCTGTAATGTGCAAGCACTATATGTCCTTCAGGGCTAACCCGATGCTAAACAGCTGGAGATCCCTTGCTTACGCTTAGAAGTCTTGCCCTCTCCCTGAAGTCCAAGCAGCATAGGGAAAACAATTTCTTCTGGACAGGGATTTTTATTCCCTTCCCCCAGAGCTCAAGCTGATGGGACGAGTGTTTGTGCACTTCTCTGCTTCTCCCACACCCGTGAAGAGATCAACAAAGTCTTTTGTCCTCTGATGTTCCACAATGGTTTGTCTGATGTTTATGGGCCTTCTTTTGTTGGGCAGCGGATGTGGCAAACCTACCTCTTGTGGCAAACTAGCATTTCACACTTATGACAAGTCTATACTACAAAATTTAAGGTGGGCTAAGTTTTGTCAATGTACAGCTGCTTCAGTAATTTAGATTGCTTTTGCGTGTCCACACTCCACTTTTTGTGTCGGTGGTGCATATCCTTACTAGCAGTGCTTGTATTGATGCAGGGAGCAGTGCACTATGGGTAGCTATCTCACTATGCAACTCACCACTATCTAACACAGGGTGTTTTGGGAAGGGTTTGCAATGTCTCCTGGTTAGAAACGAATTGTGCCAGGGTAACTGAGAACATGGTTTCAACATCCCATAATGTAGTTTTATCCAGCCCATAACTTTATCCGCATCCCATAATGTTTCATGCCTTTTTTCAAAAGCCCTGCAAATCCACGTGTCTGCCATCTGTGTGAGAAGCATGGATCCTGCACAGCTCTGCACTATTGCAATGAGTGTTGCGAGCACGGCGCGCCTGATCCTGAGGTATTTCCAGAGTGGCCAGAGAAGCTGCGGGGAATGTGATGATTCCTTGGAGGCTAGCTTGCTGTGGGACAAAGAAAGAAAATTCAAGGTTGTGATTGGCGGCATTCATGGAGCAGCTGCAGACAGTGGAGTGCCAGTCCTGGGCCTGAGAAATGAGCGCTGACTGGTGGGATCACATGTTTATACAGGTCTGGGATGATGAGCAGTGGTGGCAGAACTTTCAGGGCCACAATCCTCCGTGTGGGTAGCTTGCCCACCAGTGCAGCGACACCAAAATGAGAGCTGCATAGACAGTGGAGAAGCGAGTGGTGATTGCTGTGTGGAAGCATGCAATGCCAGATTGCTACCGATCAGTCAGGAATCAATTTGGAGTTGGGAAATCCACCGTGTGGGTTGCTGTGATGCAAGTGTGCAGGACCATTAATTGTGTCCTGCTACAAAGGGCTCTGGGCTCTACAACGACCAAAGTGCAACGCCTCTTGTGGAGGTGGAGCTAAGTCGGCGTAATGGGCGAGTTACAGCAGCAGGAGTGACATTTTAGTGTAGACACTTAGAGTTGAAAACCACTGTTCTATGGTAAAAACAACCTTTCCTGGACCCCTTACACATAGTCTGTGAACCCTTAGGTTGTTGAGTGAGGCAGGGGTTGTGTGTGCATGTGTGTGTGTGTGGGGGGGGGGAAATAAGTGTGTGATCATGTTATTAAAGACTGCATCATAATGCATATGCACAAGGAAGTTGTACAGACAACCTAAATCCTGGCATTTCTTAATTGTCAAGCTCTTGACTTTGCTACCTAAATAACTTTTTTACTTCCATTTTTAAAATGGAGTAATATATAAGGCCACTGTATGTGGTAGCATACCGGTGTCAGTGCCTTTTAGGACTCTACCCTGCTTTTGTTGAAGTCTGTGGCAAAACTCCTATTAGCTTCAAAAGGAGCAGGATTCGGCTATTGTATGAACTACATGAGGAAGGACTTTGCATCCTGACTTCTTTCAAAACACTTAGCTCATGCTATACTGCATTATTTGTGAGTGGTAAAGATATATGTTCTATACCAAAATGCTACATTAAAAGAATGTTTAGTAGTGTTACAAAGCAAAGCACTCAAAAGAAGTAAGGAAGTGCTAAAATTAAGGTTGCCCATGGAAGAAAATAGTGAACAAGCTTGAGATGGTGTGTGCTGTTGCATCTGCACTCAGACATCTACATGCAGTCTATCCCTGCTGATATCACATTGGGTGCCATCTGATAGGAAGTAGTAAAAATAATTAATAAAAAGCTGGCAAGAAGGTTTTCTATGTGGAGGCACTTGGGCCCTAGCCAGATACGGAGAAAAATATGGAATTTGTTTAGAAGAGGCAGTATATTATTAGACCTCTCTCGATCACCTGTGTGATCTTTCCTCCCGGTACTATCTGTAAATGAAACGTGAAATCCTTCTGTATTTAACATGGTTACATTGCTATTAAGCTATCTGTAATTCATACCACATGCCAGTTTCTTTATTTACAGTGGAGTGGAGGAGGAATTAATTAAATATGCTAAAGAGAATCAACTTAATTAATTAGGAAATGCTTCAGCCAAGACAATCTGCCACCCTGTTGTGGGAAAGGGTAAAAATCTGATTGAGATTCGAACTCAGTGAAAGTAAAAGCATTGATCTCTTTCTTTCTGCAGGCAAATGTCTTGTGCTCTAGAAAAATGGAGAAAGATAAGACAGGGCCATTGACTAAGGGTGTCATGTTCACACCAGTGCAGATGCATTATATGGGCCAGTGCTTGGATGGTATATTACATATCCATCACTTCTCATTGGCTGTTTTTCCATTTTGACAGCAGCTTTGCTGTAGTGTTGAAAAACAAGCAGGCATGTGCATTCAATGTTTTGAAAATGATCACACTGCGGTCATCTTAATCCCGTGAGTGCAAAAAACAAGCAAATAAAAAACTCCCAGCAACAAACACCACAACACACAACCAGTCTGGATGTTCTTAGCTCCAAGTCTCATAGCACTAATATATGCCACACCAACATAGTCCAGATAATAAGGTATATTGGTGTATTGTTTTTACATGCATTTAATACTTTTCACACTTTAAATTTGTTTATCAATGAGGGGTGCACTGCATGTAAGTGGGGATAGTAACAATAGATTGGAAACAGGGATGAATTTACTTTCCCCAAAGCAAATTGAGGGGGCTGTGGATAAGGTCATTATTCTCCTTCCTGGCCTGCTCAGTGCACTTGACCAGTATATTTACAGCGTAAGTATTTTGATCTTGCTTTAATCGTGTCTATTCCTCCCCTCCACAGCCGTGGTACTGAATGCTGGTGATGTTATCCCAAGAGAGACGTTTTAGATTAATTAGTTTGGACATCAAACAGCATCCAACTTGAAGTATTTGTGGTACAAAGCAGGCGCAACTACCTGAATACATATAAATAGCACATGTTCCACTTCCTGTGGTGACACTGATAAAAATGTCCCTACTCCACTGAGTCATGCTTTTTAGGCTCAACTGGTTTCATTTGCACTAAACGTGTAGTGGGGCATCCAACTGTTGCAGAAACTTAAAAAAATTAAAAGGGTTGTGGTGGTAGGAGAAAGTCAAGAACAATCATGCTTCCCCTTAAGCATGTTTAGCTATGGATGCCAACAAATCAAAGTGTATTGTTCTGATAATTTTAGGGCCACATTTTCTGCAAAATGACACAATTCCTAGAGCTGATCAAGAACTCTTCCGTTATTTATTTTTTTTTAATTTGGAAAATGCTGATTTATTAAAACTAACTTTTTGTGGAAAGGATCAGTGTGGATAGATTTCCCCTTTTGAAAAAATGGTGGAGAAAAAGGTTTGAAATTGTCAAATGGAACACTTGGACACTTTCTAAATGAAGAGGTCCATTTTTTTGGTTCAGAAGAGCTTCTCCTTTTTGACAGTTAAAATTGATTTATAGTAGGGAAAAAAGGCTGAAATAAAACCAAAATTAAATAGAAACATGTCAAAATAATCAAACTGAAGCATTTAGATTGACCCAATCTGAAATATTTTTGGTTAGCAACAATTTTCAAAATTCTGAGGTTTCCTCCTGATTCAAGATGGGGAAATCTTGAAAATTCTTGCAGGATAGGAAAAATCATTTCCCACTCAGCTCTAATAATTCCATTGGCTTCAATGGAGTTATCCAAGTTTATAGCAGCAGAGGATTTGATCTAATAACTCCTATGTATATAATTTCTGTTGGATGTTCCTTTGAACTGTGCTAATTTATAAAGTGAATAAGGTTTGTTGTTTATACATCTTAGTACTTGTATTTCATTGTGATTGTTTGGAAAATATCCCCTAGCTCTCTTAGAATGTGAAGAGGAGGGGAAAAGAGAACTGATAGTAGAACATAATTTAAATCATTTTGATAGGTGTCCACCACTTTTCTAATGAACCCATTTGTGGATGTTTGGAAGGTATTTTATGGGTATTAATATTTTATTTTTAACTTGTGGAGCCCCCAATCCAAGGAATGGGTAAATTCAGTGTAAATCCCACCTCCCCAACCTACACTCGAGAGTGTTTTTAAAAAAACACTTTTTGTTTGTTTGTTTGTTTGTTTATGTTCTTAGTTATTATTAGTCTATCCTACCAACAAATATAATTCTATTAAATCTGTTTTGTTTTTTTCCTATATGTAACCTGCATGGAGATTGTTAGTACCAAATGCACTGAAGTTTTAAGTCAAATCCAAGATACTGTTGCAGATCTAGGGAAAATTATCCTTTGAATGGCACACAGGACAGGATATTCTTCTAACTGTCTAGGAGGAGTTAAACTCCACCTGTTCATTCTTAAGACCCAAGTGAAATATATAGGCTCCAGATCCTCCTCTAGTTTGACCCTGTTATTTTGCACCTGCTACAATGAGCTATTTTGGAAGCAAAAATAAATTCTGCTCACCTTCTTCACAGCCTGAAATAGCAATCAGCTGTGTTATCTTCAAGGCTCTGGAAGCTGCAGGTCTCAGAGTGCTATGCAGAAATAAACTAGTAAAAGGAAATTTTAAAGGGTAACAAGACCCCATTGCCATGTAAAAGACTTAAAACTGCATGAATAATCCTAACTAAACAACCTATTCTGTTACCAACCAAACAACAAAAATAAATCTCCAAATCACAAATAAATGGCACAGCTTGACTCATATGAGTAGATCCAGCTAAGGGAAATACTCACATGTGTGAGGCTGTACAGGATCAGCTCTAAAAAAGGAAACCTTCCTTTGTGCTTGCTTGAAAGGATACACTTGGTGAAGTTTGGTGTGTGTTAAGGGAGAGCGCACTCTCAAGTCAAAGGCATCTGACAAAGAAGGCTAATCTATAATCTTCCCCAGGAGTTTATACTATATGATGGTCAGCAGACCCAACAGCTAAGATAATGTTTAATTGCATAATAATTTGGGGGAGGGCACAAGCTGGAGACAACACTGACTTGTGTGTTTAAAATGGGTGAGGCGGTCACAACTTTGTTATGGTTTCATACAAGGAAATTACATTCAAAGAACATTAAGGTTTCAAAGTCAGTTGCACAAAAGTTTGGAAATGCTAGAATTGAGGTTGCTCGTAAGACCTTAATGCAGCCTTCTTAGGTGTACATATTATGATAGTCTTTAATTCCATGATCACATATTATTATTTTTTCCATAGGACCCATAGCTCATTCAGTGCACAGGACTGATGGTTTCAGTTTCAGTTGTGACTGCTCAGCACTTCTGAGAATTAGGCCTGCTGTTGGACTCCCAGAAAATCGAGTACTCATAATTAAGGGACAGTACTGAACAGTCAGGTTTAAGTGACCTACCTAACATCACACAGAAAATCTAGAGCAGAGTTAGGAATAGAACCATGCTCTTTCCAGTGCTAAAGCAGTGTCATAACCATATGACCATCCTAATCCTCTTCTCTATTATAAATGAAGATCACTATTTCTCATTTTATGCACAATAGAATATATTTATTTTGTCATCCAACTATGCAGCAGTATCCCATAGTTCAATATCTGATTCGCTCAGAACCTATATCTGCAATTCTTACCCCACACTGAGCAATAACCTAGACCATGGCTATATGAGAAGAGTTGCAATGGTGTAACTAGATTGATTTTTTTTTTTTTTTTTTTTAAGCCAGATGAATTTAAAACAGTTTGATCCTTGCTTAATTAGGTTGGGGTTTGCTCTGGTAAATTACAAATGTAGCTAAGCCGATTTAAGTGAGGGTAAAACTGGTTTAAATGTTTTAAAGTAATTTTAGGGATTTGCATCAGCAACTTGCCTCAGCTAGAGAAGGCCTTACTTAGTGAATAGTTGCACTGATTTCAGTAAAGCTACCTGGAAGATAAGGTACCACGCAATGCAGGTCAGGGTGGAAGAATTGGGCTCTTTGTCTGTCTGTGCTACTTTGTAAACTCTTCAGTCCAGAGATTTTGTCTACATGTACCAAGTGCCCTATAGCACTGTAAAAATAATAAGATTGATGATAATGGGCCATATTTTGCTCTCCATTTCACCAGTGTAAAGAAAGACAGGTAAAAAAGAAGAGGGCGATAAATGGAGGCTAGAAAATAGGATATTTGCTTTGTTTTCACTTGTAGTACTTGTTGTTCTTGTCATATGTTATTTGCTGACTTTATAATCCAAAAATAAACAAATGGTTTGTCCAAAGCATGCTGAGTGGTTGACTGAACTAGCAAATAAGCCTTGATGGAGAAACTCTTATTTAGTGGGTGATATTTTTATTCACCGGTGTAGAAGTTTTATTTACCATGGCCGAAGGGCTTGATTCTCCTTTGCTTTATACCTTGTGTAGTCAATTGCACTCGTGCAAAGGGACTACAGAAAGATAGTTAAATGTTATCATTTTATGAAACTTTAAAGTTCCCTGATCAATGGCTGTTTGGGGGCCCCATTGAAGCAACTCCTCAAGGACTGCTCCAGCTGATGAGATTCACTGGCCTGCTTTTGGGTTCTAGTCATTCTCTTTCATCCTCAGGTGTATTTCTGAGATCTGCCTGCTGGGCAGGGCAGGAGTGGGTGGTATAGAGCTGCCATTGCTGGATTCTCTCTGTACTGGGGAATCTTCAGGTGGCTAGTTAAGACTCTGAGCAAGGTACTTAAGCGTGTGCCTAATTTTAAGCATGACTTCAGTGGAACTACTCGTGGCTAAAATTCTGCATAGGCTTGGATCAACCCATGTGCATTTGCACAGCGATCACATCTCAGAGAGGACGCTAGTCACGGAGGGGAAAGATATATCTATCTATATCTCTCACACACCAAAAAAACCCCAGCTAACCCAGGGCCAGGGAGCTGAGGCAGCCCGGGACAGGAGCCACTGAGGGGTGGACTCTCCCCTCACCCCCTGGGATTTCCCATCTCCCAGGGGCAGGACCCTGTGCCAAAAGGCTTCCTGTCCCTGGGGGCAGGGAATGTGGCAGAGAAGAGAGCACTCGCCATAGTGTGTAGGGCCCTAAAGTTTTTAATCTGGCACTGGTTAGGTGTGTGCTTAAGAACTGCCTGTGTTGGTTTTGTAGATGCTTTCCATTGGTGGTCCCTGATTTGGCAGTGTTTGGTATCCACTTGGCACAGCTGGAATTGATTACACAAAGTGCAAGGCAATGGAGAATCAGGCCTGAAGTGATTTGTTGATTGATTGGTTTTGTATGCTGGGTTTTTTTGTGTACGGTATAGTCTTGTTTTTAACATGTTAAATAAAAATGCACTGGGGAAAATAAAAAAGATAAAAGTTTTTTGATTGTCCCTAACCTGTTTGTTCTGAGTTCCCTCTGGCATAGCCAGAGGAAAAGGAGAGAATGAGATTTTGGTGAAGAAATGATGCCACAGCTGTGTCTAGCATACTTCTTGATGGGGTTAAGAGAGGGAGCAGCTAGCATAGTACTAGTTTCCACTGTTTCATTGAATAAACTACAAAGACAGTTTTGCAGTGTGGTGTACATCCACCTGAAGAGGTGCACACAAAACTAATGTCCCCTCTCCCCCTGCCCAGGTTTTCTGCAGAAATGATCTGTATCACTGTAACTGCACCAGTGCGCTCTCTCACTGGTCACTTTCAGGCTTCTGGCTCCCAGCCATCACCTCTCTTGGGCAGAGACCTGCATCTCCCTCCTTCTTGATGGGGGAATCTTTAAGGCTGCACAGATTCCTGTCTACAGTGTAATATCTCCAGCAAGCCAGACTGCCTGAACAGGCCAAGGTCTGTGCTTTGCTTTCTCTCTGTCTATGACCAGTGAGTGCAACTGCCCAGAGTTACAAGTTACCACACCTCTCTTTCTGAGCAAGCATATTCTTTCTTAAGATGAAAGCATTACAAAGGAAACATATTAAAAACAATAAAATAATTTACATGCATGCTAAAAACCTTGCTAGTGCTTACCCCAATTCCATCCTTGGGCTCTGGTAGGTATCAGTCCTTCAATACCCACAACTGGTTTTCCCTGTGGCTACAAGGTCATCACTGTCTCCGAGTCAGAACTAGAACCTTGTCTGAGCAACTTGGCTGTTTCTTTACACAGCTTTGACTTGTGATCTCCAGGTACTGGGAACATGTTATCAGCAGACAGTCACTTTCTCCTCAGTACGGTTTCAACTAGCTGGGTTTTTGCATCACCAGAAGTGGGGAATATTGCACTAACCTCTCCCTAGGTATTCCCTAGGCAATCCACTTAACATTTATTGTCTCCCAAGTCCATTCTTGTCTGGCACACTTTCAATATAGTCCTTTGCACTCCAGGTCTCATATCTGTCACCTCTCCCTCTTAGAGAGGTTACATACAATTCCGGCCTACAAGAATACATAAACTTTTCATTTAATACAACTGACTCCAAAGAAACTTAAATTTATTTCAGTAAGGTGTTTTTTTTTTCCCCCCAAGTATAATGTGGGAACTTGCCATAGCTGTCACAATCTGAAGTATAAATTAGCGATAGAGAAGCCGGGAGCAGGTTTTTAAAGGTATTTGGGCACCTAAAGATGTAGATAGGTTCTGAGTGGTATTTCAAAAGCACTACTTACCTACGGGCACTAGGTGCCTAGGTGCTTTTTAAAATCCCAATAGGCACCTGTCTGCATCTTTAGGTACCTAGTTGCCTTGGAAAAATCTGGCCTGAGATTCTTACAGGAAGCCTTCAATATCATTTTTCTAGTCAATCCATTTTTAGGGATGCTGCCCATCCCATAAGGTTAGCCCAGATTTTCGGGGTCAGTTCCGTGTCTTTTAAGGACTAGTTTGCCCAGCCTTTATAAGAGAATTCTGAATGTGTTTCTGGTAGAATCTTATTAAATGCTAAGAAACAACAGTGTTTCCCAAAAACAGCTTCCAATTCTATTGATTACAAACCACTACAGGGGCATGGCCTTTTATGCTAGAATACAGGGGGATTTTTCATTATAACTTTCAAAGCCAGCTTGATATGTATTGGGGCCCCAAATTATTGGAGCAGCTGCATTGGCTGGGAGCTCCCCCACTTTTGCTGCTGAAGAAGGTATGGGAGGGAATCTGGATTGATGGCAATTTTCCATCTTCTCTGCTCTCATGCGGGTGAACAAAGCAAGGCTGGACCATGGGGCCGTAAGCAGTGCTTCTTCCTCAGGCCAATCCTGGTGATGTTGGTGTGTATAGAGAGAGGACACGGGGACTGCTCTTGGTGGCGTGGGTAGGGGTGGCTGATTTTTGGTAGTGGCACAGAGTAGCAGGGTTTTGGGGGGGGCGGGAGAGTGGCTGGGTTCTTCTGCCTCTTGGAGGTGGCAACCCACCGGGGAGCCCCTATGGCCCACCCCTGGCAGGGTGCTCTGTGGGGGGAGCCCTAATAAGAGGGGCGGGGCTGGGAAGCCCCTATCTCCCTCAGCCCAGCCCAGGCTTGGGGGGAGGGGGGGCAGTCCTACCACCCCCAGCTCCAGGGCCACTTCCCCGTGGGGGAAGCTCGCTGCAGGTGGTGCGGGCCGGGCCGGGCCGGGCCGGGCCGCGCGCCCCGGGCAGCCCGCCCCGTGTGTACAGAGCTGGGGTTTGCATGCCACCGCCGGTTCGCCTGGGGAGCGGCCAGCTGCGTTTATTAGCACAGAGAGGAGCCGGCCCGGGGCGGCTTCCGCCCGGGATCAGCTGACTGCAGCGAGGAAGTACCAGCAGCTGGGCTGAGTTGCTGAGTCCTTAGAGGCAGGGAGAGGAGAGGGAGTGACACCCTCCACCCCCCAAAAAGCACAGCCCCACTGACTGAACTCAAACCCTGCAGCTCGCCCTGCCCGCTACACTCTCCCCCCTGCCCCGCCCCAAGGGCTGCAGCTGAGCCTGAGGGGCCACAGCCCAGGCCGCGCGCGCGTGTAGCTTGCAGAGATGGCAGGGGTCGTGGGAAACGGAGCTCAAGTAAGTGCCGGTGTCCAGCTGTTTGCAAAGCCTCGCAGTAGCCACTTTTGGCGGGTCTGTTTCCCCCCGCCTTCCACAACGTGCGCGTGGCCGGTCTGTCTCTTCGTGGGGGGCGTGGGCGTATTTCATTCGGAGCTGCACGTATCCCTCCCTCCCCCGCGCTTGGGCTTGTCCTTTCCCTCCTCTCCCCCCACTTCAGAGAGCCGCACTTCAGTTATTTACTTATTAAGTTCTGCAGCCGCTTGTGGCTCAGAAGTGCCAGTCTCTGAGTTCCACCCCATACTTTTCCCTTAAAGCGCAGAGCCTGGGGAGTGGCTTTGGGCGTTACCTGATGATGTGCCAGGCTATTTTTTCAGTAACTGTTTAAAAAAAAAAAAAAAAAATCGACCCCCTTCTTGGTTGCAATTCATAGTGCAAAGGGCACGTGGGGGGCTGGGAGGAGGCGGGAGCTAAAGGTGAGTCAAACCCCCCTACAGTGTCGCTTGTGCTTGTTCAGTGTCCATGCAGGTTCTGTTACTTGGGGGAAATTGCACTGAAAAATTGCTGTAGTCACTTGCTTTGTTGGGGTTAGACTCATGAAGTTTACTTTCACTTTATACTCCAATAAAACTTATCAGTTACTCTAAATAAACTCTCCTATGAACATAATTGCCAGCCCAGCTGTAAATACACTATGCTTTTACTCCTGAGAGGTGGTTGGTTATTAGTATGTTTCTCTTGTATGAAAAACCCATCACTTACAAAATGCTACAAACTCTGGTTCCCTGCATCCCCCACTTGGTAGGGGATTGTTTCTTTTAATTGTTATATTTACAATGGATATGCTTTAAAATGCGCTCCCATCGGGAGTGCTCAGCATGTGTTTCAGATTGGATGCGGATGTTGTTCAGGCACAGGCCCTAGAAAGTTGTGCTTGTAAAAATAAATATAATCAATCAATCAATCACATCCCATGCAGCTGTGGTGAAATTAATATAGTGAATTATTGCTTCTAAAGGCAGTTCACTGGCCACACTTAGATTCTTAGGTATAAACGTTGACCACTTTAGTGCAACTGTATGTTTTGCTGAAGCTTTCCCAGTATCTGACTGCATATAGACTGACAATATGTATCCATAGTACCATTTCTTTTGCAAATGGTGCATGCATTAAGGCAACAAAAGGGAAATAATTTTTTTTATTGCTTTGTGTCTTTCTAAAATCACTGATATTTGTCATTTTACCTGAAATAGAAGCTTCTTTTTTCTGTGGCCTGTGTCAGGTTTTATAATGATGTATTGACCAGATGGCTTAGGAGCTGGGAATGAGTTTATGGAGCTTTTCAGATAATAGGAAAACCTATAAATAAATAGGCCATGGACTCAATTTCACCCAGGATGGTAGTGTCTGAATGTTGTTGGCCTCTGCGGGCATCTTTTGAGAGCTTTGGCTGGTATAAATTATCATATCTCCATTAACATCCTCAGCAATTTACACCTGTTGAGGATCTGCCCCTAGGTATGTATGTCTCAGAATCCCCCCTCTCCTCACCCTTGTTACTAATAGGCCTCAGATGGGCAGCCAGATTTGAATAGGCCACAGAGAGTTAATAGTCCTTTGACCTTTTAGAGGATGAGGTGTACAGAGAAGATAAATCCTACTGGAAGGGCTATGTGCATGAAGGGAAAAAGCGTGTATTGTTCTATATTTTTTTATGAACAATTAGAGGACTTCCCGTTCCAAGGGTTTTCACCAGGTCCAAAATCACTAATATCTTTAAAGAATAAATGAAAATATGGGGGGGGGGTCCCCCAAAATGTTTTCCTTATGCTTACTTTTAGCAGAGAAACACATGTGCTTCATATGTATAATACTGTCATTTGTTTATGGGGAAACTTTCAGCAGCACAAAAGGGAGTAAGGAACCCAACTCCTACTGCTTTTCTGTGGGAGTCAGGCATCAAACTCACCCCTTTGGCTTTAAATTTCCCAATAGTTTGTCTACTGTTTTTTGCTCTATGACCTTTTTGAAAAAACAAACAACCTTTTTAGAAGGCTGGTATTTATATGAAAATACTTCATCATAACCTCAAAGAGTGCTGCACGGCTACACACGTCTCTGATATGATCATTCTTTTGACAGATATTTTAGTTAGGTGAATTCTATGTATACCTTCTAGAAATGGTGATTGTGCAAGCAATTGGCTAACTTTGCAGATGTTGTAAGAAACGGCTTCTGTGGTCTTTGTGGTGTGCTATGGCATGGAGTGTATGATTCTTTCTTCCCTAGAGGTTGAACATATCCCTTCTAAACTAAACATTTTCTTAATTTAACTGTGTGCTGAGTAATAGGAAGTTTGCTTCAAAACACGACTCTCTTTCAGGCATAGCATATGAATATTAGTTATGGTGTATTTTTAATAATTGATTCTCTCTTCACGATTCTCAATTAACAGGAGAACATACAAGCTTATAGCAGCATACAGCATGATGCTCAACTGACTAGTAACACACTCCTGATGTAAGTCTCTGGTCCATGGCAGTGAGTGTTGCACCAGTCTTCGTGTGCATCCTCTTTAAATTTATGAAAAATTCTACTGGGAAACACGCTTCATGGCATTTATGACAGGACAGTGAGAGAAACAACACTGCTCACAATGCAGTGTCATTATAAAATGGTCAGATGCAGTAAAGGTAACTTGCATCATACTCTTCAATATGTGAGGAAAGAGGTACGAGTGAAGCTAGTTAAGATGGCAATGTCAATTTAAAATGTGTTTAAAAATACCCCCAAAATTCTTCCCGAACTTACTGCTAACTAGAATGGTGCAAAATGTTCACAATAAAATCTGTAATCACACACAACCTTCCTTGTTTGGAGTTTGATTATAAACTTCCTAAACTTGGCCCAGGTTGGTTACCCCACATAGGACACCAAATAGCTGTTGGATGGCAACAACTTTTGGTTACTGCCAACCTGGTCTGGATTTGAACCAGAAAACTAGATCTGGAATGTTCTGAACCCAATTACCAATCTTCTGGATTTTCTAGTCCCCTCAACCTTGTTGGCCTATGAGAACGATGGGATATCAGGGGAGCAGTTTTACTGAAGATAAAGCTGTCTTATATCCAAAAGAACCAAGGAATGAGACCTGGTCCTTTATAGTGCTCCACTCTAGCTAGTTATTGCAATGGGCTGGACAGCCACCGTACGTGTCAGTATCTATGAGTAATGTTGAGGGTGTGAGGCTTCTGAAAAGACCAGTACTTGAAGGCTGATCCTTGCTCAAGAAAGTATGGGGGGGAGGGATATGGTAGGGAAAATAGTTTCTATTGCTTCCCTGGTTAATTGCTTTCAGCTGAAAATAAAAACAATTTTGGAGAAATCTTATTAATGTAGTCCTAGTGTTGGATGAGTATCCAATTGTGATAGGTGTTTCATAAGCAGTTTAATCTATACTACTACTATTTTAATCCAGATTCTTATAGTTAATGTCAATACCTTCTTTATAATGGTTTAAAAAGTCTTTTCTGGAAGCATGTTAATATTCCCTGGGTGTTTGAATCCTGTTGCAATGTGTGGCAGTCAGGCAGGGCAGACCCTGATAGGTAGCTAAAACAAGTGTATGCACCTCTTTCTTCACATATTCCTCACTGGCAAGAACTGGCATTTCTGTGGGTTCTTGAAAAAGCGAGACTTCTAAAAATTTTATTTTATTTTAATACAAAAAGCTGCTTCCATCGTGAATATGGTGAATGTCCAGGAATTCACTCTCATGTCTCGGGTATGGAATTTCACCCTTGCCCTGAAAAGCTGGTGGAAATGTAAGAAATTTCATGTGCAATCAGATTTTTTAACAACTTCTTATAAAGCAAAAATTGAAAATTTCCTACAGGTCTGCGTACCAAAGTTTCATGGGGATAATACCTTATAAAGGTGCTGGGAGGCTTTGATTAATGTTTTTAAATCCTTGGAAAGACACTGTGTTAACAGTAGAATACTTTGCACTAGAATAATCTGAGCAAAATGTGTTGTCTTTACCCAATATGGATTTGATTAGGAGACCAAGGTTAAGATCCTTACCATTTTAGAAAGAATGCCAGATGATCCTGAAGAAGTACAAGTGGTCAGGAGTTCACCATTCTTGAAGTATCTTGCTCCCCCACAGCAAAAAATGGTGGGGAGGGGAAGAGGCTAGTCTAAATAAATGACCTGCATTCCCATTGATTTAGGAATCCACTTGGTTACCATTACTTAGTCTCCATCAGTATACAGGCTAAAGAATATGAAAGTGATACCACACTTACGGAGCATGCACTCAGCATGGTCAGAGAGAGGTCAAATGTCGAATCTTCAGAGGTATTGAGCAAATTAGGCCTTTAGTGATTTGCCTCAGGTCTCACAGTGCCAGAACTGGGGTTAAAATAAAGATATTCTGTTTCCCAGTCCTTTATTCTATTCACTACATTTAACACCATCAAATTCCCCTTTTATTTTCATTAGCGAAATTATTCTTCACTTGCTGTACTGATCTCTTCTGTGGTCTTCATGGTAAAATCTTAGGCTATGTTCAGACTGACGGCGGCAAAATCACCACCGCCAGATCGATCTTTCTTGATTGATTGAGCGGTCAGTGAGACCTGCTCAATCGATCAGGAAGTCGACTGAGTAAGTCCACCCCCTCAAGTAGCGTACCGCTGGGCCGGGAACGCTGTTCCTGTTGGCTCAGCGCAGTGTGAACAGCGCACAGAAGGGGGAAGCAGAGCAGTTGACTACTTTGTGTAGTTTGCGTAACTCCCGTCGACTGCTGCCAAATCACGCGGTCAGTGTGAACCAGCCCTAAGTGTATATTTCACCTCAGAGGTGGCTGCCTTTCAGTGGTGGATTGACTGAATCATCTATTAAAATAGATGTCTGTGCGTATGCATGCATCTTGTAAAGTGCTTTGTGATCTTTTGGGATGAAAAGCATTATACAAGTAAGATGTATGCATGTAAGATGTTTTTTTTTTTGTTTTTTTTTTTTGAAGAGGGCTTCCACTATTTTCAAGTCATTTGGATGTCAGCTATCCAAAGAAATCCCTTTTCCTCTTCCTCCTTGTAGTTGTGAAAGGCAAATCTGTGTCTTGGTATTAGAATTTATTACAAGAAGAAGGGGGAAGAAATTGCTAGGCTGAACTTTGAGGTCTCTATTTTTCAGCTCATGTATTCAAAGTAAAAATTACTTCACGGTAGTCAGCTATCTTTCTCAGCTGAAGTTACTGAACAAGAATGATTTAAAGGGGATGCAATATTGTATTATCAGATTGCAATGATTTTAAGACTGGATGAAACACAGGGATGATGTGTAAAAGTGAAGAATACATTGGCAAGCTGTCCTGTACGGTAGATTATGTTTCAGAGAACATGAAATATTATCAAAACAGAACATGAATTACTGTTGTTGTTAATTTGTTCTTTATCTGGAATTTGAATACTTGGGCATTTTTAGACCAATTGTAAAGGGGGCTCTAACTTAGCATTTATATTGCTTAGTATTAAATATTGTGATACCCAACTAAGCAGCAAGTTGTCATAAAAGGCAGGATTCCTGCAGAGCAAAACTTACAAATGTCAGCTTTTATTTTTTTCATAATTCTATTGATTTTTTTAGTAGCTAGTCAGGGTTGCCATTTCCTTGGTGTAAGTGGCTTACTGGAGAGATGATCCAGCATAGGGATAGAATTCATTAAAGCTTATATCTGGCATTCCTGCTCTTTATTTCAGCGGGGATTCTTGGAAGAAATCAGACCAAAGACTTCAACCAAAGCTCTTAAAGTATGGCAGGATATATAAACATTGCCACCCTATTATGTGGCGGTATCATCGTCTATTTCATCAGAGAAATCTTACTAGCCTACCTATTTTGCTACCGACAATTGCTGTAAAAAAAAAAAAAAAGCCCCCAATTATACATAAGGGAGAAGTGTTGTCTGAGCACAGGACCTCCTGAGGGCTTAGCTTAGTTTTGGAGCTGATTTGCTTTTGCTATCTTATTGGTCTTGGACAATTTACTTAGCCTTTCTGCTGTTTCCCTGTTGTACAGCTGGGTAAATACCTGCCTCATAGGGATGTTGTGGGGACTGACTATTTGTACAGTGCTTTGAAAATTCTGGCCAGAATTTTCAGAAATGACTAATGATTTGGGTGCATCCCATTTTGGGTGCCTAAACTGAGATATAAAGTATTAATGGGAGTGCAAAATATTATAAATTACTAACATGCTAGCAAACATGGTATATTTATGCATAAATTAGGCAATCCCAATCCAATTTACATTCAGCTATGAATTAATAACTATTAAACTGATCATAGCAGAAGAAAAGTGAGAGACTGATGGAGTCCATAGCATTGAAACTGATGTATCTTGGAAGGTGGTAGTGAATGTTATCATTTTATTTCCCCTGTCATTGGATCAATGAGAAGAAGCAGTATGAAAACCTGTACATTGGTCTTTTATTTTATTTATTTATTTATTTTAATATTTTATTAAATATTTCCTCTTTTGAATTTGCAGGTGTCCTATATTAGTCAAGATTGCAAAGAAATTCCAGAATTTCTAGGAAGAAAATACGGAGGTATTGCAAAACGGCTAGACCTTAGTTTCAACTTGTTAAGGTATGTGACAATGTTTCTCAAGTGCACTATAAGCGGAATTAGGCTGTGCCTCCAAAAATGAAATATGTTTCACTTTTTCATATTTTAAGTTGCTATCTGCACATTCTCCCTATTTGGATAAGGATAAAAAAGTACATTAAGTTGTCTTAATAGTTACCATATTATATGTTGCTATTATATTTAAAATAGTGGTTCTGTTTTTATAGACATTTATCTTATATTTAACACTTTTGATGCATGTGGAGAAATAATGATCAGGTAAGTCTATCAAAAGCTTTTAGCATCAATTCAGATAATACACAATGCATTGTTGCGTTGTTTTAATTTTTTCTTTCCTGGAAAACAAGCAAAACAAAATTTTTCTGTGGAAGAAATGGAGAATGAGTCTAACAGTGCTTCACCAGTAGCGAAGTTACAAGTAAGTGTGCTCTCCTTTACTCCTTTTTCCTTGCATGTTTACAGTTGTGACCTTCAAAGTTCTGGGATATTGTCTTCCCAGATGGTGTGTTTAAAATGAGTTCATACAATGCAGGCATCAGTATTTTTTTCAAATGTTAAAACAAAACTCTCCTTCTGGAGAAGTCCTACAACATTTAGTTCAACATAAAGAATTCTGTAGGATTGTGCAAAAAACCTATTGAAAGGAGATATCTTTATTTAAACTGCATTCAATTTTTACAGTAGTTTCAATAGAACCCTACTGGCTTCATCCTTAAGTTTTACTGCGCAGTTGTATAAAGGTTACACTTTACAGATTTGGATTTCTGCAGTTTATTTTGGCATAAGAAGCTTTTTTCTCAAGTGCTGTGAGTTCTCCATAGTTGCCATGAAGATTTTTGGTACTAGTTTGAAGTCCATGGAAATAAGACCATAATGGGTCTTATAAGTCTACTTATAAAAATTGTCAGTTGAAAGCAATGCAATAGTATCTTGTTCTACTAAAAGATAAGTTAAAGATAGTATATTTTATGTAACACTTATTATAGATGATATTCTATTCCACTCTAAACTATGAAGGACTGATTATGATCTCAGATACGCAAGAGATAGCGGAGCAGAACCGGCATTGAAGAACAGTCTGTGCATTGTAAATACTGATGACTCTTACAATCTAACGTGTTACTTATCCATACTGTGAAGGACATCATCTTAAACCAAAGCAAACTGTGAACAGAAAACATAATTTTGCTAAAGAGATTGTACAGAAACTTCTGCCGCTTCTTTTCAAAACCTTTCTAGAGTTCCTCATGTACATGTGCTTAATGCTTAAGCAGGATTACTCTTCTGTTCTTGGATGTATGGAAGTAATGGACCTGGGCAAAGAATTTGTTCTTTGCATTCTGTGCAAGATTTTGAAGAGTAATTCCTCTCAAACATTCAGTTTATTCTTGAAATATTTATGCAGCACTTGATTTGTAATGTAATCTTAAAGATCTTAACAGGAACAAAATGCACTGAAATTGGCAATGTGTGTTTGAGGGGAAACCCATATCCCCCGCTTCTCCCCATGGGAAATCTTTTTAGAGAGGAGGGAGAAAATAAATGATAGAGCTCAAATGGGTTATGAAGGAGAGTGAGTTAAACGGGTAGACTTTAGCTCACCTTTGATCTAGGACAGTGACACTTTGTGATGCCATTCAAAACACTTAATCTTGCAGTGGGTGGAATGAAGCTGTAATGGCTATAACTGTGAGGACAGACAGTTGACTGCTTGCAATGGTGGAAATCAGGACTTAAGTTGAGAAGGAAAGTGATTTCTCCTTGTTAAAATAAACTAAGGCCAGAAGAGACAAGAGAAGAGAGGGAATAAGGATCCCTTGTTTACTGTTTGAGCCACGATAGAAATATAAAGTCACATACTGACAGGTCATGTATCAAGTGTCCACTGTATTACTGTACTCTGAAACCCTAGTGTATCATTGGTCATAGTATAAGACAGAAAACATGTTCATGAAAGTTCATAGCCTTCAGTGATGTGCATTCGGTAAGGATGTCATGGGCATTGGCTGAAGCAGTTTTCAACAGTGAAATATTTTCATCCTACTTAAGCAAATTTCATTTGCTTGAAGAATTGACAATGCTGTAGTATAGTGAGGAATTTTCTGATTTAATAATAGTGAATCTATTAGAAAATGTAAAGTTTGATTTAGTCTTTTTAAAAGCCATTTTTGGGGAAATGGGGAAAGTATGCTAGCTGCACAAAGTTTCTTTATTGAGAGAGAGATTTAGCTTAATTGGAAAAATCAGTCAGTCCACGAGTCTGGAAAGGTATTGCATCCAATCAAAAGGTCATAATAAAGATGAGGGGAGTTGTGTGTTCTGCAGGCAGTTTAATTTTATTTTTGTCTTGTAATTTATGACAGGGTGCTTTTCGTGTGGGATAGTCTTCTTACTTTTGTATACCAATCTAAATAACAGTTCTTGAACTTTGAATTTTGACCACTGAGAGATTATTGCATCAGAAAGGGTAACATCCCCATCCCCCACATACTTTATATAGAAATGGCTTATATAACTGGAATGGTTGTTACTATCTACTAGTTAGTTAACTACTTGAATATTTGCAAATTTGTAGATTTTTAGCATTCAGTAGGCATTAAAAATTATAGGATGGGGAGGAAACAGGAAAGAGATCTGATAGGAGAAACTGTTAATTCAGTTTGTATTGTGAATGAAACAAATGGGTAGTGTGTGTTCTTGTAGGCCCCAATCCTATTTTTATTGATGTCAGTGGAAGCTGGGTCAAGACTGCAGGGCCTTATTTTCAGAAAGGCTGAACAACCATGTGTCCAGCTGAAGTTTGCAGGACGTCATAGGTAGTTTGCATGTCCTTACTTTTTAGCTTGCATTATTTCATGATAAAGTGATTTTTTTTTTTTTTTTTTTTTTTAATGAGATCTGAAATAGAACAAGTTCATTTGAATTACTGGCCATAGATTTCATTCCCTCTCTAAAAATCTAAGCAAATCAGCTAAGATCCCTTTCAAGAAGAAAAATTCACTCAAACTCTGGAAAGAGAATTAAATTGATATTCTCTCAGCATAGACCTCCACGATGGACAAGCACAGGCTGTTGAAGCTTGCATGTGTATAGGACCTGATCGTGCAAGATGAGTGCCTCCTGCCTGGGGAGGACTAACTCAACTGGAATTAGAGACTTTTGGTATCTTGCAGGATCAAGTCTATTTAACAGCAAAAAATGACACTGACCGAATATCACTCTTTGGGGATTAGTGAAAGTTACCTCTTTTGTTTACATAAATGAATAAGAGCACATGGGCATATAGTGTATATTCAAATGATCTGTTGAGCAGAAAACACATTCAAAGGGGCTGAATACTTTGTAGGCCATCTAGTAGTAAATTGTTTCATTCTGGGTTTTCCCAAACAGAACAATTGTAAATAGTATATTAAACTTATAGAAGTATCACTACATTGAGACTATAAGATAAAATAACATGGAGCTGAGCAGCTACCGCTCGAGTTCAATATGTCAGTTGTTTTAAAGGTGGTTTGTGGCAAGGGTAGTACTGAGCTTTGCTGTTACATCACTGTCCAAACCCACTGTTAATCTGGAGTACTTCCATTCAGTGCTTAAAAAAAACAAAGTTAATCCCTTAGTCATATGTTTATAAAAACATACATCACAAGAGACTGGTGAAATGTTTTTTCAGTCACCTGTGACTATTATCAAATGGGAAATGTCTAACATAGGTGTTGTACTCCTTTTTAGCCCTTTCTCTGAGTGTATTTTTTTTCACATGGTGCCAGTGTTTCCATGTCATAATCAAAGCTGCTGGATCTGCAGCTACTGCAAGGCGTAGCTTGCTGAGGAACATCCTCACACAGTACACTAGATGTCTTAAGAGTTACATGTCCAAAAAGGGCAATAAAAGATGTCTATCAATCTAGCAATAAAAGTTAGAAAACTTAATTGACACAACAGGAAGCTTTGTTTTTTGTTTTGTTTTTTTAAAATAAAATGACTTGCATTCACAGATTATTTAACATCACTATGATAAATTTAGTCAGTGAAAAATAGCATTGGAAAAAAATTTCTGTTAAACATAATACTTGTAGCTATTTTCTGCTTAATCCTGCAAGAGGATTATACGGTGCTGTTTGACCAGGTAACATTAGACACCTTCTTGCCAGAAGCAATGGTGCAGGTTGCAGACTTGTGATCTGTGGCATTGGATTCTCCTCTAGTGTCTTACATATATCTAGGAAATACAACTTTTTTGTAGGAGGCTAGATTTCTAATATACTGCATAGATACTGTGATGAATGTGATGCATTAGGTGACTTGCTTCTTAATAGAGAATATTGTGGTTTCTTGAACAGTTTTATCAGTGAATTGGGCAGGTACTGACTCTGGTAATATAAATAACTTCACAGCAGACATAAAGACAGCGGCTAGGTGAGTTCCTCAGTTAATTATTTGTGAGGTCTTTTACAAAGTAAATCTAGAGTCTGTGCTGTCAATGGAAAGCTGCTTAAAACCAAGTGGTGTTTGGTGATTGACTAACAAACATGATACATGCAAAAAAAATAGGGAAGGATCAGCCAAGCATGCTGTGATGTGATAAATAATGATTAACTTCCAGAAAGTAGCCTTGAACAGAACTTTAGCTGCCACAATCATGACGTCCGTCAGCAGATTGTGTGTTGTGCACATCTCTTGGAAATAATAGTTAATGAGATGCACAGAGTGAAGATACTTTCCGTTCTCTTCTTGGGTTCTTCCCGATTCAGATTGGGATGACAGTCCTGTTTAGATCAAAAGTTAGTTATTTCAGCTGATTCTAATTATCTGCTACATTTCATTCTCAAAAACCATTTTAAGGATCCTTTTGAGGTTGGCTGGAAATAAACATTTAACTGAAGGTGCTGTTTCTTTCTGTTGTTCTGACATTTGGTTTTTAAATTGCCTATATGTTCATCTGGACTTTAAAATTCATACACTTAGGGTTGGGGATGACATAAATCCACAGTGTTTCTTGTTAGATATGTTTACTACTAGACTGGTGTGGTCATCTTCTGTCATGTAACTGAATGTGGCAGCCATTTTGAATCTATGTTGAGGGGTGGTGGTTGGAATGGTGAGAAGGAGGAATCTTCAGTTTCTAACCTTAGAAATGAACTATTTTCGCCACACTGCTGTATAAATACTCCATTTTGCAGCAAAACATTGTGTGTGCCTGTGTGTGTTAGTCATGGCTGCTGATTGAGAGCACAATAAATCCTGTTTTTTATAGGATACTGTAGAATCCATAGTTCTCATAATATGTAGAAAGCCAGAGTACTAGTCCTTATTTCAGACAGAAACAATGTAAGGGGCAACAGCCTAAATGCAAAAGTCATGGAGTTGTCATTGTTGAGGAGATGATAGCTGGCAGGCTCCACTGAAGTGGGTTTGAAGAAGGGAAGTTAATTAGGACAGTTGGAAGTGAGAAGTTGCCTGTTTCCTGAAAGGGGTAGTAACTAAGCTGAGAAGGAGACAAAGGGGCAAACAAGCAAAGAAGATCTGGTGTAAGAAGGAAGATGAGATGTAGGATGAGGTGCAGAGACCTGTAGATATTCACCCGCCATCTGGTACATTTTATCAGCTTGAAGAGAGAAAAAAAGATTGGAAGCTTTATTTACTGTTTCGGGTGGGAACCCCTCTGTGCTAGATTTCTCTCTCCATACTAAAGATTAAATTGGTTCTGGTGTTTGGGTGACACACACGATATATATTGGTGTCATTTTATGCTAAATAATAATTGCTAGTTGGTTCATTGAGAAGCCAGTTTAATTCTCTGCTCAGTGTATGAAATTTATGAATTTCCTCTTTTTTTCCTTTCAGAAATTCAGTCTGGTTTTAATTGCCGAAGAGCAGGGAAGGGTAATTCTCAGCTCTTGGCCAATGAAGGAAGATTAATCCAGTCGTTGGGTTTATTGAGATTTAGAGAGATCTTTCCCACCTCCCTGAGGTGCAGATTATTTCTGCTAGGGGCATGAATAATTTATGCTTTATGCATGCACATAATTGTCACTGTTGAGCTGGGTGAGGATGTAGGCAAAAATATGCCCTGTAATCCTAGATCTTACTCTGGAATGCTCCTCCATGACTTCTGTGAGTTTGGGCCTGTGGAGTGATGTCTCTGTGGGCTCTGGTGGAGAGCAGGAAGTTCTTTGCCTCTCTGCTCCGCCTCTTGCCTGCATGTATGTGAAAGTGGAAGCCAGAATCTGGCCCCCGTTTTAGAGGGCATGTTCTTCCTAGCTCCAAGGAGGTTTCTTTTGTGTTTTGTTTTTGTCTCCCCCTCCCCTCAACCCTGCCATTGTTGCAGAAATAAGACTCTCAGAACAGGGAGATGAAAAACAAAAGTTTAAAAAAAATCAAGATAAAGTATGACATACTTTTAAAGCCTTGAGTCTGATCTTTATAGCTTTTAGAAATGTTTAAGAAAATGCACTATTGTTAAAACTTTTTGATGGATTTATTTGTAAGGTAGAGAAATATTTTCATCGTAATTGGGTAACTCTTAATAGTAGCAATTGCATATTTATCAGTGTGAGAGGCTGTTATTAATGTAGCTGTCGTGCACAAACACATTTCTGCATTAAATCCATTTAGTATGTGCATTATTGGGTCTAAAATGTCACCAGGACATCAAAGCCCCCTTAGGCATAAGAGCACAACGCCCTGCTGTGGCTGCAGAAAGGGCTTGATCAATAAATGTAACACGTTAATGCAGAGCAAATAGAATAAAAGATTTCTTTGACAAGACATGAAAAATCACCTTGTGGCAGCTGGCATGGTGATGCCATTTCAGCGGAGACACTAGGCAAAGTTGATCTGACAAGTAAAGAGGAGAGATGATGGTTATAAGGTGCTTTTGTTTCAAACTTCTTTCTTGACCTGTCAGGATTTGAAGGAGCCTGAATGGCCCTTTTTTGTCATGTGAAAATTGTAGACTTAGGCAGTTATGAAGCAGTTATCTCTTCTCAAATTGTGAATGCTGCTGTTTAATTGATTCACTTAGCATTTGAAACTGTCACGCATTAATAATTGCTAAATCCTGTAGATACTGCTCCAGTATGTCATGCTTAAATGTGTAGTTATCAGAAAATTAATATCCTTAATGAACCGGTGCTTTCAAACTAGCATTGCATGAAATCTCTTTTGCCCTTTCATTTGCTGAAGGTATATCAGCCAGTTTTCAGAAAAACTCCCGACAGTTTGTGCTGCTTTTTTTTTTTTTTTTTTGATGCCCGACAAATGCCAGTTTTGCTTTGGGTACATAGTGTGCTCAATGACAATAAATATAGTAATTATACTGGAGTTAGTAATTAACATAATTATAGTCAATTAGGACAAATACAGTGCAGAGCTAAATAAATGAGGGGAGAAATTAGCAAGCTAATTGATTTATCTTACATGCTGCTACTTCTGCAACTGGCAGTTGCAGATTTTCAGAATGAAAAAGTATTGTTTACAAATACCTGATAATGTTTTGAAGTCACTCTGTCTTGCAACTCTTTCCCACTCCTTTTACATGTGAGGTGAAAAAGAATGAAATAGGAGAAGGGGAAATTGCTGTTTATCTGCATCAGACTGAACATTGAATCTAAAACAAAACATGCGTGCTTTAATTTTTAAAGTTGATTTATAATTTTTTTTAGTATTAAAAGAAAAAAAGAAGACTTCTATCTACACAGAGGAAAACACAGCTATGCTCATGGGTATGATAGCAAATTGTTGTTAGTTTATTTTAATCCTTTCGGAGTGGCCTGAATTTAGATACACACTTTTGCTCTGGATTTTATTCCTTATTGGTTCTCTCTGATCAGTAGTACACAGCACAGAGTAGCTAAACAGAGAACTTGAATCTTTATTCATACAGTTGAAATGTGCTGATACAATATGCTCTCATTTATCCTGTCTTCAAATAAAATACTGTTCCCACAGAACCATTTGGACAGCAACTGACACACTGTATCATTTCAATTTATTTGAATTATAATTACCTGTTTTATAGACTATTAATACTACTATTTATACTGTGTTGGCTGAAATAAGAGTATTGGAGATTTGTGGTTGTGTTCCATTTTCCTTTTTTTTTCTTCTTTCAAGTAGTTTATTATAAGAGAATGAATGTGTTTAAGTATTGAAGACTTATGTGTCACTATTCAGATTTTTAAAATACTTAACACCAATGGGCATTTTAAAAATGTTTTTATAAAGCAACCAGTGCCTTTCTGAGATGTATGATTTTTAAAATGCCTTGTTCAGAAGTTTTAAGTTTAAAAAATTGACTCTGAGGCACTGACCCCACCAAAGAGATTTATTTTCTAGTGCTAAGTAATCTTAACTATGAAAATGACTTAATAGTATAAAAAATGTATCATGCAATGTGTCAAACTTAAATGTGAGTTGTGGTTTAAAAGTGTGGGCAGTTACTTAAACTTTATTCCTGTGCAGATATTGCCTGATCTCCTGAAATATTCTGTTTTTAAAAGGCATTAAAATGCTGTTAGTGTTTTGGAATAATTAAATGTGCACTAGCAATGTTTAGCATGGTCCTTCTTCACATGAAATTCATTGGGAACTCAATTTGCAAAATGAAATATTTTATCATAACATTTTATTTTATTTATATGCAAGGAGTCATTTACATTATTTAAAATGTACTGACTTAATTGTCTTTCAGATGAAGTCTTACATGTTTATTAAACAGTATAGAGGAAGAAAGTCTTTCTGTATTAAAAATAATTATGAACTAATCTTACCCTACTGGATGGGACTAAAGACCAATCAGGTGGTGATTTGCATTTGTGTGTTAAGGTGAAGAGAGAGCTGTTTAGGATAAAACTTTGTCAATATTTGTGCATATTAAGTATATTCATCTGCTGGAGGAATTGAGGGAGAGAACTTCCAGATTTTTCCAAACACTGATCTAATTTATGATCTGCAATATTTATTCCAATATTACTAGTTGATGTAGCTAGAATGTATCCTCTTTATTTTGTCTTTTTTCCTTTCCTCTTTCTGATGAGTGGCATTTCACCAGGGAGCAAATGAGATCTGGATAATGTATGAGGGAAATCTTATCTTTTAAGTTGGGTTGTATAGTTTAAAATAATTAAATACAAATAAAAGATTACTTTGCCCTGATATCCTGTAGCTTTAGAAATAATGGCCAGATAAATACCATGTATGTGTTCTAGTAATTGCTAAACCTAAAATTTGACTATGAAAGTTGGCCTTTGGAAATATTTTTTGCTTGAGCATAATAGACATTGCAAATATCTGCATGTAGTTTATATGTGTGTATGTGTTCTGTCTTTTTTTTCCTCTGCTGTAGCTTACTTCTAATGATTACAGTATTGTTGATTGACAAAGCAACAGCAAATGAACTAATTAAACAATACAGCCCAAGTTTTGTATTTATCAGTATTTTAATATCTGACTTGAATTTCTGCTGACCACCACAGAGAGAGAAATTCTTTTTCCCAGCTCTCAAAATATGCATAATAAATAGGTGGAGAAGTATTTGATTTCTCTTTATGATGCCTCTAATATGGTGACATTTTATCTTTTGAAATTCCAATGGAAGCTCTTCTTGTCCATTGATCCTTGCTTGTCTTCTTATGGCCATGAAGTGACTAACTGGCAACAGTATGAAAATGCTGTAATTTATATGTTCCTGACCCCCCAGTGCTGGCCATTATCCTTTGATTTACTGTATGTGTCAGATCAGAAGCAAATAATTTATATTCTGTCTTATATTTTCTCAGGAAGACTTAACTTTGTCGAGTCATCTTGAAGCATATCACATTACAGAGTTGGGGTGAAAGCTTTTTCTGGAGATTTTGGGTCACTGTGGATTTTACGATCTTTAGCAGAGAATCCTTGGGAGGATTACTCGGGCTTTAGATTTGTCATCGCAAAAATGTTACCCTCCTCCCCCAACACACAAGTAGTTCTGACTTTTGAAAAATTAAAATAATGAAAGGGCATGGACCTGAACCACTATGTTCATATTAAATTAAATAATAAAATGTCACAGATGGAGAACTGGATTACTTGTTGGTTCAAATCTGGAGTAGCAGTAAAATGATGGTCCCATTGAAGTCTGTAGCAAAACTCATATAACTTTATTAGGGCCAGGACTTCACCCTAGAACTGTAATGACCAAAAGCTGTTTGATGACCTATGTGAAATGACAACAGTAGTGGTTAACTGTCCACACCACAAAACTACCACTACATTTGTCAGTAATCAGCAATTGTGTTGGCTGACATTCACATAGGTGCCAAGGACTAAATGGGCTATCGGGGAATGAGCTCTCTCTTCATCTCTATCTGGTTCCCTGAGGTTGCGACTGAAGTATGTTGCTAGAGTGATGTTGGGAAGTTCACCCTAATTGTGCTGGACCTATTCTTTAGCTAAACACAGATCTTCTCTCCTCAGGGCACTCCGCCTGGCACCTGTCATGAGTGCTAAAACTAATAAACTTAAACCAAAACAAAAAAACCACCAAAACCCACAACTTTTTTCAGGATTGGGTTTATGAAAAACATTGTGGCTAAGAATGCCTGAAAAAGGACAGAATCTATTACTACTTTTAATGTTGTTTACTGTGAAATACTGGTGAACATGGTGAGAGACAGTTTAAACTGGCAAGAGTGTATTATCATTATGGGAAAACATAGACACTTGTAGTTGGAGGAATATGTGCTTGTGTGTGTGTTATAGGAGTGATCCTAAAGGATGCCAACTAGAGTATAGGAGACTCTACTTCCTTTTTAACATCTGGTAAAGGTCACTAGTGTGAACAGGATACACAATTGGGCCATTCTAGAATTACATGACCTATGTTCCTAATTTCTTCCCCCTTTGCCCCTCCCAAAAAAACAATAAAATCCCATCACTCTCCCATCACCACTGTCCTGTAACAATGGCAAAGAGGAGTTGCTATCTAATGCTGAAAAAGGAACTTCACTAGAATAGGGATAATGGAGTTTTCCCTCAAAGCTTCTCTTTCAGCTTCACTGCAGAGCTTCTGCCTACATTCTTCTCCCGGTCTTGCTTCTTGCTGCACATTTAAAGAAATAGTACACACATTCTCACCACCAGTAGGAGGAAGTGGGAAACCTCCCCAAATCACCCACTGAATGATTTCACTATGAAAACAATTTGTTGGCATTTGATATAAACTGCAATACAGTAGTCAATGCATTGCTTTTGTGCTTTAATCCATGTTGTTCTGTCCAGCTGATGATACTGTTTTTGCAGTCTTGGGTTACACAAGTCATGTTGGAGTATATTCTTTTATAGGTTACAAATCCTCGCCTAATGGAAAAAGTATAGGAAAACATGTATTATGGAAGTGCCAAAGGCCAAAACATTTTTCAGACTACAAAGGAATCAGCGTGTCAGACAAGACATGCATATACTGTTGTTAGGGTCATAGTTAATGTAGTGTTCTAGCTCAGTTGTGGGCTTCACTGAACAGATGCTGCCAATCATATGAAGTTATGCGCTTTTAATTTAGTACTCTTGTTTGGTTCCTTGGCCAATCAGAGGCTGAGCTGAGACTCTGAAACTCATTTTTTGTCTGAGTGGTTGTTACTTGAGAAAGGAAAATCTTTGATTGAGTTGGAAAATCAGCTGTCTACTTATCTAGATATCTTCTTTCCTTATAATAGTTGTTTTTTCTCCCATTTTAACTTTCATGCCTGCTGGAGGAAGAGTAACTGACATGCTTTATACAACAGAGCCCAGAAAGCTGCTGCATTTTCAGATTGACAGTTTGGTAGCTGGCATTTGATTGTGTGTTATGTTGAAAAGAAGTAAAAGCAACTTGAAATGCATAAAAGTAAATCAGAAGTTAGATAATGTGAACTACACAATGGAGAGGGCCTCATCCAAAGGCCGTTGAAATCAAATAGGCTCCAGTGGGCTTTTGAACCAATCATTAAAGTACTTAAGTCTCCAACAGCACAGGAAAACATAGGGTATGTCTACATTGCAGTGTAAGCCGGTGCGTGAGTCCAGGCTCAAGCATAACCCTCTTTGCATCTACACTGCCATTGTGCTGACCCAGGGTACCAGACCCCTACATGAGACAACTTTCTTATTTCTCTCTGTCCCAACAATCTGTAATCCACTCTATTGAAAACGGAAGCCAGCACCTCTCCTTTGAAAACAGCAGCCGCTCAGGTCAGCATTAACCCATTCTCTTCTCATCACTAATCTGCAAGCACACTGTCAGAGAGCCTCTTGGGTTTGCAATGGAGAGCAAATTGATAAAGCCTTTTGCAAAGCGAGCTGCGTCAAGCTTCCTGTAATGTAGACATACCCATAGTGACTTCCAAAATCTGCTAATAGAAGCTGGCATTTGGCAGCGTAGCCCTCTGCAATTAGGAGCCTGTATTTATAGAAAATTTGAAGGGCAAGGTGGAGGGTTAAATTGGCAATTTTGACACGTTTAAGCACTTTTAGTATAATAAAGGACAACTGTAATTATACATGTTTAAAATCATCTAGCCCTGGACCACAGCACGTTTTGACAGAGTACCTGAAATGCAGTCTTGAGGCAGTGACAAATTCAGACCACTGTAGAAAGATGGAAATGGTAGCTAGGCCAGACCACCAAAAAGGGAGGCACCATATCTGTGACAGACTATTAAGAGAGGTGAAGGATTTGACTTGTGAGGACGGGACCAAAAATATGAGCCACATCCAAAAGAGAAAAACAAATAACTCTTGGTTTGGTGTTTCTTTTTAATTGAAGAGTGTCTTGAAAACTGTAGTGTCCTGTCTCTCCTCCTTGTGACTGAGGATGGATGGAACATTAATGTGTTGTTTTTGTTCTTAAATAAACCAACGTCATGAGAGGGATTTTTAGAAGTGGTCAAGGCTGGCCTAACTTTCTGGTCCCACTGAAGTCAATCTACCAACACTGAGTGCTTTTGAAAATCCCACCTGTTTCTAAACCCAATGACTAGCAGCATACCTCACTTATGGACCAAATTCTGCTGTGATGTAGTTATACAGTATAACTACAGTAGGCTTGTTAGGGATGTAAGTCAGTCCTTGTACTCTTGGGTTGCTGTTTGATTGTAGGTTAGAACTTTTATGAATGGTTTATTTTGCATTGAGTGGTGTATTGATTTGTAAAATCAAAAATTAAAAAGAGTTCTAGCAGCATTTTCTGGTGTTAAGCCTATATACTCAATTCTTCTCTCAATTTGTACACGTGTGTGTGTGTTACTAAATGCACCATTTTGAAAGTTTAATTTGTACCTCTACAGGCGTTAGATGCCTATAGTATGGGAGGAAAAAGGTCTGGGGTGAACTTAAAGAAATTTTGTCAGAAAGCATGTTTTTTCAGATGTCTAACGATCCCCCCCCACCCCCCCTTGTTGAGTCCAATCCCTGCAGAGATGTCTTTGCATCCATTTGGCAGACAGAATAGTTTTGGATGTGTGTTGCATGTTAATGTATATCATAGAAAGACATCATCACCTTTAAGTTTAGACAATTTCAGAAATGTGAACTGTCTTCCCCACAGAATGTTACTCTGTGATTGGACTTGTCAACAGGGAACTCAATTTATAGTTTAACAGAAAAGCTGAATTATCAGTTTTTAACATGTTTGTAATCATTGAGGTCCATTAATTCAAAGACAAAGGTTACTGTACACATTTTTTTCTGAGGTGTGTACATGTGGATGTAGTTTGTTATTGCACCATGAGTGTGGGTTTTTTTGTGACTTCAAAAACAGATTTTTAAAAAAACCCGTAAGTGCTTGGGAGCATCCAACCACTCTTTTGGAGTAACAAGAAAAGTTTTTTGTTGATCATGCGTTATCCAATATTGGAAACGTCTTTTATAATTTGTTTTTAAATGGAGGTGAAAGGTTGACGAGGTCTCTGCCTAAAATGTTTTAAAGCATACAGAATACAAATGGCAGAGTTGTACTCAAACCCTTTTAGACATGAAGGGTCCAAGGCTGGCTGCTGCCCTATTCCTCTTCATTAACATTAGCACTATAATTTCATGTGTTAGGGCCCTGGAGTCAAGGGATTACATCAGAATCACAACTTGAAAAACAAACATAGCCGAACAGCAAAAAGCAACTTTCTAGCCTTCTTGGTTGTGAGAAAAAGCTTGAACATATGACCTGAATGTAACGGACACAGCGATATCTGCCTGCATCTGCAGATGCCCAGGGACAATGATGCTGAGGTGTAAACTGCATTATGCATCTTAGTTGGGTGTTGAATCCAAGACCCCTGGCTCTGAGGGCCTCACCAGCACCACCCCAGCAGAAGACTGTGCATGGCTGTAGGAGACTAGTCTGACTCATCTATCCAAGCACACACACACCAGCTGCCAGGGTAAGTACTAGGGGCACAACTGCTGCCACCTCTGTTTCTCTGGTAGGTGGGAGATGACCGCTATTGCTTCTGAAGAGAAGTTCCTTGCTGAGGAAGGTAGGCTCCCACCAGTCTAAGTGGTGGGTAGGGCCATTGTATGGGAATGGGGCTCTGGGAGGGGGAAGGCACGGGAGAGGATATATCATGGTGTACCTAAGGGCCTGATTCTACTATGTAGCATTAAATCATAGGAGAAATGTTGCCTAACGGGTAGGGGCTGGTAACCAGGTTTCCTGTGTTCTATTCCTATCTCTATCTGACTGTATGACCCTGGGCAATGAATTTAACCTTTCTCTCCTTACGGTTACCTACCTGCAAAATGGCAATAGTGCAAAGTTGTCTGCCTTTTGGAATAATTAATTTGCAAAAACTCAGAGGCTGAGTGAAAGGCATTATAGAAGAGCAAAGGGTTTCTAATACATGGATTGTGTTTTAACACTTTTGTTCCAGTGATGCAATTAGAGGGCTAAATTAATGTGACAGTTCAGAGTTCCTGAACCAGTTGTTAGTTTTCTGTTGCCATAGGATTCCAATGTTGTTTCTACACCTACATATTATTTTACCTTGTAGACAGCATCTGTCTTGGACCGTGTATTGTTCTGGATTGAGAAAGAAACTACTACTTGTGAAAAAGATTAAACTGGGTTTTAAAAACCTTTTTTGAAATGGAGAGATTTAGGTGGTTAGCTCCTTAAGAAATGAAAATTAGCCAGTTAGCTGAAAAGCAGAGTGTATATATAGATTTGCCCCTTTTATGCTGAGCTCCTTGGAGCTGAGGAAGGTTGCTGCAGATGTATGTTAGTTTTGGAGACGTATTTTATCTCTTTCCTGAGAAGTGTGTGTATTTTTGGTAGGCTGCATGTGGCTGTTGCCCAAGAGAATTGGGCACCGGGATTCTCCTCCGTCAGCATGCCTCAGATTTTTTGCTGCCTTAAATGCTAATTTTGTCACCTGTTCAGTGAGAGAGGCTTGAATGACGGCCCTAGAGAATGAAGTCTTCTGTGTACTCTGAAGTGCAGCATGTTACAGTTGTACAAGGTTTTGATATGCTGTCCTATTGAAGTGTCTCCGCCCTGACTTGGAAGGACAAACTCTGGAATAAGAGAGTGTAGTTCAGTTTCCTGGCTCAATCACAGTCTTCTGTGCTGCAATAAGCTTATCAAAATGGTTATATGTTAGAGCTATTTATAATGGTAGTTTTTTGCAATGTCAATATAAAGCTCCTATCTGACTGTCAACTAACTTCACATAGGCCACTGAACAGCCATCTGATGATAAATTGTGGTTACTGCTGATCTTGGTTGGCATGAATCTAGAAAGTCTCATACATTTAGACTGAGCAAAAGCATACGAATCCCTAAATTAAAACCGCAAATTAATACATTGCCATCTGAAATTTTTTGCTCATGCCTTGATTCACTTTACTTTTATAGCCTTGTTACTAGTTTGTTTTATGTTTACATTCCATGGACATATTTTCCACCTGCTGTGATGCATCATTTTTTGTGTGTGCATCAAATGGAGAGAAGGTAAGTGCAGTGCTGCAGTGGGTGTGAACAGAGAAGTATTTCCTTGTATACTCTGATGCAGGAAATGAAAGGTTTTATTGTGCAGACCAAGTCCTTTAAGCCAAATTAAATTGTATTTTAAAACTGAGCTTACTTCGTTGTTAAATACCTTATTCTGCACTAATGGATCATAATTCTAGGGGTGGTGGGGGAATAATTGTAATGCTCCCTTCCATCGAGGGACAAAAGTGCAGCAGGAGCAAATGTGGGGTGGGGTGGGGTGGGGGGAAGTTGGTATACATAGCTATTTCCTTGATGTGATAGTTACAGTGACCCTATATTCTATCAGCTTGGAATGAACGTGTAATACTTTTCCCTCATGGTTTTTGACACATCTTATTAGTGGTCAAAGGCAAACAGAGACTGATTATTTGCTTTTCCCTATAAGACACAGTAAGGTGTATCAAAACTTTCAGAGGTCATTTTTCAGCTGAATACCCTGTAGTGTCACGATCAGATCTGAAATCCTGAACCTTTGCATAATATACAAATGCCTATCCTCCCTAAAGAAACAAGTCCCATTAATTTCCAAAGGAGTAGAATCAGAGCTTCAGATGATGAGTGTACCAATAAGGTCGAGCTACATCCTGGTCTCTTTTGAAGTAAGGATCAAGGATTTATCCTTGTTATAAAATGCACAAGGGCACTCCATGTGAGCCACAAAACAGAGATCTAGCACATGGATGGGAGTGGGAAAGACAAGTTTTGATGGCATAAGCGCTTGTGCAGCTGCGTTATGTTGATGGGAGACAGCTCTCCAATATAATAAACCATCTAAACGAGTGGCGGTAGCTATGTTGGTTGGAGAGCATCTCCCGCTGACATAGCGCTGTTGACACAAGTGCTTATGCCAGCAATGCTTATGTTGCTCAGGGTGTGTGTTTTTCTTCACATCCCTGAGCAACAAAAGTTTTGCTGGCATAAGCGTTCGTGTAGACAAGGCCTTAGTGTTTGTAGTTTCTGCCTCTTTCTCATTTTTTCCCCCACTGTTTTGGGTTTTGGATTTTTTTTGGTATGTTATATAAAACTGGGATGTTAACGTTTGAACCCTGGCTACTGTGAGTAGAAAATTAGCTTCTTATTCATAATGTGGTGCGCATTTCTCAACTGTGCTTATATGCAGGAAGTTAGACGTTAGTAACATAGATGCTCATAGGTAAAGAGCCATTGTCGTGTGCTCTGTGAAATATCTGCTTGTCTCTTGCTACCAACATCTTATTTTAGTCTCTGTTTGAGAGGCCTCATGTCTCTTAAGGTTACCATTAAACAGAAAATGAAAAGCCCTATTCGAGACAATGAAGGTTCTGGCTCAATCAAAAGGGAGTGGTGGTGAGTGTATATGTGGAGTTTTTTTTTTTTTTTTTAAAGTGGTTCTTGCTTTTTTCCTTCAATTGCCCATTGGTGGCTACTTGATGCAATACATGTAGGTACAGAGCTTCAAACCACAGGCTCTTTTCAGATCCTAGTGCAATTCTCTACCTAGGCTAAATGCATAAACTCAACTGAATTGCCTTACTGTTGATATTGTAATTCAAAATCTTAATGTTATTTAAATGTACCAAAGTGTTATCTTGTGTAAAACTGCAGGCACTGCTGCACTTCTATCAGAGCATAGTAATACTTTCCTTGAAAAGCTTTGTGGCTAGTGAAAGAGTTAAGCAAAGCAGCCGGAAACCATTTTCAGCTTTTACTTTGCAGATACAACCTTTTAAGCATACCTACATTTACCTGCAATGGCAATCGTTTTGCATTTTAATGACAAATCAAGTACGCTAACTTGCATTTGAAACGAAAGTGCCTTAAATGTCTCTGGCTGTCAGAATGAGATGTTAGGAGCTTGATGAAAAGAGAACAAAGAAGACAAAGTATGAAGCCTAGATACAGTGCAAAATGAAATAAAACCTTGTATGGCCTGTCAGGGGTGTCAGTTGATATTCCTATCTAAAGCACATTATAGTATTACTTTGCAGTTCATAGCTTACTCATCTGTCTTTTTTAATTCATCACATTCTAGCCCACATCTTTTAAGTCCCATGTGTCAACAATGGAAGAAATCTGTTAATTGACAAATGAGTGTCACAAATGTGAATTGGTGCCTTTACATCAGAGGCAGGTAGTCTCTGTTGTTTTTTTGTCAGCTCTATTATTGGCATAAGCCAGTGTAAGACATCTGTCTTTGCCAGAATGAGAGATGACAGCCAAAGAAGGGCTGTCATTGTTTTAGTGCATGTTCATTCTGCTGAGATACTGTATAAAGATAAAGTGTCAGTTAAAAGAATATGAAAAACTATCTGGAGGAAGTCCTTAAATTACTCGGGAAGGGGATTCGAGAATTGGTGCCAGATCTGAAATCCGACATTTCAGTTTGCATCTATCACATCTGTATAAAAATAATATTTTCTGAGTAACTTGATCAGTTTATAAGGCATTTAGGAAAACGTTGTGTTGGCATAATTAGCTTTATAAGATGGAAGAAAAAATATACTTTCTAAGGATATGGCTTGTTTATTGCAAGTTTATTATTCAGACAAGTATAGAATTGTCTCAGCAAAAATATGCTATTTAGCGTCCTTGCTGTTTGATTTGCATCTGTTTTGAAATTGTTCCTCTCTAATTTCTTTTTCTGTTTCTGTTTTAGATTGAATAACCTAATGAAATAAAATATATAGCCAGCTGTGGGTTATTCCATTAATAGGAAGAAAACGATTAATAAATATATTGAGTACCTAGAAGATGTGTAATAATAAATACACTAAAGTTACCCAAAATCACGAAATCTCCTTGTTGTAATAAATAGCTTTTAGAATGCTAAAGAGGACGTAGCCTAATTTATAATTATGTGTTATCCTTGATTATTTGATCTCCCAAAGGTAGATATAAATTATAATATGATCATCTACAAAGGTTCATACTCTAGAAGAGAATGAGGGCCCTGAGGTGCACAACTGGGACAATACACTGCTCTTTCTGTAATTCATACCTTTATTAGTCACCCAAATAACAGTACACACTCTGATATCCAGCAAACAAGAGAAAAATAATACTAAAAAGCTAGTGCTTGCATTACTCACGCCATCCTTTGTGGAGATACCTGTGAGTCAATAGGTGGTCATTATCTTGGCATCTCGCATGGTACTTATGCCGGGTAGTGTATTTTATGTTGCATTTTGCTAACAACCACTTTATCCTATGCATATTCATAATGGTTTCTTTATCTGAACTTTCATGCCCCATTTCTGCAAAAGTCCCCATTTTTTGTAGGTTAATTATCTATTTTCATCTCAATCATTATAATTTACATAAATTAGCTGCTATAACATTATTGCAGTCAGTGCTTGTGAATTTCAATTATACATATCCCTTTAAACTATTCTAAAATATCAATAACTTGTTTGTGGTTTATTGTTTTATACCAGTCAGCTGACTTGCTATATTTGTTTACTACTACACTTTCTCTTGTGACTTAAGCAAATGACAGACAAGTGACCTTTTGTTAAACTCAAGCCTAGACCTTGATTTGTTATGCTAAGCAAACTATCTTACAGGTCATGGGCCTGTTGGTCCTCTATTTTCATTAGTGCATCAGTCAATACTTCTATCTTATGTGTATATGTATATGGCTACAAGGGAAAAGGAGGGGAAGAAAATGAGTTCCGAGTCATAAGGATGAAAAAAACAAACAAATAAAAGAGCAATGTATGGCATAAGAGTGAGGCTGACAGATCCTTTATGCTTTGATCTAAGAGTCATAAAGGCTAACAACGGAATGTTGTACTTCAACATCCTTAGTACTAACAATACAGGTATAGTGTTGACAAGATAGGTTAATTCTAAAATGCAGCCATTATACCTTGGAATACTTGCAGATCCTTCAGTGGGACTTCGCACAGGCATTGGGAACCATAGTAGCAGATCCCAAGGAAGGATTTGGGCCTTACATGAGCTGTAAATAAGATTGCTAATGTTGTTGGTAGTGTGCTGAGCTATAAGACTTGCATTGCATGTTGTAATTCAGAAGTATCTTGTATAGTTAAGCTCATGGAAACATGTTTAGTCAATTTATACTTCAAGACCATAAAAAAGAACTTAAAAGTAAACCGTTTTATTTCAAAACTTCTATTAATATGATCCTTGAATATAGGTCTTGTTTTTGGCTTTTATTTAGTAGTATGAATCGAATTATGGTTCATTTTGGCTGAGTGGCTTTTTTATGCTGGCTTCCAGCAAAATAGCTAAGCAATAGAATAAATGTCTAACTGACATATTGAAAATATTGTTTTTGCTTTCTCTATTGCTAACTTTGAACTCCACATTTATGTTTTCTCTTTGATAAATATGTTTGCTTCTGAGGTGTCTCCTAACTGATGCATTGCAATCTGTGGTTAAAACTGATTGCAATGTTTGTTTTTTAATTCTTGGCAAAGTTAAACAATGCAAGTGAGTGCTAGCAAATCCCCATAAAGTTACTGTCTAGGATCAAAAAAGGCCAAAGAATGAATAGCCTTTAGCTTAACTTTTTTTTTTCTTTTTAGCTACAACTATGGTAGCCTATAAAGAAACTTTTTTTCTTAGCTAAATAACATTTAGTAAAGCAGTAAACTAGACTAGGAAAGAAGCTTTGCTTTTTTCTTAAAAGCAAACAAAAATCCTGTGTGAAAAAGCTACTGTCGTCTTGCTAGAGAGGAAACATTACTGAACTACCATGAATTGGGTGTCTAAATTGAGTAACTTGAATATTCCTGCTACTGTAAGCTGCCGCCTTCTCCCCATTCCATACCCATTGCTCGTTACCCCCAACTTATTTCAACTAAATTTTAGATGATGAGCAATTTTGATGGGAACCATGTACTTGTTTGTATTTTGTGAAGTGCCTACCACATCTATAGGCGTAATAATAAAATATACTTACCACTAGTAGAATGGTTTTCCTTGTCAGATGTCAATATGCTTTAAAGAAGTAAACAAGTGTCACATCCATTACAGATGGCAAAGCTGAAGTATGGAGAGGCAAAAATCTTGAGGGGAATCAGCAATAGGTGCAAGGTGTAATTTAGCAGTGAGTGGACATAGAGAGGTCATTTCTATACATTTTCAGACGTGGTGGAAACTTGCTCCATTGATGCTTCTGAAATGGTGCTAAATGTGGTTTGTCTTTGCTGTTTGGAGCTAAGCCATGGACAGCACCAGTTTTCAACAGGTGTTGTCAATTGATCGTCCATTTAAAGTAGAAAAGCCATCATAAATGAATTGCCCTAGGTCTCACAGTACATAGATGGTAGAGCCAAGAATAGGATCAGGATGAAATCCTGGCCATACTGAAATCAGTGGCAAAATGCCTGTTGACTTAAATTGTGCCAGGATTTCACCCCATGTCTGCTGATTCCTAGTCTGGTGCCCTGTGTGTAATAATGAAAAGGAAATTGTGGTGGTGGTCTTTTAAATTTTTTTTTTTTTTTTAAAGAAAAAGACAGAGAGAGCGACCTATTTATTGTAAGCAAAACTAAACAAAGCCTTAATGAAACATCTGTGTAAGATTCATTGTCAAAATCCACAGGTAAGAAATAGTATTGTAGTTATTTGGGGCCCAGTCCTGTTTGGTACAGTGTGTCCACTGTGAAGTGCTAAGGAGCCTCAAATCTGATTGAGTAGGTGGGAGCTGAGAGCCCTCAATACCTTGCAAGATTAGAACCTGAGAGAATCATGTAGCATGATGATGAAGTACACTTTTAAACTGTTGCTAGAGTACCAGGGGTGTGTATCTTTTATGGAGGTGGGTATGGTTTTGTTTTTTGTCACTGACATTTCATTCGTTCTAAAATAGCAAATAATGGCACTGTATACAAAAGAACTCATGTCTATGCGTGTGCGTGCACATACACCCTCTTGATTTTGCACTGCCATTTGTCAAATAGAATCCAAAATGGACAAAAATTTATTGAGTAGTGTTTAGAAACATGTCGGTGGTAACGACTGGAGCTCTGATTTCAATTATCACCCACTAAATTTAGGCTAATGTAATGCATTTGTAGACCTGTTGAATGAGCTTGACATCATGTTTCAAAAATTTGAAACTGCACTGTTTTTTAATATTATATCCTGACCCCTGCTTTCCTTTTTTCCACACATCTGGCTCAGGGCAGTGTATCTCCCATGTGAACAGTAAAAATGTCAGCTTTCTCAAGGTTTTAGTTTTTTTTAAAGAAAACGAACATTCAATTCAGGAGAATGATGCAGTTTAAAGTTGTAGTATAAAATTTTGCTTAATGAAGTCCTACTTTGAGCCATAATTCATTGTTCTCCTCTCCCCCTTTTACATAAATGGTGTAAAAACAGCACTGAAAATTATGGTTCCAGCACCAAGGGGTCAAATTTTCAGACATGCCTAAGTGATTTAGAAGCCCAACTACTATTGACTTAGTGTGATTTAGGCTTCTAAGTCACTCGGGCACATTTGAAAATTTAATCCTAAAAGATTATCTCTAGTCATTGCTCTTCTATAGTGGGAAAGAAGTCTTGTTTTGAATTTAGTGAATTTTTTTCACACACTTGGGCTGAGAGCTTGGAAGGGGACGTCATGATTTGTGCTGTAGCTCCACTACTACTTCGGTTACAAGCCATTATTAAATGCTATTGTGTTTTGGAATGTGTTTTAATAGTCAAAACTTTGGTAATTTCTGGAACTGAGAGATTGAGAGGTAAAAGTTTGAAAATATTGACTGCTTCATTTTAGCAGTACAAAATAGCATTTGCCATTCATAGAATTTCTCTCCAGTTCTATTTACACTCAGATTTATCATCCAAATTCTGTCTTAATTACTGAACTAGTAATGTTGGGAGAAGATAGGATCTGGTAGTAAAATTTTGAGTGATAATGAACAAGTTTGGATCCATTTATATCTTATGGGGTATACAAATCACCATTTTTTCTTGTAAGTCTTGTTACTTTCTTGTCAGTTTACTCTATTTTGTATTTTTTTAAAGTGTCCTTCTAATTTTTGTTCTTTGTAAAACAAACAAACAAAATGCTCCCCAAAACACCACCATCTTTGAGTGATGGTCTCTGTGTATTCCAAATGTGGTGCACATGCATGCCATGTGCCTGAATCTGAAAGTGTTTCCAAGCAGTGTTCATTGACCCACACTTGTGTAGTGTGTCTCATGCTCCCAGCTGAGGATACAAGGGGCAGTATGGGTTGATGCCATTCCAGTTCCCTCTTACCGCCGTGCCTGAGTCGGAACCTTTGTTCCTTTTTGCTGTTAGCTGCTAAGAGAATTATTCCTTGCTTTGTACTTAGTTAGTTTTCTTGTAGTTTATAGCATTAGATAAGTTTGTACAGTATAGAGTAATGTAGTATAATAGATCTCTTCCCCGGTTGGGGGGACTGCACCCCCTCACCACCTTGGGACTATGCCAGTATCCAGGGATTCAAAAACGGTTTCTTGCCCTGGCTTCTTCTCTGTGAGCAATGAGCAGCAGCAGTGCCTCTACTGCCTGGGTAAGGTACGCATCTCAGCCAGGTGTGCTATCTGTAAATCCTTGCCACCCAGAACCAGAGGCCTGTGAACTCTGCATCTGCAAATACCTCTTAGAGGGCACATGGCCCTGAGCACACTTGAATCCCGACCTGGGAGACCCCAATGGCTACAACCTACTGCGAGTGCCCCTTGGAGCACCACTCGTGGTGTGGAACTGCCAGCACCGAAGACAAGCCCTGTCATGAGAGCAGGTCCCCCACAGCAGATGGCTCATAAGTGCAATGTTTCCTCCCTTAGCTGCATCTGGTTGGGTGAGATGTTGCTTTTGGGTCCTGTGGAACCGGCATGGAAGACTGCTTAGATGGAGGGTAAAGCCAAGCAAAAGTGGAATCTGTCAATACAGACAGTGACTCCAGTACCTAAGCATTCCGACTGCCTGGGTGTGAACGTGACCCAGACGGCTCCGACTGGATCACCTACTGGGCAGACCAACGCTGCCAACTCCACCAGGTCCTTCTGCAATCTCAGTGGGTGCCCCACAGACCTCTGGCTGCATGGAGATGTTCCTCACAGTGGAGGAGGTGGTTTCTCCCATGGTCGCAGACTCCATTTCTCTTGGGCCCTACCTTCTTCCGGAACATTCCCACACCTGCATATGAAGCTCTGCTCCTCCTCCCAGAGAAGCCCATCTCTCATGCACTGCACCTCAGCCCCTGGCACCGACGGTCCCACCGGAGACAGAGCCATCCTCTGGCTCACTGCCCCTCTCCCCGTTGCCATGCAGGATGCTGGACATACGACTCAGACATCCTTATCCTCCTGCTTACGACCTACCCAGGGATGTCTGGTACTCCTTCCCATGGGGACCATCTGGACTGGTGGACCCCTTCTTCTGGCCCTAGTGGGGACCCTGGGAGCCCTACAGGAGACGAGATGCCCCATGCATGTCTCTTTCTGTGATGCCTACAGGCTCTGTTTCTCTCCACCTACAAATTGATCAGGGACCATATTGACTTCAGGGTCACTGTCCCAGCACCCATGCTGGCCTCCTTCACCTGATGATCTGATCCATCCAAGATCATGATGGGCACCCCCTTCAACCATCTGGCTCCACAAGCCGCCATCACGGCTGGCGCCACCCTATGTGGGTTGAGGTGCCCATTTAGACCACCGCACAACTCAGGGAACGTGGATGTTGCAGGAAGCTGGGTTACATATGAATATACTAGAACACAGGGCAGTCTGTCTTGCCTGCAAAGCCTTCCTTCCACTCATATGATCCCCTCACATTCAGCTTCTCTCTGACAACATGGTTACTGTGGATCCAAGTCCCCCTCACTCTACTCTGGGTCTGTTTGGCATCAGGAACCAGGTGACAATTCGGGTCATGTACCTACCCAAGTGCCCAGAATTCCTTGGCCAACACACTCAGCAGGACTCTATACCTAGGTTACAAGTGGGAAATGTACGATGCAGCCCTCAATGGACCTCTTCACCTGGAGGGCTCTCCTCATCTGGACCGGTTTGCCTCTCAAGAGAATCAAAAACTCCCCCTCTATTGCTCCAGGAAGGCTCTTAGTAGGGCTTTTGAGACAACGCTCTTCTCTTCTCCTGGACAGGCAACTTCTGCTATGCCTCCCCTCCATTCCCTTGCTTCCGCAGGTTCTTCACAGGATTTGCTGGGACAGGGCCAGCAGCATCCTCATAACATTCTACTAGCTTCAGCAGTTCTAGTTCACTGACCTGCTGACGCTCTCTGTCCAGCCACCAATCAGGCTCTGGTCATTCCCGGATCTCCTTACGCAGGATTGGGGCAGACTCCAGCATTGCAATCTGGACCCTCTTCACCTCACAGCCTGGTATTTGGATGGGTGTCGAGTTTGGCATATCCTCACCCAGAGCAGGAAAGAGTCCACCAGAGCATGCTACTATGCTAAGTGGTGGCACTTCCTAGAGTGGGCCCACCACCGCTACCACTCTGTGGACACGGTGACCATCCCACTCGTCCTGGACTAGCTCCTCACCCTCACGACATGGGGCTTAGCTCTCAGCTCTATCTGCAAGTCCACAACATTGGCACTCCGTCCATGCATTTACTGCACACATCGCCATAACACACACAGCTGCAGCAGAAGTGGCCATGGGCCCCACTGTATTGCAGATAGCTATGCCATGAGCACCACCTCTGCACTGATTACTGCTTGTAAGTCCATCCATATATGGAATACACATAAAGACCATCACTTGAAGAAGAAGAAGGGGAGGTTACTCACCTGTAACTGAAGATTCTTGGAGATATGTGGTCCCTATCTGTATTTCACTACCTCTCCTCCTTCCCTTCTGCTTTGAACTCTAGTCCTCAGTGGTAAAAGGGGAAACACAAGTGGCGTTGACCCACACTATCCCTTATATCCTAGGCCGGGAGCATGAGGGGAGACACTACACATGCAGGTCCTCGGACGCTGCTTGAAATGCTTCCGGATTTAGGCACATGCAGCCACATGTAGAATACAGATAGTGACCACACATCTTGAAGAAGCTCCAGTTACAGGTGAGTAACCTCCTTTTCTCACAACCTTACCTCCTCCTTACCAAACTTGTCATCTACATCCCACTGGGTTCACAGACGGATACAAGGGGGATTCTCAGATGTGCCTACAGAATTTAAAAGCACCCATCCAGTTGTGTTTTTGTTACTCATTTGGTTTTTCTGATTTTTCTTGTGGGCCATCATTTACATTAGTGATCTCCTAGTTCGGCTTCTTATTTCTCTCAACTCATTCTTTTTAAAAACACTTATCTATTTTATCCAGAAAGAGCTCCAAAATGTCTTTGCAATCTTTAAACTTATTATCAGCTATAGCAAGTGCTTTGAAATGCTGGCAGTAGTTGTTCAACAGTGCCTTGAAAACTTACAATGGTTTAGCACAGGAACTATGTAATATTTTTTAAAGCTGCGATTGCAGGGAAAATTAGGAAAGCAGGATACACTTATGTTGAATTTGGCGGCGAGCGGTCAGTGTTCCTGTTTTTGTTTGTTCTGCTGTTTTTCAAAAATGAAAATTAAAAACCAAACTTCACAGTAAAGCCCAGCAGTAATTTTCTCCATTCCTACTTTTGTTAGAGATGGGGCTTTAGTAGGAGTCTCCAAATTAATAATAATTCTCCAAAAATTAATACTTATGGAATTTGGGTCCTATGTTGGAAAAGATGTGTAAGTACCATGGTAGCACCTAGGTATCACAGTGATGGGCACATTAGAAAAGTCCAAATATAAAAAATTTTTGCTTCATGTCTTGAAAATGCAATCTTGACTGGAAAAGTCATACCCATAATCTTTGGGTTTACCCATAATGAGCTCCCTTTTCAATCTACTGGGTATGATTTTTATGGCATAGTATAAATCTAGTTATAAATGAATGGCAGCAATAGGTTACTGGGGAAATAGCTATACCAGTTTACAAGTGTAATGGCTATAGTGAAGTGCTTTATTTTTTTTTCCATACAGAAGCTTAATTTTGAATGAAGGGGTTCTTGAGAAGGAATTGTGATTGGTTGGTTTGTTTTTGGATTTTTACAAAATTAAATAAAAATGGGCCTATCCATGGCTTTCGGCTTTCCTGCCATAAATTAAATAGTCTGCAGAACTTTCTTTCCTTTGTTATGTTTGATTTGGGACTTCTTGATAAACAAATTCTGTTGCATACTACTAGCCCTCGTGGATTTTGTTGTCAGTACCAGTGTTTTGAGATCTATTTTTCTGGGGGTGGCTGACCTGTCCCAGTTGATGTGTTCTAATTGTAACTTATTGGTCTCTGTGTGTAAAATCTCTTTTGTCTCTCAGAAACGCTAATCATGCTGCTTTGCTCCATACTCACTCCTGCTCAAAATATTCTTGTGGTGCCTGGCTTCCACCTTCAAGTTACCTGCTCTTGTTCTATTCTGCTGGCTTGCATTCTATTCCAACAAACCTATCCTGTTCTGTTCAACCTCAAAGCAGTTTCATGTGTTGCTGAAATTCCTCTCCAACTTGGGACTGCTCTTAAATTGCATTGCCTGCCAGTTACATGTTTCCAAAACACTGAACTGTGGTTTTGGCTTCCTTTAAACAAGTAGAAGTAAGTTCTCTTTCCAGTATTTGTGTGGAACTTACTGTGACTAACATGGATTAGTTTTATTGCTGGTCTTAGGTAAACTATGCATCTATTGTCCACTCTTCAAATAAAAGGAGTCAAGCTGGAGGAAAAATGTGAATACTTGCAATCCAAAGGAAGTCTTTTAAGATGTTGTCACTTTTAGGCCTGTCAGCCTTGACAAGTGTCCTTTTAAAAAAGATATATGTTGTATACATCAACTATATAAAAACCTAGGCTGAAGATGAGCAATATATCTACATTGCATAGGTGTATAGATAAAGTATGCATAATTGTAGAGGTGGCCTCATCTTTCAGTCTTATTGTAATGTCTCTTCATATCTCAATAGTGACATCTACCATGATCTGTCTATATCCTAGACAACTGTTATATTTTTCAGATTCTTGTATTATTCACATAGTCTATAAGGATTATAAATTTACTAACATCCAGGCTCTTCCCTACTTCTCCCCCAAACTCTTTCTTCCTCATTGTAATCCTCTTAAATATTTTTCTTCTAATAATCATGGTTATGAAGAGATTTCTTTTCACTGAGAACTTTAATCAAAGTAATAGATGTCTTAAAGTTTTTGTAAAAATATAAAAAAACACAAACTGGTTTTTTTCCCCCTTGGCTTAGAATTTTCATGAAAGGCAGAATAAAGTGCCAACAAAAACAGAAGGGTAAAATCATCATCTGTGTTGTTAGTATATGGCTTACTTGGAGTTCATGGCCTCTATCACACAATGCCATCCTTCTGATTAATGGCTTCTGTGTGTGAGGCATTGATTGGAGTAGACCTTGTTTTCAAAGTGGTACAGCTATACATTTATTCCCCATGGAAGGAACCAAGAATTTAACCAAAAAGTATTCATATTTGGAAGGAGTAGAAAGGAAAATTCTATTCGTGCTGGCTTTGTGGCTTTATGTGCTTTGTGATGCTTTGTGTTCACATAGATTCTACAGGAGGGCAAGAAGGAAAAAGTGAAGACAGACGTCTTGGGAATGCAAATGCATTATTCTGCCAAAACTAGGAGATGGTTCTGGCTCTTTGTGCCTTTTTTTTTTTTTTTAAACTCCACGAAAACATGATTTATGATGACATCACATATTGCCCAAGCAAATCTGTTTGGAGGAGAATCATTTTTTATGGTGTGTGTTGCACTAAAGAAACAGTGAATTATTCTTGAAGTGTTGTCAGTTGAAATACCTCTGGGTTTTTTTATCAGAGGCCTTTGTGATTAATGTTTGATGCACAGGAGTGTTGGTGAGAGACTAATCTTTTAATCCCTAGCCCCAGTCACCTGACATAGGTCGGCATTATGCAAGATTATGTCCCGGTCATATAACAACGGACTATATCCAGCAGCAACTGTTACAGCCTTCATCGCACTCTGTCAGATGAGCCATATGGGTCTTGGCTCTATTTCCCTACATCTCCCTGCAGTTTCAATTGGACATGGTATTTTTTGGTTCCTTCTCTGAAATGTGTCTGAGCCATGTCTAAACTAGGAAGTTGCCTGTTGCTGACAGTGGAGACAGCTGACTGGTAACCATGTGTTTATAAAATGGCGCTGAACCTGAAGTGTTCTGAGCTACTCTTGCAATTACACCCTCACAGCATTTGTTCCCTGGGCCCATTGTCAGCATTGGATAAGTTTGCTAGAGTAGAGAAGGCTTAAGGACATTCTGACGAAGGGTAATAGGCAAGGATATACAACATACAAGTAAGTGATCAGGGTGAATGACTGGCACACAGCTTTGTTTCATGGAATATATTTGCGGGAGTTGAGGAATGGGGTAACAAAGAGTCAAGAGGGGAGGGATGAAAGGTGGGGAGGTGTGGGGGACAGAGCAAGTGTCAGGCATGTGATTAGAGCAGAATTCCTAGTCCAAAAATCAATGTCAGCTGTGGAACCAGAAGGCTCAAAGACTGTAGGCTGCTGAGAGGGGATTGCTTCCTTGGGCTGGGGTCTTTCATAGACGGTATTGGAAGTCCCTCTCACTATTTTGACCATGTAGGACAGTGGGATTAATTTAGAGATTTATTGGCATTTGTGTTATCTACCCTTTCTTGGTAACAAAGATATAGGATTAGACCTCCCTCTGCAGTTGTGCACCTCCTGAGGAAGTATTATTTTCAGAGGGGTATAGACACCTTTGATAGCACTGACGTTTAGAGGTCAAGTTTTCAACTGAGTTGTGGCTGAAATTGGAAGCTGATTCAATAGATGATGGGAGCACCTTCTCTATCAGAAGGGAGAAGTGCAAATTTACCTGAGCTCTTGCATCTTGTAACAATTTGCCATAGAAGGACTTCACAGTTTCAAGCCCCAGTTAAGGAAAGTGCTTATGCATGTGCTTAACTTCAAGCATGTTTAAGAACCCATTGGCTGTCCTCAATAGGATTGTTTTCCTGAGTTGGGGGCCTCAGAGGCTGGTTGTGTTCTCTCTTGGCAACAGATTTAGTTCATGTGGCCCCTGAATAAAGTGATGGTTTAAAAACTCTAGAATCTTGCTCAGGCTGCCCAAGTGATTCTGTAATTGCTGTAGTGAGTAAGCAGTTCCCCGTGGCATGCTTTTGTTGTTGTTTAACTGAGATTATGACTGGTGGAACTTTCTATTAACATAATGTGATATCTCACTCTACTAATTAACAACCCCCCCCCCAAACCATTCTGGTTTTAATAACTATATATACCACATTTCTAAAGAAGCAAAAATAAAAGTTGTCTTTTCCTACCACTAGCAGTGACAGCTCTTTCCCTTTAACTCTGCTAAATCAAGATAAAGGGCTTGTCTTCACATACTGCACCACTGTAGGGCTTTAGTGAAGACATTCCTATACTGTCAGGAGAGCTTCTCCTGCCAGCGTAGCTAATCCATGTCCCTAGAGGCAGTAGCTATGTGAACAGGAGAGCTTCTCCTGTTGACATAGTCCTGTCTACATGGGGATTAAGTCGGTACAACTACATCACTTGGTGTAGTTCACACCCAATAGTGTTGTAGTTACACCAATATAGGTCTGTAATGTAGACCTGGACTCACTCATGAGCCATGTCTTCACTAAGGAATCTTATAACCGAATTCCCACTGGTAACACTCTGTGGAAAATAGACTGTCCATGCTGAGCTAGATATCTTATTTGGTTTGTTGACTCCTTTCCTTTGGTGTAGAGTCCACAAGTTTGAAAGATGTAATTTGTTCTGAGGATATTGTAATAAAATTAGATTTCCACACCAAGGAGCAGAAATATTCTAACGCCACAAAAATGAATGTAGATATAGCCTCCTTTATGACTAACCTTGTATATAAGCCATCTTTAAAGCTGACCTTGTGACTGATTGTAATTAAATGCCATTTTTGGCAGATGTTGTCCGAACTGGATTTATTAAATCAAATGTTAGGCAAAACCGAAGTTTTCTTCATTTGTTTTAATTGTGAGGGTTTAGGTTTGTTTTTTAAATGTCTGATTACTCTAGTTCTTCTACCCATTGGAAAAAATTACTTTATATAAAGAAATTTTAAATGACTGTTCAGAGGACTTTTAAGCAATTGTGGTTTAGTTTTTAAACAAACTTCCAGAATGTAAACAACTCGTTGGAATAGTATAGGTTTGTTTTTCACTTATAGATGGAGTTTTTACATTTCAAGAAAGGTGCACCAGGTTGAAAGAGAGAAACAAAACATTTTATAACACGGTATGTGGGATTTCTTAAAATTGATTCTAATGACAGGATGTCATGGAACTAGTGTTTGGCAAATTTATGCAGAATAAAAAAAAGTATATACAATTCTTTCAACAGAGAGTTGGAAGAAAATTGAAGTGTGGGTTGAAAGCAATTTTTGTTGTTTTCCAAAGTGATTGAAAGCCATGCATTTTAAGGCGCTTAGGTTCTTTGCCACATTGGTGACATAGGCATGAACTTAAATTTTAGACGCACATTGTCACATCCAGAAGAACATTGTGGTGTGAAATATTGCCTCATAGCAAATCAAATATCCAAGAACCTCTTCCTCTTCTCCCATCCCTCTCCCCAGCAGCCATTTTAGTTGCCTTTTAGTAAACAGTTCTTGGTATTTGATAGTATTAGGTAAAACAAGATGAAGAAAGGGAATGAATCTCTGTACTTCTTAAAGACTTCATCAGTGATAACTTTTGAAAACAGTTCAGACTTTGGTCTGATAAAGCTGCTGGACAGTGACCAGAATGACTTGTCAATGGTTCTAACTCTTCTCTTTAAAAAGGACTGGAGTTAAGGCCTGTGCTCCACCTAAATTTCATGTAAGTCCTATTTTGTGGATGTAAGTAGTGTCCTCTGGGCAGGGTTAAATTTTGTCCACTTTGTAACCTTGAAAATGCCTTTAAATTGGAAAAGCGATGCTCTGTTGTCCACTATTTTTTTTTAAGCACTCTGCGTTAAATCTCTTTTTATGTTAAGGCCATGTCAGCCATCTGGTATTGGCATACCTTGAGGTTGGAAGGGGCAGCGTTATAGCTGAAAGTTTGCTATGCTGCTGTTACCCATGTAAAATGTTCTGTCGACGGAATAAAGGTTTTAAAAACAGGCTGAAACTTGGCATGTTGCTCAGCTGTAGGGATGTGACCAAGAATACTTTTGATGGTTTTGCAGGCAAAGTGCTTAATTTGCTATTTATTTAAAAAAAAAAAAAAAAAAAGGGGGGGGGGGGAGGGGAGTCAGCCAAGTAATGTTAAAAAGCATTGTGCAAGTGTTCTGCATTAGCTCCTCTCTATAGCTCTTTTCTGCATTATAGTATTCATTTCTATTTAATATGTCTGTAGCATGGACATCCAAAATCCCATTGGTTTAAATAGGCCTTCATGTACAAAGTTTTACACTGCAACCGTTCCACTGATGTCCAGTATAAGACCAAACTAATGTTATCTGACATTTATTAAGTATTGTGTGAGCACTTCACCTCTCCCCTGTGAGGGAAGTCTCACTATCCATGTTCTAAATTAGGAAATGAGCCACTGATTAAGCTACTTGCTTCAGTCCTCAAGCTGGGAAAATCCTGACTGTTAATACTAAATGAATATGTAGATTTAGATTGTGATACCCTTACTCACACTTCCTGCACAATGTATTCCATTGATTTCTATGGAATTACTCGTGGCATAAGGTATTGTAGATGACAATCTGGTCCTTTAATTTTATTTTGAGAGTAATCTCCAAGCATTGACTTAATAATGGTTCACAAAGAGATCTGTTGTCCGTGTGAGTGCTGTAAGGATCAAGAACCAAAACACTGGACAGAAGTACTGAGTCAGTGGACAGTGCTTTTTATTGTGCAAAACTTCAGTTATAAAGCTATAGCAATTGGACACAATCACATTAAACAGGAAAACATGATAAAATGATGACACCAAAGAATCTTGCATCATGTCAGTGGAATAAGTATCCTTTCACCATCAATAGAAAATCAGTACCAGTGTATAGCAATTGTAGTGCATCCAATATGTTGTTGCAATGGCTCAGGGTTAGAGCTAAAAAAAAAAAAAAATTAGCATATATAAGCATGTTCTTTGTTGTTAAATATGATAGGCATGGATGCAAAAGGCACATAAATATGTGCATTGCTGACTAGGGATGCACTTAACCACATACTTAAGTGTTTTTCTGAGTTAGGGCCTTAAAGGGTTCCAGCTGTTTTATTTTAGGGCAGGAGCTAGCTGCCTGTGTTGTGAGTTTTTTACCCGCTGATGACGGTCAGAAAGTAATGCCCAACTCCTCACTGTCCTTCAATAATCTTTGTAATCCTTCAGTGTACATTAGACATTGGCAATTTCTGGAAGCAGGCTACTGGCCTAGGTGAGTTAATGGTGTACTCTCGTGCCAATTCATTTGCTGTACCAAGTTCTCACTCATTTGGAAAGAAAGTCACTTAACATTAATTTTAAGGGAATTTTTACACATCGCCCTATTGGGACAAAAGATTTTTCTGTGTGCGTCAAAGGGAGATTTTAAATCTCACTGTTCTAAAAACAAAAAAACCCCAATCTTCATTCAGAGTGTGTCTACTTGCCAGCTGTGAATCCTCATGTTTCTAAAGGGCTGACATCTTAAGCTGTTACAATGACTTCTGTTGAAGTACCATAAATATTTCTTTCATATCCAATCGGGGCAATGCGTAATATTATTACCAGTTTTTTTTTTTACCATATTCATTGGAGTTAATACAACACTAGATACAGAGTTGTGGTGGTTGTTGAGACTTTAACACAGCACTGAAAACAACAGGAAGGAATAACAGACATATACCCTTCCCGCATTTCAATTAAAGATGCGACTTAAAACATTTAAAGAAATGAAGTGCACTTGTGCCTATAATTTGGCTACACCATATAGATCTTTGAGGCTGGATAAACTCTGAGACTGGTCAGCAACAGCCTAGGAGAAGAAATGCAGGACTGAGGGGAATGAAAAAGGAAAGCAAGGAGAGAAACTACTCTGACCCCTTGAGGGTGAGTGAAATGTCTTTTATTTGTATTTATCCTATCACTTGTGTTGTGGATGGTGTCTGGTTGGCAGTGTTTGTGGTGGGGTAGATGATGTTGTGTGCCAAAAACTCCTTTGGCTTGGGGCACACCTACATTGAATGGTAACTCTGATGTTAGAGGATAAATGATATGTGTCGTCTTCAGGAATTGCCTTCCCTTCGGTTAGGTTCTGTTGAAGCCCGATTAATCACTTTTACTATTGTGCATATAGTAGAATGCACAGACAGATTAAGCATATAAAAAACATAAATTCAAATTAGCATGGCATACAGACCTCTGAATGTTACATTTGTGCATGTCGAGTACGGTTTGCAATAGAAAATGGTCCTGTGTGTAAAGGCAACATGTGTTCCTTTCAAATATTCAAACGTGTCTTCAGTATCGTTACCACTTGGAAGAGGCAGAGTTTTAACACAACATGAGTCCTGTATTCCTAGCTACTCTGATGAAGGCAAAATCAGACCAAGGCCTGTGTACAACATCATTAATGAACAGTATCATTCATGAGGAATATATTGTAATTGCCTAGCTGCTAATTTCTAAGAATTATTGACTTTGACAGACCTCTCTTATATTGCAGTCTGCTTTGTCATGTTTGAAGTAATTATTATTCCTTTTTTCTAATTGCTTATCCCACCTAAGATGTTAGTTCATTTTTGCAACAAACTAGGTCAGCCATTCAGTAGGGAGAGACTATCCTCTTCCCAACTGAAAACAATTCTGTTCCTATTATTGTCCTTACTGCCTTCATTTCTCTCTCTGTTGCGATTATTTAAATATGAGCTTTTGTTGTGTATGGTATTTTCTTTACAAATACTAAACTGACAGTAACTCAAGAAAAATATTTCCCTCTTGAAGGAGACTCTTGAAGTGCACCCATCCTGTCAGAAAGACAGGTCAACATGTTTTTCACTCTGGGCATCTATCACAAGATTATAAAGTGCTCTTGAAACTAGGTTGGAAACATGGTGACATGCTATTTCAGAGTCTAAATGTGCTGATTGGAGTCTTTGAAAATCTAAAACCAGGCAAAAGGCCTTCAGATCAGTCTTTGTGACTGATGTGGAAAGGTCCACTGTTAATAATTTTGTTTTTGAGACCCAGTAATTAAGAGATGGGAGATGCCCAGCATCAATATCTTTATCTGTCTTCACTAGAAAGCTCCTATTTTGATGTTGGTTTTTTTTGTTCAGTTTAACTGCTCCTTGTTGGCCTGCAGCATGCCTTTTATTTATATTTTTGGTGATCAGTGGTTTTATGTCTTCAAATGACACAGCTTAGTAGTTTGGAGGTAGTTGCTTTTATTTCCCAGAGTGTTGTATTTGTGTCATAATTAAAAAGGTGTGTCAAATTAAAGATAGGTAATAAGACTTGGTCACCAGCCTTTCTGAACAGACAGTTTCTGAACACCACTCAGTATTATCTGCCAAAATCAATATGTCAGATGTCTGCAAAGAAAGAAAATGAGGCACACAGTAATAATGTGAAAGAGAAAGCATGGAATAATGTGTAGGTTAATTTGCCTAAAGTATACATTTTTTGCTTAACTTTAGCTTTGATAAGAAAATAAGTTTCGGTCATACTGAAAACATAGAAATTACCATACTACATCAGTCCATCTAGTCCAGTATTGTGTTTCTCAAAATGGCTAGTACCCACAGTTCAGAGGAAGAAACTCTTCAGTAAGCAGTTGAGATAATTTTCCACAAGAAACTTGCTTCTTAACCCCTGTTAGTTATAGATTTGGCTTATGCCCTTAAGATCTCAATGAATTCCACAGTTAAAGTTTGTGAATGTGAGAGAAAAGGACTTCCTTTGATAAGTGCTGAAATTGCCATCTTTCAACTTTATTGGGTGCCCCTACTTTTCACATTATGAGAGTCATAGACTCTAAGGTCAGAAGGGACCAATATTATCATCTAATCTGACCTCCTGCACAACGCAGGCCACAGAACCTGACCCAGCCACCCAATAATAAACCTCTAACCCATGACTGAATTATTAAAGTCCTCAAATCATGGTTTAAAGACTTTCAGGTACAGAGAATCCACCAGCAAGTGAGCCGTGCCCCATGCTACAGAGGAAGGTGAAAAACCCCCAGAGCCTTTGTGACTTTGCCCTGGAGGGAAACTCCTTCCCGACCCCAAATATGCCTGTGCCTCTGCCTGATTGAGTGGCTGCCTTTATAGGCCCCCTAATTAGGGAAGTCCCACCCCCTAATTACGGTCAGCTGATCTAAGTACAACAGCCAGTACCACCTCCTGTAAACTGAAGGGGGGAAAAAGAAGACAAACGATGAACAGACGTTCCTGATCTACCTTCTCTCTACCATTGGTAATTTTTGTATACCTTTATTATGTCCCCTGAAGGCTTCTGATTGGAGGTGACGCATGGCTAAAATTCTGGCATACACTCTCTAAAATTTAGAGGTATGCCTGTGCATAGTTTTTGAGAAATTAAATTTCCGGTAACTTAAAGCAGTGAATTCTGGTCTATAGCCTCTGTGTGAATCTGTATAACTTCACACCAGAGTGTCTTCCTGCTAACTGTTCATTTGGTATGTATACATGGTAGGACAGTGACAAATATGTATCCATGTCAAAATAACTCTGTTTGTGTTTGAAACACACAGGGTGCATATCTTATTACATAAATATAATTCCAAAGACTTCTCAGTGTCTGCCAGGACATTGCTTTAATTATTGCAGCCAGTCCCAACAAGTTTGGCTTCTGGTACAACAATTAACTTGTTTTAATACTTTTTAAAAACATTTTAATTGTTAGGTTATTTTTATTTAAGTCCATCCTCCTCCAGAGCTAATTCAGGACAGTTCAGAGTTACTTGGCAGGGCTTTTGAAATGTATTACTGATGCTCAATTAATATTATTTGAAATCTTACTCTTTAAAATGTGACTTCCCAATGATCTCCTTTTGCAAAATGTCATGAAAAGACGAATCTCCTATGTCACATTATGGCATACTTTGAAATTATTAAAATTATCATGTTAAAATTCCAAATTTCTTATTGCATTTTCAATGAGCATCCCCCAAAAGTACATGCATAGGGCAAAGTTAAGTCAATCCGTTCTTCCGTTTCAATGTGCAGGAACAGCCAGAAAAGTGACAATATGTGTTTAAAAAATGTCCCTGGTGACAACCATATGAAATTTGCATGACTCACAAATCTAAGCCTGATCCCCTGTATAGTTTTTGCACAAGTCACCATCTAAAGGTTACTTTACTTTACTAACTTCTGCAAACTCCACCTGTGGTGTTTGTGCCTTTTGCTTCCTAGGATACCAGTAATAAAGATTCTTCTTTGGAGTTTGGCTGACAATTTTGTTAATGATACATGAGGTAGAATAGAAACCAGTGTGCTCCTTCCACAGCTTTAGTGGTCCTGCAGAGCTAACAGGATTAAATTCTTGTCTCTGTAGCAAAGCAAAGCACGTATGGCTCAGACACACAAAGAAGCAGTATGTTGCATAAGTAAGTGCCAGTTTTACATTCCCATTTTTCTAGCTACAGTTGTACTTTAGGAATGGTTCTACTCTTTATGAAAGAAATAAAAAGATTTTAAAGATGAGCTCTGATTCTCCTGCAGCTGAGTAGTTTTTTTCCTTTTTTAAAATCCCTAGTCATTAACTTGCTGCAATTTTATTGATTGATTGATAGATTCATAGACTCCAAGGCCAGAAGGGACCATTGTGATCATTGACCTCCTGTATGACACAGGCCATAGAACTTCCCCAAAATAATTCCTTTGCAAAAAGTAGTTCAATGTGACTGCAAGTGTAAAAGTCACACCTATTATATAATGCAAAGACCAAATTCTAGGAATGCAGAGGGGACAGGAGGAAATAATCTGCTTAAATGGTGGTGATTAGGTTATTGCATCTTGATTTATCAAGCTTGCATTTCTATGGTGCTCTTCTTACAGGTCACTTTTAAGGCATTTCATAATCTATATGAAGTAAAGTCCTGGGTATGGCCCCCTAACTACTTATATCTTAAATAAGATGGACTGTATTGAATGTAATGTAATTCTGGAAGTAATTCTGGAAGTTATACCTAGCCTGTGCCCAGAGTACATAGATGTGATTGACTGCTAAGTCAGTTTTTGTTCATTTGTATCTTGGATCCATGTGTTTTGCTTTTTTAAAATGTCACTAGTGGGTATAAATCATAAGGTTTAAACTCACTACAGTGTTTAATAAGAAATGGAATGGGTTCTTGGTACCACTGTAACCCCACATACAATTTCATAAAGTATTCACAAAAAAAGTATAGATTTTAGTCTGAGTGTTAGCTTTTTTTTTGAGTGGCTTTTGTAAAAAATAGTTAATGAATATCTGCCATCTTGGTAGCTGTGTACAGCTATAGATTCTCCAGTTGCCATTAGGAGCAGTTATTGCACAAATAATAGAGGGGGAGGGAGATTTAGGCCTAATAATGTGTAAAATTCCACCAGACTACATCTAGTGGGGCTCCATGAGGTGGTATGTTGGGTGGTTTTTCAAAGACTATAAAAGCAAGGTCCATGTTGTAAGGAAAAGTCTGCCAGTGTTTTCCTTTCTGATCATTTTTTAGACTATACTACCTGTTCATAGTCTACAATGATCTTATTAAATGTGACAAAAGTTGTTCTGTGTTTCTAAGTTATAAAGAAAAGTACACTGGGCACCTCAAATTTTGATTTTTCATTGTCTCCTGAAATCTGTTTCTCTGCAGCAGCCTTTAAATGTGGTGCTTTTGAGATTTTTTTATTCTATATGTTGTTTGACTTTGTATGAAATGACAGGTTAATTACAAAATTTTAGTAGACAAGAAAGAATCACACACCCCAAAGTCCTTACAGCTACACCACTTCCCACTATCTCCAAAGCTCCATTGCATTGTTGTTTACTTCTGCTCACTTGCACTCCTGTCGCCCACTCTGGGATGGACATTATTTCTATATCATACGAAACTCTTCACCTTTTTGTCCTAAATCTTATGAGATTCTCTCATGAAAAATATATTCTCACATCAATGTACCAGGCTTTTTAAAGCTGGGTAGCTGTTCAATTTGCTTAGCACAATGTGCACTTTTAAAGAAATTTTAAAAGGGTATCCAATACTTATTTTTTATAATGCCCGTGGGGAAGAGGATTATCCTGTCAGTAATAATGTCGGGTGTCAATAATGTCAATAATTAATGTTGGAACCCCTGACTATACCTTACACTATGATTACTGACAAACTCTTGAATGAGAGGAAGCGAGGAAGGGGCTGAGATCCACCAACCCACTTTCCTGTCCTTCTTTCTCTTAGATAATAAGAAATTGGTTTTGTGCTATGTGCACATCTAATCTTATTATATTCATGTTCAGTACTCCAGAAAAAAGCAAATGTTCCCCTTCCCCCTTATTTCCTGGTTCCTGGCACCATGCTCATGCTCTTCAGAAAAGTGGACTTTGACTCCCTCAGGGAACTAATGGGCAGGATTCCCTGGGAGGCTAATATGAGGGGGAAAGGAATCCAAGAGAGCTGGCTGTATTTTAAAGAGACCTTATTGAGGGCACAGGAGCAAACCATCCCGATGTGCAGAAAGAATAGCAAATATGGTAGGCGTCCAGCTTGGCTTAACAAAGAAGACTTTGGCGAACTTAAACGCAAAAAAGAAGCTTACAAGAAGTGGAAGCTTGATCAGATGACTAGGGAGGATTATAAAAACACTGCTCGAACATGCAGGAAGGCCAAAGCACAATTAGAGTTGCAGCTAGCAAGGGACGTGAAGGGGAACAAGAAGGATTTCTACAGGTATGTTGCCAACAAAAGGAAGATTAGGGAAAGTGTGAGCCCCTTAGAGAATGAGGGAGGCAACCTAGTGACAGAGGATGTGGAGAAAACTGAGGTACTCAATGCCTTTTTTGCCTCTGTCTTCACAGACAAGATCAGCTCCCAGACTGCTGTACTGGGTGGCACGGAATGGGAAGGAGGCGAACATCCCGCAGTGCTGAAGGAACAGGTCCAAGACTATTTAGAAGGATTGGACATACACAAGTCCATGGGGCCGGATGCAATGCACCCGAGGGTGCTGAGGGAATTGGCTGAGGTGATTTCAGAGCCATTGGCTATTATCTTTGAAAGCTCGTGGCAACTGGGGGAGGTCCCTGAGGACTGGAAAAAAGGAAATATAGTGCCCATCTTCAAAAAAGGGAGGAAAGAGGATCCAGGGAACTACAGACCGGTCAGCCTCACTTCAATCCCTGGAAAAATCATGGAGCATGTCCTTAAGAAATCCATTTTAAGGCATTTGGAAGAGAGGAAGGTGATCCGGAACAGTCAACATGGATTAACCAAGGGAAAGTCATGCCTGACCAACCTGATTGCTTTCTATGATGAGGTGACTGGCTCTGTGGATGTAGGGAAGGCAGTGGATGTGATATACCTTGACTTTAGCAAAGCTTTTGAAACGGCCTTTACAGTATTCTTATCAGCAAGTTAAAGAAGTATGGGTTGGATGAATGGACTATAAAATGGACAGAGAACTGGCTAGAGCATAGGGCTCAATGAGTAGTGATCAATGGCTCCATGTCTAGCTGGCAACCGGTCACAAGTGGAGTTCCCCAGGGGTCGGTCCTGGGGCGGGTTTTGTTCAACATCTTCATTAATGATCTGGAGGATGGGGTAGATTGCACCCTCAGCAAGTTTGCGGATGACACTAAGCTGGGGGGAGTGGTAGATACCCTGGAAGATAGGGATAGGATACAGAAGGACCTAAACAAACTGGAGGATTGGGCCAAAAGAAATCTGACTAGGTTCAACAAGGACAAGTGCAGAGTCCTGCACCTAGGACGGAAGAATCCCATGCACAGCTACAGACTGGGGACTGACAAGCTAGGCAGCAGTTCTGCAGAAAAGGACCTGGGGGTAACAGTGGATAAAAAGCTGGAGATATGAGTCAGCAGTGTGCCCTGGTTGTCAAGAAGGCTAATAGCATATTGGGCTGCATTAGGAGGGGCATTGCCAGCAGGTCGCGGGAAGTGATTATTCCTCTCTATTCGGCATTGGTGAGGCCGCATTTAGAATATTGTGTCCAGTTTTGGGCCCCACACTACAAAAAGGATGTGGACGAGTTGGAGAGAGTACAGCAGAGGGCAACAAAAATGATTAGGGGGCTGGAGCACAGGATTTATGAGGAGAGACTGAGGGAACTGGGCTTGTTTAGTCTGCAAAAGAGAAGAGTGAGGGGGGATTTGATAGCAGCCTTTACCTACCTGAAAGGGGGTTCCAGGAAGGATGGGGCTAGGCTGTTCTCGGTGGTGGCAGATGACAGAACAAGGAGCAACGGTTTCAAATTACAGAGGGGGAGGTCTAGGTTGGACATTCGGAAAAAGTTTTTCACTAGGAGGGTGGTGAAGCACTGGAATGGGTTACCTAGGGAGGTGGTGGAATCTCCATCCTCAGAGGTTTTTAAGCTAAGGCTTGACAAAGCCCTGGCTGGGATGATATAGCTGAGGTTAGTCCTGCTTTGAGCAGGGGGTTGGACTAGATGACCTCCTGAAGTCCCTTCCAACTCTAATATTCTATGATTCTAAATAGGCACAGCCATGATTGTGGGATTTTTATTTTTTAAACAAACCAACCCCAAAATCTCATTTGGAAAGGTAATGCCTGCCCATATCTTAATGTTAACTGTGTTTATATATTTGGATATTGAGGGTATAGGTAAGTGTGTTTCCATTTAGTTAAATCATGTCTTGATTCCTGGCAACACTGCATGATATATTATTGGAAGTTAATATCCATCCTTTCCCAGAACTTATTAATATCCTGCTAAAGAACAAACGGAAGCAGGAAATATTTCAATGAGCAGTGACTTAAGTATTACCGCTGATATCTAGCCTGAATCTTTCCTTCCTTGGCTTCCAGTCATGATCATGCAAACTACACACTCCCTGAGGTCTGCAAAGGTCTCTCACAGTGTAAACCATACTCTATTTAAGGAGCTTCTCCACTTTCCACTTTTAAAATTCAAATATAAGTTTGACTTCGCCAAAGTATAGGGCATGAACCTTTTTAACCATAAAGCTGTTAAGGATACTTGATGATTAGGAAAACTTGAACATTGAATAAATTATCTAGCTTCTCTTGCCTTGTAAAATGGCTACTGAAATACCGTTCTGAGGTTTAATTAGCGTATATTGGTTAAATTACCAAAAGCTATCAAGAGTGCTATTGAAGTGCTGTGTCATGCCACTGTTTGGTAAAGATATGGAATCAAATGAATTCTTGCTCATGATGCTGAATTTATGCTTCACCATATTGTTTTCGGTCTGTCATGTTACAGCAAGCTGCAGTTGGCAACAGTCTAAATTTTGATAGCATCAGTGCAGCATTTGATGATTAATCAGAGAGACATAAACATTTCTAGCAGAAGAATTACCAAGCATGATGTGTACTTGCTATATGGAGTTATGATTTTCTCCCTCTCTGCCTCCTCAAGAAAATTACAAATTATTAACGCTGATAATAAATCACATTGTAGGCAGTTGGTAGGAAGTAAAAGTATTTAAATAATTAAGTAGTTCTTTCCAGAGTCGTCTTTTACATTATGATTTTCTAGACTTAAAATCAGTATGTCTCATACAGGCTACCTATAATATATAGTTGTTTCAAATCAGCTTTACTTACTGAGCTTTTTCTAGTAATGGAGCTCTGTCAGCAAAAAGCGTATGCACTGGCAAATGATGAACGATGGACTTCTGTCAAATGGAAGCTTGAAGGGTGCATTCTGTGCATTCTGATGGATTAGACTGAACCAGGAGTCCAGAACTCCTCAGACATAATTGTTTCACAGAAAAGGTGTGCCTGGGCTTGGGAGCAGGTGGAGGGGGAGGGGGGGAATAATTTTAGCCATAAAAACTACAATGTTTTCTATTGATCCATTAGCAAACAGTACAGATGTTGTTGTGACTACAGATTGCTTTAATTTTAATTGATGATATTTTTGTTTATACTTTTCAATAATAAAATTTTTTCGAAGGATTTAGTTTCATGTCTGAATCACATACTGATCACGTTCAGTATATTGTTCCAAATGTAAGCAAAAATTCACTTTTAGTTCTAGGTGGACTTCGACTGCAACCCATTTCAAAATCAGTATTATTTATTCACGTTAAAGTAGTTGGTACTTGCTCATGTAGTCAGAATTAGTGTTCTCTAGGAAGCCTACTTAAGCTGTAGTATGTTTTGTCCATTTATAGGATGGCTTTAAGAGTAGAATATTTCATTGATCATCGTTGTAGAATTTTTTTTAGCTAATTGTGCACGATTTTAATTTCAAACGGAAACAAACTGTATTTTCTAGGCATATAAATTTAACCATGCCTCAGTGTAAATGCTGTATAATTTTTATGCAGGAAGGGGGAAATGAAGGCGCTTGCATTAGGAAGTGTAAAAATTAGCAAGTTTTTGAAATTTTTATTGTGTACGTTCTTCATATATTGTATTGTCTTAGCTTTTGCTGTAAGTGAATGTGCAAAAGGGCTGTTCAACAAAAGAATAACTATCAACCAGGTGGCTTTCACTATTTCTCATTCCTTCTGCTGTCATTTTTTTACTTATTTCTTTTTTTGCCTTTTTGCAATTGTTAGCCTTCATGTGAACTGAAAGCTTCTTCAAAACACTGAAAGAAAACAGTCTGAAAGCTTCATGCGCATTTACTTCATAGTAAAGAGAAGTAAAGAAGTTGAAGACTTTTTCCACTGACAGGTGTTTGTGTGTCAGAGCAATGAATGCTTTTGATGACAAACCCTCTTATTTTTCTTCATTGTACCATTCTTTCTAAACCAAATAGTTGAAACAACAACAAAAAAGGCTGGATAACAGAAAGTTTGCATTTATTTTTCAGATGAATTTAAAATGAAGCCTGTGGGTATACTTGCGCTGTGTCTGTGTGTGACAAAAATCAGGAGTTGAGGCATCTGTGGAAAGGTGATGGCACTCATAAATTTTTGTTTGTCTTTAGGTGGTGCTGTTTGGGACATCAAGATGTTTTTTGATGTAATATCACATGATGCACATTGCAAGTTCTGCATCTTTGAGGCTGTCTTCAGCAGACAGAGCCCTGTTTTATTTAATAGGAAGTGGAGCTGCACAAAAATATTACTTGATTTTTTTTCAAAATTATTTTAATCTTTATTAAAACACCTAATACTGTGCCTATATTGAAATATGGCAAATGCTTGTTTCCCATTTCAATGTCCTCAACTATGTTTGTTGGTCAGAATGTAAGATTATTAGTGCAGTAGTAAAATCTGCGACCTACCCACCATTCTATCATATGGTACCTCCTTCATATATAAAATATATATAACATAATACATATCTATAGTAATTACCATATATGTGGTTGAAAGTTGCATAAATAACATGTATATGATGGATATATTAGTAGTATATTTGGACAGGGGTGATTGGTTGGAATTGAAGCAGTCAAAGGGGATTATAAATATTTGTTAGAAAAAACACATGCAACACTGATAAGAAAATAAGATATTATTTTGTTTAGGAAATCCTCCTGTCTAGGACAAAAACCAAAGAGAAAATGTAAAAACATGTATACTTGTTACAATTCTTAAGTGATTTTATTTTGACCATGTTTGATACCTTTTCTGTTCACTTTCTGTGAACAGTGTAAGCAATTTTTGAGTTTTACTGGTAAAATATTAGTGGAAACTGAATTTTTTAATTTGTGTATGCAAGCATTTTTGCTGGAGGTGTTTGTGTGAGCATCTGTTTAGGGAACACGAAAGGATGGTCTTATCAACTAAAATTAAGCCAGCAACACATCTTAATTTCATAATCAAGCCATAGAGGAAGAAATTAAAAATGGCGATGTGCTTGTGGTTATTGTAAGAGCAGAAAACAAGACCAAAGTTAGTTGTTCATTTCAAACTACTTAATCATTTCTATCCCCAAAAGCTCCAATCTCTGTTCCAAAATACTCGTATGTTCTATTTATTAAAGTATGTAATTTTCATTAATGATTCTTGGAAACAGCCCATCACTCTTGTTTTTGAACTGGGAATAGTGTCACTCCAATATCTCTGTAATTTATTTGGTTGCTGTTAAGTGCTCTTTGAGTAGAAGATCTGAGGTTATTTTAACTGACCCTCTGTCACAGAGACAAGGTTGATGAGGTAATATCACCTGGATATTTTATTGGACTAACTTCTGTTGGTGAAAAAGACAAGCTTTCAAGCTTACACAGAGTACTTCTTCAGGTCAAGGAAACATACTCAAGATGTCACTGCTAAATACAAGGTAGAACAGATTGGTTAGCATAAGCGGTTAACACACATTTCAAGGGGTTATTCAAAGTGAAATGGACTGGTAACACTCTTCCTTTCTTTCCTCCTTATACTGGAAGGGGCGGGGGAAGCCATCTGGTTGGTGGTTAGTGAGTTATAGATTGTTGCAATAAGCCGTAAATCCAGTGCCTCCATTTAGTCCATGGCTTTTATTTGCTAGCAGAGTTATGAATTTAAGCTCCCAGGTTTGGTCTTTGAAAGTCTTCTGCAGGTTCCCTTTGAGGATGAGGACTGATAGGTCAGATATAGAGTGATTGCTTTGTGAAAAGTGTTCACCCCCAGGTGATGTGGTGTTTTTGTCTTTTATCTTTTTCTTGTGTGAGTTAATTGGAAAGTGTAGTGATTGTCTGGTTTCACCTGCCTGGTTGTTACTTGGGCATTTAGTGCACTGGATGAGGTACACCACATGTTGTTGTGATAGGCATGTGTAGGATCCTCTGTCACAGATCAGTTAAAGTATCTACGGAAAATATTTTCCAGAGATCAAATCTTTTTCACATAACTTTATATCTTTAATTGCATAATTTGTATGTTCACATAACATATTTTGAGCTATAATTTATTGCAAGATTGTGTGTGTGTGTTAGTACACTAGCAGAAAAATTCTGGAAAAGAACAGCCTATGTAAACACCTGGACAATAAGCCATGTGTGCATAAGGCTGGGGAATGGAAATGTCAATCACAACTTGAACTACCTAACTAGAACTGTTCCACTGATCTGAGCAGCATAGAGCAACTGAGTTAGTGTGGATCATCACTGGCTTGCTGCTGGCCCTATCTGATGCCAGCACAGAGTTACTGAGCCCAACTTCTTCATAAGCTGCAGTGGAAACATGGCATTTTGGATCTCCCGGGGCTGTAATGAGAAGGGGCCAAGGGGATTGCATCTCTAAATTACTTTGCAGTTGTCCTTAAAAAAGCTGTCCCAGACAGATTTTGAAGTTCATGACAGACAAGGTGTCAGCACATGTTCAGGCCTAACTGAACACTTACAAATGCATAGAAAAGATCTGTTTTGCTTACCAATGTGTTAGCATTATCAAAATAGATATTGTATGTTAAATTGATCAGAATGTGTTTAGTGTTTAGACTTTATAAAATGCTTGTAGGATGCTGCGTTTATTGCTCTCACTTATAATCTCTGTAGCTCATGGTATAAAGTTATATTGAGTGTTTGCATTGTAAATCTCTGTAATTGTGCAATTCACCTAACAGGAAAAGAAGCATTAATTAAGGTAAAATGCTTGCCTTGCATACAAGAATGGCGCATTGAAGGCAAATGAGATATTGTGTAGAGACCCTGTTGAGTATGTTCTTAACTCCCTCCAGTACTTTAGGAGTTCACATTTGTTACTGGAGTTGTGAAATCTAATTATTTATAGAACACCGGTTCAGGGTGTCTGCACTGCGTTTTGACTATCTGCCCTGGGGTTGGCACACTTGGTCATGAACCACTCCAGACACCGTGACAAATAGTTCATGTTGTCAAAGTTTATCCCTGTGACTCAGAATGTTGGATTTACCTGAATTTGCGATGATTTCTATGTCTTAGGTACTGTTGGGGAGAAACAATCCTTTCTGATGTCCTATAGAAAATCAGTTCTGGCCCTTGGCATTGGGCAGCTCTTCGAGTGGGGACCCTTGTCACGTGTCTTGCAGTGGTGGTTATAATTCCATGAGCAGCGCTCAGAAGCAAAGATAACAAAAGGATGCTACTCAGAGTGATGAAAAAACCATATTGTCAAGCAATGAAAACTGTAGAAGTCCCAAGAGAAGTAATAAAAGACCTTGGCTGTGGGGTGTTCCATAGCTAAAGTTCATCACAGAGTGTGTTATTTGGATAACTGTTTTTGGTGAATAACAATAAACCATGTTTCCTTGGTCTAAAATGTCTCATTCCAGAGAGACTGGCATGGTTTTTTTTTCCTTTCTATTTTATTTTAAAGCTACAAAACAGTAATATGCCTGGGTAGAGCTAGCCATAGAGGCTCTGCCAGCATGTGACTGCTGTGCCTGAGCTTTATCATTCCTGCTAACTGACCCTTTTACTAAAAGTTTAATAAGGGATAAATTCACATGTGAATTCATAATCCCTTCAGTTGTACCAGAAGGATTCCTTAACAAGCAAGCAACAAAGAAAATCTTATACAGCTAGACTTTTTTTCTTCTCTTCCTTCCCTCCTTATTCTCTTTCCAAATTTATTGGATAGACTACTTAAAGGGTGTGTCTTTAACTGTCATCACAATTTTATTTGTGCCTTACCTAAACAAACAAAGGCAATATATTCAATGGTTTATAACAATGTGGGTTCCAGGAACAGCAGTATTCAGGGAGTTGAAAACGTTTTGAGCTTTAAAGTATAGGAGATGGCAAAGTTATTTCTTCCAAATATTTATTATTATTTACTATGTCTCTATTCAGTATAACTTGAAATTGTGCTTTCTTAGCATATTTCTCATAAAAATTTAAACTAAATATTTATTACTTTCCTTTTGCCTGCTCTAGGTATTTAAAAAAAAAAAGATGTTTTATGAGTTCTTGCTAGTCTTACTCAGAGGAGTCTATAATATAGATACTGAAAGTATTTTTGGTTCAATGTGCGTTTAATCAATTTTTTTGGTTACTGTTATTTACAGTTAGTGTGGAGGAAAATTGTTTCTCTTAATGTTCTGTTGAAGTGCCTTAAGAATCTCATAATCACTCTAATGCATTTAAAAGCTTCAAGGCTTGAGCATTTATTGAGCAGTGCTCATTGAAAGAATATTATGGACATCTTGAGGCTTTCTGGTATAAAAAGGACAACGTTGTTCATGGCCTCTGTACAATCAAATTTAACTTCTTATTTCATGATGTATTGTAATTTATGTTTCAAAAGCTTTCTTACTAGCGCTATAACAAAGAGGCAGCTTTTATTAATTGCGAAGTATACTTCAGTGTTTGCTTAGGCAGACTTACTGTTAATGGACAACTTAGAAACTTCACAAGTTCTAGGATGATAAAATTATATAGGCACAATTTTCCAATTCATCAAGTGGTGTCTTTGATTCTGGGCCACAAAGTCACTGAAAGATAGTGAAGTTTTGGTAACAGCGAGCTTTGCTCCTGATGCAGTGATCTTGCTTCTTCACTAAAGAGAAATCTTGTGTAAAACTTCTCTTAGGATTTCATGCCATCCAGATGATGAGCCTAGAATCAGGAAGTTGCCTGATGTTAGCCCCCCCAGCGCCCTTCTTCCAGCACTTGAGCTAGAAGCAGAGAAGTTTACAGATGAAAGCTATAAGGGACCGTTGTGATGATTTAAGCCAAAGTAAAGAATTTTAAGGATGCCTCCCAGAGGTATTTATCTTTTTAAATGACACTTGTGTACAGTTGTAGTCTTCTGAAAAGCTTGTTGCACTGAGAGAGTGAAGTAATGTCTTTTATCGGAATGACTTCTGCTGGTGAGAGAGAGAAGCTTTCAAGCCACACACAGCTCTTCCTCAGGTCTGGGAAAGGTACTCGGAGCATCACAGCAAAACCCAAGGTTGAACAGATAGTTCAGCATAAGTAGTTAGCACATGTTGCACTAAGGGTTAGTTACCATGAGCAATGCTTAGCAGTTAATTATAAAACAAGTCACTTTTTAAAATTTTAACACTGCATAGGGCAGTCACTTGTGCAGAGACTGAAAAATGAAAAATTTTAAGTAACTATTTTACTGTACCCCTTGTTTCAGATTATACCTTAATTTATTATGTCCCATAATGTTACTGCAAGGAGCCTATTAGCTGGAGTAGAATGTGCCCATGTCATATATGTAATCGACAATCCCAAATATCTGACAATTTTGCTTCATTTCATTAGTGGGAGATAAACAATATTAGCTGCCACAGTAGCTAAAACTTATTAAATGTAAATGCTGTATGTTTTGCTTAATGTGGTGACTACTCAGTTCTGCTTGTGGACCAAAACAATTCTATGATGACATTAGTTCATCATACACCAATCTTATATTTTGGTCTTTATTTCAAAGAAAGATTTTAGTTTTGTCTAATATAGGTTATGTTACCTGTCACATATTGGATGTTTTATCCTTTTTGAAGTGAAAGCAATACTACTTCCATTTAGAGCATTTTTCATGAAGATAATATAAAGTGTACAATATTGATGATAACCTGCAATTAGTCTACCTACTTGTTTAGCTTTTATTTGACTCCGTTCCGGTACTGGGATATGGAACCATTTACCACTTAGAACTCTTGTTCAGATCTGGTCAGTAACAGCTGAAAGCTGTTGCTATCTGATGCCTGTTAGGTTAACTGTTTGCAATGATCTGATAGTGTCAACTGAGAAGTCAGGGACTGAATCAGACCAAAGAGTGAATTACCCTAGTGGTGGCTGCTCCAGGTCAAGGCACGTAGTCTGGGTAGCACTTAACATACTGTATCTTCTTTGTTGATAACACATTTTTTTTTTGTTTCCAGCACGGTGGAATTTGGCATCTCTGTTAGCACTAAATTCATCCCCTCTACTTTAGAGTACTTTTGATTTTTCACAGCAACACCTGCTGGTGTTAATAGATAGCCAGAATGGTTTGAATGTCCCTGGTAGCATCCATACTGGAGCTCTAACTCATTTAATGTCAGTGTGTGGGTAACCATTATTGCAAAGAGACATGGATCTTTTCTTCAGATCTTGTCTCTCTTATCAGTAGGCACCTGCTTTGCAGAGTAACTTCTTTGTCAAACATGTTAAGATCCAGAATTCTACTACTAACTGTAGACCCTATCATGCACCCAGTGAAAATCAATGGAAATGTTTCCATTTACTTTAATGGAGGCATGATAGGGTTCTTTAAACAGGATTTCTGGCTCCCCGCAGCTATCTTTTGAAAGGAAGTACCAAGGTTGATTTTGTTTTGAGTGTAGAAAAATTCCAGGTGTGTTAGTTTTTAATTTATTTAATGTCAGCTAGGTGGAGTAACAGATGAGGAGTGGATGACCCTAACTACATTAGTTACAAACAGAGCTGATAGTGACACATAGTTAAGGTTGTCTAACATTTTGCATTCTAACCCCCCATTTTCAGTTGCTTGTAATTTTGCTATTTGCATATGCTCAGTAGAATTTTTAAGAGGTAGCTGCTGCTAAAAAAATCTCTGAATGCTCTATCTTCACAGAGCATGTTCTTCAGTCTCTGGTTATCTTTACTGCTCTGAACATGTTCTCTGTCCTCATGCATAGCTTGAGCTCCAGACAGGATACAGCAGCAGTCGCCAGGTGACACTTGAGTAAAGGGGAAGGAGTACTGTGTTGAAAGCCACAAGGAGACCATGAGTTCTAGTCTTATGTTTTCTGCTGAGAGGTGTTGATAATTCAGTGCACTTCACTGAAAAAGGCCTACTAATTTAGGAAGCAGGCAGGTATAATTTCTCTCAATTTACAGATGTGGTAAGTCAGCCACCAAGTCACTTCTGACAGAGCTGGGAATAGAAAGCAGATTCTGTGTTGAATGTCTCAGAACACAGCACAGAAGGTGCAGCTTAGGGTGAGTGATGTACAAAGGTGGCTTTAAATTGCCTTTGGCATCCCAGATTCTGGGCTGTTCCAGGAGCTGTTGCATCCCAAGCAAAAATTAAAGAAGCCCAGGAGGATGGCTTCTCCGTACTCCTGAATTAGGGGAGTACAGAACATGGCTCCTCTGCCTTGAGCAATTATTCAGAATGTACATTATCATTCAATACATTGAAGAATGAAAGCACAGATCACTTTCTGACTTTTCATTTTAGGCTGATAACCCAAAGTACTTTGCCAACTGTCTGCTAGATAAGTAGGTTTCTCAGTGTTGTTGTTGGGCTGTATCTTACATTAGATTCTCTGCTGAAAGTAGAATGTCCATTAAAATCCTTAGTTTGGACTGTAGTTTAAAGTTTCCCAATAAAATATTAGTTATAAGAGTGAAAAAGTTAAACAAAGACCCTTATTGTGTCTATGGGTGTGAATATCATTAGTTTATAGTAGCTTGCTTGGACCTCTTTAAAACTAAGAATGTCTATTCACTTAACTATAAGAATTTGGTGTAAATTGTGATTTACCATTTTTTTCCTGTAATTGACCAGCCCTTCACCCTGAATTTGACACAATCACATTCCCTCATCTGGCATCTTAAAAGTTGTTTAAAGTAATTTTCATTGATTGTACAAAAATTATCAATACCCTGAATATCCTTCAGACTATGGCATCTCAAAGATGAATTATTAACTTACATCATGAAGCGAAGATGAATACTTTCCAGGAATGTGGGTTGCCTGAAGATATTATCTATCCTTAGAAGTGTTTCTGATGCATCATGGTCCTTCACCTACAGCGAGGTGGGGTACAGTAGCTGATTTGATGATCCACAAAGTGTATGTCAGGTTTGCTTTTCCCCACCCTGCAAAGTGGAATGGGCTTAGACTGTAGAAATACAATTCACAGAACAGCAACTTCCCAGCCATTGTTAGACCATGGCATACTGTGCTAATAGTTAGGTGTGGAAGGGAAGTGACCCTGTCTTCTCTTCCCTCCCTTATCTTGTCCTGCAGGAGAATTAGGAGGAAGCAATCCCTGTAGTTCCCATAGCATGTGGACTGATTTGACTGGCCTGGAGATAGGTGTTGGAGTGGGAGTGCTAGGGTGTCTGGGGGGCTGCTAGCTGGGGTCTAACTGGGGGCCTGGGGTCTTGCTGGTTGATACTGGAGCTACTATCGAGCATCCTCACTGTTCCTGCCAGCTGACCAGCTGGCTACCCACTTCTAACTAGGGTTGTAGCTGCTGCTCTTTCCCTTCTCAGATCTAGCATGAGAAGATAGACAGACCTGCATCCTGGCTGCCTGAAGCTGGGCTTTACAGCAGTATTTAGTGGCCAGCAAGGCAAAACTGCAACTCCTGTGCGTTGGTCAGCCAGATTCTGGCTGAAAATAAGATTCTGCTGGTCAGGGAGACCTTTGTCAACATTTTCTGCAGAAATATGTGGTCACTTAATAAGAAAATAATTCTCTAGCCCTCATGGTTGTGAGGATAACCCTCAAGAGTCAGGGCAATTTCGTGCTATTCTTGCTGCTTTAGAACACTGTGAACTTCAAGAGACTGGAGCTATTCCTGCGGGGAGAGGCCCCCCAGAAATCAGAGGTTTGGAGAGGAGTAAAATAGTAGACTTCTCCCTTCTCTCATAGACTACAGCTGCCAGGAAATTCCGGGGAAAGGGTTAGAAGAGTGAAGAAACAATGGGTCGCCGCCTCCACCACCATCACTAGGGAGGAGTCTGTGAAGAAGAAACAGGAAATGCTTTCTCCCTTCCAGCAGCTGGGAGGACAGGGGGTGCACTCTCCATTTATAAGCACCACTGGCTGGTATGGAAAATATGGAGCTATCAAGTAGAGTCCAGGGACCAGCATCATAGTAGGAATCCTGGGAGCTGAGGATGGTGGAAGGGGCCTGTATTCTTAATAGGGTGGTGGTTCTGAATCTTGTTGATGGGGACTCGTATTCCCCTTTGGTAGTGACAAAGAAGAAAAGACCATGATTTTTAACAAGCTAGACTTATGCTCCCTTTTTGTTTGTAGGGCCCTGAGGTGGGTAAAGGCTTGCCTGGTTCCTTCCCTTACCTCCCACTGTTACTAGACTGAGATAATCTTGGTTTCCTGGGGAGGAAAAAAGTAACACAGGAAGCAGGTTCTGGGAGATTCATCCTTACCAGTAGGCTGGATTCAGAGCATGGTGCATAGCAGGCTTCAACAAAGAAGTGTGAGGAAAGGGAGGCCTGCTTTTAAGTCTCCTCCTGCTTGATGATTCTCCATTTACAATTCCATTTTGAGACCTGTGAGCCAATTTGATCCACTTAATGTTAACTTTCTATCATTCAAGATTTTTAATCAGAATGTCATGCGGTACCAAGGCAAATCCCTTTCAGAAGTCTAAGTATATACATCAACCCTATTATCTTTTATCAGCCAAACTTGTAATCTCATTTTAAAAAAAGATTTAATTAATTTGACAGGATCTGTTTTCCATATACCATGTTGATTGTCATTAATTATATTACCCTCTTTTAATTCTTTACTAATTGGATCCTGGATGAACTGTTCCATTATTTTACCTGGCATCAATGTCAGGCTGACAGACCTATAATTGCCTAGTTCATCCCATTTACTCCTTTAAAATATTGAAACCACACGATCTTTCATCCAGTCTTCTGCAACTTCCCCAGTGTTTCAAGATTTATTGAAAATTAACACTGATGGGCCAAGAGCTCCTCGGCCAGCTCTTTTAAAGCTCCCAGATGTAAGTTATCTAGCTCCGCTGATTTAAAAATGTCTAACTTTAGTACCTGTTTTTAACATCTTGCTGGGTTACTGTTGGAGTGGAGAGTACTTCATCATTTGATATGACAAATATTTATTGGACACTTCAGTCTTTTTCTGTATTATTATTATTATTATTATTATTATTATTACTATTGACAATTCTAACACTTCTATCTGGTAGACCGATAGCATTGTTAGAATTCTTTTTGTTCCTAAAATACTTTAAAAAACCTCTGCTGACCATAGATTTCTCCTTGTGTCCTTTTGTTTCCCTTTGGAATTTTCTACAATTCCTGGCTTCTGAATTGTATTCATTACTATCTACTTCTCCTTCCTTCCCTTTGTTATATTTTAAAAAATATTGTTTATAGCTTCTTTCACTTGCCTGCTAAGTCAGGCTCGTTTTTTAACCTGTGTGTCCAGGGGTGGAGCTGCTTTTGACAGGACCTTGGGGTAGATGATTTGGTTGGCAGGTAGAAACAGAGGGGATCTTCTGTTTGGAAAGAGCTTATTGACTATATATTGGAAAAGACAGTGTAAGGATAAAGATAGCTAATTGCTTCAGGGAACTGGACTACATGTAAATTGTTTTTTCTGTTGGTCTAATAACTACCATAGCATTTAGAAATAGCTTTATCTTCCTACTTATCCCATCAGTGCTTAATTTGTGCCAGGGCTGAGCTCCAGCACCACTAGGCTTGGCAGTTCATAGCCCCAGCACTTCTGGGCTTGCCACATCATATATGAAAGTGAAAAAATTGCTTGTGCCCCAGCACTTCTTCATTACTAATCAAGCACTGTATCCCTTCATTTCTGTAGTGAGAAGAGGATCCTGACTCTATACTGGAGCAAGTAATATAGGTGCTTAACCTTTGGTTAGTAGGCTTCATTTTCTGGTTGATAGGGATCTACTAAACTTCACGAGAAATGGCAAAGTTGAGTTGCAGCTTATAGTTTTCTCTACCAGTAGCTGGCTATCAAGGGGACAGAAGGTGAGTGTCTGGTCTGGTGGTTGGGGTATGGAACTGAAATTCAGGTGATGGAAGTTCCATTCCTGGTTCTGACATCTTCATATGTGACTCTGGGCAAGTCACTTAATCTGTCTCTTCCATTCCAAATCTGTAAAATGAAGACATTTTTCTACTTTATAGGGCTTGTTATGATGATTGTATGCGGGGTGCCCAGTGCTAGAGAAAAAGCATATAAGTGAATGAGTAGGAACAATTAATGATGTACTCAAGTAGTAAAGGAGAGAGAACCAACTGTCACTATCATCTTCTGAGTTATATGGAGAGAGTATGGACACTGTTCTGTTTGTTTTTGCAAGATGAATAACTAACTAATATTGCAAATAGAGTACAGTTAATGTTAGTCATGCCTTTCATCCCAAAGGGTCTCAGTGCTTTTATAACTAGCAGTCAGTCATTCCACCCTTGTATGAAAAGCAACCAGCCTATTCTAAATGCTAAATCTGTAAAGGAAACCAGATTAATTTGGCTCTATCTTCTAAAGCTGCTTTCTTCAGAGATGAGTAAAATGGGCCCACAGATTGCTTTTCCGAAATGTGAGATGGTGTTGAAGCAGTCTGTGGCATTGTTATGTTTACACTTTTTAGAGCTGTGACAGGGAGCCATGTTCTGTATCTTATCACATTCATTGTTCGATATGTATGTGTCACTGTGCTCGCTCTTCCCCCCCCCCCCAGCCATAGGCAAATTTTCTCATGCCATATTGGTGATATGTAATAGTTTTGATAAATAAAAGCTGAGCTCATCTAGCTGTCTATGGAACAAACTTTTTCACTTTATCCAGTGGGACCCTGGTCTTTCATTACAAAGGTCAGTATGCTTCAGGTAATAAAATTCATTATCTCGTTCTCTTCCTGTATACTTTGAAGTAAGAAAATCAATGGGGAATCAGCCATTAGGCTTCTTTCCTTTTCTGATGTAACTTTAATTTTATTGTATATCAGATGTATGTTTGTATTCATAGAATCATAGAATCATAGAATATTAGAGTTGGAAGGGACCTCAGGAGGTCATCTAGTCCAACCCCCTGCTCAAAGCAGGATTACCTCTGCTATATCATCCCAACCAGGGCTTTGTCAAGCCGCAGCTTAAAAACCTCTAAGGATGGAGATTCCACCACCTCCCTAGGTAACCCATTCCAGTGCTTCACCACCCTCCTAGTAAAAAACTTTTTCCTAATGTCCAACCTAGACCTCCCTCCCTGCAACTTGAGACCGTTGCTCCTTGTTCTGTCATCTGCCACCACCGAGAACAGCCTAGCCCCATCCTCCCTAGAACCCCCTTTCAGGTAGTTAAAGGCCGCTATCAAATCCCCCCTCACTCTTCTCTTTTGCAGACTAAACAAGCCCAGTTCCCTCAGCCTCTCCTCATAAGTCCTGTGCTCCAGCCCCCTAATCATTTTTGTTGCCCTCCGCTGGACTCTCTCCAACTTGTCCACATCCTTTTTGTATTGGGGGGCCCAAAACTGGACACAATATTCTAAATGCGGCCTCACCAATGCCGAATAGAGGGGAATAATCACTTCCCGTGACCTGCTAGCAATGCCCCTCCTAATGCAGCCCAATATGCCATTGGCCTTCTTGACAACCAGGGCACACTGCTGACTCATATCCAGCTTTTTATCCACTGTTACCCCCAGGTCCTTTTCTGCAGAGCTGCTGCCCAGCTCGTCGGTCCCCAGTCTATAGCTGTGCATGGGATTCTTTCTTCCTAAGTGGAGGACTCTGCACTTTTCTTTGTTGAACCTCATTAGATTTCTTTTGGCCCAATCCTCCAGTTTGTTTAGGTCACTCTGTATCCTATCCCTACCTTGCAGGGTATCTACCACTCCCCCCAGCTTAGTGTCGTCCGCAAACTTGCTGAGGGTGCAATCTACCCCATCCTCCAGATCATTAATAAAGATGTTGAACAAAACCGGCCCCAGGACCGACCCCTGGGGAACTCCGCTTGTGACCGGTTGCCAGCTAGACATGGAGCCATTGATCACTACTCGTTGAGCCCTATGCTCTAGCCAGTTCACTATCCATTTTATAGTCCATTCATCCAACCCATACTTCTTTAACTTGCTGATAAGAATACTGTGAGAAACCGTATCAAAAGCTTTGCTAAAGTCAAGGTATATCACATCCACCGCCTTCCCCACATCAACAGAACCAGTCACCTCATCATAGAAAGCAATCAGGTTGGTCAGGCATGACTTTCCCTTGGTGAATCCGTGTTGACTGTTCCTGATCACCTTCCTCTCTTCCAAGTGCCTTAAAATGGATTCCTTAAGGACCTGCTCCATGATCTTTCCAGGGATTGAGGTGAGGCTGACCGGTCTGTAGTTCCCCGGATCCTCTTTCCTCCCTTTTTTGAAGATGGGCACTATATTTGCTTTTTTCCAGTCGTCAGGGACCTCCCCCTGTTGCCACGAGCTTTCAAAGATAATAGCCAATGGCTCTGAAATCACCTCAGCCAACTCCCTCAGCACCCTCGGGTGCATTGCATCCGGCCCCATGGACTTATGAATGTCCAATCCTTCTAAATAGTCTTGAACCTGTTCCTTCAGCACTGCGGGATGTTTGCCTCCTTCCCATTCTGTGCCACCCAGTACAGCAGTCTGGGAGCTGATCTTGTCTGTGAAGACAGAGGCAAAAAAGGCATTGAGTACCTCAGCTTTCTCCACATCCTCCGTCACTAGGTCGCCTCCCTCTTTCTTTAAGGGGCCTACACTTTCCCGAATCTTCCTCTTGTTGGCAACATGCCTGTAGAAACCCTTTTTGTTCCCCTTCACGTCCCTTGCTAGCTATGTATTCTACCAATGTATTTTATGATTTCAACATACAAATGTCTATATTAATAAAATGTTGTGTGCTTTGTTAATCATGAACTCCTTATATTGGGAAATTTGTCTAAGGCTGGTAACTCCATGAGTGTACTTTTGCAGGATGTATTGCAAGGCCTATCTCTCTTTTCTACTGTAAGTAAACTAACAAGGGACAGAGGGAGAGGAGAAAAATCCTACCACATACATGTGTATCCCAAGCAGAGCTGCTTTTTGCTGGGGAAGGGAGAAAAAGAGTAGGAGATTCATGAAGTCCTCTAGGAATCTTGCCTTATAGACCTAATTCACCTGGGTAGTTCTTGGATGTTCTGGTGAAAACACTAAGAGAAATAGCCTTCCTATTTTTGATACCTCTCTCCTTTTCACTGCTGCCCACCACACACCAACTATATGGAGTTGATTGAGTTCTTGTATTACTCCAGTCACTTTAAAGAGACCAGGTGGATGAGGTAATATTTTATGGGCCCACTTCTGTTGGTGATAGAGACAATCTTTCTAGCTTACAAGGATCTCTTCTTTAGAGCTTCACTGTCACCAACAGAAGTTGGTCCAATGAAAGATTTTACCTCCCCCACCTTGTCTCTGTAATATCCTGGGACCAACGCGACTACAATGATGCTGTAGTCACTTTGTCATTCTCTAGACTAATTTGTCATGGTAGAACTCTCTGATTTGCATTATCCAACGTTCATAGATCTCCATATTTAAGAGATCTCTTGTTACAGGTTATATGAGATCATAACAATTCACTTGAACAATAATTTTAAAAAAGGTCTAAATATAATGGTTATAGCTAGTGATTTGAGATAGAATTCCTGTATTTTCAGAAGGACAAACCAAATCCCCACAGACATTGTGTCTAGGAGTACTCTGGTAGAAATTTATACTGCCAACATTTTCATTTTGATTAGTTTTCTTCTCTCTGGCCCGTTGTTCTTATGCTCCATATGTAATTGGTTCAGAATAGCTAGTCAATATAGTACAAATATAATCCAACATTCTAATCCTGATCAATTGAGGATACAAGTTTTCTGTATAAAGATACAGGGCTTTCTAATGGACTCTGTTTTATATCACTAATGCCATGTTAAATGTGTGTGGATTAATTTTGTGTTTTTTTCTCTTGTTTCTATTCACCTGTTTTCACAATTGCAATATGATATTCCAGATGGCCTAATATTTAAGGGCTTGTTGCCCTTTATTTGCTGGGTCCTCAGCCCTGAGCTTCACAGCATTGCCCAAGTTCACAATAATCGCTCAGAGTTGTGTTGTGGTGGTGTCTTGATATTTAATTTTGAAGCCTTTTTGTTCCAGCCCTGTTAAATGAATCTGAAGGGGATCTGAATATGTGAACAATAAAGTGTCTATGGTATCATGTTATACCATACAAAATGTTTTTTATGGTCCATATTTAGACAGTGCAAACCCAGTGAATTACATTCTCTAGGGAAAGTAGGTTAATGGAAAATAGGTTATTCAAAGCTAGTTAACAGTTTTTATTTTCTGTCGCAGCTACCACCAATGTTCCGGTTTTCAGGGGGAAAAAAGTAAGCAAATGGGAGCTAGGAGGCTAGTTTTACTGGCTCAGCTGTGTAGTAATAGTACAACAGAGCCTTTGTTATCACTCTTAGCAGTGCTACTTGTTCATTGTTACCTATTAGTAATACTAGTGGCTATTAACTTTTTATATTTTTTGTGACTGCATTGAAATTAAGAACTACTTTTGTTCACTGTGCCGAGGTGAGCATTTCTGTCTATGTTAAAGAACTATATTACAACTTGTGTAATTCTGTTGTGGTGATCAGTAATTGTTTGGGTGACTAGTATGGATTATTTCTGGATTATTTCTAAGGAAATATTACTGTTATAAACCAAGACTATTGGTTTATAGTAGCTGTAATCCTTTGATTTAATCTGTTACCCTAGTTTAGGACCAGTTTGTTAGAGCATTAGTCACCTGCTGGTTTGCATCAAGGTGGTTATCTAATGGGTCATTAACTGCTGGTGATGCCTGGGTCCTTTGGGACTTCTGCTAAAAACAGTGTTATGGTATTAGAAATGCAGCACATAGATTAAATAGTTAAAATAGAGTGGATTCTATTATGTGAAAAGGAAAAATGAAATACTTTTGTGATTTTTGTGTCTTGGTTTATCTAAAATGTTCCATTGACGCAACTGCATTGTGTGATTTTTAGCTACCAGGTGGGTGGAAAATGCTAATGAAGTAGACACTCCTCAAGTAGTTGTGGCTGGCTGTTCATTCTCTACTTAGTATCTGAATGGTGAGATTATTTTTGTTAGAGATCTCTTCCAGCAGCAGATGCATCATCGATGTATTGCTCACATCTTGATGACTAGCTTGGACTCAAGGGACACCGTAGTAGGGAACACCGTTAAACTCCAGGATGTAAGTTTTTCAAAGGGTGTGTAGGATTGAGCAGTATGTGGAACAGGACTTGAGAGCTGCCTGGCAATGTTTGCAAATCAGCCTGTTAGAAACTTGGGGCCTGTATGTGCGTATTTGGAATCCACGGTTGCTAGTTTGTCATTCTAATATGATGCTATTAGCCTTCCATTTATGGGAAAGATTTCTACTGCTGGTTGAGAAAGCCCTAGCCTGCCTCTGAGTGTCCTCTTACATTGTAAAGGGGACAAAGAGTCTCTTCACTGGGCTCCCACTTTAGAATGTTCTTCATGGTCCCTTAGAATTCTCACTTGGGCCATTCATAGATTTGAGAAGCTCTGTTGTTAGGTGGCTGAGATCTTGTCCATATCTTTGAAGTTAGCTAAAAACTTGGAGTCTTGTTAATCTCCAGTCCTGCTTATGGGCTGTGCTGAACCCCATAGCAGGGTGTTTTGTGTGCTTCCAGACTTCAGTTTTCCAGTTTGGATTTGGATTTAAAAGTTCAGGATTTGCTCAGCTGTGAGACTTGTTCTTTGGCACTAAATTTGCTTGAATTCTTATGTCATCTGATGTACAGTGAATGACTCAGCTAAAGATAAAACTTCACTTATTAATCACTGCCAAGACACTGATTAATCAACTTGTAAACTTGGAGCCAGCACCTTGCTTGAACCAGGATTTCCATTAATTGTTTTAATTTCAAACACGTTGATGCTATGTTTAAAAACACATTCCTTCAGTCCATCACAGTGTGAGTAAATAAGGATTGTAAAGTAGTAATTATGGTGTTGAATCTCATTGTGTGATAGGATCAAAATAATATTGCTCTACATGATTCTATCACAAAGTTCTGTAAGAACTTGCTAAATGCTAAGCCTCCCAACACCTTTTTTGTATGGTAGGAACACCCTTTTGAGTAGGGTGGCCAGATGTCCCGATTTTATAGGGACAGTCCCATAATTCAGGGCTTTTTCTTATATAGGTGCCTATTGCCCTTCACCGCCATCCCAATTTTTCACACTTGCTATCTGGTCACCCTACTTTTGTGGTGGGGGGAGGGGCCATGGCTCTGAGCTGGAGGCTATTGTCACCATTGAATCATTCACATAAAAATTGAGCTGCGTATATACATATTGCTTTTGACTGATTTTAAGCATGAAAACAATGGAATATATATCAAAATATGGTAGCTTAAATTATTTGACTAGTTCTTTGAGTTGGAGACATTATCAGGGATTTTTTTGCAATTAACTTGGAGTTAATATCGGCGTGCTAATTACTAATAGACTGGATCAATTGCGTCTAAACAAAAGTTAGAGAGGTAGTACAAAAATATAATATACATGAAAAAATCTAAAATGATTTTAGATGTCAGTGATTTTCCATGTGCATAGGAGGGACCTTATTAGCTTTAGCTGCCCTCCTCCATATTCTTGAGCATCTATAAATACATTGCCTAACAAATGATGGGGGCAACATTTTCAGTTGTACCTTATTGATATATAGTCTTAATTGTGTCATGATGTAGTTGCCAGATTGACATGTGCAGTTACAAATGTGGCATTTTTAAAATGTAACTTTTACTGTCTGGAGCTATTGAATTATGAATATCTCTTCTCCCTGTTAGGTTCTCTTGAATCTGTAAAATTACTTTAACACAAAAGATAATGTTAATATGTTTGTTCAGAAGTCTGAAATTATTAGCATTCTTGCCTGACTTCAAGGAGTTTACTTGGCCGTTTTGATGCAAACCCTTGGTTCTGAGAAGAGGCAAATTATGTTTTTTTCCACCCTCCATTAGCAATCATTCTGTTGCACACAGTACGTGATAAATCAACCGCAGGAGCTTTACAGTTGCCATAACATGACATTACCTATCAGCTTGTCAAGTCTGTGTTGACTCTGTGCCTTTTAGGCTGTATATTTCTTCAAAGTCTAGCGCCAGTTACTTAGTCAGCTCTAACTAATTTCAGAGTGGAAGGGAAACTTTACTGGAGTGCTGTTCGGGATCTGCTTTTTAATCCTGGTCTGTTTAATGTTTGCCTCCTGACATTCTAGGCCAGACATCATTTTAATGGTATGTGTGGTGATAAAGCCAATAAACTGTCAAGATGATTGATAATCTAAGCATTATAGCAATATGACTTTCCTGTTCTCCTCTGTGCTTTAGATGATGGTTTCCAAATTGAATTCTTAGTGTGCTATATATGTGAGCTTGTTGGATATTCTCTGAACACAGGATTTGAAGGAGCTAACCTTGGTTAATGTAGGCTTTTAGTTCTCAAATTTAAAAAAAAAAAAAAAAAGGCTTTTAATTTGGGAAATGTTAACAATGGCTTTTGTAGCTTTGTAATAGTCTCTATGATTACACAAAGTTCTCATCTTTTTATTATCTTGCTGTTTTCACCCTCCCCTTCCTGCCACAATCTGGCATGAATCTCAGAATTTCATGCGGCTGATTCTGTTATCTATGGTTGAAAGACATTACAGATAACAAAGTGCAATGTATTAAGCGCATGGCTTCTGGTTTTCACTTAACAAAAAATTCAGCAGCCATTTTTCACCATCTTAATTGGAAGTGATTAATCAAACTTTCCCACCTTTTATTTTGAGTGTTGGAGGAATGGGTGTGGGTGGGATTATTATCACACTTCGAATATTGGTGGCGTTCATTGGTAGTTTTGTGCTGTCCCTTGGTGTGAAAATGATGAGGAGCAGGGCAAAATTGATAAGGGACATGTGTGATTTTGGAGATGAACAGCTTTTTTTTTCTGAGAGAGAAAGAGGTGTAAATATACTGGATTGAGTGAGATCTGGCCAATACTTCAGTTAAAATGTTTTCTTAACAAAAAGCAGAAGCCATAACTCTTTCATTGATGACTGTTGGGGATTTACAGAGATAATTCTAATTAATGTGCATTGATTGGAGAATGCAGTTGTGAAAGTTTTCAGTAATCCTATACAGAGTGAAGGCAAAACCAGTTTGTATAGTACATGGTAACAATCAATTTATGTTTTAATCTATTATTGTATATATTCTAAACCTTTCATCTCAAGCTTGTGTCTAGCCATAAGAACTTGAGACCTTGGATCAAGGAGTCTGGGGTTCTGCTCCATTCTGCCTCCGACTAACTTTATGGCCTTGGGCAAGTCTCTTAACTTAACTTTGCCTTTTTTTAAACAAATGGGTATTATAGGAATACCTACCAGACAGTGGAGTGTAAAGCTCTTAAATATTATTGGATGAAAGATGCAGTAGAAATGTAAATAATCATTAACACAAATAAGTAATTACAGCTACATGTTTGTAATTGCTTTTTGGAGTTGCTGGGATGTTCCTATGTTTTGAATATAATTAAGTGTAAGGGCTAAAATTAAAACAAAAAATGCAGTGGTGACCTGCAAAATCTTCTGGTTGATATAGTCCTCCTGGAATAATTTTGAGATCTTGATGGATTAAGAGCCATGTGAGTGAGTTTTTTGTCCATTAATATGGAGGCATTAAAAGGGAATGAACAAAACCCACTGAAAAATCGTATCTGAGGAACAATAGCTGGCATGCCTAAATTGAAATGCCTTTCACTATCTTGTGTCTGATTAGTGAAATGTGGTGATCTTCAAAAGATGAATAAATTATTAAACAAAAATAACCTCTTCTAATAACACTTCACATTTGATGATACGTGTAGTTTGAGAATATTTTTGTCAAAATAGGCATCTAACTCCATTGGCTGGATTGTTGTGATAGGAGAGGTGCATATATTACACCTGTTGCTGTGTTGGGGTCTTTTTAAGCACTTTTTGATTTACATACGGAATAATCTTGCAGTCCTTCCTCATAACTTAACCAAAAAAAAAATCCTTTTCATTGCAGAGTTTGCCTGGGTTATTTGTCCCCAGATGTGAGCTGCCACACTGCAAAGTCCTACCGGAGTCACTGGTACTGCACTTCCCTGACTGTGTTGTTAGGACTTCTGGGGGCACAACACAGGGCTTTTTAGCTTGCAGTAAGCTGAGTTGCTTTGTGATTTTTTTTCCCATTGAATTGTGGAAGAACTTGTTTGTTTTTCTGGACACATGGTAAGGCATTGGAGGACTACCTGCACTCAAGTGATTGTCTGTGCATCCTCACTTCAAAGTGGGTTATCAGCCCAAGTGAAAGCAGAAACTGGGCTCTAAACTGTACCCGTGCAGCTAGCCCAGGTAGGAAGGACCACCTAATTTGGGTGAGTTTTTGTATGTGGACTGGAGGCAAAGTTGGGGGCATCAGTAAGGTAAGAACCCAAGGCTAACTCTGCAGTGAAGAGACATCCTTTTACACTGGCAATTGTTGGGAAATCTGCCACAGTTGGGATGGATGCATTGGTAGGAACAATGGTGGGAATGCTAGTGTAGGCCTGTCTGAGGCGTTGACTGCAGTGTCCTCTAACCCTGGTCAGAGACAATATGGTTGTAATAATATCAGAGCCGTTTCTCCTGAGCATTTCTACCATTGCTTCCACCAGCAGAGGTGCAGTGGTGGTCAACTTCTGAAAACTGCTGGTTTAGACTTCACCAATTTTGAATGGTTCAAAGCTCATCTCTCTGTTGGAGTCCTTTATATATCACCTTCCTTTTAATTAGGGGAATGCTGACATGTCGTGATATTTTTCCTAATATTTGATGTTTTAAATGTTCTCTAAGCTAAAGGGCACAAATACATACACAGCCTGATATGTGGTGTTTGGGTGTGTGTGTTCGGAGTAAGAATGTGCTGTGGAGCTCAGACAAACCATTCTTAAACTATGGAGGTTTGTTGGATACCACAGTAAAATCAGGCTTGGTTCTCAGTCTACAGATCCCAGGTTGGTAGGTAGTTATGGTTGGGAGGGAAGGCGGAGAAAGGTGGTGATTGTTCCTAATGAGTCATGGAGGGAAGAAGAAATTTGTACAGTATTTTGTACAGTATTGTCAAATCTTGGGTCAGGTCTCCAAATACTATGAGATTGAAAATTAAATACATTTTGATTTTTTTCTTTGCCTGCTGTTCTGAGTCATTAGGGTGCCCTTGCTTCACATTTCCAAGTTTTTCTCCACAGATATGAGGGCTAGAAACTACCTTTTTTTTATATTAAAGCTGAGATGATTTCTTGTGTAATTGCATGAGCCCAAATGGGTTGGTAGGGGTCCTCCAACTCTGAGCCAGCCATGAATGAAAGAAAGGAAGATGCAGAATTAAATTAAACATAAGGTATGTTTATACAGCAAAAAAAGATGTATACGTAACTGAGACTAGTTAATGTGCATTAAAATAGCAGTGAAGACTCAGTATCTTGGCTTTTTAACTTAGGTTAGCAGCTCAAGCAAAAACCTAGGGGGGAGCCTGGCGTTAAACTCAGGCTGCTAACCCGAGTTAAAGGCTGAGTTGCCAAGTCTTCACTGATATTTTAACCTGAGCTCTGGTCTACACTTACTCGGCGATTCAGCGGCAGTCCATGGGAGTCCACACTCGTCGACTGCTGTGCTTCTCTTCTGCGTGTCGTCTTCACTGCACTGCGCCGATGAGAATCATGTTCCCGTCGACGCAGTGCTACACCACTTGAGGGGGTGGATTAACAGCGTCGACTACTGGATCAATTGAGCGGGTCTTCACTGACCACTCAATCAATCCAGATAAGTTGATCTGACGGCAGTGACTCTGCTGCCATCAGTGTAGATGTACCCTGAGTTAGGTAATGCGAGTTAGCTAACCCAAATTAAGAACATACCTTGTTTTGCAGTGAAGACACACCCTATATAGAGAGAAACAAAACTGCCAGGCCAAATGCCTTTCATGTCAGTTTAGCTTGGCCCTCAACAGGAGTTTATTCTGGTCTCTCTCTCTCTCTCTCTCTGTAATCTGTGTTTTGTTCCACTCCCTTCACAGAGTAAGAGGCTTTGTGTTCAGCAACAGTCTTTCTGCTGCTGGGTGTGTCTCATCAGGCTGGTGGTGTTAAGTCTAGTAGCAGCTAGTAGCCACTGCAGTCTTCCTCTTCACCCCATTTTGCAAGCGTCATAATTTGCTAGCTTTGAACAGGCTCATTTTTTGTCTCCTTGGCATTTGTTTACACCTTCTTTGAGTCAGTCTCTCTCTCTGTCTCTCTCTCTCTCTCTCTCTCTCTCAGAAAGTGGTGAGATTTCTTGAATCATTGAAAGCTGAATAAAGCAATTGAATATAATATAGGGGAACAATTTTGCTCAAGGAGGGGAGGATGGGGCTAGTGACCTAAAATGTCTTTTACTTCTCCTGTAACATCTCAAATGATTGCTGTCATAGCTGTCTTATGACTCTAATACCTTTGGTTGGTTTTTTTTTAAAAACAAAGTTTTACTTTCTTAGTACACGTAATGGATTGATTTCAGAGTTAAATGTCTTAATCATTTTATAAATCATAGCTCTGATGACCTATGTATTACTGTGAATGGGGTATATCACACTTGTGATTTCAAAATTTTTAAAACATGTAGTCATTGGGCCAAATGTACCTGTGGTGAAATCCATAATCAAGGGAGTTACATAAGTGATGAATTTGGCCCCATTGCAGATTTTGTGTATGTAGTTTAACATAACGAAAAAGTGAGGAGCGCTTTTAGATCTCCAAATGAGTTTTTGTACAAATTCAATATCTTTTTACTTTAAAAGACAAAAAAATAAAGCAACTGTTTTTTTTTCCAGCTATACATTATATTTTCCTTGACTGTCCATAAAATAATTTAGTTGGCTGCTTAGTAACTGTTCACTTGTGGTAGGTAGGATGATAAGCGTTCAGCTATATAGGTAATGATGACTGTGCAGAACTGGACATTGCCTGTATTCACAGCTAATAGCTCCCCCTCGTTGAGTCAATTTGTACTGTATTTTTTTCCTTTAGCTGACAGGGCTATAGCGTGGTGTAGACTATTACTTCAACCATTTTGCCCTAGGAAAAGCATTAGTAATTTATAAATAAAATACACTTAACAATAGGAGAAGTCAAATAGAGGTTTATTGACAACAAAGGCACTATAAAAGTTAAATCTGTGGTTTGAAGTTGAATTAGTTTTAGTTACTGATTTATGAACTGTTTATTTTTGGAGTAGATGAGTCACTTGAGTTCTCAATAACTGGTGTAGATGAGCTGTGCTTATTTGGGACTACATCCAATGAGAGCGAGGTGAAGGAGGTATTTGTATCTTGTGTGTCTGAGTGTCGTCTATGAGTGTCATGGTTGCATCTCCAAGCAATATTATACCGTCAGAAAATCGAGTGTGCTTTATGTCAAGCGTTAGCTCATTTAAAGTATACCAGTGTGGATATAAGAGTTTGTAGAAAACTGACTGTTATTTATTTTACTTGAATAAAGTAAAAATAAATTTTTTACCATAGTTGTTTAACAAAATTTGACAGATATTTGCAGTAAGAATAATTAAACCATCACCAAGAAAAAATGTAATTATTATTATCCGATCTGCCACTATTTCAGAATGGTTTAGTTAAAGTATTTAATATCTTCTCAGAGTTTTAATGATCTCGGTCCTGATTTAAAAAGTAAATGCCTGCAATTTTCTCTTAGTATTCTTTCAATTTTTGTTTTTATGTATATGTTGATATGTTTACTTAACTCATGGAAGTGTGTGTGTTGTGTCTGCAATTCAAAAACATTGGGAATATTGATTCTGCAGTCATGCTTGTGGAATGTTCTCTTACCAGAATGTTAACACAGACAATTTTGTTTCCTGTTCTTAAACATTTAAAGTTCACATAATAAAGCTGTTCTAACTGGCACACTTGATGTCAGTTTTGATGAAGGTGTCAAAGACTGAATGGACCATGGCGACAGAGGAGAAAATGGGCATGTGATGGCAGGATAAGCATGTGAGTGGCAAATCCTGAAATTACACTGAGAAAGTCATCAGCCAGATACTAAAAAGTTGGAGTAGCAGCAGGCACACGTCTCCTCTCATATCCCTCTCAATAAAAATTGTAAACAAAATAAATAGTAAGCAGAATATGCATACAAGTAGATCATGCACTGTGGAAAGAGTAGCTACCTACGCTTTATGGTTAGCAAGATGGGGACTGGTGGGGGGAATCAAAGCAGGGTCCTACAACATCTTTTTGCCTGTAGTGGCCCTTTCTGTTGTCATACCTTGTGGCTACCTTGTTTGGGGGGCTCACTTTTGGTTTTTGTCTGCTTCATCATTGGTCTCTTTGTCTGCCTCCTCCCCTATCATGTTTGTGCCAGCATAAAAACGTTTTTAAATTGTTCTGCGTGGTGTATAGTCTCACTAGACTGATGAGGTAATGAAATACCCAGACATTTGTTACATGGGGACATGTTGAAAGGGAGATGCAGATGGAAGGGATTTGGAAGATGGAGCAGGGATGAATGTATTCATTCCTCCCATTCTCTTCCTTACTTACTCAATTAACTTCTGCTTGTGACCCAGTCTAGAATTTTGGATTCAGATCTCCAGAGGTGAAAGGCTTATATATAGAAACACACTACATGTAATAAGCGGCATTATTTCTGTGTGTTTCTTCTATAATAACATACCGATGCTGTATAAAGGAAACCTTTTGAGGGTTCATACCAAGTGGTGCCTAATAACCTAGACATGCTTTGAATGTGGTATGTTAATGAATTCTAATAATGGGGTGGAGTGCGGAGGGCATCCCTGTAAGTGCATGGACAACTTTATGCATGCAGATAGTCCTGACTGAAGTCAATAGGACCGCTCACATGAATAAAATCTCTTTTTTCCAGGCTTGTGGCTGTAGTTTCTTTCTGGTTTTTTTCTGGTTAAGCAATTCAAAGATGATGTAAAAGTGAAGTGGAATATAGTCCAAAATATAGTCCATTCGGCAAAAGTGTTCACAACCTGAAACTACTTACATAAGTAAGGCAAGCAGAATTTAGCCCCTTACTGTGCAATGATAAAGAAAAAAAATTTCCTTTTAACCAAAGCCATCTTTGCAAAAGGACATGTGTCAATTTAAAAGAAAGAAAAGAAAAGCTTTCCCACCATAAATTTTAAGGGTTGTTTTTTTGTGCCAGTCAAAATAATTTTTCAACAGAGCATGAAAGTGGGAGACAGACTCTGACTTTAGAATGATGCTGATTTTTTTTTTTTTTTTTTTTTTTTTTTTGGTTTTTGTTTTATGTAAATAGAGATTGATGGAACATTTTACACAGAGTGCAGGTTTTTGACAAAAAGTATTGATGGTTGCTTTCAGTAAGTGTTACTTGAGATGACAGAACATTGCATTTTAAGATGAATTACACTAGAAACTCCCTCCTTGGGAATGTCATACATTTCATCTGTTTTGAGAGAGAATGACTAAAGTCATGAATACCTCAGACTGATCTCTTTTTCCTTAACATCTTATAGGTCTTGGTCAGTTCACTGTGTTTTAAATATAAAGTTATGTGAAAAATAATTACACTGGCAAATGGTTTTGCTACATGCTTAAGTAGTCTGCCCAATCAGATATACACTGAAGGAAAATACTCATTTTAGAAGGCCAGATTGACTTGTACTAGACCTCTTAGTGCAAAGTCAATCAATTTTCAGGCAATCAAGTGCAAGCATTTAATTCAGTCTCACAAGTAGTTACATATCCTACCAACAGCAGATTTTTTTTCAAAATATTATTTGTGCCCTGTCACTGTGCACAAAACATTCGGAAACCCTATATCTTTTGAAAAGAACAGAAAAAATGTTGTGCGCTCACACTTACTGCACTTTAATTCTTCTTGCTGAAAACCCCAGTAATCAACATAAGTGAGGAGCAGACACATCAGTGGCAGTGCATGACTGCATGTGGACAGTAAAACGTTGATGTTTTTATCTCAATAGCTATTTATAAATGGTAATTATAATGAGGCGATAACTGGGAGGACATATCTTGTGGGGTCCCACAGGTATCTATTCTCGGTCTGGGACTAGTCAATATTTTCATTAATGACTTGGATAATGGAGTTAAGAGTGTGCTTGTAAAAATTTGTGCATGACGTGAAGCTGGGTGCAGTTGCAAGCGTTTTGGAGGACAAAGTTAAAATTCAAAATTAGCTTTTAAATTGGAGAACTGGTCTGTAATCAACAAGATTAAAGTCAGTAAAGATGAGTGCAAAGTATTGCACTTAGGAAAGAAAAATCAAATGCCCAACTACACAATGGAGAATAACTGGGTAGGCATCAGTACTTCAGAAAAGGATCTGCGGGTTATAGTGCATTGGATCACTAATTGTTGGTTTATATTCATTGTGATACATATGTGAAAAAGACTAATATCATTCTGGGCTGTGTTAACAGGAGTGTCTTAAGACATGGGAGGTAATTTTTCTGCTCTATTCAGCATTGGTGATGCTTCAGCTGTTGTATTGTGTCTGGTTTTGGGCGTCCCAATTTAGGAAAGATGTAGATAAATTGGAAAGAGTCCAGAGGACAGCTTGAAAAGTAATAGGTCAGGTTTTCTAGACCCTTTTCAATGAGGAAATGCTTTAAAAAAAACAAAACAAAACAAAACTGGGTAAGCTTAGGTGTGAGAAAAGAAGACTGAGCGGGGATCAGATAGCAGTCTTCAAATATTCTAAGGACTATTACAAGGAGGATGGTGATAAATTGTTCTCAATGTTCACTGAAGGTAGGACAAGAAGGGCTTAATCTGCAGGAAGGGAGAATTAGCTTAGATATTAGGAAAAGCTTTCTAAATATAAGGATAGCTAAGCTCTGGAATAGGTTACCGAGAGTGGTTGTGGAATCGCCATTATTGGAGGGTTTTAAGAACACTCATCTACGTATACTTGGGCCTGCCTAGTAGAGGGGGGATGGACTAGATGACCTCTTGGGGTCTCTTCTCCCCATACATTTCTATGATTAGTAAACCAAGTTCTGCTGTAAACACATTTAAGTGTATATGTATAATACACAATATGTCTGTCTAAACTACAGTAGGCTGAAACCTAGAAACCTAGGATTTCTGGTTCATGAGAAATTTCAGTGTTTGGGTTTGGGCTGATTCAGACTGAAATCATTCGCTCCCACCCTCTTCTATCCCCCCCTCCCTCCCCAATTTGTTTGGGAAACAGACAGGTGTTGTTTCTGAAACAAAATAGATTGACAGCTGATATGTGAATCTATGGGTGGGTGAGGTTAGAGCAGTGTGCAGGGATACATGTACCCCTTGGTGTACGCAGAGGTATTCTGGGGTTCATCAGCTTGTCTAGATAGTTGCCTAGTTTTACAAGAGGCTATATAAAAAGCACTAGCTAAGGCAATACAAACTAAGATTTCATACAGAGAATGACTTGTTTATTCTGCACTATATACTATACACTGATATAAATATTGTACTTAGATTTTCCAATTGATTTATTTTCTAATTATATGGTAAAAATGAGAAAGTAAGCAGTTTCAGTGTGCTGTGACACTTTTTTGTATTTTTATGTCTGATTTTTGTAAGCAAGTAGTTTTTAAGTGAGGTGAAACTTTGGGGGGTACACAAGACATATCAGATTCCTGAAAGGGGTACAATGGTCTGGAAAGGTTGAGAGCCACTGGGTTAGAGTAATATCTTTTTTTTTTTTTTAATTGGACCATTTTCTGATGGTGAAAGAGACAACCTTTCGGATATGAAGATATTATCTCACCCACCCTGTCTCTCTAATATCCTGGAACCCAGCATGATACAACAACTCTGCAAACAGCATTGACATTCTTGTAAGTTTCACTGCTTCTAATAGTAGTGGCCCTGCCTGGCCTCCCAGTGTCTGTGGCTCCAGGCAGCCGCACCGTGTGGACTGCCCGAGAGCTGGAGGCTCAAGGACTTTGAGGTTTGCAGGTCCACAGCAGGAAGCTGGAAGTCTGAGAGCCCCAACTTAAGCCATAGCACGGTGAGAGTATCCTGGAATCACGGATCCGTGGAAGTTCACATGGATAAGGTTGCCCCACAGCTGCGCATCCTGTCTGCACAGCGTCCCCGGCAGCCTGCCAGGCGAGCAGGGAGGGAACCTGACAGGTTTCCATTAAAACCCTGCCTGAGGCTCAATGAGAGTTTGCTGAACCTAACTTGCTTTCATGGGACACTTCGGGTCTGATGAACTGGCATTTTCTGATGACATTGTTGCATCAAAAAATTTCAGACCAGCTCTAATCTAAACCAGTTTATGGTTGGTCAGTGCTGAAGTGCAAAAACATAAGGCCAGTCCATGTGTATTTGAAGGGGGTTTTATATTATTTTGGAAAATGCAGTAGAATCCATCTTAATCCACCACTCCTGAGGCCAAAACTTTGACCCTTTTAAAGATTCTGATGCATTTTGAATAATGTAAGATGCACATCATTTTAATAATGGATATGTAAAGGCAATGGATCCAAAAGGATAACCTATCACTGAACAGTGAAGGCTCTGAAAAGAAGTATTGCATTTTAAAAAGGAGGTGAAGGGAAGCCATAACTATGCATTATTGTAGCTTGCATCTGTTGCCATAACAGGATTTTGATGCCAGATCTCAGCATTAGCTCACTGTCTTGCCTTGCTTGGTTGTAACTGAGAAATGTACTGTTAGGAGAGGAATTAGAACATGTGATGGATACTTCAACCTCTTGAAATCGGTTCTGTTTGCAACAGGCGTGTCTTGTTTTATTTTTGAAACTTATATTACATTAATTTCTAGCTATTGACTGGATGCAAAATCATGAACAAGTCAAACTTACTTCAAATGCTTTTTTTAGTCAAAAAACAAACTGAAAAAACTGGATAGTCGTCTTTTTTTTTTTTAAACTCAGAATAATTAAAAAACCTAAATATATGTGCATACACATACAAAGCGGTTTCTTCATATATATGGACTTTCTCCCTCTACCATTGGCCATTCCACTTCATTGTTTGGTTTACTTGTAGTTGCAATCTAAGAAAATCACTTGCTGCATAGAGTGTGTGGGCTTGATATAGGGATCTTTATCCATGTCATCAATTGGATTTTTTTGGAGGGTGTATTTGATCAGTCTGGCTGTACCATTCTATGAAAAATTAAGCTCCATCATCTGTATAATGTAATATTATGCCCACTTTGCATACAATACCTCAATGGTGAAGAATGGGCAGGTGGTGGTCAGACACCATGGAGTAGACGCAACCCTGGGAAACTTGGGATTTAAATGCACTCAGATGTCATGGTTGAAGTTGTTAGTTCCTTTACTGGAATGTAAGGCATTTGATCCATCAGTGGATGTGTCAGCTGGATCTGCATTGTGCATGTGCGTGTGTGTGTGTGCGCGCGCAGATTCTTTTGTTTGGCCTTTATGTCCTGATGAGCCACTTTCATCAGCTGGTTGAGCTTGCATACATAAACCTGCCATGGGAGCTGGTTTTGATCAAGGACTGCAAAATAATGCCTGCTTCTCGAGTCACCATCAGAGCTGCGTTAAGAATAGCTTCTTCCAGTAGGTAGAATAACAGTTCTCGGCCTCCTTAAAGGCACGATTCCTTTAGAAAGACTAGTGTCAGATTAAGAGCATAAGAACGACCATACTGGGTCGGACCAATGGTCCATCTAGCCCAGTGTCCTGTCTTCTGACAGTGGGCAGTGCCAGGTGCTTCAGGGGGAATGAATAAAACAGTTAATCATCAAGTGATCCATCCCGTCATCCATTTCCAGCTGCTGGCAAACAGAGGCTATGGACACTTCAGAGCATGGTTTTGCATTTCTAAGCATCCTGACTAATAGCCATTAATGAACCATCTTTCATGAACTAATCTCATACTTCCTGTTATAATCTTGCCCTTCACAACATCCTCTGGCAAAGAGTTCCACAGGTTGACTGTATGTTGTGTGAAGAAATGCCTCCTTTTGTTAGTTTTAAACCTGCTGCCTAATCATTTTATTTGTTTCATTAGTTGTCTTTTTTTTTCAAGCTGAAAAGACCCAGTCCTATTAATTTCTCCTCATGTGGGAGCTGTTCCATACCCCTAATAATTTTTGTTGCCCTTTTCTGTACCTTTTTCTGTTCCAATACATGTTTTTTGAGATGGGGGACCAGATCTGCATGCAGTATTCAAGGTGTGGGCGTATCATGGATTTATAAAAAGGCAAGATGATATTTTCTGTCTTAAGTCTTTCCTAATGATTCCCAACATTGCTAGCTTTTTTGACTGTCACTGCCCATTGAGTGGATGTTTTCAGAGAACTATTCACATTGCCTCCAAGATCTTTCTTGAGTGGTAACAGCTAATTTAGACCCCTCATTTTATATGTATAGATGGAATTATGTTTTTCCAATGTGCATTACTTTGCATTTATCAACATTGAATTTCATTTGCCATTTTGTTGCTCAGTAACCCAGTTTTGTGAGATCCCTTTGTAACTCTTCGCGGCCTGGTTTGGACTTAACTGTCTTGAGTATTTTTGCGTCATCTGCAGATTTTGTCACCTCACTGTTTACTGCTTTTTCCAGATAATTTATAATAGGTTGAACAGTACTGGGCCCAGGACAGACCCCTGGGTGACACCACTATTTACCTCTCTGCATTCTGAAAATTGACCATTTATTCCTACCCTTTGTTTTCTATCTTTTAATCAGTTACTGATCCAGGGGAGGACCTTCCTTCTTATCCCATGATTGCTTACTTTGCTTAAGAGCCTTTGGTGAGGGACCTTGTCTGAGGCTTTCTGACAATCTAAATACACTACAGCCACTGGATCACCCTTGTCCACATGCTCGTTGACCCCTTCAAGGAATTCTAGTAGATTGGTGAGGCATGATTTCCCTTTACAAAAAGCATGTTGACTGTTCCCCAACAAATCATGTTCATCTATGTGTCCGATAATTCTGTTCTTTACTATAGTTTCAACCACTTTGCTTAATATTGAAATTAGGTTTACCGGCCTGTAATTGCTGGAATCACCTCTGGAACCTTTTAAAAAAAATTGGTATCACAACAGCCATCCTGGTGACTTATTACTGTTTAATTTATCAATTAGTTCCAAAGCCTCCTATTGACACCTCAGTCTGGGACAGTTCCTCAGATCTGTCACCTAGAAAGAATGACTCAGGTTTGGGAATTTCCCTCACATCCTCAGCTGTGAAGACCAATGGAAAGAAGTCATTTAGTTTCTCCACAATACTTTATCTTCCTTGAGTGATCTTTTAGTATCTCAAACTAGTCTGCATTCTGGAATCATCTCTAACTATGTTGTGAGAGGGATTATAAAAATATGGTAGTCATTAAAAAAAGCTATTTAATAACAGAACTATATTTAGGAAGGCTAGCTTAATCAGAAATTGGATTAATTATCAATTAACTTTTGTACAGAGAAAACTACCCTCCTTATTCCTCTGTTTTTCTTTTGTTCATGTCATACTTAAGGAAAATGAAATGACTTTACACACAAAATTTAAGCTTTTTCTATTCTGGAAATGTCCTAAAAACACTCATCTGTTTTGGGATTGACTGTACAAGATTTAAACAGACGCTTCAAGGGGACCTTAACCCATGAAATCATCCTGTCTTGAAGCCAAAACCCCACCCTCCAACTGCTGAATAAATAGATTCTCATGACAGAATAATTCATCTTCAGTCATGAAAACATCAACTTTAAACGACAGCTTGTAGAGACCCTGTGCTTGTTAGGGCCAGATCAGCAGCCCAGATGCCTGGGATGTAAACTCATGAAGGGAAGATTTATCTATCTGTCATCCTAGGCTTTGACAGTTGTTGTAAATCTGGTTTAGCTCTGAGCAGAAAGGAGGAGTACCTTTGAATTTGTAAAGGGTGATACTAAGAAAACTTACGTTAGGGCTCTTGAGCCTTAAGGAAACAAAATATTCTAGTCAGTCAGATCTTTAATCATCTTTGGGCATTTAAAAAACCAACAGCAATAAGTGTGGATAAATTTGCATGATTATGGTCACTTTAATGCTTACCAATGAATAGAAGTAGTGTAAGCAAAGCTTTTTGCTTTATTGATTGATAGCAGACGACTTCATGCAGCTAAGTATGTGTGTTTATACATTGGCATTGCTTTTAATGTTTTTTCTCTTTTGACACGTTAAGTTTACAGAGTTGATATTTTCTTGGAAATTCATAAAGTTGTCAGACTGACTTGTTGTGGAATGGTGCCACAGATTTTAAACATCTGTGGCAAAATATCTGTAATTCCCAATGAAAACGCTAATAATCATGGGAGTCAGTGGAGATGGACCCTTCTCTTGTGAGAAGGGTATTTGCTTTCAGAATGCTGAAACAGGTCATATGACTGGAGGTGGGAAAGTTTTCTTGCGAGCATTTCTGTGTCAGAATCCTATAAAAGACACTGTGAAGGCTAATATGCCCCAAAATTGAACCTACCCTAAAAGCTATTTAAAGAACACTTACACTCTGATACCAAAGAATCTATCCAATTCATCAAAATAAGAACTGCAGCACTGTTTTCAAATCCAAGCTCCCTACAGTGAAGTTTGTTAGATTGGTTTGAGGGTGGTTTGCATTACCATTGCCCATGCTGTGTATGCTTGGTGCAAAGAGTGCTCCAGTCTCTAAGAAAGTCAGTTTAATCCCATTGCTGCTTGTCCTAGCCTCAGAGGTTAAGGAGAACAATTTTTCACCCTGCTTCTTGTAATGGTCTTTTATGTACTTTAAAACTGTTATCATGTCCCTCCTCAGTCTCTCTTCTCCAGTCTAAACAAAACCCAGTTTTTTCAATCTTCCCTCATAAGTCGTATTTTCTAGACCTTTAATCATTTTTGTGGCTCTTCTCTGGACTTTCTCCATTTTGACCACGTTTCCTGAAACGCAGCGCCCAGAAATGGACACAATACTCCAGCTGAAGTGTAATCAGTGTGGAATAGAGTGGAAGAGTTACTTTTGTCTTGCTTACAACACTCCTGCTAATACATCCCAGAACGATGCTTGCTTTTTTTGCAACAGTATTGCACTATTGGCTCATATTTAGCTATGATCCATTATGACCCCCAGATCCCTTTGTGCAGTACTCTTTCCTAGACAGTCCCTTCCCATTTTGCATATGTGCAACTGATTTTTTCTTCCCTATGTGGAGTACTTTGCATTTGTCCTTATTGAATTTCAAGAGAAGAATGAGGGGGGATTTGATAGCAGCCCTTTAACTACCTCAAAGGGGGTTCTAGAGAGGATGGAGGTAGGCTGTTCTCAATGGTAGTAGATGACAGAACAAGGAGCAATGGTCTCAAGTTGCAGTGAGGGGAAGTCTAGGTTGGATATTAGGAAAAGTTTTTCACTAGGAGGGTGGTGAAGCACTGGAATGGGTTACCTTGGGAGGTGGTGGAATCTCCATCTTTAGAGGTTTTTAAGGTCTGGCTGGACAAAGCCCTGGCTGTGATGATTTAGCTGAGGTTAGTCCTGCTTTGAGCAGGGGGTTGGACTAGATGACCTCCTGAGGTTCCTTCCAACGCTAATATTCTATGATTGTATGATTCTTTACTTCAGACCATTTTGAATTTTAATCCATCTTCCAAAGTATTTGCAATCCCTCCCAGCTTGGTATTGTCCGCAGACTTTATAAATGCACTCTATGCCGTTATCTAAATCATTGATGAAGATGTTGAACAGAATCAGACGCAAAACTGATCCACATGGGGCCACACTCAATGTGACCTTCTAACTTGACTATGAACCATTGATAAACTATTCTCTGGGAACCATTTTCCAACCAGCTATGCACCCACATTACAGTAGCTCCATCTAGGTTGTGTTTCCCTAGTTTTTTTATGAGAAGGCCATACAAGACAGTATCAAAAAGCCTTACTAAAGTCCAGATATACTACATGTACTGCTTCCCCCCCATCAACAAAGAAAGCTATTAGGTTGGTCTGATACAATTTGTTCTTTTGTGAGTGCTCGCTTGAATCCAGGGAAGTGTGTGTGTGCCACGTGCACAGTCATTGAAATGTTTTTCCCCTAGCCATACCTGTCAGGTTGGCACGGGTGCCCCCTAGAGTTGCACCTCTAGTTCTGTATATAGGCGCCACCAACTCCACCTTGTCTTCAGTTCCTACTTACTGCCCGTGATGGTTGTTGGAGCTACGTATCTCTTCTCTTGCTTCGGCAAATGTTTCCCTAGTGGTCTCGATTTTTGAACATGTAAATAGTTAGATTAGATTTAGTTTTAGTTCTTAATTAAGCTTCTGTTTGGGGTGTGGTTTGCTTGTTTAGTCGTCCCCCTCCTCCCCGAGATTTGGGGTATGCCTCAATCCCAAGATTTTAACCATGTGAGACCTGCTACAATGCCAAAGGGCATTGTACCCTGGAACCCTGTTTGAAGTGCCTGGGAGAATCCCACCAGACAGATTGTTGTAGGATTTACAAGGGATTTTGTCCAAGAGCCAAGAAAAAGAGGAAGGTCAGGCTGAAATATCTCTTCATGGAGGCAGCTCTTCATCCCTGACCACCAGGCCAATCAGACCATGGCGCTGAGTGCGCCGGCCTCAATTGGGGAGACTGCGGTGCTGAGGATGGACTCAGCACCACTTTTCACTGGTGCCGAAGTCATCCTGACACCACTCCCACTCACCAGTGCTGCACAAGAAAACTGACAGAGGGCACTCGCCCACAGTGAGGTCAGTGGGGAGAGACAGTAATGTGGGCCATGCTGGGATGGGGTGCTTGGCACCCACCCCTTTGAAGGTGGGCACCATTGACTCCAGGCCTGCAGAGGGGTCTGTCGAGTCCAGTGCCAGTGGATTCCCCGGTAGGGGAGAGCCAAATGGAAGAATGGTATCTCCTTTCCACTCCAGGCATATTTGAGGCAGACAGGGCTTGATAGCCATGATGGCACCGCAGTTCCCCGACAGGCTACAGAGAGCACTGGATGTGAGGTATCCACTGTCTAGAGGCAAAGAAGCCATGATGCGATACCGGTTGCCTTCTCCACAGCACCGCTCTCCAGCACCATCTGACTTGGCACTGCTGTGGTTTCCATGTTTTGAGTTGCAGTCATTAGACTCAGACACACAGTTGTATATCTCTCGGCGTAGCTGGCCCGATTGAAACGGCACTGGTACAGACAGGAGGTTGGACAAACTCTTCTCATGGGCCCTTGGCCAGTGCAGTGGCAGATACCTGCACAGTGGCCCTTTTGGATCCCATGGGCATACCACCGGGCCAAAGAATCCTATCTTAGAGGCCCCCAGTCCTTCCCTTGGAAGGATGGGGTCTCCCACTGCCCTAGGTCCACTTATCACTGCATGGCACCGAAGTGGGCACCGAGGGGGACGTGGGGATCGTCACCAGGGAGGACCCCAGCACCGAGCATAAGATCTCCACGAAGGAAGAACTCTGCGATCCTGAGGGTCGGAGGGCCCAACGATACTCAGAACATCATCCTCTGTGTCGTCCCTCAGTGAGGCAGTGGCAGGCACTTTAACTGCTCCACACCCTGTGGACAACAGGACCCAACAGGAGCTGTGACGGAGAGTGGCCCAAACCTATGGTTCCAAGCAGAAGAGGTGATGGAGTCGATGGACCCCGTTGTGGACATTTTAGCATCAGAAGACCCCTCAAAAGTGGCATTACCTCTAATAAAGACCATTCGGGTCACTACCAAAACTCTGTGGCAGATGCCTGCTTCTATCCCTCCTACAGCTAAGGTGATTAGAAAAAAATACTTTGTGCCTTCAAAGGGTCATGAACACCTCTTCACTCATCCGCAGCTGGTGGTAGCAGCTGCAAACGAGAAAGAGAGGCAGGGGGAGCAGGGCCCATCATCTAAGTCCAGGGACTCAAAAGAAGCTGGATCTCTTAAGCAGAAAGGTCCATTCCACCGGGGGAGAGGGGGCACTCCACCTTCAGAATGCAAACCAGCAACCGATCCTGAGCTGCTATAACTTCAACTCATGGGGCACCATGTCGAAGTTCAAAGAGCTACTTCCAGCTGACTCCAGACCAGAGTTCATAACAGTCATGGAGGAGGGCAAGGCTGTGGCAAGGGCTTCACTGCAAGCCACTCTGGATGTGGCGGATCTGGCTGTTCAAACAATGTCATCTGTAATTGCCATGAGGAGGAATTCATGGCTGCAGATAGTGGGCCTCCCTCCAGAGGCCCAACAAACAAATCAAGACTTGCCCTTTGAAGGCTTTGAAGGTTCTTTTTGGAGCAAATGGACTCCAAACTACACAGAGTGAAAGATTATATGGCAACATTGATGTCCTTGGGCCTTCACATGTTAGCTCCTCAGGGAAATTACTTTAAGGCTCAACCTACCCCACAGTTTTCCCTATGCAACCTAGGCAGGACTACTCTTGTAAGTGGGAGGAGGAATAACAGGCATAGGACACCTGAGCGCCCTCATCCAACCATAGCTTCAGGACCCCCTCACAAGCACCTTCTTGTACAGGAGATGCAAGCGCTCCTAAGGGTGGGAGCAGCGGAGGAAGTTCTCAATCGGCAAAACCTCAACAGATTAATGAAGAAACTGAAATTTTGGATGGTATCTGTGGCCGGCATCATTCCCTCCCTGGATCCGGGGGACTGGTATGCCGCCCTCGACTTGAAGGGCACGTACTTTCATGTATCAATAATCCCATCCCACAGGAGGTTCCTCAGTTTTGTGGTAAACCACATCCATTATCAATTTACAATTCTCCCCTTCGGGCTGTCAGCGGCCTCCCAAGTATTTACCAAGTGCATGGTAAATATCTCCTTCCTCCTTCCTAAGGAGACATCAGGTGCAGATGTTCCTGTATCTAGATGACTGGCTTGTCAAGGGCCACTCCAGAGCACACGTGGAGGCTAATGTGACCCTGATATGGTTGACATTTGGCAGATTGGCCTACTGCTGAACATCCCCCAGTCAACCCTATCCCCCACCCAGGCGATAGAGTTTATAGGAGCTACCTTAGACTCCACTCAGGCCAGGGGTTTCCTACTGGAGTCTCGCTTCCGGACTATTTGTTCCATCAGTCACTTCCCTACCACAATGGCACAGAGCTCCTTGAAGCTGCTTGGTCACACGCACATACGTGGTTCAGCATATGAGGCTGTGATGCAGGCCTTTCCAGGCTTGGCTGGCATCCCCATTTTGACCAAAGAGAGACCAACTGGAGAAGACAGTTTCACTTCCCCCTCGGGTTCTTAAGTTCCTCCTGAGGTGGCTCAACGCTCAGTTGCTATCTGTGGGAGTATCCTTCTCCAGGCCCCAGTCCTTGGTGTCTCTGGTCACAGATGCATTAGTGTTGGGGTGGGAAGTGCATTTAGGAACCCTCAGGACTCAAGCCTCTGGTCCCAGACAGAGCTCTCACTTCAATGTCAGGGAGCTGAAAGTGGTTCACTGGAAGGCAGATGCATATCAGTCATGACGGACAACACAATAGCAATGTTTATATAAACAGACAGAGTCGAGCATGCTCCTCTCCTCTATGCCACAAAGCCCTCAAGTTGTGGGATTTCTGCGTAGTTTACTCCATAAACCTAGAGACATGTCACCTTCCAGGATCACCGAATAAGCTGGAGGACCACCTCAGCAGGTCTTCCATAAACACGAGTGGTCCATTTGCCCAGACATCGTGAACAGCATCTTCCAACGGTGGAGTGAGTGTTCCCTGTGTAGATCTGTTCATGACAAAACTCAACAGGATATGTCAGCAGTTTTGCTCATTCCAGAGCCACAGCCCAAGCTCAATTGTGGACACATTCATCCTGCCATAGACAAGACCACCTCCTCTATGTGTTCCTGCATTTCCCACTCGTTCATAAGGTCCTTTTCAAGATCAAGAGGGAAAGAGCATCCATCATACTGATAGCCTGAGCCTGGCCCCGACAACACTGGTACACAATGCTACTTGTGGCTGCTGCAATCACTCTACCATTGGTACCAGACCTAATAACGCAGGACTACAGCTGCATCCACGATCCCAAACTAGAGTCCTGCCACCTCACAGCGTGGAAGCTTCATGGCTAAACCCCATGGCGTTGACATGCTTGGAGCCTGTTAGAGAGGTCCTCCTCGGCAGCAGGAAATTATCCACCAGGACTACATACTTGGCCAAATGGAAGAGATTTTTTATTTGGACAATGCAGAAGGACACCTCGCTGATGCAAGCATCGATACCAGCCATCTTGGACTATCTGCTATATTTGGAGCAGCTAGCTTTGACAGTGTCATCCCTAAAGTTCACCTAGCGGTGATCTCTGCATTCCATCCCGGGATGGATGGTCAATCAGTCTTTGCTAATCTGATGGTGACCCGTTTTCTCAAGGGCTTGGAGAGGCTATACCCCTAATACCGACCTGGGACCTTAACCTGGTGCTCTCCAGGCTGATGGGGGGGAACAACATGCTCGCTCCTCTACCTCTTGGAAGGTGGTGTTCCTGGTTGCAATAACCTCAGCTAGAAGGGTGTCAGTGCCTTGAGCTCAGACATCTGAACCCCCATACACAGTGTTCCATAAGGACAAGGTACAGTTATGACCTCATCTAGCCTTCCTCCCCAAAGTAGTATCCCAGATCCATACAAGCTAGGACATTTTCCTCCCAGTGTTCTTCCCTAAACCACATGCCAATAGCAGGGAACGAAGCATCCATTCCCTAGATGTCAGGCAGGCACTGGCATTTTACATTGAGAGGACAAAACCATTTCGTAAATCAAACCAACTCTTTGTTGTAGTGGTGGATGGGATGAAGGGTCTCCTGGTGCCGTCCCAGAGGATTTCATTGTAGATCATGTCCTGCATTAGGACTTGTGATGACCAGGCGAAGGTGCCAGCCCCGGCACTGACAGTGCACTCCACAAGGGGACACCAGGGGCTCCTCGGCAGCATTCCTAGCTCATGTCCCCTACACAGGAGAACTTCAGGGTCACAATATGGTCATCAATCCACACATTCACCTCGCATTATGCCATCACCCAACAAGCCAAGGATGATGCAGCATTCGGCAGAGCGGTGCTTCAATCAGCGATTCGTGAGTTCTGACCCCTCCTCCTATGGTTAGCTTGGGAGTCACCAACTCAAAGAAAAAATGGTTACCTACCTTTTTGTAACTCTTGTTCTTCGAGAAGTGTTGCTTATGTCCATTTCAAGACCCACCTGCCTTCCCCTCTGTTGGAGCCAGCTGGCAAGAAGGAACCGAAGAGGCGGCAGATTAGCGGGGCCCTATATATGGCACCATAGAGGCGTGACTCCCGGAGGCGCCTGAGCCAACCCAACAGTTATCACTAGGGGAAAAACCTTCCGATGACTGTGCACGCAGTACACACACACCTACTTGGAATGGACATGAGCAACACATCTCAAAGAACAACAGTTATGAAAGGTAGGTAACCATTTTTTCTTGATAAATCCATGCACACTGTTACTTATCCTTTTATTATCTTCTAGGTGTTTGCAAATTGATTGCCTGATTATGTGCTCCATTATTTTTCTGGGTACTGAAGTTAAGCTGACTGGTCTTTAATTCCATGGGTTGTCCTTATTCCCCCTTTTATAGATTGGCACTATATCTGCCCCTTTTCCAGTCCTTTGGAATCTCTCCCATAGTCCATGTTTTTTTGTTTTTTTTTTAAGATAATCGCTAATGGCTCCGCTATCTCCTCCGTCAGCTCCTTGAGTATTCTAGGATGTAATTCATCAGGCGCTGGTGATTTGAAAACATCTAACTTGTCTAAGTAATTTTTAGCTTCTTCTTTCCCTATTTTAGCATTTGATTATAACTTATTTTCACCTGCATTCACTATGTTAGACGTTCAGTTGCTACTAACCTTTTTGTGAAAACTGAAACAAAGTCAGTTGAAGGCCTTGAACCTGATTTTCAAAGCTATGAATGGGTCAGAGACCCAGCTTGATCAGCAATCTTCAAGTGAGCCAGCAAGTAAGAGTTGTTTGCTCATCCCTGCAAATGAACTCGGCAAAGCTTGTGTGGGTCATCTATCTTCCTCCTCCCCAACCCTGTACTGTTGCCACAGAGCTATTCTCTGTCTGTGTGGACCCTTTCTTTCTGGATGGTGTACAGTATTCCACTTTTATTAATAGAAAACTATCAAATTAAGAGAGGGCTTGGCCTAGCAAGTGAAATGGGAGGGAAGCTAATTTGGGGAAAAGGCCTAAAAATTATAACAATGTTCAAGGGGGAAGGTCTCCTGTCTTGCCCAACCCCTTCTGAATGTCTGACTGCATTGGCAAGAAAGAAAAAAGGAACCTTGTGTCCCTGTGTTTCTTTTAGCTTGGATCTTTAATTAAATAGAGAAATCTAAAATAATAATAAAATCCACTCAGTGATTTTACGTTGTTTTGCAGGATGAAAGCTAGTTGAGTGGCAGCTTCTATAGCAGATCTTAACTTGCTGTACATATGCCTTATAATGGAAAAAGTAGTGAATGCTTCTGCAGCTGGATGGTTGTATTTTTGGCATTCACCTTCAATAAAAAGGCTTAAAGAAAGCGATTCAAAATAGTCTGTACATTTTTTTTCTTGAAATTTTTTGTGTTCAAGTGATATTTTGGCAAAAATTGGAGCAATTTCTGTAAAGTTCATACCTATCTAAAAGTTCATGGCAGGTAATGTTCGCTTTCCAGAGGTTTGACAATCAACTTTACCTGAAGTTCACACGTGCAAGACTTGTGGGGATAAATAGCACTTTCCCAAAACCACATAGTATTGTGGATTAAACAAGGTTGGGCACTAGATCTAATTCTAGTCTGACTTCTGCCACTGATGGGCCTTCATGGTTTAGTAGCAGGCAGATATAATCACCCTCATTAAGGCCAAGACAATTTAAGAGACTTTTCTAGAATCATACAGGTGTGTGATGTCAAGATTAAAACTCTCAAGGCCAACCTCTTAAAGTGGTCACTAATTTCATGTGCTTCAGTCTTGAGATGCCCAACTTGAGACACTGAGAGCCTGATTTATTTAAAGATACTGGCACAAAATCTTGATGTAAACTCCAGGGAGGTAAATTACACCTGCAGAAGGTGTAACCCTTAATTAACCTATTCTAAAATTAATTTTCTCTCTCTAAAAATGCTGGTAATGATATTTGTCTACTTCATAACGCAATGATGGTTTTTAAAATGCTGCACAAGTTCTAAGTTTTTTTTCAGGTAAGTGGCATCGAAGAGTTAGTTGATATACAAGGGTGAGATGAGGATGATGTTCAGACTTAACTCTGAATTTCCTGTTTGTCTGACTGCCGTCTGCTTCAAGTTTCCTTAATGTCTAACTTTGATCATACTTGTAAATATATGAGTTTAAAGGGAAGTGCCTCCCTTTCTTTTTGTTTTTTGCCATGCCTCTAACCTTACTGTTACACATCCTTTTGTGTCAGTTGTATTCAGATTCCCTTGCCGTAGTTATGATATTCATTAGTTTGCTGTGAAAGATGCATGTATACCTAATAAACCACAGTACGTATAATAAATAGCTTGCTTTCTTAAGTAGATATGATTATTGCCTGATAGAAATATCCTGCAAACTTCATTTTTACTGCCGTATGTGAAATAATTTTAATTAAACAGTGCACACAACTGTGTGCCTGACTTGCATGTGCAGTTGCCAAGAAAAAAATGACTTGTATCAATAATTAAATGTGTACAGCTGCACAGGTAATTTGAAAATCAGGTCCTGAATATTTCTATTGATTTGGATAAGAAGGCCATTGTAACTGAATACACCCCTGTATGCACATCCTATACACGATTATAATTTTTGTACAAACTATACCTTGTAAGTATCATTTGAAACTTGCAATTTGCAGGTCATTATTGTCCTGGTAAAATATGTGTGGCAACATTGCCTACTAGATTCCCCAGTATGGTGGTGTTAACACAGGTTCCAAACCCCGCAGCCCTGCCCAGGCAGAACTTGGCAAACAGGTCTGTCCTAAACAAAGGAATGGGTGTTTGCCTTAATTTGCATTTCAACAGGAAACAGAGTCATCCAGCAGGAAGGGAGTACAAAGGAAGTTCCAAGAGGTGAAAAAACCAGCAGGGAACATCCTTCCACATAGATTCTTCGGCTCTTCATTCTCAGCCGGAAATGTTTTTTGAGAGGGGAGGAATGAAACTGTAAAAATGAGGGACAAACACCCCCAAATCCCCCCTTGCGCTCTCTCTCCCTCTGCTCATCGCATTCATTGTACCTGAAGAGACAAAGAAGCAGCCATTAGATTCTACAGGAGAGGTCTTAACCCAAAGTGTTTGGTCAGTAAGACTGCTAGAAGCATGTGGTGAGAAAACTTCGCTTTGAATGTAATATAGTTTGTTAGGCACCAGTAAGGATTTTACCTTTATTTTTCTTGTAACCACTTATGACTTTTATGCCCCATTACTTATACTCACTTAAAATCTCTGTAATTAATAAACTTGTTTTACTGTTTTATCTAATCCAATGTGTTCAAGTTGAAGTGTCTGGGTAACTCTATTTGGGGTAACCAATTGTGTGCATATTCCTCCCTTAGAGGACTAATGGACTTAATGTATTTGTACTGTCCAGGAGTGGGCTGGGCAGTACAGGACATGGATTTCTGGGGGGAAATCTGGGACTGTGTGTGTGTTGAGGTCACTCTGGTAATTTTTAAGGCTGGTGAGAGCCAAGGTTTGGTTGGCTGGCTGCAGCACATGCAGAGACATAGCTAGGAGTGACTTACATGTTTGGGGCTGTTTTGTGAGCAGTTCAGGTTGGAGACCACAGCAACAAGGTACGGTAAAGGGCATGCCAGGTTACCGGGTAGGGGTAACACAGCTACTCACTGGTCTGGATTGTAGCCTGGGTGAACAAGGCATTTGTGTGTGATTGTGGTGCAGTTCTGTGAAAGGACTGGCCGGGGAAGACCAGCTGTTAGTAAGTGATCATGTATGATTATGCCTACATGTCAGTGTAAAGAATGCATTTAATATTGATTAAGGTTCTTATCTGAGCTCAGTTTAAAGTGAGCATGCAGCTGAGATGTATGTGGTGGTTTAATTTTGTTATGGAAATACACTGGGAGGCTAAATGTGCTAGCGCACTCCCCTTTCACTGCGAGACACTTGAGTTAACAAGTACGCATTTCATCTTAGCAATTCACCTTTGAGAGACTTGCCAGAGACTTGGTCATCATATTGAAAATAAAGCTGGCACAATAAAACACATTATTGCTCTTAGTGACAGTGGCCTGCTACCTTTGGTTCTCACATAAATGATTTATCAGATACTTAGTGCACTAAAGTGATCCCTTCTAGATGACCAATTGGTTTCGTCTCTTCATTCATACTTGCTACATGCACATAAGACTATGGGTATATTTCATCACAAATATTTCTTTCCTGTTATAACTAATAAAGCCAAGGTTAAAAAAAAGTAAATTTTTAAAATACCCATGGTTGCACCATGTCCAGAGGCATAATATGAAGTGATGTGTTTTTTGGGATGGTTGGCAAGCTGATGGCTGGCTCAGAAGACCTTGAGCACCACTTTTTCAGAAACCCATTGGGCAGGAGTCATGTGAACCGACTAAGTGAAGTAGGGAGTTGTGTTTAGGAATAAGACCCCGTGATGTGTGTTGGCTTTAATCTCCAAAATACTATTGAAGGCCTCTTGTAATTTTACAAGCTTAAGGGGCCATGTAAACGTTTTTCCAGTTTTCACAGAGTTTTATGCAGCTTCCTGTATTTTTAATGTGCTTTGGCAGATCAGACTAAATAGTAGTTTACTATCCTTTGTTTAGCTACAGTTTTACTACAATAAACACCCAGTTTTAGTGACATAGCGAGACTAATTCTCATCTTCCTGTAACTAATGGTGTGGGATTATTTCTTTTGGAAGGTGTTTTTTGTTTTGTTTTTTTTTGTAGTACCAAGGGGGATAAAAAGTATCTTGTAAGAATTTTTCCATGGATAAGTTAAGTTATTTAGAGGAGGCAGATGAGGAGATGGTGATTTTAAAAATGTTTGAAATGTTCTGCAAGTAGCAATTAAAAAGCAAACAAACAAAAAACATGGCACAATAGGGAGCCATGGGAAATGTATTTTCTTCCAGGATCGTAGGAGGAATACATATTGTTTGTTTAAGGCATCAGGTATTGAGAAATGGCAGGGTGAAAAGTTTGACCTGAACTGCCAGATCTGATCTGCAAGGGGTAATTGAGTTGCCATGTTTTTTCACTCTTCAGTTTAAATAGAGTTTTGCTATAGCCCATTTAAGTGTCAAATTGGTAGCAAAATTTGACAACTTCAGGGTGCAGATTTGCTTTTGATCCGAATTTACATGCAAGTAATTTTTTGCTTTGAACTGACAACTCTTGTTTCTGACACTCTTAAGGGGAGTTGCACTCTGTATTTCCCCCACGCCCTGGGGATGTTGGTTAATGTTGTTTGGTATGTGGAAGAGAAAACCCCTGATAAATATAGTGGATAAACTATATTTTCCCTTTTGTTTGTCAGGTTTTGCAGCTGGGCTTTTAATCTCCTTTTACCTAGAAGGAAATCAAACAATAATCCGGAGTTTGATGTCCAAAAGAAACTAGAGAATTGGGGTAGAGGGTCACAAATGTACAAGGGAATGGGTTTAAGCTGCAAAACCCACACAAAGGATGCTGACAGTCCACATTTACTTGGGCTTTAAACAAAGTCTTTGGTAACTTTAAAGAATCTTCTCCTTGCATGACTAAACCCATTGAGGGTATAGAGAAAAAGCTGCCTTAGAAGGCTTAAGACTGAAACTTCTGATTTTGTTCAAAATCCTTAAATTGTGACTATACATTGTTTGTTTGTTTGTTTTTTTTTAAATGATTTTTTTTAAACAAACCCAAGCAACCAACCCTTAAGACTATTTATAAACTGTGTTGAAGTACAATATGTGTTTTTTGCTATCTCCTGTAATAGATCTCCTATGTAATATACCTTTTTGATTAATTTAATTGCTGTTTACACTTTCCACCTGGAGTTAATCTTTCAAGAAAATCTTACACAGGAAGGTAAACTAATAAAACAAAAAGAGGTAATTTGAAACTTAAGCATTTCAGTAAAAGTAGTTGGGTGGAGATTTTTTTATACATGTGAATTATTGTACTCCAACTGTAATTTACTAAAACAGTCAGTGCAAGAAGTTACATTGTTAAAGTAATGTGAAATTTCTGGGGTGACAGACAATATCATGTTTGATGGTGTACATATGAAAGCATGACTTCTGAAGTCAGAATTTTGAGGTTGAATTAACTTTATCTGTTTTGGACTTGACTTTAGTAGGTGCAAAGAACTCAATATGCTAACGTGCTGTGAAATTTTAATTGAATTGTTAATGACACTTAGGAGTAATACAACACATGAAAAACTTCCAAGAACTGGATAACTCTTAAAAAAAAGACAAGACACTAGGAACTTGACAAATCCAAGTGTCTGAGGCCAGGGATATAACTGATTGCAGGTTGCCTGTATCCAAGGTCCTTTAGCAATAATTGCAAGCAGAATCTGACTCTCTGATCTCACCAGTGGTATTCACCATGCCAAAACGACCAGGCTTTGACAGATTGTTTTCCTGCAGTAATAACTTAGGCATGTTCTCTTTCCCACATGAGGCCACACATCCCTCCCGCTTGAAAAAATTAGTTGAAAATGAGTTGCTTTGTTTTGTTTTTTAACTGGGCACTGTTAACCTAATGCTGTTCTATTATATAAGCCCTGTAGTGCCAGGGAACTACATTAATATGGTTATAAACAAGAAATATTACATTGGAATTTTGCAGTGTTGTGTTTCACTATTTCTATAGGATTTCAAACAGTTTCAAAATAATGGATTTCTCAAACTTCTTTCTTCCCCCTCTTCCTTAAGAGAGATACCCACATTGCTCCCATCTTTATTTTTCAACTAGTATTCTCTGCTTGATTTTTACCCGCCTGGTATTTACTTGTATTCATGTTTATTTTTTGGATGGATTTGACTCTCTCTGGAGACAGCATTATGCTGAAGTAAGACCTATTCTAGTTTAGTTTTTTAGGGTCTCCTGTGGTTTTGTGGACTTAGGATAGAAGTTCCAAAATACATCAATGTGGTGGTTTTTTTTCCTTTTCTGGAATGTAATTTTGTCTGTAAAATGTGATATTAAGCTGAAATGTTCCTGTTCTCTGGTAGTTCTGGATTTACATTTCTTTTTGTGACAGGATCTTACTAATTCAGATATAAGAACCCCTATGTGCTACTCTATGGTGGTCTATGTTCTCTGTCATACTTAAAAGCTAAGCAGCTCCACCCCATGGCTGTCCAAACAACATTTCACATCAGGCACCAACATCAAAAGAACTACATTTGCTTGGAAATACAGAAGTGTGGGAGAACATACAGAAAAGATCCATCGCCTGTGAAAAGAAGTTGTATGCACATGGTAAAACACTGTAGGTGAGCGTGTATCCTCCCTATCCTTGTCAAACTAAACTCATCAATAAGGGTCCTTCTGTAGGAGATGAAGTTTTTTGCAAAGATGTAAGAATTCTTTGGCATTTAGTGGCATTCTTTTGCATGTTGCTGATAACTCCAAAATCCATCATGGCACTTTAGCCTGGGTGATCTCCATGTTCAGGAAGGCCCTGACCCTGCAGAAGGATCCCTGCACATAGTCCCATTGACTTGAAGGATTAATGTGAGTGGTTGCTTGTGCATGGTTGAGGTATAAATTAGACTTATTTATAAGAAAAGATGGGTTAAATCTTTGAATTAGTGTAAAAAGTTTGTCCCCTCCCCCCCAATTTGTATCTCCATGTAATTAAATTTTGTGGTGTTGCTAGCATGCTGATGTTTTCTTTGTGAGTGATTAAAAAGCTTATTCATGAAAAGCTTCAAGTTGTGAACACATTGTTAGATACATTTTTGGAAAAACGTCATGCTACATAAAGAACAATTCCAAAAGTGCTTAAGCTTCAAAATAAGAGGCAGTGTGTTAGTATATCACTGCTATATCCCTTAGCATATCCTGATTCTTCCATAAGCTTTAGGGGTCGCTTGAGCATTTTAGAGAAAATACTGGCACTTTGACCAGCTTTGATTTATGATACATAAAATTATGGTACATAAATCTCTATTTGCCATAAGAAGGGGAAAAGTAAGGAACAGAAAGTTAAGTTATGGTAAAAATTCTGTTTATTAAACTAACCTCAGAACTTTTGGGTTGAGCCCAATTTACTAAATTGGGGGAGGGGGAGGGAAAGGTGTGTGGGGGAAGCTTGGCAATGGTCTTGCAATAATAATTTCTCCACACCTTGATCCCATCCTTTGGGCAGACCTTTGTTTGAACTGCTGCTAGCCTGGTTTATATATGAGCTGCTGGGAGCTGAGGTTGTAACGAAAAACAGTTATTCGTTCAGATTACTCATAAGGAGAAGTGCTTATTTTATCAACTACTCTTGTTAATTTGGCACATAGGAAGACTTCTATTACTTATTTTTCTCCATTAATCATACTGTATCTTTAAAAAAGTTTAAACAGAATAATTACATGTTTTTTTTTTTTTTTTTTTTTTTTTTTTTTAAATAAAACAAAGTACAAATGCTTCTCTACAGGGTCATTGTCAGGAGCCCTTAACATTAAATTAATGAAGTTAATTTTAGTTTTTGGACTGCCATATTGTGAACTTTCCAAATTTCTTCACAGAGCAGAACTAGGTTTAATAATTTTGCAGCTGAACCATTAGTAATGAAAAGAGCGCAGTACATTGACTTTTACTGGGCAGTAAGAGAATTCAACAAATAAAATGAAGAGGCAATTACCAGAGAAAAGGGTGAAAAAATAATTGGAAATGTGAATCTGGCTGTCTTCATTATTTAAAGTAAAATTTAAGATGATACTCTAGTTTACCCATGTAGTAGTGGTTATGTGGGATTATCCTGTTCTGGTGGTGGTGTTATAACTCTAGGCATATATTAAACAAGGCCTGTGTGTTCAGTGTTGAATAAGACACCAATAAAGATGGTTCCTGTCCCAGAGACTGTACAATCTGAACAACAGGCAAAGATCAAACAAAACCAAACTGAGAAGCTCTAAAGATGGTGATATCTTAACTTAGTATTTTAAAATTGGAGAGGTGACTGGTGCTGGTCATATCTTCCATCATAACTGTTTTTAATGGAAAAATGGATTTTTGATGAAACATGACTTTTTCACAAAAATTGCTTGCTGTCTGTGGATAATTTCAATTTGTTTAATCAAAAAGTGAACACCTAAAAACATTTAGATTCTGAAACGCACCCGCTCTTCATGTAGTTCAGGTGCCCCCTGTTCCCATTCTCATTTATGGGCTGGATTGCCCAGTTGGATTTCATCTCCCATGATGCACCATGGCCATGTGACTGCCACAGTGCACTGATTCTGATGACCAAGAGAGGACACTGTAGTGCATCATGATAGATTTAGTCTGACCAGATAGCTTGGCCTATTGATGGGATTTCTAAAATCGAAATATTTGGGGTTTTGGCTGACCTATTTCAGTCTTCAATTTTCTGTTGAAAACTCAAAATTTTCTGCTCGGGGGAACAATGTTCTGATCAGCTGTAATTCTGAGGCATAATCCATTTGTGAGCCTTATGGAAGAAATGTGTTTGGGGGTGGGGAATTGGTGGAGGGATGTAATCTGGTAAATGGAATTTGTTGGAGGCCTGCTGGTTAGAAGAGAGAGGTGGTACAATGTTATATGGCTATTCGGCGGAAGCGCCAGATATCTAAAATGTTACGTTTCCTTTGGAAATGTGTATAAAATGTAAATTTTAAATGGGTTCCATCTTTTTTAGATCACTTTTAAACTCCTATCAAAACTTATTATTAATAAATTCTACCTTGTGCATTTCATTTCTAGGTCTCAAAGTGCTGTTGAGAGTATTGATCTCTTTTAGAGTTTCATTAAGTTTCATTGCCTATCCCCCGGTCCTTACAGACGAGAAAAAAAGGCTGAGCAAGGTTAAGATCCATGTTGTCTTAAAGTGTCTTCTAATTTTGTTTGCCTCATTTTTCAGGTGACTGAGTTTAGGTACATAAGGAAAATGGTGGATGTGCAATATGGAGCACTGGCATGGAGATGGCTAGGATCTTTTGTAGCACACTTTTTGAGATCCTTGGATGAAATTGCTTTATATTGTATCTGCAAAGGGGTGGTGGCTTGCCACGGTAATGGAATCAAAATCATTCCCTTGGGTAAAGGAGGAACAAACTCTTCAGATTTAATATGGCCATTATTAAACAGAACATTGGCAGGATACCCTGTCATTATCTATATTTTTGCTTTCTTTTTTTCTTTTAAAACCCCTTATGTTTCTGCCATCTGATGTAATTTCCCCCGGTTGTATTTTCTGGTTAAATCTGCATTGTTCTGGCCATTTTTAATCAAACCGTATTTTTGCATCACAAAGCTTTTTTTAATAAACTTTTTTGAGTTTACATTAGCCATTTTTAAAAAAGGCAATGCTATCTTCCCATTCATGTCACAGTACATGAATTCCAGGGCCAATTTTTTATGCAACTTTTTGGACTGTGTGAGAGAGAGAGAGAGAGAGCGTGTGTGACTTATTGAGTGTTGTGTGAGTCCCCGACATACCCTTGCATTTACAAGGTACATCCGCTGAAGTTAGTGATTGTACTGGAAGATGCACAGAGCATGTCTTGCTGCTTCCAAGTCACCATTTTCCAAGAAGAAACCATGCCAAAAACTTCATTCTGTGCAGATCAGAGGCAAAGTATACAGGAGAACTGGGTTGTGAAACTGCAGTATGTAGACCAAGGCAAGTCTATTCAGGCAAGTACTAATTGTAATTATTTATTTTTATCTAGTTCTTTACTCCCTCAGACTTTTCTTGCTAGGAGCTATTTAAATTGCTTCCCTATCACCAAAAGACTGAGTGTTTTTTCTATCAGAGTTGATGACACTGCTGGATCACTGTTTGGCTGGTAGGAAAATTTGGAATGTGACATCCTGAGTTTACTTCCAGAATATGCCAAGTCACTCTCCCCTTTCGTTTCTGTGACGAAGAATTTGGTGCTAAACCCTAGTCTGGTTTATGCTCCCTTCAACTTGTCTCTGATGCCAACATAGCTTGTTTTGGTTTAATGTGTCCCAATTTATTAAGAGATGCATTTAAAATAGGCATGTGTCTAAATAGTTCTGTGACATTGATCTTTCCACCAACTAAATATTTGCCTATAACAGTTAGGTCTTGTGCCCTAAAATATTAGGTGTTCATTTATATCTGTCATGGTGATTTTCTTCATAAGACTGATGCACAAAGCCTTCAGTCTAACATATCCTAGGTCATAGTTATGGATTTCTTACTGCTTGCATACTGGCTGAGGGAAGCTTCAGCTACTGTTGACACAATGAAGAGTCTATTCCATTTTGATTCTTTATATAATGGCCATCACCTGCTTTAATGCTTTCCTATTGTAAGAATATTACTAAACCTGGGTACGATTTTGGATTTTCTTACAATGTCTTTTGTCTCAGTAGAAGTGCCAAGAAGACATAAGTGTTCGTTTAAAGAATAAACAGTTTAATTTAAAATACAAAGACAGTTTTCTGAGAAGTGAAAGCAGAATACTGTATTCTTTCACTTAGGCACAGTTTGATTGTTCATGTATTTTTGCATTAATTTATTGAGGGACACTTGCTGAAATTGCTTTCTGTCTCTTGTGGAAGTCTTTGATCTTGGTGACAGTTTGACTGCATTAGAGAGACTGTATTGGTTAATCCTTTGCTTAACTTGTTCTTTTTGGCACAGCCAGGGGCCTTTCTAGAGATAATCTGTCAGCAGAGGCTAAATCCCAATCAAATAGGCCAAGAGAGATGCTGAGAGCTGAGAAGTAGGCTGAAGAACTGCATCATGAGACTAACTTTTGGTTTGGAGGCAACTTCAGATAAATATTTTATTGGTTCCCCATAATCCTTTGATCAGTGAAAATGACTATCTTCAGTGATAAGTTGTATATAGTGAGAGAAAAAAGCCCAGTACACCCCCCACTTCCTATCCAGTTAGATCTTTTAACCTTAAAATCAAATGTCTGGTGGGTGGCTTTTTAAGAACAAACAGAAAAACCATTAACTTATTCAACAGATTTCATAGGCTGCACAATATCCTTTCTTGTATTGTCAGAATAGACTTGTACATTCTTCATATTAACTTCTTCAGTGTACATAAAACTACAAGAAGAAAAAAATCAAGCTTTGAAAAATACCCTCGACACACTCTGGGTGGGCATGAAGAGGGTGTATGTTAGCTTTGAAGTCAGTAGGTGAAGATCAGCTCATGTTAGCTATACCATGGAAACATTTGCAGACTATGTCATGAAAAAGAGAACATTTCATATAAAAACTTGGTCTCTGAAAATTAGACCACTTTTTTTACTTGAGTGACTGTTACCTTGTATTTTACAAATAGCAGAAATACCAAACTACAAACCCGGAAGCCAGAACAGGTTTAGACTCTCATGTAAATTATTGAGCCTCTATCTCTGTCTAATCAAATTTCAGCCTTAAAAGCTTAGTTTTCACACTATGGCAAGCATCAGATTTAATTACTGACCATCTTGTTTTCATGTGTAGCAGCTTGATTAAACCAACATTTCTTCCTCTTTTTGGCCCCTTTTGATGTTAAATCTTACTTTGGTTGGAAAACTTTTAAATCAATTTAGCAGTCTCTTGAAAAATTGGCCTGCATTTTTTTAAAGAGAAAAGTAGATGGTGATATGTTATAGATAAGTTCATGTATGAAATTCTATTTACCTGTGTTATATCTAACTTTGGTCCAACTTGTGCAGCGTGGGGTCGAAAGTTCAACTCTATCTTGAACATTATTGGTTTCTTCTTTAACTTAGGAGAGACTGTGTGTGGGGAGGGAAATTCTAATAAAATGCAGCATATATGCATTATATAAATCACACTATCATAGAAGATTGTCAGCCTAGATGTTAAGTTATTTTATTCATAATGCATAGCAAGGGCCACTTTTCAGCTAGAAAATCATGGGTTAAATAATTTTGAATTACTTTTGAAAGACAAAAAGAATGAGAGTCCTGTAGCACCTTAAAGACTAACAAATTTCTGTGGGCATAAACTTTCCTGGGCTGCAACCCACTTTGTCAGATGCATGAAGTGGAGATAGGAGGTATATATGTGCATCCAAGGATAAGAAACCTAACAATGGGGAGGGCAAGTGCTAACAAAGTCAATTCAGTTAGGGTAGATGAAGCCTATTCACAACCGTTGATTAGAAGGTGAGAATGTGTGAACAGTGACAATCCTAGAGGATGATCCCTCACTCACTCAAGCCGTGAGAGGCAGGCCTATCCTTGCTTACAGACAGCCCCCCAACCTGAAGCAAATGCTTACTAGCAACTGTACACCATACAACAAGAACACTAACGCAGGAACCTATCCCTGCAACAAACCCCGTTGCCAACTCTGCCTGCACATCGATTCTAGTCATACCATCACAGGTCCTAACCACATCAGCCACACCATCAGGAGCTCATTCACCTGCACATCTACTAATGTAATATATGCCATCATGTGTGAGCAATGCCCCTCTGCCATGTGCATTGGCCAAACTGGATTGTCACTACATGAAAGAATAAATAGACACAAATCAGACATAAAAAATGGTAACCTCCATAAGCCAGTAGGAGAGCACTTCAGTCTCCTAGGACACTCTGTAGCTGACTTGAAAGTTGCCATACTTCTTCAAAAACAGACTTCAGCGAGAAACTGCAGAGCTGGGACTCATATGCAAACTTGACACAATCAGACTGGTCTGAATAGGGACTTGGAATGGTTATCTCATTACAAGAAGTAATTGTCACTGTTCACACATTCTCACCTTCTAATCAACGGTTGTGAATAGGCCTCCTCTACCCTAACTGAATTGACTTTGTTAGCACTTGCCCTCCCAATTGTTATGTTTCTAACCCTTGGATGTGTGTATATATATATATACCTCCTATCTGTGGTTTCCACTTCATGCATCTGATGAAGTGGGTTGCAGCCCACGAAAGCTTATGCCTATAGAAATTTGTTAGTCTTTAAGATGCTGCAGGACTCTGATTGTTGTTTGCTGTATATAGACTAACACGACTACCCCTCTGGAACTTTTGAAAGACAGTGGCCAATACCTTCAAAATCCACTACTGATTTTGGATACCAAACCAGAGATGCCTTAAAGAAGGCTGATTTTTCAGAAAGTTCTGTGCACCTGTCTTCTGCATGTCAGTCCCATAAAAGACATTTCTGATTGGGTATCCAATATTTGAAAACCCTGGCCAATCAGTTTAAGGTACAGGGGGAAAATATTAGCTTAAAGGCAACCCCCAAAAGGTATTTTAAAACCTGGCCTATTTCTAACATAGATTGTCTGAGAAAATAGCTTGTAAAATCAGCTTGTAAAATGTGCATACATGTACCTAATCTGATTTTGAAAAACAAACTGGAATAATATGTGATCAGAAGATGCCCTTCATTTTTTAAATAAAAGTAAAGTCTGACATTATTATTCATTGTCAGTAGAGATAAAGTCAAAGCTGTTCTTTGAAAATTTAATGTTTCAGTTTCTGTTCAGAATGATACTTAAAAAGTGCTTTTCATTAATGTGCTAGTGGAGGGAATCCTGGAGATATCTTTTTTTCTCCCTGTCAGTTCAGCAATCAATTGTCATAAAAACTGTTGTAAAATTTTCATACATTGAAAGTAGTATAGACAGTAAAAGGAAACCTTTAAAACATTTTCCATTTTCATTTCACTTAAGTATATCTGGATATTATTTACACAAATAAAGCCATTTAAAAAGTGATACAGGTTGTTAAAGCGCCTACAAATAAACTACACGTGTATTTTTCCCCCAGCCATGTTCAACCTAAGTGATTAAATGCAGTGTTTCACTGATATGATTCCTACTAAAGTAACAGATGATAATTCTGTAATTCATATCAACTCTCCTACTTTTGGCTCAACAAAAACAGGTTGACGGTCATTTTTGTTTTGTGCCGCCCAACTGTGTTACTGTCACAGCGTGCGGTGACTAAGGTTCAGATGTGCTTTCCATTCTAAATGCCGACTCTGCCTCTTTGACCCTATTCTTTTAGTTGATCATAACTGACAATGTTGAATTACTAACACAGGAGTCTTTCCCCCGGGTTTTCCAACTTCTGCAGTGTTGAGCAAAATGAGCAAGTGTCTTTAGAGAACAATGGCAAAACAGTGTTCCAACAGTAATGATTACATTAACAAAGTTGACTCCAGTGCATCTGACAATGATTTCCAGTGCAGTTGATTAGGAAAAGAGAGCAAGGAATGATGAAGAATACGAAGCAGCTCACTGGCAGGTCATTTTTTTATAAGATTCCTTGAATCTGGTGTTTCCGTCACTGCCTTCCTGATCCAACACAGCCAAAAAATGTTGACGTAGAGACTTTACAAAGTCTGTGTATTTCACAAGCCAGTCTTTGGATTTTTTTTGGATCAGAGTGGCTTAGTTGACAGGGTCAACTTAGATTTTTTTTTCTTGTAAAATGTGTTTAATTTTGATTGCCCATGCAGCTGGACACAGTCATTGCATTTCTTGTGAATAAAGGAGCCAAGTATCTAAGTGATCTAAACTTGGTTCACTGTGTGACTTAAACTCACTGCCCAAACAGAAGTGGTCCTCCTCAGAGTCTGGGGATAGTATATGCCTTGTTACAAAGTTGTTTGCTGAAGAACTTTGGAATATTCCACATCATTCTCCATTGCACTAGCGAGATGACAATGAATGAAATGGATCTGTGACTGCTGAAATGATTTTTGAACACAGCTATAACCTGCATTGTGTTCGTTGCTGCATGGAAAGATCAATTTCCTGTGCCAGTTGGCATATGAAGCTGTATTCTTTACTTGATCCTGCTTATAAGCCTAAATTTACGCATCCATTTCTGAAGATGGTGGTCTTCAGTTTCAAAAATGGGATTTTCAGAAGTGCTCAGTGATGGCCTCCTCTGCTTACGTTGCAACCCATAATTAAATAATGAAGTAAATTATTAAAAACTCCATTGTCTTTTATGGGAACTGAGTTAGGCTAGTAGTGAGTATTTTTGAAAATCCAATTCCCATTTAGATGCCTAAATAAGTTGCCTGACTTTCAGAATCAGCAGCTCTACTCTTCGAGTGCCCAACACTCTTGACAATCAGGCCACTTAATTTAGGTGCCTAAAAGTGGATTAGGGATGGGATTTTCAGAATTGCTCAGTGCAAACTTAATTCATTTTCTAATTCACTTAAGAGCTTCACCTTAGGCACCCAATTTTGAAGATCTTAGCCATTTTTTAATCTGTAAGTCGTCTTCATGCAGCAGACGCACTTAATTTGATTTTGATTTTTTCCCTTTTTATATATAGATGGTTGTCTATTTAATTTACATTTTATTCTCCAATGATATTTACTATTTACTTTTTATTGCACTAATTTGGAAGTATTTCATATCATTATAAAATCTATTAACTTGATTTCATGTTCTCATGTGAATAAGATGGCTCTGCTGTAATGTTCACTCTGTATTTGCATTTGTGGAATATGTTAGCAGTTTGTAAGACTTTGGATATTCTCAGATATTCCTGTGTCTGAGTTTGAAGTCAATGAGAGAAGGAAACATTATCACAGATATGCTCTGATTTTGGGTTGGAAATATGTATTGTTTAAATCATATCTACACTTGGAGTAATTGGAATAAATGTGCTTTAGCATTTGTTGAGTAGTAAGTCGGACTCCTGGGTGGCCCTGACAGTTCAGGTGTTTTTCATCTGATGACTATTAATTACTTAGTCAGTGTTGGCAGGATCATAAAATAAAGCAAATAACTTAGGAATTTGATACTTGAAACATTTTGGAATCACTGCATGGAGAACGATTTTGAATGATGCAATCATTTCTGGGAAACTTCTTTTAAAAAAGTAAATGCTTTTTACATAACTTGGAGCTAGCCAACTCAGCATTCTCTGTAGCATATACTGGTTAGCTATTATCTTAGCAGGTAAAAGACTTCCAATAGAATAAACACTTTGTTATATTTTTGGGAACTTGGCTGGGTTCTGATTGACTGCAGCAGCAGCCGATTAATGGCCAACAACATTCTGACAGGAACTGCTGACAAGGCGATAATGAGATTAGCTCTTTGGATTCTTTTATTAACAAGTAGCCAAAGAATCATTTGGGCATTTCAGTAGATAATGCTAGGAACTGAGAGACACTGGAACCTTTGGGTAGCAGTGTAGATACCCAATACTCTGATTTATTTTATTATAATTTACATATTTAATCACTTTGAATATGATGCCTGTTAAAGATAATAAGGCTGAATGTGTTGTTGCATTTGTTTTGGAACGGAATACGTTGAGCTGCTGACGCAGTGAGTTGTAACAGTTCAAACAAGATAAGGGATAATTACTCTTTTTGAAAATGGCTGTTCTGCTGTATTCATATCTTAGCTGATACTTACAAAAACAAACAAACAAAAAAAAGACTTCATCTTCCCGTCTCTTCCTGGGGCCCAGCACAAAGGTTCCTACTGCAAGCTTGGCTGGGGCTCCCACCACACACTTCTTTAGGAATCCTAACACTAGAGCAGTGGTTCCTAACTTTTTTGAGTGAAAGCCCCACTAGTTAACACTAGATAAAACGCATGTTCCCCCCCCACCGCATCCTCTCACTGGCCATAAACACACACAACCCCTATAAATACAATGATGATAATACTAAATTACATTAATTATAATAATAAATTACTCTTACCTGAGTAAGAAGCTAGGCCTTCCCTGGTGCAACCGCCACTGCACACCCCATGTGGCCCTGCCTCTTGCCTCATAGATGGAGGGTAGTGGAGGTGGCGGGCCCTGGTGGGTTGGCCGGGGCTGCTTCAGGCCCTCACTGGTGTGGGGTTGCTCCACTCCAGCCAGGCACCCAGCCAGTATGGGGTTGGGGTGGGGAAGCTGCTCCTCTGCTCCAGCTGGTGCAAAGCTCGAGGCTGCTCTGGCTGGTGTGGAGTTTGGGGGGGTTGCCAGACCTGGATCTCAGGGGGCTAAATAACCTCAATATTACTGAATTCTGATGGACCCCCTGTAATCTTTGGCCTCTCCCCTAAAGGGCTGCATCCCAGGTTGGGAATTGTTGCTCTACAGGTTCTCTCTTGCCTCTAATGTTTCTCTTGCTATCTGTTGGTGCACACAGTCATCCCAGTTGTTTCCCAGGTGCGGGAGTGGGAGATTGGCATGATCTGGAGGAAAAATAGGTAAATGGAGGGAGGTGAAGAGCAAGGGACATGGACAAAAGCAGGAGTGGGAAGGATGGAGACAGGTGGAACAGCAGGATTTGGGTGCTATACACTTGGCAGGACCAGAGGGTGGAAGGATAGGCAAGACTTTAGAGATAGGAAAAAAATATGAAAAGGAGGGGGCAAAATAGGATGAGTCAAACAGTGGGAAGTAGGTGAGAGCGCTAACTTTTGGGGTGGGAAAAAGCAAACAGGATAGTAAGGGGATCATGGAAGAGGGATGGGGGGCCCCCATGAGTGAGGCAGAAACAAAGAACAAGGGAGAAGAGAAGGTATTCCTGTGTATGGGTTTGCACAGGAGGAAAGTGAATAAAGGGGAAATAAGACAGAGGCATAAGAATGAAAATAATTAAAGGTAAAGAGCAGAGAGTAATTAAAGGTAAAGATGAAAAGAAAAGAGCAATCTTGGCCTTTTCTTTGTGGGTTAGTAAATCCTTTTTTCCCCCTCCACCATTCCTGTATAGTCTGTTTCTGGCAGAAGTCCTGCAGTTGGGTGTTAAAATTCTTCTCATGTTTGTAAAGCATTATATAAGTGTAAGGCGGTATTCATTAATGCATTTAATTGATTACTGCACTGTCACAATCCTATTTGATGTAGAAGTCTGAAATATCAAAACATGGGGTAAATCCTTAACCCAAACAAAACTTTTTAATGCCAGCAAACTCTTTAAAATGGAACAAGTGCCTTATCTGGGGCTTGCATCAATGCCTCTACACTGCTTACGAGATACTGATGGCATAATTAGTGAAAAATTGAAGTGTAGACAAGGAAAGCTGAGATTTGCATTAGTTGAGTGTACTCTGTTTTCAGAAAGGGGTAAGATCAACTGTCGCATACAGGTGTCACTTTCTCTGTTTAATATTTTGGTTAATACCAGTGGAGCTGTGCTGGTTGCTATCGGCCCATTGAATGTCAGTTCAGCAATTGGACTCTAGGTATTTTCAAAAAAGTGTTGGTGTGATAGGAGTCAAAAGTTCGAATCTCAAACCCTTTGAGGTCCTGAAAATGTTTCATATGTTGGGTCCCTGAGCTTTGTTAATACTTGAACACATGTTCAACATCACAATGGGTTGGATTTACTTTTATGTTCTTGAGTGTCAAGTGCCAGAGTTAACCTTGCCCTCTCAAATTCCCTTTTTGGTTTGCTTGACCTGCTGTAAGAGTTGTGTGGTGTTCTGTTCAAAATTATAATAAAGTCTGGACATCACCATTTTCTGGATGTTGAAAATATAGGCTTTCTTTTTGATGCACCAGGAAATTGGCAACCTCAGGATACCAAGGAGAAAGCTGTATACCCTCCTTCTCCTCGTCTTCGTTGTCTTTATGCTGCTTTTCCTGATGAGGGTTGTGGCGGCAGCATGGAGAGTAGGGAGAAACAGACCTCCCTTTCTTCTGCAACAGGTTCCAGCTCTTCCTGGGGGATTCCCAGACATTCCCGGGCCAGCTAGGAGATCTAATCCCTCCATCATGTCCTGGGTCAGCCTCAGGGCCTCCTCCCAGTGAGACATACCTGGAATAGTTCCAAAGGAAGACTACCAGGGGACTTCCTTATCAGGTGCCCAAAGCATCTCAGTTGACGCCCTTCGCTCCGGAGGAGTAGCAGCGGCTCCAAGGCTCTCCCAAATAACCAAGCCCCTCACCCTATCTCAGAGAGTCAGTCCAGCCACCTTGCAGAGAAATCTCATTTCTGCCGCTTGTACCTGCAATCCTGTCCTTTCAGTCATTACCCTAAAGTTCATGACCGTAGGTGAGGATGGAGACATAGACTGACCTGTAAACTGAGAGCTTTGTCTAAAAACTTCGCTCCCACTTCACCACCATGAACTGGTGCAGCACCTGCATCAGTACTGCTGCTGGACTAATCCACTAGTCAATCTCATGCTCCCGCTTACCATCACTTGTGAACAAGACCCCTAGATACTTTAACTCTTCCACTAATGGCAACTGCTCCCCCTTGACCTGGAGAGAACACTCCACTTTCTTATGGGAAAGAATGATGACTTCCAATTTGGAGGTGCTGATTCTCATCCCAGCTGATTCACACACACCAGCAAAACGTTCAAGTGCACATTGGAGATCACAGATCTACTCACCCTGATATTAATATATCTCAAATCCATTATGAAAAGAAAATGAAAAGAGAAAAAGAGTATTGTAGAAGCCCTTCTGAAGTCAGGAATAATGGCTTGCCTTAGAGCATTGCTTTCTTGACATGGCAGAGCTTGCTCATTTGTGTTCAAGGCTTTCCTGTTGTTCAACCAACTAAAATGGTTGTCAATCTATTTTAAGCCAGGAAAATTGAACTGGGCTTTTTAGGGTATTGGTTGGCTTAGTTATGCCAAGCTGTTTCTTTGGGTAGTAGTAATAGATGTGTGCTACAGAAATATCTTGGACACAGTTGACTAGTTTTTAAGTTTTACTTTTTTCCTCCCTGTAAAGCGAGTTGCCACCTGCACTTGGAATGCAAAGATGCCATACAGTTATTCATCTTAAAAAGAATGTGTCTGTTGAAAAGAACACTTCTAAATTAGATGAGGTGATTATATTTCACTGCTACCTTAACTTAGTTCACTAATTTCTCTTTTAAATCCATACTGGGATAGTTTGAAATACATTATCAAGGAACAATGCATAATAGGAAAAATGATCAACCTGGGGCATTGGTTCATATAATTCTGTTTTAGATCATTTATTTTTTAACCAGTTTTTACAAACCAAATGTTATCGCATATGCTTGATTGCTAACCACCTCTGGGCATCAAACCTGTTTTTTCTTGAGTGCAATAAGTGATTATCCAACTCATGCTGCTCAGAAAAAGAGGTTTTGTTTTAATAAGCAGTTTGCAGTTTGGCACACAATGCTGAGGAAAGCAACATTATCTCCAGCAGTAAACTCTGCAGTCATTGCAAAGCTTGACAAGAAAATGATTGAGTCTGTTTGTTATACCTTTGTGGGGCTGCCACTGCTGCTGATGGAAATGTTGCTGTTTATTCAGCAATGCAATAACACTTTCTGTAATTTATGGATGCACATTCCCCAGATTACTAAAGGTAATATTGTTGACTAAAGGAAAGTATACGAATGGATAGTTTCAGTTGTTCCTGTCCTTATAAAAGTGATTGACTGTTCACTTTGCACAGGGAAGAATTTGCACAGGCTTCTTCCCTCTTAACAATTACAGATTTCTCTTCCTCTGACAGTTACAAATAACATTGACTGTTCTAAGTGGCAAAAATTTACTGACTTCTGCAAGCCCAAAGAGCAAGATCCTAGAACTTGCCTCTTCTATGTTATTTTACACTACCTGGCCACGCTCTTCCCATCGGGAGCAGTAAGTTCTGCCTTCTGTATACAAATGAAGTATTATCAAGTGGGTTAGCGGTCTGAAATACGCAGCCTCTCTGTAAAGGAGTGAAAAAGCTGAGCTGCTCAGTCCGCCCCATTCCCAGTAGTATAATAGTGCTCTCCTTAGTGTAGTAGTTGAAGAGTTCCCCTACCTTTTTATCTTTTGAATGACCCTTATACATATTACAGGATTGAAGTCCATAATCATGAAAACAATTGTGCAGCTGGTCAAGGCTATGGAAAGGTGCAACTTGAGTAAGAACAAAATTGAAAACTTTGCTGGTCTGATGTTAGAAAGTGGCCTTCCATCCTCCATAGTAGAGTTCATATTTTCCTTTCTCAATGCTCTTCTGGAGGTGCTACAATTATGGGTGCTCTAGAAAAACACTTAGGTAAAGATAGATTCCTTCACACAGTGTGGTTCTTTCCACATAACAAAGTCAGTGGGTGGTTCTGAGAGAAGTTTCCTGAAGCAGCTTGTTACTTGTGAACTCACCTCCATGTATAAAAAGAAAGTGGCCCCCATTCCTGTTAAGTGTAAAATGCCTGCAGACACAAATTTGAAATAAACCCTAGTGACAGGAGAAGTGGTGTGCATCTCTCTTTAATTCAAGAGCTCTCAAAGTGGTTCAAATTCTGTTCTATCCTAGCTGAGCACTGCTGACATTAGTGGAGAGATATGTGGGCTGCTGGTGTGTCTAAAATTAGGGAGATTAAGTCTATAGGCCTCAGTTCTCAAGTGCTCAGTACAGGTGAAATGGGGGTACTAAAGTGCTTTTATGCCATCCTTTTTCCCTTCCCCCACCCTGGGGATGGTTGGGAGCAGTTTGGCTCAGAACTACTCTAACTTGCAGTGCCGCATTCGGGGCTATTATACTGGGGGCTCCAGCCACATCCCTAAACAGGAAGCTTTTACCTCTTGTTGTTGCAAGGATCACCTAGGACATAAGAATGGCTCAGAGCCTTCTGTGGTAGGTCTATGCTAGTGAAATATTTTTCTCCTTTCCACTCATTAACCATTTAAGGTATCTTTTCAGTCCATCAGAGCAGTACAAAAGGAGCAGGGGCCACAAACTGATGGACTTTGTAGTGAGGATGCAGGCTAAACCACCAATAGTACTCCAGTGTCTCCCCAGAATCTCCCCTGCCCCGTCAAGGACAGAGCAGTCCTTCTGCAGTTGACACAGTTTGACTGGGAAAGAATCCTAGAGTATGCCCATAAACACACATAGGTGAGTGGAGAAACATTGAGGAACCAGTAACATGGGTATTGCTTTGCAGTGGAGACTTGCATCTTGGCTAAGCTAAACCAGGTCCTCGGACCCAGGTGCAAATGACCCAATTAATGACATGGTGTGGATATAGCCTCACGTAATGGTCTGCTTTCTCGCCAAATGGTTACGCTGAGGCTTGGTCTACACTACGTATTTTGTTATAACTACATTGCTCAGGGTGTGAAAAATCCACACCTCTGAGTGACAAAGTTATAGTGAAGTATGTAGTATAGACAGTATAGAGGCTACTGCCTCTCACGGAGATGGTGTTAATAAGCAGACGGGAAACAGCTCTCCTGATGGCTTAGACAATCTTCACCAGACATGCTACAGCTGTGTAGCTACATTGGTGCAGCTGTGCCGATGTAAATTTGGAGTGTAGACCTGCCCTGAGGCAAAAGGAAAAGCAGCAACTTCTGAGATCTCAGAGGTTGACTGAGTGATTCATCCAAGATTTGAACTCAGCCCATTGCTTTCATTAGTCACCTATCCTAATGCTTCTAGCAGATTTGGCAGAATGGAAACCATAGAGAACCATTTTGAGTCTTGTGCCTTATGACTGCAAGCTGCTAAATCATTTTCACGTATCATTTCAGAACACTGTAAGTGTTCTCAAAGCTGTAAATCTTGCAACCGTTTTTGTCTGCCTCTGTACCACAAACATCCTTCTGTCCATCTGAGATTTACAAGCTATTTAGTGTTTATCTTTAGATTTCCAGCAAATCCACAGCTGAGATACAAACATTGAGGATTTAGAGGTTTTATTAAAAACTATTTTGCTTCTTTATTATAGACTCTATATCCTTTTTCTCATATTTGGAGTCTTCTTTAGAGATTTTCAACTTTTTTCCCCCTTGTGCAATTAATTACTTTAAAAAGACCATGTCTGAATTATTATACTCAATTGATATTCCATAATAAGGGATCAGTATTATCAAATGCTGCGTTATCCTGCAGTATATTATTACTTCTGGAAGCAATGTGATATTAGAATTTTAACTAATGTTCATGTTATCTTTCATTAGAGCTGGACAGCAAAAGGTAGCTAAACTGTAAAAACCCTTTTTTTTAAACTCTTACAATTTTACCTTTTAACAAAAATGGGGAATAAAACCCCCAAACCCACAAACTAAAACCCTTGAACTTTTAGCAGTGAGAGTGGCATTGACTAACAGTTCCAGTGTGCTGGATGCATAGCACCATTGAAATCTGGGATATTGTTTAAATACCGTAAAAAGCCTTGCTCATTTACTCTGTCTGAGTACTGTAGAGAAAAATGGTGTGGTAATCCTGCCATAGCAGGTGGTACTACTTTCATATCAATATAAAATGAAATTGTGTGGATGGCTTTTTTTTCCCTGCTCACTCTTTTTAATCTTTAAATAAGACGATTGGTAGCCTGTTGGCAAGAAAATGGGCCCTGAATTTTTATTCAAAGTTATACAAGGATGATAGTTGGAATTTTGGCAGGAGGCAAGCCATTGCTTTTCAGAAAGTGCTGTCAGGGGAAGCTTTTTCTGAGTTACCTGCTGGGTCCAAGCTCTTTTATGTTGTTGTTGTGACAGGTAGATTTATAAGGCTTGAAATTTGTACAAATCAGTTGTCATTCAGTGCAAGCTGTCAATGTGTCAAGCTGTCATGCCTGTTGTGAGGGGATGCCTGAGGGGGTGTACTAGGGGGCAACCATGGAGAAAGGAAATGAGTTCAAACAGACCTGAAATGGAGCTCACTTCTCTGGGTTTTCTGCCCCTGTAGAGCTGGCATTGATTTTTCTTGATGTTGAGCAACAGAAAACCCTAAATGACATGTTGTTACCAATCTAAAGTTGCTATTTATTGTCTTTTAAATGGCAGCAAATCATGCAGAAGAGAATACAGTGTATATTTTTGAATTGTGCATGTTTAGAAGCATCCTGTTCATGTCACTTTTCTGGCCTGGCGGGTTTCAACTGGGAGACCTGCTGCTACTGCACAGATGAACGCAACTTTCTACAGCAAATTTTTCAGACCCAGCAGGAAAGGAAGTTTTGTACTGTCCTTTCTCAGGGCTGTAGATCGCAAATGAATACAGTATTAAAAGATCAGGGAAGCAGCACTATGTTGAGCCTAAAATATGCACGCGTGGCATTGCTTGCACGTATCAGGATTATAAAACATTTGGTTGGTTCATGAATCATACCCCCAGTTCTGGGCTCAGTAAGAAGCATTTAATACTGCTTCCTCGGCAGAATCAATTGTTACATTGAAAACCACCCTACTAGAGAACTACTGAGCAATACTAATCTGTTGATATTGTCAACATCATCAAACACTTTGGCAATTAAAGCCTAGCAAATCTGACTGAATTTTTCTTGAACATTGCTATCTGTGTTGCTGCTACAGGAGAAACATGTAGTACAAATCAATATTTCCCAGTTGCTTTACCTATAAACTGTGAAAAGAAATTCTTGCATAGCATACTTCACATCACCTATCTATGTAACTTTATTATCTAAGGATAAACTAACAGTATGTGCTAAATACTGAGAAAAGTGTATCACTTACCTTAAGTTAAGGGCTTTGTCTCTTTTAACAATGTGGCATTTAACTTTGACTAATTTGGCTGCTGTCTAGACTTTGTGTTCTCGTCACATCTGGACTGACTGTCCTGCCTTTAATTAGTCATATGATTTTTGGCCTATTCAGTTGATCCTTCATCCGTCAGGTGATGTCGGAAGAGGAAGAAATGCTGGCTGGGGATGAAAAGTGGGAAGGTGACACTTCAGCAACAGTCAGCACCGAGAGGTAAAAAAATTAATCAAAGATTTCCATATAGCTGTTACCAGCTGGCATTCATGGCCTCTGAGCCGTTGAGCTCAAAAGTCTACAGAGGCGCACATGGCACAGCTGAGTTTGTCTTGTAAAAGCGCAGCTGTCCAAAACATGACAGCTACAGCATTAGCAGGGCCATTAAGAGGTGTAGAACATTTCCAGGGAAATGATTTGAAAAATGACAATGCTGGCTCCTGTGTGATATTAATTATACCCTGTGCTCATGGCAAATAAGCTAAAATAGTTGGCAAGAAAGACAAAATGAGGTGTCTTGTTTCCGATAGTCAATTTGATCAGTCATCGTACAAGCTGGTATAGCTTTTAAAGAAACAATAGCACTAATGGGCCAAAGGCATTTCTAGATGAGCTGTGTGCGCGCTTTAAAGTAAAATACAAAACACAGAATAATTGGAAAAAGTCAGCACACACCCCCTAAATACCAATATAGCATTTTGTACCACTGGCTCTTTGTTCTTAGAATTGTGCAGGAAGGACACAACTAGAATATTATTCCATGTGTGGCTGAACAGGGTGTAACAATTAGAATGTGAAATAGTAGGAATAGGAACCTTAGTACTATGTAGAGCAAAATGTCTTGAGGTACCATGGTGTGAAGAACAGAGAGGACTACTTCTGCGACTTCATTATCTTGGTACCAGTGTACTAGTGCAGAATTAAAATGAAAAATATATTGCATGAATATGGAATGAGAACTAGAATATAGTTTTGATCAAATTTCGGCAGTCATACATAGCACAATAATATGTTGCATGAATGTTGTTAACACGGTAGCATCTTTAAGAATAAATATTGATTACTCTGGAAGCACTACTTAATAGGAGTTATGTGGTGTGCAGCCTACTGTCCCCACAAGTGCAAGGGTAGATTACTCAGTTAAACACAGTTTTTTGTCTTTCAGATACAACACACTTTTTTGTGATAAAATGTATAAAATAGAGGGAATACGGTGTTTGGTTGCCTTAAACAATTTCCAGATTTATTCAAATTAAGAATCCATGCTTTTTTTCCCCCTGTGGTAGTACTATTCTTGTTTGATGGCACATGTGCACACACTCTAGACTGTACCTGTAGTGGCAATATGGTTCTTGACAATCTACACCCATTTCATGCTTGGAGACCATAATTTTGACTCCTTTGAGTCTCCCTTCTATGAGAGCCTCATGCACAGAGTTCCTTTCATGGTGCAGATAAGGGCTGAAGCTGCTTGAAATATACCCTATATGCCTCCCTCACAAGCGTGTTGAAGATGAATTACTCTTTGCGCTTGTATCGCCTTCCATCCAAGGATATCAATCTGCTTTGCAAAGTGTTGATGATGATGATACATAATAATAATAAAAAATCCTGTGCAGACACGGTAGTCCTAAAATTCTTCCTGTGCTATGGGGGAATTTCCTCCCCTGTGTAGTGAGCTCCATTGAAGTAACATACATAAGCACTCTCTTTTTGCAGCACAATGGAACTTGAAAATTTTAGGTTCGTAACAGGCCAAAGCTCTCTCATCCTGGGGAGAGAGAGACCCAACATCATTCCTGAATGCTTCTCTTCTGTGCTTATACATGAAAGGCTGCCCTTGTTTGCTGGGTTGCCCCAGGAAAACTATTCAATAGGCTTGTCTTTAGCACTGGTGAGCAGTGCTTTTTTCCCTGGTCTGTGGATCAAATACATCATGCTGCTCCCTGCACTGATCCTGTGGTTAAATTACCCTATATAAACAATGCTTTGTTATTCCTGCCTGTGAAAAATGTTGTGTGCTCCTGGTAAAGAAGAAAATAGACCTGGAAATAAGAGGTCATGAGCAGGTCAGAGTGTTTAGCTGAAAGGCTGGCAGAGTTTCAAGCAGTGAAGTTTTGAGATTTAAGATTGAGATTTAGTTGACATGAACATTTTATTATTTTTTTTTTTAAAGTATCTAGTCACAAATTGGAAAACAAAATAAGGCCAACATAGACTTTTGAAGAGTTTAAACGTTTCGTCTCTTGTTATCTGTTAATCCTTCCCTAAATGCATTGAACATGAGAAATAATACTTAGTGTTAAACCACACAGTACAGAGAAAATGTCTTAAAATTACAGTGTTTGGCAAATGAGACATTGCTTGTTTTCCCCTTTCCAATACTGAAGCAGAGACTGTTTTTCTTTTACCTTGTTTACCTTGAAAAACACACTTTAATGCCTGTGGTGTTTCTGTTAACCCCACTGAACCTTTGTGATTTCATTCATGTGATTTGTTATTGAATGACCTTTCCAGGATTTTACAAAACATGACCTTTTCTTGTCAAACATTCAAAGGTTTGTCAAGTGAAGCTGTCACAAGGACTATGCTTGTTTTGCTAATTATAAGCAATACATTTTCAAACATCCTTGAAAATGCAAATCCATATTTGTACATTGAAACAACTTTTTTTCTTGGTTTTGGAACTGCAATAGCTATTCAAAAGAATATCTATGTGCAATTTTTGAACAGCACATTCAAACATTTGTGTAGCATTGATGGTCCTTTAAAGGAATTTCACCACTTGTCCTCAGTTTGGCAGGTTGGCTGGGAAATTATCAAGGAGAATTGTGGTTCACCTTCTACACGGAGAAGCTTTTAGAACAAACCATTAAGTTAGCATGTGTGTTTAAAGTAATTTATGATGGAATATCAGACATGCTAGTGTGCCTCAATTATTGCAGAACTGGTCAAATATGAAAAACCACATTGTGAAGCTCTTCACTGTTAGAGTTTTGATACTTGATACTCAGACTCTTCTACGTTTTGAAATGTTAAACATATGTAACTTTTACAGATAGCATGGGAAAGGTTGATATATGCTGTTTTATGCACTCCAAAATTTGGTTTAATATATGTTACAGTAAAATACTAAATCTTGCTGAGGAACAGTAAGGTCATATATGACCTAACAGGAATTATAAGGTAATTGGAACTCTTCTCAAATTAGATACAGTATGCTTGCAACAGAAAGAAATAAAGTTGAACAATGCACACAGATCACTTTGTAAAAAGGATAAAATGAAATCCTTATGGGGGAAAAAACTTGCTCTCTATGTTAAGTTACCATTGTTAAAGTTTCTTTATTAAGATGGGAAGTGCTTTGATCTAAAGTGACTGAGAAATGGTCATGCAAAAGATTTCATAAAAAGGATATGATGGCATAAAGATAAACATGTATTTTTGATCATTGGGAGTTTCTTTGAATCGTATGAATTCTATGTGATTATGCTATTCCTTGATTATAATACACACAGATGGTGTCTACTGTGACACTGCATTTAAAAAAAAAAAAAAAAGCATGGATTTGATATTAAAAAGACCTGACATAGCAATGTTCTAATGTTTGTAGTAAGATTCTGAAGACTGTTTAGATGTAAAGGAAAAAGCTGCAACATAAATTAATGCAGAAAGAAATAACCATTGTACCAGTACAGAAAGAAATAGACAAAACTCAGCTTTTGATTGAATATGGTTCCTTGAAATAACAAATAATTAGCCACAGATGCATGGGGTTCACTATTTTAGATATGGCTTTGCTATAACTGAATTGTTACAAATCCAGTTTTAGGGGGTACACGAAGTATTTGCATTATAATAATTGGGGGGGGGGAGATGACATCATCTGTACACAGTAGGTGAAAATGAAATGCCTCTCGTGACTTTTCATTGCCTGATAATTTAGTACCTAACTTCAGCTCTTAAATTCGTCTCCTTAAAGGCTCACTAGAAACTGCTCTGACATCAAAGAGTTTGCTGTCAGGCTCACAGTTCTTGGCAAGCCTTCCTTTCCTCTACCACTGCTGAGCTGCTTCTCTTCAGCTGACACTGGACACAACACTGTAATCTGAATTACCAGTGTGCCATGTGAGCTGTGATGACCCACAGCCACTAAGTCTATTGTGAGTGGACAATGCCTGGGGCTGTGTTGGGGCTTTCAGCCTAGGAAGCACAGGAAGTTGTGAGCTTCATTATTCTGCTGACAGGAAAATGTGGGGAGCTCCCAGGATCCACTGGCGCGCACTCACAGTAACGGCTGTTGAAGAATCTCCCATTTCGTTCTTCTCTTTAAATGGGACCACGTTGTGTTGGCCCAGTCTTTGGTGAGACTGGGTCAACGTATATCCCCCTGCAATTCAACTGATTTTACTGGAGTTGCAATGGGGGTGTAAACCTGCCTATTTCACATGAAAGCCCCCAGACACTTCAGTACCTGAGGAACCTAATGAGATTTCATGCTGTGGAGCATCTGCTCTGGAGTTCTCGATCTAGATTCTCTTCGGTGGTGGTTTCTTCCCGCAGTTCAGTTAGTATAATCTGACAGATCTATTGACCAACTTGCATTATAGAATTTTTTTCCCCTCAGAGGTTTATTTCTTTGAAGTATCAGTGCTTTGTGCAGTGAAGAGGTATGAAATATCAAGTGTTGAAAATCTGTTTATCGCTTTTCTCCATTAAAGTATTGTAAAGAAATTGATGACAGTGTAATTAAGCCATGATTGTTCTTCAAGGTCTCTCTGGCCCAGATTTTTAAAAGTATTTAGGCATTGCTGTGCTCGTGTTGCAAAGCCTAATTGATTTAGGAACCTGTTTTATTTTCAAAAGGGAGTTAAGTGCTTAGGAACCTAAATGCCATTGTCTGGGCCTATGTCCCTGTGTGTGTGTGTGTGTGTGTGTGTGTGTATTTTTTTTAATTTCATTAGCATAGAACCATCAGAGAAGATGCATTGCTTGCTAGGAGCTGTCATACAGGGCTCTGGAGCACCATTTAAAGCAGTGTTTCCCAACCTTCTTGGCTTGAGGGCCACAAATATCATTTTTAGAACCCAGAAGGGCCACCAGTCTGTTAACTCATAAAAAATATATTGATGGACCCAGGCGGAGCGCTTTGCAGTGCTCCCTGCTGTAGCCAGGGAGAGGGGAGTGCTGATCTTCCATCCCCTTGGGTGCAGCAAAGAGCCTGCACTGGTCTTGTAGCCCCACGGCAACGCGCTCTGCCTGGGTTCTTAGGCAGCGGCACCCTTCTGCAGCTAACGGGAGGGGAGTAGCGGGTCACTTTGAAAGACCCTGTGGGCCACTTTTGGCTCCTGGGCCACAGGTTGGGGACCACTGATTTAAAGTGTGTGGGGGGAAGAGGGGAAGGGATGTTCTCCTGTCCCTTGCTCAGTGCTCCATTTCCTTGCCTCCCCCTCTGTCTTCTCCAACCCCCTGCCTTCCTCTGCACCACTGCTGTCCCAGCTCAGCCAGCGAAGGAGTGTGTGGAGGCCCACACAGTGGGGCCAGTGGCAGGCACTGTGGGAGTGTCTTGAAATGTGGTGACTCACTTGGACCCTTCCCATGACCCACTGGTGGGCTGGGATCCACCGTTTGGGAAACACTGATATAAGCCTTTGTAGGACTCCATCCCTTTCAGTTCTCTTTGCTGCCCCAACTCTAAGGTCATAGCCTGTGTTCTTCTGTTCTCTCTCTCTTTCCACACCTGCCTCTTTGCCTTGCAGCAGCATTGAAGAAGGAAGAGGCAGGGGGGAGAGAAAAGGAAAGCTGGAAGAAAGCTCAGTTTCATATTGGGGGTTTTGCAGGTGGAAGGCAGAGCTCTGGCTATATGGCTGGAAGGGTAGGAGGGGGTGGATGTTCCTAGCTCTTAGGGATGCCCAGTCTTTACTTCTCTTCCAGGCCTGGAGCTGGATTCCTGAATGGCTGGGAACCCATGACCATTGCAACCTACCCGTCTACCTGATCAGTCTCAGCAGTCTGCCTCAATTTGCAGTTCTGCTCCACAAGTTTAATCATCTCAGAAGCAGCTTCGATAAGATCCAGAAGCCCTTAGGCCTAAGATCCCAGGCCACGCCTCATTTTGACAATTTCAGCTTCTTTTGATATTCTACTCCTTCATCTTTGGGCTCCCTGACAGCCTTCTCTGCTGTGCACCCCTCTGCTCCCACCCTCTCCAGAGTCCCTTTTGCTTGCTTCACCTTTAATGCCTGTGAACATTTCTGCTGCTCCAGCCATGGCTTCTTGGTCCCCCTCAGTCTTGGCTCCCTCTGGTGTTAGCGTCATTCTGGCCCCACATGTAAATGATGGAGTTACAGCCTCTATGAGATTTCATATTGGGCTGCCTGGTTTTCACCCCACCTCTGTTCACAGTGAGCGAGCTTTCTCTTGCTTGGCTTGAGGCCTACTGGCCTAGCCTGTCTACCTTCTTTCCTTGGTGCGCTCTTCAGCAGCCTGTCCGGTTCTTCGGTAGCTGCTCAGCTTAGTACCTCTGCGTAATAGACAGATGCACCCATAATGGGTAGTTTGCTTGCAGTTGGTCCTAGCAGCTCTACTCAAGTCTCATCAGCGGCTCCAAGAAGCTGTGTGTTTAATGTAGTGCTGAACTGCAGGACCTTACTTCAGGTGGCATGATCCACCTAGTAAGGGAAGCTAGCGGTGGCAACCACTACTGAAGGGCATAGCCCCTTCAAATGCATGCCCAAGAGTTGTGGTCAAACTCATGGTGAATATTAGATCACAGAAACCAAATGAAGAACAGAGAAGACTTCATTTGGCTCCATCATACTCTTTGAGTGAAGGATGGAAATCAGTGAAGAAAATAAAGAAGGCCTCAGATGACCACCATCAAAACTGCTGTTGTACACAGTGATATAAGTCTTCAAAGTACTTTACAAAAAAGTGATGACAGAATGCTGTAACAGGACAATTTATTATTCTTATATTACATACTTAAAAGCAACATGTTGCAAAACATATATTGTACATTCCATTATGAATCTTTGTAAATTCTACTACTGTGCTACTATGGGCACACACATTAGTTGATTTTGTAAAATTACATGGTGTAGTATATAGCACAATTCCAAGACGGTAGCCAGGCTCCGTTGGTGGAGTGGCTCACTTCAACTCAAGTTTTAAATCAGAATAATACTGAATTGTATTAGCTATGGTTCAGAGGTACTGATGTATAGCTACAGTGTTCTCTTCCCATTTATGCCATTGATTGGGCACCAGATTTGCATAATCGTAGAATTATTTTTCAATAACCTTACAGTAGGTAAATCACTAAGCTCCCTGACACCCATTAGCCAATCAGTGCACAAGGATCTGCTTTATTCATTCTGTGGACTAGTGGGAATATATATATAACACTTTCCCCAGCTGGCTATTGTGGCTTGGTGTCCAAGATCACACCATGAAATATATCACTGTAAAGTACACAAACAAAACCCAATTTAGAATAGGACAGAACAGAAGTACTTCAGCCTATAGCTTTTTAATAAAATGTTTAACGAGGTAAAGGAAAAACCAACAATGACCACATGACGATCATTAAAAACCTAAAAGGTGTAGCACCCTACCAAAGCTAATGTAACTCCTCACTGTTGCTTGTACTCAGATTTTTACACTGTGTTCTGGAAATGAAGGGACACATTCAGCTGTATATTCCCTTCAGTTGCAAGAGAAAAACTCCAAAATACACATACATATATTATGTAAAAAGCAAAGAAAATGCGGCTCGGAAACTGCTGGATAGGAAATGGCTTTTTGTTTTTAAAAAAACCTCTCTCACCCTCCCCAAAAACAAAATCCCAACTCTTCTCTCTCTTTTTTTTCCCTGCCTACACGTCAACAGCCTTCTGCTCAGAGAAGAGTGATCCTATACTTGTGTTTTCATCAGAACAATTCCAGGCCCCTCCCAATTAACTATTTATTATTTACACAGAGGCCTGCTGTAGATGTGTGTCACTCTACAGGAAAAATTTAGACAGGTCCCTGCCCAGATGAGCTTCTGTAAAATTCAGAAAATAAATGGTATTGAATGACAAACAAAGAGGAGAGAGGTTACAACAGTATAAAAATGTTGATAACATACTTATTTTGTTTGCTATTTTAGCTTGCTATAGAAGCGAGGTGTAGCAGGCCCATCCAATTAGCACCCAGGACCACCCAAATCCAAGGCAGTGTGAATGCCAAGTTCAAGTAAATTTATTAACTAGTTAGCTTATTTATTTTTATTTACTAAACCAGGCACTCTGAAGACTGGAGCTTCAGGTGTTAGCTTCACCCTAAGTTGGGGCCCACCCACATTTCTATTCCAAGCTATGCCACTACATAGGTGTGGATCTATTACATATGTTTTTGGGGAAATGGGGTGTCCAGAAAGTTGTTAATGAATTGAGGGGGAAAATTCAGCCTGGGGATAGAGTGGCCGGTGCTAAAGTAGAGTCCCTGCATCAGATATAGTTATGTGATCATTTTAGGAGGAGCTCAAAGGAGGAAAGTGAAGTTGCACAGCATAAAAAGCCAGGGGAACCTGTGCATTAAGAGCAGTATGATAAAAGTCATGGAATAACTGGCAGAAATGAGTAGTAAGGTGCTTTGAGAAGGTACAGTGGAGGGCATGTATCTAGGAATAGGAGTAGATTGCAGATCAGATACCAGGATAAAATACATTTTGTTTGGCGTTGGAGCTCAGAAAAAGGAGTTTGAGTCTGATGTAAAAGGAGACCGAAAGCCAGTACAGGGAAATGATGAAAGGAGTGATGGGGGGAAGAACTGCAAGCAGCAAAGAGGATTTTTAGATTCAGTATTTTGGACATGCAGGCTGCGTGGAATGTGAGAATCAGGATCTGAGGTTGCAGGGTCATGGCAACATATGACAAAAGCAAGAACCAAGATTTAGGAGAAAAGATGGAGTGGAATGGACAACTTGTGAGATGCATTATTACAGAGGAACAGCATCTACTATATAGTTTTGAAGCAAAGAAATGTGGGGAAAAAAACCAAGGGAATAAGGAGAAGAAATAGCCATACAAAACCAAGAAGAGGGGTTTGATTTAACTGTTTAAAGCTGACTACATGCCAGTTTCTACTTTAAAAATTTCTTCCTGTTAATTCAAAATGTGACTATTTAATTTTTTCAGCACTGTAATAATTTGGATGTACTTCCTATTAGCTTGGGAATAACTGTAACCTGGAATGAAAACACTACAGATCCAAAATGTATCCGGTATAAACACTTTGGACTCAACTTTATCCTGGACTGAATAAATTCAGTCATCCTGTTAACTCAACACATGCTTGAGTTATCATATAATAAATTTAAATCAATAGGAATGCACACCCAAAATGTACTTTTTCATACATAAATTATTCAGAAGCCAGTTTAGTTTCAGCTGAAACTTTGGAATGTAATTTGCATTAAATTCTTAACCCACCATAGTTTCACTTTTTTTTTTAAAAAAATGACTTTTTGAAGAACTTAAAGGTCAATTTGAGTGTATCTGGAATTGTATGATTTTCAGATATATAAACTTTTGCTATTAAGGCTTATAAGATAAGATTTTCTTTTGTATAGAGCTTGGCTGCTATGTAGGTGAAATCTAAGTACCCATCATAAACACCCTCAATATGTTTGAAATAGCCTACTGGACAAAGCTGTTCACATGCTGCCATGTGGCTCATTTATGAAGTGATCAAGGGCTGTAGTTGGAGAAATGAAGTATTAAGAGGGACAGAGCTTTATGGAATGAATAACTTTCTCCAGACTCAATATTTTTATGTTCTTTTACAACAAATTGCTTAGCTCTCATGAACAGCCTCATAAAAAGAGTGAAATACACTTTTCTATCTAGAATCTTCTTAGAAACTTTCCAACTTTTTTTTAAAAACACTTTCATAACCATAAATTTTAAACTCTTCTAGAATGTCAAGGGTAATAATAGGCTAAATTACTTCAAGCATTTGTGTTCACTAAGTGGACACTGAAAGCACAAAAACAAACATAAGGCAGAGAGCTTTCCCTTAGAATCATCCATCTATTTTAAAGATCGAAATATATAACTACAGTTTTCCAGGTGGACTTATGCGATGCAGGACCAAAAATTTACAGGTTATACAGAATATCCTAAAAGGTTTCTGATAGCATTTGAAACCAGCATATTGTTGCTTTGTCATCTTCAGTTATCTTGTAGAAGTTTTGCGCTATAGTAACTATGAAAATACATTGAGAGAAAAAGAATAGCAGCTGGCCTTGTCCAAACCCCAGCCTCCAAAACAGTAGCGATGCAGTAGCTAAAAGGTTTATTAGCTAACAAAAGGAAATGAGAGCTATTGAGAGGTTAAAGCAGGTAAAAATATATGTACAGGTGAGTCAGTCTATAATTCCAAGTGGTGGTAGGGACGTAGTAATCTACCAGTTTCTCAAAAGTCTTAGGGATACCCAGATTAACTCTGGGGATCTCTGTCTTGTCGTTCAGCTATTTTGCCTGTTAGAATCCAAACAGTCCAGAGGTGCAGGATCTTTCCTTGAATCCATACTTACAGCTTCTTTTCACAGTAAACAAGCTGACGGGGTCCCTACCCATGTGGGCTTTTCCTTTGATGGAGAGTGAGGAAGGCCTTTAGAGTCTTTGACCTCTGAACATCACACACAATAATCCCTTGCCTTGAAATTAGCACTGTTCTGTTGAAGCTCTTCATTTGCATTCCACAAGGCTGCTTTATTTTTATGATGGGTTATTTAGTTACATGGGTACATACAATGTAATGTTTGCTACTTCATTATAACAGGATATAGATAAGTGAAAACAATGCGTGTAACTTCTCATTAATTTTCATGAAGTTTAAATGCCAAATATACTCTTATACCTTTAACAATTACTTTGATATAGATTAGTACACGAGTGAATTGACCTGAGGTTTCTGCATGAGCTGGCACCTGGTCTTCCACCATCAGAGCGGACACCTAAGTGTAAGCGGTTTTATTTCCAGAGAGGTTGAACACTCACAACTAAAGATATTGGGAGAGATAAGGGTATATTATCATTATTTGTACTGTGCTATAGGTCTGTAGCCTGTTGAGCTAGGTGCTATACAAATGCATAACAAAAAGACCTGCCTGAAAAGCTTGTATCCTGAGGTCTAGGATAAAAGACAGCAGGTGGGTACACTAAGCAAGTGAAGGAGAACAAGGTATAAAGGGCAGATTCTTGGCATCAGCTTGGTAAAGGGTCCCCAAATTTCTCAGGTGATGCTGCATAGTTGATGTAATCTTTAAAGTGCAATATGGAGGACCCAGGTTGGGTGTGCACTGAGAGCTTCATTGTGTGAGTTGGTAATTCATCTGGGAGGAGAAGGTTGGCTTCAGGAAATGGGCAAGTGATGCTTCCTGAGCCCAAGGAAGCTGCCTAGTAGAGTCTACTCATATGTCAGCTTTAATCTCCTTTCAATGGGAGAGAAGGCAGGAGTAAAAGCTGTTCAGGCTAAAGTTGTCTTTAAAAAGTTGGTGTTGGTGTAGGTGTTGGTTAGGCATCAAATCTTTCAATTATGAAGTAATCACCTTTGGCTCTATAATAAAAATAAATAGATTGGTTGTGTGGTTTAAAAAAACAATACGAAAACAAACTTTATAATTTAAGGAGAGTGTAATGTTTCTTATGCACTATGCATGTCCTTTGTAACCCACTTATTACAGCCCTTGCATTAATTTATGTCTAAAAATAGGTTGACATGCATTTTCCTCATCAAGGGGAAAATTTGGAGTATTGGCAGCAGAAAGGCAAATAAAAAGGATTGTTGATTTAAATTGCTGCAGTCCATTCATTTCTTACTCCATAAAACTGACTTATTAAAAGGCTATGACAGAAGGTTATGTCATTCACAAATAAATCTGCTCTCTAAATCAGTTTCAGTATTTCTCAGAAGACCTATGCTGGGTGGAGAGAAGAGGAAGCAGTCACATTTTAAGGAACTACATTTGTGGGACAAACAAGTGTGCGTGCGCACAATCACCTTAGTTCGTCTCAAATGGGCAGCATGTGAATGAGCATGACTTTGTTGTTCACAATGTATGTGGGTCTCTTTATTGTAGAGCTTTGGCTTGTAATTACTCTCCAGCCATAATAAAAACAGTATATCCGATTGTGTGCTTTCCAGAATGTTTTCACTAGTATAATTCCATTCACTATAAAGTTCCTCATTTATACTAATGGGGAGGGTAGAGTCAGGTCCTTTTTTTCTATTCAATTACAAAACCATCTAGTACAACATATGTAATATGGATTTGATTTATACTGAGTTAAAAGTATTGCCTTTTCCTAAGTACAAATTTATCCATGGATATGTTGTTTTTATTTCTAACTGGTCATGTTAGGGAGGGCACTCATTTTAGTATAGACCATGTGTTTTGCACTTGTATAGCTTCCACTTGGGATTTCAAAGTGCTTAACAAACATTCATGCATCTAGTCTCACTACATAATTGTGAGATCAGAAAATCTGTATAGCAATTGGATACTTTTTGTTTTTTAAAGCTACTACAGTCTCTTGCTAGCAAGAGAGAGGGTGTTTTGCAATATAGAAAATACTGGTTACTGTTTACCTGACCTTTTGTCACTCTTTGTTTTCAACATTTGGCTTGAAGCCCACCTGTCATTTCAGGGATCAACCTATCCAAATAGGAATGACCCAGATTATGTAGTAGGTTGTGATTTTGATGTAAAAAGATACTTGTAAAGGACCAGAATGAGACCACAACAGTCATTTCACTCATAAGGAAAGCCGTTCTGAGGCTAAGCTAGCCAAAGGCTAAAAACTAGTGCAAAACACAACCAACCAACCCTTTTCACCAAACTCCCTACCCCTTTAAACACATTTGTACTGTTCTCCAAGAACTAGAATTTTGAGTACATTTGGAATTTTGCCAGGAAGTGTATGTCACCTGTAACTAGAACTGTTCAGTGGTGCTGCAGTCTTCAGGTTTATGGCTTATAATAAAATGGTCACCCATGTACCAATAATGTGTTATGAATTTGAGTTAAAAGCTGGACAGTCAGGGCTAGATTTTTCAAGAGTTTGCCTTCTAACAGTTCTCATTTAGGCACCTAGATGAAGTGGCAAGGTTTTCACAAGCGCTCAGCAGCCAGCAGCTCTAGTGACCTTTTGAACATATGACATTTTAGTCTTACCATTCTTTCATTGAAGGTGATGGTAGAATTGAAATTAATGCATTCTTCTGCCAATCTTTCTAACTGGAAACTCAGGATTGGAAGGCCCAAAATGTGAACTCCTATGTACATGTGAATATTTGTACTCTTTTGTACTAAAGACTTCCCTTTTTACTTTTATTTCAGCTTATTTGTTTATTGTAGAAGGCAAAAAAAGTAGGGGTGAGGGAGAGAAAGAAAAGTGGAGGGGGGAAATTCCAGTAGTCCTGCTACTCTTGATCAACCCCAAGTATCAAACCAGTTTGCATACAGAAGAAATAACAAAAGGTTTCAGTTTGCCTTCCAAATGGTGGTAGTTACAGTAGCAACTAAAAAGATAGTTAAAAAAATTCTGTAAAGTCCCTTTGAATTATGAGCAAAATACATAGGTAATGTTCAGTATATGAATGGGAGATCAATTGATACACATTCCTTTTAAACTAAATGTGAAGGCCATAAAAATAATCCATGTACAGAAACATATATATAAGATATTTTAAGAGTTTTATGGTTGTTGAATTAAGGCCAAAGTGTCAGCCCATGAATCTTTCTGAAACCTTTGATGGAACAGTAAACAGTGCTTTTGCATCAGACCTTTTTTACAAGCTGTCATTTGTTTATGGCTTTTTTTCCCCCGCAAACTCTCTCAAGTGATTTTGACAATACACTCCTCTACTGCTAAAGCTCAAATATCTAACATGATTGTCTTAGGGACTTTTCTTTAAATATTTGAAAACTAATAAAGAAAATTAGGATTATGCAATGGAATAACATAACCCTAATTTTCTTTTGTCCTAGGAAACTTTTCTCTTTTGCAAAGATGTGAATTGCCACCCCTATAATTTAGTAAACAAACTTATTGAAATTAAAAAAAAGTTCTTTAAATAAAAATTAGTTATTAGAATGTAGCAATTTGTTTGTTCAGAAATAAGCACCAGCCAACGCAGGAAAGATGTTAGTAAGTTACTGACATATGGATGTGATCTTTGTTTCTTTGACCAGATTTGGTTTCTGCAGAGTGCGTGAGAAGGGAAGATAAATTTTGTCCTAGTAATACTATAGCGACTCATAAATAAATGGTTACCCTTTGGTGCTTACAGTTTTCATTAAAGCGGCCTGAGCTTTGTTATTGACACCATAGGTTGCCTATTCAGGGAAATGCAGTAAAATTTATCAGTGTGCTTTCTACACCTAATAAATCATCCAAACAGGGAACCATATGGCAGATAAGACCTTGAAAATGTGGCTTCAGCATGTGAAGAGTCAAATTGCTGAAATCTTGAATGATTTCAGCTTGCACATTTTTCCCTGTAATATCTTATAGTTATTTTACATGCCATTTTCTTGTTCACCCTATTGCCTCTTTGTTTCTCTCTCTCTCTCTCTCTTTCTCTCTCTCTCTCTCTCCTGGCAGGGCTGCTATTTCAGAAAAAGTCAAAAGCAGATAAGACATTTTTATAATGCCTTGCCGGTAGTAGGAAGAGGGGCAAGGAGGAGCAGAGACTGATGGGAAAGGATGATATATGTGGCGGCTGTGTCCCAACTCTCCTCTAGCCCGTTGTCATTAATCATGGCTATTATTTTTTTCAGAGCTGCCTTGTCTGCACTGTGCCTCAGAAAAAGCATTGTTTTTTCCATACCACAATCTAGGGGCTGGAGGGGGGGATAAAAAATCCTCTGTAGTACTCTTTCCCCTGCCTGCCAGAATTATTTTTCCTCTAAGGGGAAAAAAAGCTCAGTTGGTTGTTTGTACCTCTGTGTAAACACTTATCTGGTGACACAAACACAGGTCAGATGATTGTAATACATATTCACTGAGTAATAGCTTTGTTATTCACTCTACATTTTTATGTTGAATTTTTTAATAATGCTGTAGATGACTGGACTGGTAATCATGGGATATCAGCAAGATGTGAGGACCTTCCTATGGTACATTTTTTCCCCTCCCAAGAGGCATTTTTAAAACGTGTGGTGGAAGAAGAAAATCACTATTGTGGGAAATAGGTGCAGCAGCCACTGCTCTTCACTGTTTCTTGAATAGCCACAACCCAAGGAAGGAATAAAACCTTCCGTAAAAACTAACAAACAAAACCCCAAAATGAAAATCCTTCAGTCTGACTAGAGAGAGAGAGAGAGATGAACATGTAGCATTTGCAAGCCACATTTCCAACAGATGTGTAAACATTCATGGCTTTGCCGTCTAATTTCAGAAAGGTTTACACTGCTAGAAATATTTTAACAAAAAAAGTTAGAGGTACAATTTATGGTAATGTTTTATGTTAGAGAAAAAATATCATGCAAGTATTTTTGCATATATGGAAACGATCAAATCCTGTATGCAACTGTAGTCCTGGTAACTGCATTTTTTTGGGGTGGAAAACAATACCAACCCAAACAAATGGACTTTTCTATCATTCTCCTATCAGTTAATGAAGCAGTAATTGTGTTATGTTAATTTCCGAGTAAAAGGTTCTGGATTGACAACACTGAGCACTCTGTCTCTTTCTCTGAAGAACAAATGCAATGAGGGCTTTGAGAATACAAGCTTCCAAAGGGCCCTGCCTATGTAATTCAGCTCTGACTCAGAGGCAACCTAGGGATATATATCAGTCGTCATGCCCATGAAGTCCTAGTCCTCTTGAACTGCCTATTGTAGGACTGTGTGTGTTATCTGGAAACACTGCCCTTTAAGAACTAGAATAAGATGTCTAGCTTTTCTCCTGTAAGAATATGAGAACTAGAATAAGACCAATAGCTCACTTCATATACAGTAGTCTGCCAAGCCCTGTTCATGTGGTAAGGACTTTGTCACTACTGATTTTGGTCTGAATTTGAACTGGTGACGTACCATAGAGATGAAGGACTTTGTACACCTTGTTACCAAATCCCTGAGCCATTAAGTCTCCCAGATGAAAACAGTTAATTTAACATTTTACTCATCAGTTTGGATGTCTGCACTACTATAGCAGGACTATAAACCAAAATAATGGTTAAGAAAAAGCTTTTTGTCCTGTATTATCTTAGAGTAGCTCAGAACAGTAGGACTTGACAATCGGCACTCATCACCAACATATGTAGGCAGGACTACCTAGGAATAGCAGTTTATGGTATTCTTTTTGTGAAAGATGGCATCAGCTCATGCAGCCCCAATCAATCTGTAATGACGAACATATATAGTGAAAATTACTAACTATCTACTCTCACCAGGATATAGCTTTTGTAGAGTAGTCTTTACTTTCAGCAGTAGGTTCTTGTTCTTTGACTAAATGCGCTTCTTACAGACATTTCCTGAAAGACCAAACTATGTTCCCTCCAAAGCTGAATATTCTTTTTATATGTGCTACATAAAAGTGATAGAACTTTCCTTTTCTCAACTTCTCTTGAACTAAATTCCAAAGGGCCTTTTAATCCAGGCTGTTTTATTCAGATCTGGGCACAGATGAGGAAGGATGGCTTCTTGAGTGGAGGAAACATAGCAGTGATCTTGTTTATTTTGACAGAGACACAAGGTGCATCTACCCCCTAACATGATGCACCCATTGGGAAGATTGTTCTGAGCGTTGCCAATGTCTATGGATTTCTTCTCAAAATGTAAGTGGGAATTCCTTTGGGAGCATTTAGGATGAGATGAAAATCTCTGTGGCCAATGAAGATTGAACACCAGGCTACCGTAAGGTGTCTGATGACTACTGAATGAGACCAAAGACCACTGGGCCTTTGAACTCTTAAGGAGTTCACCCTAAGCACTTTATTTAGGAAAATTAGAAGATAAATGGTAGATATCACAGTTTCTGGGCCGTGCTCTGGCTATGGAAGTATCTTCACCATCTAAAACACCAATCAATGCTTTATAGGATAGTTGCAGGATAAAGATGATCCTGAGTGACCTTTTTGTCAGTTGAGTGTCAAGTGTGTAAGTGAGACAGATGATGAGCAGGATTCTTGTGAAGCACCAGACCACGTGGCCCACTCTAAGTGGTCAATAAAAAGGAAGTGCCAAACCAGCACTGTTAGATCAATAGCCATCTCACTTTCCCCGAGTGATGCCTACAGACAGAATATAGAAATTGTAATGGTTGTAATTTTTACAGCTCTTCTCTGAACCCTCTCCAATTTATCAACATTCTTCTTGAATTGTGGGCACCAAAACTGGACTCAGTATTCTAGGAGCAGTCATACCAGTACAGAGGTAAAATAACTTCCCTACTCATACTCCAGATTCCCCAGTTTATTCATCCTTCTCAGGATCTCATTAGTTGTTTTGCCGCAATGTCACACTGGGACATACGTTCACCTGATTATTCACTGTGACCCCCAAATTTTTTTCAAAGTCACTGCTTCCCAGGATAGGGGCCCTTATCCTGTAAGTATGATCTACGTTGCTCTCAGAGGTGGAGATAGTTCCACAGCTTAGTCCTCGTCCTTTAGCCTCCTTAGCATGATTAAAAGTTCATTTAGGACATGGAAAGTAGCCCAGAGATTAACTGGGTTAATTTATGGCAGTTAGTATGGAGTATCATATTGTCATGAATTTAGGGTTTAACACTTAGACACACTGACTCCAGATCTGCCTTCATTGGACAGAGCATTTGTACCTGGAGCATTGAGATAATCTCTTCTAGGAAGACTTATTCTCTCACTTTTGGTATAACTTCTTGTGCTTGGGTACTTATTTCACAGTTAGTCAGGCTGCTATTCCAGATGACACAAAGCATGTTATGGATGTACAGACATGCCTTCCTATCTCAGGTCTGCTGCCAGGACATCTGCTGCCTTGGTAAAGGTGTTGAGGAATTGTACCTAGGCTGAATGCTATGGCCCAATACTGGAAATGTCCCTTAAGTTTCATTCACAAGAAAGCACCTGGTGCGTGGTTTGAATGGGTGTGCGAAATTATGCACTCTGGAAATGAAAATCTGTGACAAGTTTCTGGAAGTTGATATAGAACGAGCAGGCAATTGTTTGTTCTTCAGCTTGTTTTGAGTGCCAAATATACCTTTTGTTCTTTACTTTTTGCTGGACATTCAGCAGATATGGTGTCACAAATCTGGGTTTCCAATCTTTCTTTAAATGGGTACTACATAGATCCTGTATGGTAGATACCATCAGATACAGGTTCTGGGAGCTAGTCTTGACATGTCAGCCACCTATCACTCATATATTATTTATTGTCTAGTCATATCCCCTGGAACTACATGCCCTCTGCCGCTGCCAGTTTCAGCTACTTGCTTACCATTCACTTCACACTTCTCATTTCCTTTTCTGCCTCCATCCTCCTGTTGCCTTGTTTCTTCCTTTGTAGCCTCCTATTCCCTCATCTCCTGTTTCCCTGTCCATCTCCCTCCCCAGCTCCTTTTCCTCTGCTTTCATCTCAAAACACCACCTCTTGCCCCACAAATTTCTCTCCCGATCTCTGTCTGCTCTTTCCACCTATCTATGGGGGCATCTACACTTTGGAACAAAGACGTAATTCCATTACATTCAGGAATGTATGTGCCTAGTATCTCTAATGGGTATGTACTCAGATGGCTGGCCCCTCCTGCTGCTTGTGCCATGGCGACAATGTTTCTGTTTTTAGCACAGTAGCTCAACCAGAGCTAACACAGGCCTATCTCCTCAAACTGGAAATTATACCTCCAGCTTGAAGTATAGACATGCCCTTAGTGTCATAGGTGTTCAGATTGCCCCAGACACCATAGTATCTGGACTCCACTACTTGCAGACCCTGCCCATATCTTATCGTTTTAAAAAAGGCATCTATTTTTAATTATTACTAAATGTTGTTTTCACCATTGCACTCGCAGCAGTCATCAGCCAGCTAGCATTGCAGATTTCCACTCCTGAATATATGGTTAGAGACAGATTTGCTAGGGTTTTGGAAAGAGGAAGCTGTGTTCATATGTCCCCAACTCTCCATCTTCTTCTTCTAGGCCCTGCTTCTTATGAGCATTCAGGCACAAAAAAGGAAGTATAGTTCTTCTATTTCTATGAGACTTGCTTAGAATACGTGGGATGACCCTGAAATTTATCACAAAAGGGGATGGGGGAAGGGAATTTCACTTTTTTTTCCCCCTAGAGGCAGGGTGTCTTATGTCCTGGTTGGGAGTCTGTGTATTGGAGGAAAAGCTCATGCTTGGAGAAACAAAACAAATTGTAGACCTACAAATGGCAATTGTTTAGTTTTAATATACCAGTAATTTGATGATGATCCCAAGCACTGACTAAAGGAATGTGTTCCTCAAACTGTTGCCGTATACTGAATGAAATATTTTCTCTGAGAATAGTGGAGGCACCCTACCGGAGTAGGGAGGAAAAAAACCTGACATTTGATTTTGTGTATTAGGACTGGGGGGTGGTTTCTGTGTGGTACCTTTTATCTTTTGGATCATTATTCAATTTGCATAACCTGGTTAATCCTTATTTTTTTTAAGTCTTTGATGAAGAACAATAGAGAAATTATGATGTTTGTTACTAAATCAACAAGAAAAAAGACTGAGCTGTTAAGGTTTATGGTTTGGCATACCTGAGAAACTGGAAGCTGGAGACAGCACTAAAAAAAAAAAAAAAAAGTCGTATTCTGATAGTGTATACAACACTGTATGTAGCCTGGTCTACAATTTTTATTTTCTGCGAAGTCATATGTTTTTAGCTGTGATTGCAGTCTGTGCCAAATGGTTCACCTTGTCTTGAGTAATGAGAATAAACAACTGGTCACTGCACTGACCAATGAAACTAATAAAGATATATGGCAATGTGCTTGCTTAGGGAGTCACATACACACTCTGAAACACTATGTGACATTTATACTAAAGTAACATGATTCCAAACTCTCTCACTCACTGCTTACAAATTCTGAAGAAGAACAAACTATTTGACTGATGGCTTGCTAAATTTAATATGCTTAGCAAGTAAAATTATTGCCTACTCTAATGCTGTGTAATTATTAAGATACACTGCTTTTAAAAATACCAAGTGAATAATATTGATTTAGTGAACTGCTATTTAGAAAAATGCCAGCAAAGGAGGAATATTTTATTTTAGCTGCCTTAGAGCTGTAATAGGTCTGTGCTGAGATATACGTGTGGAAATAAATTATGAACAAGGTAAACTATTTTGTTATACAGTACCCATAATATTAATTAAGATGTAATTTTACCAACAAAGCTTTAATTTAACAAATAAACAGGAATCATCTGTACTGTTATTTTGAATATGCAACTTTGGGAGTGTAATAAAACACTCAAGAGCACCTGCAATTAATTTTAAAGCAAATAGTGTGACTAGCGACTTTAAAGGGTAATTGTAATTTATAATTTATTTATTTGACTTACACTGGATATAATTACAGTTATAATGCCTTATTATTTTCATACCAAAGTTAGATCTATCTAGCTTACGTTTAAAGAGGGCAGGAGGTAGAATAACAGCCCTATGTAGTTGCCACCCATAATAACAGCATGCAAAGTAACATGTCTAAATGGACCATTGTCAAGCCATTGCTGTTTCAAAGACACTCTAGTGTACACTAAAATAGATGTTTGTATTTTTCCATTTATTAAGACAGTTACAGTGTTTTGGGGAGTTCACTGGAGGCCACGTATAGTAAATCTGTAGATTGTTGGCATGACTAGTTGTGATTTGTAACTTGGCATTGTGTAGGGTGACCAGCTAGCAAGTGTGAAAAACCAGGATGGGGTGAGGGGTAATAGGCACCTATGTAAGAAAAAGCCCCAAATAGCGGCACTGCCCCTATAAAATCTGGACATCTGGTCACTCTAGCGTTGTGTGTTGTGGTTCTGTTGGGAATGTTTAAAAAATAAGTGTGTTGTGTCCTGTCCTAGTTGGTATTTTTTTAAAGTGCTACATGAGTTTTCTTTAAAGTCTAGAGAGATACCATTGGAAAAAAAAGGAAGCAATTATACTGGGCTGTTTGTTTGTGGCTAACAGAATGCTGAAATGGCAGATTTGCAAATTTGTAAGCGAGAAAAGCTTAGTGTTCATCTTTATCAGCCAAAGTGGTTTCTTGTTAGCTGAGCAGCAAGCTAGAAAGCAACCGATTTTGACAACATAATTTACATCTTTGTATAAAACTATTGCTGGCAGCCGAACTAATTTGTGCTGGATTAGGTTGTTTGTCTCTGCTGCTGACTAACCATGCAATCTATCAGGGCCCATTTTCAAATATCACTTTTCAACTGTGCCCTTGAGAGGAAGAATTGATCGGGAATATACCGAGCAAAATTACTCCAATAACTTTATAGAAAAAACAATTACTGAATCATACAGATGTGAATAATTCTGAAAAGCAGAAATAAATGTAATGAGTTAGCTCTGTTTCTATCGTTTACATACATGCACAATTTATTAATAACATAAAAATACCGTTCCTACCTTTCTCTCTCTCTTTTTTTAACCTTGAACTTGCTGGAAGGCATTGTTTATAATTGCTTGAAATACACGCAATGGAGGGTGTTTGCTTTACAAAATATAGCTTGATATATGGTCATTCTGATGTGCATGTTACATTAGAGAGCTTCCTTTGTCACACACATTGGAGTTCCCTCCAATAAAAAGAATGAGTCATTTCCTCTGTTGTACAAATGCGGTGTGGCATCAGGTCATAGTCCTAATTTCTAAAGTAAAATGTTACTATTTCTTCAAGAAAGATATGGCGTATCAAAAAAAAAAAAAAAAAAAAAAGATGCACTACCGACCTAGCCAATAACTGTGTGCACATTTGATCATATTTTTATCCATATATTTTAATACTGATTTTATTGTGCCAAGGACAGGCAAATTCAACAAAATGCAAAAAAGCTGTATAATGTTGCAGATTTTTCTTCCTGTCCTCAAAGGAGATTATGGATGATAGAATAATATAAGGGGGGGGAAAACTGGTTTTGTAGCTGATAACCAATACTGAGTCGTTTATAAGATGCTCTAGATTAGCCAGCAAACAAAAAACCATTAAGCACCTATTATTTTAAAGCAGTGGGTATGTTTTTCATCATTTTCCTCTGATGAATTTTCACTTGTGCATCCTGCTGGAGGTAATTAATTGCTTTCAGTTCACAGGAGTAATAATGCAATAAATTATGCTGGTATTTCTTGTCAGAGAAGAATCATATTGCTGCTTTCTTACTAAAGCAGGACTAATAACAATCTAGTCAGAGCTGTGGACTCCAAAAAAGGGTGTGTGGTGTTATAAATTGGTTATATAATGAGTCAAAGGATTAAAAGCATCCTAAAAATATTCCTAAATTTCATTACATCTAATTCTTAGGGATTTTCATATATCCTTTTGTTTCCCTCCCAAAATTAGTTTTTCTTTCCTGGGATTGATAAAAGACTGTTTTGTGATGAAAGTAATAGAAGCTCATATAAAGTCAGTCATTTTAGTAATAGAAAATGATATGCACAAATCCTGTTACACAAATGGACCTTCACTTTAACCAACACACTGGTCTAGATAAAACAATAAGAGGACTTCATTAACTACAGAAAGATATATTTTAAGTGGTTACACATAATGAAGCATAAAAGGCTTAATTGATTGCAGGTAAATAAAAAGTAAAACACAACTAATACTTAACTTAAAAAGGTAGAGTGAATTCAAAGCAAAGATCTTTCACCACACATTTTAGCAGTATTATGGGCTTAATCTTGCAGTCAGGATCTCTCCCCCAATCCAAAGTGGTTTCCTTTTTTCTTCAGGTGTTGTGGTTGCTGTCGGTAGAGAAAATGGAGGAATAATTTGGGGCATTGCCTCTCTCCTTTTATAATCTTTGCTCTTCTTTGAGAATCATCTCCAACTGAGGTTCAGGAGATATAAAGTCTGTGCAAATGGGAACCCCAGCTGTTCCCTTGTCAAGATGTAGATTTGCACCCACGTTCTCTTTCCTGCCACTTAACCAGGTGGTGTTCCATTTGATTTTGTTGACACCTGGCTGCGGCATTGGCTAACCTTTTGTCTCTGGGAAACTGGTTTGAGACTCTTCCCCAGACTTCGAACATGTCTTTAGTAATATCATACAGTAGAATCCTATAACTTTACATACAATGTTCCCATACATATTTTGCCAGGACAATAATGATATTATAAATTTTATCATTATAAAATTATAAATTATAAATTTTCAAATGATACTTCACAAAGCATACTTTGTATGAAATTTATCATAGTCTTGAAAAAGGGGTGAACATAGCGGTACAGGCTGTCACAGGATGGCAATGCTGACATATTTCACAGAGATCTTGTGACTTCATTCATTAACGTTTAAGGTGCAATGAATAGCAACACAGATACTCTTATCAATCATTAATAAAATATTCAAGTAAAGTGTTATACTTTTGTGCTTTGAAACCAATGTAGTAATATTCCTTTGAAATGCAGTGTAATTGGAATAATTTTAGGCAACAGATAGTCATCTTGCATAGCATCTTTCATAAAAACAATATTTCAAAATGCATCACAGAGTTAAATAGTACCATCAGAATATTCTTTGAAAGAAGGATGAAGAAATTAAGAGGTCCATGCCTGCAGATGCAGGAAAGCTATTCCATATCGAAGGAGCTATAGAAAGACACAGGCTCTTGCGCTAACTGTTGGGTGACTAAGACGAAACAGAACAATAGTCTCTTACTAGCTGAGCAGTGTTCATGGAAAGGGAGTGGATAAGGAAAGATAGGTGGTGGGCTGGGACTAGTCTATGAACAGTTTTAAGGGCAGCAGTTTTGAAATGGATTCCATGATATCTGTGAAGTCAATGGGTCTGAGAAGCACATTGAATATTGAGCCATGCAGCTTCTGTTACCCGTAGGAGGTGAGCAGCCAACTTCCTAAACACAGCCTAGAAAAAGTTAGGGGCTTTTGTTCTAGTGGTAGCAATCAAACTCTGCCTGATCTATGTTGTACATATTGTACATGCGCGCGTGCACACAAAAAAAACTGTTAGAAGAGTGATATTAAGGCTGCAAAGTCAAGGTTAGGAAATACCAGAAGTAGGGTTGCTTGTGCAATCTTAATTTGGCCTCCTTGTGAATATGCATTATACATAATCACATGAGATTTTTTTTCCACAGTAGCTCTCCCTCACAGACTACCTTAATTCCAGCATTGCCTAATCTTTGCTTGATTTTGCAACCTTAATATTCTTTTAATGTAGTGTTTGTAATTCCACATGGGTAGTATATTGACATTATGCTCCTCGTAGGTTTGGAACCTTTTAGGTCCACCACATAGACCTCTGCCCCCTGACCTATTGGAGCAGCTAATAGCAATAGTAGGTTGTTAGCCTCTATGTGGACCAGCACTAGAGCGGGATGCGACAGACTACCGGGGACTCATACAGCTATTTACTGACAGCAGAGAAAGTTTGAGACTAGGGTATCTTGGGTTCTATTCCATGCTCAGAGGGACGTCGTGTGCACTACTGGGGACAGACTCTTCTGCCCATTTACCCAGAGTTTGATCCCATTAGACCTGTCGCCTCTAACCTGTTCCTTTCCCAGTCCTGTCTCTCATCCACCCTTTACTCCTTGTCCCTGTCCCAAACTCCGTTCCTCAGGCTTCTCATCCCCAGGCTCATTCTTCTTGTCCAACAAGTTCCAGTGCCCCCTTCTGGCCCCTTGTCTGAACTGTCTCTTTCCTTACTCTGCTACCTTGCAGTCCTACACTCTCTCCCCCGAGGATCCTCATGCAATCTGTCTCCCTCTCCCCTTCCTGGCTCCTCGTCCCACTCTCTCTGCCCAAATGTTTCCAGTTCGTCCCCTGCCCCCTAGCTCCTTGTCAAATCTTTCTCTTCTTTCACCTCACTAGTTCCTTGTCCATCCAGTCCAAGTCTTCACATGTTTCCCTGTCTGATCTGATGTTAGAACTCTGACTTCTTTCTCCCAGTGGCCTGCCCCATTTCTCTCACCAACTCCAGTCCTAGCATCCCCTTGCCCCACCAGTCCCAGTCTCACCAGACTTTGTCCCAATCTATTCTTTTCCCTCCTTCTTGTCCAGCTTTTGTCCCTCTGTATCTGAGTCAGATGACTTTTTCTCCATGCTTTCTGGGTACTGGTAGAGGGCTTACTGAGAGTACAGGAGGCGCAGACTCGCTGCTCACAGTTCTGGTGCTCAGCCCCTCCCTGTCCAAGAGCAGCCCTTACAGGGAAAGACCTTTTGAGTGCTCATAGCCCTAGGATGGCGCACACATGGGGTGGTTGGTACTAGGAGCTGTGAGAGGTTTGCATATATGGTCAGTGATTTCAGGAATATATATTACACTTCATGGTTACAATTTCAGAGGCTAGTTACTAAGAGAAATACTGGATAAGTAACCTTTCTCATGATAGCATCACATTTAGATAATTAAGCCCCTGTCTAGATTTTCTACAATCATCCTTGCCACCACTCCCAAACCTACTTCAGACTTCTTGCTCTTATTTAGTGCTCATGAGAGAAAATGACTCTCAGCACGGGTCCAGTGCTATGAGAAGCAACTGGCACATCTTTCCCACAGCTCTGTCAATGCCTTTCTATCTTGGCCAAATTCCACTTCTGCTGTTCCAGTTCAGGGCCTTTCTTGGTCAAGAGCTGCCAGTTATGCTGCATTTTTCTTGGCCAAATACCACTTCTACTGTTCCAGTTCTGGGCCTTTCTTGGTTAAGAGCTGCCAGTTATGCTGCATTTTTATCAGTGTGTAGTGATTTTGTAATGAGCTCTGAGTGATAGGAGGAGACCAGCTATTTCATTATCCCTTCTGACCTAAGGAGGATTTCTAGAGGAGAGAGGCTGGTGCACTAAACCATTGTACCTTTCATCTACATTGGATCTACTGCTTTTCAGAGAAGTAATAGCTCACGAGTAATCCTATTCAATCAGCTAATAGAGGCAGAGCTCTATATTTCCCTCCTGTTTTGCAAATGAAGGATTGTCAGTTCTTCAGGGACTCTGTCTGTATTTGTACAAACCCTAGCTCAGTTGGGCCCTGATCACGATTGGGCTGCTACTGAAGTATTACAAATATATTAATCCTCTTTCTTAATGTGTGAGGTATGGTCCTCTCATCCCCATCTACACTGTCTGGCTCTTCAATTCTAGCTGTAGAAACTCAGGCTTTTAGCCCTGGAGGCCTCTGATGTCAGAAGAACAAAAGATGGAGGTCATCAGAAATGTGAACCAGCTATGCCCTGCTTAGGGTCTATACCATGAAGGACCCTGGATTTTTTTTTCTTCCCTGTGAAAGCGAGCGGGTTTCAAGGAAACATCCCCTGGAAAAATATTTTTTCTCCTTTTCCAGAAGTGGGAGAGGAAGGAAATGGCTGTAAGAAGACCCCTCAATTGCCTAGGTAGTTGGCTTCCCTTTTCACTATAGCACTGGAGGGTCAGTCTCCTAGTCCCTTCTGCCTTCTGTACTGCCAAAGGAATTTTTCATTTTATAATTGGCTGCAGTATTTTGGGGAGCATTCCCATAGCACCAGAGGCTTCCCTCACTGCTTTTCCCACACTGGAAAGATTTGCAGCTCCTTGAATCTGCACATTAGCTATCTCCTGCTTTAATGCACAACAAACTGGAGACTATCTGGGGTGATTTCAGTAAAGTGGTTCTAGCACCACAACCACTGGTTGGCCTGCCTTCCCTCCAGGTTCTCAACAATGGCTCCATTGTGAGCCAGCCCTCCACTTAGTAGGCAAACAGTCTGGGATCTCCTCTTTCTAGCCCTTGTTTGTTACCACCTTCTCTTCCAAACTGCCTCAGTACTCCTAAATCAGATGATTTGCAGGAGTGGGTGGGAAATTAATTGGGATGAGGTTAGTTGGTGTGTGGGACTGCACCAAAAGTCACAGTACCCAGTTGCGTTTAACACATACAGCAGAGGGTTTTTAGCAGCAGCACACTTTTCTCTTAGCAGCAGCAGCAGCTTCTCCTGCTTTTAGAAGGAAAATCCCTCTGGTCCCTGGGCTCAGTCCTGAAATTGCAAATCAAAGCAACTTATTGTAGCAAAAGGCACTGAGCTGCTCTGGTGGCCTTATTGTATCCTGCCCTCTCTGGCATCTATTCATAATCCTGTGGTGAGCAAAGCAGGCTAGCAGCTCAGACCGTGAGCATGACAGCGACATACTGTTCATTCTCCTGGAACTGCTATCTCATGTTAAAGAACCAGGGATAATGGAAATTTTTCTTTGCCACAAATGTGCTGTAACTTTTGGACTGATGGAGTTTAAAGTAAAGGAAGGTTCTTAAATCCCAGTCTCTTTCTCAGCGGTTCTGGCTCCCTATATAGCAAAATCTCCTATGTCTTCTAGATGGTCATGGTCCAGCTGAGCAGCCATTAGCGATCTAAGCTCCTTTCAGAAGCTTGTTAATTATCCCTGTGTAGTACACTGGAGCTAGAAGTGAATACTGAGAACTATTTCCACTGATCCTTATCTGATGATTAAGCCAGATTCAGCAAGTGTTCCCACCTGTCTTTCCCAGGCCTCTCCCAAGGAGTGTAAGAAAGTCTTTGGATTCCAAGTTAAAGGCTTAAATTGAAGCTGCTTCTCTTTCTTATGCCTCTCCATTCAGTGCGGAACATAGGACCTTCACCAGGGCTGTCCCTAGAGGCGTGTGGGGCCCAGGGCAAACCACACTGTGGGCACCCCGCCTGGTGCCTGGGGGCCAAGCCTGCATTTGGGCCCTCCCCAGGCCTCATGCACGGCCCCCTACTCCCCGCGCAGGGCAAGAGTATTTTGGGTGCTATGGTGCCGCTCCCCAGCTGTTCTGGGGGGGGTCTTTACCTGGGGGTGGGGGAGAACATAATGCTTACCTCCTCCTGAGCAGGGCAACAGAATCAAGCTCTGTCAAGCTTCGCCATCCCTCCTCTCCCCCCCCTGCACTTACCCACTGTGTGGTGCCTGCCTCTCCTGCTTCAGGCCTGGTGCCGGTTCGGACGGGGCGGCCTCACACTCTGGCCTGTGGGGGGGTGCCGGGCCGGCCCTTCATGACACGCAGAGGGTGGGGGTGCAGAAGGCTCTGAGGGGCAGCTCCCACTGCGTGTTGTGAAGGGCCAGTTCGGAGGGCAAGATTTCTGTTTCTCCAGATCAGCTTTAGAATTATAAAGGCATTTTTGGCTTTTGCTATTCTAGCCTTAACATCTTTGTCTGTTCTACTTTCATACTTACAATGCTGCCAAGATATGGGAAATATTGGACATCTTTTACATCGGTCTCAGAAAGTGTTGTTGGTGTTGAGTTGATTCTCATGGTTTTAGTTTTCTCTGTTGAATTTCAACCTTACGAATTATGCATAATCCTAGAGATGATTTATTTTGGCTTGCATCTCATTGATTATGGGATAGTAAACTGATGTAATCTGCAAAGTCTGTTCCTCTAACTTCTGTGTGAAAGTTCATTGTATGGCCCTTAGTTGTTCTGTGGTCTTATTACTGATCCGCTACCAGTAAAATGATTATGGGTGACATAAGACATTCTTGTCTGACACTTGTTTTAACTTTGAATGGCTTAGTTTGTTTGTTTTTTTGTTATGTATAGGCATGTCGTATTTTCATAGAAGCTCTGAATGATGGTCACAAATTTCTGAGAGATTCCATAGTGGTGAAGTAGCTTCCGTAAAATTATTCTATGCACTGTCGCAAAGGCTTTTTTGAAAATCCACAAAACTAATAAAAGCAACGACTACCATTCGATTAACAGTTCCAGGATGATACATAGGGTTACTATTTGATCTATACACAGTTTTTCCTCTCTGAAACATGCATATTCTTGTCATAACCTCGAATCTACTACTTTGTTTATTCTGTCTAGAATAATACATGTAAAAACTTTACTTGGGATAGACACTATGCAATGCCCCTCCAGCTTTTACACTTGGCATCTTTATTTCCTCTGGGTATTTTTTTTCCTCTTTCATATCTTTTGTCAGTGGCCTGTTATCAAAATGTCTACTGTTCTTCAAGTCTATCTTAAGAACCTCTGGAATGTTATCCAGACCTGGTGCCTTTCCACTTTTTAACCAATTTATTGCCCTCTCAACTTCATAATTCAATGTCCAGATCTTTTTCCTAGTGTCTTGGACGCTGACTTGCCATTGAGTAGTTTACTAAAGTACTGCTTCCATATATTTAATTGTCTCTATTGTTAAGTTGCCTTTGCTGTCTTGAACTGATGGGTTGATGATTGTTTTTCTTCAGGATACCTGTCTACTGATGCTGTACAGTATCTTCATATCATTTTGTGCTGCAGCAGCCTGTGCATCTGTTGCCATTTTGTCTATAAAGTCTCGTTAATCTTCCCTTGTACTCTTTTTAGCCTCTTTATTCTTTAAAGCTTATCCCTTCTGGAATTGCTTTGTCTATGTACTTGTTCTTGCTTGATTTAGTTTGCTTAATTTTCCATATTGCTTCTATTTTCTGCCTCCTCAGATAACCATTCTTTGTTGGGATGTTTAGTTCTGAATGCCAGCATTTCACAAGTTTTAGTGAAAGTTTCATTTTTCAAGCAAGCTGGCTAAGTCAAAGAGATCTAACAGGTAGTGGGATCTTATCTTGGAGATTCTCTAACACATCTCAATCAAATGGTTTTCACCTAGAAGGGTACTAGTTCACCAGTCTAGCCTTTGATAAATTTCATAGCCAAACGGAGAGTAGAACCTATCTACAAGCATTAACTAAAATATCTTTATCATTTTCAAGTGCCTTTACACAGGGGTGCTTCTTCTCAGAGACTCTAAAAATGGCCAGGAAAGAGTCCAATTCCAGACTTTAGTCATACTACTAGTTCTCCATAGATCGCAATTGAACTGTTGTTCCTACTTGACCATACATGCCAGATGACAAATATAGTGACGCTGGTATTTTCAATTCTCTAGATAAGGTGGTCTCCAGACCAACATGAAATTCCATCTGAATTAGAAAGCCGAACTGGTTAAAACAATGTCTCTTTTCTCTTTTTTGAGTCATAGATTTTTTTTACCTACATTTTTATTCTTGGAAATCACTTGGACAATAGAATCTGTCTAAACCATGCTAGTCTTTTGAAGTCTGATGCCTTTCTAAAGTAGCTTAATAGTCTCATGAAAAGGTTACATCAACCTCTAAATTCTACTTTGCCAGAATGCGCATATGATCCCTTTTACAAGACAGATGATTCTACTTTTTGGGAACCTTCTTTTGAAGATTTTGATGCACATCGTCCCAGAGGTATGCAGCATGTTGTCCCTTTACGAAGGAAAAATTGCAAGGTTGCTACCTGGTTGCCAATGCTTTCTTGCAAGCATTATAAAATTAGGTATTTTATTTTTCAGGTGGCAGATCTTCATCCCTCTTGAATGCTGGTGGAGCCAAGTCAAACCCATAACAGCCCGTATAGTATGCCTAATGTACTGCTGAAATTTGGGCATCTCTAATGGGGGGGAGGAGAGGAGGGCTGCCACCAGGCACATAACCAGCAATGCACCAAAGGGCATAGCAGTTGAGAGAGGGTAAATTTGAGGTAAAGCCACTACAACCCTCTTGCAAAGTGTGCCATTGAATCTTGAATATTCATGTAGAGCTGGCAGAATATCAGCTTTTAAAGGCTCATCTGAAGCACTCCCATGTCTCTCTCCCCCTCCCCACTTCCTTACCCTCATGGAACTCATGAGAACCTATGTTCCTGGGAATCTAGGCATTTGAAGCTCACCCTCTAAATGAAGCTATAGCGTGTTTCTTACTGGCGGTCTGATAGCTTTCCAAAATGTTCATAAATAGGCTTATGCATTGCTTATTGCATTGTCTATTATCTTCCTTTATCAGCCATTCTCAGCTCAGCATGGTGAAGGCCTCTTTAGAGATGCTCTTTTCCATAATGCTGTAGGGTTTGGCTGGAACTACGCCACATTTGTCAAAGGCTTGATATGACTGGCCAAGTCAGGGTGAGCATTGACCTTACCATCGGCACTTAGTCTGACAGACTGTCGCCTCCAGGTGGCATCAATCAAAAGCCCTTCACCAGGTCAGTCGTTGCTAATCCTCTGACTGTGGCAGTCTCTTCCACTGTATATATTCAAAAGTGTGATCCTGACCAACAGGGTTTCATGTTGTTGTTGTTGTTTATGCAGACAAATAGTTAAAATTTCACACCTAAAAGTTTAAATATCATCATTGTGTAATTAGAAAAAATATTACATGATTTAACCTAGCCTTTTTCTATTTATATAAATGACAAGTAGTGGTTTCTTTTTCTCCCTAGCTTTAACAAAGATTCCTCAACTTTGTAATTTTAAAACATTTTCTCCTACACATGTCATTGTTCTTTTTAATAGGATCTGCCAGAACAACTCTGAGCAAAAGCGCTGCATTTTCACATTATTATCTCATTGTCTATCCCTAGTGTTATAGCCTCACTGTGACTTCCTAACTAATCAGCTATTTCAACTTTCATTCCATAAGCTTTATGTCTGAGTGTAATTAAATGAGCATTAAGTCCTTTTTTTACTAGCAAAGCCTGAAAGTTCTGATATTACAGTAATAAGTGTGAAGTGAATTTTGAATGGCATTTATATGCGTTCATGGGCTCTAAATGTTTGATTTGCATAACTAGTTAAAATGATATCAGAGCAGCATATTGATTTAATTCCATCTCAGAAAACTGTTAATTAATAATGATAATAAATGTGTCAGTCCTTTATTATCTGCTTTGAATTGGTGATGATGTCTATATTAATACCACTTCAGTAATAGACCTCTGCTGGCTATTGTTGGCAAAGCTTTGATGACTTGAATAACTAGCAATCAGAATTTATAGAATTTATTACAGGTCAGATTTTAAAAGAATATTCACTTTATCACACGTGTAATGTTATTAATGTGTACACTTGAACATTTTATTGAAATCAATCACCAAGAACAGAAACTAGTGAGGTTTTTGAAAAAAGGGATTTTCATTTTTTAAGAACTTTTAAATTTTTTTGTCATTGCAAGTAAATCTTAGAATAGTGAATATTTCTTCATGCAGAGGAAATGATCAAAAGTAACAATATGACTCCCTACTATCAGCTTTCCCTAAAAGTGCAAAGAAATGCCTTAGAAGACTAAGTAGTACATTGAAGCCTTTCTTGACTAAAAAATGCATCTCTGAATTTGGCAATCATTGTGTTAGTATTTTTCCTACTATTGCTATTCCACTGTCTTTCTCATTAAACTCTTTATGTGATATAAGCTAATTTTTCTTCTCTTATCTACTCACTTTCCCCAATCTTACCTTCGGAATGAGGGCAGACTTGTTCCTATTTTATTTTTTTATCGGTTAGATTAAGGTTTTTTAATTTTAAAAGACAGTTGGTTTGAGACTTTTCCCCCTTGTTTCGGTTGGCAGAAGAGTCCAAATTTCTTATTACATAGGCTCACCCATTCATTTCTAGGTTAGTGTTTATCCTTTCCCAGCAATGTACATGTCTCCAGCCAAAAACTGAGATTAGTACTTTCCTCTCTGGTCTATGACGATGCAATTCTGAATGTTAGTGTGCTGCTGGAGCAGTTGACATAGTCTGCCTTCTTTTTAGATCAGGAAATATTTTGAAACTGCCACTTTCCGAGCAGGTGGCATGACCAAGTGAGCTGATGAAGTGTCTTGAGGTGTCTTGAGGTTGCTACCAACATTATTTTTTTCCCTTTTTCTGGTGATGGTTTCCTTCTGCAGCTGACTTTCACTTTCTTCCGGTGCCACAATTTTGGTATGTGTTAGACTGCTGTAAAAGCTGTCAAAACTGAAAGGTGTGTGGTTAAAACCTTGAACAGAAACATAGCTGCCAGTGATATTTCAGTGTCAGCAATACACAATTAATATTTTTGTAAAACAAGATTAGTGCTCTATTTATAATGCATATTATTTTAACATTTTTCTTAATCTACTCTTGCTTAATTGTTTTATTATTAAAAGTAATAAAAATAGTTTGAAGGTACCATTTTTAGATTCTGTGATCTAATACTGTGTTTTCAGTATATTAGTGGCTAAGCACCTGATTCTACAAACTTCTACCAGGACTAGTTCTTGCTACCATGAATAGTCTTACTGACAGGAAAGTTGGAAGTAAACGGATTACATGCAGAGTAATAGCAGATTCGTTTTTGTAAACTCTCCACCCTGTAATAAGTGTCTTGTGAGAGTGGACTATAAATGACAGTCATTTCTGTTAATGTTAAAAAACATTTAGGTCTTGATTCTGTAAAGACTTATGCATGTGCGTGTCTTCACACACTTTGGATAGTTCCACTGAAATTAAACACATGCGTAAGCCTTTGCAAGATCAAGGCTTTAATTTCCCCTGGAGATTTTACCTTGAAATGATATTCCATGTGCATGTGGAGTATGAGAAACATGATAGGCATACTGGGGTCAAAAGTAAGATCGTTTGGATTAAACCATAGCGTCAAAATGCCAAGGCTCTTGGTTTTGTTTGCACAACTGATATATTATTATTATTGGCAGGAAAACGTTTGCCCTGCACTGAGTAATGCATACATAGGATACACTTAAAATCTCCCCCCTTAAATTAGGACTTAAAGTTACATGAACAGTGAAAAGTAAGGAAGGGATTTTATGACCTAGGAAAAGGTAAGGTTTGCTAATAGAAGCATCCTACCAGGTTCGGCTGGACTTCTGCTATTTTTGGGTTACAGTTGGGCTGCCTTAGAAAAGTGTTATCCTGAGTTTGTGCCCTGTTAGGAAAAGAACAGTTTAATCAGGTGTATTAACTGGTGTGTAACAGTCTTTCATGCAACAGTGGCTTAGAGAAACAAATAATATATAATACCATTTTTTACAAAGGAGAAAGGAAAACAAAGGAAAAACAAATCAAAAGCACCCCCCCCAAAGCAGGACAAACAGACAGACAAACAAACAAAAAAACCACACTGGGGGAGATTGAGGAGTGGAGACCAGGAGGGCTGGCCACGTCCATTTCAGTAGTGCTTCAGCACCTGTTAGTCAGTAATGACTAGGAGCTCCCATTGGTCAATCCTTGTTCCTCGAACAGGCGGAAAAATATTCCTGGTCATTTTGTTAGGAACATACAACAAATGCTCACTCTCTCCCCCCCCACCCCAAAGAAACAACCGAGGTTGCAAAACCAAGTTACCAATGGTGGACAATACCCTCAGGTAGAGGGGTTGAAATTACCCTTGCCGTGTCTTAAGGCTGCTTCCCCTAACCTATTGTTGTCACTGCAGCCATGTTTGGATTGATCTTCATCCTGCTAGCTTTCATTCATGTCCCGGTATTTGCCAGATGTTGGTTAAAGCCCCCTGATGAACTGTCTGAGTCGGACATGATAAAGACAGAGTTGGGTGTTGTCTCTATCCTGTGGCACAGAAGCTTCCAGGTTAATCTCAGGCATTCACTTGGTTCTAATGTTTCCAGAAAGATGGGAATTTAGCCCCCTTTTTTTCTAAGTTCTCCCTGCTTTCTGACTGCTAACTGAACTACTACCCAGCGTGGGTTTACTCTTTTTATAAAAGACTTCCCCAGTATGCTTTTGTGCTAGGTGGTCCTTGAAAATTGGGAAATAACAACCATGGGGCTTCTGCTGGTTTTGTTTTTACCGCTGGTTGCAGCAGGTTGCAACTGCCAACCTTTATCTCCTGTATTAACGATAATGATTTTACATTAATGAAGCTGGATCCAAACTTGCTTTTTACAGATTTTATTAATTGTACAAAGTTGCTTTTCTATGTGTGTTTGAGATAGCGTTAAGCCACCTAGAGGCAGTTGCTGCAGCCCTAAGAATAGGAAGTGGAGAATGTTGTCTGCTCACAGGGATTATAGAGTAAGTGTGTAACTACCCAAGTTGGAGTTTGTCCAGGTAACTAAAGTTAAAATCCCTAATGTTACAAAAAAGTGCCCATCCTAGACACTTCAGCAGCCACAAATGGCCTGGACTGTGATTTTAAATCTCATCTAAAAGACCACATATCCAAACAGTGTACTAGGGCAATGATCCAGTTCTGGCTAAGAGAGGCACTAAGTGGATATAGCTGTTTAGCAGGTAGTGTGTTATCTTGTGTATGTTTAAACAAATTCAGTGTTCAGGCTGACATTTATTTAATGGTTTAGGCACTTGAGCCTTAGTGACTTAAGTAAAATTTTCAAAAAAGTCCCTGTTATGCACCAATCAGTTTTATCAGCAGTTACTACAACAATGGGGTTACTAAAACACAAAGTTGTGTGGCCAATCTTCTCATTATGGGAGCGACCCAACTCACATAGCATTTGGGTATTCTCTGTCGTTCGTCTCTCCCCTCCATCCCCATTGCACCCCATGGCCATACACATTTTTTCCCCTAGAAACAAAGTCCCTGGCCTGTATGCTAAATGATAGACTTTCATGAATGGCAGCTTTAGTCCCCTAACCATTAAACTCCCAGTTAGAGCCCTCCTCGTAGATGCTATATATCTATCGACCATAATTGCAGGTGTGTAAGCCTCATTTCCAGCTGTTGAAACAGGATCTCAGCTCCTTCCTAGTTGGTGTTGCTCCTTACATCCACCAAAAAGGGATGTGCAGGCCGTTGCTTCTCTCACAGAAACTGAGAGCCCCATATAAGTTAAATCAAGTTTAAACTTCTACAGTGTGCCTTCTCTGTGAGATGCTGTTAGATATAGTTACTTCAGTAGTAAGTGCAATATAGTAACCCCTAGACATTGTCTCAAAGAGCTTCACACTACAGTGGAGCTTCTGTGTTGAGTAGATTTGTGTGTATTAATAACACAAGTTGTGTGCTACAAAATAGTTTGCTGCTTCAGCTCAGCCTGTGCTATTTGCAGCTATTCAAGATATTTTTGATCACGTTACAATCCAGTCCAGCTGTACATTAAGATTTAGGTTGACATAGCTAACTGGGTCAGAGATGTGAAAAATCTACACTTCTGTCTGGCTATGCTGACCTAACCCACTGTATACCCAACTATGCTGACAGAAGAATGCTTCTGTTAATGTAGCTGTTGTCATTTGGGGAGGTCATGTTCCTGTACTGATTGGAAAAAACCTTTGTCATTGTAGGCTGCATCCACAATATGAAGTTATGCTGAGGTAGCTGTGCTGATATAGTCTGTGTAGACTTGCACCACGCCCCCCTCCCCTTTTCTTTAAGGTCTTCTTTGTGGTAGCCTCTGTGTATGCGTAAATGAGTGCTTGACCTGGGAAATTAAAATAGAAAAATGAATGGAAATTATAAAGAAGACTATCTTGGAAAACATGATGTTCTGCTTATACCAATACGTTGCTTTGAGCAGCACAATGCAGACTGAGCCAAAAGAATACAGGAGTTACAAAGCTGGTTCTCAGTACTGTTACGTAATAACTGGGCAAGAAGTTTTCAAGATAATCTTAATTTTGTTTACTAAGTGAGACTGTCTATAAAAGGTGGTGCCGTGCGGTGTCATCGTCGCCGTCCCCCTCTTCCCTCCCGCCCGCCCGCCCGCGCGCACGGGGCTTTCATTTTGCTACTATTCTTTTTCTGGGAAAGCTCTTTACTTTAGATCTGGATTTCCCAAACTTTCCGAGCTGAACTTCCTTCCATGTGAAGAAGGTTGCAGAGCATTTCTTCCCCACCAGACAATGAACCCTAACAATGAACAGAAGACCACTTGTAATCATAACCATATCAAAAATTGTTATATTGCAAAAAGCAGCTTCAGTTTTAAATGAGAACTAGGCAATCTTAAATACATTTGCAATGCAGTAGAGAAGACTGTCTTTCTGAAGAGATGTTCTACACCTGATTGAATTTGGAAGTGCGTAGTCTGAAATAATTTCTGATTGTGTGATTGCAATACCTAAATATTATTGCTACCATTGAAGAGGAACCTTCCTTGTGGAGATAGGGAGAACAAAAGCATAAGATTTCCAGGTTTCTGCAACTAAAACTTGGATACTTTTTCTCCAGAGAGAACCAAAATCTGTCAAATTCCTGGCTAGTGAAAGTCCTATGACAACACCCTGCAGTTGAGACGTCTGTCAGTTTGTCTTGCCAATAGCCCAGTCAGTGCTGTTGAGTCAATGGCATCGTGTAGGAAGGGTTTGGTGATCACCTCTCTTCTGAGTTTTTCAGGAAAAAGTGTCCTGCAACAGATTTTGAAGCGTCTCAGATTTTAATGCAGTTTTTCCTGGTTCTCTGGCAAGCTTCTCAATTCCTTTGATAAATTCTGAAGCAAGAGCTAATCATGGATTCCTCTTTCACTTGGGAAGATCAATATCCACACTTTCTTATGAATACTTATTCCGTGTTGTGAATGGAAAAAACATTCCTATTCCATCCCTGAAGAGAAGAGTGCATTTTGCTTAGGTGCCCTAAGTATGTCAGAAAGGTGGTAAATAGCACCCAAAATCACTTCATGGCCTTGCTCAAACAGTGGTGCCAACATTTTACCTATGAGAACCACCCCAGTGCTGTATGAAGAGAATTGCTAGTTCAGGGAACCTATGTTGTTGTACAGAAGAGCCCAAAGTTGAGAATTTATTGGACACCTTCAGTGAAGTAAACTTGTTTGTGAGGAACTTACTTAGCAGCCAAGAGTGTGACAGTTCACAGAAGTGAAGCTGTGACGCAATGTTTTGGATCCATGAGACCAGGCTACTATGCTTTCTTATTATTGCCCTGGTATCATCTGTATAGGTTATAGTACACCACTCCCACTGAATCTGGAAATCTTTGGCTGCTCTCTCAAACATCTTGCATAAGTATTCTTTGTTTGTGCAAACAGGCATAACTTTACAAAGGTGCAAGTTTTCTTCCTAGAAATGACTATAAACATACTTGACCAACGCTGGAAGCTGTGTAGCACTCAGACATTGGCTGACTCATCAAGTTGAACTGCCAATTAGTTGCTTCTCCTGAATTTTTAAAAGCAGTTGTTGCTGGATGTTCTCAGCCAAGTCACTAATACAGTCTAAAACGGCACTATCTGACATGCACAGTTCAATTGGGTAGCTGCTTCAGGCTCTTTAACTATTGAATGCATGTCTCTTGCACAGAGAAGGATATGATTTTCCACAGTGGTATGTACCTTGCCCAGTGTGTGATTCGTAGAGATACAATACCAGAAGCATATTCATGTTGATACTGATGGTTTGAACAATCAAGTCATCTTGATTTTTGCAAGAATTCCGGTTTTCTTTGAGAAAAATCCTTATGCTTTTCTTTCATTGATGGAATTTTGTTTATATGTCCCCAAAACATCAAAAGCTTCATACTATCAGTGGCAAAGCACTTCAGAATACATTACACAATTCACAATGAGAGTTGAATTATTTGATCTAAAACTGTTATATATTTATCACAGTTCCACATTTTGTTTCAGAGGAGTCTTTGGAACAACTTGCCACTGTCATTTCTGTGAAAAGATCCTCCTCCTAAATCACTCTCACCAGAACTGAGTTACAATAGGCTGAACAACTTGGTACAACAGTGCACTGGGGGCTGTACTATTTAAAGCCAAAGCTTGTGGTGTTCCAATTTAGTTGCATAAATTTTCCAAAAATGCTGAGCACCTACAACTGGAGGTGCATTCAGCACATCAGAAAATCAGGCCTAGGTGCTCTAGCAGCTTTTGCTGCACACAGTCACATTCTGCTCTAATCTACAATTAACTAGCTGGAGTTCTTGGGTTACAATAAAATGGTGGTCTTAAAGGCACTTGCTACTACAGGGCTTGAGAGTGTTTTATCCCTTTTGTGAAATGTATTGAATTCTTTTAATAAAATGTTACATTTTTTCCATAGCAGCTTGCAATCTCCCCAAACCTTCTTTGGGAATTATAAAACACCATTTGAGAAACGCTGCTTTGAAATTAACTCCAAAACAAATACTGAGGACTGCATGTTCTCCCACTCTTGAAGTGTACATTGAGTCCAGTGAATGGCTTCTTTCCACCCTTTATTACAGCTCTTGGTGAAACCCTGTTGAGTGCATATCGTTTTTGCATACTGAACTGATACAGCCTTCTCTCTATTTTCACCTCTATATTTCCCTGTCATCTCGTTTTATAAGCATCTGTCCAAAGGGGAGTCTTGCATTTGTTAACTAGTGTACAGTGACTGGTGCGTCAGCTCTGCTGTGCAACATGCCAACACTAACTGCTCCTAAATAACGTCTATTTGCATAGTGCATTGAGAGCTGTGAACTCTCCTCTCATTAAGTGTGTGAGAACTCCAGCTCAACCAGAAGCACTAAAAATTGAACTGAGCTCCATTAGGGGATTGTAATACTGTGAGTCCCTGGCCACAATGACAGTTTCTAAGGGGACAGAGGTAGTATGATTGCAGTGGAGGTAAAGAACAATATAAAAGGATGTGAAGTTTTGGCAAAATTTCTGCTGCCATTTAAGTTATTTCCTTTGTTTTAACTCTCACGCTATTCTACTTTTTACACATTTTCCTGTGTGAAAATACAAGAACTGTTTTGGGTGGAACTAACAATCAGCAAAGGGTGAGGTAGGGAGGAAATGACTAATCTATTGAAAATACTTTATGGCAAAATTTGCACTCATTCACCTCAGTTTGCATTTGTTTTCTCAGTGATGTCCAGCAATATTTTACTATCATCTGTGTTTTTGTAATACTTGAGCAATGTATAACTGTGATCAATGTTGTGACCTCAGGGAAATTGCTTATATAATTACAGAAAGTTTACAGTAGTAAGACAAGGAATGAGGAAAATATATCACTGTAAAATATAAATATGTTTAAATTACATTTAGGATTTGGAATAGTTCCTTGCTTGTGTTTTACAGAATAATCTGTGATTTAAATCAGGTTTAGTTGTGGGTTTTTTTCTAAATTGGGTATTATAAATCAAGAGTAGTTGCTGCGTATAGCACACAAGAGGATTTCTTATACATTTTAATGTTGCATAAGTAAGAAATACTAGTAGTTCAGCAGTAAAATTGCAAATGTAAGCAAAAGTGAAGATTTTTCTAAATTTAACTAGGTTGCATTTGTTTAGTAAACTCTATCTATAATTTACTGTTTTATTGCATTTGCCTTTGAAAACTTTGCTAGCCTTTTATTTATATATATATATATATACACACACACACACACATACACGTGTGTGTGTGTATAACAAAATAAAAAAGGTACTATATTATAATTGCTATGGAGCCAGAAAAAAATGAGAGCACTAAACAGTCTGCATATGGGAAGTTAAAGTAGCAAAAATAAGTCTTGACAAGATAATATACTGTTGTGAAAGTATGTGATTTGAGACCAAAGAATTTTCAGCAACATAAAGATGTATTTACTATTTGTGGGCTGGTAGAGTTCCTAATAACAATTTCACGGTCTAAGATGAAATAGTTATGTCCTCTTAAGCCATTCCAGGCATGAGGTAGTCAGTGATAAAAGATGTGGCAGCTTTCTTTATTAAAGAAAGCCAATTACCCAAAATTAGTAATTCAGACAAATATCATTAACTTTTAAAACATAATAGACCCATGCTTATGTAGATGAACCATGATCCACAAACAATAATTTGAATGTTCTCTATGGTTTTGCATATGCACGCTTGCTTTACAGATAGATTTTTATATGCCTCAGACTGTTAACATAAACCCTAGTTTAGTTTAACTGAGGTTTGAGAGAAGTGAACTCTGGGATTGGTCTGGATGATGTTGATTAATAGGTGTGTGAGGGTGAAAGACTCCAGGGCCAAGCAGTAGGTCCATCTTGGTGGCATCTGATGTTGATTGGCTTTGTCCTGCGCGGCTGCGCTGGAAGAGCGGACATTAAGATTAAGTGATGCTGTCGTGTTGAGGAGCGCTGCACTGCATCATTCTGGGAAGAGACAGCTGCGGTGGTTAATCCTTCATCACCAAGGGAGTGCTGCCAGCAGAAAGATATACAGCCAAAGATAACCCTCCATAACTTGTGCTAAAGATCAGAAAACTTTGAATTCACATCCATCTGCTTAGTCTGGGGTGAAGATGAAAGATAGGCAGAATAGGAAATAAAAAACTCCTGAGGGATTAATCTTAGACACAGTATGCAGCACACAATGAAAAAGCAAGAGCTAAATTTTTACATGTATTTCAAAGGAACTAGAATCATTGAGTTTCATATAATTTTTCTTTAATTGCATTAATGCTCTTAGTCCTCTCATTTCAGATATATGTTGAACTGCTCGGAAAGGTACAAGAATGCTGCTGTTAAACAGCGTAAAGTTTACAAGGACAGTGGCTTTTAATACTGCATTTGTGGCTGGAACACAGGAGTGCGTGACAGTGAAAGGTTTAGCATAATCTGTGGTAAAGAACTTTACTATTTACTGTGTGATATTTAGCAGATTCATTCCAAATTATCACACATGTTGGGTGAAAATATGTTCTGTCCTGGGTGGTTGTGAACCAAGGCAGCTATATTATACTGGTTATTACTATTCATAACAAAGTTAGAAACATTACAAAGACTGAATGGATAAATCGGTCTTCTTGAAAATCATGTGATATGAACGAATAAGACAAGAAGACAATCCTATGAAACGTATCACTTGATGTCAAAAATAGGTTCTGGTAGCAATAATCAAATTAACATAGCACTTTCAATTCGGTATCAACATTTATAAGAAGAACCAAGAACTAACAACTCTCTATAGTCTGCTTAACTCCTCTGCCTCAGTTTCCCTACCTGAACAATGGATATAATCTACTTTGCAATGGTGTTGAGGCTTAATTCCTGTTTATAAAGCACTGAGTATCTAGATGAAAGCTCTTCTAGATGTGGGATTATAGTACCGCTACTACCTACTATCTAGTGATTCAACTTGGTTTTTATCCAGACATAGTGAAGTTGAGTAGAGTTCTTGTAGCTTTATTCCATTTTAAATTTAGTATTTACTATGTAGTCAATGTTCTACCACTAGCACTAACACTGGTAATTGCAACATTTGTAATTACTGCTCTCATCATATCTTGGGGCAGATTCCCTTGGCGTCCTGCTGGCATTATAACAGAAGAAACTGGGTGCTAGAAAGAGTATTTATTTTTAGAGTGAGATTTTAAGGTTAGGCATTTAACTTTTCAGTTATGTGGCTGCCTAACTGCCTTTGAAAAAATCTCACCCTTGGTGTAATATATGTTAAGCACTGGTGTCAGATTATAATTCAAGGGCAGTAAATGCATTTTACCAATTCAAACTTGTCTTGCTGTTTGTTAGCTCTAAACTATTTCTCTGTGTCCTAAACCATTAGGTAATGGTGTCTTGCATTTTGAAATTGCTGCTTTGTTCCTTCCTGGAAGTAGTTGCATGTCATTGGTGGGTGAAATGTTTTCAGTGAGTTGTTATCTTTTACAGTGCTTTGGGATGAAAGATGCTCTGTAAATAAATGTGATTTATATAGGCTGTCCAAAATCTGAAATTATAAGTGTGTGAAGTAAATCTGTATAGGTGTTTTCAGGTGTGCTGGTGAGAAATGCTTCATTAGTTTCAGTGTGTTTATTTGTATTCCTATTTTTAATTAAAACATAGAAGAACATTGTTACATCAGGCAAAATAAACTTGGAGCATGTCTTATCCCATTTGCCCATCATGCTGTTGCATTCAGTTTTGTGAATTATGTGATGCTAATTGATCAGATATTATAGTTGCATTGCTAATGGTGACTGGTGTTGCTTGATTAATCTTACACAGTTAACACTTCGGTTATAATAGCATCCTTTATATGAGGATTTGACAGATGTTTTGTGTTTCAGTTGCATTACACTATATTTGGTTAATTGTAGTTTATGTATATGTATTATGGGACAGATATATTCATAAGGTCCCCAATGTGTGTTACAGAGAGGAACCTAAATATGTCTGGATATTTTAGGTGGCAAACTAGTTAAAAATATCAGCTAAGAAATTAAGATTTATAGGTACACCATATGGTGCGGAGAAGTGCCTTTTTTGACTTATTTCTGACTGAATTTGAAACAGTTCCTCAAGTTTGATGCTAAAGCTGGGGACTAACTCTAAAAATGCATGGCTTATAAAAACTTTTGGATATTTTTTTCTGTAGTGGTGGGGATTTAAAAAAAAATTGCACTCTATTGTAACTTCTAGTATTAATGAACATCTAAGTCTTTAACATGATGTTACAGGATGAAGTGAGCAAAGTTGGTCAGGATGACTTTTAAAATGCCAGCAATTAGGAATGGAATGGGTTAATACCCTGACTAATGTTGTAGGGTTACATGCACTGGCCCTTCTCTTTGTTCTTTTTTATCATATACATTTATCATGTTCAACCTGGCAACCCAACCAAATAGCTATTTAAGATGTAAAAAAAGAATCATAGCACAATTTCATGAACTGTAAGATATAACCAAGTAAAATAACATTGTACAGCAGAACTTATAAGCTCTAGGACACTTTGTCCCACTTTAAAATAATAATTAAATAACAAAATAAAAATGAGCCATGAGTATTTGCCACTGTTTGTATGGAAAAACTAGAAAGAGTTCAGGTGTATTCAATAAAGCTGTAATTTCCTGTCCAAATGAGTAAAGACTAATGTTAGGTGTTTACCTTCTGCTGGTGCATGAAGAACAGGGTATTATTTTAAAATAGCTGAGCCAGTGGGTAGTTGGAGGTTTGAGGATACAGGTGTGTAGTTGCTTAACATAAAAAGAGTCTCAAGAGCTACCAGTCGAGACGAAAAGTTTGATGTTTGTTTTTTTTTAAAAAATCCACCACTATATTAAGAACGTTCCTCTACTCTTTCCATTTACTCTAGACTGAAAGAAACATTTTATATGTATTTCTGTTAGTTGTCAGCATATTTCAGACTGCTGGGCTTTGCATGTTTGCAGCTGGTTCTGATGCCACTGTCAGGTTGTGATTGATGACTATCATCATTTAAAGTGTAAAAGAAAATGTCTTGGCATAGAGGGACGTGCTGAACTGCTGTCTGCCACACCATAGATGTTACATGGTCACCATTTTCTTTTTTCCCCCCTCTCTGCCTTTCTCTGCTGTCCTTGCCAGAATCTACAAAAGTCATCGGGAGCAGCTCAGCCTCTAGCCTTCTCATATCACTTTGGTAGTTGTCAGATCATATGAAACGTCAAAATTCATGTGGCCTCCATGAAGAGATATATTTAGTACAGCTGCTGCATACCTACATAGTACCTCTGACATTGACATATTAGTTATGCTGTCTTTTGCAATCTGATATCTTTAAATTTGCCACCTTGTTAAGTTTTGATTAATGTGATTCCATTTCACTAAAGTAATTGGCTTGGCCTGTTGTAGAAAATAATCAGGCTTTCTATGGAACAAATGCTAGAACATGCTAATGAGGGAGTGAGTTCGTTAAATTGATGGCGTGGAGTGACAGTTATTAATGATTGTTATGATAAACAGACGAGTGTGAATTGGGATGAGTTGGGCAAAAGTGACAGTTTAAAAATAACGTATATTGGAAAGTACTAACGAAGTAATATACTGTTAGGAAAACAATCATGCAAGTTGTCAAGGGAAGAAGTGTAATTATACAGCTGCACGAGCTGCCTGGGAGGACAGGGACCTGGCTGATAATGGACACATTTTTTGTTGGCAAGAGGAAAATATGTTATGGCAGAGAGGAGTACAGATTGATAAATTAATTGGCCTTTCTCATTGTTCCAAGAGCAAACTTGGCCAGCAATAGCCAAGCAGATTAGGTAAATAAAAAAGTGACCAACTCTCCCCTCACCCGACCCACTTCCTACCTTTTCTGTAATCCACCTACCCACAAACGAACTGCCTACGACAGCAGTGTTCAGAAAATGGCAATTTTTAACTGGAAATGTTTGCCGTCTTGTAGAACAAAATGCTAAGTGTTGTTAAAGCTATACTAATGATAGTTAATTATGAAAAGCCATCTACTTGGTTGTGTGAGAAAGTGTGAAAGTAGACTGGACGCTAAGAGTGGCTTTACTGACTTAAATGCCCACTAACTGCTTTTTATTAGGCAGAAAGGGCTGAAGAGTGAAAGCTCATAGGTTAAAAAAGACCAGGGTGATGCTAAATGATATGTATAGAGTCATGGGGTCTTTGTGAGCTGGGGAGGGGTGATGCTTTGCTTCTTGCTGGGTTGCCTTCGTTTACTGTTGCATGAGGCTTCAGATTTGACTAAAGTAATTAATGGTAATCTGGGTGAGTGTGGGAATTAATACTCCTGTCTGTTAATTGAGATTGAGGCTCATGCCATAACATAACTATCAAACCTATCTTTGCTGCTTCTATGTCTAAGACCAGAACAGTTGGTAAATGTGGAGTATTTCATTGTTTTAGTCCATTGTCTGCAGTAAAGGAGTTGTGTGGAATTATTCTCAAGAGGTTGGGGGAAGTATAGGAGACATTTATTTATTCATAAATTAATCAGGCACTAGAAAATGATCTGTAGGTAGTAGTCCTCCACCTGCTCATGGAGGGTAGAGTGAATAGAAGGACTAGGTAATACATAGCAGAACTTTCCCATCTCCAGTTCACCGGATTCTAATTCAGGAAATGGGTGGGAGGCATTCCTTTTGAGAATGGGTTTGGGGAGTTGGCATTGTTTTGAGTACTTGGTTATTTATAATTAGGGCTGCAAATTTGTTACAGTATTTTTATCAAAAATTACAGAGCAGGGATGATACAATTAGTAAAGTTCATGTTTTTAGTGAGTTTTGATTTAAAAAAAAAAAGTGTGATAATGAGGAGGGTGTGACAGACCCCTGGAGTACAATCTGGAACTGTGGGACCACTTTGCACCCTTAGCTCTTCAGACTGGGCTGTCTCTTACAATGCTATTCTAGTGACAACCATCAAACCCCTCCAGGTGCTGTTATCACTTGGCCAACAACATGCAGAGACACCCAGCTAAATTGCATGAAATGCTCTCCAAGCCACTGGTGAACTGTACACAGGGAGACAGCAGCACATCACCACCAGATCCAACCTTACATCTCAGAAATGTTGTGTTTTACACTACTCAAGATTAGCAACCTGGACCACCAGGCGGCTAAGTGATGTGGCCAAGAACAAACATCAGCAACATTTCCAAATCCTAGTTGCGTAGGACATGCAGATGAGTGAATGAAAAACGCGTTTAAGTGACAGGCAGCAATTTTATTAACACTAGGTGGGGACTATATACACCCACCCATCTCATATCAGGCATTTAACTGCGCCCAGTGTGAGGTTACAGGACTTCCACCATATAACCAATAACTTGGGGTAGGGGCTGTCCATAAATTACATAATACAGTAGGGAGTTCGTGGGTCCTTAATTTTGCATGACTGTGTTTGTTTCAGTGTTCGAGTATTACAAGAGAGTGGGTGAGTCTTGAAAATCACCAAAAAATGTTACATTATTTATGGACAGCCCCGTAGATGCCCTTGGCTAATCTCTAGGATTCTGCTCACTTTTGATTCCTATAACCCTCCCTCTTCAGCTCCCTCCATGGAGGACTTGAGAGTGCCAAGGGATGGGGGGGAGTGGGGAACCTGTATCTGCAAAGACTTCAGGTGTCCTGTTCACCTTACAGCCACAGGTCCACCAGCTAAAATCCTAAATCTCATCTATTTCTGGGAGCTGGCTCTTAGCTACACTGGATGCTAGCAAACTGCACATTCCTATATTTTTGTTTAATGTTAGACTTCTAAATCTTAGTCTTCATTATCCCAATTGTGCCTTCACAATGCTGTGAGGAAAGAAAGAGAACCTGCTGTATCTCCAGCCAGTTTGGCCCAACAAAAAAAATTCCTTCCTGATCGCAAAAAACAGGTGCTCAGTCAGACCCATACCATTCTGTAAACACAGCTCAGTAAGTACTACTACAGGGAGGGGAAGGTGGAGCAACTGAAGAGGAAAGAGGCTCAAGCAGGAGAGGGAAAGCTTTAAATTTTTTTTGGGGGGGAAGCGGAGGGGAAGAGAGAAAAGGACATGGGAGCCAATCAGCCACCACCCTCTTCCCCTGGTTGGCTAATGGGATGCAGCGAACCCGAGGGGGGGGTGAGGGGGGTGGCGGCTCCTGAATGTGCTCTTATCCCGTCTCATCTCTCCCCTCTGGGAGCATCATATTCCCTTCCTTAGCTCAGCCAGCAACATTGCCCTGATCTGATGAGGCTGGGTAGGCATTTCCTGGGCCAGAGTTCTCCTCCTGTTCCCACTTCCATTCCAAAGACAATACATTCTCATCGCAGCTTGACCAAATGTGTTGTGTCTCCTGTCTCTCATAGTTTGTGAACTTCCTTGACTTTCCGGTTGCTTGCTCTAATTACAGGCCTGCACAATCATCACATCTATTGTCCCATACCCATTTATGGATTCACCAGATAAAACCATGCAGCTGAAATTAGTAATACTACTCATTTACCTACTGGGTAGTTGTTATGACCAAGATTTTCAATTTGATGTTAGTTAAACATTGTGGATAAAATTCCATCTATGGTCTTTAATATGGTGAGTAAGAAAAACGTGTACATGCTTACCATAAAACTTCCAGTTTTCTAGCAGTAAGGTTCAAAGATCAAAACTACTGTAACTTCTTAGGCCACTATTCATTAGTTTGAGTATTTCCACCTGATGATCTACTATTTCTATCAAAGGACATCTTTATTTGGAATGTAGCACAAGCACTTTTTTGATGGGAATTTATATCTTTAAAACAGAAAACATAAAGGTTTCAGAGTTTCAAAGTTCTCTTCTGATGGAGCACATGATGGTTGATCAAATAGACAAGGAAAACTAACTTGAAGCTGCACTGTACATATACTGAGCTTGAAGTCTGGTTTCATTATCTTTCCTTTACCTTGTAGAGCTAGCTGAAGTTTTTTGATGCACCACAAGTTGAGTCCCATATTTCAAATTAGATTGCAAATAGAAAGAGTAGCCTTAAGAACATCTCTTGATTCTACAAGCAGTGCTCTATATATACATTTTCTCAGAAAATTCCATCACTTCTGCCTCTGTGGTCCTGCTGCCAAAACTGGTTCATGCTTTGTCTTGACTGGACTGCTGAAACAACCTTCTCCTCTGAGCTCCTTGACTCTTGCTAACTTTTCAACATTTCTAACATTCAGAAATTAAAATACATCTTCAATTCACTTCACCATTCCCTTAATCTTTCTGCATAAAGGTGAAATCTCTCCTCACTTTTAAGGTTCTGTACAGCACTGTGCCTGCCTTCATCTTTCATCTCCCATCCTCTTGCTCCCCATTCTTCTTGCCTTTTTACTTCGTTTGGTAGCTGCTATGTTTCTTGCCTTCCTACCATTTTTCATGCATGAATTTTCATGCTGACTGGAACAATCTCCTGCTGAGGCACTGAACATCCATGCTCCCATTTTCCAATACTTCTTCAAAATGCCTTGCTTTCCATCATTGACTTCAACTATTGTGATGTCTCCTTTATTTCTCCAGCGTATATTAGTCTGCAGTTGAATGTTAGAATTTATATAATTCAACCCCTCATTTTATTCTTGTTTTTAATTCTTGTCTTTCCTTTCCCTACCTCTTTCGTCTGTCATCATGTGCTGTGTTTGTTTAATAAAGATTGTAAGGTCTTTAGAGCTGGGACCATTATATTTTTTCCAAATATGCATCTATGTAAAGAAGTAATGAAAGTTATTGTTGTATACAAACATTTAATGCCATCAGTATAGGAAAGTACTATAGAACTCAATAGATGATCTCTATTACTTGTAGAAGTTTCCATCTCTAAGTTATCAGTTTGTATTTGGCCTATGTTGGTAGTGACTGAAAATATTGCCCTTTGATAACTTTTGGCTACCCTATATGTATTAAGTTGGAGCACCCAATTCAACTTTTTTGGCGGGCCAGGTATTCACATCACAAAACAAATATCCAAAATGGGACTAATTGATACTTCTTATTTGCCATCTCAGCGTAGGCACGTTTGAATAGGCATAACATGAACTAGCCTCCGGTTCTTAGAAGTGGTGGTTCTACTTCAGGATTGAAGCATATTGGCAGAAGTAGGTGTGTGGAAGCTTGCAATGCCATTGTTTGTACTATCATGTTTATCCAGCTACTTAAATGCATCATGATCTAGAGGATAAGTCGCTTGACTGGGAGTTAGCTAGATTTTATTCCAAGATGTGCAGCTGACCTTCTTGTGTGACATTGGGCAAAGCACTTTACACTTGATGAGTCAGTTTACTCATCTATAAAATGGGAATCATGTATGCTTACCTTCCTTTGAAAACCATTTTGACATCTCTGGATTAAAGTATTGTGATCAGGCGAAGTATTGTAGCGATCTAATTTTCCAATGTTGTCAATTGGGCATCTTTCATAAACTCTAAGTTCACTAAGAATGGTTCTACAAGATTAGACAGGGCTTGACCAAACTGATGTTGTTAGCACCAGCATGACTAAGACAGTTTCAGTTCCCAACCATAGTAAATGTTTCCATCTTCCAGCCAAAGACCTTGCCTCTGCTACTGGATCTATTGTCATAAAGTGAAGATCCAGAAAATTGTAATCCAAAACTGAAGCCGCTTCATCTCATGGCTTGGCTACCAGATGAATGTTGAATGTAGAGCAGTCATCCTCCCCACTTGTCCAGACTCTCTTAATGAACAATTAGAGTCTATGAGGCAGATTTACTTGGTGAAATGGACAAGATTTTCTTCATGGTGTACCCACAGTTCCCCAAGTCTGCAAGAAGACCCAGAAATCTTGGATTATGTGCTTGACTCTCAATAGTGAAACCTGTCACTTAGCTTTATCAGGATTTATCTGGCTGCTATTTCTGAACAAGATCCTCTGGTGGATGAACATGTTTTTTTCCTTAGTCAGCTGTGATCAGGTTTTTGAAAGGTCTTGTTAAAGTGTTTCCACCTGTTAAAGAACCAGTTTCACCAGAAGATCATAATTTAGTTCTCATGGCTCTTGTGAGCTCACCCTTTTAGCCAATGGTGATGTGTTCACTGTTATACTTATCAGTGAAAACATTGTTTTTGATTGCGAGAAGAGTAGGAGAAATCTAAGCATTAATGGCTGACTCTCCCTATGCTATCTTTTATACAGACAAAGTGTCTCTGAGGACACTTCTTTAGGTTTTGCCGAAGGTCATTAGAGTGTAGTCTAAACCAGCAAATGAACCTGCCTCTTAAGCCTAAAAACAGAGGCTACGTTGCTGACCTCCAACGTGCACTGTCATTTTATTTGCAGATAACAAAGCTTTTCAGATCATCACTCAGACTCTTCATCTGCCTTGCATAGAAGATAAGTCAGACCCATGTCATCTCAGAGACTGTTGGCGGCTATCCGAATGTGAGAACCTGTGATGAAGTGGCCAAAGTTGATTCTTCTACCACTTTGAGCTCACTCCACCAGATTTCATGAACCCTCAGCAGCAACATTGAAGAACCTGAGTATTTTGGACATATGTAAAGCAGCCGCATAGGGTTCTGTTCATACATTTGAGACACGATGCTTTTACTGAAGCATCAGGATTAGATGCTGCATTTCAGAAGGCTGTTTTGCAATCTTTATTTTCTTAAAAATCCTGACCTCCCACCTTTACTGGATCAGTCTGTTGCTTGGGAGTCACCATTAGTGGAATGTACCCATGGACAGCCACTCGAAGGAGAAAGAAAAGTTACTTACCTGTACAATAACTAGAGTTCTTTGAAGCCTGTTGTCCATATACCCATTCTCCATATGCCACCCCCTCTACTTTGGAGTCTTTTGCTTATGAAAATTCTGTGGTGAGGAGGAAATTGAGTCACAGCTGGCAAACTACCTTTTTCTTCTCTTGACCTAGGGCACAAGGAGACATAATGGAGACTAGCCAAAAGACACTAAACTTTGCGGTGGTGCGTGTGCATCATTAGTGGGATGTGAATATGGACAGCACATCTTGGAGAACTCTCATTACTGTACAGATAAATAATTTTGCTTTTCTAGTCTCCCAGGACAAGTTTTCTGTTTTATATCGGAAGCTAGTCCCTATCTTTACAGTTAAATATGAGATGTATTTCACTAAACTGAACCCAAGTTTTGTCCAGATCTTAGATGCTAATCCCATTTACTTACCCAGGGGCAGACTAAAATGAGTGAACTATCAAAAATGTTAAATTTCAAAGCCTTCTGGCTTTTCAAAATCATGCATACAAAACCACTTTCCATAACTTAAATGTCGCTATCATATTCCCTTTTGTGTAGGCCAGCAAGATTTTTAATATTACATCTTTTTTATCACTTTTGAGCATTCCTATACTTTACATGGTGGTGTTTTGGTAACATAGTTTGACTTGACTTTTTTGAGTCAGCACAAATAATTTTGCTATTTCCTTGAGATAATAATTGTAAGAAAAAAGAAACTACATCTGACCTAAAGGTCTGCAGGTTCCTGTTGTGAAAGAGGGTTAACTTTTTTTTTTACCTTTATTGCAGAGACTTGTCTGTGCCTTTAAGCAATGTTCAACAGCATGGACAAGACTCAGATTCAGATAAAGAATAGGAGGTTGTTTGATGAGATGTGCAAGGCCACAGTAGAGGTGATATGCAGTTCATAGGATGAACCCATGCTGTGCCCAAACAGTAGGTATGGATAATTTACATTGGCATTACAAGTAGTCGCCCATCGTCCAAGAACAATAGATGTTCACTCTGTGCTCTGGGTGCAGCTTTTGGCATTAGCTTTGCTTTGTGAGCATAGATATTTAATGTGTTAATTTTTTTGAGTATATATTGTATTGCTTTTTGAGGCTTTTTTTCTTGAGGAAATTGCATATTTTTATTGGAAAATAAAACTCTTCTGATTTGGTGCAATGTCAGATTATTATGCTAATTTCTCATTACTCATAAACATATTTATGCTATGTGCTTTATATATACAAAATTGAAAATATAAAATATTGCATAATATACTATCTAATACACAAGCTTTCATCAGAAATAAAATCAAAATATGTTGAGTTTATAATGGTGCTATAGACTGATATATCAAATAGTCGATAATATACTGTATATTGTATTAAAACTGTATAAATATAAAATAATTCCAATATTTTATAAAATTCAAGATGCCAGGAGATGTCATCTCCCGTAATGTAACATTTTGGCAAACGGTTTGATTGATATCCACGTTCCCAGAAATCTGACATATTTGCAGAACTACTGGGAGCCTTAGGTCTAAACTTTCAAAAATGACTAGTGATTAGGAGTGTCTCAAGTTTCGATACTCAATTTGAGACACATTAAAGAGGCCTGATTTTCAGACCCTAGCTGCTTAGCATTTTCTGACAAATCAGAGGTCTTTTAAAGTGTCACTTTTGAAAATTTAGGCCTTAATATGTAAACTGCAATGGAGATGTACATTATTTCATATTGAAATAACTACATGTAAGGATCACATAACAAATAACACATACGCATAATACTGTGGCCATTTTTTACAAGAACTTTCACTTAGAGTAGAGGAACTTGGAGCCATAGAAAGGAGAAAAAACTTGAGAGACTTCCATCACAGAAGACTTCAGGTCTGGTATGACCATTATAGCTAACTTCCCTAAGCCCCACCAAATTTGTCAGCTCTGACCTTAGAGCAGTGAGACTTGACCCTGCCAACAAAACAATTCCAACCGATCTTGTCTGTCATAAAAAAAAATGCCTTCAGTCAAAGAGCACTCATTCTTTTTCCCCCTCAACTATAGTTCTTGTCAACTTGCATTATGCATTGATAACACAGAAACTTAAAGACATACCCTCTAGCTTCCCATAGTAATAGGATTAATCATAGATGATAATTACAATAATAAGCGATAATACTTAGAACATCATATTAAACAATGTTGAACATAGTGGCATTAAATTTTAAGAAAGATACAAAATAAATAAATAAAACCATGCCTTGAAGTGTGAAAACAGTGAAAATGTGAAGTTCTCTCTATCCAATTATCCCTTCACTATCTAGGCATGATCTGGTTGTTAATTATCTAGAAACACTAAAGTATTTGTGGGATAAGGCCCTATTCTACCTCTATTCTAATACAAGATAGGCAATTTTCAACAAGGACTATTTGACTTTTTCACAGTTGCCTTTCTGTTTTTGGACTGCTGACCTGGAGATCTGTCATCTAGCTTTTAAAATTAAATTCTGTAATCTTAAATTTGTTCGTTTGACATGCCAAATCTTAAATTTTGAGAGTCCATGTGTGATATATTTGAAAAGTATTATTGAGAGTTAGCACAATTGGCCATTTCAATGTTGCAGTGTGTCTCAGTATATGTTAGAGAAACTGACATCACAATGATCAGTTGCAAAAAATTAATATCACAGTAGGTCTGCAAGGTCTCCATGCATTTGGAAAAATGTATTGATAATTTTTAAGAGAAGCTAATTTTTTCAGGTAATCAATACGACTTCTCAGCATTTTGCTATGTATTCATTTTTCCCCTCAGTGTCTGTTCATTAAAAGTTGTCTTTATGATCAAGATTATCTGTTACTTTATGTCTTGTGTACTCATTTACACTGGGACAAAGTATAAAATGCTGCTAAATCAGAATGGTAACAATGTACACTGGCTTTCGGCAATGGAAGATTTTGCTCCGTGTTTGGTTTTTTCCCTCCTTGAAATCTTGAATCAGATACTTTTTCCTTTCCTGTAACACTTACTATTGAATCACATTCAAACTTTTACTAATATCCACCAAATTCTGACAAAGCAAGTCCAACATCTTTTGATAAGTTAAATCTGTACCTCCCTATGGTGTGAAACTGCAAGCAGACAGGCATGTCTGTGGATTAGTGCAAAAGCTGAAGCAAAATACTGAATCTTTAGCAGTCCTAGGGGTTTCTATTGCAGACATTGTAGGATATCTTTATCTTTCCAGTACTGCATATCTTTCTGTATTAAAAAGAGAAATCTGAGAACAGAAATAAAACAATAGCTTTGACTATAAGCTTCTCGCAACAGGGAATGTCTCTGTGTGTGCATGTGTGAAGTACGCAGGTAATTAACAAAGAATAACAAAAGGATTGTTGTAAAAACTAGGTGCCTTCAAGACTAATACAAACCACAGTGTTTGTCTAATTAATGAAACAAAACAGTGGATCCTATTTACACTAAATGGGACTATAATGCAGATCTATTTATAGTAAAGTATAGTAGAATGAAAGGCCCAAATTGTTTAAACACTGTGCAATGTGCCGGTTATAATTTAGAGTCTATGAACTGCTGCCTACAGTTAAGGCGTTCCGTTACATTAATACTGTAAATGCCTTCATAATGTAAAAACACGTGTGAAGAGAGTTTCTTAAACAGACTAGACCAGACCAAGGATGTGGAGAAGGGAATAGGCATAATAGCTAAACGTTTGAAGGGATAGGTATAGTGGCTGATTATTCAATGATTAATATATCCATAATCCTTTCAATATATTGTCATGCCCCAACCTGCATCCTTACTACCATTTATTCCCCAGGTCAATACAGTTTGAGCACTTCTCTATCTTTCTGCCACCTCCTCTAGATTTACTTCTCTCTCTTTTTGCCACCACCTCTAGAAGCAAAAAAAGGGAAAGATTACCATTTTTAGTTTGTTTTCAAAGGTGGGGACAAGCCTCCTGGGTGTGCAATGGAGCACTAATGGCTGCTTCCATCCTTAGAGACTTTAACAGCTCCTATCAAACAAATTGGTGCAGTTTATTCCTGGATTATTTTTTTTAATAGCTTCCCTCTTATACATCTTTACTTGTAGATATCTTACAGCTTGTGTTTTTAGTGTAGATTACATATTCTGTGTTTTTTAACTCAGAAAGAGAGATACCTGCTCTTCCATTGCCGGAGGCACTTAGCCTTTGGCCTCCATGTCTGATGAAAAGCCCATGGAATGTAAATTCATTATCTTTGACTATGCAGTGAATTGTGTTGCTTACCTACCCAGCATGGCAGATTCCAGGAGTTATTACCATCTCTTCTGACATCCAAAAGCAAAACACTTTCCCTTCTAACTTAGCTAATTGATCTTTTTTAAAGAAGTTGTGCTGATATCAGATGATACAAGAGTTGTACAAGAATGGAGGAGGTGTAAAGGTTGTCATCTCTGATCATCTACTCTACTTCCTCCAAATTTGGGTAAATTATGTAGCTATGCAGCTCAGATCAATAGTTTGTGAAAGCTGCTTATATTTGTTGTGAGGAGAGCTTCTGCATATGATAATCTTTGATCATGGGGCGGAAATAAAGTGAGGATGGTGTGCAAGGGATACCCTCAGCTCCAAGACTGATTTTGAAGGATATTCTCCAGGGGCATACCCAGAAGTGATTATCTGGCAGGGCATGTGATTGTCTTGGGTAGACCTGGGCTACTTCCTGCTTCCAGTCACATGTCCGGAAGCAGAAAGTTTGGGAAGTGACTGGGCAGTTACCTTGGCAACTGGAGCTTTGGGCATCTTAGTGATTCTCTGCCAGTCACTTCCCGAATTTCCTGTTTCTGGTTACGTGGCCAGAAGCAGGAAGTTTGGGTAGTGAGCAGCTGAAAGCTCCCTGATGTTCCAGGGTAGCTTAAGCAGCGCATCTGCAGCAGAAGCAACAGCTACGCTCCTGATATTCTCCCACCATTCAAGACAAATGATTGACTACTGCTTTTGCTCAGTATATGCAATTCTAGATTTTGTAAGATCCTACTCCTCTTTCGAACAGCTAGACTCCTATATGTTAACAACAGACTGGGAGACCAGTACTGATGTATTTATGCTGCCAGCAAAATCATTTCTTAAATCCTACTATACTTGGTAGATTTTAGTTACTTCGTATTTCTCTTCCCCCATCCTATTGGATAGGACCTCAAAACCATCAGTTAATCCTTAAGAAGAAAGGAGGATTTAAGCAGAGCTTTCCAACTGTGTACAACTGCTAGAGCTGAAACAGATAGCATTCTGACTTTACATGTTAGTCAACTCTGACCTGTTTTGGTCAGCTGTAGCCTAGCTGCCTTGCACCCCAAAAACATTTGTTTGGTATAAATCACAGTGGTAGCTATGAATAGTATAATTGGAAAATAAAGAACAAAACAAAATTAAACAAAGATTAACAATTTTTGTATTATCCTCTCCTACAGTCTTTTGAGGGAATAGAATGAATTTTAACTTAATGCCTTTTTAAAAAATAGGATATTTAGTGTTTATGCAAGGAGCTGATTTGAATGCCTTGGAGACTGAAGTCGTCCACAGGATAAAACTTTGAAAGCTTTTCTATCTTGCTAATGGGCCTCAGCCACGTTCTGGAGGGGTTATCTCAGGTTCAGTCTCAAGGCCTATTCAATCCTTGCCTTCTCTGCTTAGGCCAGTGGTTCTTAACCTTTCCAAACTACTGTACCCCTGAAGCCTGAGTCCCACCCCCACGGGGCTGAGGCATGTAATTTAGTTTCATGGCGCCCCTGTGGCTCCAGGCAATTGCCTTTCTTGCCACCCCCAATACCAGATCTGCACTTGCGACCCCTCTAAACCCCCAGGTTAAGAAACACTGGCTTAGGCAGTCGACAAAGGTGCTCGTTAAGGCAAGTTGGGAAGGAGGTTTTGTTGGTTGTGATGGGTGTCTGCATATTGAATTCATTTTGCATATGGCGTCAAGGTGCCATCGGATAGTTACAGATTTTAGTGAGTGGGTTAGTTAGTTTACGCAAGAGGAAAGTCTTCTCTGTAACTGTTGCTGACTTTCCAAACTATGTAATAACATATTTTGTGGAATTTGAGTCATTGAATTTTCACAAAATCTGGGGTTTCTTAGTGGTCAATCTATGTTAATCTACTGGATAACTGAAACACTGACTGTAGATTTTGGAGGAATTCTTTTAATGGTTGTATTACTGGTCACATTACCAGACTTTTCCAGAATTAATAGGTCTCTCTCTCACTCTAATCCTAATACAAGACATGTACAGAATCTATTTTTGGATACTGGGAAATGCCGTTCAATTTTTTTCCTATTTCAGGTGAAGATAAAAGATTCTGAGCTCTCTATTGAGATGACATGAGTTCAGAATTCATTAGATTACAGACATTCTTTCAAGCTTTAGGTGGGATAGTGAAGGGGAAAACCTCCATTGGATTCCTACGCCTTATTAGCTGTCCTTGCTGTATAATGTACTGCAGAAAGTGCTAATTGTCGCTCACAATGATTTGTGACACAGTAAAACCTTGAGGAAAATCTGATTCTCTCTGTGGTGAATAAGATAAACAAAGATCAGTGGGCTAAAAAGTGTGTGCATCTTTCTGTTGTGTTACTCCTAAAGATAAGTGAGTCGTTCCATACATGGTAGTGATTAAAGTATTTCCTATTTATGGTCAAGAACTCCAGTCATTATACATATACATGTAATTGCTATGTATAATGCATCACATAATTGTCACAAAATATCCTGTTACAAGCTTTTTTTAAATAGCTTAAATTGAAGTTGTAGGGTTTCTCTGTAGTTTTAGCATGTAACTCAGATTTGAATAAATTGTCACAAATACTGAACTGATGAACTATTGTATTTTTTTTATACATCTGATATTTATGCATAAAAATGCCTCAACTGCTTATGCTTACTGAATTTGCAGGTTTCATGTTATGCTTTTGTTTTAAAATGAGCGTTATGGAACATTGGGTTTAAAGTGTACATTTTATTTGTTTAATGCTGTTTGCCTTTACTCTTTCTATTTTTATGGCTGCTGAAAGCACTATTTTAAAAATCTATTTCAAGTTTAATTTCACATAAGCAAATTTAGCACAGTTAGCAGATGCTTAAAACTTTTTCAGGTATATCCTGGTAAACTGGCTAGAAAAGAGTATAATGTTGCTTTAACTGACAATTAAGAAAGGTTGTAGGGCCACTTACATTGTATATCTAGACTGGCAAACTATTTAAAAGTAAAATACAAGTTTGTTAAATGAAATAGCTTCCCTGTTTTGTAGTTACCATTTCACCAGTGTGATAATTTACCATATTGGAATATTGGCCCTTCCCTTGCAGAGAATTTAGAGCAGATGCAGTAGAACCCTTTAATAAGAAAAAACAGTAGTATAAAGGTGAAATAAAATCTCTTTAATGATTTAAGTTAGTTATGTGTTTGTGTTGGTTAGTGTTAGCTTAATTGGTGACTTATGTAATTTAGGCTGTGTATATCTACACATACATGTTCACATATGCATAATTTATTTGAAACATTATATATTTGCTTTTAAAATACAAATGTTTCCTGTTTTTCCATTTTTATACATTTTAAAATTCTATGCATGCTAGAAGTAAAGCGATTTAAAAAACTATTATTATTTACAGTATAAAATTCCAAATTAAGTAAAAATGACCTGAAGTTATAGCTATTGGGAATGCAGTGCGTAGTAAAGTATGACTTTTCATATGCTTTTCTGAAATACCCCTATGAAGGTAAAAATGTTGCGTAATAATCACATGAAAACATTAATATTAAGAACTTTCAGTGAACAAATTTTTGCTTTGAAAATCTAAATCTAGGTACTTCACAGGTACATGTAACTGATAAAATCTTTTAGTAGTTGTCAAAACAAGCATAGCTAACTTTGTACATTTTCTATTATAACTAAAAGCACTTTGACAGTCCTGAAATCTGGTATATCAATAGGAAAAGCAAACAGACTATTCATTTTACCACCACGATTCACTAAGAGTTTTGACACTTGAAATATATCACTTTAAAACAATGAGACACACATGATTAAAGGTTGTTACTGGCAAAATCTGTGGTGGTTACCAATTTTTATTGGTATTGTATAGTGCTTTCTTTGCCTGATAGTATTGTCTTGTTAGAATATTGAGGTGGTTGACCATATGGTGCCTATCTGCATGTCTCACTGTAGTCCATTAAGGTGTTTCTATGCCTCTGGGGCCTCCAAAAAAAGAGAGAGAGAGAGAGAGAGAATCTAACCTAGTTGCTGCTTGGTGACTGTCATTGTTTGCAGTCTGCCTGTCAGTTCTCAGTTTGGTTGATGTGTGCAACTACGTTGCCCTGATGTCTAAAGTCACTCATAATTAACTTGAACTAGAAATGCTGCCAGTGCAGGACTAGTTTGGAAAGATAAAGTAGGCTACAGTGACCTGATATTTGCTTTCTCAGTCTGGGAAAATTACCAAGTGTTTGTTAATGGAATGCACTATGTTGAGGCATTCTAGAAAAACATTGCATCATACCATTCTGTCCAGCCCTGCATACTGGTTTTTGGTTAGTAATTATTTCTCTGTTTCACAGGCCTTTTTAAGCTGTTCAGAAACCACAGATGTGTGAATGTATTACTAGCAACCTAAGATCAGCACACTTTTTCTTTTAGTAAAGGTTTTACAGATAATCTCTGAGGATCCTTCAGTACCTGCTTACGGGGGCTGTACCTTGAAGAATTTTGATACAGAATTATGATCAGCTTTTCAGCAGTAATGTTTACTACTAGTGCAGACCTCGGTCCTCTGAGGTTATGTCTACGTTACAACTAGTGGTTTAGTTACTAAAAATAGTAGTGAGGATGCTGCAGTGTGTGATTCTGCATGGACTGCACAGGTGAGTATGCAGTCGGGGGTTCGGTGCTCTTGTGAAGTCTGTGCTGCAGCCCATGGCACTGTATCCTCATCGCTATTTTTAGTGAGCTAGCTGGATTAAGGCTAGTGTGTGTACATCTATATGAGCTACAAATTACACCCCTCTGCTGCAGTGCAGGTGTAGCCAAAGGTCTGTTGAGCATTCTGGCTCTGATCCAGAAAAAACAACTAAGTATATGACTTGTCCCATTTGAAGTCAGTGGCACCACTCAAATGATTTAAAGTTAACTGTGTGTGTCTGACATGTGTATTACCTGATCTGGGACACGGTGCTCAGCATTTTGCTGGGTCAATCCCATAGTTCATCCATATAAAAGTAATTTTATCTTGCTCTTTTGTCTGTGTGCTTGACTTAGTTAGTTTGGGTCACACAAGTCAATACTTTCTAAACTAAGAACAATTTCCCCCCCTTTTTTGCTTTGTGTATTTTCTGTGGATAAGAGTAGTTGCCTATTTATTTTTTGGCCTTTCTCTTGAGGCTGCCAACAAGGTGGTTAATTGTGGGGTGGGTAAACTAGGAGCTAGAGACTACTTACTCACTCCATATAAGCTAGTGACACACAAATATTAAGTGAAGCGTATTTCAGATGAGCCTGAAAGATTGTGTTCTGGGCTCCCGACCTCTATCCTAAACACTGCTTCAGATACATCCAAGAATAAGCATGGGTTATCGGTGTGTTAGTAAACTGTCTGAGTGAGATGAACGTTCTGTGCCCTTTTAACTGTCACACTACTGGTAATGCAGTCAGGTGGCCAGGATAAGATAATTACCAATTGATGGATGTCCAGGTTCAGAGACATGCTCAAAACTATGGCATACTACCCACTTTTTTCTTAACCTATTCAAGTGGTCTGTTAAATACCTAAAAGTGAGTGTGCAAGCCATGTCTATGATGGAAAATGGCTTTGTTGTAAAACAAATAAACAAACAAAAACTTCTTTTGCACGTTGCTTACAACTTTTCTTCTTAGTACAAAACAGAACATTTTTTCGTGGAAATCCCAGGCCTCTGTTTGGTGATTTACTGTGCCATGGTGAAAATCAAGGTTAAAATGGATTTGTCTTAATGGCAGTTGTAATAATGCCCCAGTGAAAAATTCTTGACCAATGCAGCTTAGCCATCAAATTTTGATTTTCAGGCATCGTAAATAGCTATTAAATTATTTGGGGACATACAATGCCCCTCCTCCACCTCTGGGTTTTGACGCAGAATTCTAAATGCTCTCAGAATCTCTTGATATGAGTACTCTCTTGCAAGCATCAAAATTTGGATAGTTGGAGGGCTTCTAGATCACTATTGACACCTAAATGCCATTCTGAAACATCTAACATAGGGAAGTCTGAATATTTGACCATTTCTGGGGAAAAGATTCTGACACTTAAATAAGAACATTAAGCAGTATTCATGAATAATGAAATGGTGTTGAAATGAACTCTGATATAGTACTCTTTTTCCATTTCACTTATATAGTATTACTTCCTACACTGAGAGGTTTATAAAGGAAGTTAATTATAGGGAGAAACAGGATTATTTGTATAACAGATGCTGTGTTCTTATAGGCACTAGTGAGAAAGTGAAAATGAAGTATCCAAAGCAAAATCCACATTTTATCTGAAAATGTCTGTTTAAGATGCTGCCTAATATAGTATAACACACAAGCAAATTTCCCAGTGTTGAAGTCAGTAACACTACCACCAATGAATATTAGGTGAGACTTTACCAGATTATATACTCGAACTTTAAGAGGATTTATCAATATGGAATGTAGAGTTTAAAAAACAGATGTAGATGAGGCAACATTTACCATTAAGAGAATATCTGATATTGACTATAGAGAAAATAAAACCCGTAGAATATTTTTCCTGTATTTCTTAGTGGGGTGCTTTTGGGGTACCAGCTGTACCAGCATGTTTACAGATATTTCAGATGCCATAATCATTCTGTAGTTCACACCAGTGGCTTAGTATCCATACATTTGTTTGATGTCATGATGAGAATTTTTGTTTTCCTCAGTAAAGTCATTTTTAAATGCTAGCATTTCAGTTGGAGAGACAAACAGCTAATATTTTTCTGGTGCATAAAAGATGTAACTTTATTGTAAAACATTACACACATCTGTAATTATATTACTTTTAAAATAAAGTCTTCATCCATTCTAAGATCTTTTGATGTCCCTTCCCTGCTGACTCTATTTTTTTCTTGCTTCCACTTACGTTAATGTGAAGAGACAGTTGAGTAAATGCACAATGAACTTCAAAACCTAGTAATTGTTTTTCAGAAAGAATGAAACTTGTGAATTAGATATGGATTGTAAAGAACACCAGAGCTGATTAGTGTTCGTTAGGTTTGCCTGCTGGACCGTTCTGACACCTGTCTTCCAGCTTTCTCCATAAATGCCATTGCTGATCCCTCTATACTGCCAGTCACATGACAGCTAGGGAGAACTTGTGGGTGGGAGTTAAAAGATTCCCAGTGAACCTTGTCAGGCTTAGCAATTCATGAAACTCTACATAAAAGACAACGTTAAACAAAGATGAGTTGAATCCATTTACATGCAAACTCTAGTTATGTGAGTGTGTGTGTATTTTATATATATAAATATAAAAGTCTGAAATGGGTGAATGTTGAAGGGATTACTGTTACTTCTTTTAGGATGTGTAAAGGATGAGTTTTGTAAGATTTGGGGGTGGAGGGAGGGGAATAAGCCAACTTTCAAGACATTGAAAAATTGCTTTTTAGGAAAAATCTGTTTCATCCTAGCCATCTGCTTGCATCTTGTTTACAGCACAGTGTGCCAGTTTGTGCTTATTAATCATGCTTACACAAGTATCTTAATTACTCCCTGTGTAGCTGCTCTGTCTTGAACTCAGAAGTTGACCTTTCTCTTTTTATTCCTTTAAATCATTAATCATACATAATCAGCACCAACGGGGCAGAGCCATGGAGAAGGCTACCCAGATTCTGAAAGCACACACTAGTCCTGGGAAGCCATGTAGATGAGAGTGACTCCATTGCTAGCAGTCAGGCATATCTTAATTAATGACTTCGTTGTCTGTACGTACACACACACACACGCACCCTGATTCTATTTTCCCCTCTTCCTTGAATCTATTTAGAATTAATTGACTCAGTTGATTATACTGAATGTCATAAAGAAGTATGCTTCTGCATTTAAAAACATTCAAATAATCTATAATATCTGATAAGAAAACAGACTATTTTAGTTATCATATATGTGAATTCCTTCTCAGTGTGCTAGTTAAATTTTGTATGGTGAGCTGTGTGGGTTTCAAAAGAATAACTTTAGGATCTCTTTTTGAACACCACCTTTGAAAGTTGCAGATATTTCCAAGATGAACAAACGTTCATATATACGTACGTCTTTAAAAAGAGAGGATTTCTGATGAGTAAACTGTATTACTTTCACTAGGAGCACCACACACATAGCAATTTTTTCCTCCAGATTTTTCTTCAGAGCAAAAAAACCAAAAAATAAAACAGAAAATTGTAGTCTTGGAAAAACATAGATTGAAAAAAGTGGGGGGAAAAGATTGAAAGAATGTGGCTAGAATTTCAGAAACAGCCTTCTGGTTTCCAATATGCTAGACAAATTACAGTATGCAAAAGTAATTTTGCCTGTCCCTAAACTCTTCAGTATGATGAAAATCCCATCAATACTATAAAACGGGAGAAATCTGAACTGCACTGTCTACTCATTTTGTCATCTTAGGTTTTTGTACATATGGGGAAAAAAGAGATTTAGAATTCTGTTGCAATATGAGCTACGTTTTCTGTCTATTTTTGTTTTTGCCATAAAACACTATTTTGTGTTTTAATATACATTTGAATTTGCTATCTAATCTATTGTACTCACTAGTGGTGTGAACTTACTTAGAGAAATTTTAACCAGAGTGCAGGCTCTCTCACTTACCTTGAATGATAGCTATGGTATGATGATGAACACTCTATGGTTTTATATTTATTGTCCTTACATGAAAAAATATTCAATTCCATCTAATATGCAACAGGAAAATGTAAAGGAGGAAAATCTATTAACATAAAACAGAAAATCTACATAGTGAAAAACCACCTAATTCAGATAAAAACTTTGCTATTCCAAATGCAGCAGGAAGATATATGATTTGAGTTTTATGATTTACATAAAAAATTACTTGTTCATGAAGTAAAAGAATAAATCAGTTTACATTGAACAAGGTGAATTAGCTAGATGTTTCATTCAGTCTGGCATGTATATTTGACTGGCTGTTTCTTTTGAGATTTTTTTATTGTTTTATAAAGTGACCATTCTAGCTTGTCTCAGAAAAGGGATCCGCGCAGCCCTTGTACATAGTTTTGGTATATAGACATGCACGTGCATCTGAGCAGATGACCGCTATAACACAACATAACATGGAACCAACTTCATTTGACAATTTGGAGCAAAACACTTAGAGATTGGATTGTGTAACCCTCGTTTGCCTTAAAACTATTAGCAAATGGAAGCTTGCATTTTGGAAATATCCATGACTTCTGGAACAGTGATTTAATCATTTTAAAGCCCCACTTGGCAGAAATTACATGTTTACTTCTGCCCCCAAAAAGCAATGAATTTGTCTCTCTTTGTTTAAGCAGAGCTATTTAGGAAGGCCTCCAAAATGTTTTCGCTGACATCCAGAAGCTTATTTTACAGAAGAATGCTGGGTGGATATTTCCTGAGTGTTCTCCTCTCAAATGTTTATTCTAACTTTCTTTCTTTCATAATCGCTCTCACACTATTTTGTAAGCTGTAATGTGTATTGGTTTAGAAAAATACCATTATGGTTTTTGATCTGCATTAATCATAGTTGTCAGAGGAAAGTTTTATGGCCTCTCCTTCTTAAACTTGATACCCTAACTGGCTTTCAACATGCTCTCACCAAAGCCTGTTTGTCACAATGGCGTTTACCATAATAGCCCATAACACGTATGTTATTTTAAACTGAGCATATAGCTGCCAAACAAAGATGGGTTTGGAAAACCTATAGAAAGGATAATTTCTATTTATTTATTTATTTTTTAAATTCTGACAAGATCACTTTGGTGAGAAGGAATTAACCCAGCTAAGGCTGCATGTTTGAAATTGTGAAGAGACAAAATAATGTGCAAGGGTTGTTTTTAATAGAAAAAATATACGTTTGAGTTTAGGAAAGGGTTAAGCGAAGAGCAGGAATAGAATTTCCATGGGTTGACACTTTTAAAAAGTAACTCTTAAATTACTGGGGTGAGGGGAATAGTTTGGAATGAGAATGGGGGAAGGGTTGTATACTTTTTAATGCTACTTTGTGTCCATGTTGCATAAGCAGGTCTTGATCTAGCTTACTTTAAAATGAAATTGAGGGATTTTGATGGAAATTTCCTTGAATGAGAATTGGGTTGAGCCTTTGGATTGTAAGATGTTTTGACAGGGACTTGTTTAATTATACGTCTGTAAAGCATTGACAGTAGCATGTTTTGGAGAACTATAAAAATAAGACTCTTGTTACCATAATCATACTTTTTCCAAAATTCTGAATGAGTATCCATGATAGGCTACACCAGCTGAGGCAAGGAATAGATTCCCTTGTCAATCCATCCCCTTGCTCAAACAAAGTAATACTGCCACAGCCAGGAAAAGCTTGATTGCTTCTTAGAAACTTGTGTTTTACAAGTGAGTACCTCATTGTGTCAGATGTATGGAAGGTTAAGATGATGATGATTTGTGTCAAAGCCTTTGTCAAGTGTCTCAGCTGATTGAGAATATCCTAGGCGAGGCCTGTAAGTGCATGTTCCAGATGCCCTGATTCTATGCTTGTAAAGGTTTTCAACCCACCATAGGGGTGTCTCTAATTTTGATTTGTGTACTTACTTCACTGTTTATTTAGTATATCATAAATTCAGATCTTAACATGTCGTTATTTTGGAGCCACTTTCCATGAATCATCATGGAGCATTCATGATGTGCCGCAATCCGTGTGCTAAACCCCAAGTCACGAGCAATAGATTTGTAGTAAAAGAAAAGCTTTAAAAATACCTGTTGTTAGAATGTGGATCTGAGAGTCCTGGAGTGCAAAGTCTTTGGTTTATCTACAGAACAGCTACAGCATGGGCAAACAAGTGCAAGCTTCTTCACACTGCTCTGTCAGTGTGCACTTCTTCTAGTGGTGAGAAGGTAGCTGATTTTTCAGATGCATCTAATCCTTAGCTCCTTCACTGAGATTTTAAGCATAAGTATTTGTTGGGTTGGAGGATTTTGTGATGTGGCTCTGTAGTCCATTAGTTATTGGACAGAGACCAACAGTTGTTAGTAACTACTTTTTGTCACTGCTGGATTTGAACAGGCAACCTAGAGGTGGAAGGCTTCATGGCAGCGTTGTAAAACACTGGATTTGGACTCAGGAGACTATGGTTTTCTTCCTGGTTCTACCACTGTGTGACTTTGGTCAACTAATTTCACTTTCTTGTGCTTCTTTCTCTTCCTGCCCTTTGTCTTGTTCGCTTTGATTGTAAACTCTTTGTGCAGGGGTTGTGTGTGCCCCTAACCCAGTGGGGCCCAATCCTAATTGGGGCTATTGGGTGCTATGGTAATACTGTTCCCTAAACCATTGGGGTTTCCAGTGCAAACATGGACCTAGATAAAATCTAGCTTCAGTTTCCACTTGTTTACCGGACAGAAATTTCTGCAGGAAAATCTGTGAACAGACCACTCTAGTATTTAGTCGTCTTCTGTCTTAAAAGGAATATTTCCCAAATATATGGAATATATCCTCCACTTATTACCTCTGTTAAGCAGATGCTATTTGTTTTCTTCAGTCGTCATTTAAGACAAGCTTCACTGTATTGAATCATTTGATATAATAAGGATAAAGGACTTTACTGACCTCACTGTTTGAAATGGTGATTGAAAATCCACTGTGGTCTCTCTAACTGCTGCAAGCATGTTCACTAGTCAAGGTTATCTCTTCCTCTTAAGACTTCATGTAATTTAAGCAACTTACTGTCTTTTACACATCTTCCAAAAATGATTAAAATGTTTAGATTTTAATTGTTTTTAACTCATTCCTTTTAGTCCTGGGAGCTTTATTTCCTTCTCTTTGCCTTCCCAAATGTTCTCTTTTTAAGGCTTTTGCTCCGTTAAGTCTGAAGGCGGTTAGGACTCTTCACTGCTGAGAAGGAAATCAAATACCAGGAAACACGTATATTTCCCCCATGCACAAGAGTATAAAGGCAGTTATGTACGTCCATCTCACAGAACATGGGGGCAGAGTGAACAGGACAAAGTGATATGGAAGATTAAGCGAAAGACCTCCATAGAGGAGACTGGTATAATGCAGCCTGTGTAACTGGTCGCAATCTGTCCTTGTACAAAGTTATCTGCTGGCCAGTCTCATCTGCCTTTAATCACTTCTGACAGGTATAGTTTCACTCCCAGGGGCAGCACACACCCGACAGCTGCTAGTGTCAGAGCTCCATCCTCTCACTTACAGGTACAGCCCCTCCCTTCATGCTCATCATTCGTTCCCCAATTCTCTGATTGTCTTTATTTTTCCACCTCTTGGATTCATACTCAATTCTGACTTCCCTCTGCCCAGATCTGATTCTTACTCCCTGTCTAATTCTCTCTCCCTCCACTCTTATACTGTCCGGCATTCCTTTCTAAACCAAATATGGGTTGAGACTTGTCCTTTCTGAGGGTTGTTGTCTTTTCAAGCTGTCTGTCCAGTTCCCCTCACCTGTCTGCCTGAGACAGGAGGAAGAGATAGTCACCTGCTTATCCACTCAGGAAACTTAAAGATGGCTGTTGCCTTTTTCCAAGGCTGACTATCAGCAGACGTAATGAATACGAATGGGACTTCCAGGAGGAGTGTGTGGTGGGTAACCAGGAGTTTGAAGAGACCAATGGGTCGACAATGAGGTATAGGTGAGGGTAAGGCAGTCCCACCTGGGTATTTGTGGCTCCTATGCAGATACTACTATGACTGTGACTAGGATGAAATGCCCTAATGTGGGTTGTGAGATGTGATGGTACTTGCCAATTTCCCAAGGGGAGGAGGAGTTGTTGGAGGAGTAGAAGGGAGTAAAGTTGCATTATTAAGGCAGCTTTTCCCTTTCAGTGTCTGTCTAGGAACTCTCTTTCAGTAGAAGATACATTTAAAAAAAAAAATTTTCAATCCACGTATCAAACGGTTGGCAGTTTTTCTTTTCAAGGCAACTGAAAAGATTATGATGTTACGAAGGAAGTTCTCTTATTTTGGAGTAAATAAAAAGCAAAAGCAGGTTCAACCAGTTGGCTCCCATCAATGCCTTTTTAAAATATGGAAACCCTCTGCAGTGTTCTTTTCATTTTTTCTTTCTGTCAACTTAGCTTAGATTCATCCTTCTGTCCTGTAGTTGATAATTTCATTATTAGGCCTTAACACTATTTTACTATTTCCCCTCCCTGAGAACATTTTATAGCCCATTATTATGAATTTATCTCTGCCTTTAGGAATAAAATTTTCTTGAATTCTTACACTGCCACATTTTTGTCACGTTTCTAATAGAAGCATTTTGTTTCCAATAGCCCCAGCATTACAAAAAATGGTGCTTTATTGCTTCCTTTCCTCTTCAGCTTGTTTTAGTCATTGCTTTTACTTAGTTTTCATGGTTCTACATTTGAGTTTTCATTTATGTAATTCCCTTGCCTCAATTCTAGTGTTAAATTCTAATAAGGAATCTTCCTATATTGCCCCCTCTTGAAGTTTAACTGCACGACTATCTCTAATATGTCTGTAGTGTCTTGATTCTGTGAAGTGTTTAATTGGTGTCACATCTTATCATAGGTGATCATAGATCTAAAAGAAAAGAGAAACTGTGTGTGTAACCAGTTAATTTTTTATTGAATAGAAGTGTGCAAGATTTTAGAAAATCAGCCAACCCAGAGCTGCACAGCATTATTGCAGCTCAGGTTGCAAGAAGTTTGCTTTGCTACTTTACTAAAAACTTGATAAATTATGTACAGATTATGTTTGTAAGAGCCAATACATGGAGTGACAGATCAACAGGTAGGATAGTTGTTGGCAACTCCAGAAGGAAACAAATAGATAAATCATTGGAAAACAAATTGCCAAATTACTTGATATTGATATTGAATTAAAAAAAAGCCAGGCCTTCCAGCATGATGAAAAAAGAGGTGTTTACACTCTTATAAAACTAAAGATTTGTCAGACACCTGGAAACCTAAGGCTCATTGGCTGTTCTCTCACTTGATGTCTGGGTATTGCAGGCGGTGGAGGTGGGAAAGATGAGATGAATTGTTTCTCTGATCTTCTCACTTTATATTTTCTTCTTTAGTTTTGGTGTTAGCAGTTAATGTTAAATGTGCTTATGTTTATCACTCATATTTTTGCTCAATTTGAATCTTTGTAAATATGATTTAAATATGCTCTCCAATTTGACATTTCCCTAAGGGCAGTGAGATGCTCTGATGAATTGTATTGTGTAAGTATAAAATACCAAGTAATAAGCCAAACCTAATATTTCCCCTTGGAGATGGGGAAGAGTACTAATAATGAGAGTCTTTAAATATAAAAACTAGAGATGTGCTTTAGACCAATATCCTGGATCTAAATGGCCCTGAACTTTACAAATCTAGCCTGTCTCTGCTAAAGTAAAAACCAAAACCGTTCTTACCATTCATGTTGCATTGACTGAAACTTCAATCAGTGCATGCCACTATTATGCTACACTCAAGAGAGGCTTAAGGCTCAGACCTATAAGGTCCTCAGAAGTATAGCCCAGCTTCTTGGATGTTCTTGAAGTTTGCAGAATCAGGGGAACTCTTCAGCTATACTCCTGCTCATCTTTGCTCTAGCTGTCCAGAGCCTAGGAGTTTAATGGAACTGAAACGTCTGGTTATCTGAGCCCTCAGTTAATTCCAAGGTTTTAGATGTCCCTCAAAACCTTTGGAAAATCAGTTTTTTCCTCCGTTTATGAAGGAAACAAGCTGTGTTGAAAAGTTAGAAGTTGAACTTCAAGGAAATGTACTTCCCTATTTTCCTTTCTCATGTGCAGTTTCTCTTTTAGAACCAAATCCTAGACCCCCAACGTGAGCTCAAGTGGCTGTGGATTTACTACCATCCCTCTGCCTTCTTCAGTGCAGCTTCTCCAGCCTCACTATGGATTGTGAATGGCCTGTGGCAGATTTTTAGAGTTCAGGGAACCCATTGCTCTTGGTTTCATTCCTAATGTTTCTCTTCTGCAGGGGAACCCCATTGGTTAAGCAGGGTCATGGCTCTATTTAGCAATAGGAGTTGGGAGTAGGATTTATCCTTTAGTTCTGATCTGACGATGCACGTATCTTTTAAAATAAAAATCTTAATTTATTTGCAGTTTAACTATCAAACATTGGGTTTCTCTCTGTATTTCATCTCTGTATTTGCACCTAAGAATGGACTAGGCTTCCATCTTTTTTTTTTACTGGTACATGGACATAAGATTTAAAAGAGGAAAAAAAAAGTTTTGACTGTGCATACAAGACAAAATAATGGTATTATATGTGCAGAAAAGATTGAGTGAATGCATGGAAATAAAAAGAAAGGTAGTACTGCAAATTAAGCTTTATGTTTTTATTGGAGGATCGGATGTACACTATTGTTGGCAGTGATGATATCAGCAGAGATCTGTCTAGTGAAGTGAATCTTGCGGTGGAAAAACTTCTGTACAGGTGTGAGACCTTGTCTTTTGGTGGATGGATTGTTTGATACTGCTTTGTCTGAGAGCATAAATGTAAAATTATTGGGGAGAGTGACTCCTTCCTCCAGCTATTGACAGGCATTGGTTGCTAGACCCTCTGATGTTGCTATGGAGAACCTGCTGGTGGTCAGCAGTGACTCTGCTTCAGCAGTGAGATGGAGTTGATCAAGTAACAGGATCTCTTTTAAAAAAAAATAAAATAAAATAAATCTTGTGACAAAGAAAGAGAGAGAGATGACAGGAGGAGAGGAATAAAAGCTGTCACTACTACCTTCTCTGCTTCCAAACTCTGAATAACATGTCACATACTCAAGTAGAACATGACCAGAGAAGCTAGAAGGTAGCATGATTATAAAGAGGGAGGAATGTAGTGAGGAGGGAAGAGTAGAATAACTCTTTGGGAGCAACAGCTTTGCATTGCATTCAGCTTCTCTTTCTCTGCCATCTATGTCTCCTTCACTCCTGGATAATTTCAAGCCCCTCATAGTGCGGTGAGAGTGAATGATTATATAACATAAGAAACTTCTTATTTTCTTGAGCCCGCAAGATCAATGGAAAGGATTGGTGGAGAAAATATATGCCTGCTTCAGGAGCAGGGAACCTCATTCGAGGAGCAGTTTCGACCTAGGCTAATGAAAGAACACACCTGTCATGCAATCTTAATTGTCTCAAGCATAGAGCAATGACTCCAGTAATGACCAGCCAGACTGTTACAATGATATCTTACAATACTTCAGCAGTGGCTTTTGTCAGAAACTATTAAAGACCAAGCTTAGGTAGCTAATAATCATCTTTACACATGTATGTCTATACCCTATAAAATGAGTAAAAAGGTAGAGCTTTCATTGCTACTTCAATTGATTCTACATAGATATTATGTCAAGCTTTAAAAAAAAAAAAAAATTAGGGGCTAAATTCTCATCTTACTATGGTGCTTTGGATATTTATGAAAGTGTGAGAACAGAATTTGTTCCTTTCTAATCATATTGTTTGTACTCAAGTTGTCTCTTTTGAAAGCTTGAATGCTGGTAAAAGTCTGAAATTTTTGATAATCCAAACACAAGTGGTTTTGAAAACTTCACTTTAACCAGCATAAAGATAACAGCTCTATTGCTTATTGTATTTCATATTCCATATTGAAATATGGATTCTGAGTGTTTAAATGGATTCCTAATTTCCCTGTGACTGAAATCCTTACTAAAAAAAAAAAAAAAAAAGCCTTATCCTAGTTAAATGTTACTTTTCACAAATGAGCTCAAAACACTATCATTTAGGTGGGGGAAAAGAAGTCCATTACAGCCTGACTATGTCTGTGTGTATCTCTGAGTAATTGTGATTTATAAGGAAAATAGAAATTACAGAATAAGAATTCTGGTACTATCCATTCCATTCTCTTCTTACCCTCCCCGCAGTCCAGATAGTCATCTTGTTCACAATGCAAGTATATATTACATTTTAGTGAACAGCTTTGCACAGCTGGTTGGATATGGAATAACTTTTTTTCTAATTAAATATTAAATGGGTTTAAAACATGACCTGACTAGAGGTGTAGAACAAACTCTAAAGAAAAAAGTAATAGTATAGTAATGCTTTGTTCATGTGATATAAACCTATGATACATCTTGTAGTCTAAACAATGAGAGTTCTGTAGCACTTTAAAGACTAACAAATTTAATTTCAGCAGGCATAAGCTTTCGTGGGCTTCAGTCCACTTCCTCAGATGCAGTTGGTAGAAATAATACAGCAAATATATAGGAGGCAACATATACATATCCAAAGGCATAGACAACAATGGGGCAGGTGGATGGAAGCCGGGTACTTGAGGCCTAATGTCAGCCATTGAGTAGGAGGTGAGAATGGGTGATCACAGCAAATTACGTCTTGTAATGAGAGAGCCATTCCAAATCCCTGTTTAAACCCAGTTTGAATGTGTCAATTTTGCAGATAATTTCTAACTCAGTAGTTTCTCTTTGAAGTCTGTTTTTGAAGTTCTTTTGTAGAAGTATAGCAACTTTCAGGTCAGAAACAGTGTGTCCTGGAAGATTGAAGTGTTCTCCGACTGGTTTATTGATGTTGTTATTTTTTATGTCTGATTTGTGTCCATTTATCCTTTTGCGTAGTGATAGTCCAGTTTGGCCAATGTACGTGACAGAGGGGCATTGCTGGCACATGATGGCATATATAACATTAGTGGATGTGCAGGTGAATGAGCCTCTTATGGTGTGATTGATGTGGTTAGGACCAGTGATGCTGTCAGTAGAGTCGATGTGTGGGCAGAGCTGGCAACGGGGTTTGTTGCAGGGATAGGTTCTTGTAGTCTGAATTTGATTCAGCTGTATTCTTACTGCCTGAATTTCAGTACTGGGGTGATTATTATTAGGATCAATACAGCGCTTTCACTGAGGAGTTCCGTGGTTCCGTAGGGCATTTTCAGTACTTCTCTGAACCAGTGCTCCCTATTTTTCGTATCATAGGACTGATAGAAGGTTAATTAAAAAAAAGTGAGTCAGATTAAAGTCCCCTTGTTTATACAAAATTGGATTGAATTTTAAATCATCCACTTGTAGCTGTTATACACAAGTGAATTATTTTGTGGATTATCACAAACACTGATCTGTCCTTGACATTACTTTTGATGCCTGAGCTAAACCCAAGGAGATGATAGCATTAGTGTGGTATCAGTTTTGTTACTTGAAAGCCACCCTCAGTCTACTGCAGTTGAAAAAAGTCCAATGTAACAAAGTATAGATATCTGTTAAACTTGGCTTTAACTTTCAAAGACTAATAATTTATTATTCTGTGTTATGCTTCAATATTTTTTGTTACAGTAGATCATTTTTAATGTTGGTAGCTTGATTTTTTGTAATATAAAGACACAAATAGGAGAAAAGGAAAATGGTAGCTAAGTACTTTGATAGTTTGCAGTCTGAATGCTATTCTTGATACAATTCATCAAACATTTATCTGCACAAATTATGGCAGTTAAATGAAGAAGAGCAGAAGTGATGTACACTTAGGGCCCTTTTTATAGCAGCATAAAGCAGAGTAAAAATTACATTAATTACTTTTTAAAATATATCAACTCTTTTTATTATATTTTTTCATTCATTGGGCTTAGAATGTTTCTCTCAGCTAATGAAATCTTCTTCCATATTAAGAATACCTCAAGCTGCAGTTGGGAAAATATTTGCGTATTGATAAAATACTATTATAAAATATTATCACCTCTTGTAATGACAACAGTTGGCCAGTAACTTTGCATAGGTTAAATGACCTTTCACTAGGATAAAAAAGAAATATTTTTAGCACTAATTAATAACTTTAGTTGGATGTCTACTTTAAGATTTAAAGAAACTGAAATGAAAGTTGCATCTAGCGTTTTGCTGGTGTTTGTGTGAAAAGGTTAAATTTCCATACTAGACCAAGGTTCTCTTGGGTACATGTTATAATTATTTTTACTCACATCATCGTTGTGTACCCTTAGTTATTTTAATTTATTTGTCATTTGTTAACAATAAACTTACTCCACTTCCAATTTTTACAAGTGATACTAAACCTATATCACTTAAGTCTCTTCAGTGGGTTGAATGAATTTGTCATGACATTCATAGCAGAGGCAGTGCATTGCAATGAAGAAATCAGTCTCCTTTGCCAGACTCCTGAAGCAAATTAACTCTTTCAGAGGCTTTTTGGTGGGTAGCAGAAAGGAGAAGTTATAGTTTGTGTTGCACGGGGCTGTTATCAGCAATCAGTTGCAATTTACCAGTGAGACATGGTAACATCCGATTTGCAGATTGATAATGCAGTTTAATAAGAACAGGCTCACTATAGCTAATACACTGCTAATATGATACTATTATCATGCTATACTCACAAAACCCATAGAGCTAAGTTCTCACCCAACAGGCTGTGCACAGGAGTGTTCTGACATGAATTTTCATCAGATGGCCAGTCTGGCCAAGTTCCTTCTGGATTCTGGTGGCAGAATGCACACCTGACAGCCCAAGTGCACTATTTTTATAGTCCATTTGTACACAACCACTGTGGCTGGTACGTAGCAGCTGATGACATCTCATGGCTGTTCCTTATGGGTGTTCCATGTACTTTTCCAGTATTTTTCAACTCCTCCACATCAATCTCTAATTATTTACTCTTATTTACATCATTAATACTATTAAAACTAAACTATTATCATACGAACAAACAGAACATAACATTCTTTCTCAGGCTAAAACTATTTGACTATCATATTACTCCTGGGGATGTTCTTCTTGATATAGGCAGCTGGCTTGCGAGTATGTAAGTAGTCTGCCAGCATAGAGGCCGCAAAATGTGGTCAGTGCTGAAAGATGGAACCAGGCCCATGACCTACAGTTTAATACCCCAATCCTGCAGTGTCAATGGGACTGCTCATTTGTTTAAGATAAAACGTGTATAAATGTTTACAGGATTGTGGCCTGAAAATAAAAGGAAAATAAAAAGGCTTAAAAGATTTTACAAAATAGATATTGTCCCATGCTGTAGACAACTATAGGTCTTAGTGTTGCTTAGTCTTGTTGTATGGATTTCAGTTTGTGTACATTCAGTCTGAGGGAATGAAGTGAGAGTTTTGCTAAAATTGGCTGCCCTAGGAGACTAAGGCTTGGTCTATACTTACAGTGAAATTCGGTGGCAGTTGACGGGAGTTATGCAAAGTAGCTTAAGTAACTTACATCGATTTCCTAAATCCTCTTCTGCGTGCTGTCTCCTCTACGCTGTGCCAATGGGAAATGTGTACCCATCGATGCAGCGCTATGCTTTTTAGGGACGTGGTTTAACTGAATCAACTTCTGGATCGATTGATCGGGTCTTCACTTCCACTCAAATCAATTCGGATAAATCAATCTGACGGTGGCGAATTTCCCGCCGTCTGTGTGTATATACCCTCAGGTTCCTTCTCTGGGTTCAATATCTTAGTAACTGTATATCAGGTTGACTCCTGTTTCAAAACTGTTTTATAGTACTTTCAAATAACAATGAAAAATATTGTTGCAATGGTATAATATATGGAGGCCTGGTCTGCACATTGAGATATACTGGGTTTACAAAAGATTTTTATTATTAAAATACATTTAATTAAATCTGTACAACTTGATGTATGAGTACTCTTAAATCTGGCGTGTAAAGCTATACCTCAAGCTAAACAGATATAACCAGTTTTAAATTAAGTGTGTTCACATAGGTGTTTGCATCAGTTTAACTAAACTGGTTTAGCTAAGCCAGTGTATGAATTTTTCTACACACAAGCGAATAGACTGACCAATGGTACTCTATAGCAGTTTTTTAAACCTTGACCACTCTCATTATTTTATGACGTTTTTAATGGAATTTATTAATGTTTAAATCTTGTCTTAATAAAAATTAATTGAAAACTTGGGCAAGAGATGGAGAAAAAAACTTGGTATAAATGGTTCAAAATAGTTTTTTAAAAAAAGAACAGAGAGAATACTGTAATCCCACTTGCATAATGTAACTATTTCACAGGGAGAGAATTCTTGACATATTTACATGGAAAATTCAAATGTCACTGGGGATTTGTAAATCAGATTATTTCTTCTCAATAGGCAGCATGACACAGTTACTATCAAACATATGGAAACTGAGCTGTTAACAGATAGGGTAACATAAGCATGTTGGTTCCACTAGTTTGCCGTAATCCTACCATGTATGCTTTCACTACCCACCATTGCATTTGAATTATATTTTGGGGCCAAATTAGAATCTGAATATGTTGATGTGATAAATGTGGATTGTGTTGGGTGGTTGTGGTGGCGGTAGTGGGGGTTGTTGTCCAGATATTTATTTACATGAGGCTGGGTAAAGTATTTTGACATCTCCCTCCCTCCCCCCCCAATGCTTTGGGCATCCTGATGTTCCTTGCAAATGCTGTGATGATATGAGTTAAAAGCACTTAAACGGAGAGATGATGTGACATCATCTAAAGTATCTCACTGGAAAAATATGCATATAATATGCATATAATCTCATGCCTGGCACAGAGTGAACTCTTGAATTCCTCTGTTGCCAGCTATATTGTGGTGAAGGATGGCCTAAGTGCTACAATAAAACTTTGTAGAAAGGAAGGGAAACTGTAGTAGTTTCAGAACTTCTTTCAAGTCTTTGGCAAACAAATAGCATTGGTGCATGCATGCGCTCTTCACTCCACTTGGACTTCCTAATTATATTGTAGATACTTTATTTTTAGAGTTTTTCTTTGTGCAATCAAGATTCACAGTAAGAGTCCAGCTATATTATTCTGAAGAGAAGTCCTATGAAAAGGCTCCTTTTGCCCCTTTTGTAAATGGACTCTTAGCTCTTGGGGTATTTGAGTGTGTACTGTTCTACTAGTTCGCAAATGTAGGCCATGCTGGGATAGACCAGGGAAGAAGGCCTTCAACAATATGCAAATATAAGTATGTGTCTGGCTCTTGGTACTACCTCTATGCAATAGTGTGCTAATCCTTCTAGATAAACTGCATATAAAATTTAACACACTGTGATGAAGGCTTTAGCAAAGTTGTAGTCTCACCTTCAATTTTTAAGGTCCAACAGCACAGCTGTAAAAGCTGACCTATATTAATCTAGAAGTTGATTCAATATCATGTTTTTCAATCCATGCATGCTGTCTATTGTACTTGACTAAGCAAATTATGTGAGCTGTTGTGGCCTGGGAGTGAGGTAGGTAATATCCCTTGAAATTATGATTGCGAATGTGGATCAGTTTGGTTTGATTGCTCATTGATGGTAGACTGTGGCAAAACTCAGGCACTTGAAAGATGCTTGTAGACTTGGATTTGCCACTTTCCTTAATGTGATCTCTCTGGAAATTCTTTACCTGAGATGACCGTACTTATTGTCAGCTTTTAAATTGTGTTTAAGACAACCTTGCAGTTAACACTGCATTGTGGTGAATGAGGGAAGAATAGCGACCACCTTTGCACCTATTCAGTTTGTTTCCACTCGTTTCTTTTGAGAACTGTCATTCTCTCACATTGTTTACGCTGCTAAACTATGATATGAATTTCTAGGATGTCAACAGGCTTCATTTGCTTTTCCACCCCTTCTACCATAATGCTACCTGGAACACCCTCCATGTGTCTCATTGACACCATTTGTTCAAATCTTGCTTGACAGCCATCTCTTCTCCCTGGTTTAGGACTAAAGTAGCAATAAGAAAGAAAAAAAAAAATGTAGTGAAACTTAATGAAAAAGTATTGTCAATTCTGTCCCAGGTTACTTTGTGGCTCCAAACTTTTGCTTTTCGTGAGTCATGTGCAAAGTGCCATATTTGCATTTAATATGCAAAATTCTGAAATACTACCAGTTTTGATCGATTTAAAAAAAAAAAAACTACCAAAATTAAATTTTGCACATCCGAAGTCTCTTAAATACCATAAGGCAAAAATGGTCCTATTTTTGAAAAAAAAGCATGAAATTTCACAGGCTTCTAGCAAAAATGGAACAAATTTGTGAAACTGCAGTGAAATCTGAGAATAACTCTAATTTTATAATGAATATTTTACATTGCTCTGATTATGGTTCCTTCTCTCTCACATACAGTACTCTTATCAGGGCATACTTAATTGGAAAATCTTTGTAATTGAGATGACTGCAGGGAATCTCTCTAAACACTAACTGCTGTTTAATGGGTGTGGTAATTCTGCTTAATTGGGATGCTTTCGGGTGATTTACTTTTGCTTGTCTTCCATGTGTCTGTCTCATGCTGGTTCTTTGTTTGTTCCTCTGGAAGCAGGTTTCAGTCTGTACTTACAGAATGCATATGAAGTGCTTCTAGGTGTGCTGCCATGTGAGCTAACTTTACCACTTTACTAGGCATCTCAGAGCTGCTTCCACTGTCAGTCTGGGGCAAGAAGACGACTCAGGCCTTATCCCAGTGTTATTGTGCTGCCTTCCAACTCCATAGACCTGTCCAGTAGTGGGATTGTTTTGTTCTGCTCTGTAGCTGCTGTGAGGGCAGCGGCATCAGTAGACTTCGTCACTAAATTCATAATTTTATTTAGTTCAAAAAAAGGCTGCCGACCAGGGAAATTGTTCCAAAGAGGATTTTGCTCCTTCTGAGCATTTTCATTTCCTGCACTTCACCAGTGTTGCTAGAATACGTGGCTGTTGTTCCTGTCTTCAACCCTGATATGGCACATTTATTGAGGGTACATGTGGGAAGATGATGGATGTTCCAGCATATCTGTGCAAAAGCTGACGTATTGATGGTGTTGAGTGATCTCTCCCGTGGGTTCATATGTTGGAAAGGAAAAAAGAAAGGACTGATTCCTGTGAAATTATATATGTGAAGGCTCTTAAGGATGAGAACCAACTGGCCTATCACTCCTATTCATCCCTTTAAAAAGCTGATTTACACCATAATCATATGCTGTGCTACCATGTACTTTTGTTAGGTCTTCCATGTAGATTTGTAGCAGCTGTGGGCAGAACGACTTATACCTGCTGATAATGGAGGAGGGGGCAGAATGAGGGTAGTGGCTTCAGCAGATATTACTAAGCATGCTCAGTACAAGCCAAGCAGCTGAGGGAGCACGTGGCTTCTACCCCACAATGTGTCGCCTCTGACTCTTGGTGGATTTTGTGGAAAGATGCAGAGAACTTGAGCATTGGGGTTTTTACATCTTTCCGTAGCCTAAGAGAGCTGAACATCCATCCGTGCTATTAAAAGAATTTGGGTGCTGTAAGCATTTCTAAAACCTGGTCGTAAAGGTTCCTGGATGTTGGGAGACTTTGATGCTGTTTAGAATCTAATTCTCACCACTTTTTCTAATGAGTTTTCCTGGGGAAAAAAGTTCGGGAATCAAACAGTAATTTTTGTAGTCTTTTGAAAGTGCATTCTAAATCTGGTTAGCTGCCTAGATTTATATGAAAGGTACTCAGATATATGGGCTTCAGCACCTTAGTAAGTACCTACATAATCAGTTTCTTTTGAACCAGTCAGGACTATTTCATGCTTTAGTGCAGCTGGAAGGCTAGAAAGGAGTTAATTATTTTGGTCATGAATGGGCCAAACTATTCTTCATTGGATTTCACTAGTCATGATTGGTCTGAGTTGTGTAGTGGCCAGAATGTCATTCTAAATCTCTGCATATGTGATCTGACCAAACCGTGTAAAAAAAGATTGGCTCTTGCCTTCTGCTCTAGATTGGCGTCCTGCTTCCCTGAGAGACTGACCGCTTGTTAGTTCCATTTTCAGAAAAGTGGTCTATGAGCATTTCACAGTGAGTGGCACTCTGGGTATGAGATTTATTTTAATGCCATCCAGATTCCAAACCAATCAGTCTTTCTGGGATAGTTCAGCTATGGCCATAGTTGGGTAGTTTATGATACAGTACTTGTAATAATTAGTGCTTGTCACCTGTAGCTTTACTGGAGCTTTAAAAAGGTGGGTAAGTATCTTTGTTTCCATGTAAGATATGTGGATACAGGTTCTGACCATATCAGAACTAGGGATTGAAACCAGGTTTTCTCAATCCCAGCCTGTTACCCTATCCAGCAGACTATGCTTCCCTTAAAAATGTACATAGTGCTAAAGTACATTCTCATGTGCAGCTAAAAATTGCTGTGAAGATTTCTGTGGTGGTACTTTACCCACTCTGTTACCTCCCTTCCCATTATTATTGTGCTTATTTGACTGGTATAGGATATAATGAAGAATAAAGAAAAGCTATCCACATACCTAAGAGGGCTTGCACCTAATTTAAAAATTTAAACAGACTGTGCTATCTGTTTTTCTGTAGTTCAATTGTTTGGAATAACTTTTACCTGCTAGAACGCCCACAGATGTGTGTATCAAAGTAAAAGCCAAGTGCAGGAATACAAATAACCCATCTTCCTCTTTTTTAGTAGTATTAATAAATACTTGCTTAGACTTGGTCTTAATCAGATTGTATCCGTGTTTTGAGTACTTTGGTACAATCAGAGCTACACTAACTTTCTGTTAGATATTAAAAACCAGCATGCTCTGATTTTTTTATTACTAATATATGTTTTAAAGAAGATATTATGACAAGTCATTAATTTCATTTGATTAAGCCATTAGGGAAGATTAAAGATGGGTCATTTCTTAGATATATGTTTAACAAGAAAAGGATTTTAAAAACATCTGTTTTTTAAAAACAGGGACAGCTTCATTTATCGATAAGAAAACAGGAAGATGTTGTATGGTTTTGCACAGATAAATGTCATAATGTGGAACAGCTATATTTGAAGGCTGCATTTTCTGATATCTTAGACATGTTTCTTTTTCCTGGGTTTGTACGGGTATAAATATGAAAAATAAGCTTAAAATGTTATGCTGATTTTTGTTGTTGTTGAACTTTATCATCAAAACGTATGACTAATGTCATCCACTAACTGAATTGCCCTTTTCATCCTATATGTGTGTTTTATTAGAAAGGGCTAAAACTTAAATTGGCATCTGTCCTTACAGTAATTGAACTAGGTGTGAAAGTTCAACTTTTATGTAATTTAAAGTACCATCATTAATGGGACAAGTGTTTAAAAAAAAAAAAAAAAAAAAAGTCAGGTGTGATTTTTTTTAACTTAGGATAGTAACAAGTAATGACTAATATTGTCAAATGACAGATCAGAAAATATTTTTCTCTTTTCCACTTCATTTACTTTTCTGACTTTGAAAGTACCATCTCTACTCACTGTCTGACCTGTGTAGTTAGTTTCTCCTTTTGTTTATGTGGATGCAACACAACAGATGAGAGAACAATATGAACATCTGATTGTAAATCTTGAAATGCTCTAGCAACGCTGATCCTGGTTAATTTGAGATTTCATGGGATTGCAGTCTGAGGTGGTGTGACTTCAGGAAACCAATATTTAGTCACATGTCATTATAACACTTTAGTAAGACAATAGTGGAAATATAAAATTTAAAATTCAAAATAGGGTGTGAAAATGAAGTGAAATAGATACGTATTTTCATATTGGCTTGCCGTTTCTTTTCAATGTTTCTATTTTAGCCATAACTGAAATTAAAAAAAAAAATTAATCAGAAACACAGGTAATCTGAAACTATATGTATACATCAGAACGTTAAGTGTTTTTAAACTACATCTCCGTCCTTCAGAAGGAAAGAGAAACTAAACCTTAGGGCTTGTCTACCTTATGAAATTTCACTTGTTTAACTTATATCAGCTTTTAAAACTATTTTAGGTAAAGTGGTGCAAAAACATGGGTAGATATTATTTTGTTTTGAGTGGCTTATTTCAATTTATTGTAAATCACTAAGAAATAAAGAGCTAAATCAACTTGAGCCATGCTCACATTGAAATAAAAATGTCCACACAGAGTTTTGTACCATTTGAACTAAACTAGTGTAAAAACATACTTTTAGTTGAACTGGTGTGGCTTGTATTTAAACCAGGCCTCCTCCTCCTCCAGATGTTGAAGTTAATATAAACAAAAAAATCTAAGAAGACGGGACTTTAAAAAAATTGTATCTTTTATCAGAATTCTTAGGTTGAGTTTATATTGTCCCCTTTTATCTTTTCAGTAGAAGACTGTTTCCTGATTTAACATTTTAAAAAACATATGTCTTATTCTGGTGGTTCACTTGGAAGTAACTTTCCTGTTGCTCCACTTCTTCATCCATGAATTTTGGTTTTACAGGCAGAAGGTCCTTTTGTGTGCTGTGAGTAATAGGGCTCAAATCTGGGGGAGGGCAGGAAGGAAAGATCTTTTCTTCAAATTCACAAGCCTTGCAGTTTGAAGAACTCTTCCTTTATCTCTTATGTCAGATATGGAAACTATTAAAATATTGATGGTAGAATTCTGAAGCTTTTTTCTAAACTGTATTCTTACATGCTGAAATCCAGCAATAAAGCTAACAGAAGTCATATTATAAGCCCTCTGAAGAGTCTTTCTCTACTAGTATTCCTAATAATCCCAAAGTTAAAAATATGATTTGCTTATCTAAAATTTCTATTTTCCTTTCAATGCAAACTTCTGGTCAAGATTTTTAATATAGTGGTATTTACATTTGCAATGGTAGGACAATATTTTACCTCTTCTGCCTGTTGTAACAGTGCTTCATCCTGACCGCTGTCTTCCCCTGTAGAGAGGAGTTTTATACACAATGACTTCACATGCTGACTTGTTAATGGCAACCACTGTACAGCATGTGTGTAGTGCAAATACCACAAACTCCAATAAGTAACATTAAACTTGAATTCCCCTTAAAGGAACTATATATGTTATATACATTCATCATCAATTTCTGGCTGGTTCTTTGTCTTTCAGATGATGATCCCAAAGCACCCTGTTATTAAAGTCCTGTTACATGCTGAGCTCCATTAGCAATCCCATGGAAAGCCATAGGAATTGGATCCAGCACTCTGGGGCCCAAACTAGTCAGAGCTACTCCTAGGGAAATGTCAACATCATGCTGGCCCACAGCATTTGCCAAGACTCGGAGCAGTAGTTAATACTGTAAGGTTTTCTCTCTAAATAGGAAGAAGCTGGAAGAGATGAGAGAGAGTAGTAGGAGATTTGTATGGAATATGATGAGAGGCAGGAGCTTTCAAGGAGGGAAGAAAGATAAAAGTTGGTGTCCCTTCCCTGGTTGATTCTTATACTTCATTTAAAAATATGTAAAACTTGAAATGGCTACAATTTATCGTAACTCACTGCTTGCGTTGACTTCAAAGTGGTGTCTCTCACATTCAGTGATGAGAATGTTGGGCCCTACGTATGGTATAGCAACCTCTTCTACCACCATGAAATTCAGCTTCCTCTCAGATGAGTCTTTGCAGTATAGAACTGCAAACTCAATCAAATATTAAATACTAGCCAGCATTTAGATAATTATAGTTTGACAATGACAACCCCAGTTTTTAAACTTGTAACTATTGGCTTTTGCATTAACATCTTATATTTCAAATTCCCTAACAGCAGAATGCTTTTATGTGAGGCTCCCTGAAAACAGAGTTGCAAAAGGGGAGGAGTGATGATAAAAATCCTCAATTAGTGAACTACTCCTCCCAAAAGAAAGCTTTTATTAACTCCTGTAAACTGACGGCTAAATAAAAATAAACTGACAATGGCCGCGCAAGAAAGGGGATAGAAGATTGCTTCTCTCTTTAATATCTGTGCAAAAAATTCTTTAAGATGTTTCTTAGGAAAAATTATGAAACTTTCCTAAAATATGTGGAGAATAAATCTTGTTTAGAAGTAGGAGGCCCAAATATGTTTGTCCTCTTCTAAGACATATTTTTACCTGTAAGATTCCTTTTGTTCTCATGCCTAAATAGTGGTTCTAAATTGTATAAATATTTCAATCTGCTTTATTATAAATATTCAGTTGCTGAAGAGACCTATATTCAATTTGTAGCAGTGCATGCTACAGTTCTCTCATCAGTACTAACAGATTTACCAGTATCAGTATACTCCAGAAGCCTTTGTTGTTTGTTATTTTTGTGAAGTAATTTGATTTTTTTAATAATATAAGTAATAGAAGAGTTTGGCAACTGGATACATAAGATATGCTGTCTGTTTTCTGTTCTTCGTTTATTTTTCTCTTGTTAAAGTCATCAAAATGTTGACAGCTGCATAACTCTTTTTAAAGCATTCATATCTTGACAGATATTACAGATATTTGTCATTTTACTTACAGTAAGTGACAGCTAAATTAGCTTTATGCTGTATGGGAGGATATCTCAGAAGTAGTAAGTCCAGTCAAATTTGTATTGCATTTCTTTAATGTGCAGCTCATTTTGAGTGGTTATTAAGAAATGAACAGTTCAGGGACTCACAAAGAATGTGGAAATCTTGAGTTAGCAGATATTCAAGGTTAACACAACTATTATATGCTCCTCTTCTGTTTAGGATTATCATATTGGTGTGTGCTCCTTTTTAACTTGTTTTCATTTCTTTTTTCAATTAGATTTGAGTTTAAGGATCTCAGCTTAGTCCTTCCATAATAGTTATCCATATCATAGTGACATCCCACAACTGAGCAGGGTCAGCAGTCTGTTTTGAGAAGATCTGGGGCTGGAGTAGCGTGGATGTTTGTGGGTCATCACTGAAGTGCCTTGGTAGAGCTTGGCTGAGAAACTACCAGAACACCTGCCCTATGCACGGTCTTGCCAAGTGCAACTCTGTCATTTGCACTGATATTTCACATATAGTACAAAACATTATAAAAGATACATTTGATATTTTAAGGGTTAAAGTCATATTAAAAGTTTAGGAATAGGCCAAACTGTAAACTAGAATAAAAAAAGAATATTTTTTCAATGTTAACTTTTATTCAGTAACTTCACTGTACTTTTTTGTGCTAGGCATAAATACAATGCACAATTTTAAAAAATTGCAGTGAATTTTTTCAAAGTACCATACTAAAATGTGTCTACAAAAAGAGGCATTTTTAAATGTACTTGTTGCCTTTTATCCAGGTAGCTTAATTACACAATTCAGCTTTCCTTAAAATTGTCTGTTTAAATTGCTGCTAGAAACTGAAAATTCTATAGCATGATATTTCTGACTTTGAAGTATATTCTATGTATTAAATGATACTTAAACTTTCAAACTACTATAGATTTATCACAGAAGATGTTATACACATGCAATGCATTATTAACCTTTTGTTGATGTGTTCTTGTCTTACCTCATGTCCAGGAGCCCAGTTAGCACTTGGCTACTTAGTTATTTGAACAAATCTCATCAAGATTAACTTATTTTGCATTACTATTCTCAACAGACAAGAGATGAAATAAAATGCTATAGTTTTAAACAGAATGATTGATTTGACTGTGAAAGACACTTTTATGCAGTAATGTCATTTAAACATTGTCAGCTCTTAGCATCACCAAATCTTTTTAATAAGATAATTAGCATTTGCCACTTATGATTTTATTATTTTTAATTCATATAACTCATGTACACCATCTTAAGAAGCCATATATTCTTCTCTCTACTGCTGCATGAGCAAATGACCTAGGTGGAAGCTAAATAATGTAGCTTTTATTGTATGACTTTCAAGAGAAGTGATTGTCTCCCTATGTGTGTGTATCACACCTTGCACAATGGGACCTCTATCCTGATTTGGAATCTTTTAGCACTCCTACAGTACAAATGATACAAATAATGATCATATTACTTAGCAGTTAGGTGTGATTTTTTTTTCTCAAAAATATTCAGCATTGGCCCAGCCTGTCTCCTATTGAAGTGAATAGTGAAACTCTTACTGACTTTGTGAAGCCAACAGTGAATGCTTTGAAAATCCCACCTTAAAATATTGCTTTATTCTCCATTTAAAGACATTTTGTGGATTCCCCCTTCCCTCTGCTTTTTTCCAGAGACTCTTGTCTTTCCCTAAGACTTGTCATAAGGAGTGCAATGAATCAGTAGACAACTCCTTGGGACACCATAATGCACAAAGTGGACATATAGAACTTAGAGAAAATGTGGAAAATAACTGAATTTAGAGTACTGCTTTCACTTTCCATTTGAAATTAATGTTCACTCTATAAAAACATATAAAGAATATAAATTCCCAGGGACTGGCCTGACATTTTAAAGCATTCATCTGTTTTAATTCACCGCCTTCAAGGTGGGAGTTTACACAATCCTGAGGTTCAGGAGATACCAGGACGGGAGGTACTTAGGATCAGGAAATCTGATGCGCGTAGGATCCACGTTTTCTCCTTGCTGTGCAGTGCTGAGATTTTTGAAGGCCAGAAAAAGAATATATAGTTTATTTAGCTTTCTCTAAAAGCAATAATGGGCCTATTCCGATTTTATCTGTAATTTTACTTTTGTGTTGAGTGGTATTAATAATGCTACACTAAAGCAGTACTCTCAGAATCTTCCAGGTTTTAGTGATAGGATAAATATTCCCCAAGAACACAAAAGCAGAACATGCAGATTGCTTTAGTAGGAGATAGACGCATCTATCTGCAGCATAACCATATTACCATCATATTTTGCAGATTTGTCAGGAGCTTTAAAAGTACAATATTTCAAGCTGGTTTTATAGAAACTTGCTGAGGAACTGGACAGGATGAATCATGGATGAGATATATCACACTTAGTATGGCATTAAATTCTAGCAGTAGAATGATGCAAACCAGTTCATAACCTTATAAGAACATTGTGTGCTACAGTAATCACAAGGAAATACTGTAATCCAAATTAATGACAATGTTATGTTACATGTTATATCATCAATGTAGGTGCAATGTGCTCAGCCATTTGATGGCATCATCATCAGAAAGGTGGAGAGTCAGTAGACCACTGTTGAAATAAGTCATTGGGCACTCATCAAGAATATGTGACGTAGCTTGAAGCTGACTGCAGCTGCATTGCAGGTCATTAGAAAAACCCCATTTAAAGAGATTGGCTGCACAGTTGCCTTGTCCTGTTCAAAACTGGTTCAGAGATGACCACAGGTACCTTGGCATATCACAAGCTGGTGGACAGATGGTTAGGTCAGTGACAAGAGAGTGATTAATGATCATCGCTGACCACATGTTACACCAACGAGATTCCACTGTCATGTCCTGTGGTGGCATAAATGACCATAAAGGGTATGTAGAAGACAGGCGAGCTGGTGGGTGGTTGACGAGAGGTCTGTGTACAGAGGTTGCTATTCTCACACATCTTGGCCAGGAGCATGACAAAAGCCTTCTCACAGTGAATATGGGGTGGAGCTATGTGACTAAGTTTTGGTAGTCATGGCAAGTGAGTTGCACATAAAGTCCTGGTAACAATACACGTAGCTTTAAGTTCTACATTGACCAGCCTCGAGTGAGACAAATGACACCAGACAGGAGCACGGTACTCTGTACGCTGTTGAATAGCAGAGGGCAAGGGCTGATGTTCTAAGTGTCCGGGTGCTCGCATCCCGGGTTGAATTGTCCAGGTTTCTGAGCAGGTTGTTCTTAGTGCTGACTTTGGCTGCCATCTTCCTGAAGTGATTGTGGTATGTTAATGTTCTATCGAATGTCACACTGAGGTAAACCAGGTTTGGATCATGCTTCAGGCATTGGCCATTGAGGAAAACATTTAACTTAGGGCTTGTGCTTGCATTATGAAGATGAAATAGACTAGAAATGTTATAGTGGAAGGTTGCGATGAGTCCTATCACTGACTGTTGTTGTTTTTTGGCCTGTACACCAGGGAAGAAAGACACCAGGAATGTGGTTAAAGCAAGTGGCAACTTTATGAACACATCTGGAAACTCTTAGGTAATAACTCATCCAGTGCAGGTCATCCTTCCTTTGTATCCCATATCCCCTGGGGGAAGACTGCACTCAGCCTCTCGCTGCTCCGTTCCATCTGGTCTCAGCAGTGTTGCTGGGTCCCCACTGTCTTCCCCTTGTATGAGTCTTAAGGGGGGTTGTCTCCTCTCTCTGCCAGTCATTAGGACCCCCAGTCACATTCCCCATCTTCTTTAGCAGATGCCCTCTCCTAATGAGTTACCAATTTCTATCTCTCTGGGGAACCGGACTTCCTAATGAATGAATACCTGCACTGGGCACCTGCCTACTTGCAGTAAAATTTGTATTACAGCTAACCTAACTGGGTCCCTGGCCTCCTGAGGAAGGTGAAAAAACAACACCCTGGCCAGGTCAATTTTGCAGTTAGGGAGGAATTCCCTTCCCAGTTCCAAAAAGGCAATTAGCATGATGCCCACAACTAGGCACCAAAACTCTAGTCCTACTCTAATCCCAAGGGGGAGGATGTAGCTTTATCTTCCCAGCACAGAATGGTATTGCTAGACAAGGGGAAGAGTTTATAACACCCTTCGTGTGTGTGTGTGTGTGTGTGTGTGTGTGTGTGTGTGTGTGTGTGTGTGTGTGTGTGTGTGTGTGTGTGTGTGTGTGTGTGTGTGTGTGTGTGTGTGTGTGTGTGTGTGTGTGTGTGTGTGTGTGTGTGTGTGTGTGAGAGAGAGGGAACAAATGGACTTTGGCTGGAGAGTAGGGTGCAGTGTATCAGCCACAGAGCTTCCCTTCTCAAACCCATATGGAGGGTGTGTGTACAGTTGTCAAAGGGGCCAAGGTTTTCTTTTCCATGTTGGCCCAGACAAAAGCCTTCCCACCTCTCTTTTGAGGGCATGGATTTGACTCTTGAGCCTTGGTCTAAGGGCCTCAGCCCCAAGTTAGGTTGGCTGTGCAAACTGACTAGTCACCTCTGAAAACTTAGACCCAGAAAGATGGACATTGACATATGTCTTGCACAACTTATGGTTAAGTAAACACTGAAAGATATGTTGGATCAGCCATTAATCAAAAATATTTTAGGTATAGTTTTTTGGAAAGTACCTCAACATATGGCATAGAAGAAAAGTATTTGTACAGTGCGATAAGGCCCTTCAGAGTACAGGTACAGACAAGGTCCCTATCCCAAAGGGTTTAAGCCTAGAACTTAAACAGGGTAAGAAGAAATAAGGTAGATGGATGGAAATGGACAGAGAGATTATCAGATTTTATGGTGAAAAATATGCTAAATAAGTTGCTGAACTTATTTGTCTGCACAGCACAGTACTGTCCTTTGTCCTTGTGTGGCAGATACCAGCACACCGTTGCCTCCATATGGAAGCTGAAGATCATGCAAGACAAACTCTACTACCAATGTTCTTTTAACACATTTCCCCACCCACCCTTCAATGAGGTGGGGGTCAGGGGTGTCTGTAGAAGGCACAGCTGTATGCCCCTTACGTGGCTGCTTGGCAAATGGAAATCAAGTGCAAGGGAAGGAGGAGAGGATGAATACTTAATCTTACTGTCCAAATAAGAATAGTTCTCTGACAAAGGAGGAGCTCTCCAGATCTCCCAGGGTGCATAGCTACTGCTCAGGAGCACCTACAGGCTGGGGATACTGACTTGGATTGTGGTAGATGGAGCAGGCAGGACTGGTTCCTCTGATTCTCAGGATTTAGATAAAGAATGTGCTTTCACTTCAGTGGGATGCTCAGCTGCCATGCCCAATAAGGCAAGCAAGTTTGTGAAGGCCTGGAGAAAGCTCACAGGATTGATATGGCTGAGTGCTGTATGTTTGTCATAGCTGTCATGAGGGTCATGGATTTTTGTGTGCAAGTGAAAATGTAGATGAAGAGTAGTACAAATTTCACTGAGAGTCTTAAAAGAAAAAAAAATCAACTAGAACATTGTATAGGAGGCTTTTTGAGGGCAGGGGATCAGTGTACTAAGATTAAAAAAAGCGGATCAGCAGATTTGTGCAGTAGGTCACAGAGACTAACATGACAGGATCAACTAGATGAAACAAAATATTCCTCTAAAATTAAGACTACTTTTAAAAAGTGAAAAGCTGAGGCCTGCAAGGAGGAATGTGTGAAGAGAATTAATTGAAAATGTTCCGTGTCAAGAGAGAACTCTTAAAAAAACAAAAACAAAAACACAATAAAATAATGGGATACGGAACCTTTCACCCTCTATGTGACTGATTAAAAATGTAGGCTGGTAGAAAATTTTGTGACTCATGATGTCCTTTATGGATTTTTAAAATTTTATATTTGTTAAATATTTACTGTTACAACTCCGCATGGCGTTTGAGATTAAAGAGAGATACAGTCCTTGCCCTGAAGAGCATACAGTCTATAACAGAAAGGTATTAGGAAACTAAGATAACAGAAGAAGGGTTAAAAATAAACAAATGACAAATGAAGAACGAGGTAGCTTTTCATTACTAGAAATGTTTTCATCCAAGTCAGGATTATGAAGGACTTTGTTGGGGCAGTATGATGGAAACTTGCTTTTCTGCTTTGCTTCTTGGTGAATAGAGAACTTTTACCTCAAAGGCGGTTCTCGTGGTGGTGGTGATTTTACTATCACTGCTTATACCGAGGTAACACATAGAAGCCACAATGAAGATCAAGACTCAGTTGTAGTAGGCACTGAACAGTGCGCTGTATACCACAGATATAGTAAGAATGTACCTGTCTCAAGGAGCCTACAATACAACTAGACAAGTCAAATGTTGGAAGAAAGGTACGAAGTAGCATTTTTCCCATTGTACAAATGCGGAATTGAAACAGGCTAAGTGACTTCCACAAGGACAAACAGGAAGTCTATGGTGGAGTCGGGATTTTCACACTGATCTCCTGAATCACAAACCAGTTCCTGAACTACAACACCAGAGAGAGTAAATTTTCTTTTAAAAAGAAAAAACAGGTGTTAATAGAATTTCCTATTCATTTTGCCAAGAGACAGAGGAGGCTTGATTCATTGAGATTAAAGATAAATATCCCCCGATTTTAAAAGAAGGCTCCATCCGCTGTGCTTAACAGTGTAGTTCGAAAGTTCACATGGCAAGGACTTAAACAGTAACATTCTTTTTTTTAACCATTTTATTCTTTCTTCTGGGCTTCCATGTTGCTAGACAACTTTTCAGTGCAATCAGGCTACTCTAACAATGGACTAAAAAATCCAGTTATTTCTGAACATTTTGTTTTAGCTACATTTATTTAGCCAACCAGCATAAGGCAGAGAAATTTCCTTTATGAACTACAGGGAAATGTACTCAGGTCTGTACTGATTAATGGGACTTCACCATTTAGTCAATAATTGGTGTGTAAGGTCTAAATTCTGCTTGACTTACTCATGGGATGAGTGCTATTCATGTCCTATGTAAAGTAAGTAATTTACATGGAGCTAGAGTATTGTAATTCACCTAATTTTTAATTTTCTGATACCTTCTGTCCAATTACATTGTACTAATGAAAATATTTTCTTTAAAAGAAAACATTTTTTTGAAAATCAGCAGTAGACTAGTTCTGAGACTATTAGATCTTTTTTCCTTCTGATAGTTAAGCCAGTCACTTAAATTTAATTTTCATCATCTCTGGAGTTGAAAATAACACACACTGAATTAGCTAGACCTAAGACCAGTTCAGTCCTGTCCTTCTGGGATCATTATTGAATGAGGCCAATAAATGTAAAGAAATTCTTGAGCATTTTTGCTAGAGACTAAAATGCTATCAACATGAAAGCATTTACAAAGTCTATATATTTTTCTTGCAAGGAAATGTAAAACATTTCAAATCTTTTGTAAATTAGCTTGTACAAAAAAATAGCTATGATCTCTCTGGACCTCCCACACAGATGTCTGGAGACTCTCACTGAGACTCTTCCACCAAAATGCATCCGAGTGTCTGCACACTGACAGTGCGGAAAAGTGGTTAGAACAAAGAGTCTGGGTTCAAATTCAGTTCAAGCCACTTGCTCTTCCTGACAATTTGCCAAAGCCACCTTCAACTTTGAGGACAGATGTATAATTGGATGAAGGCCTGGACTCATTTTGGCACTGACACTATGTTTGAGCTGGACAGGCCCTGATAGATAAACACTTCTAATACATATTTAAATAAAAGTGAAAGATGCAGAAGAAGTAAAATGAGAAAAGTTGGGCAGATGACAAATTGGACTGTGAGGGAGTGCAGTATGATTTTTCAAGTCCAAGTCAAGAGGAGGGAAGGTGTTTGGACAAGGTCTGGCCTCTCTGTTGGGAAGGTTGTATACTGTTTGTATACCCTAGACTAAAGGCGATTTGTTTTTCATGGATTCTGAGCCCACACAGCTCTCACTGATTACAGCTGAAGTTCTGAGTGCTCAGAGCACTTCTGAAAATTAGGTCCTGAGTTAGTTAGCTATGTCGACAGAAGCATTCTTTCAACAACACACAGTCTACGCGGGGCATTAGGTTATCATGGCTATGTTGGTCGGGTGTTTTTTCACATTCCCTGACTGACATAGCTAAATTGACCTAACTTTCAAGTGTAGATTGGGCCTCAGCTTTGAGATTGTTCCCTTTTCACAGCAGGGATTGTATCTTCAAGTTTATATGCTTTGAGTCACGATTATAGGGCTAGCTGTATATTTGTCTCCTGTCTGGTCTCTCTGAGGCTTGGTCAACTCTTGAAAGTTATATTGGCATAATTACATTGGTCAGGTGTGTGTGTGCGGGGGGGGGGGGGGGGGCGGAAAGGGAACCCCTTTCTCTCCATCAGCATAGCTATGCTAACATAGCTTGATCTACAATGGGGGTTATGTCAACAGATGAGTGCTTCCATTGACATAGCTCACTTCATTCGGGGAGGTGGTCTTCCTACAATGACAGAAAAAACCCTCCTATTTATGTAGAATGCCTTTGCACTGCAAGGCTATGTTGGCATAGCTATGCTCATACAGTTTCTCTAGTATAGACATCCCCTGAATGCATCCCTTCAGATTTTAGGTCTTTATCTACTCTGCAGTTCTCTCACTCTTAGACCAAGTTGTGGGCTAGAGCCCCCTGAATATCCACCATTCTTACCCTGAAGGTCCAACTGATTTTGGGCACCTGTAGTTCTTTCCTTTGGAAGTCTGTCACCAGTGGTGTACAGTGGTTAGACAGTCTTAAAACAAAAGTGTTGCATATTTTAGCAGCAGGAATGAAGCATTTGGAGAAAAAGAATTTTAAAACTGTCTGTACCAATGGTTGTCAACCCAATCAGCACACAACTATGGCCCACGTTACATCCTCACACAACTGTGGCCCAGGTAGTATATATATTTTGTGGATGCGGCCCACCTAACACACAGAGAGTTGCATATGCGGCCCACAGTGGTAAATAGATTGAGAACTACTGTTTATACACCATCTGTCTTACCTGAAGTTATACCATCCTCTGATGGTGGTAACCTAGGCAGGCCTAACTACTTCAGACACCACTACTGCAGTACCTGTGTGTGTCTGGTTTCCCTGAACAACCTGCCCCCTTTTCAGAGAGTGCTTTTTAAACTGCCCCCCTGTTTAAACTGCTAGGGTTCTTTTGATCTGAGTTCCATGGCCTTTTCCTGTCATGACCTCTCTTAATTCTCAAGTGTTTGCTTATGGGTAGCTAATCTTGAACTATTCTTTCCCCTTCTGGCTTGCTTTCCCTAGGACCCCATATTAAACTAAACCTATATATGTTCATAAAGTTAATATCCCAGTAACCAGGTGTGATGGGGTCCCTGAAGTATTACCTTGAACTGTGGAATGGCTGTGCCCCCTTAACTCTCCCGCCTTGGCTGTCTCTCACAGTGCTTTGCTAGTGACAAGAAGCAAACTCCTCTAGGTGCTTTTATCACTCAGCACAACAGCATGTAGAGCCCCACACCCAGCTAAATTGCATGAATCCTTCCTGAGCCACTCACGAATCACATGGAGAAAGGCACCAGTCAATTTCCTCCAGCTTGCCAGAGTTGTACTGTCTTGCATTGGTCAGAAGTCTGACCAGTGTAAATTTATTACCCAGTCCGCCCCTCACTCAGTGTAGAGAGGACATACACAAGCCTTTGTAAACTGAACTGAGATTTCCCAAGCACTGCAACCAAAACTCACTGTTTTTAGGTAAAATATAAAACAGATTTATTGACTACAGAAAGAAGATTTTAAGTGAGTATAACTGGTAGGCATAAAATATCAGAGATAGTTACCAAACAAAATAAAAGACAAGTGCACTGGCTAAATCTTATCACACCAGGCAATATTTAGATGAAGTAGGATGTTACAGTTCTTAATACACAGGCTTCCCTCTGCCACCGAGGACCAGTACCTCAGTTCAAGTCTTTGTCTTCTCAGCATTCTTGTTGCTTCCAGCATAGATGGGGGAGGAGAAAAGGCCAAGGCATGATGCCACTGTCCCTATTTATAGCCTCAGTCCATGTGCCTGGAAAACACTAGCCCAGACTGTAACAGTGCTGTCACACCAGGTCAACAAACAGCGTGCATAAATTATTATGGCAGCTCCAAATCTGTCTCATGTTCCATAACTTGTTCCCCCTGAGAATAAGGAAGAACTAAGAGCCTTTGTCCTATGTGTGTGTTACCGTGACCAAATTTGGAGATCGATCAACACATCTGTTACAATACAAAAAGAAAAAACAAACCTCAAACCTAACTAAACCACAACAAACAAACAAAAATATTGCCAGAAGCTGACAGACTGATGTTATGCAGGTTCATTTGTATGCAACAAAGGCTTACACCCTAGACCAACTCTGTTATAGGAAAAATAGTAGAAAATTTTGAAATAGAGAACTGCACCATGGGAAATGTGCATGAATTCATGCTGGGTGTTTTCAAGAGCTTGGTTAACAACTTGGAAAGCAGGTTTATGATTACAAGAATCTCCAACACCTCATCTTCTGATTCTGATATTTATACTGCGGAATATCAGTAATTTTTGACTCATGGAGCTACTTAGATCTAGAGATCTGGCCTCTCTGATGAATACGTACTCCTTTGCCCTATTTAGATGAGGAAAAACAGTGTGTGTTCAGCTAAAGAAAGTGGTTTAGCTTAATACGGCTGAAAAACACCATGCAGGCTAATGCATTAGTGCGGATCAAGTTATAGCCTAGTCTCCCACCTTGTTGGTTTATCAGTCAAAAGTCTGAACAAGGAAATCATTACTTCTGAGTGCTTGATGCACAGCTGATGTCACACTACTTTCAGAGCATGCAACAAAGAACAGGGATGATCATATCAGGAGAACCTACTTGTTAGACTGTGAGCATTCCACATTTGTCAAATTTTAACTTATTTTCTATTATTTCTTGGCATATTGATTGTGCCCATCACGATGAGTATTTGAGATTTGGCATCACCTTTTCTGAGCCATGTTGGTAGTGTTGAATGAACAAAGCTTGAGTTGTTGGGAGATGTTTATTAGAGATCAGGGGCTATAGCATTAAACACCGTACATAGTAAGAGACACTTCCTGCCTCAACGACCTGACAGCTTAAATAGATAAAGACAGACAAAAGGTTGGATGAGAAACCGAAGTAGAGAGATAAAGTGTCTTGCCCAGGGTTCTGATGGAATTCTGGGACAGAGCTGGGAATTGATACCAGACCTCCTGAGCCCACACTGAGCTTGAACCACAAGACCAACCTTCTTCTCTATAGCACAATTCTTTTTTCCAAGTTTGATCCTTGATCTTTATAACTTGCATTAATCTCTGTTTAAGACCACCAGAGAAGTGACAATATATTCAGTACTCCAATATGCCTGAAATTGGGTAAGTGTACTTACCTGTACTTGTAAATAAAAATGATCTCGATTAGTCTATTTTTTTTTTTTTTACCTCCTAAAATCATCATGTAAATCTGTAGACTATGCAGTCAGATAACTAATACATCCTCAAGAGTTGTAGTCAATAGGAAAATATTCAGTCTTGCCTTGCAGGCCTGTAAAGAAACAAAAGAAAAGAAAAGTTTTAGTTCACACACAACATAAGCAAGTAACTTAAAAAACAAACAAACAAACAAACAAAAAACCACCCAAGTGGTGATATGGTAGAACAGTTCACTTGTTGAAGTTGGCCTCACTAAAATGATTTTATAAAGTATTTGCTGTAATAATCTTGAGCAAGTGAGTGGCTGATTTTTGTATCCCAGATGGCTTTATTTTCTTTTTGAAGGTAACCTGAAATTTGGCATGAAATAAGGCAGTATACTTTTCGTCCATCACACAATCTTGTTTAATTACATTAGCTCCTTCTGTTTTGCTTGAGTTGCTGGGCCTCCATCTGGGGAGAATTTTTGTTGCTGATATTGGAAAGTACCAGTACCTTCAGTACCTCAGAGTTCTCCCTCTCTGTCTGAGATATCCAAAAGGCTTTTCTGTAGCTTCCCTACAGACATTTTGAAGCCTTCTAAACATTAAACTTGAGAACATATAAGAGAGCAGCTTCAGCAAGTAGGATGGGTTGTAAGACTAGAATTATGGGATCAAATATGATTTTTCCAACTCCTCCTTAAATTCTAAGAGTGAGTTTTGCCCCAGTTAGATTTGTAGTGCAAGTAGCAGTAGTGGTGAGGTTATTTTTAGTCATGAAAACGTTCTCCTGCCTGCTTTGGATGTTTTTCAGTTCCTTGACTCCATCATAAATATTGTTGATTCTTGGTGACAATGGACTTCAGAGGTTAGACCTCTGTAGTTGTCATGTTCGCTTTCAAATGCTCCTCTTCATGGGGTTAGAAAATTGTCCTGAGGTTTGTAAAGGTAAGGCACGCTGAAGGAGTTTGACTTCCCCATTTTGCCTTTTTCACCATCCTTTTGAAACTGTGAACTTTCCAGTACAATGGAAATGGACTGGATTACAAGAAATAGCCTGGGATGGCATTGTTTAGATAAAATTAGCTGAATTAAGTATTCATTTTGCACCATGTACTCAAATTGTAGTTGCTACTTAGAAAACTTAGTTACTTCCACCTTTTCCTAGTTCATATGCCTGTGTGACTCTTCCGAAGGCTAGTAGGGCTTTTCATCTTAATCCCTGTACAAGACACTGAAAGTTTACCTCATTGTCTTCCAATATCCACTTTCTGCCTCTTCACATTGTATATGGTATCCCACTACCATATGGCTTTTGTACTGAAATATGTAAATACATATATTAAGCATCTAACATTAGTAGGTAACTTGCCCGCCATAAAAAATGACATGTTTCCTTATCTCTTCTAAAAACCTCTTTTGGACATGACTATAGTTTTCTTGTGAAATAATTTGGAAATACACCATATCTCTATTTTAAAAGAAGTATCCCTATTATGCATGATTGCAAGAGTGATTGTACCAGCATAACCTATTTATTTCCTTAAGTTTCAGTTAGAGCAATCATGAGAGATCCTTTTCTTTATAGTTCTGAATTATCTCTGTCATTCTGTCTAGCTATTTCCATATGAATACTTAAACTCATTAGAAATATACACAGCTAGGTATGCTGCATTATTGTGCTGCTTAATAAGTGCTGCTGCTGCTTGTCACACAAATGCTATAGGCTGGTTTTTGCAGATCACTACCATTGTTTGCTGAGTGCCCATATGGGAGCATTTTCTGTGATCTAGTGCTTCTGCTGGTATAATACTGATTTAGAAAAACAGCCCGCTTGGAAGGATACATTAATTATATGCAAAGAACAAGTTATATCATGCTTTGTGGGGAAAGGGGAAAGGAAAAGTACAGCAAATAAATTATCTCCTATTTGTGCAATGTTTTATGGTTGTCAGCTGTCTGTTGCCAAAGAACCACAATGGAGCTAAATGCTTGTGACACCTTGCCCAATCAAGGTATAGTAAAAGCCTGTTATGGAACTCTGAAAACCTGTGCTAGTTTACATTAGCGTAACCAATCACTTTTTTCTGTGCTGGGTGAAATTTGTTAAATTAATTCAATTGCAATTAGCAGATTTATGGGAAAGTACCCTGTTATCCTTTAATTGGAGAGCATAAAACTACAAACTGAATCTGCTGGTTCTATTTGTGTAATAGGCAATCTATCTACGACAAGGTTTGATCGATGGAGTCGTATGATGCCCTTGCCTTGTTTTATATTGGCTGTCAGCTCTTAACTGGGACTGAAGTATCTGGGTAACAAAAATTGATATAATGACTTAATGTGCCTTATTCTCTTTGAGCTACATCAGTTTAGAGCACTTCTGAGAGAAAAATGTCTGGAAAATATCAGGGAGTCATTTATCAACCTGTTTTCATTAGCATACTGCCTAGCACTGGCAAGGATTTGAATAAAAAAAAATGGAGGATAGTACAATTTATTTCAGGTCTCATATTTCTTGGATGAAAGGAGATTTCTAATAAAAGGAAAATATGGAGGGATGCTTTTCTTGCTGATTTTTCTAAATAAAAACCATGCAAAAATCTTTCTTAGTGTTAATGATAATGCAGCAAGCATAGATGTATAAGGATAATTAGAATATCCTTTATTTGCTATTGGATCCTTTTAATCAGTTTGAGGGGCACTTTAAAAATATATTTTTTAAATGTGTATGTGAAAATGTTTGTTTTTTGTAGTTACAAAGGGCTTTTTAAAAAGTTAAGATTTGATCATTTTAAAGATAAAGCTGTTCAGCTATTCAGAGCCTGCTGAAAGAGAAGTGAAATAGAAAACTGATGAAAATGTTTGTATAGTGGGCAAAATGTGTGCAATGTATCGAATCATTTGTCCTTCCCACTGTAAGTTGCTAACCACAAGAGGTAATAGTAACTGAAAAGCAGTTGTATGTAAGTCAGTCCTTTTTGCATGAAATTTTTATGGATCAGTCAGACTGCATACAGTGTGGCTAATGTATAAAATAAATTGGTGCATAAATCAGATTAAGATCAGCATGTAGGCAAGCCTGGCTTTGCACACAGGAATCAAATCCAGACAAGGGAAAATTCCCATTTTTAATCTCTGACATGAGGACTTCAGGTGGCAGTTGCATCCTTAATGTACAAATAAAAATAGCTGGAATGTTATGCAATACAACAAGGGTACAGAAAGTAGCAGGGCATGTGGACATGTATTTAAGATTATATTGTACTCCTGTCAATAGCTCCTAATTATGTCAAGGAATTGGAATGCCAGTCGATAAAATGTGATTTATGATTTGGTATAAGCAGTTGCACATAGCTTCACATTGATCAGCATGTAGATTCCCTGACATAAGTTATTACCACTGATGAACACTAACTGCTAATTCCATTGCACATCCTTCCATGTTATGAAACTACCATAGTACCCAAAATATAGATCATAACATTATACTTTGCGTATGAAAATACAACTGTGATAATTGCTAAGAGTGTCAGAACACAGACTATCTGATGGCGAGCCTTGTTTAGCAAAGCAACATGTGCATGCCAGTGAGTTGACAGTATAGCCCAAAGACACCATGACAATCAAGATGAGTGCCAGGTCCACAACATTTTTCTTCTATTCAGTAGAAAATCTATTGCATGGAATTGATTTATTGCTTGTTACCTTCTTATCATTTCTACTGCAATATTGTAGGCAGGTTATCTTTAAGGGGGAGTATGTGTAAAATACGCATACCTTTCTGCTTTCAAGTATTTGTTTAGTGGTGCTTACTGCTAGGTGGAAAAAGCTGCAATAGTTTTAAGGACTAGGCTTTAATTTTTCTTGATCCTTTGATTCAGAATCAAATTGGATTGGTGTCTGATTGCTGGTGGGAGAATTTCTTTGGCACACTCTGCTCAAAAACCCAGTGATGGTGGTGGCAGTGACCTCAGTGGTAGTGCACAAGGCCCAAAGAGCTGAGACCTCTGCTGAGTGCATGATACCTTTATCACTCTACTGTTATCTTCTGCTCCCCTCAGTTCTGTGGCTCATTCACCTGTTAAGCCTTCTCATTATAGACTGTGACTTCTTCAGGGCAAGGGCTGTTGTCTTACTGTGTCTAGCACAATGAGGCCCTGACTCTTGCCTGGTGTCCTTTAGGCATTATTGCTGTGTTAGTACTGATGATGATGATGATGAGTTGCAGGTCAGAATGGACGTGTATTGGCAGAGCTGTGCTATGAGGAACAATGCACATCTGCACGACCCAGTGCTTGTTTTTTATCCTTTTCTGTCCTTCTATCCATCTGTGTTTCACCGAACCTTCTGTAAATTCTTATTAAAGCTCTCATGGTGCTAGATAACAGGTTGTATCTCAACTGGGCCCAATGTACCGAAACCTGTGCTGAGACAGTTTGGAAAAACTAGATGCCATCCACTATAAGGAGCTGTCCAAGCACTGTCCATTTACCAGTTTAAGTCGCATGTGTTTGTGACCCATGTTTATTGCTGACTGTAAAACAAAGTATTGTCTAACGCAGCTGTGTCAGAAAGAATAAGATAGAAATACATAATAAAGCAAGATAGCTAATAAACAGGTAGTATGCAGTTCACTATGATCCACAGGGTCTTAGTTCTCTAGCCAACTACTTGTAGGAAGTAGAATAATTCCTAGGAAGATAAAAAGAGCCTCCAAAATCCAACTAGAGATGCAGCAAAATGGAGCCCTATTTTACTCATGTTGTAATGCACTCATTAATCTCAGGTGCCATTATGCATTGTTTGCACCCTTGGCTGGATACACATTTACCTGTACTGCAGTTTTCTCCTTGCTGGAGATGTAAAATGCTAGCCTGTGGATTTCCTTTATAGGGGGATTTATGTATGAAACCTAATATGGTCAAGGAAATCACCTATTCTCCCCCTATATTTGGCCCTGGCTAGCACCATAGAGAATACTTTTTTTAAAAAAAAGGCAACAACAACAAACAAAACCCAAAACACACACATTTTGGGAGATTCAATCTTTTCAAATTTATTTAGTGTTTTCTCAAAAACTAGTAATTTCAATTTTAGACTTGAGGATTTTGCAAATGAGCTTTCTAGGGCTATTTGTTTATTTACTATGTTAAATAATACCTAATACTTGGTGGTGATTATTCTCTCATTTTCAAATATTTTATAAACTTAAATAAATCTCTCCTGTTTCCAAAACTCAAACAATATATATTTTAACAAAGATTTCAGTCACCTTCAACACACCAATGGCAAATTACATGTACATGTTGAATATAAGAACTAAAGATGTTTCCTAACCAGTAGTGAATTGACATATAAAGCTGCCTGACTGTCTCCAGTGTAATTGATTGTGTTAATGTTTTTATTTTTTAAATAAATAAGCAAAATATACACATATAGTGTTAAGGAATTCTAATTTTTTAAAAAATTTAATCACTATGGGTTTTTTGTGACATTTTTGAGATAGGATAAAATAGTGATACAAAAAGGTGAGGAGGTATAAATGTTTGACCATGGTAACAGCATCAAATACATTGACAAAATTTTTCCCAAATGACAAGAGAAATTGGAAGAGTTTGGTCTCTTGCTGTATTTCTTGGAGAGAATTGCAATTAGAAGGGCTGTGTAATACACTATCCACAATATTTGGAAACCACAATGCTGAGGTTTTTGCATTTAGCTGAGGATTTGTGAAAATAGGTTGATTTCATGTGATTTAAGGTAAACTTTTGTTTAAAAAAAAAAAAAAAGTCAATCTGAATATTTGAAAGTTTGTTTGTGAAATCACCCCTTCCATAAAAAACAAAATGTGTGGGCCTGGAAATGATATTGAATAAAATTCTAGTTTTCACATGAAATGTGTGTCATTTTCACATACATTAACAATTAGCTAAGCAAGGGAACCTAGCCCTTTCCCGTAATTTGAAGTCAGTGTACCCCTTCTGTGCTTTCCACTGAGAGCAGCGCAGTGCCCCATGATTCTGCTTTCTATTTACCCTCTACCTGGAGGGCTAAGAACAGATTTGTTTACTCTTGTTTTCCTCCAGATTTTCTTTTGTGTGTGAAAGTGATGTATTTATGTACTAGATAAATAGTCCATGGTTTACCAGATCATCAGAATGTTAAGATGACCATTTTTATAATCTTCTGTCATGGTGTAGTCATCTGCTTTCTGATGTGATGCAATTTGTTTTAAATTAAACTGTTGTGGCATTGTGGAAATTGTTTTTTGGGGGCGGCTCAGTTCACAATTTTTGCTTCTCTTGACTAAAAAAGTATAAATTAAAGACATAGTGCTGAGGGTTATGCAATTAACTAAAGTTTGAGGAGAATTGAATGAGTATTATGAAGTGTATAGTGATGGGAGGGAACATTTAAGAGCAACTTCTACAGAAGAATTACACTTTAATCTTAATAAAGCATTTAATTAATATTCTCAAAGCTTTTACTAACCTGGATTAATAACATGGATCACAATATCACTGAGGTAGGGATAAGTGTTGTTGCACCTGTTTTGCTAATGAGTAAGGTCAAGTACAGAGAAGTGAAGAAATTTGTCCAGAGCCAGAACAGAGTACACAGGTGCGGCATCTAGTGTCTTGCTAGATCACAAGTCAATAGTGTATCATACATTCTTGTGGCTTCTGGGTTTTTTTTAAGTTGTAATAGGCACTTGTGTTCCCATTATTTATTATATTCCAAATTCCAAGCTTTCCATTCATACTTGTTTCAGCCAGCCTTCTTCATTGTGTGTGTACAATGGATATGTATTAGAAATATTTTGTATGGGGAATTTTTTTCTTTAAAAAATTGTTGAATGTTACATTTATTTAAGCTTTCTAATATTGTGTATGTAGAAGGATGAAATAGCTCCACCTATAGACTCTGTGCTTGGAGGTATCAGAACTTGGTGAGTGGTGTTCTTGGTCCATGTGTGGGTGGACTGTTGGGTTGTTTTTGTTTTCTGTATAGGATAGGTTGTAGATCTTTAATGATGTGTTGGAGAGATTTTAGCTGGGGACTGTAGGTGATGACCAGTGGGGTTCTGTTGTTTTCTTTGTTGGGTCTGTCCTGTAGTAGGTGACTTCTGGGTACCCCTCCGGCTCTGTCAATTTGTTTCTTCACTTCTCCAGGTGGGTATTGTAGTTTTAGAAATGTTTCATAGAGACATGACCTACAGGATCTCTCTGAAATATTCCTAAAACTCCAAAAACAGACTTCAAAGAGAAACTGCTGAGTTAGAGATGATCTGCAAACTTGACACATTCAAACTGGGTTTAAACAGAGATTTGGAATGGCTCTCTCATTACAAGAGGTAAATTGTTTTGCTCACCATTCTCACCTCCTACTTCAATGACTGTCATTAGACCTCAAGTACCCAGCTTTCATCCACCTCCCCCATTGTTCCCTTTGCACTTGTATATATGTATATGATGATCCTATGTTTCTCATTTCTACCACTGCATCTGATGAAGTGAGCTGAGCCTCACGAAAGCTTATGCCTGCTAAAATTAAATTTGTTAGTCTTTAAAGTGCCACAGAGCTCTCGTTGTTTTTACAGAAGGAAAAGGTTCTGGAAGTGAATCACAGGCTAGGTAAGCGAGTGGAGGGCTTTGGTGTTGTGGAACATTGGTCCACCTACTACAGGGAAAAGGGGCTGTATAGTTTGTATGCCCTCCATCTCATGGGGAACCAATCTCCTTGGGGACAGGCTAGTTAGTGTAGTCAGGAGGGGTTTAAACTAATAGCAAAAAGGGAAATATATGAGCACTCTGCACATAATTGAGATGTTGAGAACAAAATTAGAGATGAAACCAAAGAACATGAAGAGCAGAAATTCCTAAATGGCCTATACACTAAAAGCTAGATGTTTGGGTACCAAACAAGGAATTCAAATTGCTCATTTATCAGCATAAATTCAATCTAGTTGTTATTGCGTAAGAGCATAAAATGGCCATATGAGGTCAGACTAATGATCCATCTAGATCAGTATCAGGTCTTCTGACAGTGGCTGGTGCCAGATGCTTCAGAGGGAGTGAATGGAACAGGGTAACTTAACAAGTGGGACTGGATGATGAGATGGCTCAGCTTCTAACAGTCAGAGACTTAGTGAAACCCTAAAGCATGGGGTTGCATCCCTGACCATCTTGGCTAATAACCATTGATGGACCTATCCTACATGAACTTACCTATTTCTTTTTTGAACCCAGTTATGCTTTTGGCCTTCACAACATTCTCTGGTAACGAGTTCCACAGATTGTGCATTGTGTGAAGAAGTATTTCCTTCTGTTTGTTTTAAACCTGCTGCCTATTAATTTCACTGTGTGACCCCTGTTTCGTGTGTTATGTGAAGGGGTGAACCAATACTTCCTTATTCACTTTCTCCATGCCATTCGTGATTTTATAGACCACTACCATATCCTCCCTCAGTCGTTTCTTTTCTAAAATGAACAATGCCCCAGTCCTTTGTTTCTCCACATATGGAAGCTTTTCCATACTGATTTTGTACCTTTTCCTATTCTAGCATATCTTTTTTTTGAGATGGGGTGACCAGAGCTGCACACAGTATTCAAGGTGTGGCATTATGATATTATCTATCCCTTTCCTAATGGTTTGTAACATTGTTTCTTTTTTGACTGCTGCCACACTTTGAGCAGATATTTTCAGAAAACTATCCATGATGAGTCAAAGATCTTTCTTGGGTGGAAACAGCTAATTTAGACCCCATCATTTTTCATGGAGAGGTGGAAATTGTTTTCTAATGTGCATTTATTTGCCCTTAACAACATTGAATTTCATCTGCCATTTTCTTGCCCTGTCATCCAGTTTTGTGATATGCATTTGTAAGTTTTTGCAGTCAACTTTGGACTTAACCATCTTGAGTAATTATGTATCCTCTGCAAATTTTGCTGCCTCACTGTTCACTCCCTTTTACAGTTATTTAGGGATATGTTGAACAGCGCTGGTCCCAGTACGGATTTTTGGGTACCCAGCTATTTATCTTTCCATTTTGAAAACTGATCATTTTTCCTTCCCCCTTATCCCATGATTGCTTAGTTTGCTTAAGAGCCTTTGGTGAGGGACCTTGTGAAAGGTTTTCTGAAAGTCCAGTTATCCTGGATCAAACTTGTCTACATGCTTGTTGACATCCTTGAATTCTAATAGATTGGTGAGGCATGGTTTCCGTTTACAAAAGCGATCTTCCCCAACAAATCATATTAATCTACTTGTCTGATAATTCTGTTCTTTACTATAGTTTCAACCAATTTGTCTGGGAAGTTAGGCTTACAAGGTCACCTCTGGAACCTTTTTTAAAAATTGACATCACATTAGGTTTCCACAAGTTACCTGGTACAGAGGCTGATTTAAGCGATAGGTTACATACCACAGTTTGTAGTGTGCAATTTCACATTTGAGTTCCTTCAGAACTCTTGGGTGAATGCTTTCTGGTCTTGGGGACATATTACTGTTCCATTTATCATTTGTTCCAAAATGTCCTCTACTGACTCCTTTAATCTGGGACAGTTCCTCAGATTTGTCACCTAAAAAGAATGGTTCAGGTGTGAGAATCTCCCTTACATTCTCTGCAGTGAAGACCCATGCAACAAATTCATTTAGCTTCTCTGCAGCAGCCTTGTCTTCCTTGAGTGCTCCTTTAGCACCTCAATTATCCAGTGGCCCCACTAATTGTTGGGCAGGCTACCTGCTTCTGATGTATTTAAAAACATTTCTCTGTTAGTTTTTGTGTCTTTAGCTAGCTGCTCTTCAAATCCTTTTTTGGCCTGCCTAATTATGCTTTTACACTTGTCTTGCCAGGGTTTATGATCCTTTGTATTTTTCTCAATAGGATTTCACTTCCAATTTTTAAAGGCTGTCTTTTTATCTTTAACTGCCTCTTTTGATTTGTTGTTTGGCTATAGTGACATTTTTTGTTGTTGGTCCTGTTACTGTTTTTTACTTGGGGGTATGAATATAGTTTGAGCCTCTGTTATGATGTTTTACAAAGCTTCTATCAGGCTTGTGGGCATTTCACTTTTGTGACCGTTGCTTTTAATTTTTCTTTAACTACCCTCCTCATTTTTGTGCAGTTCTAGGGTGACCATATTTCCCTAAACAGAAAACAGGACACAGGGTAAGAGATGGTTCAGGGGAGTTTATTTAAAGTATGCAAAATTAGATCAGGCAGTTTCATATATTTTATGTATATGTTCATTATTTTATAGTTTCATATATTTTACTTACAATTCAGTAGTTACTGGCATTGTTCTTAGTCTTGCTGCTGTTCTTCAGGGTGTGAAGCGGCTTGATACCAGTTGTATTTCTCTGACAATACTATTTTTCTGAGGGTTTGCTTGTCTTTCAGAAACTTGTCATAGAATGTAGTACAATTAGGAGAAAAGTTAACTCATACTGCACAAGACAGCCTTCTGGGTGGAGACATTCAAATGTGATTTTTCAGGAGACCACACACATTATTCATAATTGAAAAGACACATTCAACAGGTGCTGTAGTATCAGGCAGACACACAAAAATCCCCCAACCTTGGCTAGATCTGTGTATTATACTGCATTATGGTCCATGTCTCAAAAATTCTTCTTCCACTTTTTGGTGACGGGTGTTCTCTGATGGTTCCAGTCAGAAGGACAACTGGAGGCAACTGATTTTTGTACTGCACCACTCGCCAAAGAGAGAATTCTCATCCAACATATTTAAGGTGGGAATTTTGGTGCAGCATGCAGTGAGGCTGTCTTGCATATGCTCTCACTACGGCATATTCCTCAGCAGACTCCATTCATACTTTCTGGTGCACTCAAAGGCAGGTCTCCAGTGTTCTAAGCAGGACAGGCTTAGCTCATCAAAAATCAACAATCTTGTGTATTGCTGGTCCTAATGAGGAATCACATGCTACCATGCTCTAGTAATTTGATATACTCGATTTCGACAAATCGACAAAAGTCTTTCAGCTCTTCAACGTGTACCGTGTAGATATGAAAGCATTTGTAAAAGTTTACAGTGAAGCTCTCCATGTGTAAAGGAATACAGTCGACTTCAGTTTTGAGGCAGTTGTGAATAATATGTGCACCACACCCAATACCAAAGATATTTTTCTAAGATGGCCTTTCACCACAAATTGTTTTTCCTACAACGTCTGGCACTGCCAAAGTTAGTATCGGTATTGTCTGCACAAATTCTGACAATCAGTTGAGCACAATGTGATGATTCGTATATCTTTTGTCACTTCCCTGGAGATTTATGCTATGAGTTAATGAACTGAGTTAATGCTAGTCTGAAGTATAGAGTTTATGGTGTTGAGGTAAATCGCCACTTAATTGATCCAAATACTTTTTTTACTGTACCTTGGATGATCTGAATAATAAAAATGATTTTATTACAATTAGAATAGTCTAAATAGACTATTCTATTCTGAATAGCATACAAGTCACCAGTTGGCAAGAGCAAACAGGACAAATATCCAGTTTTGCCAAAAAAGCTGTGACTTCTGGGTCAGGGCTTAAAAAGGAGACAGTTCCAGCCAAAATGGATCATATGATCCCCATATGCAGTTTCACTTTCTGAAGTTAAATGCTACTGAGTTGGGTTTCTTTAGTATTTTCCCCCCTTACAAGGTTGTTAAATTGAATTACATTAAGATTGCTATTACTGAATGGTTCAGCTATATTGACCTCTTGGACCAGATCCTATGTGCCATTTAGGACTAAATCAAGAAATGCTGGTCTCTTTTTGGGTTCCAGGACTAGTTGCTCCAAGAAGTAGTCATTAATGGTGTGTAGAAAGTTTCTCTCTGCATCCCATCCTGAGATGACATATACCTAGTCAATAAGAGGTAGTTGAAATCCCCCATTATTATTGGGGTTTCTATTTTTGTAGCCTCTCTAATCTCCCTGAGCATTTCACAATCACTGTCACAATCCTAGTCAGGTTGTTGGTAGTATATTTCTACTGCTATATTCTTATTATTCAGGCATGGAATTTCTATCCTTAGAGATGCTATGGTACAGTTTGAGTCACTTAAGATTTTCACCTTATTTGACTCTATATTTTTAACATAGATTGCCAATCCCCTTAAAATCTTGTGAGATGAGTCATAATGTTGAAATGTTAAACTCAATAGTTATAACCTGTTTAAGAAGGATCAAGTAGAGAAAAGGGGAGGGGAAGCGGTGTTCTACGTCAAAAATGACTTTATCTGTTCCGAGTCACTGATAATTCAAAGGAAAATAAACTTGAATGCTTATGGATCAATGTTCTAATAGATAAAGCACAAGATAGGGTATTAGTTGGTGTCTGCTACAGACCACCAAATCACAGTAGGGAACAGGATGGCCACCTCTTTCCTCACCTGTCTGTAATGTGTATCGGAAAAAAACCCCTGTGTGATAATGGGAGACTACAGTGTGAGTGACATATTCTGAAGGTCTCAAGCTACTAGTGCTAAAAGATCCTTGGAATTTCTTAAACATTAAAGGTGATGATTTCCTAACTGAAAAAGTGTTGCAACCAACTTGGGGGAATTCTATATTAAACCTTGTCCTAACAAGTAAAGAGGAAATGATCACACAACTAAAAGTTAATGGGAGCTTAGGTACAAGTGATCATAAAGTGATCACATTCATAATGTTCAAACAGAATAAAGTCCAGATCAGTAGTATATACACTTAGTGCTTTAATAGGGCCAATTTCATGAAGCTGAAAATAATTGAGCCAAATCATCTGTGAGACTGAATTTAATCAGAAAACTATATATAATAATTGGGAACACCTATTTGATGCCCAAAAACCATAATCCCACAACTGAGAGAGAAAACTGTGCTGGGTAAAAACCAATCTAGTTAAAGGGGAACTGAAAGCAGCTGTGAAAAAATATAAGAAAGGGGCAGTTGATAGTAATGAATATGAATCAGAAGTTAGGAATTGTAGAACATTGATAAGGGAAGCAAGAGTAAAAAATGAGTTTTTTAAATATAGTAGGAATGAAAAGAATCTTGAGAATGGTATTGATCCATTACTAGATGGATAATGGAGAAAAGAGAAGTGCTCATTAAATATTTCTGTTCTGTATTTGGGGGAAAATTGATGCTATGTTTATCATATAGTGATAACACACATTCCTTTCTATTTTTATATCTGAAGGGTGTTAAACAGAAGCTGCTAAAATCTGACATTTTTAAATCAGCAGGGTTGAATAATTTCAAGCCAAGAGTTTAAAAAGAGTTGGCCGAGGAGTCCGAGCCCGCTGAACCATTAATGTTGAATTTTAGTAAATCTTGGAGCACTGCAGGAATTCCAGAACACTAGAGGAAAGCTAATGTTGTGCCAATTTTTAAAAAAGGGTAAATGGCATGACTTGGGAAGTTAATGGTCTGTCAGCCTGACATCAATCCCGAGCAAGATGATGGAGTGGCTGATACAAGACTCCATTAATAAAGAACTAAAGGAGGTTAATATAATTAATGTAAATCAACATAGGTTTAAGGAAAATAGATTCTGTCAAAGGAACTTATCATTTTTTGATGATTACAAATTTGCTTGGTAAATTTAATAGTATTGATGTAATGTATTTTGACTTTTGTTGGGCATTTGAGTTGGTACTGCATGACATCATGATTAAAGAAGTAGACTGGTATAAAATTAATATGGCACACATTAAATGATTATAAACTGGCTAGCTGATGTGTCTCAAAATGTAAGTGTAAATGAGAGATCATCACTAAGCAGATCTATTTCCAGCGGGATCCTGAAGGGATTGGTTCCTGGCCTTATGCTATTTAGCATTTTTATGGATGACCTGGAAGAAAACACAAAATCATCACTGATAAAGTTTGCAGATGACCTAAAAATTGGGGGCGTGGTAAATAGCCAAGAGGATAGGTCACTGATTCAGAGTGATCTAGATTACTTTCATCCAGTTTACAAGCTAACCATGTGTTTTAATATGTCTAAATGTAAATGTGTACATCTGGGAACAAAGAATAGAGGCCATATTTACAGAATGGGGAACTCTCCTGGGAAGCAGTGACACTGAAGATGATTTAGGAATGGTGGTGGATAATCAGCTGAACATGAGCTCTGAGAATGATGTCATGGCTGAAAGAGCTAATGTGATCCTAGGATGCAGAAATAGGGGAATTTTGAATAGGAGCAGAGAGGTTATTTTATCTCCTGTATTTTGGCACTGTGATGACCGCTGCTGGGACACTATGTCCAGTTTTGGTACCCAGAGTTCAAGAAGGATGTTGTTAGATTGGAGAGGGTTCAAAAAAGAGCTATAAGAATGGTTAAAGGACTAGAAAACATGCCTTATAGTGACAGACTCAAGGAGCTCAATCTATTTAGCTTAACAAAGAGAAGACTGAGAGGTGACTTGATTACAGTCTATACGTCCCTAAATGGGGAACAAATATTTAATAACGGGCTCTTCAATCTAGCAGAAAAAGGCATAATACAATCCAATGGCTGAAAGTTAAAGCTAGACAAATTCAGATGGGAAATAAGGCATACATTTTTAATGGTGAGAGTAATTAACCATTGGAACAATTTACCAAAGGTTGTGGTGGATTCTCCATCTCTGACCATTTTTTAAAATCAAGACTGGATACTTCTGTAAAAGATATGTTCTAGGAATTATTCCAAGTAAGTTTTATGATCTGTGTTATATAGGAGGTCAGACTAGATTATCACAGTTGTCCTTTCTGGCCTTAGAATCTATGAATGTTTACTGAACAGAGAAAGTTTAAAGCAGTCAGTACACATTATAAGTTAGATGTTTGCCCCCAAAGCAGGTCTACTTTGTACTAGCAGATGTGAATAATGATCAGTTTTACGCAGAAACATTCTTTAGTCCTTTGAAAGGGAACATCTTCTGACTTGACCTCTCCTTTTTTTTTTTTTTTTTTTAAAACACTCTATAATCGGAAGCATGCAGCTCTTGTTAACAGAAAACTGGGTTTATGTACCCTCAGTGCAGTCAGAAATCCATATTGTTTTTCCAAATTGTTTAATCTCTCTGCTCCCTCTCTTTGCTGTAATACTCAAAAGGATAATTGAGACATAATGGAATAAACGTTTCCATGTTCTGACTCTTGTTACTTAGGAAGGAAACTTTTTTTCTGTTCCTGTTGTGAGTGGGGAAAGTGTTCAGTCTACTAAAATCTCTTTCCACTTCCTCTCCCCCCTCCTCTTCTTGCTAAATAAAAGGCTGCAGTTGGCACTTACCAGAGCCTTTTACCACTATTTTCTGATTGAGGATCAAGAAAGTATAAAGTCCAAGATTTTCAAAACTGACTAGTGATTTGTAATGCCTCAGTTCTGGGCATAAAACTTACGACACCTCAAATGGACCTTATTTGCAGAGGGCAGGTGCTCAGACCCTTCTGAACATTTGGCCTCCCCAAAATGGCCACCCAAAAGTTGAGCCACCCGAGGTGACTAGTTTTGAAAATCTTGGACACAGTGCTTCCTCCTGTAGAATTTGATGAATCATGATGCAGTTGTGTGTTCTGCAGAGCAGCTGCAGAAAGACCATAGCCTTCCTTTGCAGCATGCTGCTTTGTGACTAAACAATCAGGTTAATCCAAAAAAACCCAGTTAGTTGCTCTGCTTGTCTTTGTCTTCTGATGTAGACAACCAAATCTATTAAAATAAGTCTGCAATGAACAATGAAAGCCAGGTAATTGTGATGCGGTGTCAGTGGCCTGTGGTGACATTTTTAGTCAGGCATGCAACAACTTTTTAGATGACAGAAAAAATCTTTTGATCTAATATGCACATAGAGATTAATGAATCAAATGCATAGCCTCTTACACTAAATGAATTAATGGACAAATTTTGCACTAAACTTTCCATCCTGACAGAGTTTGCGCCACTAGCTTTGTTCTGTCATGGACAATTCAGTTCTACACTTGCATGTCTTTTTAGTCCTCCATGCAGAAATGCACTAGATTAAATCACCTCAAGAACTCAACAGTGTTTCCAAATGGCTACAATCTAATTGATCTTATTTGCATGTGTGAAATTTTAGTAGATGCTTGGTATCAGAAAACAAACCTCAGAGCTAAGTTAAAAATCTATAGTGAACTTAATATAATCATCTGCCAGAAATGTACATAGGCATAATGTCTCATTGATAATTATTGAATCATTGAGTGATGCAAAGGGATGTTCCTTTCTTTGTTTGCATGATGGCAAGTCCCCATAAAAACATGATGTATATCATTTTGCATTTGCATGCCTTTTTAGTGACCTTCCACAAAATGGCATACCCTGTGCTGCACAACTCACTCTTGCCGTGCATGCAAGATTTTGTTTTACAAAATGGCACTTTGTGTGCACATTTGGGGGCTGCCAGTTGGGCATGCAGCGCATGCGTTGTATCCATAGATGGCGCACACCTCAGTGCCAGCATTTATAGCTCTCTTCCCATGGATTTAAGTGCCCATTTACTAATACCAGATGGGATAAAAGGGTGGTTCCAGCATACATGTTAAAACATCATATTTGCATCTGCTAATAGTTTGGAAGAAAGAGAGAAAAATGCATATTCAGGCTCAGGTATTAATTTTCAAATCTACTTGAACCAAATTTGAAAGATGGATGCTGCATCATCTTTGAGGATGTCAGTGAGAGGGCTCCATTCTTGATTCTTAGAGACAGCATGAAAATGGCATCCAGATGGGGGCTTGTGGGAAATAGATATCTTGGGCAAAGTGTTTTTAAGAAGATAATGTTGTTGCTAGAATAGCTACAAGAACAGGCAGGTTTTGGATAGAAAGTTTGGCTAGACCACTGCTGTTTGAACCTGAGGATAAAGGGAGAAAGGTTCAAAATAATATCCAGATAAAGATGTGGACTTTTTGGAGCCTATCACATTCACAGAGCCTCATGATTAAGAAATAGGTTCTCAATTATATTAAAACAGGTAGCATATGTTGACATAGATACTCTGTGTTGCCTATTTTGAAACAGTTATGATGTATGTCAGTTTGCTTTAAAACATTCTTGATCTACAGAGGTGTATAATAAAACGCTGGTGTGCACCACATCTGTTATTCAAATGTTTGAGCTTTTTATACATGTATTTAAAGATACATAATCTGCATAATGGACTCCTTCCAGTTTCATTTTTTAAAAAGCTGGTTTTGGGAGATTTAAAAAGCGTCTAGAAAATGGCATGTATTGTTGTATCACTTTAAAATCACTCAGTTATCTTTTTTAGGGGGTGAGGGAATGGGAACAGGTTTGTAAATAAGTAGTATTTTGTTAAATTCTGAAATGGGTATCTCTGCTTCAGATATCTTTATAATGACTTCAAATGTAAATATTTAAAAAAATTCTCCCTTAGAAGCCCTTTTCCCCTGGACATAGACTCTTATATCTTCCTGAAAAATAAATACACACCCATGAGAGTATAAACACATCATTACACTTTCATGACAGATAAGCTTGCTCTCTTTGAGTGTAAACTCATTTCTTTTTGGGTGACCTTTAAATAGTACTGGGCTACTGTATGGGATTTAAATCAATAATTTTGTCAAAACAAAATATACTGCAGGTTTTTTTCCTTTATCATAGAAACAGTTCTGTAAACTGTCAAGGAGTAATGGATTTCAACATGTTGTCGTCCAGGAAAAAAAATCCACTAAAATTCACTTAACCAGAATGAAGAAAAAGTCATCGTTTTCTGGTTTCCTTAGTACTTAGTTTTATCTTGCCGAATGCTAAACCAGCAGGCTAACATACAGTGCTACTATAATTAGTGGCTTAATGCCTTCTCTGCATTCCCATTGTAAAATAACCAAGTGTCCCAGGTGTGAGAAGGTTAAAATGAGAAGTACCAAGTAGTTATGAAGCAGCAATAATGAGTTTCCTTCTACTTACCATGGATTTGTGTGATATACAACTTGCAATTAAGCATGGCTTGGTGATTCAGTGATTAATGTATATACGACTCCTAAAGGAGCAGCACAGGCCTCCCGTCACATCCTTCATGATGTTTACAGCTGGGTACCTATTAACAGGAAGATGGAAAGGGCCATTTACAATTCAGTAACCTTTATGACAGTGAACTCTTTAATCAGCATTTTATTTCCTTTGTAACACTTTAGTCATCTACAAATGTCAGAATAAAATAGGGCTATGAAATATTTAGGATCGGCATGTGGAAATTGACTTCCTTGATTTAAGCTGCTGTGTCTTTTCATTTTGTTGTTTTGGGAGCTTTTACTTTTATTGAAAGACAATTTATAACTAAATGCTCCCAATAGTGGCTGGCATTAGGGTAGGAGAAATTACAGAAATCCAAGTTTTAGTTCTATAAAACGTTGATGCTTGCTGTATTGGGTAATAAGTTATTCAAATAAAAACATTAGTAAAGGGCTTGCATTTCAATGGAGTACTTTGTACATGTATAGCAGACTCCGCAGAGTTTGACAAAATAGCCCAACATATATTACAATGGTGATTAAGTATGAAGTACATCTATAATTTGACATTTATACTGTGTCCATGAAATGTGCATTATTGTCTCATGTTATTTTCTTAAAGGGATTCTGTGACTCTCCAACTGAACAACTTCTTACAGACTTCATGTTTTTATTTGCTTCTGGGCATGCTCACAATGCACGCAACACTAGAAGAAAGCGTGTTCTCTGCCCCAATAGGCTAACAATATAGAAATATTTGCCAAATAATGGTATACAGAAAATAATCTTCCATAGTCCAGATGATACTTTTAAAGCTTTTTAATCAGCTAAAATTTCTATATATACATATGTAGTTGTGTCTCTATTCTGCCTATGGAGATGTATAAAATTCCTGTGATCTAAGCTGCAGTATATTTAATACTTGGTGAATCATCCTGAGGTTTATATAAGATTTTAGGCATATTTTTGACAAACAGCAACATTTTAGAATTCATCTTTCCCAGAAATCTTTGAAAAATCTGACCCCATCATGACCTCTGCTGAAAACATTACACCAAAGATGCTCAGGGGCACTGCAATAAACCTGGCTTGTCTTTGGTTCATTTAGTTGCTGCAGCATTGTAAAAGTCCAACTCAGGTAGTCGTAAGCCATAGGAGACTGATTTACAAACTGTGATGTCGGAAGAATGGGAGCGTCTTTTCATATCACTGTCAGCATGTAAAACTCATGAGTGTTAATGGGTGCTACGTATGCTTGGCAATGTCCCTCAAGTTTGTGCTGCTAGTGGAACTAGCCTTTGATCAAATAGTTATTTATTGAATCATTATATGAATGGCCATTTTGCTGCATTCTGGCCTTTTTTTAAATTATGAAAAAAATCCTTAAAGTGCGAATCCTTAAAGTGAAAGAAAGTAAAAAAAAAAAAAAAAAAAAAAAAAAAAAGGGGGGGGGGGGCCGGACAAAGGAGCCTTCAGCATGATTTTAAATCCAAACCAGTATCTGCCAAACAAACATTGCTTGGATAGGCAATTTAATGAAAAAAGGGAATGAATGCTAAGTATAATATTGATTAATGCAAACAGAAAAGGTGGAGAAATCACTAATATGTGGTCTTGTTTCATCTTTAGAGTAGCACTCATAGGCAGTCATTTTCAATCAAAGAAGGAGGCCAAAGAAGTGGTGTATTGGTATGTTTTTGGGCCTATATCTTCAGAAATTACTGAAGTCTCATAAGACCACAGTTGTAATGGTCTGAAATATGGTATCAAAAGGTAAAGGCTAATCCGCATTACTTTACGACATCATTTATTATATAACAAGTTCACGTTTATACTGCTGTAGCACATAGAGACCAACCAAGTCAATGTCCCATTGTGTTTGGCCCTGTACAAACACATACAGAATGAGTCTCTGTCCCCAAAAGTTGATCCTCTAAAAGGCAAAATGCAAGTGTGGTGGGATATGCAGATGGGGAGATGAGTAGGAAAAATAATAGCGTGTGCACAATATTTAGATACTCTGGGGCAGTAAGTGCAGCTCACCATCAGTCTATCTGTTGTTAGCTTGCATGCTAGGTATGCGTTTTGGAAGAGGTGAATTTTGAGGAGGGCTTTGCGTGGGATGACAAGGTGGTGGCCCTACTAATTTAGACTGGGAATGAATGCTGCACGAAAGTCTGATATTAAAAAGAGGAGAGGGGTTTTAACATGATTACTTTAATTCTGCTATTTTGCCTATGGGGTGAGATGTCATGGAGCCTTTTTAAAATAAAAAATAGTTACACAGCATCAAGTTCTCTGATCTCTAACTTCTTATTTTAAAGGATCAGCTCCTGATCTCCTGAACCTGTGTAATCCCATGAATTGCCATGAGTCGCATGGATACAATCAGGATGGATTTGGCTGAAGTTTCTGATTTTTTTTCTTTAATACTATAGCAAACTGGGACTCAGATCTACAGCTGTAAAGTGTAAAATAAGTGTAAACCTAGGGTAGCAGGTAAAGTTACACCCCAGAAAGTGTGTAAATCCGAACTGGGCTTCTGTCATTCCCAGGGTAAAAGCAGCAGAAAGCATAGCACAACGTGCAGTGAACAATCTGAGAAGCAAATCAGTGATTAACAGATAGGAGGGCATAACATAGGCACTTTTCCTAGCATAGTGTAAGCTACTGTTCAGTGTGTGTTGCAGTAGCAGTGGATACATTTATAACAAAGAAATTTACAGATATGACTATATTGCAGGTTGTGAGGTGAGGTGTACTGTTTCTATAAAACTGTAGCAGGAAGGCGCACAGGAGGGGAGCTGGCAAAAATTCTGGGGAAAAGCTGAGCTGCCAACAAAAATATGTGCACTTACTAAAGTCAGCAACTGTACGAATGGGCGGGAGAAACAGCAAATGTCACACTTTCCTTTTAAAAAAGAGGCACAGGTGGTGAATTTGGGAATTACAGGACAATCTTAATTCAGTGCCAGCTGAATTGCTTGAAAATATAATTAAAAATCAAATTATGAAACACTTAGATGAGTTTGATATATGGTAAGGTGCAAGTGAGTTCTGTGTGGACTGTTTTACAGGAGGGTGTATAATATCTGAATTTTTAACATTAAATCATCCCTCTAAAAAGAAATATGCATGATGCATGAAAGGTGCCAACTGATGACAACATTAACATCAAGAAATCTAGATTTAGGTTTGTCTTAGTTGTCTATCCTCCAAATGGATAACTAAATAAGGAGTCCTCTTTGGGATAGCAGAAGATGATCCTTCCCACTTTTGTAATGTCTGTTGTCTGAGGAGCTCAAAGAACTTTAGAAGAACTTGGCTACTTCCCTGCCTTAAACACCTAATGATCCTTCTTTCGTAGATAAATATTGAATCCTTTTTTGAGGACAACACAGTTTTTCCCAGAGTACCCGATTATGGTGGTACACTGGGATGTGACCACTGAATCCGAACTAGTAGGTACCTTTTATTATCTACAAACAAGAAGGTAATTTGTGTTACACATTTATATTCAGAGTAAATAAAAAAAATTCCCCAAGCATTTAGTCAGCTGGCAGAATTGCTGTTGTAGGAGATCAGTCAAATACAGTGGCTGGAATTCAAAAAGGTCTGGATGAACGATATCAACCCTTATAGCTTTACAGAGAGTAAAGAGATCTTATGCCTCAGGGCATTGGTTGATTGCTGCAGTGCAGGAATTTCCCCCTGTGTGCAGCATGTCTTGCATGACTAGGGATATTATGGTTTTCCCCCTACCTTTCTCAGAAGAAGCATCTGGTATTAGCGAAACAGATACTGAACTTGGGAGACGCACCCTTCTTATCAGGTATAGGAAATCATATGTTCCTAAAGGAGACATTTTCTGTTCATAAAAGTTTGATTTTCATTAGCTTTTGCGGACAGAGACTGGGATTTCCCCAGTGTTTTGTCGAAACCCAAGCACTTGGATGGTGCTAATGAATGATGGTCATAATAGAGAACGCAAAGAAACAAACATGCAGTAGGGATCTTATTGTATGCTTCTGAGATACCAGTGGCCAAAACCTGGTGCCATTAATATCTCATTGCTGCTTTGCAGATAATCTACCAAATCCATGGCCTTCTCCTGAGAATGCAGAAGCTTGGATTTTTCACAGGTCCTTTGTACCTCTGCTGGTGCTAAATGTTGCTGCATTTTTGGTAGGATTATTTACATGTTTATCCTTTCTTGCTGCTTGACCTTTCCTGCTCAGCTCTAGTTCCTGTGCCCAGCTTGCTTTGTGTTTCATGAGCTCAGTAAACCGTGGCCTTCAATTCCCTTGTTCTAGTGTTTTCACTTAAGACCAGGAGTGATGAGCAAAAGGTTTCAGGCTCAATCCTTGAGCAAAGGGCCGCTGTGACAGGGATTATTATTTATTTGTCATCTTGGATGTAATAAGCTGTAGGTACAGCATCGAGAGCCCTTGATTTATTGCGCTGTCGACTGCCACTAGCAGGACGTCTGCTGTACCATGCAGGATGAATACCACACTGTCAGCTCTGTCGATCTGTCTCTGCCATTGCGCTCTCTCTCATAACACATTCCCATTTCATGCCAGAATACATAAACAATCTTTCATTATTTTGATGCCTTTTTCATATTTGTTCTTTACAGAACATAAAGTTTGAATTTATGGGTTTCCTTTACATTATTTCAACACACTCCACCATTTTCCGGGTTTGTGGCTTAACTCTGAGAAATTGGCTGCCAGGTGATTTAGTTATTTTGGCTTTCTAGTTTTATAGTTATTTAATATCACAGTGCCAGATACTGAGAAAATGTAGTGTATAGAATGTGTGAGATTTGCAGTTAGGGGCTGTCATCAACAAAATGTGACCATGGGGACACAACATGGAAATTAAAAGCGAGACATGCAGAGAAGGAAATATTCCCTCTCCCACATTTATTATTCAAATACTTTTTCCAAAGCTCTTTTCCTTGGATGCTATTATGATCTTTGGAGATCTGTTGAATTAGAAAAGAACATATGAATAGCAAGCAAGTCATTTCCCTTGACTAATTGCAATTAAGGGGATTTCTAAATTGTTGGCAAAAACATAGCTCCATTTCATCTGCTTTTCTTTCTAGTGGCTGAGGTAAATATATTGTCCAATAAATTGACTGCTTTTAATACAGCTCCTACTTCCTAGTGTACAACTATGAACTGTGGTAGTGTTCTGCTTTATTTTCATTTTCCTAAATTTTAATCTGTAACATATTGTTCATTAATTTCTTTAGAGAAAGTGTTCACTAATGTAAAAGCATTGACTGCTCAGATCAACAGATTTAGATGTTGGTTTTCCAAAACAAGTCCAACAAGAATAGATAGTGACAAATTTTAATCATATTGATATAAGAAAGTTTATATGTTGGCTAGTAAAAAAATAACTACAATCTGTGGAATAACTAGGAAACAAAGAACCCAGTCTTGCAAGCCCACCCATGTAACTTTACTCATATGCAGTGTACTTTTGAGTTTACTGACACAAAATTAGATTGTAAGGCCTTCAGGGAAGGGACAGTGACTTCCTATGTGTTTGTACAGCACTTGACATAATGGGGCTCTCTTCCTGTTTGGGGCACTACTGACATACAAATAATTTACTTATTTCCGTAGTATTACTTTTAACTCACTCATGTCCATAAATGTTTGCAGGATTGGAATCCCTAACTAGTTCATGAAGATTCCCTCTTTGTCCTTGTCATTCATGAATATTAAAAACCTGTTTAGGTCAATTAATTGTGCAACATTTGTAAACTTTATAATTTGAAGAGTAGCTTGAATAATTTCTCGTAAAACTTTTTGTTTTGTTTTTGTTAAATAAAGCTCTGCTGCTTTGTGGTTTTCAGTGAGAATATTTTGCTACTGGAAGTCTGACAAAAACTGCTATAGTTTTTTTTTCAGTCAAGGGTTAAGAGGAGGATTGGGAGGGGCTATATATTGGAAAGTGGAAAGTTGTTTTGATTTACCGTGGAAACAGACATTTTTCTAAAATGTGGGGACTAGAATGTATAAATGCAAGATAATATTTGTCGGTACTTCCTTCTCAATACAGTCTTCATTAGGACAGCTGGGAATGTGCTTAGCTCACATTATATGGTAGAGACTTGTTCTGGTTGCAGTGAAATCTGAGTTAATTAATATGAGAAATTTGTTGTGTCCCTGGCTTAAAAAAAAAAAAAAAAAAAAAAAGACTGTGCAGGTTGGTGTTGTCAGCAAAAGCTGCTTGTCACTTTGACCTGCTCTGTTAAGTGTTTGATGTGTTTTCTCAGAGTAATCTGTGAATAATATTACATCCAGCCAGCAGAAAAACATAGGGAGCGATAGCAGAATTAATATCTGGAAGCGTTGATAATTATATATCAGAATCTAATTTTTAGCACAGAAAATGTGTTAATGACAGAGCAGAAAAAAAACCCACTAGCTTCTCCCAGCAGGATCCAAAGTGTCATTTATTATTTCTCAGCTGGATATCTATCAAGTTTATGGGTTAATTTTTCTGTAGACTGTTATTTATGGGTTTTTGTTTGTTTTCAGCCATCATTACTAACAATACGGTTAATAGCAATCATTTGTTATCCGGCACCGGCGGTGATGCTTCAGATGCGAGCAGTGAACTGAGAATACTCATTTGGTAGCTGAATAAGGCTTTGACAGGGCCCATTTATAACAAGCTCATTCCATAATGTCCAGCCTATTAATAAAATTTTGTTGCTGTCTAATTAGAGATGTCTGATGTGTATAGTAGCACAGCAGAGATGACTTTCTTCTACTGCTTTTTAGGTCTATTCTGTCATACCTAAAACATATTTGAGACAACTGATTTTGGGAAGCAAAAGGGGGATGTTACTATGTGCTTCTGTCTTGTACAAACAGGCATAATGGAAGACTAACATGCATAACGGGCAATGGAAATGGGGTTACACATGTATTGGGAGAAAGTTATATTGCTTTCATTGAGATTTTTTTTTTTTTAAGTGTTCTTTGTTTTCACTCTGGGTGTTCTGTTGTGTTGGTTTAAAATTCAGATTTTGACCTGAAAGCAACGGCTGCTATAAATGGATATTTTTGTGAATTATGTGTCCAGAATGGGATTCTGATATGTATTTTTCTTTTTAAGAAAAAGAATGATCTGATGTAAACAGAATGTACAGGAAAAAGAAGTCTGGGGACTAAATTTGTTGTGGTTCCATGATGTTCAAAAATTAAGAATTAATGTTCCCAGAATGGTACAATCATAGGGGGAGACATAGAACCAGACAGCAGGAATTTGCTCATCTAAATAACCCCCAATGACCACAGTGCAATTAGTATAAATACTTAGCATCCAAACATCTCAAAATATTTTACAAGTAGGAATAAATAAAGCATTTTGACATTCTTGTAAGTTAGGTCAAACAGGAAGCCTGTGCCAAAGCTAGGAAGAGGAACCCAGATCTGTAGTTCCCAGTCCAGAGCTTTACCCATAAGATTATATTGCTTTCCCTAAAATAAACCCCAAAGAATTGTTTTGTTACCTTATTATTGCCCTTACAGCTAAAGTGGGGTGCCAAGTATATGATGATTTTAAACATTTAGTAAATTATTTTACGTAAAATGCTTTGCTGATGAGCTATTGTGTATATCAAGGTAGTATACTCTTCCTCCTCTTTTTGTCCAGCACCTTGAACTATACAAATGTAGCATTTGAAGTGTTCTGTACTAACGTATGGCCAAGTTAAGATGATTTCAAGAATCAATAACATTTCTTATCAATGTATATGTGTTAATTTGAAAGAGGGAAAACACAAGTTATACGCTTAGAATCACACAACTGTTAATTAAGATCATATAAGCAGGCAAAACACAAGAATATTTTTTAAATTGTTTGATTGCTAGATAACAGTATTCTGTCTTTAGTAATCCAATTTTTTCCCCCATTGACATTTGTCTTTGTAAATTACCTTTTGAATAAAACCATGTCTGTTTTCAGCATGTTGTTTTCCTGGAATGTTTCTTCAAGGTAACATATTTTATCAGAGCAAAAATGTGCATGGTCTTTACTTGAAGTTGCCATGAAAGTGCTATATGGATTTCAACTGGTAGAGAATCCGTATAAGCTGGTGAGCTTTTTTTCCTAAACTGCACTTGACGTAGAGCTTATCAACCCTTAATTAGTGATACATTTTCTCCCTGTGATTTCTATTGATGTTTTGTAGAGGGAAGACGAATTGAGCCTCAACCTGACTAGAGTATGAATTGTTTTAGAAAATTCAGCAAACATCTCTCTCTCTCTGTCTCTTTCTCTATTCCTCCCGATAGAAAAGGTGAAAAGCTGCACGATAGAAATCAGGTTCGGTATTAGTGTTTTTGCTTGCCTGTGCAATAGAAAACGACAAGCGCCAGGGCCTCAGTCAGCAGATCAGGGAGACGCAGATGGGAGGCGAAAAGCTCCCTAGTGGCATCAGTATTGCTTGGATGTGATTGTGAGAGCCAGGATGAAGTCAGCACTGACAAAGTGTGTGGATTGATGGATGGACAAAGCTGGGAACTGGATGTGAGAATGGATGAGGGCAGAGGGGGAATTTAACACAGACAAACAGAATGAAAGACAGAGAGGAATTGCCTGCTAAAGTATTCCAGCACTCAGAGCCCATAGCAATTTACTTACTGCTAACCGAACACAGGAGGATTCTTTGCATCTTCGCAGATTTTTCTAAAATATATGAAGAGACCAAGCAGCAGACAGAGCTAGAAAATTCCAGCTAGTGTTTTACAGTCTTTTTGGAAAAAAAAAAAAAAAAGATTCACTCACACTCGGTTAATTCAAACTGAGCACTTGATTATTTCCAATAAGTTCACACAGTATGTTTCAACAGAATACATTTTCTTTCCATAGCCATTATTTTAATGTTTCCACTAAATTTACCTCGATCAGTTATTGTTGCTTTTACTGTAGTAAATAACAATATTTATCTTTCTTTTCCAAACTATATTCCTGCTAGAAGACATATATTGATAGTTCATTCCGATGCATAATAACAATAATAAACCCATTATATTCTTTTGTCTCAAAGAAAAAAATTAGTTGCTCTCTGTGTATGGAAATTCAATACATTGCCAAATTGCAAAAATATCGGTGATTTTTTTTTTTTTTTTTTAAAGAGAAGCAGGCCAATAGCTGTTGGCTGCCATCACAAAATTTACTATTAAAAGACGGTTGTTGCTTGTTGTATTGCACCACTGATAGTGACTCGTATTGTCAGGATATTAGTTTGATGCTAATATGTCAGCTTCACTAAAGTTTTTCGATTCAAAATTGACATTCAGATTTGAAAAATGTGTATCGAAACTTATATTTAGCCATAAGACACTGGGCCAGATTTTGCTCTTACATACTCCAGTGTAAATTGGGAGTAATTTAATGGAGTTTAGTGGAATTATTTTGGATTCCTACTGGTGCAATTGAGAACAGGATTTGGTCTAAAATGGATCGTGGCAACTCAGCATTTCCTTGCAGGTCCAGTGTTGCTCTCAAGTGTTTGTAAAGGAAGAACAGAATTCTAAAATTGGACCCTGGTAGGTAGAGAGGAAACTGATTTTCAAATACTAATTTTAATGATATATTAGAAATGACTGTCCTCATACTGATCAAAGATGTTTAATTTTAACAAAAGCTTTGCAGTTCTCCTAAAAGACATGTATGTGCATGTCATTTTGCAAGTTGCTATTACTCAAAATAATGCAGTGTGGTGTAATTACTGATGAATTTTCCAAAGTTTCCATGGAACATATAAGGGTCCTTAAACTAGAAAATTTCTTTTAAGAGAGTCTCCAAACATCGTCTGGAAATTATTTGGGCTTGAGAAGAAACATGTAATTTATGTGGGAAAGATTGCTCCTGTTCACTGTGCATGCTGTATGTGCTTTTAAACTTCTGATCACTAGCAGTGGCTTTAGAATGTGAAGTTTGAGGGTATCTGATGTATCTGCTGGTGCCTTTGGAAAACATGGGATTTGCTCATGTGAGCAACTTCAGTTAACTTTTAGTTTCCCCTCAACCCTTTTTTTGGGGAACCTTTATCAGCTAGACTTGTGAATGAAGTATGGGGAAGCTCTATTTCCATTCATTGTATGCTAGCAAATTCCTATAATAAATGGGGATAATCGCTGCCTTTTATGGGGTTGGAAGGTTTCATCTGGGCCCTGTTATATTTAAGAAATACTATACAATGAGGAAAATTCTGTTGGCACGATATAAATCATAAATGTGGATGCTGTTCTTAGTGAAAGTAGTAAACTTTCACTGGATATTGCAGATGGAGTTTTCGATTATGCATATCATCTATATCATGCCTGCTTTGAGACGTAGTTTAGTTTCTGGTGTTAGGTCAATCTGTCTTAAAGTGTAGGTGGGATATGGCAGGCTGGCTACATCATGGGTGTATGTAATCATTTTGGGATTTTGCGAGTTGAAAAGAAGTCAGGTAGGAATGTGATAGTGTGCTACATACTCTGTCGTAAACGAAGGTCTAAGAAAAAAATTGGTCTCTTTTGCATATTTTCCCTTGGGGACTCCTGATCTTCCTTTTGTGTCAGCTGCCAGAGATTCGTCATATCTTCTTGTAAATCGCTGCATTGTAATTTTGTGAATTGGTGTCTGTAACAAAATTCAAGGTGTTCTATCTCCCTGGCCTCATGTCTTGCCTTTTGCAAATGGAGTCCATCACTATGAAATAGAGCTATGTAGACAGTCAGTAGAGTAGACCTCTTGCTGTACTGTGGAAATTCCATTGTGAATTTGAGAGATCAGCTGTTGCTCCTGGGTGGAAGATAGCCTCTTCAGGTAAAGGAAGAGTAATTGTTCATTTACCAGGTGTCATTTTCATGAGGGTGTGATTAAAAATAATTGCAATCCTACATCTATAAAAACCATTTGTGTAAGTTACAGCCCGGCTTCAGGCTTTGTCTTATACCTCAGGTTGCACTTGCGAAGGCTTATAATGATTATCTTATTTGGATTGATTCTATATGGTGCTGTTTTTAGTATTATTTGAATAGTCAGTAGCATCTGAAGTTATTGAACAGAGATTCACTTTACATATTTTAGGTTTGCGGTGGATCTCTGGCAGCATGTCAACTTGCTCTCCATTCGTCTCCACAATATCAGCATCTATTTAGATAGGTTATGTGAACAAAGTCAAATTATTACTGAATGTTGAGTGTCAGTCTCATATCCTTCAATAGCAATCTCTTTCCTTTGGTATACTTTTTAGGCACCAATATTATTAACGTTATGCTGATGACATGCCATATTGCTGGCTTTTGACTGTGTTTTAGCTGAGGCTGCACCCTGAAGAAGTCCCAATTTTGTTATCCACCTAGGCCAAAGTGCAAATGTAGATGTCAAGGTATCTGAGAAATAAGTGCTGAAATGCTTTATCTTAGGTTATTAATATATACTGCAGACTTTTTAAAGGCAGCTCATTGATGATATCCACATATCCAGGAACACACATGTATTCATGTGTTCAAATTTGTTGTTCATGGCTGGTATGAAATAACGTGCTTATTCTTCTCTTTACTATGCTGTGAAATATTTAATTACACCACCTGGCATAGAAATCAGACCACCTATAGGTAGCAGTAAGTATGGACAGCTTTGTGATGAACACTGTGTTTGCTGGCTTGTTTGACAAAACCTCATAGCATTCTGCAGGTGACTCATGGGCTGGCCCCATATTACTTGCTGATGCAAAATTCTGAAACACTACTCCCACTTTGCACTCAGTTCATTTGCTTCTAATGAGCAACCTATTAATGGCCAAATCACTTACCTTTGTTAGTCAATGTACAGCCATGCACCTTTTTTAGTTAATGGATTTGCTTTCTGGTGTGCACTACTGGATTGGTGCGCTGAATGTACCATCCCTAGTAACACTTACATTCATCAATATATTGAGACTTCATTTGCTTTATCCTGGAGATAGTGGAAATCATGACCTAGCAAAAACACTTATAGTCCAGCATTTAAATGAAAATTGAAAGCATTTTTTTTAAGAAAAAGGGGTATATAATATGCTTCTGTTTCTCTGCTTATTTTAGCGTCATATTGGTTTGTTAGCAGTTTGTTGGATTATTTTCATTTAAAAATGAAAAGGTCTTTAGAAACAAAGATTTTGTTGTAGACCAGCAAAATACAATTATAGCTAAGCAACCTCCTCTGCCAAGAAATTATATATACAATTATATATGCATATAATTATATATAAAATAAATAACATACATACTTCTGTAACTTATCTTAATTTTTGTAAATGGTAATTTCAGATATACATGTACTGGCCATAAAAAGAAAGCAAATCTGTTTATAATAAATCTTGCTGTGGTATGTGTGCTTTCATTTCCTTCATTTGACCTTGGTGGAGCAGGCTGATGGGGTAGTGAAAAGTATGATATGAAAAATGAGCGAACAGAGCGAAGTGAGCAGTGAATCAGTCTTGTGTGTGATTAGCTGTGAAAATCTCACAAACATAACTCTGAGTCACTTTTCTTCTTTCTTTCCTCTCTCAAAGGTAGTTCTTTTCCATGTATATTAGTCATTTAGAAGTTATCTAACAGAACAGATCAAATATTTTTAATACGAGTCGTGGTTTAATAGTTTTAGGTGAACAGAATAATGTTATGAAGTGCAATGAGTTTGAGGATTCACTACACAAACTGCAGTCTATTTAAGTTTGTGTGAATCTGTAGCTAAGTAGAAGTCACTTTAATAGAAGTCACAGTTAGAGACACGAATATGACACAGTGATTTCAAGGCGGTACTGTAAATCTGCAATTATAATTTAAAATACAGTGACACGTTGTTGAGGTCTTCATTAAGCTCTTTTGCCATGTCAAACACTGTAAAAACACAAGGCTGTTATAATAAAACAATTTTACTATGAAGTACTGAGGTTGCTTTTTACAGATCAATTTTTAATGTACGACTTAACTAACCCAGTCTTCAGTTACAACACAGTTCAAAGGCACATTGAGTTTGGAACATGGGAGCAGACCCTCAGCTGATGGAAACTGGAGAGTAGCTCCACTGATAGAGCTATGTCAGTTTACACTGGAGCCAAGGATCTGGACCATTGTCTGCATTCAGACCTTTTTCCGCTTTTCTTCCTTCCACTCCCTCAAGTCTCTTTGTACAGGCTACAGTGTGTTTGAAATGTGACCGGTATGACTGACCTTGATTATCTTTCCAGGTAACAGAATGAAGGCTGCAAACTTAGGGCCCCTTTTTGTCCATAAAGAAATTGTACACATCTTAAAGCGGACTGCCTACTTTATCCATACTAATCAATAAGTGCAATCTCTCTTAATCCATTTACTGAAGCAGTTTCATAGACCCCTGGATACCGTGTCCATTTAGGCATTGTAGAGCTTCCCCCCAATTTTCAGTTGAATATGGGCTTGAGCTGTTGTAATGAAGACAGAGGCATACTATCTGGGTCAGCCTGTTGTGAGGTTACTAGAACACATTGCAGTCACGTGAACGGGTCATCCATTGTGACTTAAGTTGCCCACTGATAACTTAAATTTTTCCTATTAAAAAAACCCAAGTGAAATGGCATGTTTCATTACCAACAAGCATAAAAGAAAAGAAAGCTAAAGAAATCTCTGTTTAACAAGGAAGTGGTGAGATTAAATTCGTATGTATATGGAGATCTAATTTGGTAGAGTCTCCTTATGCTGTTGTCAATTATGATAGCTGAAAATTACTGGTCCCACTGCTGACTCTTGAGACTGGATTTGGTCTCTCTTGGGTTTCCTTTTGCCAAGATAAGAAAATCAAGGGACAGAATTGCTGTTTCAGAAAGTCTTTACTATGAATTGCTCCATGACTCTGGAGTTTCTAAGTTCCGTTAGTGCATCACTGCTATGGAAAATGTCTAATCAGAGGAGAGAAATTTGATCTAACTCAGATAGCAGCTGAGTTAGATTTTTTTCTTAATCGTACATAATAAATGTGCCTCCTCTAAAACAAAGGTTGAATTAGATAAATGTGCCAAGTATTTAAGGAACAAGCCTGTTTGTGTGTTACACTCTGGAGAAAATTGTGTAAAAATTCAGTTTTCAAAGAAGTTTGTGTGAAATTGATGCTCAAGTCCCCAACTCCCTTAGGCTCCTTTGAAAATCTCACTCTGATTAAGAGTACTCTGTTAATTGAGATTGAAGAGGCGCACACTCTTCTAGTGTTTTCATCTAAATTAAGCTGTATAGAGGCCCATTTAAAACACAGCATAACACATGACTATCTCACATGTTTCAGAATCTGAACAAGAATCTCTGAAACTATTTAATCAGTTTATTTATTTATTCAGTTCAGCCTTTCAGTAGAAATCAGGGGCAAGATTTCAAAAGCACTAAGTGCTGGTCTTACTGTGCTTCCATTTAAGTCAATTGTGAGACTTGTTTTGGCTTCAGTGGAAGTAGTTAGACCAAAGCTGAGCACTTTTGAAAAACTTGCCCCTGATTTCTAAAATAATTATTTTTATACTATTGATTCTTAAATATGGATACATATAGTGACTTGCATGCAGAGACATCAAATCTCATTCTAAATAGTCACAATACCCCATGAGGAGGTGTCACAGCCTAACCTCAGCCCACTCTCCAGACATCAGTCTGTTATGATTGGATCCATTTGCTGAATCCCACATTCTTCCAAGTCCTCCGGCAGTGACTGATCACTGTTCCTAGCTCTCAATCTCAAGCACAAGCTCCTACAAAATGGGTGCTATAGTCCACAATGAAGGCTACACTCATAAATCGCCTTCATAAAACAAGATGGACTTCATCATTTGATATAGATGTATCCTCAAACACTCATAGTAAGTAGTTACTATTGTACTTGATTTGCTGATGGGGTCATTGAGGCCCAGAGAGCTTCTGACATGCCTTGATCACCATATTTAAAAAAATATTTTAAGAGGAAATATTGCAAACTCATTAGCTTGATTACTCTAAGTTATAAGTGGCTGTTTCACCAGCGGTTAATATACTGTCTTTTTAGTCCCATAACAAAACATGTGGGATCAGTTACAATACAATTTCCCCGATTATGGTGTATATACTTTAAAAAAAAATAGTGAAAATTTCTTGCCTGAAGACTTTTTTTGCATATAACTTTATTTCCTCATTCAGAAGTTAATTTATTAATTTATGTGCTTTGCTGTGCAAAAGTCAGCTTCTTGCATTTTGTTTATATGCCTAAGCTGAGCAGCATGAATACTTTTCTTTTAAGTTGACTTAGGTCTTGCATTCTTATGCAATCCTATTTTAGCAACTCCTGTTTCAGAAAATATTGGAAGACTTGTCTTGGGGGGCATGGAAATGTATATTTCAGCTATTTATCTGCAATATTATCTCTTTCAAATAGGTCCAGAACTGAAGATACTGGTAAATTACAGTTTGACTGAAATCTAACATTTTCTATACATTTAGCACAATCCAAGTTTTTTTAAAATGTCATTTGTTTCTTCCTGATAACTCAAGTTAATGTTTGTCTTTAAAGGAAAGGTTAAAATTTATTTTTGTTTTTACTTCAGTACTAAAAAAAAAAAGTTGGAATGTTTAAAAAAAGAAAATTTTAAAAGGTTTTTGGAATATGAACTAATGTACTGAAACTGTCAAATTCATCTTTTTAAAGAGAAATTCAGAATCTGTTCTCCAGAGGTGAAATATCGGCACTTTCAGGATGTATTCTTCTTGTAAAATGTAGCCCAGATCTTTTATGATGAAATAGGCACTTTTAGAGGCAGCTGGGCTTATCTTTCAGTTCTTCTGCTCAGCTCTGTTATGCACAAAGGTCTTTTTCTAGGTGACATATCATGTTGTATTCCAAAGTACACTTTCTTTTAATTTACAACTTAATTTTCAACCTAATTCAGAAGATTGATACTATAATGCTATTTGCAGAAGTATTGAAATGTCAGTAAGTTTTATTGTAGTAATAAAGAGAATTCCATATATCATGCACTCTATAGGGATCCTTGCTTTTTGCATAGATCTTCATAGCAACAACCAGTAGCTAAATGCTGGCAATCATTAATTTTTAAAGAAGACGTGGTTATGACGAGTTGAGAAATTAAAGCCATGTAAAGAATGAACTTTAATTTTTGTCCCTTTTTGTTAGAGACTTAGAGGAGGCAGAGGAAGATTGTTTAAAAAAAAAAAATGGCCCAAGTCCCAGGTTCCTAATACTTAAAATGCTGTCTGCTCGTAAAAGATTTCAGTCAGAGAGAGGCCATCTTCGAGCTCCTCTTAACAAATGGGTATCAGTGGTCCATGAAATAATCAATGTCGATAATCCATCCTGGGGTCTGCCAATATGTTAATGGCTCTGCCGCATCGTTATTGCTACAAGGCCATAAATCATTTCTGTACCAGAATGCTTAGCAGTCGAGGACTCAAACCCCTTGCCTGGAATAAAATGCTGTCTCTTAACAATTAATGTCTAAACATTTTGCAGCTTTGTGCCTTGATTGTTTTCAGATGCTAAAAAAGTAAGTAGGATAGATTGTAAATCAATAAAACAATAAGACAAAGTGTTTTAATAATAGAAAGGCTCAAAGTAAATCATAGTTCTGTGTTTATTATTGCTTTTGAGGTTATAAATAAACAGTACCAACCAGCAAGGCTTTAGTTAACCTGAGGAAATAAGTCCAATACTGACATTTTGGGCATATGTTACTTCCATATTATTCCACTTCATTTTTTTTTGAAAAACTATAGTTTTATATTTCTGTCCCCCCAAAATAACAATAATAATAAAGAATAATAAAGAATTGGAGCTTCTGCAGTTTTGAATTGCTGCCAGAAGAACATATATTTTCTACTGTGTCCAACAGTATTTCAGTGGTCAGACATTACATCTTAAGATGCCCAGCTCACAGTCACTAGTAGTGTAAACATTTGCACTCCGCTTCAGGCAAACACAAGGGGTTCTTATTTAGAAAATAGAGTTGGATTAAATTGATCTGGCTCCTGTTAGTTTGTGTCAATTTAGTTCACTATTGAAGGTGGTGTGAAATGTGATGGAAAGTTATTAATTCTATATTGTATAGCCACAGCTTATTTGTGCCAATCACTGTTTCTTGTTCTACAACTGTACATTAAGCTTCATTTTTGTGATAGTAGGAAGTGAATAAACAAGAATTAAGATATAAATATATCTATAAGTAAAATGGGGTATATATATCTCTAAATAGAAAGAGGTGTGTCTGTCTCTCTGTTAATATATTTAAGAATAGTCTCATATTCATGTTAGAAAAAGAACTGCTAAGGAAAGGTGTGTTTATTGTATTAAACTGGAGTGATGGAAATCAAACCTTTCCAATATTTGGAGGTCTGTTAGCTTGATTTTTCTTTGTGGCTTTATAATGGATAAACTGGGCTAAATCCATTAATATGCCAAGTTTAGTACTTTAAAATAACGGAATTGATTCAAACTACTCTACATGTTGGATATGAACAGAATATGATCAAGGGTCTGAGAAGGGACAAGTCAACTTGCCTCTTCAATACCTGTCAAAATGTTTAATCCTTAATAAAAGAATCCAGAAAATAAGGCTAACAATAATATAAATGAAAAGCAGACTCATTTATTTTAGAACAGAGACTTGCCTACCTAGCATTAAGCTATTTTATATGCAGTTTATTTTGGTGCTCAGGATATAAGGCAGGAAGGAGCCAGAAAAACAGTGGCTCAGTATAGACAGAAAGACAATTAAAACTGATATGACTCTTAACAGAAGTGGCAACAGCAGCCAGGATGGAAGTAATTTATTCAAAAAATTGTCCAAATAAATAAACCGCACTGATATATGGTATGGTGGCGGGGCAGTGGAAAATTTTGATAGTTGTTTCCGTTGTGTGAATTACTCAGGCAGGATGCCTTTGTGAAGTATGAGGGTTTGTTTAATGTTCTGACAACAATTTAGATCCTGTTATGGTTATTGCAGTGTAATGCAGTAGTAAAAATTGAACATGACATACCAGCAATTTATTATTTGTGTGTTTTTTAACCTTGAATATCGGATTGTTTGTCCAAGCATATCCTTTGATTTGCTATGAAATTTATTGTTGATAAAAACAATCAGATTTCCATTAGAAGCAAAAAATTCATTTTTTGCCATGAACCATAAATTTAAAAAAAATTCAAGCTAGGCTGCAGGACTTATGACAGGTAGGCTTATGACATTATATGGTAATTCAGCATGAAAGAATAATTGTGACACTCTAGTTGGTGCTAGAGTATAATCGTGCTGTGAGGTTCAATTCACTGAAAGGCCAAATTATCTTCAACTACATTAGTCTGACAACCTATAATGCTTAGCAGAAGCAATTTGTAGATGTTTCACAGAATGCCAGCAAACATGGCTCACCATTATGCAACCCATTAACAAATTTGTGTAGAGGAAAAAAGTAACTTTTCCATTTTTCTAACTGTTTTCAAGCTTTAGAATACAATAAATATGTACTGGTAATAGTCGTGTATGCTTTTCTGTTTCGTGTTAGTTTTTAAACCTATCAGGGATATTGGAAGACATTCATTTTATGAAGGGTACTTTCTCAGAAATATTTATATTTTTGTATGTTTGAACAGCAGCATCTAGCTAATGTGGAGAGAATTAACATAAAGGAACCCAAACTGAGAAAAAAAAGTATGGCACACTAGTGCTTGGATATTTTGAGGCGTTAATATACATTTTAGTTTGGAACTACGTTGTGTCACACTCTCACACGTGTGTTAATGTCATATGGGGGTGACTGTAGTGTAATGAATTGCGTAGCCTTTGATTGCCTCACTTGCACTCTGTGCAGAAATCATTTGCACTAGAACCACTTTCCCATTCTTCCAGAGCAGCATCAAGTATGTGGATTTTTTTTAAAACCAGTCACAATATTTCCTAATTTCCCACTGATGCTGATTTGGGCCTACTTGCTATTGCACTACAGAGAAATAAAATTCTCATCTTGGGTCGTTGGCAGTACAATAAATATTTAAGCCTAGACCGAAGACAGGTTTTAGGTCCAATATATTGTTACCTATGGGGGTATTTTTTATGCCATTGAAAAAGTAGTTGATCAGCTTTGCAGTGGAGTGAACAGCGCACACAGGCCTGGTAGGACTAAGATATAAGACCTTAAAGTCATAGGGTGGCCTTGTATAGAAAAGCTATTTTAGGTAGCTTTGTAGAACTCTGTTTATTAATTACAACATTTTGCTCTTTGAGGCCATGTAGTTGGTACCAAAGCACCTGCCTTGGAGAAAGAGGGCTACAAAAAAACTACTGATACATTTTTCAAAAATAAGAGTTTGTCTGTAACACATTTGAAATATATAGCTTACATGATGATGGCAATATACACGTTAATAGCACTTGTTTCAGATGAACTATATAACTCTCTTTTGGCTGTTCACTGGAGGGTAAGGTGATCATTCATAACTCACGCCAATTAAAACTTTTATACTCACAATTATGCATATCCTGTCTATTTTTATAAAATATTTTCCAATAAAATGTCTAACCACAGGTATCTTAAAACTATGTTAAAATGAAGTTATTACAAAACTGTTGAAGCCGTGCAAAACTCTTTACCCAGAGGAGTTGTCTCTACATCTTCTAGTCAGTTCCTTAATCCTAGCTGTTACAATGGCTTAAAACATCCTGAATTTATTTTAACCAATCATGTGGTCGAAGAATCACTGTGGTTTTCTTATAGCATACATAAAAAATAAAAATGATCTTTTATTGTGAAGGTCAAGATGGTTATTTTGTGGTGGTCACTAAAGTTCAGCAACAGTAGATGTGTTTGCTGTACTGCCTTCATTACAAGATAAACACCAGGTACTTGTGTAGTAAGTCTATGTCAGCTGTTCTGGAGTAATATATTATACAATAAAGACCTCTTTTTTTGTCGTCTTTTAGACTGTTGACATATAGATATGTTCATCTTCACCAGTTGAAAACAATTCTGGAGTCTTATGTAGCTGCATTTTGAAGATTGTTATTAATTTTGGGTCTGCTCACAGTAAGATTATGGGAGAGTTTAGCTATTGATTTCGACAAGGATACCCTTTGTATTTCTGAATAAATCCAGGCACAGTGATATGTGCAATCTCCTTCAACATTTTGTATGTGCTTATCACTTCTGGAAGGTTACTATAAACATCAAACACTTTGAGAAGTGGTCTCTCTAATGGTTTTAGAAGAGGGTCAGAAAACTGTTATACTACTCTGCTTTGTAATGAAATTTGGCAGGGGGGTGAGGGTAGTGGGAGTGTCTCTGAATGGAAGGTCAGACTTTTGTAATAGTTATAGTGAAGTTGGTTCAAGTGCAATACCTGAAGCAAGGAATTTGAGAAATTGGGCAAGAAATATACATTATTACAATGAATTCACCCAGAGGGAACTTGAGAATTTCATATACTCTGAACTCTTCTGCGGTTACCACTGAGCATAGCAGCAGACTTTGCCACTTACCTCTGTCTTCCTGCTGCTTTAACATACATTATAATTCTTTCCTTGTTGCTGTGGGCCAAGAGTGGTGTGTTTTTTGTTTGGTTGGTTGGTTTGGTTTTTTTAAATTAAACTTCTAAATCCATATTCAGGTGCTTAAATATGAGGGCTCAATTTCAAAAGTACTGAGTTCCTAAGAGTTCTCATTTGGAGTCAGTGGGAAGTGGTGAGTGATCAGAACTTATGAAAGTCTGGTCACTTGTTTAGGCTTACAAATAAAGATTTAGGAGCTTAAAGGTAGGCTCCCTCTTTTGCCAAATCACAAACTTTAATACAGTGTGCAAATTGGAGGACACTAGTAATAATTACTCAACTCAGAAGGAAAGCATTTGTAAGCCTCACTTCACTGAAAAGACCCCAAATGCCTGTTGGATAGGCCAAACTGAATTATGCTGTCCCACTTACACAAGGCCACTACTGTTATAATAAAAAATAAAAAAAAAAAAACCAACAACAACAAAAACCCTAAGTATTCCTTCTACATATGGCAAGTCGTCGGCTAAGTTTCTTCAGGTACTGAAAGAAATGCTTAGGTACTCTAGGTATGGGTGTGCTAGAAAACTCTGTCACGGAGAGAACTAAGTAGAACTGGAAGAAAATTTTCCTTGCCACTTGCTCAAGGCAAAATCTCTTGGTTACAGATGACTGCTGTGACACACATACAGCAACTGGACACAAAAAGATCAATTTTATATTCTCTGAAGGAAACAAATTCTTACAAATGCATGGTATTATATCTTGTGACCTACCAACAAATTTGCTTTAAAGTTCTTAAACTCTGTGAAACTTGTTTACCTATTAGGAGGCAAATGCCAGCATTTGAAAGCTATACATCTATTTTGCATTTTTATTTTCGGGTTGTGGAGTATTCTTATCAAGAGACCCTACAGTCAATATGGTTGAACACTAGGTTGGGAGAAGAGGAAATTTGCCACATTATGCCCCTAGAGCCCTCAATTAATTAGAGGAAGTTGCTGTTTATGTTGTAAAGGTGATGTTAGAGGGAAGAGTAGTAAACCTGATGAGAGACGCATTGGATTCTTTTACAATGGGAAAATGCAGATGAAAAGAATTGTACAGGAAAAAATAGAATCATATCAGGTAACAGATTATTTTGCAGACTACAGAGTCCCAGTTGCATAGTTAAGGACATGGTGCAGCATTAATGTTTACGCATAATGCTTTCCAAAGTAATTTAGGCTGAACTGCCACTGACTTACTTAACATTTATAGGTCAACCACCTGCAGAAAGGGCATGTAGGTAGATTATTGTTGACTTTATGGTTATGGAAGCTAGCTAATCAGTGAGCATGCTGGGATATAACTTGTTATGCTTGAGTAGCTTTAACACCAGGCCTTAAGATTTCTTATGGGCATAAGGTAACACACTCATTTCTCATGACTAAAGCCCCCACTGAGAGGGGAACTTTCATGTGGTAAGGAAAATAGAGGATAAAAGAGATTTCTGAAAAACTTTAAATGTGCCATATCAAACAATTTAATTGTCTCTTGGAAATGTACAGCACTGCTGAGAGTAAGGAAGTTGACACAGTGTATAAAGTTGTGGAACTGAGTCCTAGGAGAATTGGCGTAACCAGTCTGATTCTCTCAGTCACATGATTTCCATAGATTTTTTTACTATGTATGTCAGAGAATGAACTAAAATTGATGGCATTTTCTTGAAATTTAATGTTATTCCCATATAGCATGATTCAAAGGTTTGCAAAAGCTTCTCTGCCCCCTTTTTACAAGTTCTTACTTGTAACCTATCCCCCCACCTACACCCCATGAGACTCTTCCTTTGATTTTTACAATAGAGATCATTGGACACAATGCAAATCTGATCGATTTGCTTTAGTCATTTTGACTCCTTGAATTATTATACAAACCAGTTCACCAACATTTGGGATAAAGTGATAATTCTCTTGTGTGTTCGTTTGACTTTTTTTTTTTAAATATATCTAGTGTGTATGTGCATTTCATGTAAAATAGAACCCCCGTTAATTGAAATACACAGTCCAAAAGAGCTAAATAAATCTGTTTGTTTGGTACAATCCATTTGGGATACAATGTGCACTACAAGACACAGCTAGAAAGCTCAGTCTCACTTGGCCTTTTTTAATTTTTTTCAACTGTTCACCAATTTTCAGAGATTAGTTTAAATGTGTATATGTGTATAATGTATATAAATAAATATATACACACGTGTGTGTGAATAAAACACGTATGTTTATGAAAGTTAACTTATACATCTTTCAGAATTATCAGGTTTCGGTTATACTTGTGAATATATAGGAAGTATTCACTTCACATTTTCTTTCAATATGCTGTCTATGAAAATGCTTTGTACCGTGTATGAATACATACATACATATACACACTTATAAACATAGGATTTTACTTTAGAGCCAAAAATGCAATGACAGTGCAAAAATCATATAAAAGAAGATTGCAGTGATTTATTTACATAACAAAGACTGGTAAACTGTGGGTGTTTATACGTTTCCCAGTTCATTTCTTTCATGTTTGTACTTTGTAGACTTGAAAAGGATGCTCAGACTGGTGGTGTAAACCTGTCTAATTTAATTTTGCCTTGAAAAAGAATATTTTCTCTTAGCCAGTCAAGTGCTACATTATCAAAATAACTTGTGAATATGTTTATAGACAAGTTTGTTTACTAGGCCTACAAGTTCTCAATTTGTTTTTTTATATGTATGTATACAATACTCCTCATGATGGTATCTGAGTACCTACATGCCACAGATCCAGATTGCATTTGAGATGTGGCTATTAAACCAATCTATGAAGGTGCTGTACAATGATGCGTAGATGGGGAGAATAAAAAAGTTGCTAGAACTGGTGGTTAAACTACTAGGGTTCTGGTACAGTATCGTTTACCTATATTCCATGCAAAAGAGCTTGGTACCTTCTGGCAGAGGGCACAAGGGGTACATAGAGTTTTACAGTGATCCCCTGGGTCAGATATCTGCATAATAATCCACCAAAGGGTATCATGTGAAGTCTCTACTGAGAACCAACAGCCTATTGGTCATCATAATCTTTGCGAGCTATATGTATGGATAATAGCTAAGGAGTTAAGTGTCTATACTGAGAATTACGTTCATAAAAATGTAGGACTGGAAGGGACCTCATGAGGTCATCTAGTCCAATCTCTTGCATTTATGGCAGGACCAAGTATTATCTAGACCATCCCTGACAGGTGTTTGTCTAACCTGCTCTTAAAAATGTCCTGTGATGGAGATTCTACAACCTCCCTAGGCAATGTATTCCAATGCTTAACTATTCTGACTATTAAGAAGTTTTTCCTAATGTCCAATCTAAACCGCCCTTGCTGCAGTTTAAGCCCATTGCTTCTTGTACTATCCTCAGAGTTTAAGGAGAACAATTTTTTCTCCCCTCCTCCTTGTAACAATCTTTTAAGTACTTGAAAACTGTTATGTCTCCCCTTGGTCTTCTCTTCTCCAGCCTAAACAAACCCAATTTTTTCAATCTTCCCTCATAGGTCTTGTTTTCTAGACCTCTAATCATGTCTGTTGCTCTTCTCTGCACTTTCTCCAATTTAATCACATCTTTCCTTAAATGTGGCTCCCAGAACTGGACACAATACTGTAGCTGAGGCCTAATCAGTGCGGAGTAGAGCAGAAGAATTACTTCTCATGTCTTGCTTACAGCATTCCTATGAATACATCCCAGAATGATGTTTGCTTTTTTTGCCAGTGTTACACTGTTGACCCACATTTAGCTTGTGATCTTCTGTGATCTTCCCAGATCCTTTTCTGCAGTATCCCTTCCTAGTCAGTCATTTCCCATTTTGTATGTGTGCAACTTCACTTCTTGAAGTTATGGCAGGTCACCTGGAAGTGACATACCTCATAGATATTACTTTCAGGCAGCGGGTAACAGATACCTATCTCCCTGCCTGGCCATTTCTGTATTGTGTATTGCATGCCTCACAGTGTGTGCATATTTGCATACTGACCTAGGTGTGGACTAAGATATATTGCAAAATCTACAATATAGGAAGTCTTCAGGAACAAGCAAATAGCAGAGGTGTCCTGTTGATGAATAGAGACAAAGGATTTGTCTGGTATATTTTGGAGTGCAAATAAATGCACGGAAGCCTTCATCTAGGAGGCAAACTGACAGCGTTCACATATCATGACAAGAGGGTCACAGTCAGCCTTGCTGTAAAGTGCTGCAAAGATTTATTAGACAGGAAAGTAGCTTGTTAATTAAGTCTAGGCTCTAGAATGTGTGGTATGATTTTATTTTATATGTAACTATTTGTTTTCAATACCCTCTACTTGCTGCTACTTGAATCTTTATGCTTTGTTAAATAAACTTAGACTTGATTTCACTGTAGTCGTATCCAAATGCTGTGAGTTAAGCCAAGCAGTGATCTGCTTTGAAACTGGTGAGTTGAGGTGTACTGTTTCTTTGGAAGCAGCAGATGGGTGAATACTGTGAGTGCCTAGTGGGTCAGCGTTTGGACTCTTCAAAGAGATGCTCAGAGGGCTCCAGGATTAGAGTGTAGGTATCACTAGCCTATAAAGTGACAGTGGGATCTGTGAGGCCTAGAGTGGAGGGCTTGTGTCACCCGTGACTAGTGGAGTTGGGAAGCTGACATATGGCAGGAACAGACTAGGTTTCTTGACACTAAGGGCAGGTGGTAGCAAGGTACTTCACAGTCCTGGGTGCCTCTAGGAAGCATGTTAGATCATAAAAAGCAGGGGAAGAATTGGCTTTAAAATTGCCTGGTTTGATCTCTAGGTAGCGTAAAAGCAGGGGAAGAATTGGCTTTAACATTGCCTGCTTTGATCTCTAGGTAACCAACAGAGCATATTTCTGGCAAACTCTCCAATGAGCTTGATCCCTTTATGATCCAGTTGGGGCTATAGAAGGAAGCATGGCACTTGCCTATCTTGGATATTGCCAGAGCACAAGTCAGGAAGGCAGTGGAATACGACTTGCCTATCGTCCTAGAAACATATGTTCTATTTGGTAGGTCCAACAGCAATGTAGATTTGAAGGACGGGATTAAAATTGGCAGATGCTAGACATTACAGTCATGAAAGATGTTCATTTTATCGGTGTTGGAAAGAGTCATTGGAAGAAGGCCAAGTTCAACCTGGGTCTAAGTGACCATAACCTTTATTGAATTCAGCGGTGGTGTGGAGCCCAGTTTGTTCAGGGTTAAATGGGACCCCCTGAATTTTAAAAGAAATGAAGCAGAATAATACAACCACTAGTGTTTATAGTATCTCTAGATCTTGTGGTAGATTTGTTTTTAGTAACAGAATCTAGTAGATCAGTGAATAAGGAAGCTATCAAAGTTGGAGCAGTTGTATGGAAAATGGAAGTAAGGCCAGCCATTTCCAAACGTGGTATCAGGATGACGTAATGATTTATTTAGAGTATTTGGATATTTGTTTAGAAAGGTTAGCCACAATTACATGTTTAATTTGATTCATTCAATATCTGATGCTTGTCTGAGATGGCTGTTCCTTTAATAAAGATGACATCATGTGGGCAAACTGTTAGCATTTGGGCCACTGAAAGATTCAATGTCAGTTCATTCTAATTTGGTTCTTTTGTGCTAGTGGAAAAATGTTTTGTTTTTGTTTTTCCTTTCGATCAGATAAATACATGTAATATTGGTTTGTGACTTGGCTGAGAGGGAAATGAAAAGGACTAAAACTGACCTCTGCTCATACTCATCTATATTTTTTAACTGTTATTTCTCAGGGAGTGATTTATTTCCAGTGACAGCTTGTTACTTATGGTAGCTGCTGGCAGCTTCTGAAGTAATCTGATAACGTCAAATTGTGAAAGGGAAGCTATAGGCTTTGCCTTGACTGACTTGCTATAAATCATGTACATAGCTGGTGTGTATGTATAGGGATGCTTAGGTGGATACTGATAGAAATACAAATCAAATACAACATATGGTAACCCGGTTCAGAGCTAGAGATTCTGGATTAAGCCTATTGGGTTCATATTTTTAAATGAAATGAAACAGACATCCTTGCTTGTATATCAAAATTTCAAAACTATGTATGATACACTAACTTAAAGACAAAAAAGGAAGAGAAACAAAAAAAGTTAACACAGAATGACAGGCAGGTTTTGAGCATGCAGAGGAAAGAAACCCATAAAACATAATGGACAAAGATGCCCTGAGAGCTCATCAACAGTCAACCATACTGACGGCCCAGAAGCAAGTTCAAAGTTACCAGTACAGCAGCATATTATACCTTCCATTGAGACAAGTGTCAATGCAGAATGAAAATTGTACATATATAGTCATCTGGCTGCTGCAGCCTCAGTAGAACTAATAGTAACTAGTCATAAAATGAGTAGGTTTTTTTGTTTTTGTTTTTTGGTTTTTTTGCATGAAGTAATGATTTAAATTTGATCTGTGTCCAATTTTTGCAGAAGACGGGGGGATGATGGATAGCAAATGGTTGTGAGGTAAATAGTAGTGGTAACTGTTGTATGTGATAACACCAATGTAATGTTTTAATTTCAGTGGTTGTTTGTGGGGTGGAGTGTAGTGTTCAAGTCCTAATGAAAAGCACTGAGTATTGTGTGCCATAAGGTGAACTGTATATTTGGAATTTGTTCCTCTGCACCTTAAGGTTATTTTGCTTTGTAAATTAGAGGAAAGAATAAAGATACACTTCCCTGTGGGATCACTTTATCCATATTAGGAAAGTTGGCTTCCTCTTGGAAGTGTTGAAGAAAATTGTTCTCCACGGTTCAGATTTCTTAAGTGGATCCAAGCTGCCTCCATAGTTTTATTTGTGCTATCTTCATTGAATTCACATGTGGGACAGAAAATGTTGATGTTTGTAGTTTATTTACCTCTCTCCTTTTCCAAAAAAACCCCACCTTGTTGCTAATTAAAGTCTCTTGTACAAATGGCATAAAGCAAATATGTTCTTTGTAGGGCCACCAATTTCTTAATCCAATAATGAATCTAACTAGCATTCCTATCCTGTGTTCTCCCAACTCTCTTCACAAAACAACAGCAACAAAGACAAACCAAAACTAAACCACGCATAGATACACAGTACTGTAAGTGTCAATTTTGAAAGAATGGTTACCAAATGTAGGTAAATTGTCTGCAGACAGTGTAAACTACTGTAACAGAGTATTGACAGTAGCTTAACTTGCTAATATGCAACTTTGTAAACAGAATATTAAAAATCCACCCAATCCCTAGTTAGGAGTGCTCAAATTGGAAGCAGGGTAGGAGGCAATCTGAGGGTCAGAAGTTACAGGACGCCTCCATTCCTCCCGAAGTTGATGGGTTGCTCCAGTTTTTAATCATTTTCCCTCTTCCCAGTAGCAATAAGAAATATGGGTATGTCATAAGCACCTGCATTTCCCCCAGTTAGAATACTGATTGACAGTAATAATGTTCCTTTATCATGGCCAACAATTCAACATACAAATCTTGAATCAAACAAGCAGAATAATAAGAGCATAAAGAAGCTCTTCTACATTAAGCAAACTAGAAAAATCTCTCACACCTTCACAAATGTAGAATCCTACAGAGATTTCTCCTATTGTTTGAAGATAAATAGGGATGCCACATGATGCTTGAGGTATCCGTCTGCTTGGTAATTAGAATTAATACTACAACATTTATGTATCTTTTGGTGACCAGGTGAAACTAATAAACTACCTTATGATTACTAGGTAAAGCTGCCAACCATGATGGCGCTGCCAAACTTTGAATGCAAGCTAGAGATCTCATGTATAGATTCAGTTTATTTTGCAGATAAGATTTCCTTTATACGGGAAAGGTGATCATGGGGAAAGGCTGAAACACCATTAATGGAAACAAGTAGCTGTCAAAAAACACGTTGTCCTGTGCCATAGCCTACAACTTTCGCCTAATATCTGCTAATTCAGTCTAACCAGCATATGGACATTAGTCCCCTTTTTGGTTCCTCCATGAGCAAAGACCTAGTGATGCCCAGTCACTTATGTAGCTCTAATTTTGCACAAGAAGTAGATCCATCTGCATGGCATCACGGGAAATGTACCAGTGGAGCAGACCTTCCACTCTTGAGATTCTCTTCATCAATTGCCAGAGAAAAGCAGGTATAAATTAAACAAATAACTCATCCCGAAGCAAATGCAATAGTTTGCTGCCCTTGAGCTTACCTGACTTTCTCATGATCATGTTCTCACTAGCATTTTTAGTTTTAGGATTTGTTTTAACCAAAATAAATTAAAAACATGTTATACAAGCTTATCCCAAGTTTGTAGGCACATGTAAATGTACTCATATATGAGCCTAGATCACCGTTCAGCAACATGAATTTTCATGTTCTATCCCAGGGTACTCATGCGAACAAAACTATATCTAACTTTTGATTGTAGCTACTTCTATATGCAATAATTTTAAAATGTACCTATAAGATTGTCATTTGACTTCTGCAGTTCGATTATCTTAAATACAGTAAATGAAGTCATTTAAATATTGAGTACTATCACTTTTGCACTAATTTTTGTGGAAAAATAACACTTTAAGTTTTTTTGTAAAAACTGTAACAGTTTACAGTTCTAGCTCTGGTAAGAACAGCAGGCAAGACTATAAGCTTTAATTTATGTTGTGCATTGGACATTTTTCAGAAACTATTTACCCATTACCTCTTAGGTCAGTGGCCTAATAATGCAACAAAGCACTTTTTGAAATTGCAGATAATTTTCAGTGCTCAGATCTCTGTGTAGTATTGATGGGGGGAGAAGCTGATTAGAATCTTGGGAATTGTGCTTGATGGGAACAATCTGGAAGGAGTGAAAAATTATTAAACACACACAGCGGGAGTTGTAGGATTTACCATTGTCGTGCAGTGCTATTAATTCTCATTGCATCGTACAGCAGCTTGATTGCACACTGTGAATACTGTTTATTGGAGAGTGGTACAATTTTGCTGCAGTTGTTGTAATGTAATACTAAATGCTAATTAGGCTTCTAACAATAATTAGAATCTCTTGCTAGACTTAGAAATAGAAACACTCAATTGAATTTATAGAAACAAAGACCTTTAAGCTATGCCAGGAGCAGTTGTGTAGCAGCAGTATCAACTTCTTAAAGTTTTTTTGTTTTAGTTACATAATCGCAAACACGTATTTTTTTATGGCATGCATAATGAGTTCATTATGTGCTCAATAGGATTATTCTTTCAATTCACGGCTGAGAGAGCGCTAGAAAGCCAAGTAAATATTAGGAAGGAGAACCACAGATAAACCTGATATAAAAGAAACTGTTGCAAAGAGAGGAGACACTGATGGTCATTCCATGGTTATTGTTACTAAATACAACAAAACGTGTCTTTTCACGGTCTTAAGAGTTTGATATTCACTAACAGAAGTAAAGAAACACAGTTAAGGCTCACAGCTCTCACTCCTTTTACCATACCTTGTTGCTGATGCATTGTAAATCTTAAGTCCTAATTCAGTAGTGCACGCTTAACTTTACAAACATGACTATTCATACTGAAGTCAATGGGACCACTTGTTTAAAGTTCTTGTGCTTAGGTGCTTTGCTGAATCAGGGCCTTTTTGTGTACTGTATCAAGTATTTTCGATACTTCAAAATAAAAGAGAGTCTTAATTCTGAATCTTGTGGCTTTATACTATTTAACCCTTCCATCATTTGGACATAAAATCAGTTTACTTTCAGTAGGCATTCTGTTGAGGTCAGTGACATGTCATGATGTGGCAGTCACAATTGGCAGGGTGGTTAAGTGCCAGGTACATTTGGCAATAGAACATTAATGGTTGCTGTATCTTTAAATTCTTCCATTTCCTTAACAAGGCTATAAATAGAGAAAGTAATAGCAATAAGCTAACATCACTGCTTTATCGGGTGGGGGGAAGGCAAGAAAAGATAAAATGATTCCTTCTTTCCAAACAAAAAAAAAATTAGCATGGTAACATGAATAAGGAGATACCAGGTTAGGATTATTGTGATGTATGCAGCCGTTATGGTGGTAAAAATAGAATCTAGGATCCCTGTTTGGAATTGCTTAAAAAGATTTTAGACACGTGCCAAGTTTCAGTACGAAGCAATTGTTTTTTTTTTTTACATCAAAGTTATACATTTCTGGAAACCAGCTTTCTGGAAAGCAGTGGGAACACTGGCAGAACCTTGAGCATAGTGCTGCTAGCATGTACCACTGCTGCTGTAATAATGTTAGCAGTTGACTGCCCAGAATATAGTCTCTAGTTATACTGAACATTTTTATTGCCAGTTTGGAAGCTATTGAATATCCTTCTACTCCTGGATGCACATTTCACCATAACACAAAACCAGAAGTGGTCAGAATGTTTCTTGCTTTCATATTCACATTGATGTCCTTTCTTCTTTATCCATTAAAATGTATCTAACACTCACCCAATAGTGGTGGGAAGCTTTCCTATAGAGACAACTTTGACGCACATAAAACAATTATTTGGGCGGGGGTGGCCAGTAAAACTGATTTAAATGTCAGATAACATTTTAAATTCAGAATAGACTCTAAAAAACCCTCCTCTTTACTTAAAAGTTTCAGTGGCCTTTAGCATTTATACAATCAATTATCACCTTAAGACTGTGTATTCATTGTATGAGTAGGGATTTTTCCTTGTATAATGATGCTATATAATCACTTACTGGTAAGAGGATCAATTTTTATAGAAATGTCCTAATTTTACACTAAATCTTACTGCTTTTGATGGAGTCAATAAGTAGTCAATAGTTCTCTCTCTCTCGCGCGCATGCACGCATGCATTTACACACGCACACACACACTATTCTTACTGTAACAATTTACAATGAGTAAATTTATATATATATTAGATTTCAGACAGTCCTGAATACATTAGACTTTGCGATTTGAGGCAAACTCAGAGGCATTAACTATTGTTAATAGTTGTGCAACTGCAACTTGTGAGGCAAACCAATGATATTTTACGTCATTATGATGTTTTCAATGGGATTTTTTGCAAATGTATCTCATTACTATGTTTTCTTTTTTTTGAATGACCTGTTGCATTTGTTAGGCTTTGGCACCTGTCTGGAAAGGATTAAAATGGAACAAGTCAATTGATTCTGTTCCATTTTCCAGTAATATTTCCCTTACACAAAGTCAATGTTGCTTGCAGACAGAGGACTTGCTAAGATAGCACTTCGCTGATTAGCAACTTTTACTCCTGTTCTGCTCATGAACTGATCGTTAAATTCCCTTCCTATCATGTATGTGTGCTATAGTGGCAATCTGAGGTCAATTCAATATGGCTGACATGTTGTATGTTTTTCCTTTAGTATTGTCACATGAAACCTAATGCAGAGACTTTGACAAACTGCTGCTGTATGACCTGGTAGTCCTGGGTCACAGTGAGAGAAATTGGTGGTGTACTAAGATGTATGTAAATACATATATTATTTATATAGGCATTAGTGAATGCTATTGTTGTCTCAGCACAAACCAAGGCCCAGGCGATGGCCTTCGGGCTTTCAGTAGCTCACTTCATCATGTGTTGTGATTTTTTTTTTTGCTTATGAATAATTAAAAACTTAAATTACTTGCCATGTACAAAATTCATATGCTGGGGAAAATAGCTACATGAAAATTAATTTTCTGTTCTGTTAGACTGACGGGAAATCAATTAATCTTGATGTATTATTTTATGCAGAACAGAGTGCGGGAACCAGCAGAGAGAATGGCTACAGCTGTTCTTGTTGGTTGGGCCATATATTATAGTTGGCGGGTTTGACAGCTTCTGAAGGAAATGGCTGAAAGGTATCAGGCAGGTGAATCAACTGTAAAAATTTATTGGAGGATACAAACTGTTTCCAGGGGACTGATATAAAACTCACACTTGAGAACTGAAGTATTGAATGTTTTTGTGACTGAAGCAGCTTGTTGTCAATATTTATAGCTTTTCTCTTTGTTACATGTCCTATTTGTTTGATTAACTAGTCAGGTGTTAGTGTCTGTTGGTAATTTATTTGTTGTGCCTTCTGTAGCATTTTTGATACATAAAGATTTACCACTAGATAGATAAAGCAGCTCACACAATGCAATATGCTAAATAAAATGACAGAGCTGTTAACAGCGTGCTACAAGTTTTATAACTCACTAGGTAGATCAGTAACTTTTGCTTACTGGTGTCACTGTTAAGTTGAAACGTGTCTCAGTGTATTAAATGCTGTAGGGTAAACAAGACTCCTTTTAAATAAGCAGAGATTATAATCAATATATACCTCATGGTAAATCATTTAAGAGACTCCATAAAAACATTTATAGAACCCCATACATAATGCATACATGTCTAAAATAAAATGAAATAAATTCATGCTGTTAGAATGGGCTTATAGCTACTTTCCTTTCCAATGTGTTTGCACCAATTCTCTTTATAAATAATAAAAGGAAAAGCATTAAAGCAGTCACTAACAAGATTGCAGGTGAAATCCTGGCCCCCATCTGAATGCACAAAGCCCAATATGTTGCACGAATGCTAGATGTCCTACAGCATCATAGAGGGGACCCTTTGTTGCATGAGCCCAAGAAGAGTAGTTGCTCCAGTGTGGCACTCGTCATAAAGTTTGGAAGAGGGGGGTATAGGCAAACAGGCTAAAGGTGCAGCATTGCATAACTTCATTGGCCCAGAGTTGTGTACAGAAAGGCAGCAGGTCATAGCTGTTACTTGAGCATAGAGTCCAGTAGCAAAAATGGTGTGGCTGTATAAATGGAACCCAGTGCAAAGTCCCCAGATTTAGGGAAGAGAGAATGAACCTCCGTGTAGATACCCCAGGCAAAGCTCTATTAGTAGAATTTTATCCAGAGTGATAAGTGAGAGCTCATTACCACAGGAGGATGGTTTTCCAAAGCAGCAATTAACAAGCTTATATGACTCTACCCATTGAATTTTGGACATCTCCTGTTCTGATATATTGTCAGCTGGGGATATATGGCCTAGTACAAATAAAATTGTGTACAGTGGAATATTTAGAAATAGAACATATTTTTTTAAAAATTGTTAAAAATTGAAGCGGGAAGGAGGCAGAAAAATGTGTGAAGCCCTATCAATACAGGCATGTATGGTGGGCAGTGTATGCCTTGTGGGTCACCTCTGTTACTGTGCTTCAAAATGAAGCTGAATTAGTAACTTTGAATAGCACAAGTATCAGTCACGTCAGGGTTAATATAGTGTCTAAGGATTTGCACATTGAGATTGTTTTGAGGATAATTAGAGTGGGCCAAAGTGGATACATAAGAGAAGTTTTCCAGGGTCATCTCTTACCCGTTCTCTATCATTTTCAAAACTGCACTAATTTTTAATGCTGAAAATAGATAGCCTTGTTCCTTTAAACCAGTTCCTCACAAGCCTACACTGTCACTACAAGACTAGCATGGACTCCTGCAATCTAGCCATTGAGTTCTGCAGGGGTCTGTGATAATGGTTTCTACGGTGGGATTCAGCTCTGCATAGGTAACTCTATATTGCAGATGTTTCAAACTAAAACCAAAGAAACTCCAAATGCAGCCCCAGTTACTAAGAATGAGAAATTATGAATAAGAATGTGATGAAAAACACACAAGTTATGAACAAATTTTTCAAGAGGAGGTGTTATAGAATGGTGAACCACAAAATAAAACCATTGAGTCTGAACTCCCATGCTTTCAGTGGCATTTCTACACATATGGAGGTGGCAGATGTGACCTCAACTTTGGAGTAATACTTAGGCCTGGTCTACACTGGCCACAGATTTTGGTGGCGGTAGATGGGAGATATGCAAGCTTCGTACAGTAACTTGCGTATCTCCCGTCAACTTCCTAACATCTACTTACCGTGGCATCTCCACCGTGCAGACGGGAAATGCCCTCCCATCGGCGCAGCGCTATGCTTCTTGAGGGGGGGAATTACAGAGTCGACTTCTGGGTTCGATTGCGCGAGTCTTCACTGCCACTCAGTCAAACCCGCAAAATCGATCCTGCACTGCCAGCGGTGCTGCCAATAGTGTAGACATAACCTTAGAAATATGAATTAGGCACCTGCATCCCTAGGAGGCTTTAAATGCAATTTATAAAATATAATGTTGCACCATTTTCTGCCTAATCTACTAATTGAAGAAAAATGCAGCATTCAGCTCTATGAAATTTTGGAAATTAATGAAAAATCAGGTATGAATGATATACATTTAAAAACCACTAGAGACTAAAGCACATGAAAATAACAGTACTGAGAAGTTGTGATCCTGGTCTGGAAGTATTCTAAATTCTTATAAATGAATTTAATGGGAGGTTCCATTTAGTTTAAATAATGGATGATGCAAGTTGGATGCAAATATTTTTTTTAAAACGGAAAAGGAAATCTTTTTCACTTGTAGCCTTGCTAAAGATGTACATATCATTAGAGTTTGCAATAAGCTTGACATTTTAAGTAAGGTGTCCTTCCTTCATTAGAAAAGCTGTGAAGAAAACTGAAGTTTAAAGTAACTGTTAACAAAAGCTGGCCAGCATGACCTCCTAAAAATATCAGACATTTGTTGGGGCAACTTTCACAGATGTTGAACATTTGGTGATATTACTTGGGGCTGCTTGATCCACATTAAAGTCCAGCCACTAGAGTGTTGAAACAGTTGGGCACTATAATAAAATATACATAAAAAGAAATTGAGACATTAGGTGTTATTTCGTGATGACATTTAGGAAATTACAATTTTTCCATACGTTGTCTCCCCATTTACATAAATAGTTTAGGTATTTTAAGTAAAAGAGCAATATATATAGTTTGTAATTGCTACTATAGTTCTGGCAGGTGCACATAATTTAAAAATGCCTCAAATATGACAAATTATTGTTATTACAATATAGCCATAATAAGATCACATCTGTTCATACAATGCAATAGAGAGGATATTTGATTTAAAGGGTTTACTTACTGACACTGTTTTGTTTAAATATTTAACAGAATTTTAGACACGAATCATAAAAAATATACTCTTGTGTATAAAAACAAAGAATCTTTTTTTCAGCTGTTTTTGCTTTTATAGTTCTCAATTCCTATGCATCCATATGAGAGTCTCTTGAGTCAAGAGACTCTCGTATGGACTCGTACGTATCTGTATGACCACACAAAGAAAAATAGCTAGACATACAAAACAACTGAGGGCTTGTCTACCCGTTGCATTAGTCTTCATCCGTGGAGTGTAAACTCTAGTTTATACCAGCGTGTTTTCCGCTAACTAGTGCATGTTAACATAGTCCTGTTTGAAATGGGACTACATTAACACACACTAGGGAAATGTTAGTGTGCACCAGCAGGGTTCACATGCGCCATTTAGGACGTGACATGCTGGTGCAGACCAGAATTTAACTCTGCTCATGTGAAATAGTACATTGTGTAGGCAAGCCCTCATTCATTGTAGAAATACTGCCACCTTTCTGGTAGAACATGTCAACAGTTTAACAGCGCAAAGCAACACTACAGTACAATTTTAGGTCTTGAAGTGAAGATTACTATATCCATTTCAAATCTCTTGGAGAATAAAAGTAGACAAAACTAACACCTGTTCTAGAATTGGCTGCGATTACAGGGTTTGCTCTCCTGATCATCAAGAAAGTGTCATGAGTTTTTTAGTGACCAGAACTTTGCTTTTTATATCCCAGTCAAACCACAACAAAGTGCAGCTGTGTTCAGGTATTTGGTCAGCCAAGATTCAGAGAGAGCATTACAAGGGTGTTTTTCTGCATCATCTACTTAATTGTCAATTGTTTATCATGATGCCACTCCTTGAGCCAAAATGACTGTCAGTAGCACTATCCTCTCATATATCCATTGGTCTTTTGCCTCATTGATCGTAAAAGTATGATGGACTTCCACTTGTTTCTGCTTATGTTTTGAAAAGGGACTTTTCACATGGAAGCCAACTTGGAAAAAAAAAAAAGAAAGATTTTTGTGAAAAGAAATGAACTGCACTAATACTTTCTTATCTATCCCTCTTGCTTTTATCAGTTTTTGTTTCAATTCAGCTTTCTTCTGAAGGGCCCAACTTCTGTTCCTGCCTAATCCTACTTAAACATCAGTTTGTTGCCCTAGTGTGATGTGCATTGACTTTACAAGGCAGAATCAAATAGAAGATGGGCTATAGGAAACCCTTGTTTCATCACAAATAGTCAGGCAGATGGGGGGGAAAATGTGCAAAAAGATAACTTAATGTATTTGTGTCTGAGAGCTACAGATGTTCCCACTGACGTGGAAGACCAAATTGCAGTACAGAGTAATGTATGGACCAATGGATCCCAAAATGTGGTCCCAGAATTATGTGCTGTTATGTGGAAAACTGGCTGATTACATGGCACTATCTGTCCTATGTCTCTGCAGTTGCTAAATCTTAGTAAACGGAGCTAAAATAGATTAAATACTTTCCTAATATTACTTCTCCCTATTGAGCAATTGCTGTAGCTGTCACATGATTGTTGTTTGATCACCCCTGGAAGGGGATGAGTCCACAAAAATCTGTCTATTAAGATGCAGACCACACTATGGAAAAGTTTGAGAGACCCCCATTCATATACTGTCTTGTGCAGGTTTTTTATAAAAATACAAAGTTACATTTAATTAGGATTATTGCCTCTAGAATATAAATGAGATTTCATCGTTTCCTGCCCTTCTCTGAGGATGTGAGGACTCCAGTGGGAAGAGGGGTTCTGCCTTGCTGCCAGCATTCAGTTCCCCTGCCAGTGCCGTCAAAGCCTGGTTCTGTTGAATGGGGTGGGCATTTTCTCATATTGCTAGTTATTTAGTAGGAAATCAGAAGGCTTCTTCAGACTTGTGGGGGATCTTCTTGTGCTGGGGAAAAGTTCTGCACCTGGTCATTGTCATTAGTTTAAGCTTCGGAGTGTTAATAAAACTTAATATCCATCTAAAAACAAGGCTGGTGGTCTCAGCTCAGGGTTGCACTTAATTGCACGTAATTGGTGAAATATGATCTATTCTCACATGCCTGTTTATGAAGTGCCTAAGGCAGAGCAAGAATGAAGGTGGGACTAATTTTTACTTGGAATGAAGGTTTCACTTCCAGATGAAGACTGAGTGGGACAACATCTTTAAGGAAGCTGTTTTTGTATTCTGCCATAAAGTTTTAAAGTACTTAAAAAAAAAAAAAAAATCATTGTAATGGTAATTAGTTATTGTTACACAGAATACAGTAACAAGGGGGCACTGGCAGACTCCAAAATTGGGTTTGTTTTCCCGTGATTGGCTTTTACAGTTATGTAATTGTTTGTTACGAGTTCTAACTATCAGAAAAGATGTATTTTAAATAATTGAATATAAATGAGCAACAGACTTACTTATGCTGCAGATAAGTTTTAAAGCTGTCACAGTTCTCTAAAGGCAAGAGTATTTTAAACAGCCTTCTTTATGACTTATGATTCAGTCAACTGTATCAAGGATATTATCTTAATTTTTGTGTGTATTGTTTTTAAATTTTTCATTGAGCATAAGGCAGGGCTCACTTCTCTCAGGGGTACTGTATATCTCATAACTATGTGCCCTTCATGCTTTATTATGTAATTTAATTTTTCATGTCTTTCATTTATTAGCAGTAAAATGGTTTCAGGAAAAATAATTAGATTAAGAGGCTAAAATCACTGTTAAGATAAAAATGACAGTTCACTGAAATAGGTTTCCTATTTTCTAAAATAAAATAGAGATTTAATTATGGTATTACTCAGGTAAACTTTGCATGTTTTAGACAGCAAAAAAAAATTTTTTTTAAATGCCAACTTTCTTAGTACAATACATATATTCTTTATCCTATGAGGTCTTTCAGGCTGAATGAACCCTATAATCATAGGAAAGGCTGGTACAAAAACATTTGGTATGGCTGTCTTATGTTCCTCATTTAGACCAGTAAAGTTCTCATGTAGGTAGGTGAGTACAAATTACAACATTTGGAGTCTTTTCAGTAGCAGCGTCTTGCTCTTTCAATGATCCTTTGTCCATTCTAAAAGAGCTGTCCCAATTTCTTCAGTTGTATACAATGGAGGGTTTGCCTGAGTATGGGCTCCTTTATTGGGTCTTATGTGCTGTATTTCCCATTTAAGATTGTGGAAATTATGCAGGTGCTTCTAAGGAGAAAATATCCCTCAATATGTCCTAAAGTTTGGAACCAATTCCTGTCTTTAAACTCATTTGCTAAAATCTATATGAGAAACCAGAGATTAAAAGTAACAGGACCAAGCCTAGTTCAAGTGATTTAAAAAGGGTATCGGTGAAAAATTGTGTGCAGTTTTTACCCAATTCAGGCATTAGCATTCATGGGTTCTCCAAACAGTTATTGCCTTGAAAGTTCAACAGTAATTAAAGTTAACCACTTTTCTTCAGCTTACTATACTTGGTTTACCAAGCAAAACACACTGCTATTGTTGCCTGATATATTTGGAACTTTCCTTTTATCATTTAAAGAATGCTTGTGTTCTGCCATTTCCAAGAGGCTGAATCATATGCCAGCAGCCAAGATCTGTTTTTCAAAAGACAAGAAAATGTAACCAGTGTTGTTGTCGGAGTGTTAGTCCCAGGGTGCTAAAGAGACAAGGTGGCTGAGATAACATCTTTTATTGGACCAACTTCTGTTGGTGAGAAAAAGACAAGCTTTTGAGCAATTCTTACCTGAAGAATTGCTCTGTGTGGCTTGTCTCTCTCACCAACAGAAGTTGGGCCAATAAAAGATATTTTACTCACCTAGTCTCTCTCATGTAAAGCAGTGGAACGTAAAGTAGATTGAAATACTTGAACTTTACAGAATGGCAGACAAGAATAGCATGTTCTGGGAAAGGTGTTTGGGAATATGGCTTATAAAGGAAAAAGAAAGTGGATCTGCTTCTGGCCATTTGAGGCTATCTTAGAGTTACAGTGCCTGCAGGTTTGTTGGAAAGACACTTAGGGGTTGGAGAAATAGCACATAGCAATTATGGCAGTCGCTGGCACCAATTCAAAATGCTTAACAAATACTCACGACTTGAGTTCATGCTTTAAAAAAGTAATGTATTCTCCATTTTCTCAGTAAAAGTTGAAGATGAGGTTGAGCTTTTGAAATTTGTTTCATTTCCCAACATGTAATGCAAGTTGTATTGCAATAAATTGTCAGCTTAAATGTTTTTCATCCAAAACATTGAATACATTCTCTTTCAGTCAAACCACACAGTACAGCCTTTTTATATTTTTATAGGTTTTTTGTTTTTACTTGTCACAGTTGCTGGTATTAGTTACTTGTGAAAAATGATTTTTCTATATTAAGAGAGACAGCTGACTTATTAGATGTCAGGTGCTTATCCACAAGCTTTTTAAAGTCAACTTTTTTAATGCATTGTTTTTTCCTTGATTTCTCCCCACATCCCATGGTGCCTCGGTTCTTGCTACGATACACATCCATGAGGACAACCCTTCTACATAGCAAAATCCTACAGATCTGGTCCATCAGTTTTGGTCCATTAACTCATGCATCTGTGGTGGTTTGTGATTATTGTTACTCTGTCCTTTTAGCTTTCCTTCGTTCCAGAACTTTTTTTTATTGAGCTTGAAGATAAGATCACTTTCATGGGACATATGGGTCTCACCTGGGTGTGTCAGGTGCCAGGACACTGTGTTAAAGTCATAGGTTCCTTTTCTGCAGATCATTGTGCAGGTGTGGTGCTCTATCAGTGTGGTTCTCGGTACAAAATCAGTGCCACAGTTGACAGCGATGCTTCTTCTTTAGCACCCATCTTCTCCCTTGCTCAAATCATGCTGACTTTACATGTTGGTCCTGCGTGCAGGTGAGTAGAAGTGCTGTGACTCGCAGCTGAGGTCCCTCTCTGAGTTGCGTTTTTCTGCCGGCCCAGGCTCTCTTAAATCAAGGAAGACTCCATCTTGGATGCCTCTGCCGATTATAACTGTGGCAGCAAGGCATGATAGGAGAGGAACTTTCTGTCCAATGGGATGGTCCCAAGCCATTTCATAATGTAAAATTTCAGTAGTTTTCACAGAATTTGGTAGAAAAATGAAATATTTGTTTCTTCCAGTGAAGTCTGCCCCATGCTGCTTCTCACTTCGTAAGTACTTACTATTTGTGCATGAGAGGAGTTACACACTGCTGCTGTCACCCATTACAGAGCAGTGACTCAAATGGCTCTTGGAGATGACTGAGAGAGAGAAGCACAGCCAAGGGAAACGGACTAGCTGTTCCTGAAAATTTTCTGTACCTATTGAAGAGTTTTGTGTAATTGACAGTGAGTATTAAAAATAGAGGAAAAAGATGGTCACACTTTATATTAAGGGTACATATGTAGTTTATAAAAAGTAAATAATTGATTAATAAATATTGTAATAGATTTAGTCCAGCAGATCAGTAGGTTGCAACTATCTATAACACACATGGTAATCATATCTGTAATGTGCTTATAGCATCTATTACAAATTTATCATCTCTTTATAAACTATATCAATATTTAACCATAATAAAATGTGACTAAAAATAGTGACATGCATGCTTTCAAAATCCAAATCTCCTCCCACAGCCTCACTATGATTTCAGTTTGATTTCAGCATTCATTCAGGAATTCCTAGAGGTGGCTGTTACTACTTTATGCCATTTGAAAGCTAGGATTACAAGCTTTGAGATATTTATTTTACTTTGATTTGTGACTGCTGTGAGTGAGTTCCTCACAACGCTTTCCTCAGACGCACACCACTACCTACCCCCTCCTCTATCCCCTCCATGGTTTGCCCCTTAACACATGTTGTTGTTTTTGGTAAATCCATGTTCACACATGTAAATGTTGAAAACCGAAGTGGTGCAGAGGAAAGCATGGTAATGCTGAGCAGGAAGTGAGCCCGGGGTTAGCCTGAGATTGAGAGTGATGAAGCTGGGAATGTTGTAGAGGGTTGATATATTGTGCTTCATGGCCCTCATGTACCCTTTGGCTGCTTCTTTGTGAAGTTTTTTTTAAAAATAATAATAAGCTAGGTTAGAAGTTAATTATTAATACAAAAACTATAACATTTTCCCAACAACCAAACAAAAAATTTTTTTAGCTAGTAGTTAATGTTGAGAAATTTTAATGCAAAGAACATGTGTGTTTACTTACCCACCACATAAACAAACTGCCATCCGTGGACTGCAAATTTGTCCATATAGGAACAAAAAAGAAAACAACCTTCCTCCCTTCCAACCCTCCCCCTCCTCCCCCCCCCCCAAAAAAAAAACAAAACAAAACAAAACACCCAGAAAAAAAACAAAACAGAAAAACACCCTTGTACTGATCTTTGGGGGCAAGTGAGAGAGTCTCTGAAACAACCATATTCATTTGTAACAAACTCTTGCCTCTCATCAGTGATCGCCACCACTAGAATGTGTTTCTCTTAATCATGCAATGCTTGAGCATACAGCAGTATGCTGGTTGCAGAAAAATAAATATTCCAAGTTTTTAATTGGAACAACAGCATAGAGAAGACAATTATCCCCAATTCTTTACTGAGACTCTGTGCAGGTTAAGGTGCCTGTTATAGTGGTATTGAAGTGCTGATATAGTGTATGAGAGAAGAGTTAGGCAAATGTCAATAAACACAGAGCTGGTGGAGCTAAGTATGTAAAGCTCCTAGGACTATATCACTCTACAAATTCAAGATGTAAGTTTATGTTCTCTGTAGACTACTTAAACCCCTTGGGACATGTATTATGATGGGAAGATAGGAGGAGGGAAGTTGCATGGTTATGGTATTGGCATTATAAAAAATTTCATAACAATAACCCTAGTCTCTAACATTCTTAGAGCCTTCACATAAAGCTCTTCACCTCAAACTGAAGAAATCTGACTGTATAGGGATCTGATCTTGTGAACTTCCGTTGTCTGCATAGGAGTTTTGGGGATGATGCTCTAACAAAGGAAGAAGTGGAGGTTAGCATTATCACAGAGGCCGAGTTAAGGGTGTTTTGTAGTTCACACAGAATGAGATGTTAATAAGTCGTGTGTTTGGTGTCCGAAGTGTATACTTAAACTTAGCAGATGATTATTTATGGTTACTAATATTTATTTTTTAAACAATATATGGAATTGTTTAGAATGGTGCTTCCCAAACTTGCTGTTGGCTAACAGTGTTTTTTGTTTGGGAATATGCTTTGTAGTGGGATACAATCAACGTGCAGCCATAAATAGTTAGTTCTAATGGGCACTGGAGCTGAGTTATTAGGCTATCTTAGATTTATATGTATCTTCTTTGAATTTCTATTATTTGTATCTTATTTTCAAACATTTTAAATGACGCTAAACTGCTTAAATTCACTTCAGAACTACATGCCATCAAATCTCATCACTAGTCACTCAGACCCCTAATTAACTTATACTCTATAGACCCATTTCTTTGCTTATATTTCTTTCAAGTCTCTATAATGTGCTGTGAGTTACACTGGAAGGAACAATAAGATTTAAGGCAAGAATTAATTTAGAAAGTTAGGAATAGAACAGATAAGGGAAAATGAGAAAAAGCGGCTTAGTATTTTGTCTTGTAAATGGCCTTGCTCTGCTAGACCAAAGAACCCATTTATTCAAGGAGAGGAGGAGTGTTAATGAAATAGATCATGAACAGAGCTATTACGGTAATGAATTTTAACACTCACTTTGTTATGTGATATTTTATTTATGAGCGTTTTGATTATTCAGATAAAGACAAGAAGTTTATGGCACTAGATTATGTCTTGTTTTCATAAACATATTCAGTAGTTTAATAAACATAATTTATTTTTTTCTCCTTAAAAATCAGCAAAATTTATGAGAGATTATCTTAGGGTTAATGAAGTCTAACATTAAGGAAATATTACCCTATAATATTAGAGCCTTCAGTGCTAGAGTTGTAATTGCTTAATGCTTTTTTCTACAGGCAATTTTTATATAGTACATGCTTTGTACCATTAATCCTATTTTTACAAGTTACTCTTAGACCAATTCATTGGGAATTGTATATCAGTATTTATATTTTTCAGTCACTGCTTTCATTAAAAGATGTAATAAAAAGTTGAAAAATTAATGTAAGGGGGGGGAGACAGTTATCTATTTTTCTTTCCAGAAAGGTGCCTGTGTTTTCTAACTGTGTTTATTCCCTGGAACTGAATCCCATTATGAATTTATTCATCACATTTGAAAATTAGGAGGCACTCAAGAACTAAAGTTCTGACACTTGTTTTGGAGTCTTATCAGTAATCAGTTAGGACTTTGAGCCAATTAATATATAATCCAAAATATATTTAAGCAAAAGAATAGCACTGTGTCAAAGAGGTTAGTGTTTACTTGTGAGAGTCCTGCTAATTAGCAACATAGTAGTTATCTAATTGGCGTCTTGAAAATGCAAGATTGAAAGCATATAGCAGGAGTATAACACTCTATATGTGCATTTATTTTATCAGTTCTTAAAGCAAACACAAAAAAAGCAGTGAAGAAAACAAAACTCTAATTCCTTCAATTTCATACATTAAAAAAAATACTGTAGTGGGTAATGTAGTCATTGCAATAAGGTTTAATGCTAGTTTAAGTTTTTGGAACATATTTGAATATTGTAAATTATAAGGAAAAATCCAGGCAGAATATACAGTATTCTGATTTATCATGCCATATTGATTAGCATAGCAAAATTGTTTCATAATATATTACACCAATTGCAGTCATTGTACATGCCTCACAGCAAATAATCTGGGGACACCCAAGCGTGATTTTGCATCTTCTCTTTTGAGCATATAAACATTTCAGACTGTGAATAAGGTTAACAGGGTATTTTAAAATTTGAATAATTTATGACCGTGAATATTCTGTGGCATACTTCAGCAAATGATTGCATAATGCTGTTGCTGTAATTTGTTGGGTTTGGTAACCGTGTTCTGGCATGCCTTGTGTGCTGTGTGTCAGGGAGGAAGTACACAAAGGAATTGTGGAAAGTTTAGAAGCAACTGGCAGGTAGGTTAGCATTTTGCCAGGTTAATTCACTTGATGAAAAGCTGCTGCATGTGATGTGTCATATATCAAAGGCAGGGCATCAGTAATCTTTGCTCAAGGGCACGGGTAACAGACAGATAGACATGTGAATGAGATGGAAAAAAGCAACTCATCCTTTTCTGCTAACACCACGAAGGAGATAAAGGAAGATTTATGAGTCATCTTGGACCACATACCAGCAAGTAGCATACAGTATTTTTCACATGTTCTAAAAATTGGTAGTGGAAGGTAATCAGGTTGTCACAATGTTCATCAGGTACTTTACAAAGAAATTGGGTCCTCTGGGCTTTTGATTGTTTAGTCAGCTTTTTTCCTTATGCTGTGGCAGTCTTGAGGGTGTTTTTTAAAAAGCAGGTAATTTTGTAAATATAATAAAATAACTTACATGTTTAACTACTTCAGTTCAGTTCAGAAATTTAGCAATAGCAAAAAAAAAAAAAAAAAAAAAAAAAACAAAAGCAGATCTACAATTGGCTGATCCTCTGTTTGTTTATTCTGAAGGAGATTCTCAGATAAATCAGTCTGGCTTGTAATATTGGTAATATTTTATTGGACTTTCCCAATTTAAGTAATACACAGATAGATCAGTTAAACACCACATGAGCAGATGAAAGAATAGGAATTATTAATGCTATACCTACACATGCTTAAAGCTGTCCAAATGCTACATGTTGATGAGTTGCTTTATGGTACAGAGTAAATCATTTAAAAAAAAAAGAAATGGGAAAAGGAGTGGGGTCAGCGGAAGGAAATAGTTGTTCATCTGCAATTCCTGACATCACTCATCACATGGAAGTAAAGAACATAGTATTGCTAATCCTAGGTGTTCCAAAAAATGTGAATCAGGCCCCCAAAATCATGAGATTGGCTAAAAAAAAAAATCATGAGGTTTAAAAAAACCCAGAACTTTGGGGTTCTTTTTATTTGGCTTCTGGTTTGTGAGCCTGTAGAGTGCACTCTGCTCCCATTTTCTGGTTTTTCTTCACAACCCTGAAGGTTGAAAACATTTATATAAACGGAATCTGAGATTTGCATTATCCCAGGAGAAGGGGCTTTAAGATAAACACCACTTACAAGCTCCAAATAAAATCACAAGTGTTGGCAGTACTGAGGAAATCAGTACTGAATCAGCTCACAGAAACTCTTCTTTGTAGGTTGCCATCACCACCTCATCTGGAGCTGATAGATGTAATAAATTATGGAATCATATTTTTATTGTTTGAGGCTTCTGAGTGCCTCTATAATACAATCAACATCAGGGCCCCATTATGCTAGACATGGTATATACACAAAGTAAGAGATAGTCCCTTATCTAGATGCTTACAGGATAATAGACAGGTAGTGAGAGAAAGGGATACAAAATGCAAGCAGGACATTGTGTCTCAGATATAGAGAAATTAAGTGACTTGCCCAAGGTTGCATAGGACCTTTGTGGCTGTTGAAATTGAATTTAGGTCTTCTGAGGACCATTTTATTGCCTGAAGCCAAAGCCAACTTTACTCTAGTGGGCTAAACTGAATTTATAATGTATCCTGAGCCACATCACCAGCCCTGTGTCCACTATTTGGTCTGGCTTGGAACTAGTTCTAATGTTCCAAGAATAGAAATGGCTTCAAACAACTGCAGGCCTCCCAAATGAATGTTTTGTTCCTTGTCCCCAAAGGTGGAATTCTCTCCCCTATCCCTCCTCCTTGCCCAAAAATTACACATGATTGTGGCTTAGGGTGGGCAAAATTCAGATTTTCCCAAGGGGGAGATTGAAGATCCAATATCCTAACATACTGCAGGGCCAGAAATGGGAGTGTTCTCCTATTCGAAAGGGGAAATACCCAGCTTGCTTCTATGGCCTTTGTTGATTCCAAAATATTGTACATAAACATTGTCATTTTTTATGAAGGGAAAACCTTGTGCAGTGATAGCTGAATCCCATGGCTGTGCATGCAGAGGGATAGAACCCTCCCACCAAACCAAACCAAACCCTAAAACATTTATAGAATAGTTTTTCTCTAGCATATGTGATGCATGTAAATTATGCGGTATGGCATGGCATAAAAGCTTTATGGATACTAACTTGGGATGACCTGTGTAACTCATACATGGCTTCACAGTGTGAAAATAAGACGTCACATTCTGATAACACTTCGTTTACATAACAGTATATAGATTAGATCTAATTAATCAAAAACAAGATGTTGTCTTTGTGCACATTTTCTTGAAAATAAAGCTTTGAAATTTGAAAATTACAAAGAATTTTTTAAAAATGTCGACTAACTCTCTTTATAATTGCAGGAGTCCAGTAAAATGTATAGAGAAAAATGAGATAAGCACCAACTAAAATAAGTTTGGTTAAATAGGCATTTCCCAATATTTCCCGATGAGATTGCAGTCATTCGTTTTGTCACTTGATGCACTTCTACCATTTGCCTATGTGCAATTGCACTTTAAACCAGCTTGTATACGGGTTTGATTTACTTTTAATTCATGAGGGATGGCTGCTGTTATGGTTCTTGAGAATTATTTATTTGTCAAAGGATGCAAGGATTATAGTGAATTAGGTTGTGCCAGGATAATGGTAATTTTTTTTCTTGTCAAGGTCTGTACTTCAGAGTAAAACTTTTATTTGAAAAAGAAAAATAGAAAATCCCAAAAAGGGGTTAGTATTTGGCAATTCTGGATCACATAAATGTGTCCTCGGAATCTTTCAATAGATGAAATCCTAGCTAAAGTTGACGGCAAAGTTCCCACAGGCCAGGGCTTCATCTAATATCAAGCCCTAAGCTGCAATTTACTTTAAGCTATATAGACCCTGGATAGCCAGCTATATATTTTTTGGTGATGAACTCGGCCTTAAACTGGCAAGCTAACACATTGCATATTCAGATTTAAAAAATGTAAATATTGATTTACATTCAGCTTTCGACTAAACACTATCTGCTGACTACTACACTTGGTTTTGCCTAATTACTTTTTTATGCTTCTATGTTGTTTTTGTCATTTCTGATTGATGAATTTGTCATTTCTGAGTAACTGTTAGTATTCTTTTACATATTCATGCAGATCACATTTCATTTTCGAGTGAGTCATGTATTTTCAGAGATTAATCCATTAACCACAATTTGGAAAGTACTTGAATTCCAAAATAAGATATTAGAAATTTACCCCCCTCAAAAAAATCTCCTACAATATGTTTCATTTCTTTTGGTGGCATGCAATTAGAATTCTGCACAGAAAGTGATGATTGATTCTTTCCAGTGAGCGCTTTATGTGCAAATCTCCTTTAAACTGCCAACTGAAAAATGCAGAAAAAAAATTGAAACTGTGTTACTAAAACAGTGTGTGTGGTGGTGGGGGTGGGAAAGCTCCCAAAAAACTATTCGTTGACTGTCATTTGTTCTAGAGTATTGCTTTTCTTTATTACATGGCAATAAGATTTCACACTGTTACTTAATGACAGACTTTTCATTGAATACATTTTCTCAGTGGTATGATTATCTCTTTGTATTGTGGTAGCACTTAGGATTCCACGTCCTAGACCAGGGCCTCATTGTTGTAGGCTCGGTACAAACATAGAGCAAGTCCCTGCCCCCAGGAGTTTACAGCAGCAGTACTGACAAATTACCTTGCTGACTTTAGTTTTGACAGGGACACTGTCAGTGCCAGCTGATCCTGATGTTATCTACCCCCAAAATAACCTGGAATCAAAGAACTGATTCAGAAAAATCATTCTGTTTTCTAAAGAAAGACCAGTAATCTAAGATAAGATCTTGTATTTTCAGATAGAATGTACACCTTTAGCAAACCCAGTGCACTAAACTTGTTTGCCAGTCTGAGCTGATCCAGGGCACCAGAATAATTTAGGCTGGAATGTAGTCTATTTTTGTAGGCTACTGCTGTTTGTAGGTTTGCATTAGTGTCTACAAACCTCAACAAAGATCGGGACCCATTGTGGAGGGCACTGTAGAAACACAGAACACAAGACAGTTCCAGCTCTGAAGTGTATTGGAATGTATATTGATATGATGGAGAGGGCAGAATGTAGTATGCAGATAGTAGGGAATGAAAGTATCATGTATAAGTCCTGTGCCCATAATCTTCTCCCTTTCCTATTTCCATAAAGTGGGTGTAGCTGCTTAGCTAGCCCCATATAAAATCAGTATGGCTCACAAATATTACCTATGGCTACCTAGCCAAATAGGGACATAAATTGGAATGTATTAGATGAGCATCTCTGACAATAGGCCCATAACAGTAACCAAAGAAAGAGACTGTCTTTGCGGAACAATAAATGAAATAAATCCTGTAGGTAAAATATAAGGCCTACCCGTCTAGACAGTAATGTCTGCTAAGACTGCAAAGTCTACACCATTTGAACTAGTAAACCCAATAACAAGACAGTGTGATGATTCTCTGCAAGTGACAAGAAGTCTTCACTTGAGAATGAATACCAAAAATGAAAAGATATTAGTTCAGTATCTTCTATCTAGACATAATTCTCGAGGTTTGTTGCATGTTCTTTGTTGTTTAAGCTTGTGGTTTTACGTGGTGTTACGTTTTAGTGCCAGTGGAAGCTATGAAGCGTCTGCGGACTTCTTGATAAATGGACTCCTAAAACTCTGTTGCACTTCAGGGCCTATGTCTGCATCAAATTTTCTGCAGTGCTGCAGTACAGATAACTATGCCCTCTAGCTGTTCATTATTCCTTCTCCATGGAGATCACTATAATCTATACAATTTTACGTATTCAATCTATGCACATTTTGGGACAGACACCTATTGAAGGGTATTATATGGAGCACAGACTGTCTTTGATTCTAGAGAGTATAAAAGTGTGTGTGTGTATCAGTATCTTTCAGAAAAGGGAGAATGAAATATCTTGCTGCTGCAAGATCTCCTCTTTTTCTACTCTCGTAGCACCAGAAGCAAAAATGGAAAAATTTTTGCATCTCCCAGGTATGTCAGGCAGAGTCTATATCAAACACAGGTAAAGTCAGGCAACATCAGCTAGAACAACTATAGCAGAAGAGCCTGGAGAGAGGATTTTGTGGCAGCAAGCTACAGTACAGAAATATGGAGAATTGCAGAGGAAGCATTCTCATGGGAGTCAGGCATTCTCGATTTTGCTCCTTTCTGTCCCAATGACTGGCTATGTGACCTTTGGGCAAGTCACTTCTCCTGTGTGCATTTTCAAATCTGTGAAATGGGGAGGATAATACTTCATATTCAGGGCTGTTCTGAAGCCTGATTCTGAAGATCTCTTTTGATCCTCAGGTGGAAGTACAAATAATAATATTCAAATGTTGGATTGGTTGAGAGTACTTAACCAGGGCAAGTAGACGATCATGATTGTGTTGTGTTCTCTGGCAGGTGCTTTATAAAGGAATTATAAACAGTTGAATATTGTCTGTCAACAATTTTTACAGACCCACATTTGTTCCCATCCCACACACATATCGTTATCCCATTTTTTTTAATGACAGTGATGCCAAGATGCTCTTTTGTTAGACAGCATGGATGTTGAAAAATCACTGACCCATAACTGTACGCTTAATTACTTGGTAAAGCTGTTCCCTGTGAGACTAGTTAGTGGTGCAGTCTGGTTTGCATAATGATAATACAGGTGTTTCTTAGATGTACAGTATGTTGAGCTTTGAACTGTGGTTAGTAATGGTCCTTAACTAAACAGTGTGAGGATTTACACAATGTTTTCGTGTGATTTCTCCCCCTCCCCCCATCTCACTTGTAGCTGCTTGCATCTTGAAGGGAGCTGAGTCTCTGTCTCCACAGCTTCATTTTCCTCATCATACTTACATACTGATCTAAGATCCATGCTCCTTTAAATTCAATTGTTTCTAAAGCTGTATAGCCCAGTTTTGGACTCCTGAGTCAAGCACTTCCTAGTTTTGTGTGTGAACGTCAACAAAAACTCCATTGCAATAGGCCTGTTTCTAGTCAGAAGCTGAGATGGCCATCTTTGTTTTGAGGATACAGATGAGGAGTTCTTAACACAATAGCCATTCAGAGCAGAAGATTTTACTGTAGTCATTTAAAGCACAGGGATAACTGTTCGGGAAGAGCACATTTTATTATAATAATTGGCAGCTGCTTCATGTTAACACAGTAATGGCTAAAACTACAAGGCTTTCAGCTGCAGATTTTATACCCAGAATGTGGTACCTATTGTAACAGATATGGCAATTTCCTGCAATATCGTTAGGAGATCTTATTGAATTAAGTTTAAGTATCTTTGGGTGGGTTTGTAGGTAACCTCTTGAAAGGGGAGATGAAAGATGGGTGTTCAAAGGACTGTACTGAGCAATGTGCCAGACATGAATGGACTTTTGGAACAAAAAAGGAGTGAAGTGTGACTGTCTAGGGGGAGCTGAATGCAAATTCCCCATCTCAGGTCATGCAAAAACCCAGCCTTTGAACGGTGTCTGGAGGGAGTGGGTCATTGTGTACGGATCACCTGTTGTGTAAAACCAAAATCAAAGGTGTCTGTAATCTGTTGATTTGTTGCCTGTTATGTATATGTATAGAGGCCTGCACTAGGCAAAAGGAAGTGCTTTATAGTACCGTTATGATTGGGGAATAGCTGATAAAAATTTCTACAGTGTTGCTAGATTACTGGGCACAGTTTATATTAGTCCTGATAATTTCAGTGTGTTATGTAACAGACTTGTCTTGACAATGGTGGTGGTTTTTCTAGTGCCACCATAGCTTATAATTGTATGTAATATTGTAGATTAAATAGATGCAGAAGTGTTATCCGTTTTATTTGACTGTGCGTGAAGATGATGTTACTTAAATATTGCTGCGTATATACTCGTTAGATATAGTTTGTGTGTGGGGTTTTTAAAATTCTATATCCATAATAAATTCTGTATTCACAGAATTGTAGAAAGATGAGGGGCATGACTGTAGGAGAGTATAGTGTATTACAGTCAGTGGGACTGTTCTTCCAAATGACATTCTTGGCTCTGTGGTGCCAAATCACTTATCTTTTCTTATGAGGGATGTTCCCTTGTCTGCTACTTTGGAATGTGAAAGCTCATAGTTACTGTAAATTGACTATAAATTTGTCTGTCATAGCACCATGTGCTGTGATCCTGTCAGATATCACAAGCTAAGCAGGATTAGGCTTGGTTAGCACTTTGAAGACACCTCCAAGGAAAAGCAAAGGTTCTGCTGGAAGTGGTTATGTAGGTGAGGCCTTCCATCTGAGTCAGTTTGCCCACACATGCTGTTGGTGGGTGCTCTGCTGTTTTGATGAACTGTCTAGATGTAAAGCTGAGATGGTAATTATTTGTGCTTACCTGAAATATTCAAAGAGAGTTATTGCAAAAGCAGACGTTAGTCTAAGTGGCCTAGCCAAGTACACTTTGGGCAAGTACCTTATATCTACTTAAATTCGTTCAGTACATTTAGTTAGATATAATATTCTTCACTTCCAGGTGCATATAATTGTAGAGTGATATTATGCAGTTTAAAATAGCTGTCATATTGCAGATCAACATGGGTGCATTTTAGTAACAGGTGAAATAATTCTACTTTCATTTTTGAAATATGTAAAGAACTTTGGGATCCTCTGGAGTGAAATAAGCTGAATAAGTGCAAAGTAATTAGAATATATAATATGTAATTGTGTATGTTTATTTTAATAGTTAGAGTGACTTTTATTACATTACATGATTAATACTTTTCAGTTGTCTGAAATATTGTAAATATTGTTTTATGTTTTTGGGTATCTCATTTACTTAGTAATTATTCAGTTCAACTGAAAATGCAGGTAATTCAAAACCTGATAATTCTTAAGCAATAAATCATTTGCATAGCACAGACTGTAATTTTAAATACATTTCTGGAGGTATTGAGGAATTACTGTAGCACAAGTGTCCCATTAAGCTGAATTCTGCTAAAAACATATTACTGTTTGATCTAGCCATTATTTTCTCTCAAATTTTATGGTTTAATATTCTAAATGCATCCAGCAAAATGGGAAAGAGACAAAACTGAGGTTCTAGTGCAAAATGTATCTGCTGGGTTCACTAGGTGCAATACATTGCAAAATTGAATAAGAGGAACTGAAGGTGATGCACCCAATTGGGCTGTTACTTATAAGAAAACATTGTAAATCACAGAATTATAAAGAAGTGAGCAAATCCCTTAATTGCAACAAGTTCCCAATACACAAAAGGACTATCTGGCAGACAAAATTGGCAGTGTTCTGATGGTCAGATATAACAGCTGGAACACTTCTATTCAAACCACTTTTGTAGTAATAAACCTAATAATTTATCCACAAACTGCTGTGATAGTCATAATTCTGTTCTGTTCTCCATACTTGTATATGCTGATATACATAGTTATTTTGGCCTACCATTATTATGAGTATGAAGGAGATTAATGCTATTTTAAAAAAATATTATGTGGCATTTTGTCACACACAATACTTTCTCCAAAAGATTAGGTAACATTCATTTAGAATTTTAAAATGATACTGAATTTTCTCTTGTAAATTCCTCTTTATTACTAGCTCATTATCTTCTGTTTCATTTTTTTTCTTGTTCAACTGGTACATGATGTTCGCTTAAGAAGTATATCTTGAAAAGGTGAAATGTGGATGATCTTTATGGGGGAAAGTTTCAGTTGGAACATTAGTGGGTGCTCTTCTTTTACTGATACTCATTTTGTGACTGGGTCTTTCTCTTTAAATGCTATTTACAAGTATAAACACAAAGATGTAAGCCCCATAGAATGAGGAAATTGTTCAGGATGGCTCCCAAGCTCATAACAAAGAGTAATGGGATGAAAATAAAACAGAGTGAATTTAGGATGAGTAATCAAAATGAAAAAGAAAACCCTCTAATGTTGAGATCTAAGAGACTGTGGACTAATTTCTCAAGGAAAATGGAAGCCTCATTAATTTAGATATTTACAACTAAAGTGAACAAATAACTAGCAAATATAATTTGTATCTCAATAGTGCAATGGCTGGTGAATGAAGGTAATAATTAATAGGTCCTTTCCATCAAATTTATTATTCAATGTTACTTTCTTGTGTTACCCAGGATGGTGAAACTAATTGTTAATAAAATGACTATATGGTTCAACAGAAGAAGGTTTCAATTAGCTATTTTTTCCTTTTTCTAATCTGTTCTAATAATGCAGCTATTGGAAGAGAGGCTCCTGTCATCTTCTTGTAAGAACAAAATATGGCTGATAAGATAGGTAGATGTCACAAAAGATGATGTGGGCACAATGTAGACAGGTACAAATAATTTGGAGGAATGGAATATACAAAGTTTAAAATTAGCATAGGTATTGTTAATCCAAAGGAGGCAGATAGATGGCATTTCAGGAAGGCAAATTGCTGAATGTGGTGAAAGTCTTCCTTGGGCCAGTGAGGATACTTCCATATTGAATATTATCTCCAAGGTATGCTGGATGGGGGTGTTATGTTAATATTCAGAATATGAAATATCATCTCATTCAAAGTCATCATTAATTTTTGAGGTCCAAAATATTAAATATTACATAGTCTCTCAAAGGTTCTAGCATCTCCATCCAGCCAGCTCAGTCAACATTAAACTTGCCCAGGCTATGGAAAAGTACTTTTCCTAGATATCCAGCCTGAGGAGTTACCCAAAACTGAGACTAGTTTGAGTGGATGTCTAAATTCAAATAGGATTGTCTGACCTTTCAGCAAACTTACTTTACGCCCTACCTGTCTTAATATCAGAGAGACAAAAGGCCTCCTTTTTTGACGCTCCATTTGTAGGTCATCCTTCTTGGGCATAACAAAACAGAAGGCTCCTATACGTGTGGAGGACATGCAAAATATTCTTCCAGATTAAGTCTCCATGTTCTACTTGTCATATTTTTTGTTTGTATTGTAGAAATACCAACTGCCAGAGTCTTGTTATAGTTGTTGCTTTATTCATGAGTGGATGCAAATAATGATTTGTAAAATCATGCGATGTGAAAGTAATGTCCTGCTTTTGGATCTGATCACCCTAACAGGGATGGATTTTATTAACACTTATTAATCTCCTCATCCCTGCCCTGTGTCCTGTATATAGGACTGTTGGACTTGTCTTTCTTAGCAGGAGAAAGAAATTAGAGGTTTTTCATTGAGTTTACAACTGGAAGAGCCCACTACTCCTGTGTCACATGACATCACAGGAATCTTGGGGCATGCTCAGTAGAGACCTTACTGATCATAGAATCACAATTAATCAATTTCCATAACAGAACAGGAATTTTGACTGAATTTCATATGCTACCTGTGTGAGGCCTGGGGTGTGTGTCACCCTCTTATATAATCTGGTGATGAAGATACTTTGTAAAAATTAAGATAGAGCATACTAGACTTGAGTTCAAATCTGCAAATTAGAATTAGAGTTAATTAGAGATGGGTGCTTTGATTTTTAAAGTGACAAAACCTTTCAGCCCATTCAGTGCTGCTAAGAGGCTGCAAAGAAAGAAAAGAGAATAAACCACCTGAAAATTTTAAATGCTTTCCAGTTTCTAATTTGAACCATTTTGAACCCCCAGCTATACAGTGTCCAACCATATTTGGGGATGTGCAAAGCCCTAATATCTGAAATTTTGGTGAAAAAGAAACTGGAAATGAGTAAGACCTTAGGAAATTGGGCAGAAATGAATCTGTCTTCCTTATGCTATTGATTGCTATAGGCTCTTGGGCTAGCATTCTAGGACTTCATCCAAATCACAGTCAAGTCTTTCCATTGATTTTACTAAGAGTTGAATTGGGCCCTTAGTGTGTAAATCATACCATTACCAAATTTGTCATCTCTCTGATTAAAAGAAACAAAATATAAAAACAAAACACTTGTAAAATAATCAACATTTACCTTGGTTTGTAATTTTGAGGCTAAACCCAACTTTTTATTTCTCATATCACAATTTAATGTTTTTAAACAGATTTTTATAAGCAATAATTGTTAGTTTTCCCAAACCCCAACCATAATTTAGCTTGCACTTATTTTTAATGGCATATTGAAGAGTTGTTTTCCTCTCCACGCTCCTTTTATGTCCTCTTGAATCTGAAAGGCATAATTTTGAAATTAAATGAATACTGTTGGCTAAGATAGTGTATTTTCTTGGTATGTGTATAATGTATAATGTTCTAAGAACGGTTAGTGACTAAATGCTATTTTATGTTACTTATTTTTTTTTTATTACGGTTCACTTATATTCAGAAAGCAAATAATGTTATTTACCTTAGAAATAGCTGTCAGAAAACTAGTGACTATGATAGATTATTACATATTTCAAATTACAGTTCACAGGCCAAGTTGAGAAAGATTAAGCGTAGACTACCTACCTTATAAGCAAAGGCAAATTGCAGGCACATGACGCATGATGATGATGTAACTGATATGCATTCTGGATAGTTCTTAATTCAAAAAGTAAACCAGTGATCAATATTTCTATACCTTTCTATCCCATTGTTTATTTGCTGCTGTCAGTTTGAAAACCTGACAAAGAGAATGACAAGTGATCTCTAAGAAATAAAATTCTCAAAAGCGCAGTCTTAGCAGATTTTTCAAGCAAAACTTCTACTGTTCAAAGAAGGCACTTAATAAACTTGTGCCATCCAGCAGTTCTAATTACCTCTTGCTAAGAATCTGAAGCCTTACTTTTGTTAGTGTAATATTAGAAATCCTTCTCAGTGGTTAATTAGTAGAGTTGCATTGGGGAAAAGTTAGTGAAATTTAACAAAACAAAAACATCCCCTCCCCCTCACTTTTTTCTCCAGAAATTGAAATTTAAAAATGGAAAACCTGAAAAGTTTCAACCAAGTTTATAGTAGGTTGAAGAACACGGGGAGAGTGAAAATGTATCAGTTTTTTTCTCCGATTTAAAATTAGAAAAAATGTCATTGGCTCGTCGGATTAGATGCTGCTGGAAATCCCAACATGTGGGCAACACTATTTACTTGCTACTACTGATATTTTACATCTGCTTTAAATTCTACCTTGGAAAAATCTGAGTAGCAAAGACCTTGGTTGGTTAAAACTTGGAAGCCAGTTAAGGGCATAGTTATATACTACTATTGCTGCTACTTTGACCCAGTGAAGAGAAGCAGTTTGTTTTTTGTTGTTTACTGGGTGAATTATCATTCATGCACATAATCTTCTAATATTAATAACATTTTAAAAGAAGTACAAACTTTGAATGGTTGCCCAGGGCTCCAATTAACTTCAGTATGCAAAGGTATTAGTAGTGTAAAACTAGTCAGAAAATAAAACCATATCTCAGAGCAGAGTTAAATGAAATGCATTCTAATAACTGACAAAAGGAAGCTCTGAGTGTCCAGCTTGTACACATTTTAGAGGGGCATGATTTTCAGGCTCCTAAGGCATCCACACTCTGAAAAATCAGGTGATTTCAAGGTTTGTCCTGTTGAAAACTCTAAATCCAAGGCACCTGCAATCACTAGTCATTTTTTAAAGTCTTGGCCCAAATCTAAAGGGCAGTGCATTAGAAATTTATCTTCCAAAACAGTTAGACACAAAACAAGAAGTGTATTTTTTTATTTGATTGATCTGTATTTCCTATTTCTTGATAATATGTACTTTCTTACTGCTTATATTATCCACACCTGATCTATCTCATAACAAATCCTAACTTTTTTGCAGTTAGTCTCAATCTCAACATTGTCCTAATAACTGAAAATTAGAACACACATAACAACTCACATTGATGTCTGTACTAGTGTTTCATGATGTACTGTACAATAGAATCAAACTGCCCAAATCTTAACACAATTTGGTGATTTGTTTGCCCTTACATTTTTGGCTTCTTATTTTGGTATAGTGCTAATAAAATACCATTTTAAAATGTTCACATCTTTATCATGTACTACACATTGTTTCCCATGTGTAAATTAACAGGAATCTATGGGTAAAGAACAAGTGTGTGTGTGTGTGTGTGTGTTACTCCCTGAATTATATGAAAGTTCATATCTGTTTTGCAAATCTTTTATGAAAACCATCCAAACTGCACCTGTTCAAACCATTCAATGAAACAGTTTGAAATATAAACAGTTGATTTTGGAGTGCATTATAAGACAGTATTGTTCAACATGGCAGTTTATTGATGGTAGTCTTTAATTATGTCCATGCTGTCAACCTTTGCAGTGCTTATTACTTTGTTGTAGATCAGATACAAAGTCTGAGGTTTTCAAAGCTGTAAAGATGAAAGATTAAACATATTCAAACAGTTCATTCAAACATGCTTAAGGAAAAGAATGGTATTACTAGAGTATGCAGGGGAGCCAACATTAACCTAAAAGCACTTTTTTCTTTTGATTACAATGACAGCGCTAGAGTTCAATCACAGATTACTCTTTATACAAAATGGAAAAGTGCCAGTGCAGAATAATGATCAAGTAGTTTATTAAATAACGGTAAACAAACACACAGATTTCCGGTACTGCACTTCTTTATATGTTGCAGGCACCAAAACAAAATGTTTTGTAACTGATTGCACATTTAAAGGTGTTAAGTTTATTGGACTGCTACATTAGACAAGCCCTCCATTTTTCCAGTTTGGGCAAGTAAATGAAGGCAGTTCTGGCTACTGTACCTTGTTGCTGCTCTTCAGAATGGCAAGGCATTTTTCAGGGCTCTCAACTAGACTGGCTATTGCCTGTTTGCAGTTTCTTTTTGTCTTTTGTTTGTGAAGTCAGACTATGATATCTCCTTTAAGGACATCTTATACAAGTTTCAGAGAAGATGACCAGCAAACTATTGATATGGGTAATCAGTGGTAATCAACCATTTGTTCATTGCTTCTTTTATCCACTTGGATGCTCAATGAATGCTTGGATTTAAACATTATTACTATTAATAATGTTTTCTCTCTCATTCTTTGCCCGCCCCACCAAGCAGACTTGAAAGCCTCTTACTCCTTGCACATCAACCCAGACTCCTTGCAGGAATCTGCTCTGTGCGTTGTGTCTGTTCTTCCCCAAGAATGGCTTCAGCTGCCATGTGGGCTGCCTCCCTTTAATGGTTCCAGAAATGGAGGAGGGGTTAGAAGTGGGTCACATTTTGACAAAAGGCAAAGAGAGGCATGGTTGGGCATGACTCACTCCAGTCCTGAACTTGTCTAATCCTTATCAGTGGCCAGAACTTCCTTTCTCCCGAGCACAGCCTTCCATCGCCTATCTGGATCCCAATCCTTTAGGAAATTAGACACTAGGTGATATCTACTTGAACATCAGCTAATTTCTGAAGGGGTTAAAATGTTGTTCCGTGTTATTTTTAAACTGTTTTATGTGGTTGTCTTAATATGATTACTGGTTTGAGGAGAGGGGAGAAATTGTTCAGGGTGGGACAGGAGGGTATAAATAGAAGTTTTGGAGTAATGAAAAAGAGAAAAGTAAATTTAAGCTGAATATCAGAAAAATGGAGTATTAAAGTGTGGGATAGTCTTTTTCAGGGGAATGAGTGGCTATACCATTTCCTGAGACTTGTAAAACTACACAGGATAAACCATTTTAAGGAACAATACTGCAGTGGCAGAGGGAATTGATTACATTACTTAACTAGATGATTTTCTGTCTGTAACTTCACCACGTGTGTAATTATAAAAGTGAGGGGACTCCTTCCGTAACTGTTTGTGAAGCATGTTGCGTTAATGCTATGTAGCTAAGCAAAGTCTTTAAAAATATACATATAGATAAAGAAATCACTGGCTAATTGTTTATATTTTCATTTCTGAAAATAATTAATTTTGATACCCATGACTATGGAAAATAAGTCCCATTTCCTTGATATTTTAAACATATTTTTGTTTTGAAAAATTTTTTTTAACTCTGCTTTTAATGAGTACATTTATAAATAATTAAGTCATGTCCACCAAAACATGAAACATGCAGCTATTAGCTTCAGTGCATTAGGGAGCTTGCTGAGATGTTTTCTTTGGTCAACCTTTCTTCCTCCCTTCCTCACCAGTCTTGTTTCCCTCTTTTTTTTCTTTATAGAGCAATAAAGTAGAAAGTGACATCAGGATCAGCTTAAAGCAACAAACATATTGGCTTTGATTTTGTATGTGATACTGCAAATGCAACTTCCATTTTACATTACTGTCAACGGAAATCACATTGGCACAGAAGCAGCAGTTTTTGCTTTGGGATTTCCCACTCACTGTTGTTTGGGGATGTTCTGTAAGGGAGGACGCCCTTCTCATGCAAGGGGTCGCTTCACTCCTGAGTTCTCTTTATTTTTAGTAATAACATCCAATAGAACTGAAAGTGGGGTCAAGGTGAGGCTATGACACTTTCAAGAAGAAGACTAGGGAGAAACAACAAACAGATGTTCTTTGATGATAACTGTTGAAGAGAGAGCATTTGGCTGAGAGATCTGTAGTTTTCACTTGTTGAGAGCCTTTAACTCGAGCCAGTGGTGCTGTTTTTTGCCCCCCAGAGTAGCAGTGTACCTGCTGTTGCTATCCAGCCACTTGCCAACAGTGGCATCTGCTCAGTGTAGACATCAAGAATTTGAATGTCAATATCTTTGCCTTGAAATGAATGGAAAAGTATTTGTCACTCAGCAGCAATCATTCTTCAAATAAAAGGTTAGCCAGACAGAGCCCTTAATCAAAGAGTCGGTCTTTTCTGTCAGCAGTGCCTTTTAAATAGCAATGATGAAGGCTGGCTGTCAGTGTATGACTTGATGAGCTAGGTGATTGATCTACATAAATCATTTGCTTTTAACATTGTCAGTGAAGAGTAAATTGGTGGGATTTTGGGGAGGGGTATTAGCTATATTGAAATTAATATATAATATTTTAGTTGTGACCTCAGTGTTAGTTTCCATAAAAATGTGAAAACGACAAAAGATCTTTTTATATATATATAGTTCTAATAATGAGGTATAATTGTTATTGCTATTATCACTGTGCATGTTCTATTCAAAAGATGAACAAATAAGATTTTATGAGCTGTAAAAGAAATACAGTTAGTAGAGGAATTAGGTTGACATTATCATTTAAGGAAATCTGTGGAAGCTTATGACTTGAAGGACAAAAGTCAGGTGTGTGTTTAAAAATAGCTCATACATTGGTGTAGTAGATACCTGTTTCATTGTTCGAAAATAAACAAAAGAACCCTTTACCTCAAATCTTGGAATATCTTGTATATTTGGTATTTGCACCATGGGATATGTTGTTCCGTAAGTCAGTCTACTTTCTGCTTTAATTTCAGCGCATTTTATATAATGCATCTTTTGTCTTCAGACATTTTGTAGTCAGACGTGGCTGGGTTTTGTGAGGATGCTCAGTGCCTGCTGCTCCCATTGATTTCAGTGGAAGCTCAGCACTTCCTGCAATCAGGCTAATAGTACAGGTTTAAATATATTGAGGGGCGAGGAGAGAGAGAGAGCAAGGTTTTCAAAGGCACAAATGGGAGTTAGGTGCCTAGCTTTTGTGCCTTTGAAAATTTTACCATCAATAAATAATCAAGGGAAGATGTGGGGAGAGGGACATTCAGTGTCACTTACAGGCTAGGAAGCACTGTACATTCTCTATATGGTTAGACAGTCTTTCCAGTTACTGTTCTATGTTTTCCCGGTTCACGATTTACTTTTGAAGTGCATGCTCCTAAGACTATTGAGTAACCCCCTTTCCCTGTATGCCCCTAATAAAAGACTTGTCTATATGAAGAACCTGGTCAGTGAAATATATTTACTACAAAGCAGCTATTTCAGAGGGGCTTAGGCAAGAAAGCCTCAGCCGCCAGTTTTCAGTTGTAAATCTTTGTTTAAAAAAAAGTGCATCTGGATGAGATAAATGGCAGCTGCCCTCCCTCTCTCTCACTAAACCCTATGGTATAAGAACTGATTGAGCAGGACTTCGAGATAAAGCCAACACAAAGAAGACTTTTTTCGCATTTTTAAAATAATTTTATTGATTAGATATCTAAGTGTCTGAGAAATATACTTTATATCACCTTCCTGCAGAGACTGGTCACTTGAAATATTGAATAAGATGTTTAAAAGGACATTGTCAGCCTATTTAGTCCCAAACATTTACATTTTTTAAAGGAAGGTAATTCCCAACTAGCATCCCTGGATGATGTCTAACAGCATGGATGAGTGTGCACAATTGTTGCATCCTTCTCAGCTTGTTTGGGGTAGCTGAACATTCATAACAATGTGAATTAAAAACAGGCTTCCTCTATGAATCATTTGTGTGTGCATGTGTATAGTATAACATATATAGTGTGATGAGTAATGTATGAAATAATACTTTAAATGTTTGTAGGAAGCACATTCTTTGCAACTCAGCTGCACTACTATAAGCCATTATAGTCTAGGTTTTCACACTTGCTGTGTACACACAGATCCTGGATTGATTATGGATTTATTGGGGGCATCCTTTTCATGACATATTCCTTCCTTTTCATTGTTTCAATATATTGCTTCATTTAACAATATGTCAGTGAAGTCCATGTAAAAATGTGTTCAGGAATAACTGTCATTGCATATTAAGTAACTGATTATGTAATTCCAGTGAAAAGAATGATTTAGAAGTGGGATTAGATTCCTATCTTTCACGTTGGATCTTTGAATCCCATCGTCTTTATTGATATTATATGTGAATGTCGTTATACTGAAGCAAATATAGCACAACAAGGTAGTTGTCAGAACAGTGTGTGCATATAACACATGCGTGAATTAATTTAATGTTAAGTACTCTACATTCTTTGTAAGGAGTCACAGATGTTCTAGACTGAGATTCTCAAAGTCAACTAGAAGATTTAACCCCACAACCCCTTTTGGTTTTAAGTGGAATTATGTGATGGCTAGATCCTGTAGCTGACTTTGAGAATCTCAGCTCTTGTAGTCAGTTAATCACAACTTTAAGAATTGATAATGCTCCAGGATTCTTCAGCACTATAGAGCTGATTAGCATGAGATTTCTGTGGTTACTTTGCCCTGAAGAAAACATTGAAAACGATATATTTTTGGCTCTGAAATTTATTTTAGTGTACGTGTTAAATGCGGTCCATTCCTTCCCTTTTGTTATCTTATTCCCAACTCTGCCAGTGTCTTGTCTTGACATACTGAACTTCTGTACTTCCTTGTATATCATATTTTAAAGGCTTAGGGGAGACATGTAATTTAATGTTCTGAAGTGCTCTGGTATCCTTATATTTTAGCCTTGATTCTGCAAGGCACTTAAGCATGTGCCTAACTTTTAAGCACATAGAATCACATGACCAGTCCCACAGAAGTCAATGGGGCTACTCAAGTGTTAAATTTAGGCACATGCTTGCTTCGCTGAATACTTTTTGTCTTGCTGAATCAGGGCCTTATATAGAACCTTTCATCTTGAATTATAAAGTTTATTCTTAAAATTGAATATGTTAATGTATGCTGCCTAAGAGTTAACTTTTAAATAGTATGTTTATCATTGTTTCTAATTTCACTGCTGGGAATAAGGAGACATCTGGATAGGCAATTATTAGATAAAAAGTCAATGCAAAAATAGCCTTTGTTCTCATGAACTTGTGATCAAAATATATTTAGGATGCAGATAAAATAATAAAGCTTAAGAAACTGGAACAGAAGAGTCATGAAAAATATTGTAATGCTTATGTGGCACATTTTGCCCTCTGATGCATGCAGATTCCACAGGTAAATGGAAACTGCATGCAGCTATCAGAATGCAGTATCCGGCTCTTAGTCATCTTGCAGAATGGAGAAGCTAGATGTGATCATAACGATAGAGTAGGTCTTACATCTGACCTTGATTTGTCTCTTATAAAAACATTCTCAGGTTAGATATCTTTTGTAGGGGTGAGAGACGACCATAATGTTTCATGGGTTCAAATTTAAATCTTCCTCTACACCCCATACCTGTTCTGTTTGCTTCAAGCATTCCTGCTTTTAAACAGTTTTACGAGTGACAGCTGCAGAACTGTCTCTGCATTAATACTTGTCAATAGACTTGGTAGCTGTGTCTTTGGGTGTTTTGAAATATGGTCATTGCATTTTGTTTGTGATGTGGGGGGAGTGTTTGAGCTAAATTCAAATGTTTAAGCCTGTCTGAAGAGTCCCTTCACAATTTTCAAATTGCAAGTCCTTCAGCCTTCAGGCTTTCGCAAATGCATTTGCTACTACACTGTAACTTTTTTACAATATGTCAGCTGTTTGAAAACATATTGAAATGAATTTAGGTGTATGAATATATATATATATGTATGTATACATATTAACAGATGAAATGAGTTACATGACACTCTAAAAATACTCCTTCTGGGGTACTGTGCTTCTAACAGCTCATTTAGAAAGGGCACTTGCTGATAACCCAACCTGCTATCCAGCAGAGTAGTTGTCACGATTCAACTAACTTATATTTGATTTCCCGTTCAAGATTAATTTCATGTAATGAAGATATTAAAAGTTCTTCTGATGTTTCATTTGTAGTAATCTATTAAAACTATAGATATTTAGGTTCTTTATTGAATATGAAACATTAACTTAAAGTCAGTAAAGGTTTTTCATTTTAAATATTAATACCCATAATAGTTCAATGGTATAATAGTTTGTACCCTTATGTTTTAATTCTATCTTCAAGTGATTGCTCATATCCATTCCAATATAGGTGAGTGCGCGCCCCTCAGTTCCTTCTTTCCACCTGTGACGGTTACTGGAATGTTTGCCTCTTGCTTCAGCAAGTAGCGTCCCCTTTGTTTTCCATAGAACTGTTGTTGTTAATAGACTAGTTAAAACGTTAAATAGAGTTAAGTAGTTAGATCGTAGCCCTCAGGGGCTTCAGGTTGGGCCATGCCTGGCTCAACCAGCTTCAAAGCCTGCACCGTGTGTGCTGCTAAGGCTTTCCCCGTGAGCGACCCTCACGATAGCTGCCTCGGAGAGCAGCACCGAAGAGACAAATGCCGCATTTGTAAGGCCTTCAAGCCCCACACTCAAAAGGAGAGAGATGCACGCCTGAAGACTATCCTCATGGAGTCTGCGCTTTGGCCAGACTCTGAACCAGTGGGTTCCCCTGTGGCACCGAGCGTCTCCTCGGTGCGGAGCGCTTCATTGCAACCGACCTCGACACTCCAGGGCCCGGCACCGAAGCACTGCAAGGGAAAGGACGCTGCACGCTGGGACTCCCCCGCCCCGCCCATCTGGCCTGTGGGGAGTCAGGAGATGCCCCAGCCACATACCGTTGAGATTACTCCGGCACCGGCATCTCCACGCAGGGAGCCTCCTTCGACGCTGTGGAGTGGGGAAGTGCCCCTGCAGGGACGGTTGATGCCGGCAGCGATCGCCGTGGCACGCGCCCTCATGGGCATGCCCATGCCTCTGTCCCCCCCTCGCTGAGGGCGCAGGGACTGGCGTCTCAGGGTAAACCCGCGCTGGGTGGCCCCGGTGGGTGGCACAGACAGGAGTCGAAGTCTCCCCCCAGACGGTCACGAAGGGTAGAGAGTGCAGGCACCCCTCCCAGCTCCGACACTGAGTCGTCGAGCTCCTCGACACCGCTCTAGTTTTGCCTCACGCATGGGTCGCAGCTCCAGCTCTCACTCTTCCATAGAGAGTCCTGCTCGGCGCCATTCGTCATCCCTGGCGCGCACCCCGACCAGCATACAGCACCAGTCTCGATCCCTGGCACGCAGCCCGGCGTGGATCCCGGTGCCCGCCGAGACCAGTCATCGACCACCGGCTACGATGGCTTCACCGCAGTCTTTGGCACCGATGGCTTTGGCACCTTGCAGCCGGTCCCGCTCCACACGGTCCCGCTCCACATGTCGACACCGATGGCACTGGCGGCACCGCTCCCAGTCCCGAGGTGGGAAGTGTCGCCGCAAAACGTCAGGGTGGACGAGGCGATCAAGCTCCGCCAGTAGTTCATCCCCACGACAACACCGTAGATGTCAGCACCAGCGCTTGTCTTTGTCCTCTTCCCGGAGCCGTTCTCCTGTCAGGGGCAGTAAGTGGAGGTCCAGTGGCTCTGGATCCGGACCCACCACCAGGTGTCCCAGTTGGCACCAATGCCAGCTCCGGCGTGGCCACAGGGGCCATGGTAGTGGCCATACTGGGGGTCTCGGGGTACCCAATTGGGCCAGACCACCACCTCGGTACACTCCTCAGTGGTCCAGCCATCACACCCCCACCGAGCCAGCCGGATAAGGGCCATCCCTCTGAGGAGGGATCGGACCCAAAGGAGGGTCCCTCCACAGTGCCCCTCCCACAGTCGTCGTCCTCGTCCCCGGACGATGCGGCCGCTAGGGACCATAGGGCACCGCTACCCGACTTCAGAGCTCACCAGGACCTGCTCAAGAGGATGGCGAGCAACCTGAACTTGGAGCTTAACGAGTTGTCGGTGGAGGAAGACCCCCTCTTCGGAGTGTCGGGGGTGGCAGGGCCATCGAGGGTGGCCTTACCTGTGCATGAGAGAGTCTTAAAGTTGGCCAAGGCCCTCTGGCAGACCCCTGCCTCGGTTGCTCCTACCTCTAAGAGCGCCGAAAAAAAGTACTATGTGCCCGCTGTGGGGTTCGAGTACTTGTACAGTCACCCTGCCCCATGCTCACTGGTTGTGGATGCGGCCAACTAGCGGGACAGGCAGAGGGCCCAGGGTAACACCCCTAAAAACAAGGACTGCAAAAAGTTAGACCTGTTTGGCCGCGAGGTCTATTTGACGGCAACCCTGCAGTTGAGGATCGCTAACCACCAGGCACTCCTCAGGAGGTATAATCTTAACTTCTGGTCCTTACTGCAGAGACTTGCTAAGATTCTGCCCCAGGTGTTACCCCAGGATCAAGCAGCGGACTTCACAACTGTCATCGAGGAAGGCGCTGCAGTGGCAGGAGCGGCCTTACAGACGGCTAGCGATGCGGTGGATTCTGCCAGCAGGGCTATGGCTTCGGCCATAGTCATGCGCCCCTGCATCTGGCTCCAGTCGTCGGGGCTGTCCCAAGAGGTCCAGCAAGCCATTCAGGATCTGCTGTTCGATGGCGCTGGCCTTTTCTCGGACAAAACCGACGACAAGCTCCACGTCCTTAAGGATTCGAAGGCCACGCTGTGATCCTTAGGGCTCTACACTCCGCAGGCCTCGAGGTGTCAGTCTCGGCCTCAGGCCCAGCGACAGCCTCATGCTCCCCCTAGGCAGCCCCCCAGACTCACTCACCCCAGGAGGGGTCGGGATTGGTTCCGGGCGCCTAACAGCTCCAGCAGGGACCAGGCAAGGGTCAAAACAATAAAAAGCCATTTTGATGGTGCGCACGAGGGTGGCACTCTTCCTTTTCCCCTGGATCTCGCCCGACCCTTTGCCCATAGACTCAGGCCATATTATACGCAGTGGCAAAGCATCACCTCGGACCGATGGATCCTCGATATAGTCCTCAGGGGCTATGCCCTCCAGCTTACGGCCTTCTCCCCAGACTTCTCCCCTACCCCGCCCCTCTTCAGGGACCCCTCTCATGAGCAGCTCTTCACACAGGAGGTCTACTCCCTCCTCCAGCTAGGAGCTGTGGAAGAGGTTCCTCCACAGGAGAGGGGAAGGGGATTTTATTCACGGTACTTCCTAATTCCCAAGGCCAAGGGGGGCCTGAGGCCCATATTAGATCTCCACCATCTAAAGAAGTTCATCAGATGCCTCAGGTTCCACATGGTTTCCCTAGCCTCCATCATTCCCGCCCTAGATCCAGGGGACTGGTATGCTGCCCTCGATTTAAAGGATGCATATTTTCATATTTCTATCCTCCCCGGTCACAGAAGGTTCCTCCGGTTTGTGGTAGCTGGCTGCCACTACCAGTTCTCGGCCCTCCCCTTTGGCCTCTCGTCCGCCCCCAGGGTTTTTACAAAGAGTATGGTGGTGGTTGTTGAGGCCCTCCTGCACCGCAGGGGGGTCCAGATATTCCCATACCTGACGACTGGGTGATCCAGGGCAGGTCCAGGGCCCATGTAAGGAACAGCCTAGATCTCACTTGCGCAAGATGCACCAGCCCGGGGCTGCTCATCAACGAGCAGAAGTCAGTTCTCACCTTGGTGCAGCGCATAGAGTTCATCGGGGCCACCCTGGATGCCACCCAAGCCAGAGCCTTCCTCCCACAGCCTCGCTTCGAGGCGATGGCTGCCATAATCGATGATCTCCACAGGTCCCCCATGACGACAGCCAGGCACTGCCTCCAGCTGTTAGGACACATGGCAGCCTGTACGTATGTGGTGAGGCTGGCTCGCCTCAAACTCAGGCCTCTCCAGGTGTGGCTGACCTCGGTGTATGCCCCAGCCAGACACCCCTTAAACAGAGTAGTCACGGTTCCCACGCAGATACTGACTTCTCTAAACTGATGGAAGGACCCAGGGGAGGTATTGAAGGGAGTTCCCTTCAGAGACTTGACACCATCAGTAACCCTGATTACAGACGCCTCGGATGTAGGGTGGGGAGCCCACATCAGCGGCAATCTGAGCACCCAGGGGCTCTGGTTGCCAGACGAGAGGTGCCTTCACGTCAATGTCTGGGAGCTCAGAGCAGTCCGCCTGGCCTGCAAGGTTTTCCTCAGATTTTTGAGGGGCAGAATGGTACAGGTCCTCATGGACAACACAGCGGTCATGTTCTATATGAACAGGCAGGGGGGAGCGCGCTCCTCAGTTCTTTGCCAGGAGGCCATTCAACTTTGAGACTTTGTGGTGAGGCATGACTTCCACATATCTTCCTCTCACCTCCCGGGGGTCAGGAACGACGAGGTGGATCGCCTCAGCAGGTCGTTTCTACTCCGACACGACTGGTCACTACACCCGGAGGTGATAAGTTTTATCTTCCACAAGTATTCCCCAACTGGACCTGTTCGCGTCATCCTGGAACAGGAAGTGCCCGAGGTTCTGCTCACTCCGGGGTCGCGAGCCGGGCTCCATCTCCGACATGTTCCTTATACAATGGATGGGGACCCTGATGAATGCGTTTCCTCCCATTCCGCTGCTGCTCAAAGTCCTCTTGAAGATCAAGAGAGACAAGGCGGACATCATACTGATCACTCCAGCTTGGCCAAGGCAGTACTGGTTCAGCATGCTGCTGGACCTGTCCATAGTCACGCCGCTGCCGCCGTGTTACGACCTGCTCTCCCAGGACCAGGGTCGCCTGCTCGACCTGGACTCCCTCCACCTGACAGCATGGAGACTCTGTGGCTGATGGAGGGAGAGAGAGCCTGTTCCATGCAAGTCCAGCAGGTCCTGCTCAGCAGCAGGAAACCTTCCACTCAGGTGGTGTACCGGGCCAAGTGGAAGTGTTTTACCTGTTGGGCATAGTCCCGGGGTATCCCACCGAGCTGCTATCCCATACAAGTGATTTTGGAGTACCTCCTCCATTTGAAGCTCCAAGGTTTACCACTGGCCTCCCTCAGGGTACAACTGGCGGCCATCTCGGCCATCCATCAGCCGATGGAAGGGAGATCCTTATTTTCACACCCCATGTCAGTCAGGTTCCTCAAAAGGGTGGAGAGGCTATATCCCTAGGTTCGCGACCTGATGCATCCCTGGGACTTAAACCTGGTCCTTGCCATGCTGACAGGACCCCTCTTCAAGCCCATGGCTACATGCCCGTTGCTCGTCCTCTCTTGGAAGGTAGCCTTCCTGGTGGCCATTACGTTGGCTAGTAGGGTCTCTGAGATAAGAGCTTTAACATCGGAGCCCCCCTACACAGTCTTTTACAAAGATAAGGTCTGGCTGAGACCCCACCTGGCTTTCCTGCCTAAGGTGGTGTGTCAGTTTCACTATAACCAGGATATCTTCCTCCCCGTGTTCTTCCCTAAACCGCATGGTTCGGAGGAGGAGAGGAGATGGCACTCCCTGGATGTCAGACGAGCCCTGGCCTACTACATCGAGTGGACCAGGCTGTTCCGGAAGTCAACACAGCTGTTTGTAGCAGTAGCAGACCGGATGAAGGGCTGCTCTGTCTCCACCCAGCGCATCTCCACCCGGATCACCGCCTGCATCAGGACTTGTTACGAGCGGGCGAAGGTGCTACTTCCAGGAGCTGTGACAGTGCACTCAACCAGAGCCCAGGCCTCATCGGCGGCCTTCCTGGGAAGAGTGCCCCTTGCAGGACATCTGCAGAGCAACAACCTGGTCGTCAGTCCACACCTTCAAGTCCCACTACACCATTATGAAGCAGGCGAGAGAGGACGCAGGCTTCAGCAAAGCCATGCTGGCGAGAGTGGCTCAACACTGACTCCTACCCATCTCCAAGGTCTGGCTATTTAATCACCTGTATTGGAATGGATATGAGCAATCACTCAAAGGTAGAAAGCAGGGTTACTTACCAGTAACTGTTGTCCTTCGAGATGTGTTGATCATATCCATTCCACACCCATCTTCCGTCCCCGCTGCTGGAGTCGGCAGAAAGAAGGGACTGAGGACCCGCGGGGTCGGCAGCGCCCTACGTACCGTGGCATGAGCGCGGCACTCCAGGGGGGCGCCTGAGCCGACCCTACGGGGCTTGCTAAGGGGAAAAAAGTTCCGGGAACCAGTGCACGGGGCGTGCACTCACCTATATTGGAATGGATATGAGCAACACATCTCAAAGAGCAACAGTTACTGGTAAGTAACCCTGTTTTTTGTATAGTACCTGCACTGTGTGTTGCATTTAGATTTATTTAGAAGCACCTGGCATCAGCCATTACGTCTATTGGGAGGAGACCCACATCTCTCCCTCCTGACCAGAGCATTTCCAGGCTGAACAGCTCCCTGCCTACAATGTGAATTGCCCAGCCAGGCAGATTCCCTCAGCAGACCATCTTCACCTTCCTTTCCCAGAGGCTATAAACAGCGTAATTGCCCACAGTTGAGTTACCACACAGCCTTTCCAAGGAAGACATTTTAGAGTTAGGGAAAGCATAGCCAAGGGCACAATAAAACAGTTAAAAGAACCTATATGCATGGCTAATAAACTTACCGGTGATCACCCCAACTCCAGCAAGGGCTGCGGGAGGTGAACTGTCCTTCATACCACACCTGTTCCACAAGTTCATAACTGTACCACAAGTTCATAACCACCTGGGCTCAGAACAAGCACTCCCTGAATGGCTTAGTCCATCCTTTATACCGTCTGGGTCTTTGATTTGGGAATAGATAATTCATAGACAATAGATGTCCTTTGTAGCTTCCAAAGGAGTGAGTCTGGCGATATAAATTTTCATTCGCCTCCTCCCAGATATTCGTGTTGTTTTATTAGGTCTTTGAAGCTCATAACACTTCCCAGGGTTTCAAGAAATCCTAGGGTTAGAAGGGACTGCAATGGTCATCTAGTCTAACACCTTGCCAAGATGCAGGATTTGTTGTTTACATTAGCCAGGTCTCCTTCCTAGAGATGTTCCATCCAGTCCCACAATAATAGATAGCATTTGTATTTTTAATACAATGAATGCCAAAAATACTTAAGGTTTGTCCAGGAAATTGCCATATGTATCACTTGCAACTAAGCTAAGGGTTTAGACATGCTTCTTTCCTGCTCCCCCATCTAGCTATATAATACAATATATTTTCTTCCTAGCTTTTTTTGGTTAAATATGCAGCTTAATATGCTCCTGTTAATTCTGTAAGATTTAAACCATGAAATAGGATGTGTAACACAGTAGAGTTCACTTCGCTCTTGGAACCTTAACATTCAGCATTTCTTGCCTTTTTGTAATTTTAAATATCTACTTTATTGTTGCATAAACATCTTTTTTTGTATTTCTAGTATAAATATAGACATGCATTTATATGACATGTAAATATGTATACTTACGTGTGTGTGTGTGTGTGTGTGTGTGTGTGTGTTTGCCAGGTTACCTAGGAATATGGTTTTACTCTGCAACATATACTGTATGCAGTTGTGTATATTGGATATTTTCCTTATTAATACACACAGTTTAGATAATATCCTTGTACACCGAGCCAATATTAAAAACAGAACTCTTTATGTATGGGGACATAATATTAGATAGAGCTTTCGTCCAGTTTTGTGATGGTTGACAAACCCCACACAAGTGAGAGAAGAATTAATGGACTTCTGGGGGCCCAATAAGCCCCTCCCAGCAACAACAGGTGTCAGATTTCAAGGGAAGAGCTAAAAGGGAGAGCCCAGCTCAGCTGATGCCTGGCTGTGAGGGATAAAAGGTCTAGTAGCTGGGCTAAGTCACTTCAACCCAGAAAGACTTGTAGGCTAGGCGGTTCAGCTGAAGACCAGGAGAGAAACAGAGGTAGTGTCGCTGCCAGACTGCTCCACATCAAAAGAGGGAGGATGTGGCCACAGGAAATTTCTTCCGTTTCAAAGTTTTTTTCCAGAAATTTCACATCGTGTACACTTCCCCGCTCCTTATGAAATTATACACAACACTATACACACACATACATATATTCTATATATTCTCCCTGTATGTAAGAAATGTATAACAATTATCCCCATTTTTCCTATATTCACTTGAATCGCTGTTTGTAGCAGAAATATATTTTGGGGAAGAACAGTTTTCAAGACAGAACCATTTGACCTATATTTAAGGTCTGTATAACTAGAAATGTCAAGATTGAATGTCAATTAATGTCAAGATTGAATGTTACATTTTTAGAACATAAACAGTATAAAACATTAAATTATAGAGTATCAAAATTTCCATTTCAGCAATGGACCCTCTAATTTTAAGGTAATTCTTGGCTTTGCAAACTGGTCACTTTAATCAGTGATTCATGATGCTCTTCCTTTGTAGTGTGAAAAAGAAGGTTGAAAACTAACCGATCAGCTTGTCTTTCAACCCAACAAAAGCAGAGTGCTTGTTGGAAGTTGGCAAAATAAGCATGAAAGATCACTCCACACACACAATCATAAAGTGCCTCACAGATGTTTGGTTAAGTATTTATTATGAACATGCAAATAACGCTGTCCCAAAGGAACAGTCTTTGATTTTTGAAACTGCTGTTGCTTTTTTGGTAACGAAGATGAAACATGTCTTTGCATTGATAGAGTACATGGCTTTCAGCAAACCACTGATAGAAAAGAAAAGGAACTTTCTTATATGTGGTCACTTATGAGTTATTTTTAGAAAATATTATTAAAAATCATTATTATTGTGAACATTATCCGGCCACACTGGAAGAAAGACAGGAGACAGTGGATGTGGTTTAATTAGGCCACAACTTAATTCACTTAAAATACCTGGGAGTACCTGGCAATAAATTGTACAGTTCAGCTTATTGTCATTTTGTTAATCATCTCCACATAAATCCAAACCTGGTCCCAGCCATCCGGTTGATGGGATTCCACTGCCCTCCCCTTGTTAGATGTCTAAAAGTGCTAGAAAAGGAGCAGGATTGGCTCCCACGGTAACAGATGTAGGAGACCCAAACCCAACTTCCTTAGCTCCTTTAAGGGATGCTTTCCTTTATATCCTTTTCTAATCCATTTTATCCGATAACAGCACCCCTTCCAAAATGAATGTCTACACTAGGCATCTGTCACAAGTTTTACGTACTAAGTTGTGACATTATAACCTAATCTCCCTATCACACCCCACCAGGTCTCAGACCTGCTATGAGGAAGGTGAAAAAACCCACCTCGACTTGGCCAATCTGACGGTGAGGGAAAAAATCCTTCCCAGACCCCAAGGAAAAAGGCCAACTAGTGTAATACTCTCAGCAAATGATGAAAGTGCTCAGTCTTTTTCCAGATTCTATGAGTGAGAGGATTGGTTCTACCAGCCTGGTCCAGATGAAAAAGTGCTTCTCTGGGACTGTCGTGTGTATAAATAACCCGCCTTTCATCTGCTGAAAGGGCAGTCATCCCATGCTGCCCCCGACCTATTTCCTGCTCCTCCCTGCTCCATACAGCTAACCTTCCCCCTTCCTCCACCTGCGCCACTAGTTGCAGGGGAAGACCTTAAAGGGGAAACAACCCCTTTTCTTTCCAGGCAACCAGACAAGGGCCCACTGCATAAAATTGGGGTGATCATAATCTCATTGAGCATGAATTAGCTTAAAATCTCAGCACATCTGAAGTTTTAATATCCACTGACCCATGATTTTTAAACTCTCTGAAGGGCAGAAAAGACATAAAACACCGGGACCAACAAAAGGAGAGAGAGAGAAAAATGGAAGAGCATTATAGACTTGGTTTACCAAACTTTTGTACTGAATACTACTTAACCAAAATCTGGGTTAAACGAAGTTGCAAGTTTTGTGCACTACACTTGTGCTGGATGCGAGTGTTAGTTGGCTTTGTATATCAGACCCTTTAAAGAAGTCACACTAACTGCAAAGTCAGGTGTTGAGTTTTGTTTTGTTTTAAATGGCATTCTAGGATTGGGAAGCCTGGAGCTGATACTGCCCTCAGGTCTCATTGACTTGAAGTTTTGAGGGCGCTTAAAATCTTGCAAGATCAGCCCTTACAAGAGACCCTTTTTGAAAAGTCACTGGCCTCTATCTTTGTTCATCTACTACCTAGGTTTTGGAGCCTTGCCCCCACATTTGACATTCGGCTATGTACCCAGATGTTGTTCATTAAATACAAGAGCTGTGCACATAATCCTATATGAGCTATGCCATTCCTATCAGCATTTGAAAACTGTGCATGGCAACATTTGGGGAGAAGAACAAGGATTTTTCCCTAAAATGAATTACATGAGGTGAGCTTTGTGGAGGGGCAGCAACTGCTTTGAAAACAGGGACTGCTTTGCCCTAAGTTGAGATAGTAGGTATATATGCCACACTAAAAATGGGTCACTTATTCTTGCTCTCCTCTTACCCTAGAGTGTTAACTTTACCTGTTGGGTTTAACAAACAGTTTATCAATTAATTTTGTTAAGCTTATAGTTAGTGTCCTTTAAGGCTTTTAGAGGGCACTATCAAACATTACAATATGGTTTACGTGCCTTTCTGTTAGTGCCATGGATAATTACAACCAATATAATTTAAATTTAGGCCAAAATATTTTATAAAATGGGAGCCTGAATGGGGGGTACTTCTGAAAATTGGCCCACTGGGTGAAGAGCCTAGCCTAGCTTAATTTAGGCTATTCTATTTATGAAAATATTGGCCCTAAACAACTCATAGCTCGTTTCATTTGGGTTGAACAATGCCACTAGCCTGTTCAGTTCTACTTTTTAATTCCCATAACACTCCTGTCTGAGTACAGGACACTACGGGGAAGGACCCCTCTCATTGCTAGAGTGGTGTAAGGTGCCTTAATGGGGATGTAAATAATTTACAGTTGCTGCAAGGTCCATTGATACTAGCCTCAGTGTGAATGAGGATCCTCTATATTTAGAGTAACTTTGACCGGGTATCTTGAATATTGGGGGAGGCTCAGGAGACCTATAATAATTTTTTCCCCTCTGGAACAGGAAACACTGTCACCACTACTGGGGGCATGGAGAGCAAGGAACCCTCCTCTGACACGGAAATCACATTTCTTACATGGCAGTGTGTTATAAGCAATGAGCCGCATACAGCTTAACTTATATTCAATGACAGAGCTGCCAAATAAAAAACGATGGACGAAAACGCTTCCTAAGCTGGTTCTGTCTAAGAGAGTTTATATTTGTGGATTTGTGTTTTGTGCACTGAAACAGCTACACTGATACTTAAAGTGCAGTTATGGTCAGAAAAATGACAGTGTAAAAAATGGCAGCTTCTTACTCAACTGATCTACTCCTTGTTTGTATAGGAGTCAACATTTGCTAGTCAAAAAGAGTTTATTTTTACTCCTCTTAGTTCGTCAGAGCCCGTTACATCTATGGAGCCTTAACCAGAATCCATTCTGTTTCACTTGTCAGCTAAATTATTAATGGCTTATAGTGCAGACTCTCTCTTAATAGTGGTGAAATGGGAGCAAAAAAGAACCCAGCGTGACTTTCAGATCCCAGGATGAATTTGCACAACTGTCAGTTACAAAAAAATCTGATCTGGAAGTCACTGAAGACATGACAAACATGAAACACTACAACAGTGCTGTTTTACCATCACTTTTTGGTGTGGAGATGTGGTTTAAGGGCAAGATTTTCCAAAATAACTAGTGATATATTGAGTGTCTGACTTTTTTGGGTATCCAAATTGAGACCAGATGGCCTGATTTGGAGAGTGCTGAGAACCTACCCACTGGAAAATCTGGATGCTTTAAGGTGTCCCAATTAGACACTCAAAATCAAGTCACTTTTTTGAAAATCTAAACTTAATTTTTTTTTCTGTCTCTCTACACTGAGCCTTTTAATCACATTAGAGATTCATGTATAAACGTTGATCCCAGCTAAAATAGTTTCTAACATAATTCAGCCTACCAATGTGCATGGGGCCTAATTGTGTTAGAACTTTTTTAGAAACCATACTGTTGCTCAGTTAAAGGTTCTAAATAGTGTTCAAATATCATATGGCCCATTTAATGCTGGGATCCCTGGACTGATTAAATATTGCTTTATCTGAAACAGCATTTTAAGGGAAACTGAAAATAGTTTCCTAACACTGTTCCCTAAATGTACAGGACCATAGTTGATTTTAGTCCTATTATTTTCTGTTTAAAAAAAATGCAACATTTTAGGATCAGTTTTATTGTGGTACAATCTTGAGTAGAAATAGATAAATTAAAATGTATTGTTCATAGAAATAACCTTTTGCAACTTGTCTGGAGGTCTTTGGAAATATATACTTTTAAAACATAGATTATAAACAACAACAGCTTCAAAGTGTGTGTGTGTATGCACGAGAGAGAGAGAGGAGAATGCTGTATGTATAATATTTGCTTGCATGCATGCATACATATTTGATCAGGACATGCAGTCATATTTTCTTCTACATAGATCAATCATTGTCTTTCAATTCCTGTCTTGTCTGGCATCTGCTGACCCATGCTTTAATTCTGTCAGGTCAGAGATATACAGGCCTTTGTGGTGTGCTTGTACTTCATGTCATGTCCCAGCGTTGTTGTACATCTTGTTTCAGAGATATTTTGCTGTAATGTTCTGTGACCTTTTCCATTGAGTGAGGCAGTTGGAGAGCCACTCAGTGAGGGAAAATTGAGCTGTTTTATTCCTCCCCAAGGAGCCTCATGTTTCCTTTCCACCATTCATTTGAAAGCTATCATTTTCTTGATTTTATAGCTGAAAAACATCATTGATTCACTGGATGTTAGATGCTAAGAGTCCTTCTATTGACATGCCTATTGACAGTTTTTAGTATATTCTGTGTCTAATTATCACTCTTGGCTAAATGATACACCTTGTGGACTTGAGAGATGGAGTCAATAGCTCTCACTGTATTGTTCTAGCAGACCCTATTGAGGATGGTGTCAAAGCAAATGTGATTTATGCGATCAGAAAGAAAATTTCTGTTGGTGTGCTGCATAATTAAACACAGTACAGAGTGACTGGTGACAAAACCAGGTCTGCCAAAGTCATCAGCAAATGAGAAAAGATCTCTACAGTAAATGGCTGAGACATTGAAGAATCTCTTTTGGCATCTTGCGCTTTTCAATTTTCAAGTGTTCGATTTTCTTCCCGGTATGGTGGAGGGTTTTGTTTCTGCTTTCTATTTCTTCCATTAAATAGTATTAAAACCCCAGCATATTAATTTATGTCCATGCTACTACCGGCTGTTCCTCTAACACCCAGCTCAAATGGGATTATTGTTTAATTTTACATTATTAGTTTTAAATGGAGAAATATAAATACAGGGCTTGTGTATTGTGGCAAACAAGCAGACACTGACTGCTAAATAGTTTGGAAAACCAAATGCTCAGCAATTTTTTTTCAGCTGGGTTTAGTTACTTTATTTGTGGCTAATGGTCAAAAATGCTATTTTCATTTTACAGTAGGCTGGTATTTCTTTTTGCCATTACTAAATCTTCTTAAAAGGTTAAACTCTCCTCAATATCAGAAGGAAAAAGTCATTGCACGCAAACATACGTACCTTTTATGTGCGCGCACTGTATGTTTCCATTAATTAGTTTGGCATAATGAATTTAAACCAGAAAAAATCCAGTTATGTTACATAGATGAAGAGTAAACTCAAATATCTTAATTACCAGGTCAAGAAAACTAATTTTTTAAAATATATTTTCTGTGTCTATGGCACCAAAGATTCTCATTCAAGGATTTCCCAGTGAATGTGGCAAATAGTGCAGGTGTGTTTTCCACGGGGAGATATTCTCTTTACGTTCGCTGTAAAAGTAATAATCCTTCCCATTTCTGTAGTGTTTTTTGTCAGAGGATCTCTAATTACTTTACCAACATTCAGAGATTAACTAACTAGCATTAAATCTCTGTGAAGAGAATTGGTACTATAAGCATTGAATAATCCTGGATAATAGAGGAAGAAAATGAGGCATATTGTATGTATGACTTGTCCAAGGTGGCCCAGGAAATCTGTGGTGCAGCCAAGAATAGAACCCAGGTATTCTAACTCCCTTGCTTTCCTGCTTTAACTCCAGTACAATCTTTTCTCCTCTTCATGGCAGCAGAGTTGTGTGTAGTCACCAAGAGATAACAAAAGGAATAATTAGGAAAAAGGTAAACAAACAAAAATCTACTTTGGAAAAGAGTGTCAGTCTAATGTCATCTGCGCAATCTCCTCAAGTTTCACTGCTTTTGTGGTCTTGGTAATAAGACTAAAGTAAAATCTGTTAACAATAGCTTGAAAACATAGCTTACCAATTTAAAGGCCTACTTCTCATCAATAATATATAGAATAAAGATGGGCAACTATGAACTCATAAGAGTAGCATTAATGCCATAGCCAATAAGAACTAAGTATCTGATTTTGATTTCATATGCATGAAATCATATCATACATCTCCGGATCGCTTAGCAGTTTGTAAGTTGATGCTGATTTTTTTTAAAACACGTTTAAAACTGATTTTAAAAAATGACTCCTCTGCCTCACTTTCACAACCCTCATTTTTTACCCTGCGTATTCTTTAGTAGATATGTATCATTTCTGACTCCCTTGCTATGTTATGTTTTCCTGTAAACTGATTTGAATACAAGTGAAGCAGCACTGAAATTAAATAGTGTAGGACATACCGCTTAGTCTGGCTTTTGTCTGTATTAAGGATCAAAGTAAATATCAATATTTAAGTATTTTAGAATAGGATGGTTAAATATGCTAATATTAGATTGTGGCTGATGTAAGTTCTGTTTGTATTTAAACCACACAGCAGTACTTTTGTTTCTCTCTTTCTCATTTGTCACATAATGTGTAGGTTTTTTCCCCATTTCACAACTTTAGCCGAAATGTCCTGCAGCTGTCGTTATTATACAAACAAGCTTGTGGAATAATAGTGCAAGGCTGAGCTAACAGCAAGCATATGGAGTGTTCGTTTTGGAGTGGTACATGGGAAAGAATGCGATGCTGCGTTTTCCCTCTGGGATTGTCAAGAAAGGTAGAGCCCTCAGAGAGAAAATCCAAAAGCACAGCAGATCAAAGTGTGTTTGTGACTGCAATGCCCTAGGGTTAGTGCAGTGTGAGGTGTAGCTTGGCAAATCACCATGCTTACAAACAAAAGAGTGTACTATATTCAAATCTTCCTCCAAGCGTTTCAGCATTTCAAAATGACAAATTATTGTTTTTGTTGTTTCTGCATTTGAAATTGTTTATGCATTTCAAATGATCTGTGAAGCGAATTGTATGCACTCAACAAACTTTTTCTTTAAAGTAGGCGGGTTGGAAAAAGCGATGCAGTCACATTAAATGCCAACTCTGCTGCTCTTCATTCAGTTAGACAAACAGTAGCCTAAAAATGGCAGTGGATTAAATTGATATAATGACAAGAATTCGCATAGTATACTGTAGAGGAGAAGAGGAATAATGCACAGTCTTTGAAGTAATGTAATGCACTTTGATCTGCTCTACATGAAAAATCTAATATACCTGTACTTGTGTTGATTCCAAAAAGCCTCACAATAGGGTAAATGCAGTTTTTACAACCTGCTCTTTAAAATTAGTGATTTATTTTATTTAATAGCGATGTTTCTCAAAAAGGAGCTGAATGCAGGTTTGAATGAATTGGACCTCTCCTAAAGACTTCACAAAGACTTCAATTTGTGTATTGCACAAAAAAATGAATGGAATATATGATGACTTGTGGATTTTTAAATTATTAATTTGATGAAGGCATGTTTTTGTTCTGAGAGGAAAATAAACTGGATTTCTTTTCTGTTTTAAACATATCCATGTTTTAAAAAGAAGAAATCATTTCAGTTCCACGTAGTTATTTTGGTAAAAGAGATTCAAATAGGAGACCCTGATCCTGCAATTCATTAAGTGTGGAGACTACTTTTCTCATATAGAGCCCCACTGAAGTCAACAGCAGTATGCCTGTGTGCAATGAACTGTAGGATCAGGGCTAAGGATTTGTGTAACTTTGTAGGGTGTGCGTGTGTATGTGTGTGTGTGTTATCACTTTGAAGAAATAGTCTATGATGGATGATTACATGGCTAGGTTGTGATACTGGCATTAATGTTTAGTTCCTTATTTCATGAATAGTCTCAATGAAGTCAGTGGTCCTAATTGAGGGGTGAGGTGCTACTGTGCGTGAGTAAAGGTATGAGAATTTAACCAGTGATGATGGCAATGATCATTTTTGCAACATTGTAGATGTTTTAGGGAGGTAGACAGACCAACAGGTTCCTGCCCCGAGTCACTTAAACTAGGTTTCCCATAGCAAGGGATGGTAAAGGGAGGGATGGGGGATAAGAATGTAAAGACAACTGTTTAAATAGTGGGTTTAGTATTAGTTAGCAAAGGCCAACTAACCTGTTAATATGGCTGGAGAAATATGTTACAGTATGTTATTCCATGCCTCTTTATTATTTTTTATATAAAATTGTAGGGAAAATTAGGTGCATCTTTCAGACCAGATAATGATTTCTGTATCATTTCTACAGGTGACTGAGATTATTAAGATATGAGACTTGCTGGAAAGTTCCCTTTTTATACTGTGACATTTAAGGTTCTGCATGTGCACTCATAATATGTTTTAAAGTATTTACCTTTAAGAGTGGATGGCTTCCCTGGTAGACTTGGGGACTGTAGAGGGAACTTAGCTAGCCCCTCTAAGAGTTTCCATTTGGTACCATTAAGGCTCAAGAAACTAGGCCTTCAATTTTCTCCTCCAATAATGCAGGTATCTTATCTTTTTAACTAGGTTTAATTGTTAGGGCAGGTCTCACTTGCCCAGAGCTGAAGTCGAAATGTAATTGTGGCGCCTTTGACAAATACTGTGGGACTGATAATGGAGGATTTAGTTACATATGAACACACTACCGTAAGCTTTCTCCTGTTGACAGCTTTGGCAGAGTAAAGGCAAGACAGACCCACTGCCAGTGATGGGAATGGTGGGCACCTTGATCGATCTGTGATTATGTGACACTCTCTGCTTCATAGGTCAGTATATCAGTGCTGCTTAGTTCTGTCAGCTTCGGTGGTGGTAGATTCACCCTGCCGCTGAGACACAGCATTCTCATAGTTTCTTTGGATTGGCTTGGAAATGATTGGTCTAGCCATGGGTTAAGATGTCTACTCATTTTAGGACCTCGTTGTAATCTTGCTGAAGGAGACATGAGTCACTGAGATAGGTGACACTGGTGGCTTGGTCAGGGCTTTTATAACCTTTATTTTTATGACGTCTGGTCTGGCCAGGCACCAGTAATCCAACACTGGGTTTGGCCTGTCCTTGACACATTTATTTGTGGTAGAGTTGTCCCTCTTAAATGGAATATTGCAACCTACTATCCAGTCTTTGACTCCATTTGAGACAATTCAGCATATATGAGTCCCTACTGTGCTAGCAGCCTGCCATTGCTTTGTGAGTAAAACAGTCCTCTCCTTCAGCTTTGAGTCTTTGTTTCCTAATGTGAATATCTTCCTGGAACATGAGTTTTATGGTGCAAAGGTCTTCTGTCAGAGGTTCTCATATTGTAAGCTGCAGACAACTGGCTGTCCCTGTGCATCTGGCAGGTCACGTAGTCTTGGTTTCATCACTTTGCTGCCATCTGCTTCTAGAGATGTCCAAAGCCTTCATGGCAAAGAGGAGCCTGGATGTCTAATAACAGCTGCAAATGAGGAGGGGCTGTCAGCCTACTTGTCTTTACTATTAGCTATTGCTGTTGTACATAAGAGCCACCCCCATCCACCAATGGAACAGTTAAAAATTGCTAAATGCTTCCACAATGCTACTTTTCCATGTGAGCAATACTGTAGTTGCCAGAGGGAGGCTGCGTGATTTATATAGTCATAAAGGGGAAGAGAGATGTCCACAAGACCATCTTTTTATTAAGATGTGACCGACACTTATGAAAAAGGTTTCAGAGCCCCTCTTCTGGTACCCAGCAAGAGAGAAAAGTTGGAAAACAATAGGGCATTATTACCCATCAACATATAAATAATACCTTGCATTCAATCTAAAGCTCTCTGAAGTGTTTCAGGTGAAGTAAACCTCATCCTATCTTTGTGTGGTGATAGTCATTGTTAGAAACATCAACTTGAAAAATCCAAATAAGCTCACGCCAAGGCTCATGTCAGGTAATATGGCTAAAATATCAATAGAGGCGGGCTTACTGAATTTGTTTTTCTTTTTAAGGCTTCATACTTTTACGATGTTTGGAAGTGACTTTATTCAACAAGCCAGCCCGCTGAACTTAAGTACTCATGTTTTGCTTGAAGACAGATTATCCACAGAGTGCATATAGCACTTTGACAGAACCAGATCAGAATGCTTTGAATTTTGAAAATGATTTTTCTCCTTCTATCAAGCACTTTGATAAAAGAGGAGTAGTTGTCATCCTGAAAGCAGTATTCTGTGCACTGTGAAGAATTCCAATTAGCACATTTTAAGTCCTGTATAAGATGATGCTTAAAAATGGGACATTACAAAATGAAATTGTCATGGCACTTTAAATTCAGACTTTCTAATCAGTTCGTTAGAGTTATGAGAAAACAATCATACAGCATTGCAATTCAGATGCTCATTTTAACACAAGGAATCTTTTTTTCCTTCCCCATTTACAGAGCACCTTTCCCAATTATCAAAGTGCTGTATGCGAGGAGTACTACAGATCATATGACATGACATGCTGTATGCGTTATAACATGTATGCAGCATAAAATCATTTAAAATTCACACATAATGTGAATAGCAATAATCAGAAAATAAGTGTTTGAAGTTTGTTGTTATAAAAAATAATCACACCAGTCAGGCATATATCTGAGGGTAAAATGTCAGAGTCCTACAGTAGTAGTTCCAGATGGACTAAAGCACAGGGTTGAGGATGTGCCAGTGAATAAATGAGGGATACATAAAGACAGATCTGTACTGTGGTTGATTGTAAGCTGGCTGTTTAAAGGCCATGCATAGCTTAACATAGACAGGTCCTGCAAATAGTCTTGGACCCAGCCATTTGCTGGCATAAGTGGTAACAATAGAGACCCTAACAGGAAAATAGTATACCTTAGCCTCCGCACAGTGCTAAGAATGATCACAGCAGGCCCAACTGTGAAGCCTTTACTAACCTTGGCAAGCGTGTATATAAGTAGATCTATTGGCTTCAATAGGATTATTTGTGCTCATCTACATAGTGATTTTAGTGATATGTGAAAATGTCTGTTTAAAACTATTATGCATTACAAATGGTGTTTCTCAGCCTATGGTGGTGAAGTTATTTTACTGCAAAGTGCTATAATTCATGCCACCGGCAGTGTGAATGGTAAGTGTAAATGAGAATATATAAACTGGTTTCCATGCTTTTTTGTACTCTGGCTTAATTATCAGAAGAAGAAAATTTGATTTGTAATATTTACACCAAAGGTTAATGATACTAAGCACTTTATTATGCAAACATTAACATTTTAACAACAGGATGCAAGCTGGTGAGAGTAGCCTGGGCTTGATTTGCTAGTCTCACGTTAAGTTATGTTTTCAGCAGAATAGTGTTGACTGGTTGGATAAATTCAATTTTTACTTCAGGTTAGATTTTAAAAAGCATTACAAATTTATAAGTGCTTCTGATACCTGAATGTTTACAGTGGCAAAGCTAATCAGTATCCTTAAGCACCCTGCCCCAATCAAATTCAATGTACTGTATTTTGCAAAGTAAATCCATAACATACACATTGTCCAAACTATGGTAAATCTGCCACTGAGCATTCAGCAGTGTCGCACTAAAATATTATTTCTGATGCCCTATTTTGCTCTTCAGATTCTTTATTAATAGAAACTGAGTGCTAAAATTCGTCACTGATTTCTCTTAAATATAACTGGTTTTAAATAGTCCTCCAGATAGCTGCACCCAGGCTGGCCTGAGGTTCTGAGAGAACAATGGCCATAGGCCTTTTGAATTTTGAGGCACCCTACATCGCTTAGTAGCCATGTCAGGAAGTGCCAGATTGTTGTTGAAGACATCGTAACACCTATCCAGTTGCCTGCCTGCAGCTGAACAGGCTCCATGGCTGAGCAGATGTTGTGTAAACTCTGCCCCTGGGAAAAGGACTTGTCCATGCCAGCGGTTTTATTAAATCTCCTACCCCTGCACTACCACTGTTCCAGATCCACCAATGCCTGAAATGGTATGATCGTAAGTATGATCAGCTTGCTCGCTGATTATTTAGCCATTGTGTCTGTCAAAGCTTGCTCTGAGGAGTGTTAGGAAACTTTAAAACTGCTAATGCAGACAATGCCAAGCTATGGTCTAGTGAACTAAGAGGGCAGATGTCAAAGGACTCTTACATTCTAATTCTAAGGCTGACTCCTTTGGGAGGCTCTCTTAAACTTTTTCAGCCTGCTCTCACTGTGCATTAAATAGGGATGATGATTAGCTTTCTCCTGAGGGCATGTGAAAATCAATTAATTCATTTGTGCAAACATTCTAAAGTGCTAGAATTCAACTATATGCACGCAAATCCCTCCAGTGGCTGAGGGCCACCCCAGCGCCCAAATTCACTTGGAACCTTTGTCCCCTCTAAATCTTCTGTTAATGTTCGCAACTCAGCTTGAATCTCAACACAAGCAGTCAGACTCTCTATCCCTTTTTCTTTGTGGGCCTTGATCCTGTAATTCATTCCATGTGTTCTATGTGAGTACAGGAGTCTACCCACATGGTTGTCTTTGTATGTTTGGGGCCTTACGTTGTAAGCTCTTTGGGGCAGGGACTACCGCTGATTAGGTGTTCATACAATGCCCAGCACAAGGGGGCACTGGTGCTGCCCATAGCCTTTGGGGTCTGTTGCGACACAAATTACATCCATAGTAATAATTGTCTGTTTGCATGAGTCAGTGGTTTTAGTAGGCATGGAATGAAACAAGAATTGCTTGAGTTCCTTTGCATTTTCAAGGGTATGTATGGAGTTTCCTCAGACTATTTTAATCTTAGATGAAAGTAGGGAGGTTTTCTATTCTAATGTCAAAGTTCCCCCAAGCCATTGCTCATTGGGCTGATGTGGTTAAGGCATCACATGACCAGCATCACATCCTACCATTTTTGACTGCTTCAACCTGATGGATCAGGTACCCATTTTGCAGCTCGGTGAACTAGAGGTGGCCTTTCAGTGTGAGATCGAGTGAAACTCGAACTCACAACTTTCAGGATTGTAGACAAACATCTTAACTGCTCAGCCACTGCACCTCTTAATTAAAAAATTGGCAATTTTGAACTTGAAGCAACCATTATAATCTATAATATTTTACCACATAGCTTTTTAACTGGTGTAAGAAAATATTGCAAAATGTCATGCAGCATGTCACAATAAGAAAATTTAGGAATTATACTATAGACAGCTGTCTTTTTCTGTACTGGGGGTTGCACACTTTGCTTCTGAGACCGAACTCATTGGACGCACCAGTGGCTCCTTTTTCACACTGTTCTCTCCCAGAAGCTGCCTGTTTGCCACCCTCCCATTCCCTCTATTTCAGGGACTCCCTACAACTTCCCCAGTCACCTCCTGTAATGGAGTGGACTAGACCCAGAGGCCCACTGCTGGAGGCCTCAGGGTCCTACCACACTCATCCCACGAAAGGAGCAGTAGAGCAAAATACTTCAAGTGGCCTGGAAAGACTCTGCAAGAGGCAGCCAATCAGGGCCCAGAAGAGCCATGTAAAAGGAGCTGTAGAGCCAGAGGAGTGCAGATGGCGCTCCTGGCTGGCCAAAGGGAACTGCAGCACCACGGACAGTTCAGTGCAGGCAGGGTCTTGGGGGAGCCGGAGAGAGAGCTCCTGGCTGGCTGCTGGGCCGGAACATAAAAAAGCCCTGAGGTAAGGGTGAAGCATCGGTGAAGGCTGGGGCTGCGGGGAAGTGTCCAATGGCACTGAAAGCAGTTTTTTTAAAGGGATGTGGTGGGGTGTGGCTACTATTCTTAGTGTCCTGGGTTGGGACCCAGAGTAGTGGGTGGGCCCTAGTTCCCCCCCATAGGCCACTGGGGAAATGGCCTATAATTGGACAGTGATAAGCCCCCAGAAGGGGGATCTGAACTACTTAGTGGCCCAACTGGAGAGCTGGGGCCAGATGGGCCCAGAGAGGAAAAAAACCGTTGCCTCCTGGGAGGAAGCCCTGGGGGTTTGGCCTGATACCAGGGCCAGGATTATTTAAAGACTTCAGACACACTTGACCAGAAGTGGGTGCCATGCTGTTACACCCCCTGCCAGGGATTCTGTGTGCCCCCTCTTCCTCCATACTAAGGGCTCCCATGCTGGGGACTCTGTGTTCCCCTTTTCTCTGTTACCTCCTTCCCACTGCCTACAAGGGGTTCTGTGTACCCCCAGTTCCTTGCTCCATCACTGCCAATTACTGTGTCTGACTGCGCTCTCCCCCACACCAAAGTTTCTGTGTGGTCCCCTTCCTTTTGCTGTATCCATTCTGTCTGGGGCTCTGTGTACCCGCTTGTTGTCTGCCATTGAAAGGGGCTCTGTGTGCCTCCCCCACCCCCTGTTCTTATCTTTTTTTATTTTCATTCAGGATTTCAAAATTTTAAACTATTTAGACTTTAGGCAGAGGTGAAATGGGGATGGGATATTGTTATGCTGAAAGGTGTCAAAGGCTGCCATCAACCAGTTTTTTGATCTGTATACAATTCGTATCTGACTGAAGATGCTGGGACTGTTAACCTGATGTCAGGGGCTCACTTTCATCTTTCAGTTTTCTGATTTTCACCAAAATCACTAAGTTTCTGCCTGTTGATCCCTAGACTGGTTCTTGAAGTTTTGTGATTGATCAGATGGGGTGTTCAAAAGTTATCATGTTACTGGCAGACTGAAATGCCATCAAGTTGAGCGTATGGCCTCACAAACCATAATACTTCTTTTGAGGTAGGTGGTAACATACGATTTGCAATGACTTTTTGTTTCTGTATTTTTTTTAACTTCATTATGATTTACGAGATTGAAAACCTACATGTGATACTAGAGCAAGTGAAATGAGTTAATCTTTCTCCTTTGAGAAGGGTGAGTGGAATAAATAGTTGGCTTGATTTGAAATGAGGCAATAAGAGACAGTTAATCTGAGCCTGAATCTATTATGGACCAAGGAAGGTAGCACTTGACACTTAAAATACACTTTTAAATCTAATTACATTTCATGTCCCCAGCAAGGGGTGGAACCAACACTACAGTTGTTATGGTAAGTAGGTGATGTAGCTTTCAACAGCTCAGCGAGTGGAAGTCATGACTTTTCTTGTGTACACAAGAGACTTGCACCACTTCCGAGACATCTATTTCTGGAATCACCGCTAATCTGTAATATAAACATGGCCTTCGTTGGAGCGCCCCAGAGAAGAGAAGGCAAGTTAGAGCTAAAAGCATAAATGGTACTGGAAGAAGAAAAGCCCAGGAGCTTTTCACCATGACTCCATAGGTTTCTGTTCCTGAGGAATATAGTAAATGATGTACTTTGGGGTAAAATATATGTACTTTCAGGGATCTGGTTTTGTTGTGTGTTTCATTTGCATGGTACCTTAGAATATAACCATTCAATATCCAGCATTGCCACACCCAAGCATCCAAAAATCAAAAGTCAAGCCTGCAAGAAATCATTAGATTTAAAAATAATACACTGTTAGGGGTCTTATAATTTGTCTTCTGACCCTTTAGGGTGCACTTGGTTCACATTTTCAAGCTTTTCTTCAAAACCACGAGGTCAAGGAAGTTACCATTCTTTAATAAAAGCTGAGAGACTCACATAATGACTTGACTTCAGGAGCTGGGACATTAAAAATGCCAGCAGATATCATAACGCTCATGATAACATCATAAGAGTTGGCAATACACAGTAGAGAACTGTTGACCTTCGCTGTAGGGAGGATGGAGAAGGGATTTTGAATCATTGCCTTGAAGCTAAGGCGCTCAGAGCAGGGAGTTGGAATGCTTTTAGTGTACCCTGGGTGTTCAAGACTTTGGAAAATTGATTCTGAAGGCTTAACAGACACTGCTAAGGGACCTCTGAGAGCAGTCTGTGACAGCACCTTTATGCAGTGCAGAGCACCTCAGTTCAACGGTGGTGATTGTGTTATTAAAAACAAAAAAGGAATCCTAAATGCTATTTTTTATTTTATTTTTTATTATTGTGAATTGAGGTGTAGAGATGTTGTGACTTACCCACAGTCTCTCACACGCTGGGAGGGAGGGGGGATTAGAATCCTAGGGTCCTGACTCTCAGTTCCCTGCATTACCTCCCAGTGAAGAGTTGCTTTGTCATTCCTTGTTCCCAAACATGTATTTGAAAAAGTGGAGTGATTGAAGATGAAATTAAATGTAAAAACTTAACTTGATATTTTTTGCTTTCAGTCTGAGTGAAATGGGCATGATGGTCAAATTAATTCCAATTGTCCAAATTTCTCTTGACTCAAGACCTTGTTCCAGTTATTTCTATTTTTGTTTGCTAAAACTTGGTTGAAATAAAAGGGGTTTTGGAGGATTTTTTTTTTAACTGCATTTGTCTTTCCCTATGGAAAAGGTTAAATGAATTGTATTTATGCATTTAAGCATTAATGAAATGCTTTTAAAAATATTTTTGTGCTTGTTGAAAGCGGAGCTTAAGAAAGTGAAGATTGGAGAGGTTTTTATTACAAGAAAAACTGATCCAAATATTCTCTCCAACTGAACAAACCTGTCTCAGAAGGTCCAAGTGTGTAGCCAGTATGTAGTGATAAGCGGTGTGTAACATTGCCATGTTTTTAGTTGTCAGTCTGTAGAAATGTTCCAAAATGTAAAGAGACACAATTTAGTGCTTCAAATAGGGCAGCAGCGCTAAAAAGTATAAATGTTTGCTACTTCACGATGTCACCCTTCATTTATTTCAGTACCAAAAAATATTTGCTACCTGTGCTGGGAAAAAAATGAAAGATTTAAAATGTGAACTCTTACCTGGAAAAATTGCTTTTTAGTATTCAGGTAGTTTCCTGAAATATGTAAAATTTGTTTTATCATTTTCAGACTAATGAAAAAGGCTCCTTACAAGAGATGGGCCAATTATAGGAAAATGTTTCATCCAAACTTCCTCCATTAACTGTAGTATTTTTGCTGCCAGGTAATTGCTTTTGTATTTGCAGCTCTAAGCACCAGTCACATTTTTTGTCCAGTTAAGTTAATGACAGGAGTGTGGTCTGTGTAATTTCTTAAGGATATGAAATACTGACGCTTCCTACTTAGTGTGTGAACTCAATTGTGTCAAAACTGAAGATTGTTTTTGGCTCATTCAATAATTATTCTTCATACTTTATTAGTCAATACTAAATACATCCATGTGTTAACATATATATGTACTATGGACTTTTTCTTCAAAATGTGGTTGTGGCAACATAATTCCTATAGGTATTATGTTCACATGTGTAACATTCATAATAATTCCTTTTATACTACTATACTGCAGACTGAACATACCACTTAGAGCTCTTCTCATATATTTCTTTATTTACTGCAAAAGGAGGGGCCCAGATACTGTCAGCCTTATTCAAGTTCAGGGTCAATGGAACTATTCGTGGAATAAGGCCTTATTCATTGTGAGTAAAGGTTGCAGAATCTGGCCCTAAATAAGCCATTTTTATATGGTTAGGTTGACTGAAGATGCAAAATATTGGAAAATAAATATGAAAAAACAAGCGAATATAAGCTTGCCACGCAAGAATGTGGCAAGCAGTGAAAATATTTACGCCACTTTAATATGAATGGTTGAAAATATATATATTGCACATTCAGCATGATATATGAAACCATAACGTACTCCAGAGTAGTAAGCAACGGAACCATTCACATAACAAATTGCAATTCAAGCTGACATTATTCTGCATCTTTTCGATCTTCTCTTGCCAAGTGCTGGAGACTGTCAAGGCAGTCCTGCCAAATGCTGTATTTAGGCACCACATGCCCAGAGTCTGTAAGAAGATTAACATCCAAGTTTAGAGGCTGGTGGTAGGATTATTTTTATGGACATCCCCAGTGTATCATAGAAAAACAAACCCACACAGGTCAACAATGCCTCGGTTAAATGAGAATAGGGAATGGTGTACTGATGAGATAGGGAATGGTGCACTTGCCTTTTTCTTTAGACTTTAATGACTTGTCCTTATTTAGCCTTTATCTGGTTGTTAAGATACAATGGACTGGGTTGGCCTACTTTGGAGAAGGCTGGGGGTGCATTTTCCAAATGTCTGTGCTGTCAGAAGCAACACCATCTCAGATGGAGAGAATCACCCCTAGGGAAGGTCAGTGACGTTTTCTTTGCTGCCCTCTCTAGTTTTGTTATCAGCACAGGATGATTTTAAAGTATGGTCAGGGAGCCCCACAGATAGAGGCTCCTTGGAAGATGAACAGAATTAGCACCTTGCCTAGATAACATGCTAAACCCCTTAGTTTTGTAGCTATTGGTGAATACCCGAAAACCATGGGGACTTTCCTCCTGGGTGGGCTTTCTTCCTCCATGGATCTGCAGTCTGGATTCCACTGGTTCTGCCAAAGGGGAAGTGTAACCTACTGTATTCTACTTAAACTATAGTTAGTCTTGAGCAAATGATTTGTACCGAATAACTATTTGTATTCAGACTCTTTCTGTTTAGCAAACTGTTCATGATCTTTAAATTATCTGTTGTCTAATGTTGTTTCACCAAATGTTTGCAAATAGTTTTTAGTCTGTTGTGTGTTTGTGAATAGTTTGTTGTTTCTGCATTAAAACCATTTTGACTAGACATGCGGGTCAGATTGTGTATTTCTGACCTTTGCACCTGATCTAATGAGTGCAAATACTTTTGAGTGCGAATTTTAATGGTGCTTTTCCAAAATACCTTGCCAGTAGGTGATTTAAATCAGCTATTTAGGTAAATATCCCTGCAAGTAAATTTGTTCACTACAATATTTGGAGAAAGAGAACACAGGGCACAAACACTCAGAACTTTTTTTTTTAATTGAATGAATAGTTATAGAAAAGATTTTGCAGGATTTACTTGGCTCTTCTTCCAGGCCACAAAGTCTTTCTATAGCTCTTTCATTTGCAGAAGTAATAGCACTCCTCTCTCCATCATCTAAATCAATAATTCTCTCCCTTACCCCTGAGTTTATCCAACCAGCCCACGTTTTCTTTATTTCATTCTTGTAGTGCTCCAGCTTGAAATGTCTTTTCTACTTTACCCACGTTCCTCTTCCTCTCCTTCCTTTCCCCGCTCAGGCACTACTAACATCCTAAGATTTTAGTTCAGTATGTGTATTTCCTACTATTTGTTGTAGTTTTCATCCACATCATTTATAAAAATGAATATAACCCCTTATTTTTCTCTTTGGGGTTTAAACACAGGTAGGACCTACCTACATCATAGAACACTGCCTTTTGACAGATTCCATTGCCATGTTTATTCTGACATTCCAGACTAATGTTAATTGTAGGTAGGCTGATAGCACACGTATTATTGAAGTTGCCTGACATTTCTCAACCTCTGTTTTAGTATGTCTTCAGTTGCTTATAACTTTGCCAAATTTATATTTGTTTTTGAAAATTTCAGCCAAAACCATTCAGCCATTTCTGAGAACAAAATTAGAGAAAAATATGTTCTTTTACTCATGTTAAAAAATTCTGGCACCTTTTACTTTGAGAAGGCTCTCAGATGCTTTGGAGCAGGGACTTGAAATTTCGCAGGGGAGTGGCCTTTTGCTGGCCCTGTGAAAACCTGTATAAATTGGCCAAGTTATAAAGCTCTGAAAAATTGCAGTTAGCACATGCTTAGTAGAGATTTACTAGAACTTTGCAGCTGAATCTCTGAAGATTCTGTCTGGGCATGTTCCAGCATGGGGCTGAGTAGGAGTTTTCCTGCAGTTGTAGTTACTGACTGTTCTGAATTGTGTCGGGCCAGGCACCAGATTTGAGAGCAAAAGTCTCTTGTGCTCACAATGACCTCCCTGTCGGTTCCCAGGCAGCACGAAGAAGGAAGCTTTGTGATTTGAATGCAAAGGTGATAAGAGCTGGACCTATGGGAGGAGAGGAATAGATTGGGACAAGGACCCTGTAGGGGTGGGGGGGGAGACTAGGACTGGAGGCTGGTGGGGGTGGATGGGAGAGGGAAGCTGTGACTAAAAATGTCTCAGAACTGGGCCATATATCAGCACACTTCATTTTTGGTTTCACATATCTTTCTCATAATATTGGCTCAATATAGTCACATGCTTTCCCGTCAAAGATCATATGCACCTTAAAATGACCAGAAGTACCGGGCTGAATGACCTTTTGTAGTAAGTGATTTGCTTTGTAAGTTATATCAGTGCATTTATAACCTATATATGGAATTAGGTAAATGGAACTTGTCCAAGAACTTGGACCAATCTTGAGTGCTTTTGACTGTTGCCAGTTTTCAGTCACTAATGATGAAAGTATTAATACACAGAGGAAAGAGGGAGGAAAACATCCACTAGTGACATTCATATGTGACACTAAATTTGGAGTAGTTGTGAGGAAAGAAATAATACAAAAGAAAGGGAGATTTGTAGTTGGGTCAGAAAATAAGATTCCCCCCCTTTTTTCAGCTGCTATATTAGAGGGAAAAATGCTCCAAAACACACACACACACAATGGAAAGCAGTAATGCTGACATTTATTTGGGGAGCGGTAATAGACAACAAACTAGATGAGATGACAGCAGAACAGTGAAATTTTGGGAAATATTTATACAAAGGCATAGGACAAAATAAAGTGGTTCTCTGTATGGCCCTCTTTCAAATGTATCTGCAATATTGCCAGCAGGATTCAGGACACTACATTGGTAGAAAGATGTAGGCAATATGAAAGGAGTTTGAAGAAGACAAAAAAAGGTCGTAAGGATGTGGGAAGAACTATTTAATATAGTATTTGGGAGTATAACTAGCAGCATTTAGATGAAAATAAGGAAGGCTGATTATCCGGGTAAAAAGTCCTAATGAGATATATTAGGCTGTGGCATAATTTCCATTGGGAAGTAGTGGAAACCATATCACTCAAAAGCTTTTAAATCACTGCTTGACAAACCAAAAATACATATACTATAGGGAACAATCCTGCATTGATGAGGGATAGTTTTACCTGCTGGGACTTTTTCATCTCTGACTTCTGTGATTACATGACATGTTGCCATGTTTTGAGAATACTTTTGAAAATATGAACAGCTTTCACTATTGCACATGATCGAGAGAGAAAAGGAGAGCACAATGGCGTTTGTATTTTATTTTACTGGAGCCTGTGTGTTCAGAAAGTCCATCTGCTGGCATTGTTCTCAACTCAGTCATGGGATTGACTCTTTCAGCCAGAAAGTAAAGTTAAGGCCTTAAGCCTTGCCCTAATCAGTTGTTGATTTCTAATATTTTGTAACCAGATAAGGAAACATACATAGCTTTCAGTTAAGGTCATCGTACTTTGAAGGCTCTGAGGTAGCTTAACACTGTTCTTTCCCCTAGATAACAATGAATTACAAGCAGTATGGTCAAATGTACACTGGTGTGCCATGGAAAATAATAGATTCAACCTAAAAAGAGATGAACGTGGGTGTGTCTCTCTTGTGGTTTACATGGTTTATGTTGCCCTTGAATGGTTATGGGTCACTTGTATAACTTACATTTTCTCCCCTTTCTCTCCCTTTATAAAATGTTCCACATATTTCATGCTACTAAATAGGAGCAGAACTCATGTAGGACAAAAAGTAGTTTGTGGTCGTCAATGTGCAGTTGATACTCAGTTTGTTCTAAAGCTAAGCCACAACTTAAAATTTAGAGAACACCCACACTCCCACAGCACTGCAGGATCCTGTTGTTGTCAGTGACATTTTTCTGTCCACTGCGCTTGGACTGACTTCCATCAGAGTAATTTGCAATAATCTGTGGGATATTTGTGCTCTGATTTCCACAAAGGTACTACAGTATGTGTTTCTGGAGATCTGTTCTACAGCACAGGAAAATGTACGTTCTAGGCTGCACCCACCCTTGTATTTCATCTCTTGCTAATCATATCAGGCCAGTCTGTCATACTCCTACACACGTTGAGTACCAGTTTACTCTGAGAAGTGCTGCTAGAATTAATGGGGTCTTGTTGAATTGTTCCTTACACCATCAGTAGTCCTATTAGACTTAATGGTGCTAATCATGTGTAAGGAACAATTCAGGAGTACCACAAACCGGCCCTTGATATATATTTTTTTAGCATGTTGAAAATGTTCTTGTCACCTTTTAAAAAAATCTTTAATTATTTCATAATAGCAAGTTAGTAGTTGTAGATGTAAATCCATTTGGGGAATTATACTAAACTAACTAGATCATTCTACACAGTAGTAGTATGTAGATAAATTCGGAGAAATACTGTAGCTCTGTATCTAGCACAGAATATTTTAAGTCTCCACAATATATAGGTTTTGACATCACTGTAATTTTTAAATTAGCAAAAGGTTTCCTTAGATACTATATTTTATAGCTAAAAAGGCTGTTACTTTAAAACAAGGTTACCATCTAAGTTTGAGGTTGTATTAATTCCCCTTCATTTATATGTTTTATGTGTTTAGTGGCCATATTTTTTAAACATCTATTGTAAATGCACTGTGCAATTCCAGAAGAAAATTACTTTTTGTATTTCTGTAATGAATCCCATGAGATTATTTTTGCATAAATCCTTTCTTCTATTTTCAGCTACAAATCTGTTTTAAAGAAGAAAAAATGCATTTGTAGCTTAAAAAAAAAAAAAAAAAGTGAATTAATTTTCCCTCTTTGGGACCTAATTTCTGAAATACGATGATTAGAAGCATTCTTTCTTAAGGAAATGGTAATTTGTATATTTTGTTATAATTACAAATTCATTTTTATAAAGAATATATGTAGCTGTTATCAGTTCGTTTGCAGTGTTCATTGCTGATTCCTGAAGAAGGAATGTTTTGTATGTGCCGTATAAATTTATCAAAGGCAGTTTTCTGTTAAATATAATAACTGATTTTTTGAGTACTTATATACTTCAAAGAAGCCTGAATAGACATTTGGTGTAATTTCTATTAAATCTTAATAGTTTGGTTTTTATGTATTTCCTTTGATTTACTCTTACTATCTGGTTCTTTTTTATCTTCCTAATATCAGGGAGCTCCATTTCACACTATTGATATGTGGAGTGAAAATGGTCCACTCTCTTATGTTAATTTGTGCCAAAGAAGTCTTGAGTTTAAGCACATTTACATCTGTTTTCAATAATTTCATGCATATGTTACAAAATATGAGTTATCCATCAAACCCCATTAGTTGGAAACAGTTTGCCAATTGGTAACTCGACTGAATTTGTTTATCATGCTGTGGCTTCATTTGAGGTCTGAAAGATGTTAATCTCTGGTATCCTGCTGTTTTAGCAGTTTTAGCTGAACCTTTCTTAAAGACTGTGTTGGTAGTAATTGTCTCTTGGTGAATTTTGCCCTCTCACAACTAAATGTTTTTCACTGGCGTTGCTGATGTGAAGTCTCATGAGTAAAATATGGTAACACACATAAGTGTGCATAACTCTATAGTAGGCTTTCCTTTTATTAAGTTAAACATTTATTTTCCCACAATGCTTAGAATGCTGCTTCTGAGCATTGGCCTGAATCAAAGCCACTGAAGACAGTGGGAATCTTTTCTTTGAATGCAGTGGGCTTTGGATCAGTATTTTGGTAATCTACAAAATATTTTGGATTTTTGAAAGATTCATAAGCTAGGTAAAGTCACATTATCCATTTACTGGTTTCAGGTATTCTCATCTTTCCTCCCTTCCCCCACCCCTGAACAAACACCGAAAGTCGTGACCTGGATGTCATTTAGTTGGGCATCAGCTTGTTTTCTGAGTTTATTGATGTAGATACTTTAAATGAGGTTTAAGAATGTTTCTGTTAGAGGGTGATGCTCTCAGAGACATGATTAACATGGTGCATATTAATTTATTTTAAAGGAAAGGCTTTCCAAAGTGATTATTTTTATCAGTTTCAAACTGAAAGCACATGTGATTGTATGCTCAGATGTTCTGTACTTTTAGGATTTTGGGTTAAGACTTTTGGGATTTACAAGCCATATGATTTTGTTAGTAATTTTAAGGGTCTCATAATCACCTGGATCTGATTCTGGGACTGTTTGTATTGCAGCCAATTATTGAGCCACCCTTTCCCCTACCTTCAAGATGGGGTGTCCAGTTTTTGTTACTAGAGCATTTCTTTCATATCCTGGAAATTAAGGCAGATTTTGAGAAATGTATTATTTAAAGCAGCAAATTTAACTAATCTGAAATGTTGCTATTTTTTTCTTTTGATCCATGAGCATTTCACAACAGACTGTCTAGTGTTTAAGTCTTTGTTCAGGGAGGCTTAACACAGAGGACATGACACTTCTACCATTTAAGGTACATGCAGCTGAAGCTTCTGCAAAAGAACATTTCTCAAAGGAAAAACTATGATAAAGTACTCAGACCTTGTAAGATTCTTTTTAAAGACTCCACTGTTTTCACAGAATTGGAGTCTTTCCCCTAATGCACTGATATTCTGTGCTATTTATCTGTCTTTCTACTTCATAGGGTTCATTAATACATTAATTATATATTAAACAAATATGTGGATTTTTGACCCTGTCAATGTTTCTTCATTTTTCTCAATTCTCCACCATTTATGAGATCTCAAGGATCCGTAAGGGCTTTTCTGAGGCTATCATGAAATCAGACCAAGAAACAATGTTCTCTGCACCGTGTCAGTCTGTGATTAATTAGAATGGCAGTATTGTTTTATTGGGCGTTTGAGAAGTCCTCAGAACATAACTTTATTCTGGAAGCAGCAAATTTGGGACTCTGAAATAAATACTCATTCATCTCTTATGAGGTGAATTAAAAGATGCTGTATTTTGCAGAGGCATAAAACGTATAATTAAGACCCTATTGCCTTTTACAAGGATACCTTGTACAAAGGTGATGGGTTACATCAGTAGCAGAAGAAGCCATTCTTTCCTCCGCTTGGGCGTCCGTATAGTGGTGATCTGAAGCTAAGCTCATTTGGTACACTCAGTAGGGGCCTCATCCAAACCCCACTGAACACAATGGAAATACACAGATAGGGCAAAATATATATATTAATAGCATGTGTAAATTGTTGTTCTCTTACCAGAATTCTCCTTCTGTCTCAGTGAAATGTCTCATAATCAATTTCAAGGCCCTGAATTATTTAGCTCTTGTCTGCCTTTCTGCTCTCACTTGTTTTTTCTGTGCTTCAAGTCCCTACTTCCATGTGGTCTCCTTTACTGCTCCCCAACTTGGTCCACCATTGCCCCTACATTCACTTCCTTTCAAATCACTCAACACACTTTCTCTGGGAGTTCCACCATTACGTGAGTGGACACATTGGGATGTGTATACATGGCTATAACAGTGAATGCTCACTGCTAGTGACTGTGGGCTCAGTCCTGCCAACTCTTAAACAGATAAATAATTTTCTTGTGAGTATGCCTGTTGATGTCAATAGAAATACTCAGGTGAATAAAGTTATTCATATACTGATGTATTTATGGAATCAGGCACGTAACTTGACTATTGCAGAGCATATGGATTTCTCCACTTTATTTTGCCCTTAAAATAAAACCCTTGTCCAGAATGGGCAGGATCTGTAGGGCCTTCCTAGTAGAAGAAAGAAAATCTTCAAATAAGCATAGACAAACTTTCCTCTTAAAGTTCAATAATCCAATAAATTTCTCTCAGTCCAGTTATTTTCCCACTAAAGTGTGGGTGAGCGATTGTTCTTTACTCTCCTGAGTGTATGTTGTTGTTTTTATGTTTTCTATTAATAGCAGTAAGCAGAGCTGTTTGATGTCTGTAATTGTATTTGCAAAGAGATTTAAAATTTATCATGGTTTCTTTAGATTGTTATGTGGCAGCTATTTATTCGAATTGTGGTGTACTCAGAATCCCCTTTGATCTCTACCATGTTATTTAAAGTACTTTGAAGACTTTATCAATCAAAAAAAAATAAACGTTATCTGTCAATATCCCAAACTTAGTTTGATAAATGAGAGCACTCATATTTATTAGTCCAAAAATTAAAAACAAAAAAACAGAAAAACTCAAACTGAAATGATAACATGATGAAATGGGAGCATAATAATGTTACATTATTAAATATGTAATGGGAATACTTCAATTTTAAGGCAATTTGCGTTGCATATTAAACTAAGTGCAATACTGGTATATTATGCACATTGCAGCTACAGAGAGAAATGTATTGTCAAATGAAATGTAATGCAAACTAATTTCCTTGGAGACTAAGAATATTGATTTCAAAAGTGTTTAAGTGATGGGACATATGCTCCTAAGTCACTTAGGTGTATTTCAAAAAGCCCACCCTAAATATTTTATAGTATTTTAGTATCAATGTAAATGTTCTTGATTTTTCATGCTCCTACTAAAATTAGAATAACAAAAATCACTTTACATTCTGAAAATTTATTTCTTAAAATATTTAATGTTTTTTGCCTTTTTGAGCTTTTCTTTCTCCCTACTGCCTTTCATCCTTTTTTCTGTCAATTTGCTGCACGTAATAACTGATTTTTACTAGGACCACAAACTCAGAGGGTGAATTCCTACTGAATTCAATGTGCATTATACTAGTTGAGGTCATTACTAGACTTGTGCTTTTCAGAAACCTTGCTTCTCAAAGATACACAAATATTTAAAAAATGAATGTGTGGAATGGACAGGGCAAATGTCCATTTTAGCATATTGCTCTCTAAGGGCCCAGTCCATAAAGTTGCTGAGTGGCTCCTGCGAAGGCACTCAGCACCTCACAGGATCAGTCAATAACTAATCTCAGTGAGATATCAATCATGACACTCGATCACTTTGAAGAGAGAGCTGAACTCTAGCTGTTTGTAGGGAATAGCAAATTTCTCCCAATACCATGTTGAGATACTGTGCTCTGATATTCTGAAAATACCATCCATCTATATGCATAGTTTAGATCTGTGCCTGTGAACATGTACACTGTTTAAATGCGTGTCGTTTTCCATTTTCTATTAAAGTTTCCAAAGGAGTAAGAAAAATTTGCTGGGCCTATCCTTCACTTAGCTTTTTGTTTTTAACAAATGAAAAATACGTAGAGCAGTTGTCATTTGTTAAAGTGTAGCAGAAAGAGCGAAACAGGCCAGTGGATGCTTCATCAAGAACACTCATTCAGAATGATGAATGTGGCTAAACACACATTTGTTCGTAAAACTTGCAGAGTGGATGAGCATCATTAAGCATGAGAAATAGGTGCAGCATGCTGAGAAGAGAGTGGAGCAAACAGATGTTGTGAATTTTCGCAGGCATCCTTCATCCACCAGTCTATCATTAATATAGTTGAAGGTGATCCTTTCTTTTTATTTAATAAGCACAAACAAAGTGCATGTGCTGTGATACTGCTGAACACACGGTTTTCTAAAGGAAGTAAGGTTCTACTTTGAGTGCTTGCTCATGTCGATTCAAGTAAGTGTGTGCGCACTGCATGCACAGTTCGCCAGAAGGTTTTCCCCCAGCAGTATCCATACGGTTGGCTCTAGTTCCCTCTGGAGTCATGCCCTTGTGGCATTGTATAAAGGGCCCTGCTGACCTTCTGCCTGTTCAGTTCCTTCTTGCCACCCGTGACAGTCACTGGAGCATCGCTTCTCTTGCTTTGCAAGCTCTTCCCCAGTGAAATTTCTGTAAGTACCTGTAAATTGTTAATACAGATCACCGGCTCCAAGAAGAGCCATGGTGCCATCTAAGGGCAAACCTGCCGTGATGGTAAGGCCGCCTTCCACACAGCGCCACTCCCTGGTACTGTCTGACTACGTGCCACCATGGTCTCCCAGGAGTGAGCGGTTCTCCTCCGACTCCGAGGCGAAGTTGTATACCTCAAGGAGTAGGTGACACCACTTGAGCAGACGCCAGAGGTCGAGGTGGCACATCCCCTTTCGGTGCCATGGCCTCCTCAGTGGCAGATTGCCGGCCCAATGTCCATTCTGGACCCCGTGGGCATTCTACCAGGTGCAAGGGTCACATTTGGGGAAGTTGCTCTTGCTTGTCTTCGAAATCAGAGCCCAATTATCACATGCTGCTGGGAATTTGCTGCACAGCACCGGAGAAGGCTCCTAACCTGGCACTGGGCCCAACAGCGCTCTTGACCCAGGCACCAAGGATGAGGAACTGGCACCGCATGACCCCTTTGGTGCCAAAGGGCAAGAAGGAGGCCTGGCCCCCATCTGAGCATCATCTTCTTCTTCACTGGACGAAGCTGTGTCGGGAGCAGTGGCTGCGCCTATGGTTGATCTAGAATGGAGGGCTGTCCCTTTCTTCTGAAAGGATTTCTTCGTGGATCACTTCGTGTCTGAGGACTTGTTACGACTTGGCAAATGTACCTGCTCCGATGTTAACGGCTCGTTCCACGAGAGCATAAGTGTCCTCGGCAGCATTCCTGGCCCAAGTATTGATCCAGGACATTTGATCAGCGGTAACATGGTCATCTAGTCACACCTTCACTACTCAGTACACTATACACAGCACGCTAGAGACGATATCGCTTTCAGCAGAGCAGTGCTTCAATCTGCAGGGCTTTGAACTCCAACCCCTCCTCTTACGGTCTAGTTTGAAGTCACCTACTTGGAATTGACATCAGCAAGCACTCAAAGAAGAAAAGACGGTTACTAACCTTCTGTAACTGTTGTTCCTAGAGATGTTTTGCTCATGTCCATTCCAAGACCCATCCGCCTATTCTTCTGTCTGAGTCAGCCAGCAAGAAGGAACTGCAGAGGTGGAGGGTCGGCAGGGCCCTTTATACTGTGCCACAAGGGCGCGATTCCAGGAGGCACTAGGCCCAATGCTGTCGATACCACTAGGGGGAAAACCTTCTGGTGAACTGTGCATGCGGTGTGCACACACCTACTTGGAATAGACACGAGCAACACATCTCGAAGAACAAAGAGGTTAGTAACCGTTTTTTATAAAGACATTAAAAATGCGACTAGATCTAGTACTTATAAATAGCATGTCAATTTCGTGGATGAACATACAGCCTTGCCTGCTGCTTTTTTAAAATTACACAAATAGTTTTAACTGGTTTGTTAAGACAAAAATGTTAAGGTCTGACTGTTTTCAAAAATACATTGAAAGAGTCTAGTTAATCTGTGAAATTAGCTAAGTAAGTTTCCTTTGCTAATGTTGATTTGTTGCTTGTCAGTTCGAGAGAGAATTCCTTTATGCATTACCATGTTCTTTTCAAGAATTTCTCCAAACTTTGATCTTAAAAATCATCTTGATTTCCAGTTTCAGTTAATGCCTCCAGATCACGTTCTAATTCCTGATAAAGAAAAGGATTGTGTTGGTGCTTTTTATCTATATAACACATTTTAGAAGTTCTTATGAATCTTAAATAGTGTTTTTGTAATTGTCTAAAACCCTAAGTTATGGTAACTTCAAAGATACTCTTAAAAAGTAGTCTAAATATTTACTTGTTCATATAAAGTGGGTGTTGGTAGGGGAACTTGTATATATATCAGACTTAAATCTATTTGCCTTGCAATTTTTCTCTGTAACTATTATTACTGAGTTAGTTTGCTAAAGCTATTTTGTGTTTTGAGTTTCCTCCAGTCTCCCCACTGAGAAAGATGAACATGACTCTAAACTTGACTTAATCAAAATCCTACCCATGATATAATGTTGTGCCAACATGTCAGAATAATGTAATGTGGGCAGAGGTTCTGGCTAAGCAGCAGAGAGTCTCTTTTATTTAGTCATTCCTCAAAGTGAAATTTTTAAAGGCACAAATGGTAGTTCAGTGTTGAACTGCCATCATTAGTGCCTTGAAAAAAATCTTTCCCTGAATATCCTACCCCAGCAATTGAATCTGCCTGTATGGACCCCTATTCCTGCTCAGAACCTGTTGATGTGAGTGTGGCCCTACACAGAGGGTCAGCATTAGCAGATCAGATTGCAGGATGGCAAGACCGTACAAGATCACATCCACATGCACAAACTAGATATCCTCCCTGCCCCACCAAGTTTATGATCTTTAGAGTCCTGATCCTCCAAGCATTTCCATGCATCCTCAACTTTTACATAGTTAATTCAGTGGCAATATTCACAAAGTTAAGTACGTATGTAATGGTTTGTAGTGGTGGTGGTCTGAGTAAGAGACATGAGAAGATAAAACAGAGAGAAAGGGTAGGAAAAATGGGGGCAAAAATTAGAAAGTTAAGTTCTTGAAATATAGATATCTCAGGATATACACTGTCAAAGTGCATTTAATTTAGATAAAGGCTTCTTTTTGTCAAGCCTCTTCGAGTATGAAACCTACCCCCTTTAATGTATTTTGCAGGTGTACATTAGAAATAAATAAAAAATGCTAATTATTTCTCCACAAAGTGGAAAGAGGGGTGGAGGTGGAGAAAAACAATAACTTGATAATGCCTCTTGATCTAATTGAATGGAATGAGCATTCTCACTGCTTAATTTTTGAAAAGCGTAACTGGACCCTTACGAGCCTGGACAAAGGTTCTTCACTGTTCTTGTAATATGTTGTTTGTCCTTTTTTAATCTCATTTTTCTTTGCAGCTGTGAAATAATTCCCCCATCTTGACAGATTAGCCTCATCATGTTGGTGATTCCTCGCAACCCACCCAGCAAAGCCACTTGAGTGGTCTGGTAACTGTGGAAGGGGTCGTTGTGCTAGTGGCTACTTTTCCTGGCATGTGTTGCTGTATTTTAGCTTCCAAATTGGAGGATATAACCTGTTCCTTCCAGAGAAAGCAGTAGAGGATTTTTTGGGTTGATTTGGGGCATGAGTGTCCAGGCTGGCAAACTGAGCCTATATTGCATGGGTAGAGTACTGGGGATTTGGGATGACCAATGCTTTAACAATTTGCTTTAGTGGAGTTTAATTCTTAGCCACGTTGAGAACAGCGGCTTTTAACTCAAACTTGTGTGTACTGTATACATTGCTGTGGCTGTTGGGGTAGAGAGTGGATTTAGGAGAACGGCTTTGGTAGTGGCGGTACCTATGCACACTAAAGTAATTGTAGCTGTACGCATGAGTTCCTGTTATGAGCACTGTGACAGACTGTACCCTTATGTTCACTACTTTTACAGAACTATGATAAATTTTGTACCAAGTATGGCTTGTGAGGTATCGATTTGAAAACTTATAATTTACTGTTCATTATTGTTCTGGTAAAATTCCTGGTAACATTGTATGTAGAGTTATAAGATTCTACTGTATGATGTCACTAAGGGATATTCCAATTCTGGAGAAGCAGCCCAAACCAGTTCCTCAGAGACAAATGGCTAGTCGGCACCTCAGCCAGGTGGCAGTAACAAGCCAATATATGCACACTTTGTAGATGAGGCAACAGATTTCTGTTTAAATCTTTCATGTGATTTAAAATAAAGTATTAATTTATATATATGATAAATATATGGAGAATACCGTGACAATTTTCAATTCCATACTACCTTCCAATCAGTGACCACAGATTGCTTTACCAATGAGTGTAAGCAGTAGAATTCCCGTTTTACAGATAGAAAAGTAGAGACACATCAATTAGATGTCTTCCCCAAGTACACCTCGTCGGTTAGTGGCAGAGGTGAGAATAAGGACCCATGTTTTCTCATACCCAGGTCAAACCATTATACACTCACCCCCAATATGAAATGTATGAGATAAGCAACTGTATAATATCTGTACATAATTATTAACATTAAGATTTATATTTCCAACCATTTTTTATTTTATTGTACCATCATACAATTAGTAACTAATTCTCAAGTGTTTGATTTTTGGTGACTTTTTTCCAAGTGAAACTAATCTTAAACAAAAACATATTTTACAATCAAGCACCAATTGTCATTTTAACTATAAATCAGATTTTTTTTACCACAACATGCTTTCTGTTTCAGTTAATACCTCATTAGCTGCTAGGTAATATAATTTTTTAATATTATGAAAAATATGTCCTATGGATAGCAATTAATAAAGTTTTTAGCATACAGGTTAACGTGTTGATCTCAGTGAATTGTATTGACTATGTAAACAAACAGTCTGTAGGATAATCTTACTGGAAAACTATACATTTGAATCTCAACAAACTGAGTATTGAGAAACCTACTGGAAAGTAATGTGTCTTTGTGAGGCACACAATTGATAAGTATTTCAGCTTCTTTGCTGAGACCATTATAAAATCATTCTAGCTGTAACTAGGAGCTGTTGTTGGTGATTTAATTTCTTTCTGTGGTACAGTGGCAGGTTTGATTTAATTATTCAGAAACAAACCCAAATGAGAGGTGCCTGTCTGCTCCAACCTAGAGTATATTTGGTGAAATCACAACCTGTATTGCTCTAATGCTGCTTACAGTTATATAATTTTTCCTAATATTTAATTTAAATTTTCTTTGCTGAAGCTTGAGATCATTATTAGACTAGCCTTGATTGCTCTCCTGGTTCATGATGTCAGCAGAAGGAGAAATATAATACTTAAATCCCATCAGATAAATTGAATGCCCAAACCATCACATTATATTAGTTGGCGTTTGATAAAACTAGGCATTCAAATAATGCATAAGTAAGAACACCTGAAATATTGGGGCATAAATTAATTCCAAAGTAGGTAAACTATATTCAGGTTGCCTAGACATGAAGAAGAGGTGAAGTCTAGCAATCTGAACATAGGACCATGAGTCAGGAACTCCTGAGTTCTAATCCCTGTTCTGATACTGTTACCTTCTGTGCCTTTGGGGAAGATATTTAACCTCTCTGTCTCCATTTGTCTTTTTGTAAAATAGGTATGATGATATTGATGGACTTCAGAAGGGTGTAGTGAGGACTGTTTAATTAGTTTAACTTTGTAACTAAGTGGAGGTAAGTGATATGTAAGTGCTAAGTATTAATGAGTAGGAAATCCATCCATCTTGTGGAAAAGGGACACCAGGATGTGTGTGTGTGTTTGTGGGTTTTTTTCAAAATCAGCATGAGGATATTTAGAGGACAGGCTAGCACTATTATGTTAAATTGTGCTACCTACAATATAAGCTTCTGTCTTGGCTAAAGCTGCCAGTTTTTATAAACAACTGAAGACAGAAAGGGTTTACTAAGAATAATGTTGAAGCCCAAAAGAATCCTGCAGCCTATAAATCTTAATAGAGGTTCTAAGATTCCAACGGGCTGCATGTGTCTCTTTTACCCAACCTCACTCCATCTTGGCTCCCCTGTGATGACTGCAATTTTCTTGAAACAGAGGCACAGTGACTTGAATTTACTTGTGGCACTATTTGCCTACAAACAGGAATACATGCATATAACCTATGCAAATCAATAAAAACATGTCAAGACCCCTTAGATCGCAGTACTCTCCTAAAATGCAATTTATCATGCTGCAAATGAGAGTAAGAGACTAGGTAACAAATAGCGTCTGATCATTTAACTAGCACCTGTTGTCATGCATGTGAAAACTGCATTTTTCATTTGACGTACAGCAAATTGCATTTTCATATATATTGAATGGAAGGGGGACTTAGGGATGTACATATTCAGGTTTTTATGAATTTTATGAACAATGGAATTTTTACAGCTGCTTCTTTCAAGAGATCACATCAGATTCTGAAAATCTGTTCAAGCATTTGTTGGGAACACAAGATATAGGGTCTCGCAGTACAATATTAGAGGAATGGTAACTCTGAAAATATATTTAAAATACTGATAGATGAAGAATTACAATAAGGTATTTTTGGCAGAAAAACCATTATCTAAATATGAAAATATAGGGGTTTAAAAGTAAAAAATTGTCAGTGGAGCAAAATTTCCCTTTTGAAACTAGTATTTTTTTTAGTTATTTGTGTGCTGCCCTTAAATTGTTAATCGGATGATTGCCAGCGATATTTTGTGTAAGATGCGTAACATTTACACAAATTCAAGAGTACATTAGTGAACGTACATTTGAGATGGGTTTCAACCTTCAAGGAAGCCCCTTTTTGGAATATCTGGAAAACATGTTGCCAAAGAATTGTTTACGCTGAGGCAAATCCAGCTCCTACCACCATGGCTGTAGAGAATCCAATATATCAACAAGGAAGGGTGCTGCAGGGCATAGGAAGAGTGGGCTGGGTAGATCCAGTACTGTACAGCTGTCTCTTCTCAACTGGGGAGGCGGAAAGGGTGGTTATGTGAAGGCTTCTGGGTTCTGCTCCAGTCATTGAACTTCCCTGGAGTAACCTTTGAGCATGTCTGTATGTGTATTTTATTATATACACTTCAGTTCCTTCACTGCATGTGAACGTTTTCTTTTAAAACAGTTTTTCCCCTGAGCTCTGAAAATATTCTCTTCTGTTTGCAGTATCAAGTCCATTTCTGAAAACTTTGCTTTGACCTCGTTATTTGCTGTGTATTAAAGAATACTGTTTTTTCTAGTCCAGTTGCTGTTTTTTAGGTTTCACACATCTTGGCTTTATTGCACAGGATTCTAACATAATGCTCAATGGTTTCCTTTGACATCTTTCTTCCTGTACAAGAATTTCAAGTAAAATTCTTACATGGATGATTGTGTTCCTGAAATTTTTGCATTACTTTATCTAGAAGTTTGCAATGCCCTTCATGCTGCTATTGGAATGTATTGTATGTTTCTGTCAGACACTGTGATAGGGGTGGTCATGCCTAGTGGTCGGAGCTGTGGCAGTCAAGTCTAGTGGTTGGAGCCAGAGGTCAGAACCAAAATCAGGAGTCCAGTGTGAGGTTGGAACAAGGCCGGAACAGGGCTGGAGCAAGGCTGGAGCAGGTGAAGGCTTGTGGAGTCTGTTACCACTGTCAGGTAGGGGAGAGCTTCAAGTGATGAAGTGAGGTTGAGCAGACTGAGCTGCTGTTTTTCCTTGGAGGCTTATATACCTGCCCTCAGAATCACCAGACCAGCTTCTGGCTTGTGGATTGGCTAGAGCCTAGTTCAGAAATGAGAGACCAATACATGTGGCTCATCAGGCTCTAGGTCAGGCACAATTCCTCGCCTTACAATCAACCATTTCCATGCCCCTGCCGCATGCCTCAGTGTCAAGAATTTCTTTCTCTCTAGTTCCTCTGCTATTCCACTTGTTTCCAGGAATATTTGAAAATGCTGTAACCACCAGTTTTCTGTCAAAGAAAAGGATTCAGGAGGCTTTATTTGCTCCATATTTATGAATGATTTAATTTATTTTTGACAACATGTAATTAGGGCATGACACAAAGGAATGCTGGTAAGGCCCTGAACTATATTTCCTTGTCCCCGTTACACAAGAGGATTTAGTATCCACTGACTTCACTAATTATTGTAGGTGAGGTTTTCTTTCGCCTTCCGTGAACATCTGCTTAGTGCCTGCTGTAGTCAGATTTTCAGAACCTGGCCTCTGAGGGTTCTTCTACACAGCGATAAAAGACCCATGGCACAGCTGCAGCTGACAGGACTTGGGTTGCAGGGCTAAAAATCACTGTGTAGACATTCTAGCAGGGTTCCAGAGCTCGGGCTTCAGCCCAAGCCTGAATGTCTACACAGTGATTTTTTTTCACCCTCACAGCCCGACTCATGTAGACATAGCCTGAGTTTTGCGTGCAATTCCAAGTTCAATAAAATCTGTGCGTAGCTGCCCACAAAAATAATTATTCTTTCAAACAGCATACAGTTTACATGAACAAATGTACTATCATCATATGCTATGCTTGACGTGTGTTCACATTCCACCATTTGCTTGTGCAATGCAAAATATGTGCCTAGTGGGGGAATAGTGTGCATGAATAATTGTGTGCACAAGAGCGTGCTAAGATAGTGCATTTGAAAATTGGGTCCTCTATACTAAAAAATGATACAATATTATTATCTACAAATTTTATTGGTTGGAGGGAAAATGAATTATTTAGTCATTGGTGTAAATACAGACAGAGGAGTGATTCTCAGAGGGTTAGTGTACAGAATTTTGTAGTTACTTGAGTAGGAAAGTAGAGTGACTGAATTTTGTAAAATTAGTTATAAACAGAAATCTCAGATGTAGGAATAAAATCCCTTTGTTGTGCATTAATAGGAGTAATTGATGGCAATTTAAAGATGAACTGGTTTGTAGTGTTTAAGCTTTGTTTTACTCGTGATGAAATGTAAATTGTGATATGGTGCAGAAAACTATGCCAAGTCATATATGTTTTATTTCAGATCATTAGTATGATGGGCATGTTGTGTTTATCTGAACAAAGCTCTTGTGAACATTAATTTGAATGGTTACTTAATCATTTCAGCAAGTGTGTGATTATTTTTTGGCAACAAAAGTACCAGTTTTACTCAATAAAACCTGTCTCCTTCTCAAGATGTTAATGTTAAAAATCACAAGGTATTATTTCATATATATTGGTATGTTGGTAGTGCATTGTAATGTACTTATACTCTTCTTTTCTAATTTTAATGTTCAGTTGGTTGGTTGCCTTATGATGGGGGGTGAACCATATTGGGTGAACAGTTTTAATCTGTATGTTTTAGGATACACCCACCCACACACACCCCTTCCCTCCAAAACCTTGCAATTTTTATATAATATAATATAAAACAATCACATGTGCATGCACACACACACAATTTGAAATATATAAAGCATATAAATTAAAACTGTATTCCCAATACATTACATATATGTATAGTATGCATTTTTGGTAACGAATACGGTTTCTAAAAATAGAAATATTTTTTCAAAATAAAAGACCTGCATCTGGGATTGCTTTTAAATCAGTATTAGTGATGATTATAACTACTTTCACTAATGTATAATTCTTTGAAATAATTCCCACACATGTATATATGTGTGTCTCGTGTAAAAGTCTATTGGATGTCCTTCAATGGTGGAAGCAGCACATTAGGAGTACCACAGTTTTTCTGCTAATCGAATGCATTTATCCTGAAGATCTCAAAGTGCATTTCAAACCGTAATTAAGCCTATCAAGAACCCTGTGAGGTAGGGAACTAGCAGTAGAGCTATGCAAACAGGTTCTTTGAGGCCCCTAGAGGAGACTCCATATCCCTGCCTCAGAGTCCCTAATAGGGAGCCCTGCTGAGCCAGATGGTGGCCTGGGTTGAAGTTTTTTTTGGTGAAGGAAAGGGATTAGCTCCCAGTAGTGAAGTAGCTGCAGCTGGGAGCTAATTAGCCAAGTCTAATTAAGCTCAGCATCCTGTGAAAGGGCTGAATTACTTCATGGATCAGAAGCTGGGAGTTAAGAGGTACCTCTGGGTTTGCATGTTGTGATATGGAGTTTACTGGTTTTAAGGCTGCATGGAGGGAATACAGCCAGAGACTCTTTCTGTGTGCGCTACTTTCAGAAGCACTTTCATGGGATTTTAAGCCCTACCCAGGGGAAAACTCTTTTTCTTACTGGCCGCTTTCCCTGCCTCTCTGTCATCCCCTCAGGAGCCAGAGACGTTGTGGCAGGGAGGGAGAGGAAAGAGTCCAGCAATTCTGGGTGGTTCAGTTGGGCTTTTCTATACTCCCTCCTCCTCCTCCTTTGCAACACCAGGCTTGAGAAGAGGGGTTGAGAAACCTCTGGCGCTGCCCACTCCTTTCCCAGGGAAAACGGAGAGGAGGATGTTTCTGCTGCTAGAAAGTGAAGAACCTCTGGAGCCCATGGAGGTATTGTGTTGACATCTGAGCCGCCCGTGAATCTAGCAATTCAGGCTCTGGCTGTGGTGCAAGGGCCCTTTTACCATTAGTAAATGGAGGCATAGAGAGATGACAACTTGATCAGTGTTAACAGTGAGTGGGGGGCTTGGAAACATATCTCAGAATCCTTGACTCCATCTGCCACGTCTGTCCAGTAGATTCATTCAGGATAAAATTAATTGTACTATTTTAGAAGCACCTCCATGTGTGTAAGCAATGGGCTCCATATAATTTTTCATCCTCTACACTTGTTGCCTTTGTCTTTTCCTATACATACTCTTAGGATATAGAATAAATAGCAGTGAGCTATTAGATACCTGGATTGACAGTGTTACAATGTTGCAGTGTTACCATATCTTATAGGAGAGTCACTGCTATTCAATATGACTTCCGATTATGAGTTGCTCTGAATCTGTTACTGGATCTGCTGCATCTCCTAATACTTGTTGTGCCCATCACCTAAACATTGAAAAGGCCGTGCACAATTACCACACCAAAAGATCAGAACGTTGTTATGCATAGAACCCACCTGACGAACCATGTAGGAAAAGCCCACAGGCAATCAGGAGATAAATACATGTGAAAGTGCAAAACAAATTAAAATAGGGCCCTTATACGCTGTTCAATGAGTAAAATAAGAGAGTCAATTTTTCTTTGTGTTTATGGGAGGATTCTTTTGTTCAAAATGATTGAATATGATTTGGTATTGTTACTTGCTGATAAACTCCATTTTTGTGTGTTTAAATTTGAATCTGATCTATTTTCCTGTGTCTAGAATACATTCAAATGGTTTTTAAATGAGAAGTATGCCAACTAGGATTGTTGTGGGGCAAAGATTTCCATTTAGTTAGCGCAGAGAGAGAATTTGTAAAGTAAAAGCTTCTTTGAATTGCCCACTGAGGGAATGGAAAACACATTTTAAATATTTTGACATAGGAGGTCAGATGGAAAATATTTCATTTCATTGTTTCAGTGTTTTATATTTATTTTCTAGCCTTACTCTGCTTTGATTTAGAACTTGTGTTAAAAATAGTTGTTCTTATGAGTAGCCACTATGGCATTCATTTGTAATACTGAGCAAATATTGAGCCTTAGCCAGCTGTGCTTCTTTTTTAGCATAGAAGGCCACAAACTATTCTTGCTACTTGTTCTGAAGATAAATTAGTGGCTTCTAAATAATGCAGTGAACCCTAATTCTCTTTGATTAGTAGCAAGTTAGATGATAGCGACCCATTGAAATTGGTCATCAGCATAAATAATGAGTGAATGAACTGATAAAATGCAAAGTCACCGGCCATCATAAATCAAATGAAATCCACTTTCTCTGGAAGTCACTGAAATTAGAAGTCCATGCTCCTATTAATTATTTTGCCTTCTGAAGACGACAGTGTTATAAATCAGCCTTGAAAGGCACTTCACTTAGAAAGCTCAAGGAGTAAGACTGCCTGTAAATTGTTTTGTATACGCACCTAATTGTTTCTTAAGTAATCCACCTTTTGTAGCATGGCTGCAGAAAAGCAAAAGGTACCTAAATAGATTAATGAAAGCAGTATACAGTAGACATTGCTGTGAGGACATTAGCTGGTCAAAATAATCCCCCTGCCTTCCCTACTGGTCAAGCCGAACCTCTATTTAGTATCTGCATTAGGAGGGCTTCATTCACCAAGCTAGCCTTCATTTCCTGCCTGTGTAGCACATGTTCATAAGGCAGAAATTTTTATTTAACTAGTTGAAATAGTTTGATTGGATTTATCCATATTTGTCATTGTGCAATATGTTAGAAGTCATGTTTTTTTACCAAAACAAAACAAAATAAAAGGTTAGATGGCTATTTTTATTAATGCAAGTAGTTGCTAAACAGCAACATCTGTTAAAAACAAAACAGGCAAGAGGAAGTGAAAATTGGGCACTCACACTAATCTTATTCAAAGTTATAATAATATGCTTTTTATCTAAACATAATCACACATGAATTCACAAGGGGTGTGTGGAAAATCATAAACATTTTGGAAAAATGCAAACACATCAATAGAAGCATTTTAAAAAAGGAGTATTAAGAGAATAAAAGGTAACTTTACAGTAATATTTTTCTGAGGGGTTATGTTTCTTTTTCATTTGTCACCTAAAACTCTGCTTCATGTACAGGTCTGAATAGGCCCCAAAATGTCTTCACTTGTGCCACTGGATATTTTGGGAAATGAATATCTGTCCTGATTTGTTTCTGGGTAAGGAAGAATGGCCCACAGAACTGACTTTGAAGAAATGATACATTACATTTCTCTCCAAGATGTTGTTTTGCTTCATTCCTGGTTTTCATGTCCTCTCTGCATTGTGCTGATCATGAGTGTGGAGGCCTCATGAGAAGCATGGAGTAAGAGGTGGGGAAGAGGAAGAGATTTAATTTGAAGGAGGAGCTATGGAAACTAACTCTAAGAATGTTATCTAATGAAGAAAGAAATTAGCAAGAAAGAGGAAAAAGAATGCATTGGAGAGATGAAAGGAGGATGATTTAGGAAAAAGCAAGAAAGAAACTGCGTTTAGAAAAAGCAGTAAACCTAGCGTAAGAAAAAATCTCTGATGCTGGAAAAGCTTTGAAGGAAAAACCCTAGTGCAGATCCTCATCTGGTATAAATTGACTTTAATTTAGCTGTGACAGAGTAACTATCACAATTTACATTGGTGGATTTACATTCCCACCAGAAAACAGGGAGTGATGTGAACAGAGAACATAAATAAGGGATACATTCTCCTGGGGGATTACCCCATTGAATTATGGGACAGAACTTAAGTTTATTATTTTCATAGGAAGTTTGCTGCCAAAATATTAAAATATATGCACAGATTACTCATCTCTCCACCTATTCTTGGTTACAGATATTAAAATGGGCCACATGAATGAACCACATTCCGTGACATGTTTTGCCAATTTGTCACACGTGGTTTTGTATCCATTGTTTCTGCTGCTGAAAATTACTTGAGAGAGGCATGAGTTTTGCTAACTAAATACTTCGCTTTCCAGGGAACTGACAATTTGAGAAAATGCAGATCTGGTGGGATTTGCACCGATAAATAGGTGTCCAGTTAGACAAGTGCCACATACAAATAAAGGAATTGTGTGTAAAGCCAATAGGCTTACATTTGCATGTGGCCCACCTACTGGTCTCCTGAAAATCGGCTCTGCCGTAGTTTTGCTTATAAATTCTCCTTTTGTAAACAACCATAATATTTAGATCTTTTGGTTACTACAGTCCTGGAACCTTAACATCTCTCCTGGTCTCTGGAAAATTCCTCTTGGTAAAGTGAATTTCACTTGCAAACATAGAGTACCTATAATGGGCATTCCCTTCCCGCAGAACAGGTATGGTTTCTGCCAGAGTGCTAGCTAAACAAGCATTCTTTCTGCCCAGGAAACAATGCCTTTCTGTAACTCCCCATTTTAGATCTGCAAATAAAGAACTATTTAAATGAATCAATAGTGAGCGGGTAATCTACTGTGTTTAAAAACAAACAAAAAAAAACCAACAACAAAACAAAACACCTATGTATTTGTGAATGTTTGTAAGAAAAAGCTGCTTCTAGGATTATTTATTATTAAAAAATAAAATCTCAATTTCTGATGCTATCTCATATCTTTACTGCGTCATAAAGAATAACCAATACATTTCCTTGAGATTAGGAATGGAACAGAGCTATTATGCTTTGTAGACCACCCCCCACCATCGGTTCAGAATTGTTGCCCAAAGTCTATTTGTTAGTTTGCAGAGTGAGATTTAGTATTTAAAATTTTTCTTTTTCATGATTTAAAAAACACAAACATTATATTCAGATACTGTGTAACTCATTTACATTGATGACTAGTCGAAGTCTCTCAGGATCAGAGGTTGTTTTGGTGATAGTGTGGGTTGTGGGTTTTTTTTGCCACTCGTGCTAATGAAGTTCAAGAACTCCTTGCAATACTGGTAGCTCATCGAAGAGATCACTTTGTCTTATACATTACTCTATTTAATGGCTAAAGAGGTCATGGCCATTTTGAAAAAAACAATACAATGAATCTCAGCAGCTGTACCAGACAAGGCTGTGAGGGATTAAAAATGTAGCCAGAGACATTGGAAGTAGCAATACCAGTGGACCACTGGTACAGAGTAACCTTCTTTCTCCCCCCCCCAGAAAATTTTTTTTTGAGCCATCTGGGCTGTGAGGAGGTCTTAAATCCTCTCCTTCCTCTAATTAAAAATGTGGCAGAGGAGAATAATCTCCACGAAGCTGCCAAGTTCTCAAAGGACTTCTGTACCATGTCAGGCCAATTTGAAACAGAGTTTGCACTGTATTCATGCAAAACAAAACTAAGTGGGTAAGATAGGAAGGAATGAAAGTATTTGCAGATACAGTGAAAACCTTCTAATCTCATTACACAGAATGCATATTGTTTTAACCGTGTTATTTCTTTTGTTGTGTTTATCTATATCACACTATGCTAACAGAGAGAGAGAGAATACTTTGGGGTTTTAGATGAATCAAAATTAATATTTTTATGTGATCGTGTCTTCAAATAATTCTAGTGACTGAAGCATTCTTGCAATTCCAGTTCTAGTTTTCATAGCACAATGTATGTCAAAGGTGGTTATTCTTAATCTAGTTTTAATAGGAAGTTAAAACAGAAAACAGTTCTCTGCCAAGAGCAAATAAAAGCAAACCTAAACCAGAAATAATAGGGTTATTTACTTAAAAATCCATACATAAAATTACTTGTACAGAGATGAATATTTGATTCCGTCATTAGGATTAATTCTTGGACTGTAAAGATAAAAGGCACAATATATTGTCTTTCAGTTTGAGAGAATCAACCAATCAGCATTGTTGGAGACTCTCCTCCTATCTCTCAGGTCTCCACTGGGATGTTTGATATCAAGTAATAGAGAAACGAGATAGGTGAGGTAATATCTTTTATTAGACCAAGTTCTGTTGGTGAAAGAGAAGCTTTCAAGCTACACAGAGGTCTTCTTCTGGTAGCTCGAAAGTTTACCTCTTTCATCAACAGCAGTTGATTCAGTGAAAGATGTTACCTCACCCGCCTTGTCTATCTGATATCAACTGTATCCATGGTAAAGTTACTCTTGCTGATAAATCCAGGGTCCTGACAGGGAGATTTCTTTTCTAATTTATTTAGATGTATTAAAAGCACACTTTCAGGTTGTAGGCACCTGTCCAAATATTAACAATATAAACAAAGGATGGGATATCTTTCATATAAAAGGCATCAGCTCAAATTATTAACAACGTAACTAATTTTAAAACACAGTAAGCCCACTTAACAGCTGAATTGTAGGATGATGTCATATTCTTCATTTCCGGGTGCTATGACAGAATCTTTAAATTTGCGCTTGTTATTGCTAATTCCGAAGTAGATGATTCTTGGAAGCAAATTGCCCTTTTTTATGCTTTCTGGTCTTTGCAGGTGGTGCCATGATGACACCTTTGGCTGGTCCTCCCATTAGCTTACAAAACCCATCCAACAGCTTTCATTGTGTTGAAAATTTGACACATCTTAAAATGTGATCTTTGAATGGGAAGGAAGTATAAACAGAAATCTAGAAGATGACAAAGATCAGCAGAGCTCTCAGGATCACTTTGCAACAGCTAAGGTGAAGTGGAAGAAACTACCTCTGAATGCCTTACCTGTCTTGCATAGGGGGAATATACAGATGTCACCATCCATCAGAAAACATCTGACCACGACATTGAGAAAGAGACCTATAAAGGAGAAACCACTTAAATGTACTAGGTTTTATAAAACGATAATAGATGAACAAAACCTAATAATAATTTTTTACGGGTATCATTGAAATGTAACAGCACTGGTGACATTTCTGGTCTACATCATTGTCATCATCTGTTCATCATTATGATCTCTGTCAAGCGTGCATGGGGAGGTCACCACAGTCTTCATTGCCTTGGCATGTACACAGTTCAGTGCAGGGAAAGTTGTTTCAGCTACAGACACAGTTGATTGTGCAATGACCCCTACTGGTATAGGCCTGGTATAAGGTCTTGTAGAAGCTCAGATGCCACTGGACCCTTGGAGAATACAGGAAGTTATTCATCATCCACATTTTCACCTCCATGTTGCAATGTTGATCCAATATCTGGTTTATCTACATATAAAGAACATTCAGATCTTGGGTTGCCAAGCTGCTCTTTTGCCATGCTCTTCAAAACTGGCCTGACATGGTGGGAGTTTGGCCAGTGACTTGTTCTTTTTTAATGGCTAGACTGAGGCAAAGCAGTTCAGGTCTCGGTGGGTCTCCTTGTGTTTCCCTCTCTGGTCAGAGAGTGCTACTCCCAACTTGCTTGCTGCAGAAATTGTGGCTTATCCATCACTCTTGCCCAGTTTGGTAAGATCTCTGAAGTGGTAAGCTCCCTTTGTTTTGACATTAAACATAGATATTTTTGCCCAATACCAAATAGGGATGACAGTCACATCCTGTTAATGTGTGTTCAGCAGAAAGTATGTTACAGTAGTCAAATTGCACACACAGGTATGAAGTGACATTTGTCAATGGTACCTATTTCAATTCCTATGTTATCCTTCAGAAAGCAGTGAATAGCAAGGACCAAAACAGCCGTATCAAATGACCTGATTATTATAGTTTCTTTGATGCCAAAAGACCCCAAAGCCATATTGGCACATACAGCATGCAGAAACATCCTTGTGCCTGCTTCCTATTCAGTACTTTAAAAGTCCTGGGCTTCTTCAACACCTCTACTGATGATGGAGTTTGCTACTTCACCATTGGAAACGCCTTCAGCAAAGAGGAGTGTTTGTGTTGGGTGTGCTCAGACACTCTGAGGTGCATTTTGAACCATATATTCACAGAGGAATTTGTGACTACTTGTTGAATGCCACATTTTACAATGAAGGCACAGGGTGTCCACCTGGTATTTCTTGCAGCCAACCTTAGAACCTGTCTAGAGCTGTCTTTTCTTGCAGTTTTCACAGAGTTACTGTTGTCATATCTGCAAAGACTTCAATTACAGAATTAGCTTTTGTTAAATCCTTTCAGGACCTTGCCTTAAGTACTCAGCAACCAATTCACAGGATGTGTGGAGTTTATCTCCAGCCATCATTTGTATGATAGTCGTGGCATCTGTGAAATACACTGTGGTTTCTTTATTGCATGCTCTGAGCCCATGGATTCTTTCAGCTTGAGCTTCCAGGTGATGCTCTAATTCAGCTTTGTCCATTCTTTTCGTTGGTCCATCATCATGGAAGAGGGACATAGACTCAAGCCCTGATGGGTGACTAAGAAAAGTTTCCACTGAAACAGCATCTCTACATCTTGCTTAAGGTCGGGTTTCTTTGGAAAACACCTTCTGGAGTGATAGTTGCTGTGATTGTCCCTCTCTTGCCAGATTTAAATATGATCATCTTGGCTATGTCAGCAAATGTTTTGATGCCAGATTGCTTGACTGGGTGAAGAAGCTATATGTCCTATCAGAATCAGGTGCACCTCTCACAGATCTCTTCATTTGTTCATCAATATCTACTATTTTCCACAGAGACTCTTCTACGTCTGCTGTTACATGCAGTCCAGTATATATGTTGATAAGCTCCATTGGGTGTGATTTAGGGTCAAAATGGGTTTGTCATATTGTTGATGCCATGGTAAAAGCTGTGACATTCTTCATCCCTCTTCAGTGCAGAGACAAGGACTTGTTTGTGGACTTTGTCCTCACTACTACTTGTTAGACCACTTCGTTCTGTCATAGCTTTTGCATATTCACTCAGGATAGGGCTTGTGAAGATCCATCTGGCAAGGACTGGCTTCTTTCTTAACAATCCTATAATCCCACTGCTGCCTTTTGAGGCTTTGATGACTGTTTTCTCTGTTTCCATGTCACTAAAAATTCCCCACTGAAAGAACCTACAGTCTGATGCAGAGCAAATTCCCCAGCTTCAGAGTCACTGTGTACTTCTTCAGGGAGATTTAATGTAGAGGAATACAGACTGGTACCCACCTAGCATAGTACAGCCTGTTTGCACTCTGTGTGGATATGTGACATTTCAAATCACCCTTTTGCTCTGCATGAATATTCAGAAGTAGAATCTGTATAACCTGGAGAAAATGTTCGCCGTATGTTAATGTAGGAGACTGTAGTCTTAAAAGACTTAAAGTCTTAAAAGACACCCTGGAGAGATCTCGGGCAGAGTTAATTTGTAGGAGACAAGACTTTATTTTCACAAGTACTTTTTCATGGTGAGTCAGTTCTGGACATGTTATATGTTTTTCAAATGCTGCGTTCTGCATAAGGTACTCTGATTGCCCAGGGAGAGTAACTGACTTTTCTTTTCCACCCTTCAGTTATATTTTTAAGCATTAGATCAGCTCATGGAGGATAGGTCCATCAATAGCTATTAGCCAAGATGGTCAGAGATGCAACCTCATACTCTGGGTGTCTCTGATTGCCAGAAGCTGGGAGTGGACAACAGGGGATGGATCACTTGATGATTGCCTCTTGTGTTCATTCCCTCTGAAGCACCTGGTCATTCTTCAGTTTTTTCAGCCCTAGTAATGAACCATCTTAGCTCATCATATTTGATGAAGTATCCATGAAGGTATAGTACATCAATTAAATTGAAAGACTCAAACTCACGCTGTAGCTTTGTGAGCAAGGCTTATATGCAGTGGTGTGATAATTTTGGAGATATTAAATACTGTGTACTCTGCAATTGAGAGGTACCTTCTTTGAATGTCTTTTGAAGGACGATACTCGTTGCTGGCTGAATTATATGCCTCTGTCAACCAAAGATGAACATCTGCCCCAACTGGGGCACACAAATAGCTGACCTCTGTAAACTACAATCACCAGGCTTTGGATAATATTCTGAGGATTTCATTTTGGCTATTTCAGACTGAAGGATTGAAGCAGCATTGTAGAAAACCACTTGTTCATTTGGAAGCTATCCTTCAGGCTCAATCGCAAGAAGAACATCCATCAAACGTTTGGATGATTTAATTTTCTGCTTCAGATTACTAGCAGGTTGGATAGCACTGGCTAATGTTATTGTGCTTCATAGAACAATGGTAAACTTGCCTTGTCCCTGCTGTGCATGGAATGAAATTGCAGAGCCACAACATTTGTTTAATCTTGCCTGTAATTTGCTACTGGACTTGCTTGTAGTGTCTAAATCAGAGGGAAGGTGTCTTTTATACCTTTGTAGTATCTGGGACCAGGAGAAATTCTCTTATCATTGTATGTAAGATCATTGTTTGTTTCTTCAATCAGCTGATAAATGCAGTGTCTTAAGGTGTCTGAATTGTTGCAGTGTACCTAGATGGTTTTGCGTTAAGATTGGTTTTACTCAAAAGAAAGAAAGGCATGTTGAGTGATCAACAGCATCCCTAGCAATCAAATATTCCACAAACATGTCGTCATCACCTCTTTGGTGCACTGACTCCCTTGGATGGTTACTCTCTCAAATGTTTCTATTTCATGAAGCTTCATGTCTTTCTTGTGTGTTTTTTCTCCTGCAAATAATGCAACATAACCAGTTGCTGGAGCTTATGTTGGCTTGGGTAGCTATAGAAGCAGGTGAACATAATGCTCTCTGATCAGATTCAGAGTCTCTTTTCTTTCTTGGGTTCAGTACAACACTGACGTGTGTAAATTTGACATTCTTCTGTAGTTCTGAAGGCAACCCTTGGTATAGAGTATTGGTAGCACATCGTCAAAACTAGAAAACTCATCCATTAGCCACCAATGCAATTAATCTCTCCTAGCATCTGCTGCCAACGTCACAGAATTCTATCCAGCACTGGGGGCTTTGACAGTTTTGTATTCTTCTGATTTTCTTGACGAACAACATATTTTCTTCTTTGAGTGATGTCCCTGTGGATGTTCCACTTCAGGTGTCGGTGCGTCCCGGTGCCATTAATTGGAGATTTTCTAAGCAGTGTCTCTACGGGCTGTGCATGCATGGAGGGCGTCTTGCAGCGCTGTTGGCACCCTAACTGGCGCTCGCACGGCCCGACCCTCCCCTCCCAGGTCCTTCTCAACCATCCCCTGTCTGAGACGGAGCTCCGCAGCACTCGTTTCCTCCTCAGATAAAATTAAAAAAAAAACAAAAAACGTTAATTTAGGCATAGTTTAATCATAGATTTTAGTCATAGAATGAGTTAGTCAAATTAGATAGTTTTAAAAAAACAAACAAAAAGCCACTTTATTATAGTTACTTTGTTAGACATAAGGAAGTATCATCTTCCCTTAAACTTAAAGATGTCTGGATAACCACGATTTAAAAGAGGCGAGTCCTGCAGGGAAGCAATCCCAATCTCCGATGGACACGTTTTCTGCATCAGGTGCCTTGGAGAGGGATATATCCCTGCCAAGTGCACGCACTGCGCCAAACTCAGTGTGAACCAGGCGAGATGGAGATCTCCACCTCAAACTTATCCTTATGTAAAAGTCCCTGCAGCCCATTTCCAAGTCTGTTACTGAAGAAAAGGCCAGCATTATGGCTCAAACTTCCAACATAAAAAGGAAAAGAGCCACGACCTCGTCTGTTAGAGACGCTCCAAAACTAAAGTGGTTTCCTGCCATGTCTCTACCTCCCATACTGTCTACTTCACGGGAGAGTTCAGTTACGGTGCCTAGCCTGCCACTTGTGACACCATTGACACCAAAAATGGGAGCAACTGAAAAGGTTCCACCGCAATACAGGGGCAGAGGCTTCTACTCCTAGTATTTTCTTACACAGAAGAAGAATGAGGGGTGGAGACCAATTCTAGATCTCAGAGCACTCAACAAGTTCATCCATATTCAAAAATTCAAAATGGTTACTTTAGCAACAATAATTCCTGCATTAGAAAGGGGAGATTGATTCGCAGGCCTCGATCTAAAGGAAGCTTACTTTCATGTTACCATACACCCGTCTCATCAGCGGTTTTTTTTGTTTATAGCCGGTATGAAACACTACCAATATGTGGTACCACCCTTTGGCCTGTCTACTGCACCGTGAGTCTTTTGCAAAGTACTTTTGGTAGTTGCAGTACATTTATGATGACTAGGGGTGATAATTTTTCCGTACCTAGACGACAGCCTCATCTGAAGCCCAACCTATGTGGAGACAGATTACAACGCACAGAGGACCATAGATATTTTCCAGGGACTAGGTCTACAGATAAATTACCAGAAACCAGTCACAGTACCGACTCAAACCCTAGAGTTTATAGGGGTACAACTTGACTCAATCAGGACAAGAGCAATACTACCAACTTAAAGATTCCACACAATATTGAACCTTAGTCTAGGAATCAAAACCTGTCCCTATATTACAGCCTGCACTTGCCTCCAGCTGCTGGGCCATATGGCAGCCACCACCTTCGTGGTACATTATGCCAGACTGCACATGAGAGGCCTCCAAGGATGGCTACGTTCAGTATTCATTCCAAACAGACACAGACGGAACAAACAACTAATAGTACCTCCAATCAAAGACTCCGTAGATTGGTGGATGAACCTGATCAACTTGTGCAGGGGCATACCATTCCAATGCCTGCCATCAATTATAATTGCAACCAATACCTCGTTGATAGGCTGAGGTGCACCCCAGCTTGATCTCAATGTCCAAGGCCAATGGACCTCATCGGAGACCCAACTGCACGTAAATTTGCTTGAAATAAGAGCAGTATGCAAAACGTGCTTATTTCCTTCCACAAATCAATCCAAATGATGACGAACAATGTAGCCTGCATGTTTTACATAAACAGACAAGGGGGCACCCGTTCTCACTCACTATGCACCGAGGCAATAAAACTCTGGAACTGATGTATAAACTACAATATAGACATATCTGCCTTGGACCTTCCAGTATGTATGAATACAACAGCGGACATGCTGAGCAAGAAATTTGGTCTGGAGCACAAGTGGGAGATCAACGGCAGAGTCCTACGTGACATTTTTCAATGCTGGGGCACACCATCTATAGACATATTTGCGACAAGAACGAACTGCAAATGCAATCGATTTTGTTCCAGAACAGAAGAGGGACAACCTTACTTGAATGGAAAGGGACACTATTATATGCATTCCCACCTCTCCCTCCCTATCGTGGATAATAAACAAGATACATCGAGACCATTTCTTGATCATTCTTATAGCACCAGCATAGCCCAGACCACCATGGTACCCATACCTAACGAAAATGTCCATTCATACCCCTATAAGACTTCTGATGCAGAGACACTTCTTATCACACAATGTGGGCAGGATGACTCACCCCAATCTGGACATGCTGCATCTGACAGCCTGGAGGCTCCTTGGTTCCATCCAATAAAGAGAATGTGCTCAAGGCAGGTCCGAAATGTATTACTTAACATCAGGAAGCTATCCACATGCAAAACATATCTGCAAAAATGGAAAAGATTTTCAATATGGTGTCAAACTAAAACCATTCCCACGATTTCAGCACCTCAACCACAAGTGCTTGAATACCTGTTAGAATTCAAAAGTGCAGGATTATCCCTGAGTTCCATGAGGCTACATCTAGCTGCTATTAGCACATTCCATCGAAACAGAGAATCATCACCCATCTTTTCCCACCCCACCATGAAACTTTTCTTGACAGGCCTTCAAAACCTATACCCAGAAATACATGAGCCCACACCAGCTTGGGACCTAAATATGGTGTTAAAGGTCCTCACACGTCTCCCTTTTGAGCCCCCGGCCACTTGCTCACTCCTTCATCTGTTGACTAAGGTAGCATTTCTAATTGCCATTACTTCAGTGAGAAGAGTAGGTGAGATGGGGTCCTTATGGCACATCCCCTTATACCATTTTTTACAAAGACAATATCACTCTGAGACCCCATCTGAAATTTTTACAAAAGATATCATCTTCCTTACATATGAACAAGCCATATACTTGCCACCATTTTACACCATGCCCCACAAGGAACAACTAGAGTGTAGATGAGACACATTAGACATGTGAAGAGCGCTATTATTCTACCTCAACAGAACTAAAATGTTTCGCAAATCACCGAGACTATTTGTCTCTACAACAGAATGCTCAAAGGGCACCACAATATCCACCCAAAGACTATCCAAATAGATATCAGGGTTACAACTATGTTACAAACAAGCAGGTACAAAACCCCCAGCCTGTATCAAAACTCACTCTACTAGAACGATGGCGACCTCCCTTGCCTTCCTTAACAATGCTCCCATATCTGAAATATGTAGGGCGGCCACTTGGACTTCCAAATACACATTTATAAATCACTATGCGATCAGGACTAATGCGATGGTCCACAGTATTAACATCAGTTACTGGGACTGATCCGAAGTTCCCTCTGTCAGTAGCGGAATACTGCTCTACAGTCACCTGAAGTGAAGCACCCACAGGGACATCACTCGAAGAAGAGAAAGTTACTCACCTCGTGCAGTAACCAAGGTTCTTAGAGATGTGTGGCCCTGTGGGTGCTCCACTACCCCCACTCCTACCCTCTACTTTGGAGTATACATAATTCTCCCTGGTAGAGAAGGAACTGAGGGTTAGGTGCCAACAGCACCATGGGACACCCTCCACACATACGTGGCCTCTCCAGGCACTGCTGTGAAAATCTCCAATGAACAGCGCCGGGATGCACCGACACCTGAAGTGGAGCACCACAGGGGGACACATCTCAAAGAACCTCAGTTACTAGATGAGGTGAGTAACTTTCTCTTTTGAAGTTTGTGGAGAGTCTTTTTTTCTCTTTGAAATAAGCTTTAAGGAGCTTGTATACTCTGTCTCCATTTACTGTAACTTCTCTGTAGAGGTAAAATTCCCAAAATATATTGTTAGCATTCTCACCCCTGCTACCACCACTTGCCATTTTGTACAAGTACAGTAAAACCTCAGTTATGAACACTCAGGGAATGAAGGTTGTTCATAACTCTGAAATGTTTGTAACTCTGAACAAAACGTTATGGTTATTCTTTTGAAAGTTTAAAAATGAACATTGACTTAATATAGCTTGGAAATTTGACTATGCAGAAGAAAAATGTTGCCTTTAACCATCTTAATTGAAATGAAACAAGCACAGAAACTGTTTCCTTACCTCGTCAAATCTTTTTTTTTAAATTTTCCCTTTATTTTTGGAATAGTTGAATACAGTTCTGCACTGTATTTGGCTTTTTTCTTCTTCTTCTTCTTCTTCTTCTTCTTTTTTTTGGTCTCTGCTGCTGCCTGATTGCGTACTTCAGGTTCCAAATGAGGTGTGTGGTTGACCAGTCAGTTTGTAATTCTGGTGTTCATAACTCTGAGGTTCTACTGTATACAGACTTGTGCTAAATGTGATATGAGATCTATATGTTAGTATCAAAATTGCCATTTTTTTGTTTAGTGAGCATTTTGAAGCCCCATATGAATGAAGTTGTTTGTTGTCATCTCTGACACTAATACTGACTTGTGTATAAGTGTCACTGAATTAAAAAAACTAGTTTCTAAAATATTTCAAAGGCTAGTGCTATATACATAGGCAATTACAAATCAAAAGTTTCTACTAGTCAGACTAGATGTTACATTGTATGTTCAAAAGCTTACAAATGGAGAAGCATTACATTAGAAATTGATATACATTTAGATCTACCCACTATGCAAAACAATCTATGGGCACGCAGTCTATTGCTACTGACACACAACTTCAGTATGAGATTGATCTGGTAATACACTTCAGTTGAAAATATCAGAAATTATTATAATTACTTATGAGATAATGAAGAATATGTGATGTGAAAACTAGTACACTGCAAAATGTTCATATTCACCCTTTCTGTCACATGCTAAACAGCTTAATGATTTCTGGGGAAAAAAAATACTTGCCCATGCAAAACTGATTTAAAAAAAAAAATCTTCCGATACATTATTGTTTGATTGCTTTGACTAATAAACACCACACACACAATAAGGTGTTGAAATTAACGTCAACATTAAAAACTGTAGTCTTAGTCATGTTGCAGTGTGTCTGGAAGTGTGCAAACAATGATACTTTTTCATTTTGAGTGCCATTGTTTCACCTTGCCTATGGGCTTACAGCAAAACCTAACAGCTCCACATCATACCTCATCTGAATGTACATAAAATAAGGTTTCAGATGATACATGATGTGAGTCTGTGTAGGGTGAGTACATTAAACTCCAAAAATAAAGCCCTTTTTGGATATTTGCTGTATGCTTATAACACCCAAGTTTGTAGGTGCTGGAATTATTTGGCTGCAGAGAGACCTGAGTTACTGAGGTCTAACACTGAAGTATTATTTCTCTTTCCAATGCAACAGTAAATCACATATACCTACAATATAATTTGTATCCATAATCACTTCCTTTCTCCTCCTTAAAAGCCTTCAGACTGACTGCTTGTAGCAGAAAAAGTGAGGATTGTGAAGGGATGCTGATTAAAATATAACACACTGACCATCTTAGCCTACTAGAATATCTTGATTTTAGATTTGACTACATGCCTGCAATGTGCAAGAGGTCAGACTAGATCAGTGGTTCTCAATCATGGGCCCAGGGCCCCCTGGGGATTGCAACCAGCTTTCAGGGGATCCGCCAAGCGGGGGTTTGACTCACTGGGGTCCAGGGCAGAAAGCTGAAACCTCACCACCTGGGGCTGAAGCCTGGAGCCCTGAGCCCCGCCATCTGGGGCTGAAGCCGAAGCCTGAGCAACTTAGCTTCACTGGGGCCCCGGGCCATTGCCCTCATTGCTATCCTCTAACCAGAGCCCTGGAGTTTATATGCAGAACAGTTGTTGTGGCACAGGTGGGCCGTGGAGTTTTTATAGCATGTTCGGGGTGGGGCGGCTCAGAAAGAAAAAGGTTCAGAAGCCCTGGACTTAGGTGATCACGATGGTCCCCTCTGACCTGAGTCTATAAGGAAGAGTGAGGCAACTGTATGGGAGCACAGTCCAAAGGCGATCTAGACCAGTTACAGTGACCAGATAGTAAGTGTGAAAAATTGGGATGGGGGTGGGGAGGTAATAGGCACCTCTATTCAGACAAAGCCCTGAATATTGGGACTGTACCTATAAAATCGGGACAGCTGGTCACCCTAAGACCAGTGCATATAGTATTGCATAGTTATTCTATATCTCATGGCATCACAGGTATAGAATGTTATAGTTAAGGTTGAGACAGGGACAGGGTTGCAGGCAATGAACAAAAATTCACAGAAGCCGTGACCTGTCCCTGACTTTTACTAAAAATGCCCTGGGGGAGGGGGAACAGACAGTTGTCCGGGCTTGCAGCTGCTCCAGCCCCGCCAATGCTCTTGCAGCAGGGGCTGACTGATGCATCTCCAGGCCCAGGGGAGCTGACCCAATCCTGGCCATTGCTCTGCCGGCCCCAGGAATGGCCACCGGTCAGCTGTTGGGTGCGGCTCCAGGGCTGGCAACTGATCCAGCCCTGCCCCAGAAGAAGTTGCAGAGATCCTGGAAACTCATGGAATGCGTGACCTCCGTGACTGAATCGTATCCTTAGTTATGGTTCAGCAGTATGAAAGTCCAAATTTTTAGGACTGGGCTACAGAATAGATGATATGGACTTGAGGTTGCATAGGGTAGAGACCATGAAAATGGAGGAAAGCTTGTGCTATGGTAGCTGAGTCCTGTAAAATGGCATTAGAAGAGCAGATTAGTTGTTTGCTTTCTATTGCTTATTCTTGCCCATTTCCCCAAAGATTTTGGTTAATCTTCTCTTGAGCTGTGAGATTCCATCAGATAAAGGCGTGTTTGCCCCAGGTATGAATTATTTTAGATGTCTGAAGTTGGAATGGAATTTATCCTCAATGATGCAGGTATGATGAATACGGACATTATAGTGGAGTGTTGTTTGCATGTGTAATAGTGAGAGCAGTAACATACAGCTCTTTTTCATACACAGCCAGAGCTTGATCACAATGCTCAAGGGGAGTAAAGACTTTAGGGATTAGGGCTTAGAGGACTGGATAGGGTTTTGCTTCCATTGTGATTGCTGAAAGTATGCAAACAGAACTTAAAATAGAGATGAACAGGCATTTATCTTGTATCAGCTGTACTAATGCTATCTTGTCCCATTAATAGAATTACCAACACTTATTTTCACCATGGCACTATGTTGCATCTATTGGTGGAATAATATGGTAACTTGTCAAATGCTAATGGAGCACACAAGACTCAGATTCTGAAACTTTGAATAGATTTGCATTAGTACATTTGACTTCTGGTGCTGTAAAATCTATCTGAGAATCTATCTCCGAGCTCTTTATCAATTTAGCCAGTGGCACACCTGGAAATAAAAAACTAGAACCACTAACTAGAGCTGGGCAGGAAATGTTTTCCCATCCCATGAGAATTTCCAAGATTGCAGGTTCTTTCCCATCGCAAATCAAGATGAAAAGACAAAATCTTGAAAATGTCCATGAATTGAAAATTTTCATGAACTAAAAATCTGAAGAAAAAATTAGATTGTGTCAATCTAAATGGTTTTTTGTTTCTATTTCAACGTTTTAATAATCCCCCACTTTCTTTTTTACTATAAATTAACATAGTTGTTTTGACCCCAAACCAAAACGTTTTCATTTTGAAAATATCAAAAAAGGACATTTTGACAATTTCCAAACTTTTTTTAAAAAATGGTAATTTCATCTAAGCCAACCCTTTTCCGTGAACAGTTTTGGTTTCAATGAATTGGCATTTCCTGATGAAAATGTATTTAACAGAAAAATTCCTGACCAGATCTCCTGACATCTCCCAGCCCCCTTGTCTGACTTCTAGAAAGGACTACTACAACACTCTTTGGCGCACTTACAATATATTGACTAAAAATTAGTAGGCATGGTGTTAATTTACCTTCACAGCACAGGAGATTTACCTGTGTAGCCCTTGTTAATATTAGAAATTGAATAATGGGGAAATTTCCTCCATAATGTATTACGATCAACAAAAAGAAATTGGCTCAAACTTCTAAAAATCTTTGTGTTCTTCAGATGTCAAAGTCGAGGCATTTTCTTTTTTTCTACTTGCAAGATGTATTTCCAACGAATATCTATGAAATAGTTTTTTAAATTCTAACACTTAATAATATTTTATTTTGTGCATTGATTCATTATGCTGTTGTTTTGCCATATTAGAAAACACACACATACTCTGTAGTTAGAAAGAAAACAATAGAGGGATATAAAATATCATGAAACTTTTGAGCCTGGAAGCAAATAAGGAGTTAAGTGTCTTATAAGTCTTTTTGTTTGGTGCTTGCTTTAAAAAATCCTGCATGTAAATATATTTTTTATGTATGCTGAGCATAAAGATAGCTCTGTCCTACCGTATTGATTTATTAGATTTTCTGACATTTTAGTTGTGGTCGTTATGTTATATTTATGAGATGAATGTTGGATTCCCTCATTATGTTATCCTCATTTATTTTACATACTTTTATGGCTGGTTGTGCTCAGCTTTACATTTAAAGCTTTATTGCAGCTGTTAGTGTTTGGGGGGATGGGGAGGCAAGTACTTATTGATCAGAATTTACATGTTTACTGTTGTAATCATGATTTATTTAATCTGTTTCTATGTATAAATATAATTTTTCTCTAAAATAAAATAATATATTTCAGGAAGTCTTTTAATTTGAAAGACTTTTTTAGTTAGCAGGTTATTAGTAGCCAGACTTTTCTGGAAACAATTAAACAGTTTATAACTGAATTCAAAGTTTAATCAGTAGTAGTATGAAGTATGAGGTAGATCAATTAATGATAGTGAAAGAATTCTCATTTATGTACCATCTATGATATCTACACGTACACAGAAATATGAGTGCATGCTTTGTGTAAGTTTACTATAACGATGCATTGCATTTACATAGTGCCTAATGATGTAATTACCACATGGCACTTGACAAGCATTAATTAATTTAGCCTTGTGACACCTATGTGGCATAACTGGCTGTTTACTTATTTTATAATATGGGAAACTGAGGCATGGAGGTTTGGCCTATATTTTCAGAAGTGACTCGTGGTATTTGGCTGCCTATGCTTTTGAATGACCACCCTGAGTTGCTTTAAAGGGACCTGATTTTCAGATGTCCTGTGTGCTCATATTCAGAAAATCCAACTGCTTTAAGGTCCCAAGTTGAGGCACCCAAAATCACAAGCTCTTTTTGATAATCTAGACTTAAGTGACTTGCTATAGGTCACATAGTGAGTCAGTTGTAGAGCTGGAGCTAAAATCTGGGAGTGTGGTTACTTGGTCTAACTTCTACTATTCTCCCTCTCTGTTATAAAAAGTTAGGATCCAATCCAATAAAGTGCATATCACCTTTTGTGAGATGCTAAACACCTCCTGTTTGAACTGAGTGTACTTTGAAGAATCAGGACCTTAATTTATAAATACCAAAAGGAAAACCTATTCTGTATTTGGAAAGAATTGATGTGAATTTTAGCTAGCTACTTTTCTGTAAACTAGATCTATTACTGTAGTATTTTAACTGTGTATTTGATAGGGTACTTAAAATTTGGCAATGATCCTAGGAAATAATTTCTTCTTTAATCTATACTTTCTTTTTGATTTTCAAGGAATAATTTATCTGGAATTGAAGTTTGCTATATAAATTCATCATTGTTTTTACAGACTCTGAGTGTAGTGAACCAATGATTTCTAATCAAGATTTCTAGGTCACTGTTCATAATTAAGCTTACCATTGTGTATAATTCACTGTACCACATTTCCCTGTGACAGCCGCGTAAATTAGATATCATCACAAGAGTTCTGGAGATTTATATTGTTATAAGAGTACACTGTAGCTTTTCCCCATAAACTAGAGGAAAATCGAATATATTTTCCTGGCATGTAGATACTGCATAAAACCTGCATTTTGTTCACCAACTTTTAGTTGCCCTATATTACATGCCATCTGAAGTCCAGATTATAGAAATATAGACATGCAGTTGTTCTGTACTTGTCAGCGTTACTGTTGTACTCTCCTACTGTTGTACCCCTCCCTGATGAAGATTGTAGAAATTGTGTGGTCTGAGACTGGTACATCTTCACTCACTTCAATTATTTTAAGTTTTGAAAACTATTTAGAAGTACAAAATTAAATAATTGTGATTAATAATATCATCCTAATATCCATTTGTTTGTAATTTCTCTGTTAAAGTATATAGACCCCTGTGTTGGCAGATACTCTGTCAGCAAGTTTTCAATACTAGACAATTATTCATCCAAAAAATGTTCTCTCCCCTCTCTGTTTTTGACTTACATATTAGAATGGTTTCTAGGCTGATTTTTTTATATGCATACTTCCGAAATACAAATTCATTTTTTCTAATGAATCATTATCATGTACTATCATCAAAGGTTATTCACTGAAAGCTTGAGAAAAAGGCAATGAAAACTAATTTTGATTGTTAATGGAAATGTATTTTTAGTCTTACACAGCTTCCCTCAGCAATAATTATAGTTATGGCTCTTGGGTGTTTTTGGACTTTTAAATTTAACATTCCACAGCTCTTTTTTGTTTAGCAGTTAATTTTTACAGAGCACTGCAAATTCACTCTTCTAACATTAGGAGAGCTGACCTATTTTGTCTTCCCTCCCTTTAAAAAAAAATAGATATTGATATATATATATATATATATATATATAATTACATAAACAATATAGCTAGTAGTTTTTTCTTTGCTAAGAAGATAGTGCTATATGAATATACTAATTTTGGACAGAGAATAATCTAAGGTGCTGGGGTATTAACATGCAATTCAGTCTTCTGTGTCACTGCTGGATCGGAAAATCTTGAATATAAATCGACAAGTAGTAACCGACTAGTAACAAGCCAGTAAGCATATTTCCTTGTAGGAGCAGACTTCTACTTTTCAGCCAGTTGTGTATATATATATAGAGGTATGCTATGGAGGGTGTAATGATTTTTGTCCTTTGATCATTAATACTGAGGAATCCACAAGAGGGTGCAGATAGTGTGCTGAAAAATGAGAAATGTGTTATCCACATAACACTTTGATTAATATACATTTTAAAAGTCGGGGTTAATTTTTTAACAATCAATAACCATGTAAACCAGATAAAGCATCCAGTACAGATCTATTCCAGGAAGAGAGGTAGTTCTGCGAGAAAGGTTCCAGGTGCTTAATTCATCCAATTCCTTGCTGGAAGCAGAAGCTTGGCAAGACTGAAATAGTTAAGGCCTCCTGATTGAAGTCATGGCCTTCCAATTAAAAACTGAGAGAGAAATGTGGAAGTGACTTCATACAATATTGTCTATATGAACCTTTCATACCATGGTATGTAGCATTTACAGTTTGTTTAACCATTAAGAATTATTCCAGTGTACAGTTCCTGAGAGAAGAAGCAGGCCACAAATGTCAATAAATCTAGATGTGTTTGAAGCAAACGCCACTAAATCTTCTTCTTGACTGCTCTCTAGCAGTGTCAAGAGCTGCTCTATAAGATGAATTTGAGGGGAGGCTGAAAAAGGTACCATATTAAACCACAGCACTGATAAGTTTAGTTAAGAGGCAGGAGATGTGTCCTTGCAGTGACATTCAGTGGCCGATATTTGTTTCCCTTTAAATAATATGCTGTACATCTATGAGAATGATGGCTTGGTGTGTGACATTGCATCTTCACCAAGGTTACTGGCTCCAGGACAGGCAGTCTCTCCTCTCTCTTTCTCTCTCACACCCTGTCAATAAATATCCACTTGTCTGAGGAAGTGAGATACAGATTTTACAGCTGACATCAGAGCATCTTCATCTCCAGAAGCAATGAGTTTCAACACATGTGAACTAGGAGAAAAATTAAAGGGATATATCTTTCAAGTCTTTTGTCATAAGAAAGCATTATCCCTTGCAGACGACAGAACCCAAGATTGGCAACAACAAAGCATTTAAACTCCTAACAAAACCAAAAATGCATATCATCACAGCAATTGAAATCCAATTCCAAAGCCCTGCCATTAAAATAAACAAATGCTATAGTCTTTTAAAATTTAGGATTTTTTTTTCTACAGAAAATCACATGTAACTTGCTTTTTCTGCCCTATTAATCAAAGATGTTTGAGATCAATATTGGCCAAACCTCTTCACTCTCTTCCTCTGCCCTCACACCCAGAAAAACCAAAACCAACTATCAATCAATCCATCCCTCCCTCCCTCTCATAGAAAAGAAAATGTATTTATGCACAATGAAGTAGATAGAGGGAGAAATAGTATAGTTTTATCATGTAAAATTTGTTGTCTAAAGGAAGTCAGTAATTTTAAAAAAGCAAAATCTCAATGAACTGGTGAATTTTTAAAATTTTAATGTTTAAAATGAGTCTGCAGAATATTATTTCTGTGTACACATATGAGCTGTGTTCTGTGGGAATTATAAATTCAGCTCTTGCAGTGGTTCCCAGTCTTTTTGACTTGAGGGCCACAGATATCATTTTTACAACCCTGAAGGGCCACCAGTCTCCACCAGCAGGCCCCCCAACTGCATCCAGACAGAAGGAGTTCAGCGAGGAGGCTGCCGCCTCACTGATCTCCCGTCTCCCTGGCTGCCCTGTGTCACCTGGGTCCCCAGGCAGTGCTCCCTTCCGCAGTCAGGGGGTTGGGAGATAAGTGCTCCCCTTTCTCTGGCTCTAGCAGGGACCCCAACGCCTATGAACCTATGCGGAGCCCTTTGTCGTGCTCTCTGCTACAGATGGGTAGAGGAGAGCTGATCTCCCATCCCATTGTCTCAGCAAGGAGCCTGCATTGGTCTTTTAGCTCAGTGGAAATGTGCTCCACCCGGGTCCTTAGGCAATGGCTCACTTCTGCAGCCAGCAGGACGGGAGCCACGGGCCATTTTGGAAGCCCCTGTGGGCTGCTTTTGGCCCTAGGGCCACAGGTTGGGAACCACTGAGCTGTTGCTTGTTTAATTTACCTTCTTTAGTACCATAAACTTGAACATTCTTTAATCAAGGACACCCTTTTTATATTCCTTCCTGTGTAATTATTGCAATTTCTTATTAAAAAACAAAAACATATCATTTAAAATTGTGCATTTGCGAATCCGTTTCGTATTTAGCCTGTACTAAATTGGCAATGTACAGTGAACCAAATTTAATTTTTTCTTCCTATATAAGATAAAATTTATATTTTATTTATTATATCCTATATAGGATAAATTTATTTTCTTCCTATATAGGATAAATTTATTTTCTTCCTATATAGGATAAAACACAACTGAGCATTGGCTCTGAACCAAGAACTGATTTCTTGCCACTGGCAGTGGTAGTTCTAGATCTCCAGGAACAAGGGTCGACTAACTGCTTCAAATAATTTCTCAAGCTTTTAGTGGCCTACTTGTGTCAGTAGGACAGGCAGCACCCATCCATCCATGGTCCCAAAGAGGGCATGGCTAGCTATCATAAGGACAGATATGTAGCCGTGTGTACAATATTTTTTCCAGTAGGAGAATCTTGATTCTTGGCAGGGTCTTCAAGCATTTGTACTGATGGCCTTAGAGATGCATCTGGGTATATCATAGTCAAGTTGCTATGAGTTTAGCCAAGGGACATTGTCTCCCAAAATGCCGTTTTCCTGGGTCATCTTTGATTCTTGGGTTTTACGCATTGCATCAGTTTGAGTACGTGACTATATGTGGTGTTCATGAGAGCAGTGTACTCAAGGATTCTTTATCACAGCGAAGAGGGGGCTCCAAAATGTCATACCTGGTGTAAATATGTACACTGCTCTTGAATATCCCAGATATTCTGATATGTGGGTCAGTTGTGTGCTTGTATTTGTTCTGAGAATCAAAAATAAAGTCTGGAGCCTTTCTACAGAGCAAATAAATCTTGCAGCTGCTATGGAAGAAATTTCAAAGAGAACTAAGCTTTTATTCCTCACCCCACATAAAATGTCACTATATTTTAGATCAGAAAAGAAATGTTTGTTAACAGATGCTTCAAACACTTTCTGATTATTGAATGCGTTTGCAGAGGTGGTATTAATGAATGATCAGGTATTACTCTCCAGTACAAATATCTCATGTTATGCCTATAATAGCATCACATGCAGGTATACAGAGAAAGTTTGTCTAATCACCCAGAGCTGTAAATAGTCAGAACACTTGAGGAAAACCTCACTGGTTTCTCTGATTAAAATAATGTATGTGGAGGCAAACTCTCGTCCCAATTCCCAACAGAAACAAGTTGGTTTTGATCTTTCAATACTTGAGGTGTCTTTTGCCACTCTGTTCCTACCACTCCCAAACTCCTCATCACAGTAGGCTCCAAGGTGGGTATTGTGTTGTCGTGAGGGGAACAATGGCCTTTACTCCCTCAATCTCTTTGGGAATGGAAAGCTGATGTGCTGCCCACTTCCCTGTCTTTTGGGGGAAAGCCACCAAAGGTAGTTATTCCCTCTCCCCTTTCTTACCACTGTAGCTGGCTGGCATCTTTGGGGCAGCAGTGGGTGACTGGATTAGTGCTCACTTCTGCTGGGTGGCTGAGATATTCCAGAGGAGGATTCATGACATAGTCTTGGTTACTTCAGGTCTTGAATTGAGATAAACACCAGTCAAATTACTGAAGCAAAAGTCTTTCATGCTACGCTCCAGTATAAGAGTGGGTTAGCAGTCGAGGCATTTTCCTGTCACTGATTCTCCTGAAGATGAGGAGAATGGGTTATCCTGATGCCCCCTTAAGAAACTGGGAAGGGAGAGAGAAGGATAGTGGACTTCCCCACCAGCATGCACTTAGGATCTGATCAGAGGCCATTGATTTCAGTAGACTTTGGATCAGACTCTTAGTGGTAAGATTGGGTGTGCGCAACTCAACAATGCAGTTTCAATGCCTAGGCTGTACACAGATACAGCTCTAAATGGAGTCATGAAGCAAGATTAAATGAATGGAAGTATTGTGGTTTAGTTAGCTTCTTCAAATCTGATAAACCTGCGTCTAGCATGTTAAACATAAATATTATTAGTTGCAGGCTTGTCTACACAGTGTGGTAACGTGCATCAGTGGGCTGTGAACTCCAATGTGCACCAATGTGTTGCACACGATCTGGCTCATATAGACCCTGCTGGTGTGCACAAAAGTTCCCAAGTGCATATTTACACACTTTGTTTGAAACAGTATTATGTCCTCATGGGCCACTTACCATGTGACCCATTGGTGTGCATTAGAAATCACATCCCACTGATGCACACTATTGGGTTGTGTAATCAAGCCCTGTAGATGAGTGAGGCTGCTTACAAAATATTTAGCTAGTGTACAGCAACAGGAGTTTATAACATAATTATAAAATGTACAGCATTTAAACCCAAATTAACTGATTTGCCTTCATTTCAGAAAGGAACTGAAAATTAATTTAGACATCAATACATTTATTTCAAATTATGTTCCTCTTTCTTTGTGAACTTGCATTATGCAATTAAGGCCTGGAAAGAAGTTTTTTCTTAGCTTCCGAGAAAACTCACAAATGAGATAAAACATGAACTAAAGTTTGGAGGAATTGGGTATCTTTGTGAACTTTTCAGAATGCTTCAGTTATATAGAGTTTTATGCATATGAGCAATCCTTTGAAATCAATGAGATGTTCTTATGTATGTAAAATTAAGCACATGCATGTTTGAAGGATTGGGGCCTTAGGGTTAAATTCAGATGGCTTGCATTAGCTCTGACTGCCAATTAAGTTGCACTTAAACCCTTAATATGAAGCCAATATGGTCCATAGGGTCAAATGCAGGCTCTCTGCACTTGGATGAATTCTATCTTAAATTATAGGTGAAGCTAATGTATAACAATGTTAAACTTGCCTAGTGTTTTCATTCTAAAAGGGTCACTTTATATTTCTTCTAACTTTTCAGGATTTTACCTTTCAATCTGAAATATGGTGCATCTTTCTAGGTATGAATATTTTGTGACAGTCTCTCCCAAAACAGCTGAGCTGTTTTTAAGCACTGCATGGGAAAAACACTTTTTAAAATCTTTTTTTGAACACCATTAAGACCTCAGCTGAAGGAGATAGAAACTTGTAATTTAGCACAGAGATGATTCTTTGGTCATCAATAAGTATTTTGGAGATCTGGTGAAAACCTGTTTAGGTTTTGGCTGAACTAAGAGAGTATAAAAAAGAGAATTAGAGGTTCTTTGGCGGGGGGGAAACAGAGTACCTAATCAGGTAATTTAAAAAAAAAAAACCCAACTGTAATGCATGCACAAAATGGGACATAGTTAAAGTTGAATGGGCAAGTTTAAATTTGGCATTTCCTAACTTCAGTTTGCTTCACCTTGCAACCCTGATATTCTTTTAAAAGTATTTTTCCCTATATGGAAAATATAGTTTTATTGCATTCGTTACAAATATTTACAAACGTTAATTAACAGTGGATGTTGAGTATTATTGATTTGTGGAGATGAAAGATTAAGTTTCTGATGGTTTTTCCTAGTAGTAACTTTCTAGAGAAGGAAGCACATATACATACAAATTATCAGGATACAAAATAAAATATGTGGAGGATAATAGTGTGTATCCAGTATATTTCTTGTGTTTGCCGCAGGAACAGATATGCATGCTGCACTTTGAATTCTTCATATGTATTTTAATTAATCAACCATAAATGTTTTTAAATAGCGTTTTCTCTTCCAAATAACTTTTTTTTTTGTCATAGGTATAATCTTTCTGTTAAAAGTGAAGATCTAGTTTGGAAAGTGACTATATAAAATGGCACCTTCTTCTTCCATAGATCCTGTCTCTGGTGTATTCAGTCTCATCTGCTGACTTTAGTAAGAAAAACAAGTTTTTACAGCTTTTTTATTCCCATTAGTACTGCAGCTCTAAGGAGTGAGAATTGGATTCTGTTCTGCCTCATGTGTCCACAAGAGAACTGTTAGGTAGGTTCCAATTGCAGAGTCAGATTGTGTCCTGTGTTACAGTTTTGAACTCTAGCTGCAAGATTTCTTTAAAAAATACATAATGAGGTTGTGTAGGTGTAGCTGAGGGCAGAATATAACCCACAATAACTTTATTATTGGTGACGATTTGAGGCATACACTGATGCCCAAGACAGAACATAGCTTGGTTGAGGATCCTATTTTAGATTTGCAAGGTGTTAGCAGTTGGAGAACCATGTTTTTACTATAAAATGAACCAGTGAGTGATGATAAACATGGAATTCTGCAGTACTGGCCTTACGATGACTTCAGAAGAAGTTGATAAAAGCTTCATATTTTTTTATCCAATTATCAAATGTGATTTCACACAGTCCCTTTTGGTTCTTTATGGACTTGCGTATCTGCTGCTCCAAATAGTTCTGTTGCAGAAGATATTATAGCATCAACATTAGTCAAACATTTCTTGCTGTAAAATCTTCATCTGAACTCTCCAGTAATCCACACAGAACTACTGTTGATTTAAAGTGGAGGTATGTATGTGAAAACTTGTGCCCCACCTGCAAGGATTACAGAGACACACAGTTAAAAGAGCAGCTCAACACCTACACTGTTCCTTACAATGTTTGTAAATTGTCAGTGCAGAAATAGCATGGAAGTTTCATGATATTTTATAAATAGCATAGGGCTAACAACTGTCTAGTGCTAAGAATGTGAACAGTTTATGGATGCTAATAATTAGGTTCTAGTGAAACCAATTGCTTGGTTTCAGCTATTATTTTACAAAAATGCCAAGTTAGCTGCAGATGTTAGCCTGCATTGCCTTACTGATGTGTAATTTTCAGTTTATAAGTAAAAGGAAAATGAGAAGCGACTCCCATAGAATATATGGTTTTTTAATTGACTTGCTAGGTAAATTTTCATACTGGTGTATGGGGAGTTCCTTTCATAGTTCCATTTACAATAAGATTTATTGTTACTTCCCTATGTACCACTTTGAACATTCATCCCGCTGTATCCAGAGCCCTTGTTTGTTTACCTACTTATTGGTGTAATACTACATTCATGGTTTGGAAAAGAATGTGATACCACAGTAATTGCTATATTTCATGATTGAGGTATCAAAACATTATCTGAGTCTTTAAATGGCTATCTATCTGTTTAGTAACACTTGTTATGAATGTGATTATTAAAAAGAAATATACCAATGTAATGAAAACACAATATACCTTATTTACACTATAACTGAATTATTCCTGCTAATTATAATAAGTATTTTAATCTTTGATATATGCAGCCACTTTTAAACACTACATTTATCAGCTAGGGTCCCCCCCCTCCCTTTATTTTTGATGTTGTCACTGTATATTTAATCTCAATTTATTTCTACTAGTCATTGTTATAAAACCTAATGTGTGGAAACACAATGTTTATCCCAGCAGCTGTTAAAAATCTGTGGATATGGATTAATGTCAGCTTCTAAATGTGCAGTGCTTTAGTTAATTCCATCCAAGGACAGATGATATCATCCAGTAGGAAGGAATATATTAGAAACTGTCAGCCAGAAGGTAGTAAAAGTAGGTGATATGTTATAAGAAGGACTAAAAGGTCATTCAAAGAAGAGATATTGCTAATAAGTCAATTAAAATTTTCAAGCTGACATTTTACAAATTTCTATGTAAGCCCTCAAACATTTTTAAGCTAGCTAAATTCACTTCCAAGACTGGAAAAACAGGGGTCATATAGGATCCACACAAATTCCTATATGAAATGAGCAAATTGGGAGCTCAACTGCCCTGGGATAAGTAATAGAGAGTGCTAGCAATTAAACTTGTGGAGGCTAATTGTAGGGCTTGATCAGTGATATCTGTATTACTGTTTATTTGGACTTCGGTGTACTGTATTCCGTGTGTAAGCAAATGTACTTTCCAAAAACCGCTCGTCAGATTTTGCAAGTTTTGTAGTTTTAGGTTTAATCTAAACTATCTACCTACCCTTTCTAAGGATCCGAGGTATCGATTCTATGTAACCTCCATATAATGTCTGAGTGGCTAATACTATATATGAATAGAATTTTTCTTAGATTCACCACCTTCAAAGCAGCTAATTGCATCATACTGTAATAAACCAATAGGGAGAAATATCATATATAATGGATAGTATCTTGGGAGTCACTGTGGCATAATTTTGAGTCTATTCATCTGACAATGGCAAAGACTCTGTGTATTAAATAATGATAAAAAAGGATAAGAGTTGAAACAAAGGATTTGAAACTGAGATATTGAGTGCCCTCAACTCCATTGGCATAAATGGAAGTTGAAGGTGCTCAGAATCTAGAAGGATCAGGCCCTAAGGTCAGAAAGAGAGTCCAGCAGAAGATCCTATTCAGAGTTATGAACTTTCTAAAATGAGAAATTGAAAAAGCTAAATAAGAAGTTGCATTCAAATGCTGTCCAAGACAGGTCCCTAATGAGCTTTGTTTCCCCAGTAGATTTGAAATTAGACATTTCAGTTTTAACTTTTTAAAAAGGAAGAAATGGTTACAATTTGTTCTATGTGTAGGGAAGTCTTGTATTATGCAAAGATGTAGGAAAAAGTATTCAATGAAAAAATAAAAAGCAACTTGAGTTATTTTAAGATCCCAAGGGCATTACTCCCCTCTGAGAACTAGGGAGCAAAATGGCCAACGAACTTTTTACTCGTTTTATATCCATGGTTCAAAACTGTGTAACTGAAGTCTGGGTTGTCCAACAATATATCTCAGTTGTCCACTTGGAATGGCTTCTGCACATGCCTCAGCACTGGAGCCAGGCAGAAAGCAGCTACCGGGGGAAGGGTTCTGTATGTATTCATTTTGTGGCTCTGAATCCACTGAACATATGGTTGTAAATGTACAAAAGGAAACATGGTTCCAAGTGCCAAAGGGAAAGAGTGTCTTTCCAGCTGCATTGCGGTGCTGGCTGCTCCTCTCTTCTATTGTTCTTAGTTTGTAGGCTAGAGATTAATTTTTGTAAGGTTAGTTTTGTATAGGATAGTTGTCGTTTTATTGCATGGTTCCCAACTATTCTTTGTTGGATATATCTCTATCTAATCTCTCTGTCCATCCCTCCCCCCCCCCCCCCCCCCCCCCCCCGCAACCCCCAGATATCATGTTTCAGGGTCTTTATCTGTCTCCATTATTTTGGGTAGTGAAAGGCAAGTAGATTATTCTGTTTATCATCCAAAGAGGAGGATTCAATAAAATAAGATTTCTTTGGTCAGTGTTGTTCTTCAGCCAGATAGTGAATGATCAAGCTTTCAGAGCCAGATACAGATTCCTTTCTGACAGAGGGTCAGAATGTCTTGACTTTCCCAGTTGATATTGTAAGGCTTATTTTCAAATGTTTGTCCCAATGACTGCGTCTTTAACAGAGTTAGAGGAGTTCTTGTCTATTTTCTTGAGCAGATGGCTCATCAGACATATATTTAAAACAGTAAACCAGTTCAACAGCTCAGTGCAAAAAGCAACTCTTAAGAATCAAAGCCTAGAAGATACATGGATGCACATGAGCTACTGCTGACTGCTTCTCAACTATCCAGCATATCTGCTATTGAGTTATATTTCATTAGATGAGTGAAAAAACTTTATTGGCATTGCATAAAGTAGTTTGATATAAGTATCTATGGATCACACAATTCAAACAGGGCAAAGTATGTTATTTGAAAGGTATATTTATATATCTATACATGCACATGTGCACACTACATACAGACACACATTATATATATATATGTATATAAAAACACAAATATATGATATCACATCTGTATCCACTAATCTAACATGATTAGATTGGCCCTGCTTGTTTCGCTTGACAGGCAGGCAGTGATACCAATCAAAATTTCTGCCATTCATGTTGCTTTCACTGTGCCAGTGAGAATTCTGACAGAATCTTGCCAGTGGGACAGCAATCGTATCAGGACTTTGGTTTTCTGCAAGGGAGTGGGGGTGGGTTCATTCATACATCTGTACACACAAGAATATTAACCTTTACACAAGTAATCCGTGTCAGTTGGGTGAGCCATAGATCTTCGAAACTCGTCCTCTCAGTTGCTTGCTTAGGGTACATTTCACATCATCTGGAAAGGAATAAAATATGAGGAAAATAATGTATTTGAATTGTAGTGATTTCCTACAACCATGTAGTAAAAATATACCTTTATTTTCCATTGCTCCCTATTGTACACTCAAAGCAAAGTTACTATAAAATAGTAATAAATGTGGTTGTGGTTCTGTGATTAAGTACAGTGAAATCAAAACAAGAGTTCATCTTTATTAGGCAATCTCTTAAGACACCACCCCTAAGGACCTCTGATGGTACTGAGACCAATTCTGCTCCACCCTTAATGTAAGGTGTTTCCTTCAGTCCCAAGACCTGTCACTTGAGGCAAATTTTCTTTATACAACACTATCTAATCCAGGGGAAATCATAGTGTATAGAGACAGATCTGCACCTTGTTTCATTGGAAGATGGAGAGAGACTGATTACAGCCACCGTAGCAGCAGTACCATTTTAGGCAAAGTGGCCCGTTAACACCTCTGCAGTCAAAGGACAAAAAGTGGGAGGGAGGTTAGTAGGTTACAGATTATTGTAATAGGCCATAAATCCAGTGTCTCTGGTCACTCCATGATTTTTAGTATCTAGCAGAGTTATGAATTTAAGCTTCCAGGCTTGTCTTTTGAAAGCGTTGTTCGAGTTTCCTTTGAGGATGAGGACTGAGAGGTCACATAGAGGGTGATTGGTTTGTAAAAAATGTTCACCCACAAGTGAAAGAGTGTTTTATCATTTTTCAGTGTCAGTTCATTGGAGAGTAGTGATTTTCTGGTTTCCAAGTAGTTGTTGTTGGGGCATTTGGTACCCTGGATGAGATATGCTAGATGTTGTGTTAGGCACGTATAGGATTGATAGATCTTGAAAGGTATATTGTGGTGGTTGCTGTAACCCACTAACCCCTTCTTTTTGTCCTATGAGTGTCCAGGTGTTAACAGGCCACTCTACCTAGAATGGTCCCATAGAATATGTGCTAACTACTTATACTAAACAATCTGTTCCCCCTTCCATTTAGCTGTGACTCTGAGTACCTTTCCCAGACCTGAGGAAGCGCTCCATGGCAAAGCTTGTCTCTCTCACCAACAGAAGTTGGTCCAATAAAAGACATTACCTCACCCACCTTGTCTCTCGAATATCCTGGGGCTGACATAGCTATAGCTACACTACATTATGCTTAAGGGTCATTTTGTTTTTACTAAACTAAACAAGCATGGGACAACATATAGTTGTGAACTGTGAATGCTTTCTTTATGCCTAGAATAATTCTGGTGTGAAACAGATTATTCTATGGTTTGTTTGAGGGGGGGTGGGGGGGAGAGGAATTATGTAAAGAATTTCTGTTTAATTTTTTTGGTGCATAGTTTGTTTCCTTAAAGCAGATAAATAGGAAGTTGGAGGAGGAGATGATGATAAAGTAGACAGCACCAAGATTTTAGTTGGCTCTAAACCGATGGCTATTGTCACACTGTTCTGCATTGTAATGAAGCCTATGTAGTCTTGACTGAAGGCTCAATTTACCATTTACCAAGGCTCTTCAGGTTACCATTTGAATCCCTGCTTATTCCCAAGTTATCAGTGACCATTAGGCCCTGGTTCTGCAAATTCTTAGGCAGATGTATAACTTTACTCATGTGAGTAGTTGCATTAAAATCAACTCTACTAGTCACATGAATGAAGTTATGCATGTGCTTAAATGTTTACAGGATTGGGGCCTTAATGATCAGCTCTTCAGTTTAGAGGATTAATGAGTCAGTGACTTTGACCATGTTATTGTAATACACACGCTATTGACAGCTGCTTCAGAGCTACTCCTGGCTTAATTTCTAAACTGAGGCTAGGTCTACACTGATGTTGACGGGAGATACACAAGCTATGTACTGTAGCTTGCGTATCTCCCGTCGACGTACTTACGTTGCCCTACCACAGCATCTCCACTATGCTGCATCGACGGGAGAAGCCTTCTGGTCAATGCAGTCTTACTCTTTTTGGGTGGTGGATTTATTGCGTTGACTGGAGAGCACTTCCGGGATCGATCCTTGCAGCCCCAGAAGTTAGACATATCTTCAGTTGGCCTTTCTCTTGAACAGGAAAATAATTTGTCCCTGCTGTCCAAAAAGCTGTTCAGAGAAATACCTCTGTTCTTAAACCTTCATTTTTTTTTTAAAAAAGGGATTTGTTGCTTTTTGGTGTTGTGTTGTCTTTTTAATATTTTCATTTGGCGAGCAGGGGAGGAAACTAAAGTAAGTCCAATCTAGATGGCCTAGGAAGGCCATGTGGTCTAATGGATAAAAAATCATTAAAAATGTTTTATTTAAACTCTTAGCATAGCAGCAAACTAGCATGGAAGTGCACTCTTATAGGTATAGACTTTCAGATGCGACATTGACTTTCTTTCTGCTCCACTGGCTGTCCTGGTATATCCTGAAGCACTTTTTTGTAGGTTGTCTGTCCTCTGAGACTTTCTCTTATATCTTGTGTGTGAGTTGTATTCCTGAGCAGAACATGACAGTCACATTTGACTAAGCTTTCCCTGCAATACCATTATCAATTAGAGTTCAAAAGATGTTACATAAAACCAAATCTTTTCTTTTGCAAATACTTTGGTGGAATAGTTGCAAAGCCTCTTGGAACATTATTGGTCATATACTGTGCATCTGCAAAAATGATTGTGTTAGACTTCAGCAGAGGCATTTTTTGGAAGTAGGCTATATAGTTTGATTTTCTTGAACAGGTTAATTTTGGTCTATTTAAACTTGTGCTTCATAGCAGGCTTTTATGGGCAAGTTCCACAGAATGGAGAATGATAGCCTTACTACATAATTTATAAACCAAACTATAGAGTTCGATAGCAGAGATAACATTAATAAATTCTGTAGAATAATTTTTCAAATGCTACAGGGTATTGTTCTCTACTACATGCAATAGATTTGTATCTAACTTCCATAGAATCCTATTTAATATCTTTTTAAACACTGTTAAATTCAACTACTGATTTTCTATGAGGGGAAGTAGGGGATTCCATTCTTGGATTGGGAGCCATTACCATTACATTACTGCACAGTTGGCTAGATTCCTTAAGAGTTTTACTTGAAACATGGTATTAGCCCTATTGAAAGTGGAATGTGAGAGTAGATGGAACAACATTTTGATTCCTTAGGACAAATCCTATGTTCCACTGACATTTGTCATCTATGTTTTTAGAAATGACAAATAATACTGTTTATTTAAATAAGGTGCCAGATTCAGAGAGATCACAAATTGCATATGCATATGCACTGAACAATTTGAAGTAATTGCAGGGATACCATTTTTACCCAGTAGAACCCATGAAAACTCTGGAGGTCATTAATAATAAGTAACAGACTGAATCAAAATCTGGAGAACATTATTCCTAAAATAAATGTGAAAAATGTGTTAGAGAAAAATATAACCTTTAGCAGTAAAAAATGTATGGGGTATAGTAATTGTGGCAAAGATGCTCCCCCAGAACACCTTGTTTTGGCAGATGTGGCAGGGAGGCAGTTGAGCCTCAGTTTCCCCCCCACTGTCCTTTGGCCAACTCCAGCTATAAGAGTGTCCTGGCCCTCTAGCCAGATTGCTTTACAGAGTCCTGACCTTTCTGTGGTGTCTAGCTCACTCCTGAAGAAGTCAGTGTGGCCTGCTCTCCTCAGCCTACTTCACAGAAAGAGTGAGCTCTCTATCTCCTGTCCTGTGGCTGTCCTGTCCTCAACTTGGCTCACCCAGCTCTTTAGGGAAATAAGCCCTGCTTTCCCACATCTGGGTTTTATTTCTAATGTGGTCTGGTGCAGGCAGGTTGACTAGCCTTTCAGACCCACATTAACACTTTCTCGGTACGTGTGGAATGAACACCCTATCACAGTAATCATTTGGGGCAAAAGGAGGAGGATGTGTGTGAAACAATAACCAAAATTTCAAAAAGAAAACTTGCTTCCTGGATGAGTTCAGAAATCAAATTCCTGACTTTGTGGTCACTTCAGTTCCTAAGACACTTTTTAAAACAATGGAGGTTGAGGCTGCTTGTTTGTTCATGGAAATTTTTTAACATTCATTTACTGCAGTTATGGAGATGGATGTATAGATATGGGGGACAACGTCAAATTCCAGTCAGGGTGATTTCTTGTTTCTTGGATATTCTTCTTTCTTTGCCTTAGAGCGTTGAATAGTGCTCTTATGTACCAGAGGTAGCTGCATATCAATGATAAGGAAATGTATAGGTTCATAGATTTTAAGGCTAAAAGGGACCACTGAGATCATCCAGACTGGCCTCCTGTAAAACAGGCCATAGGACTTCTCTGAATTAATTGCTGTTTGAACTAGAACATATCTTGTAGAAAAACACCCAATCTTGATTTTAAAAATGCCAGTGATGGAGAATTCACCACTACAGTTGATTCGTTATTCCTGTGGTTACCCTCACTGTTTCAAATTCACATTTTATTTCTTGTCTGTGTGTGTTTAGCTTCAACTTCCAGTCTTTGGATCTTGTTCTATCTTTGTTTGCTAGATTGAGCCCATTATACATTTTTTTTGCTCTTCGTCTAGGTACTTACAGACTTACCTTTCCCTGTGGTAAGATAAACAGTTTGAACCCCTTGAATCTATCACTGTAAGTCATATTTTCCAGTCCTTTAATCATTCTCATGGCTTCTGTGAACCTTCTACAATTTATCAACATCCTTGAATTGTGGACACGAAAAGTGTAGCGGTTGCCCCAGTGCCATACTTTGTGGTAATATAACCTCCATATGTCTATTTGAGATTCTCCTGTTTATCAAGGATTGCATTAACTCTTTAGGCCAGCGGTTCTCAACCTTTTTTTCCCAAGTACCACTCGGGTCAGGTACAGTCAGGTCAAGTACCACTTGACCTGACTGTACCTGACCCGAGTACCATTTGGGAAAAAAAAAAGGGGGGGGGGGCTTTTGGCGGCAGTGGTGGGCCGGGACTTTCGGCGGTGGCAGGGTTTCGCAGCGGGCTCCATGGCGGGAACAATGCCCTCCGCCAGAAGCCTTCCGCTGTTTCCCCTTTTCGGCGGCACAGTTTTGCAAGGGTGGGAGGGAGGGCTCTTCTGGCAGCGGCGGTTTCGGCGGCGCAGTACGCCTTGCATACCACCCAGCCTTCTTTGGTGTACCACCAGTTGAGAACCGCTGCTTTAGGCCATAGAATCACACTGGGAGCTCATGTTGAGCTGATTAACCACCATGACTGCCAAATCTTTTTCAGTCTTAGCTTCCCAAGATTGGGTTGATCTTGTAAGTATAGCCTGCATTCTTTGTTCCTAGTTGCATGACTTTACATTTGGGCATATTTAAATGCATAGTGTTTGCTTGCACCCAATTTACCAAGTGATCCAGATCACTCTGTATCAGTGACTTATCCTCTTCGTTATTTAGCCATTCCTCCAATATTTGTGTCATCCACAGACTTTATTCATGATGATTTTATGTTTTCATCCGGATCATTGGCAGAAATGTTAAACACTATAGGGCCAAGAACTGATCCCTGAAGGACCCACTAGAAAGCTACTCTCTTGATGATTCCCCACTTACAATTATATTTTGAGACAGGTTAGTTAACCAGTTTTTGATCCATGTAATGGTTGCCATGTTAATTTTATATTTTTCTAATTTTTTAATCAAAAGGTCATGAGGCAAGAAGTCAAATGCCATATAGAAGTTGAATTATATTATATCAACACTATAATCTGTACCAATCAAACTTGCAGTGTCATCAAAAAGATATCATGTTAGTTTGAGAGTGTCTATCTTCCATAAACTCATGTTAATTGGAACAAATTATATAACCCACCTTAAGTTCTTAAAACTGTAGAAAATTGGGGTGGGAAATTGAACCAAAACTTAAATTAAGTATTTTTTGCCAAAATGGGAGGGAGGGGAATCTTTCAAATCAAATTTTTTTTTTTTTTTTTTTTTTTGGGGAATGTGAAAATAAAATGTTTAGACATTTACAATTTTTGGGTTTTTTTTCTTTTTTTGGCTGAAATTATTTGGCCTGAATTTGAGAATAGTTATGGTGCCCCCAAAAGTGCATTTTTTGGTGAACTTGCTTTTTATTTAAAAAAAAAAAAAAATATATTGTCCCACTCTAATCAAGACTTTCTCCAGCTCTGTCCCGAAACTAGGTTGCCTGACCCACAACTCTCCAAGCACCTCTTATACAGTTTGCCCCTGAATTTATGACTGGAAAAACTTATTTTATATAAAAATAAATACAATTATAATAGCGTTCTCAATAAATGTGCTTCAAAGATCGTAACTCATTCAGTATATTTGTAACATGATGTTCTTACAGTATGTCTAAAAATGTCTCCGTCCATCACAAAAAAAAAGTAGTTCATTGTTGTTTTTTTTTATCCTTAATAGAATAATAAATAAAGTTGACTACTCTGGATTCTATTACTATGTAAAAGCTATTTTAAAACATCTAACCATCTGCTTAATGGCTGGTAATATGTTTCTAATGGTCACTCTTGATAAGATACTTTCCATTTGCTACAGTAATAGTAATCAAACAGCGAAGTGCATTCTAAAGTGATATGACTGAGATTGTTCACCAGTTTCATGTCAGCAAAGGGCTGTTAGTCTTTCATAGAAAAAATATAGTCGCTTTCAAAGTTTTGTGTTTAAAAGATGAGGCACGTTGAATATGAAATGCACATATAAGGTGAGTGTTCACTGTAATCTAAATTTATGGCTTTAATTTTTCACTGTTTACACATCCAGGTGCTGCTGCTGCCATCGCTGTAACCAGAGGTCAGTTTAATTAATACATGCCCTTTTCTCTTGGATGATATACACTGAATTGTTGTCATCAAGGGCTTTACCTCCCTTTGTCCAATCCCAGCAGCTGGTGACAGCTTGGCAAATTATGAGTTTCTTGGCTTAAAACAGACTAAATTGCAGACAAAACAAGCCATCATCTGAGTAAATACTGTACCTCTGTTTGGCTTCAATGAGAAGAAGGAGATTAGCATGAGTACTTAGTGTTCATAATTACTAGTAAGAGGCAAATGGTAGGCTCAGGCTGACTGGAGATTGTTCCATTATATCCAATTAACACCCACTTGATTATTCTTAATTACTTGTGTTGGATGACAGAGGGGGAAAGATGTCATACTTCAAATATACAAATACCATCTGGGTCATCGATATACTGACGATGATATAACATCCTGCTCATTCTTAGAGGCTACTTAATATTTTCTCTGTATAGTTCTTACAGAGGAAATGACTGCTTTTAGATCTTTCTAATTTCCTCTTGATCATGCTCTCTTAAAATAGAGTAATTTTTTTCTCGCCACAATTTTGATTTTAAAAAATGAACCAACATTTGCAGTATTAAGTAGCTTAACATAAGACAGATCCAAATGTCATAAACATTCTTTCATTAGTAATTGTTCTTTTGCAATAGGAATATATAAACATAACTCTCTTGGATTGAGATTCAGAGTAGGTAGGTAAAATGACAGGTAGTGGTAGGTGAAATGTAATGTGTGGGTCAGCTTCAGTTAAAAAAGAAAAAAAAAATTAAGACTGGGACTTTTAAATGTATTGGGAATGGGACGCCCTAACTCCCATTGGCCCCTTTGAAAGCCACAGCCTAAAAAATAAAATGTGGTGATGTACATAAATACTGTTGTCACCTTTGCCTGGTTACTGATAGTGCACTGTGATAAATGACTGAAACTAATACCTAAAAAGTGAGACCGCCAAGTGCAGTGAATTAATGAAGACCTTTCTCATTTTAGATTGTAATATATATTTAAACAGTAAAGAAATAGGCATTAGAAAGTCTGCTGAAGTGAGGAATTCCTAAATATATTTAAAGATTTAAATAGGGAATTGAATGTCAATTCGAATCTATAATGTTAAAATAGTCTACTTTTAAAGAACACACACAGCATTAAAATCACCATCCAAATAGTGTAAATATATGTATTTTAGAATGAATAGATATCCGTGAAATGGCATATTGTCATAGGATAATAGATTCTGCTTGATGGATGCTGAAACAGAGCCAAAATCCTCAATTTTAAGGAAGGTGACATAGATACTATGACAATATTCTATTACAATTACTTTTATTTCTGATATAACAGCTGGCGAGTGTGGATGTTGACATCTTGTGTGATGAGCATTGGGACACTACCCTAAAGTGAGACACACCAGAATTGCACAGCAGTATTCTTGCTCTTAAAAATATGTTTATGTATGTTAGACAATTTGGAGTAAAAAAAACTGAATCGTATTGTCAGAAACCAATGGCCTTGTAAAATTTTCATACATATTACTTTGTAGCACTCTTCAGGCACTCAGAACATCACAGCAGCAACAGAAGTTGAGCTTGAATCCAGTTTCAAAATCAGACATCTGCTACTTGAGATAAAGAAGTATCTGTTAGCAGTATAGGACCTATGACACAGTAAAGCATTCTGATTCCATCCAGTAGATGGCACTAGCATGTACATATTAGCCAGCTTGTTACAGTATCACCGAAAAGGCTTGAAATCATAGTATCTGATCTCCCCTGCCAGTGCTGGATTATCCTTTATCATATGTTCCCCTGTTTTGTTCCACCATTTTAAATGATACCCATTCCTCCACTCTTCCATATTGCACAACTTAACAGATCTCACTGGCGGAAGTTTTTGTTTTTATTGTGTGCCTGATTTTTCTCTTTTGTAATGTTAGGCCCATTAGATTGTAGGAGTAGGGCTATCTCTTCGTTGTGTTTTTGTACAGCACAAGCACAGTGGGATCTTAACCAATGACTGGAGCTCTGAGGTGCTATCGCAGTACAAATAATACCAATAATTACTCCTAGTTGTGTACTGTTCTGCCACTCAAAAAGATACTGTATCTTATTCATAATAATATTAGGGATGGGCTGAAGTTGCTATTTTTTCCTTGAGCGTCAATTACAGAGAAGTTGAAATATCTGACACAGATTCCATTTGGCAAAATAATATGTAGGATATCTAACATTTTATGTGGCTTACTACAGAACCATGAATATTCCTCAGATGTGTTATTGAAATGCTCCCAGTGATAATTAGAAAATACTTTAAAAACCAAGTGACATGGTGATTTTAATTACTGAAACACTCTGTTTTCAACAGCACATTTTACAAAGCTTACACTTAAAGAGTAAAATAGTTCTTCTCCCATAAGTGTGTGTGTTTTTAGATTCACACAGAGTAAATTAAACCCCTGTTGACTGCAGCAGGCAACAAAAAATAAAGTTGGTCTTTCTAGACTTCTGTCAGCAGTGATACATGCTCACCTGAACACTCATGTCAGGATTCAGATCAGTGGGTTTGTGACCTTGACTATAGCACTGAGCACATGGAGTTTGTAAAGAAGAGGTAATATCAAAGACCTTCTTAAATTCACTGTTTCTAGTAGAAAAAAGCATGATGGATTGGATATTCCATCCCATTACTTACAGGTGTTCTTTAAGGGAGTGCTTAGGAAGTTGTACTCAATTTAACTTAAGACATAAGTAATATTCCCAATTCAGAGCAATGGTTTAGAACCTGACTGAATGTCCTTTTTGCTAAGTAATTATTCTGGTTTCCTTACTAAATGTTATTTTATGTATTATGTTTAATAGCCTCTTTCTCTTTGATATGGTAGAATGGTAATAATAGTGGTTCCTATCACTCAGGCTCATTTTTAAGCTGCCTTTTGACTGGCTTTTGCACAGTTTACCACTCAGGCATCGGAGTAGTGGCTTTCCTGCCACATGTGGCCACAACCCAAATACTAGTCCAAATGGCATATGCGGGTTTTACCCATGTGTTACTTCCCTAACCACTGGTAGACATTTACCTCTCCCTTGTATTTCTATAAATCAGTTCTGAGATGCTGTGGTGCTGCTGCAAATGTTTCCAGTATATGTTTGGAAGAGTGATGAATGAATGAGTCTTATTGCTCATGATCTTGTACATAATAATTCTGCAATACTCTGAAGTGCCACCAATTTAGATAGCTAGGCTCCTTGACCTCCAATTATTGTTCCCAATAGGATTATATAAAATGTATCTTCCAAGCAAACTGTACCCATGTGTATGTATACGGAGTACCTCACACTTTTCCAAACTTCTCCTGTATGCTTTTTTGGCAATACCTAATAAATCCCGTCAGTGGTACAGTGATGTCCCAGGAGACTGATTTCGAATAATGGAGTCTTTCCAAACTTCTTTGGGATACTGTTTTCCCATTTATAATGTATTAGAGTCATGATAATTTATTGCTAGACTTGAGGATTATTGGCTCAATTGTCCAATAGCATAGGTACCAGTCTTCTGTCCTAATTTATCTTCTTTATGGTAAATCCTTATGCTAAAACTCCCATATGAAACTTATTGTTGAAAAAAAAAAATTCATATAGAAAAGACCTTTCATTGACCCAAATAGATTGTAGTGACTTCAAGGGAACAGTCAAAGAGAGGGGCAGAAAATCTTTCAGTATGTACCTGCTTTGTGCCACTTGGGTGGCACAGTGAAGCTGAAAACCAGGTGAATCCGGCTACCTGGAGTTATCCCCCATTTAAAGGAAATGGACAAGGGAAGGGGACTGTGCTGGAGTAGCCCTGCACCCTGGTGATCCTTAGTTTATATCATGGTCCTGAAGCTGCTCTAATTTACACTGGGGGCTAAACGGTCCAAGGAAGCTTTTCCCCTCTCTGCTATGATGAGCAGAGCCCTGGTATAAGGAGGATCTAGTCCATGTTCTGCACATTCTCGGTACTTTATACAGATAATTTAAGAAACTGCCACTGCTTCCTAAGAGCTCTTTGATCCACTCTGTTAACCTATTTCCTTGTATATGAGTTCTAAATCTGCCTGCTAAAAACCTTTAGAAAATTGTTAAATAACTTTCCTCGCCTTACTAAGAATGCATATGAATATAGTAAAGTTGTAGACTGTTTTCTGATAAGTAACTTCACAGTTTCACTTTGGTATGTGGATTTTATATTTTTGGACTCTTATAACCTAAAAGCCCATTTATTTCCTCCCACCCTCTAACCCCAATTCTGTTTATCAGGACACAATCATTTGAAAAGAACTTAAAATATTTGTGCCAAATTTGAGTTGTGTGGACAGATTTGTGTTATAAATAAATTCTTGTAACTAAGGGTTTATAATGGAAATGCTGAAACATATTAAACATTAGCAAGTGAACAGCACTGCAATAAAACACTAACAGGTAAAGAAATATATAGTTCATAATACTTCATTGATACACATAAGAGGTGTGTACTATTTGGAACTTGAGGTAGCTCTAAGCACAATATATTTTCATCAGTTCTTTTACCTGTCCTGGCAAAGTTTAAAGGTTTGACTTAATGCTAATGGGTACTGAACTTTTAGGGAACATGACTTTTGCCATTAATTTTGATTAAAATTTGATTTTAATTTAATTTAACCAGTTTGATTAAAAAATAAATAAAATTAATAAGGATATTAACGAAAAGGAAAGCAGGGTGTGCATGTGTGTGTCTGTCTGTCGGGGGGGGGGGGGTGAGTCTGTCTGTCTGTCTACACCAATTTATGTATAAGGATTATTTCTCAAATCAGTAGACTCCATCAAAATGGAAAATCTTTGTTTGCCCACTGCACGTGTGGTTGTGTGTGCGCGCATATATATATATATTTATATATATATAAAATATGGGAGAAAGAGAGAGTTAGTTCATGAAGATATATCTGCTTTTGCCATAATGTTTGAGTATACGGGACACACAAGCATGCATATCAGCAATTTGAGTAATACAAGAGGCTGCACATATTGCATTATAAGTGTAAGCTATTTTTAAAGTGACGTGAGGAATTCATATACACATGGGAGACACACAGCTGTGGTTTGAGGACCTATTAACTTTCAAGCATTTTGGAGTTACAAACTGCACAAAGTTAGACACCAAGGAAAGCAGGAGCCCCTGCCTTTCTCCCCATGACCCCATACGTCCACCCGCTCCCTGGTGTCTCAGCCATTGAGGAAACCTCTCTACTATCCCTTCTACGAGCCCCTGCTTCTCCTTCTCCACTCTTTACCTCTCTCTGCTGGCTTGAGGCTCCCTTGGGGGAAGATATTTTAGAGTCTTTCCCTCCTTGGCCCATAGCTAGTTCTGCTCTCCTCCCTAGGGTGGCCACTCACACATTCCCAGAATACTGCACATTTCAGTACTTCTGAAAATGGTGTGGGCCTGCCCACGCCAGCGTGATCTCGCACACTCCTTGCATACAAGGTCACCCTGGCAGGGGGCAGAGCAGCATGTTCTTCAAAATGGCATCCCCTGTCCAATACTGGCCAAAACCACGTCTGGTTTTGTCTTCGTACCAAATGGGGGACCAACCACTCAAAAAGAGGATTGTCTGGTTTAAAATCGGATAAAAGCCCTGTCTACTCTTCCCTTTGTGCTCCACACCCAGCCCTACTTCCTTTTCCTCCCTCCGGGCGCCTGGGAAGAAGTTGCCATCACATACTGGAGTGGGCAGGCGCATGCAGACCAGGTACCCGCCTGCCTCAGCAGCAGAACAGGCTACCGCTACCCCCGTACCACAGCTCCTTGCCATGCTGGGCTGCCAGGGGCTCATTTCATGCACCGCCAATCCTTGGATGTTGCTGCCAGAGGCAGGGGCCAGCCTTTCTGCATGTCCCTATGTCCCCTGGAACAGGACTATGGACAGCTTCCCCCCACCCCACCCTACCTAAATGGTGCCTGCTGGCTCCTGTGATGCCTAGCAGAACTGTTTCAGGCTCAGGGCGAAAGGCCTGGCAGGCAGAGTGGGACCCAGGTGCCATTCATGCTCCCTGCTGCCTCGCCTTCACCCTGATCCTTACTTCTCCTCCCTGCTGGTTCAAGGCTTCCTGTCAGCTGCTGCACATTCCGGCAGGCTGAGGGTCTGGGTGTCAACTGTGTGCCCAGCTATGTGAGTTGTATGGTTGGCACCAAAATGCTGTGCAGCTGCGGCTTAGAGGGAACATTGTTGTTCATACTGAAGTTGCACCAGGACAAAGATATTTCATTTCATTATTTATTTGTTGTCAGTTCTCACTATCCAATGTTGAACTTGTGTGTGAGAGAGAAGAGATGCAATATTTTTCTGCAGTGGCTATAATTGACTTTCCTCACTTTTGTGAGTGTTCTTCAGGGAACGCTATGCAAATCCACATCAAAACTACGAGATAGATGTTTCTTGACAGCTCTCTCTCTCTATTAATTTGCATTAACATTTGTGTATGATTTTATTTACATTGGTTAGGCATAATAGTAGCTCACCAGCTTTGATGTGCATGAACCTTGGAGATTAGAAATGCAGTTCTTCCTCTTTAAAAAAGCAAACACTGTTGTGTTGATTTGAATAAGATATAAAAATCATACCTATTAAGTTTACAGTTAAATAAGAATAGTATAATTGTACACTAGAATAGGACATATTTATTAATTACTTTTAAAAGATTATAAACTTTGTTACACCAAATTTGAGTGCATTTGCACCAACAGATGTGTCTTTTACATGATTTAATCTATAACCTTTTTTAATGGTTTTCTAAAAATTCTCACTTTGGCTGTTGGTGGGGGGGAATTCCTCCAAGCTCTCATTTAAAAATAATTCAGTGAAGCTCCTCACAAAAAGTCTCAACCTGGGAACACTTAAAATGTCATTATTAACTTTAAATAATTGAGTTTTAGCTATTTTTAATATTTGTTGTATGCTTTCAAAACATAACATCATGTGATAATGTCACAACACAATAAAGTGCACAATGCATGCTACACTAGGTGTTGGAGGCAGTGTGGGCTTGAAGCCGGGAGGCCTGGATACAGATTTTCAACCAGTGCAAATATTTTTCACTAGCACCATGATGATGTACACCAGCTGAGGATCTGTACCTATTTCTGATGCTGCTTTTCTGAATTACTGGACAAGTCATTTAAATTCCTTGATCTGTAAAACAAGAGTAACATCTGTGTTCGCTAAGTTCTTTGAGAAACGTGGATGATTTAAAAGTTGGTTGAGAGAAATTTTGCAGACTCAAACCAAAATGTTTTTTTCACTAGTGATTTTGAGTGCCTCAAGTTTTGGGTGTCCATTGTGAGACACCTTAAATGGGACTGATTTTCAGAGGTTGGGTGCTCAATACTTTCTGAAAGTCTGGTGTCTCAAGCTGAGCATCCAAAAATCACTAGTTATCTTGAAAATTTTGAGTTACATGAATCTTTAGATTGTAAGCCATTCAGAAATTGGATTGTCTCTTTTCTGTATTTGTATAATAACCAGCACAATGGGCCTCCCGTTGGTTGCTACAATAATAAAAATTGTACTGCTATTAAGTGTCCACAGTTGGGATAAGCTCTTTTTTAAGAAATAGGAACTAAAACTGCCACAATATTGAGAACATGGTCAACAGATACTTGTCATGCTTTGGTTTCCCCACGTTTATTATCATGCGCCCATATAATGAGAAAGTGGACAAACATGGATATGCTAGTAGAATAGTCTATTTATTTGTCTATCAAGTCCGAGAAGTGTTTCCTAGAAAGCCCCTTTATAAGTAAACCAGAATATAATGGTCTATTGATTATATAATCTTATGATTCTAAAATGCTCATAAATATACATTTAAATATGCAGAAACCCTTGCATACAGTGCAGAGAGAGAACACATGAACATACACATACGCATTTATTGTCACAGGCCCCCACTCCTAGGTACATAAGAAATTTTACATACATGAGTATTCCCATTTAGGTCACTGGGACTACTCACTAAATTAAATTTAGTTGCAAGGTTTTGCAGGATCAGGGCCACATACGTTGTAGTTATTTCTACTTCTACTCAGTCCACGAAGTGCCAACCTACTTTTTCCAAGCAGTACATAGGGATTTAGCCATACAATTTGTATTAACACTACATTATTAGGCGTGCTACTACTCCAAAAATCTAGAGAGAATAGACTGAAAATAGAGTGTCTTGTTCTCTCTGCCTCTGTAGTTAAGGACTTGTTAAAATGTAGGTAAGTTCATGCACTATTGTATGTAGGTAAGTTGTAGCTAGAGCTTCTTGACTGTCGGCCATAGCTCTGAATTCTTAACATAGGTGGATTTAACTCAGATCTATTCTAACTGATTTTTGTCATTATGCTAACAAATTAATATTGTCATAGCTTACATCAAAACCATGTCCTTATCTATCCAATTCTCACTGTGAAAAAAGACACACGCTTGACTTAGTTTATTATCTGCAATCCTTAAAGTAGGACAAAATTCTTTTGGGGGAAGATGACATTGGTATATCTTTGTCACATCTTTTATCAATCACTACTGCTGTTCCAAATAATACAGCTTGTGACAAATGGGAACATTAATTACTGTTAACAAAGCAATGTAATGTGAAGTGTTCATGGTTTTTTTTGTTTTGTTTTTTTAAAAACCCAATCAGTGAGATTACATCTTACACCAAGCTTCAAGTCAAAGTTCAAAAGTCAGAAATCAAATACCATCAGTTATCAAATTATGTTAATGATTCTAATGAAAGCTTCTGGTATTTTGCTCAACACTGTGTTGCTATTATGGTAACTAATAGGACAAGAAAAGCTGATGGCCATGAATAAATTAAAACTGACTGCTGGAGTTTCTTTTTTTTATATTTGACAATCTGTTTAGTCACCCAGAGTTTTTGTGTAGAACTCTCATTTTTTCCATCAGGAATCAGAAGGGTACAGAGTGTATATTTTAATCATATTAGGACACAAAAAAGTACTTTCACATAATATTAAGGTTGTGATACAAACCGACAAAAGCAAAGAAAATCAAAGTGAAAGCTGACACTTAGGCACAAGAGTAAAGATTTGTGACATACTTGTGCAGCACATATGAGATACATTGACCTGCAGCATTTATATAATAATTTGATGATGGAAGAAGGGAATATTGATATTCTATTCTATTTTTATTTAAATTTACATTATTATATTATCACAGGAATTTGCTATTCATAGTTGCAAAGGATTGGTAGCACTAGAAAAGCCCTAATATTTTAAGATGCTGTGCAGGTTTCCTCAAACAGCTTTGCCACTGCACTTTGGTCATGATTCAAAGCTCACTGAACTGAGTGTAAAGAGCACCTTATTGTGACTTCACAGAGCTTTGCATCAGGCCTCTGGAGCCTAAGATGATGTATTTTCTTTTCTTCCAGTGGCAGATATTTGCCAAGCACGTTGTCAGTTGTTCCCAGCTATAGGGTGGTTCTTACATGTAGGCAGATGGAGAATACAATAAGAACTGTAAAACTCATTTTCACTTATGAACTCAGAGGATTTAAATACTAGGTTTTCAGAATATTTTTTTTAGAATCCCACTTCTAACACCAACCTTCACATTGAGGGTCTTTGGTTTGATGGTTTGTAGGAAATAGTCTTTAAATGTTTATATATTTTGGTCTTTGCATTTGTTTATTTTTGTGAGTGGGGTGGTAAAAGAATAATAATGAAATCATCATAGAATTAACAGAACACATTATAACAATTCCTTTATTCTTTTACCTACAGCAAACACATATTTAGGAACTGTTTAACATGTGATGGACTGTATCTGTTCCAGTTGGGCTAGACCTTTGCATATGGTTCCATGTGTCAAGGGTGTACTCGTGTGGGTTTATTTTCAGGATCTAGCCCCCACTTTATATGACATACCTAGTGAGCAGATAATTCAATTTATTTTTGTTATAGATGAAGCAGCATGATCTCCATTACTAAAGTGCAAACCATGCTATAAAAAGGGATATAAATAAAAAAAGGAGGAAGGAAATACTTTACCGAACTTGGTAGACAAACTAACAGGTCCAACAGTGTATGAAGGAGTATTGGAACACTTTGCAAGAGCTAGCTGTGAGCTATTTCACAATGTGGTTACAAGGCCAATTGTCATTAGCTTGGTGATGAATTGAAGTAAATCATGTATTGATGATGATGTCAATGTCCGTGACTTACAAATACCACCCACCTGCATCAACGGGTGGGAGAAACTGATGGTGAAAGTAGGACAGCCAAGGGACAATGTCTAGCTCCTCTCTGATAGTCTCTGGCACCAGGTGGGGAAGAGGAGTGCTGATTGGCCAGCATTCCCCAGCTCACAGGATTTAGCCCAGCAGGGCCATGTGAAACCACTTTCCGCTGTGTTCAATCAGTCCACTCTACCCTGCCAAACTAAGAATGGAAACCTGTCTGACAGATGCTGCAGATCTAGCCAATCACCTATTTAACAGGTCAGGAAGGAATTTTTTCTCCAGTGGTCCAATTGGCAGAGGAATAGGGTGTATTTAGCCTTCCTTGCAGAACCTGCAAGCCACAATGGGTTATGTAGGAACGTGTATAGTACCTAACTAAGGTACTGGAGTGGTGGTGTTTACTCATCACAACTAGCAGCTAGTTTCCAGTGTGTTAAATTTTAATAAAAGTTGCAGCTTACCACTTAATTCCATGCACATGTTCTCCCTCATTTTGGCTCTGTCTCCACATCAACTGTTCAAGGAAAACTGTGCTAGCTGTATGCCAATTTGAATGGGTGAATATTGAAATAAGTAGAAATTCAATCAACCCCAAATCATTAGGTATTTGGATACAGAACATTGTTGGCTGAGATTTTCAAAGCTACTGAAGGATTTGGTTGCCCAGGTCATGTTAAAGATGGTAGGCATTGCACATCCATCACTTCCAAGTGGCTTTGAAGATTTCAGTCTGTTTCCATTGTTAAATAACTCACAACATCATTACATAAAATACTGGCAAAAATTAGCATTTACGTACTGAATTTCATTTGTTTCTACAAATAATGATATGACCATCTTAGATCAAAGATCTCAATGTGCCTGATGAGCCTGTAAACTATATACACCAGTTACTGATTTCATTGGCTTTGAGCACTGACAGTGTGCTAGGTACTGATCAGAGATATGGGCCGTAACCTTATGATGCTTACAATCTAAAGATGCAAACCAAACACTATATGCAGATAGTTCACCAGGTATGTTATCCAGAGGATGGAAATATAAGGATGTACATTGATCTTTTTTTTTTTTTATAATCTGAAGAAAAACACTTCTTTAAGAGGGCTCTGGTTTGAAAGCCTTCACCAAAGTATTCTGTTAAGTGAGGTTGCAAAGGAACAAAGAGTAAGAATCATGTTAGACCAGGGCAGGAAGAGAACTGTATTACCAGTCCCATGGAAGCATTTACAGAGATGGAAGAGGAGGATATGGAAGGGACGGTGAGGTGTGATGTTTGGGTGGAGGAAGATGAGGAGGAAGTGATGAGATGGGAAGGAAAAGCATAGGCAACATGTGAGCTGAGTGGAGCCTTGAAAGCGAGAATTGAAAATCCTCTACGCTGGTCTGTCCACCTCAGATCTCATTCCCCTCCCTAGACCGCATCTTCCTTTGACTGTCTGTGCTCCACCACTCATCTTCACGTGATGCTGGTGGTCTTTAAAGTTCCCTCTCTCCCCCTTTTGCTATCTTCCGGGAATGCCTCCTTGACAACTCATTCCCCCAGAGTTACAAGATTAGTTGGTTGGCAGCCTCTCGAGCCCAGAAGGCATGAGATCAATGTGGCAAAAGTAAGAGGAGGAGGAGTCCCATTGCATGTTGTAGGGAGGAGGGGATTACATCTTCACCATAGTCTTTTGGAACAAAGAGCAGGGAGACTTTTTTTCCCCCCCATGCTCCTCAGAGGCACTGAGGAAGGGGTATGTGGAGCAGGAAAGCAGGGAACTTATCTTAATACTTTTCAAGTTTGAGTTTCAATATAATGTTTGGGGAAAGTATTGGGAGAGGTTTTCAAAACCTAAAACTGTGCTGGGCCCACCCATTCGTTAACAAGATAGTGCTGGAAATGCTTTACTATAAATGGAGACATTTAAGATATCACTTAGTCAATAAAATTCATCCTTTCCTATATTCAGTGTGCAATAATAAAACTATATGAGGACTGTTCTGGTGTGGTGTGAAACTTGGCTCTCAACCTGGCATTTTGCTAAGCTTAAGACCTGATCCTGCAGTGAGCTCAGTGTAAGCCAACTCTTGTGGTCCCCGATGGCTGCTACGGGAGATACAGGGCTCCTTCTGCACACAGCCCAGTGCGAGATCAGGGCTTGAACTGAATGGTTTGTAAGCATATTAAATGCTCATTTTTTTAATGCATGTAATGTGTGTGTGTGTGTGAGGCTGTATATAAAAACAATTTATTTCGTCCACTATTTTACCCAAACAGAAACTGGTAAATAAGACTTTAGTATTTTATTGTGTTTTATTCCTGCCACAACAGGGGCTCAAAAAAATGAATGTGTCAGTAAAGGATTTGACAGTGTGTTACGACAGTCATCAATCCAGCAAGCCCTGTAGCCATAAATAAGCTTCATACAGTGCCACACTAAAGAGGACGGTTTCTCTTCTGCAGGACATTGAAAATGTCACAGCGAGGGAATTGTTTGTCCCTGTCGCCACGACAACGCCACCAGCACTTATCATTAACTTTCACACCAAGATTTTAATCAGCGTTCTTTGTGGCATAAGACTGAGTCAACATCAGCCCAAATTTTCGAAGCCGTTATTCTAATTATGACGAGAAGCTGTAGATTGATGAGCTTAGTTTTCTGCAAGGACTGGTGGCAGTTAATTCCTGTGACCTGTGTGCCTCCAGTAGTCTCTTTTCGAGATGGAGTCTTGAAAGTTCGATTATTAGTGACAGGTTGTAAGTGAGAAGAAGCTTATCTCTCCAGAGAGTGTTGATAACTTGAGACAAGGTTTAACTAGGAAGTAGTGAGACAGTAGATGGCCCCAAAAAAAAAAAAAAAAAAAAGTGCCTTCTCTAGCTACAGAAAGCACAGTAACAAGAAAATGCAGACAACCACAGTTTTGCAAGTTGTAAATTCTGATAGGCTTCTGTTGTAAATTCTGGTGGAGCCTGTTTTACTCAGCTATCTAATAATGTGTGAAAATATTTGTCCTGCTGCTTCTCAGGCATGAGCGCACAGTGCTTTTCAAGCAAGCATTAAACATTCAAAGCCTCAGTGTATGCAGTTTCATCAGGTTTAGAAGCCCCTGAAAAATAAATGAGAATAAATAAAGCATTTTAATGTAAAAGAAAACAAGGATGATACTGTACCTTTTGGATTGAGAGTTAGAATAACTGGACAAATGATACTGTTTATTATTTGTTACTTGCAGATAGTGTGCTCAGAGCTGTACAAGTTGCAGAAGACAACACATTCCTTTGTGTTCTAAATAGACATGCAACCCAAAACGCACTGGGGAAACTTTGAGGAGAAATCTGTCTCCGAGCACATTTCATTTATTTTTTTTTTTGGATGTAGGTGGCTGATATTGTTTTTGCCAACTGGGATTGGCGCTCGTGGAAGAGGTGATTTGAGTAGAGGGATGTAAAAGAAGAGATGTGGGTGCTGGCTCGTTAGGATTGAGAAAGGTGTTTGAGGCAAAGGGGGCAGCATGGAGAAGACAGTAGGGCAAGAAAGATATGAAGCAGGATTCATTAGTGGAGTGAAGATTGATTAAGCTTCACAATATCCTTGAAAGACATTTAAGTATCATTCTGATTTTTCAAGAGGATAAATTGAGACACAGAGGGTATGTCTACACTGCATTCAGGAACCGGCAGCTGGTCCATGCCAGCTGATTGTTGGGCATTTTAATTGCAGTGTAAACGTTCAGGCTCAGGGACCCTGTGAGGGGGATAGGGTACTGAAGCTTGGGCTCTAGCCCAAGCCTGAACAGTTACACTTCAGTTCAACAGCTCTGCAAGCCCGTATCAGCTGGCACAAGCCTAGTTGCAGTGTAGACATAGCCAGAGAAGTTAAGTGAGCTATTGAAGGTCACCCAATGAGTCAGCGGTAGAGCCAGGAATAAAACTCGACAATCTGAATTCCAAGTTAAGTGCTTTAAATGGAACTGAGTTGCATCTCTGGAGACTGAAACAGCTTTCACTAGCAATGTCTGTTAGACATTGAGTCAGCCACACCGACTGGGTCAGACAAAATGGGTTGATGGTGTTGGGAGGAGGCAGTTGCACTAGCCCACGTCTCCTTGCTAACTCTCTTAATTGTTCTATGCTAGCTCTCTTAAAACCTTTTTGCCCAAGAGGGGTGATGGGAATGGAACTCTGCTGGAACCACATCTGAGGGCTCTCCTCAGGGGAGGTGAGCAGTTGCTCCAAACTAACCTATGTCACAGGACTAGTTATTTGAGTGACTCCCTCTGCCCGTCTTTGGATCTCCTAAGTGTTCACACCATGGTTGATGGTATTCAAGGCAACAGTCTCCCCTGTTTCCAGGAGAACCTCGACCAACACGGTCTCTACATTGCCCAGACCTAAAGCCCTTAAGGCAGCAGGAAGAAGCCAGTCCTAGAGCTGCAATGGGAAGGGGAAAAAGTCAGAGGGTCTTTGAGCTAGCTTAAGGATAGGAGCAGATATGAACAAGCACCCTTAAACACCTCAAATAATGGGACTGTTCTTTGCTTGATGATAGGTTTGTCCCCCATTCTGGGGCTCATTAGATCCAAGCGCTGAGTCTCAGTACTGGGAACCATAATTATGGAAGTGGTTGATAATGTTTGCACTAGGAATATTCACCCAGAAGCCTTTCCTAATATACTCTGAGCTCACAGTAACATCTGCAGAGAATTTTCCTTGGGTTGTTCCATTGCCCTGATCAGAAAGCTTGGGTGGGAATATCTCTGGGACATACTTACATATCACTTACTGCTTCCAGCTAACACTTACAGTGTTAACCAGTTACTTGAAACTAAGCCTGACCTAAATTAGTATCCTGTGCAAAAAAGTGAATCCTTCAACACTGATGCACCATTTCAGTATAAACCAATGGTTGCAGCTATAGCTTTCTTTCCAAGTTCTTATATTATGCCTGTCACTGTGGCATCTAAATGTCTTACACATTTATGAAAATGAGTACAAAATCTCTTTATCCCTCCCTTTTTCCAATACCACGGGCAGACTCCATGATGGATACCGTTGCTTTTTATTTCTTTAATTAGATTAATTTTAACCCGTTGTTTATGGGACAAGGCAAAACAGAGGCACAGGATGCTTACCCGTGCTGCAGAGTGTACTATTACTAGCAATCTGTTGAGAACAGTTACCTTATGTAAAACTCCAAGGTGACCTGAAAGGATTTTAGGTTTGGCAGAATTTTATTTTTTTTTTAAATAATTTTGTCAGATAATATCCTTGTTTATTTTGAAGCATTTTTTTTCTATTTTTATTGACTTAAATTTTCACAGCTGTGGGAAATTATATGGGGAGATGTCAGCGAAGAATTATTTAATGACAGTATATATTGAGATTCAAAAAGTTAATCTTTTGTAACTCTTAACACAAAATTGTCAAATCATAAGGTATGATATATAATATACAAAATACGAATGTCCTTAAAGGAAATTCTAATAAGTTCTCAAACAGTATTTTTCTTACTTTGCTTACCTGTAAATTTTTATTATCTTTGGAACTATTTTTTGTATGTGCATGGTGAAATCAATGTTTATTGACCTTTACCAATTAAAAACATAATCCTTCCAAGCTTATTTTTGATGTATAAAACAAGCTTAAACTATCAGGGGAGGTGTATTTCCCCCACCCTGCATGGTTTTTTATCTCATCAATTATGAGGAATATCAAGTATGGTCTTTCCAGGTTTTGCTATTGGATCTACTGAATATCTCCGAGTTTGTGTTTATCACATCTTAACTGAAACGTCAACCAAAAAGTCCTTTCTCCAAAAATTTACTGATCAACGTTAAACCGGTGTTAACAAACCAAAAGCAATGTTTAATCAGTCTGACTAAAAATCTCTTTCCCTCTGAGCTGCACAGATGTCTTTCTTGACTCTTTTGATATAATTATTTCAACAATGGTGCTTTTCCCCACCCTCCCCCCGCATCAGTTTCAGCCTTCAATGTGGCAGGGTAAAATGGTGTAGATCACAATTTGCATCTTACCCTGATTTCAAACAAGGTTCCATGGTGCCACTTGTGGTTTTGCCTAATGGCCGTGCACTTACTTGGGATAAATCCTGAATGTAGAGAAGACCAAATTCTCCAGTAATTCAAGTCTTCTCTTCAGGAGCAGAGAGAACCTAAATTTCTAATGTAACCAAACAAAGGGTTGTGGGGGGAGGAGCTGTATGTGTTAGCCTCTTTAGGCTTTCTCTGTATACCATAAATAAAAAAAGGGGCATTAGCATAAGCAATGAAAAATGTGCTTAAAATGAAAGTAAATAAAAGTTAATGAGAGATGTCCTTTCCCTCAGGAAGCAGTATTGTGTGCAACTACAGCTTTAGTTCACAACAGCAATATGATTATCTAAAAAGCCTTTTGATTTCACTGCAAGGCAACATTCAAAAGCCAGCCTTAAATTGGTAACATATTACTAACTATTTCGTAGTAAGTTCTGCTTTTGCAGAAGCATATTAGTGAGTTTAGAATCTTGTGTAGAGCTAGGCACGCCCGTTTTTTTGATTGATAGATACATGTGGTTTTCATAGGATATGTTGGAAGTAGTATTATTTTTCCAAACACAGACGAAGTGGATTGCTGCACTTTGTCATAAATTCTTGGTCCCCAACTTTAATCTGTAGAACTGAAAGTTGTTGTAACCAATGGAGCTCTTCAACAGTTTTTTAAATGCCTGTCTGTCCTTGTTAATTAGAAGTGTACATATTGGGAAATTAACTATGAAATACTAAAAATGATAAATTATTCCTTATTTGAAAGTATAAATTAAAGGTTTAGTGTATATAAAATTTGTCATGTTTAATTGCAAGTTCAATTAAAATTCAGGGTAATGATGATTTATACAGGTTTCTGTGTAATTTGATATTCATTAGCTTAGCCAGACACATGCTGATATTAGCTCGTTAATTATGTTTCCTTTTGTTGAAAGCAGCCTTGTGAAAGCAATCTGCTCAAAGTTTTCTAAACTCATTCTGCTAAATGAATATTTGGCAGCTGTTCATGTTATTGAGATGGTCACTGTGGCTTCATTTCACTCATATATGGCATCAATCATACCTACTGTATGACAAACAAGATTTCTCATTACAAACCCATTTATGAAGGTTATGGTTGATATTAAAGAGCTATTGCATGGCAGGATGATCTTACTTTACAGTAACGTTAGAGTTTAGCCACAGATAGTGCCTACACATCCCACATGGTCAAAATGCTTAATAGTGTAATAAGTGGTGGTGGTCAGCTATGCAGGGGACTAGTTCTAAAGTTGACCCAAATGCAAGTAATCCTTGTAGGTATACTTAGTGCCCTAGTACTGTCATTTCCTGTGAACAGCACAACTTTGTTTTCTTTTGTTGATACTAAAAGATAGGCAAGGTTTGGGCTTCTGGGTATGATAAAATACCCACAGCAGGCTGGGTATTGTATGTTTGGAACTTGGCTATAGTCAAGAGTGACTATTCTTGTTATGGTGGTAGCATTGACCAACACTGAATAATTTGAATATTGATGCTGATTAACATGCTGAATCAAATAGTTTAGAGAGAGGATCATATCATATCATAACTGACTGATTCTTTGGCAGGGAAGGGGAGGAATATGCATTCCTGTGGAAAACAGGAGATTTGTTTTGAAGGCCTTTGACCTTAAAATAAAATAACTTTAGATTAATCAAGGGTGCTATGGATTTAGCAAAATTCAAAATCACCAGATATTTTGTTTGAAAATATTCAAGGTAAAACACGACTGTTTAAGAAAAGAACATTATAACTTTGCAAAGTCTGATTGCGTGATGTATAATCCATTCTTCTCTTTGTTTCCTTAATGGGAACACTAATCAGTTGTACAGAGCAGGAATAGGGAGTTCTTAGGGGGTTTAGTTCTCTCTCTACCTTCTGATTTTCATTGGAGTTGTGTGTGAATTCTGCCTTGGGTTCAGGAGAGAAGCAAAACTTGAGAAGCATAGGTGGTGGAACAAGATTTCAGATCAGGAACTTGGAATATGCTGACAATTTAAAGAGGAAACATTTTGTAGTGATGATGGAACTCTCCCAAGGGCCCTTGAGTATCTGGCTTCTTTTTTCTTTTTCTTTTTCTTTTATTTGTGAAACATCTGTTTTGAAAATGAAAGTAGTCTTTTATTCTGCAGTTCTCCAAAGTTACTTTGATAGCATTAAGTTGATTGTTTCAGGACTCTGGGTGAGGAAAAAGCCCTGTGTAGGGCTGGAAACTGGTGACTGATGGAAAGGCCAAATGTAGAAATAAGCAGCTGTTTTCAAATAATTATTTTTTTTTCTCTTTTAGTATAGCATGCCCTGTTAAGCTGTAGAGTATAATGTTTATATATATATGGTGTGTAATACAAATGCCATAAAAAGTATTGAGAGAGACAAGGTGACTGAGCACTCTTCTTCAGGCCTGGAAAAGGTCATTGTGTCAAAGCGAAATACAAGGTGGGACAGATGGCTTAGCATAAGGGCCCCCCACATGTTGCAGGAGATCATTTAAGATGATGCGGGCAATTAACACCTATGCATTCTGAAGACAAAAGAGGGTTAGTGGGTTACAGATTTGTTGTGTCATAAAGCCAGTATCTCTGTTGAGTCCATAATTTTTAGAGTTAAGCAGAGTTGTGAATTTCAGCTCTCAGGCTCATCTTTTTAATAATAATAATAGAAATTTACTTCTTTTACTTACATATTTCACCATCAAAGAAGACTGTCCAATTAAATTGTTGGCCCCATTTGTTAAATAAATATTTTGCACAATTCCAAATAAATGGTGTGTCCTTTATGAAGGCATGTATGATAAAAAAAAATGTGTGCTTCTGCAACTCTTTGAGCATCTTATGTATGCATTACGTCAGTTAGTATCTCTAAGTTTAAAAAAAAAAAGCCATATATATAGGTTTATAAAGGGTTTTCTATCCCCTTTCTGTTTATCTCCTGGCTGGCTGTGTCTATCAGTATAAAGTCCATTCACGTATTATCCAAGTGCTTTTTACCTTGATTTAAAACAATCTAGAAAAAGTAGTAGGTGAGGCTTTCCTGGTCAAATAATGCACAATATTTTAGAAAATGTTGTGGAACAAGGTTCGTATCTTCTCTTGCATCGATTTGGGGTGTGACCTCTCAGATTCCATACAAACTTAAGCTTTGGAGATGTAAATAATTTTTCCCCCTCCCTCATTGTCAGTTCTATTTCTTCTCATGAAAAGAAGTCTGAGAACTCTTTTTTTGGGCGTGGTTTTGCATTGGTGAATCAACTGAATCAGGCTAATACAGCAATTTACATAGGTGATGTGTGGGGAAATTGGAATGATCTTTGTGAGAATAAATACTTCTTGGCCAATATAATTTTCAATAAACTATTTTAATGTGTTTGAGAACAAGCCCATTTTATTTCAAAATGCCACTGTTTTCTGTCACTTAAGGGGTGCCATATTTGATGGAAAAACACTCACCTTCTGTATAAAATACTGTACAATGTAGAGCACTGACTAAAGTCTGTTCTGCTTTTCTAAATCTTTAAAATAAATTTTCATTAATTTTAATGTACAGCAAAAGGAAGAATCCCATTGATGATAAATAATAACAGATTTATGGAAACACCTAAAAATCACCATAGGCATATAAGAAAATTCTCAATCTGTAGTTGCAAAAGCATACAAGTGATTGCCCGTTGAGCAAGACCTTGTCAGCTTTTTATTGCGATACATTATTGGGTAATAGTTTTAAAATTATTTATAGAATGAAACCCCAGCTGCCCTGAAAATACCATCATTTAATATGTTGTCTGTGATTCTCATTAGCTTTTTTAGCCTACGGGTTATGAAGAGAACAAAGATTTGGCTGTATTTCCAAGATGGAGCAGTATATAAAATTTTTGTCAGGGGACTTGTTGACCTTATGTAAAGTCACCTCTTTGGGAAGGTTTCTGTATTATGGTAGCAGTTGCTATGGCAGTTATGTAAACCTAGCAACAGTCTATATTTATTGGTACTGTATATTTCATGAGCTTGTCCTCTAAACAAGAGAATTAGCTTATTGCACAGTTGATACTTAATATACAGAAAAGTTATACATAATCCATGCAAGCCATTAGTTCTTTAGGGGAGGATGTGGGTGTATGTATTTAGTATTTAATTATACTTTGTTTATGTACATATTTATGTACAGAGGTCTGTACCGGATAGTTTTACCTTGAAATGGTAACCGACTTCTCTATGGTACTCACAGCATTTCTGTATGTCAGATGTAGACTACCAGAGTACCACACAACAAATACTGTGGAATTTAAATTTTTATTGGTGAGTGTGTACACTTGAATGGGTTATATAATATTTCTTTCCATTTGTTGCCAGTGCTCAGGTATTGAGATAACCCCTACCATTTTTTCACTCTAAGCCCTTATGTTGTTCAGATATGATAAAAGCTCAGAGGTCTTGGGGGCCTATTGTCCAAATATATTCAACCAAGAACATCACTTTAGTGGTATTCCCTGGTACTTTACTTCTGGTGGTGCTCTTGGGAAAGGTAGGCTTGAGCAAGCTAGGATGATTGCTATCTCCTTGTATATGTGGCTGACTCAGCAATACATGGATAATTCTGACTGACTTAAAGGATAACACAAAATCCTACCATTACCCTCCTCCTCAGGGAAAACTGCCTTTCTTCGTCAAGAAGACAACCATTCAGCCAGAAAGATTGACTCCCAGAAAGTCACCACAATCACTTTAATAGTTTGATTTTCAGGTGGGACTAGAATTGATGGTGTTGAGGGCAGAGGCTCAGAGCCTTGAATCTTTGTGCTTAAGTGAGTCAAGCAAAACTGCTGGCTCTGAAAAAGTCTCTGTATTTCTTTTTAACAGCTAGAAAATAAGATAAATGAAGAAGGAAAAAGACAGTTTCAGTTTGGGAGTGGGGAAAAAGATTTTTTTTTAACCCTTATAACAACAAACACAACCCTAAACTAATTATTTCATATGTACATACACCTGGTTCATATAGTATGTTTGTGTATAGTTGCTGATACTGTTTTGAAGTACTCTTATTGCAAAAAGGTTGAATGGACACTCTTTTAAAGAGTAGATGTTAATATACTTAGTAGGATAGTGCTTACCAAATTGTAGACATCTAAGGTAAGTCCTGGGCGGACAAATAAATGATGAAAAAATGTATCTGTGTTTGCTTTATATTAAATCCTTGGTTCTTGAGGAAGTCTAGTTGTTATATAGGGTAATTGTCAATTCATAATCCTAGTGGAGTATTTGGGTTGCACACAGATCCGTGATGTCTTCTATTAGCATAAGTCTTTTAAAGCAAGAATCCAACAGAGATTTTCCGATACCAAACAGTGTCCTTTTGGACATTGGACAGTATCTTATGATTATGACATTTCCCAGGGTACAATCTGGACAGGTGAATAGCTGTCTTTTCTCAGCCCTGCAACCTGGGTACCTTTCACACTGCTTTGCTGTGAGAGCAACCACTCGTGGTCACATAGTCTCCAGCATGCAAAATCACTCCCAGCTAAATTATATGAATGCTCTAGGCAGTAACTTCTGAATTATATTGCAATGACACCAGCAAATTCTCAGTCCCAGATATGTCCCTAGAAATGTGCATCTTGTACTGTCCAGTTCTTTCCTTCTGGACAATACACGCTCATAGAAAGTTGGTCATTTCATTAATAGAAAGTGATATCCACAAATCCTGTTATCACAAATCGAGGTTTGCAAACACTTCAATCCAAACACACACTGGTTTAGATAGAACAATAAAACAATGTATTAACTACCAAAAGGTGGATTTTAAGTTATTACAGGTATTGAGGCATAAAAGTCAGAATTGGCTACAAACAAATAAAAGGTAAAATGTAAACTAATACTAATACTAACTTAACAAGCTAAGTGAACTTGAAGCAAAAAGGTTTTTCTCACCGCTTGCTCACAACGGTCTGGCTGGAATTCTTCAGCCAGGATCACTCCCCCAGTTCAATGATGCTTCCTTTGTTTTTCAAATGTTGTTGATGCCATGAGGAGAAAGAGGTGATTTGTGTCCCTGTTTGCCCTTCTTATAGCATTTTTCTTCTTTGAAAATCGTCTCTCCAGGTGGGGTTCAGGCAATAGCTAGTCTGTTTTGGATGGGAACCCCCAGCTGTTCCATTGCGAAAATGTAAATTTCTCGCTTACACCCTTCTTCCTGCCAAAGAATGGCCACTTAAACAGGTGATAGTCTATTTGATTATACTGGCTGAGGTGATGTCTAGCATTTTGTCTCCTAGGATCTAGTTTGGGCTGCTTCCCCAGAATTGAGATATGCCTTAGTATCATCATACAGTAGAATCTTACAACTTTACATTACAATGGTGCAACACATATTTTACCAGGACAATAATGATCAGTGAATTATGCATTCTCAAATGATATCTCACAAACTATACTTTGATCAAAATTTATAAAAGTGGTGAGCATTAGGTTACATCTGTCACAATGATACAGAATATTCTTTTGCTCTAATCCCTGGTGGTAGTGAAGGTTTGTATTGTTTGTTTGTTTTTAAGATGGCCATTATTCATGGAATGAAAAAAAATTGAGAGAGTGGTAGTTTTCCCTCACTTTTTTCAGATTTTAATAACCCAACTTCCATTGACATGGCTGTCTGCTGTGGGTTAAGTTTAATATTCATTGGGACTGTGTGTGTGATGTACTGAAAATATGGCTTTCTGTTTGGACCAAGTGATCATGGCCTTGATGGGCTTTGCAGTGTTGAATTGTATAAAATATAGCTCTCAGGAATATAATTTAAAATTAAGGATTCCAAATCTGCATCTTTGTGTAGAACCACAAAAAACAGACTGTCTTAGCCTTATCTTTCCAGATGAAATATGTGATAATAGTTTCTTAAATATAGTTGGCAATCTATACTATACTGTGTGGTGGACAGGGATTGATGCACAAATAGAGGATATGGCAAAACAAAGTCAAGATTGTCAACAAATGTAACACGTTCATAAACATGTTCTTTTGTATCCTTGGGAGTGACCGGCTATTCTGTGGCAAAGAATGTATATAGACTATGGTGGACCATTTATGGGATCTTTGGTATGTGTTTGTTGTGTTACGTATGCTGCATAAAAGCGAAACATATGACAATTCTTTTTAACCATTCCTTTATGAAGAATTAATTTAAACATGGAGTATTATGTAGGTAGCATAGTGGCAAGATGGATAAATTGGAGATGAGTTACCATCTTTATTGCATTCATTCTACTTTACCATCTAACAATGCGATCTTTCCAGTGCTCAAGGTCATTTTTTTGGTTCATTCTCTAGTGAATAGGGATATAATTTCCAGCAACCAGAGGAGCACAAGAGGAGGGGATGTTTAAAGGCATCATTAACCACAGAGAGAGGGCATATGGCCATTGCTTTTTTCTCTTTCTGGGAGTCTATTCCAAGGACTATTGTAAATAATTTTGGTTTATTGATTTATTTATTCAAACATTTTTCTGTACCATATGATCACCTGCCAGATGTTTGGAACAGAATATGGTTGGAAAGGAATAGCAATGCCATCTGTAAATAAGTGATTATGTCCTACCACCCCAATTTTAATGTCCTTAATATTGGAACCGAAGAGCTGCAGCCAGGCATCAGAGATAACACCTCTGTCTTGATCCTTGATTCACTTTGAAAGAAGTAGATCTATATTAGTTGTTTGAGGTACTAGCCTGGGAAAAATTGGTAGACAGTCCTGATCCACTGCATAATATTTGTGTGGAATCCCATCCTGATTAAAGTCTGAAACAAATACTCTCACTCGACCCAGTAAAACTAACTTGAAAGGAGGCTTTCAAAAATAAAAAGGGGATGCCGAGAGGTGCCAAGCTCCCATTGCTTTCAATGGGATTTGGGTGCCTAATTGTTTAGAAAACCTCCCCTTTATCAACAATTTTTGCCCATAACTTGATCTGCCTGCCTTGGGATACCTTGGCCAAGACTTTTACATCTGGGTTAAATTGGTAATTGAATTGATCTGTGATTCCCACATTCATCCTCTGTCTTTTGGGATTACTAGCCTCATTCATTGAGTTATGTAGGGAGTTAGACCGCAGAATACGGTTAAATACCTTGTTAGCGCAAATATCAGCTGCTCTGAGAAGGTTTTATAAACTTCTGGGGGAACCTGTCTTCAACTCCCCATTTGCCCAGTGGCCAGTGATTGAGTTGCAGAACTCATTACCTCCAAAATGAGTGATTTCCCTTTAAAAAAAATGACAGCCCTTTGTAGGGATAAGAGAGACATTCACTTGGTATATGTGCATTTTTATTTCTGGGATGCTTGATTTTTGTTCAGAGTTGGGTTTCAAAATGGGTATAGTACCAGTGAATATTCAAATGGTCACAGCAATGTGCTGTAAAATGGGTATAGTACTTGGCAGAAGGCTTGTGAGTCATAATGTTTGTAAAGCACTTTTTGCCCCTTATTATTTATTTACTAAAAACACATTTAGAAAAAGTACAGAGGTTGAGAAGAGAGCGCTGTTCTCAAAGCAGTACCATACTTTATCTTGTTTAGCATAGTTCATACAGAGTATGTCAGGTTCCTTTACAGAGGAAGAGAATTTTTCATAAAGTGTTCCAGAGGGGTGACCGTGTTAGTCTGTTTTTAGCAAAACAGCAAAAGTTCTGTGGCACCTTAAAGACTAACATTTATTTGGGCATAAGCTTTCATGGGCAAAAACCCACTTTGTCAGATGCATGAAGTGGAAACTTCAGTTCGGTGGGTATATATACACATGCAGGGATGGGTGAGTTACATCACAGTGAGGAGGGCGAGTGTTAACAAGGTAATACAATCAGGGTGGATGAGGCTGTTCACAACAGTTGATGAGAAGGTGTGAATGTCAAAAGAGGGAACGTTATTTTTTTGTAGTGGGCTAGCCAGTCCCAGTCTCTATTCAGACCTAGTCTGATAGTGTCAAGTTTGCATGAGTTCCAGGTCTGCAGTTTCACGCTGGAGTTTGTTTCTGAAGTTTTTCTGTTGAAGTATGGCAACTTTCAAGTCTGTTACTGAGTGTCCAGGGAGATTGAAGTGCTCTCCTACTGGTTTTGGAATGTTACCATTCCTGATACCTGATTTGTTTCCATTTATTCTTTTGTGCAGAGACAGTCTGATTTGGCCAATGTACATGGGAGAGGGGCATTGTTGGCACATGATGGCATATATCACATTAGTAGATGTGCAGGTGAACAAATGGTGTGGCTGATGTGGTTAGGACTCGGTGATGGTGTCACTTGAAGTTTCCACTTCATGCATCCAACGAAGTGGGTTTCTGCCCACGAAAGCTTATGCCCAAATAAATTTGTTAATCTTTAAGATGCCACAGAACTCTTGCTGTTTTTCATAAAGTGGAGTACAGTGACACTCTCTGAAGCAGAGAGGGAATGTGACAGAGAGGTGAAGCAGAGTAAAAGAGAAGATCTGAAATTTAAAAATAATGAAGATGTGCAGCAAGTGTTTTTGCAGACTGGTTACAGAGAAGGAGGGGAAGATAGTAGGAAAATAACAATGCAGGAAGGAAAAGGGTTTAAAAGCAATTGTTGGAAAAAAGATGGGTTTAAGCAATGTTTGAAGAGAGGCAGTGCCCCAGTGCCCCAGGAGGAAAGTATTCTAGACAGGGCAAGCAGAAAAGCTGCCCCAACTACATTGAGTAACAGCGATTGACCAGAAAGAAAGCAAAGAGAGGCACACACAGATGAGTGGCAGTGGACAGTCTTAAAAAAAATCAGTGAGGTATGGAGGTATCCTATGTAGATGACCCTCAAAAGAAGCATAAAACTACAGCGTAGCATCAGTGGATAACTGAGGAAACTTAAAGAAAGGGCAAAGTCTGAATATCGCTGTATGGGGCAAACTTACATTCTTCAATTTTATAGTTCTACGTTGAAATAAAAATGTTGTGACACAATGTACATGACAGCTAATCAAGATGATTTAGCTTAAGACTGCTTCCAACTTATTGTTACTTGTTTGGATATAATTCCATGAAGTACATTCACATATTCCCTATATCTCTCCTCACATTAGTCTTTATACACCTTAAATGCCAACCCAAACAAAAATGAGCATCAGACAACAATACCTAGTTATTTTAGCACTTTTTATCTGTAAATCTCAAAACAGTTCATAATGTTTTGGTAACTTTTAATCCACATTTTTGCAGATGAGGAAATTGAGGTTGTAGTGTTGTAACTTGTCAAAGGTCATACAGTAAGCTAGAGGCAGAGCTGGGAATACAACTCCGGTCCCATATAGTTTCACTGGAGTCATCCTGCTTCCTAAAATTGAATCTAATATTAATTGCATATAATACATATTAGCTGGCATTGGAATGATACAATTGGCATTGGGATAAGAATGTAAGGAAAAGAGTAGTGGGGATTTTTGGTAGACCTCTAATAAACATATGTCACAGTATGGAGAGATGATGTTAGAGAAGAGTTATGATTTAGTGGAGAATGGTTGAGCAGATGGCTGTTTTTTTAAAGGAGGTAGGCATAAAGTTGTGTGAGTACTAAAAACACTATGAAAATGTTTGAAAACAAAATCAGAGGTCTGCATGGATGTAACTTGTTGTGTTCAGAACTCATCAGGTACACAATACAGCTATGATGGGAAACAAAGATACTAGAAGTGCAGTGCACAAAAGGAAAATAAAGCCCCAATCCTGGGAGTAGCTTCATATAGATAGATGACAGCGTAGATGATAATTTTTCACCAGTGTTAGTGATTTGGAGCTGTAATGTGAGCAAACCAGTCAAAACAAAACAAGTCCTAAATAAATCTGAAAAGTCCAATGCTGCTAATTTTTATTTAGATTACAAGAGCCTCAGAGACCACATTAGTCATCTTCCATTAATTTTTTGTCAGAGGATATTGTTATAGTTCAAGGAACTCCTTTTTTCATTGTGAGCTCTCATTGGTGAGTTAGCTACTGTGGGAATATGTTGATGGCATCTCCACTGTGAATAGCTATCATAAGTCTAAATAGCAGAGAGTATCTGTAGGCTTATATTCAGTAATATGGGAGGAAGTTGGACTTTATAGTGAGACTTAGTTTTCCCTGAGAATGGAAAAAAAATTAGATACAGCCGGGAACAGACTTACCTCACTCATCTATTATATTTATTGCTATCATGGCTGTGAGGATAATTTAACTAAAATGATTTTAGGATTCTGACATTGAGTGAAGGTTTTAAAATTCTTAAACTGGCAATGAGAGTACAGTTGACAATAGTAATATGGGCTCTGGCCTCTCTGACCATCATTGGAGCAATAATGTTTTTCCTCCTTTCATATGTTATAAGAAGTGTCATTTTAGGTCAACTCAAGGAGTTGGACTTAAAAGCAAAGACCTACTTTTAGTGAAGGAGAGTTGTTTAAAATACAAATGTTTTGAGCATTTGCATTTTGTTTAAAGAGATCACTTTGTCCTATGATGGTACATCCCATGCCCTTTGTAAACTCAGTGATCTTAGAAAATTATACCCATGCTAATTGATATTGATTTATATTTATGTATGTAAAAATATAATGTGATTTTATGTCTTTAAAAATCGGATGTAGATAGAGAATAATGTTCCCTATCATCCGACACTTCAATAGATTGCATACGTGAGCAAATTCCATGTCCATCCTTATATGTGGATGGGGGGACGGGGGTGGAGAAACTAATTCTTTCCTTGTTTTTTAATTGTCTGTTTGAAATCTTATATGAATCTTACATGAATGATGTTCCTCAAGAGAATGTTATTCCTGTAGGGATTTTTTTTAGTCCACTGAGAGATACTCATTGTGGCATAGGACCAAGATGTAGGCCAAGTGGAAATACACCAAAGTGATTTAATAGAAAAGGTAATTCCTATTCAAACTGGATGGTCCCTTATTCATTTCCTCGGATTATCATCAAATTTATGTCACCAGCAAAGGAGCTTTATTGAGTTTCACAGATATATTCCTTTTGCTTTCATTGTCATTAGTTGGCACACTGACATTTTCATATGTGTCTCAGCTAATGCCTCAAAATTACTCCATCTACAAATGTAACAATTGAACAGATAATTTTAATAAGATTCAGCTTGACTTCAGACTGCACTCCTTCCTTTCTTTATAGAATGCAAATTGTAACCTGTTTTTAAAGCCGTGCAATGCAGTGAACTTTAATGGGATTTGACAACATCATATTAAGCACAACAACTACGCATAATGTACCGAAAAATTGGACGTGAAATTGGAAACATAGCTGAGAACAAAGTAAATTTACATGGTTTGGTAGTTTGAATGTCTGATATCATATTCTCTCATGCAAGCTCCATAAAAAGCAAGGGATTTAACAATGGATATCAGCGGAAAGTGCTTTTAAAGTTAAAGCTGATGGATGGCTTGTCAAAAAAAATAATTGCATTGGTTGGAAAGTCGGGATGCGTGCTGAGGGGGAGAGAACAGGATATACAGAGAGGATGATGGGAAGTGACAGTGGTCTGTCAAGAAGCAGTGGCTGCCCAGAGAAGTGTGAAGCCAGAGCTATAAGGTGGCAGAGTAGAACAGGCTGTCAGAGCGGGAAAGTGGCTTTAATACCCTGAAAAGCAAAGGAATCCGCCTGTCAGCCTTGCTCAGCCGTGCTGAAAGAGGAAAAGAACATGGCATAAAGTTAGAGACATTAAATGGGGGAAAAAAAGAGAGGCCAGGGAAAACAAGTGGGGGGTGGGGGGAGGAAGCTGGGTTTTTTTAAACTAGACAAATGATACATTTTAGGTATGTGTTCACTTTTGACTAAATTGAGCTTTTTATAGGTAATGTAAATATAAACAGCATATAAATAGTGTCTAAGAAATTTTAGAGTTGATTAGAGGTCTTCTGAAAAAGGAATGTAGGACTGTCTATTTCTGGCATATTTAAATATACCACAAAGCTTTACCATCATTGTGTGTAACTGTATTGGCCCATCTCTATTATGCAATGCAGACATAGATTCATGAGGGGACTAGCTTAGTACCTTGTCAGTTTTTGTTACAGCAAACATTTGATTGACTTTATGTATAAACCAAAATTCATTGTTGTAAAGTTCTCTTTTTCAACTATGCCAGGGTTTGGTTTAGAAATTAATCAGTTCCAGCACCGTGGGGTTTTTTTCAATAAAATTCTTATAGTAGTGAGGTTAATTTAGCCATCCTACATTTTTTCCTTGGGCATTAACACTTATATCCAGTTTTATTGCATTGTCAGACAATTAAAAACATCCAATAGTTCCAAAGATTTTCCATAAATTTTTCCTTTAATAGCAAAAAAGTTGAAATACAAAGATTATTTACCTCATTAAAGTGGTAAGAATTCTTTTGAGCAACTGTCTCTTGACAGCATTTTTAAAGAAAAAAAATCAAATATTTTCCAGATAGACTTGTCAGAAAATCTCACTTTTTTAAGTGAAAAGGTATATATTGTAATCTGAAGTGAACGGATTGTTATAGATAGTCACTTTAAAAAAATACACTGTTGCACAATGGTGGTTCACATCATTTATATTGGTATGTGATAACATATTAGTAGCATTGCTAAACAGATTTCAGGTAAGAACGGCTTTAGAAACAGAATGCAAAGTGCACTGTATAAGATTTCAATGTGTTACTTAAAGAAATGGAGTATATTATAAATATGCAAATAAAAAGCCAGATATGTTGAATGCATAGAAAGATTTATGTGCAGAAGATATAGGCTGCATGTTAAAAGGTATTCTGAAATAAGACCTGATCCTGTAAAGAAGTGGTTCTCAACCAGGGCTATATGTACCCCTGGGGATTTGCAGAGGTCTTCCAGGGGGTACATCAACTCATCTAGGTATTTGCCTAGTTTTACAACAGGCTACGTAAAAAGCACTAGTGAAGTCAGTACAAACTAAAATTTCATACAGACGTTGACTTGTTTATAGTGCTCTATATACTATACCCTGAAATGTAAGTACAATATTTATATTCAAGTGATTTATTTTATAATTACATGGTAAAAATGAGAAAGTAAGCAATTTCAGTAATAGTGTGTTGTGACGCTTTTCTGTATTTTTATGTCTGTTTTTGTAAGCAAGAAGTTTTTAAGTGAGGTGAAACTTGAGGGCACACAAGACAAACCAGACTCCTGAAAACAGTACAGTAGTCTGGAAAGGTTGAGAGCCACTGCTGTAAAAAACTGAATGTCCTGGACTCTCACTGACATTAATAGCAGTTGAGGGAGCGTAGTAGTGTGCCGAAGGAGTTTTGCACTTTTGAGGATTTGGCCCATACTTTATAGTTATGTGCCTGAGGCTTTTTTAATGCAGTTATATTTTGGTGGTTTGATCCACTGAACTAATCCTGGAAGAAGAGACTGCTTTCATCTAGTGCTCACTCTTTGTTTAGAACGGAACCAAAGTGTGTGGTTGTGAAGTGGCAACAGGAGTGGAAAGTGAAAAGGTTACAGTTTTAGAATTGTCGATGCTTCTGAGTCTTTATGACAATATTTACTTTGGATAACAGTGGCATGCCATTGCAGTTAAGAACTTGTAATGTTTTCATTCTCTATCCTTGTTTTCATGGAGTTATGTTTTTCTTGTCATTTTCTCTCTGAGCACTGAATTAGAAGAATTTTTCTCCACCTACAAGCATATTTGTAATGTAATAATAAAAGAAATAATTATACCACCATCCAGATATAGAAAGGACAGATATTCACATAAATCAATTGCTTTCAATTAATTTTTTGTTCCTTCCAGTACCACAAAATGCTACCTATATTTCAAGTGTCCCAAAATTCTGCTAGATAGGCAGGAAGAGTCTAATGTTGTGACCTGAGAGACCTTACTCTCTAAATAGACAAAACAGCCAAATAATAAACCTACAGACTTTCATTGTCCTCTTACTAGTCCTTCAACTAAAATAACATTTGAAATTTGAAAGTACACTTGTAGGAAGTTAGTTATACCTTTAGTATAACTAGAACATTTTAAATTATTTATTTATTTAAAATGATATTGGTTTCAGCATTTGAAAACTGGGCCTTCTGTTTCTGAGTTCCATAATTTTTAAAATTTTAAATATTGGTATTTATATATTTATGATAGCGGCGTGGTGGATCTTAGCACCAAAGCATTTAAAGTGGTAATAACTTGATCCACAAGGGTTTTACTAAGTACTATCTTAAAAGGAAATATTCAGGAAATTAAATTACAAAAAACCACTTCCCTTTTCATCTATTGTTAGTGTCTGATGTAAACCCATAAAATAAAAGAGAGAGAGATAATATTGCAACCTAACTGGTATTTGCATCTGGATATTGCTGGAGCTTCCAAATAAGAGATGATCTCAAAGATAATATATCTTTATCCACACAGTATTTCTTTCATGTTCAATATTGATGCACTTGGGTGCATTACAGAATTTATACACTAAACAAATGTATGAACGTTAAAGCTTTCCACTTGGGCAGCATGAAAAAAACAATTTCTGCAAAGTTTGAATAGCTGCATTCACCTGCCAAATAAGATGCCTTGTTCCTGCCCTTCTTTAGTCTGAAGAAGGCCTGAATGTGAATGAATTAGTGCGGCAGTATGTGCTACATTTGCTAGGCACAAAGGGGTATCTTAAGGGGTAGAATTTCAACCTTCACTCGATATTTCCTTGCTCCTGAATGTTCAAAATGCATCTTTACTGTTGTTTGGAATACAGTATTTTGTGCATTAATAGGTTTTTTGGTTTGCAAATAATACCTCTGTGTGTCACTTTGTGGTTTCAAAAGGGGTCACTGGTTTTTTACATTTAAGTAAGATTGCTGCTGTTATCTGTAAATCTATTGCTTGGGAAAAAGTGGGACTACATGATACGATTTAAAAGACTAGCAGCTGTATTTTATTCTTTTCAAAGGGAAATAACCCCTTACCTAGTACAGCTAAAAATAAATTAAAAAAAAGACTGTTACATTTGGCAACAAAGCTTCTGCCTTTATTATCTCAGCAATATCTGAATAAAATGTCTTATTAAGTAAGATATAAGGGCAATGAAAGGGAGAGTAAGTCAAATTAGTTGACATCTAACACTTGGAGCACCATAGATAGTGTGGATAGTTACTGTTTAGTAAAATGGATTTAATGCTTAATATAAATGCTGATATTCAGATGGTTGTATTTTGGTAATGCAGAAATGCTGGCTTCCAAAACAGTATGACACTGCAATGCTTTTCTCAGGTTTTAAACCACAGTAATCAGTGGTCAAAATGACTTTGGCCTCAATAACAACATAACTGTACAACATGTGAAGGTGTGGTGGAGCGTGAATGGAGAGCTTATTGTCTTCAAAGTTATTGACCATCAAAACAAACTGGAAAAAGAAATTATTTATCCATTATACTTCGTTGGCATGATTGGGCGGGCATGTGTTCTGTCTGCCTACTATTCATCATCATCATCCCAAAGTAAGTGGGCACATAACAATGGCTGAGTGTCAGCCAGCCAGAAACCTGGGTGCAGATTTCAGTTATAATCCTAGAGAAACAACATCTGAAATATTTTATTGGTTGGAAATTCTGCATTCATTGTCAGCCTGTTGTGAAATCGCCTTATTTCTAAGCCAAATGGTCTCTTCTGCATGAAAATGCCACATAAAGGGCAAGTTTCAATGAACGGAGCAAAAAACAGTGAGATCATCTAATTGAAGAGATGGAGAATGATTTGCACCCTGTGGAATGGGCAGAGAGCTGCTCTCTCTCCTACCACAGGGCACCTGGATTCTTCCGGGAGTTCATGCATTGGTACATATAACCAGTGCCTCCACGTTACGCTCTGCAGCTCGCTCATATTTAAAATGCCATGCTTTGTTGAGAGGCTGTGTGGGTCCTTATAGGGCCCTCATCACCATACTTTCAGGGCATCTCACAATCGTTAATGGATTTATCCTCACAGCACTCTTTTTGGATAGGCAAATACTCTCAGCATTTTACAAATGGGAAATGGAAAGTAAGTGACATGCCCACAGTCTCACAAGAAATCTGTGGCTGAGCGAGGAATTTAACTCGGATCTCTTGAGTCCCAATCCAGTACTCTATCCATTAGATTACCTTTCCTGCCCTTATTACCTTTCATCAGTTTTGGTTCAGGTCATTCAAAACATTTCATTTGGATTTTGAACATTTTAATTTTAAAAAAGTTATACCATAGTTAGCTTAAATTTCAAAAACAGTTATTTCAAAACAGAAAATGGTTGATTTCATTTCAGAAATGTTGAAATGGGACAACTCAAGAATTTCAGAACTTCTATTTTCAGAATTTTTTCATGTTGAGAAACTTGTTGAAACAGATCCTCTCCCATTAAACGTTTTGATTTAATCAATCACACTGTTTTGAAAATGTAAACTTCTAACACCTCTTTCCTGTCCAGCCATATCACCTGAACAAGAGAATCCCAAGAGTGAGGGACTTTCACAGGGAGGCAAGAATGACATCATGCATGGTTTTTCCATAATGCAAATTGGACCAGAGTCATGGATAATCTTCATTTTTTCCACCAACCCTCTTGGGACTTTTTGGAACTATATAATCACTCGCTTTATGAAAGCCAGGATTCCGTAAGTCTCTTGCGACCAATGATACTTATGCTGTTGGTGGTAATATATATCAGCTAGAGAGTCCTAAACTATGTAGCATGGGCACAGCAGGAAGACACGCCTGTAACTTAGGAACATCCCAATGCCAGAAGATAAGGGGCTTGCTGGTAGGGGATAGTGAGTTTCAGCTGGCTTGGCCAGTTCAGGGTATTCTGAAGAAGTGAGTTTCAGCTGGCCTGGGACGTTCAGTGTACCCCAGTTCAATTGTGTCATAATCTGTATCTAATAGGTGTTGTGTAAGGTATCATTAAAAAACCAGTAACACACTTATCATTAATATCCCTGTATGGTGCATATATGGTAAACGCCCAAAGGATGGTACAAATATGAAGGAAAGATAGGACTAAAATGTGTTTGAACCAGCCAAGTGTGGAGAGTGAGTAAATAGTTTTTTTCAGATAAAGGAAAGCCAGCACCTTCATCCAAGTATCACAGACAAATGGTAACCACAGTCAAGTTGGCCGTACACTGGCATTTCAGAGATTGCAGAGACAGATTAATTTGTATTGTAGAAAGTACTGGTGGGGAAGAAACCAGCGTGGAACCTTCTTCATCAGACTCCATGGTTTTTTCAAACAGCAGGTTTTTTGAGAAGCATACATTTCAAAAGATCACTGAACTATAAAAGAGAGGGGCAAAAAGCTCAAGTTATCTTTCACCTAAGACGACAAACATTGTACTTTGTGCATGATCATGACCCAATGGGTGGTCAGCCATTTTGCTGGAAGGAAGTGTGATGAGAATCTTACCTTGCATCAAGACTGTAGTTATGTCAGGCCTTAGTCATTAGAAACCGTTTTCACTTTTGTTTGCAACTATTTCTGAATTTATCCCTTATACTTGAACTCACTTAAAATCTCTTTTTGATGCCATAAACTTTTTACTTTTGTTCTAAATCAATCCAGTGCTGTGTTAGACTTGAAGTGATTATTAACTCCAGTTAAAGCAATAAGCTGCTGTGCTTTGGTCTCTTTAAAGGAACAATAGGCCTTATTACTTCCTGAATGCTCCAGGAGCAAACTGGGGATGTTCCAGGGCAGACAGTTTTGGGGAAATTCAGGACTGGGGATATGTTGGGATCACTTGGCTAGTAGTAACTGAAGCTGGTGGTAATCAGAGTGTGACATTGGTGTAACAAACATGTTGCTGGAGTCAGAGTTGCTGAACCAGGGGTGCTCAATGCATGCTTGTATGGTGGATGGGAACATCCAGAAAGGGTGTTGCAGCAGCAGAGCATTTTAAGACACCCAGGGTTACAGGACAAATGGTGAGACAACTCTCACTTGTCTAAATTGCATCCCAGAATGTGACAATGCCTTAATTTTTAAGGTAATTCAATTGGTAAAGAGAACGCACAAAGAAAAGAGTTCTACAGAAATCCATGAGCCTGCAATGCCTACTTATGTAAATAGAGAGAGACTTTTTTCAGAGGGCCATTAAGATTTGGAGTTCTCTGCTCCCAGAGTTACTGGGGAAAAATCTACCTTACAAAGACAAAAGGGAACAGTAACTTTAGAGATGTCAATAAGCATAGACATTTAACTTGGGTCATCTTTAGTCACATGAAGAGATTTGAACCGATCAACAAACGTGGTATTGAAAAGCAATTTTCTTCCTACCTGCAGAGTTGGGGAGCTAAGGCTTTATGTGAGATAATGAGCGAAGAACACTCATAAAGACAAAGGAGAGAGTAAGGCACATGAAAAATTTCCTGCCACGACAGTGGAAAGACCACTGATGGCCCTCAGTCTTCCTGTTAATTTACTGTTTATGATCCCATCATCTTGGTTCTCTCATAACAAGAAGAAAGTAGCTATATCTTGCTTATAATAGACAGTGTTATGTTCATGGTATACATGTGGAGAAGTTAGATTAAAAAAAAAAATACTCTTGCTGGAAGGTTGCGACATAACACTACTTTATTTCTTCGAGTTCAGGATAATACAAAAGAACCCCAAAACAGAGAGACCCAAAGCAGGTTGCTCCCCAAAACAATTCACCCTGCCTTAATCTTAGGCTGTCTGTCTCCACACTTACTGTTGCTGGGTCCTGATGGCAGGCTTCCCTGTATAGTCCCTTGGTCTGCAAGCAGGACCAGGAAAACTCCTTGAAAATTGAAAGTGATAAATCACAATTTTAATACAGTTTTCAATACACCACAGACAGCAGTGCTGAATAAGAGCTGAGATTACCTCTCAGAGATAATGTAAGAAAAACATGGACGAAGGTGTATAGAATTAGACTGAACATTTCTTTATATTAAGTAAGTTGGGATACAAGAGGGAGAAAACATCAATGGGAAGGAGATTTGCACAGTGAATAAAACTATCAGTTATTAAGGATGCCAGGCTTGTGTCCTAGCAATGGTTTATAAAATTTAGGGTTTTCTGCCTTGGAAGTGTGCTTTACATTAACTACACCTGCCTGAGGCTTAGTCCAACTTGTATGTCTGACCTTGCATAAAGTATTCTAGGGTGTATTCTCACCATCACAGCATATATATCTCCTGCTCCTTTTCATTTTATAGGAACATGCCTGTCTGAAGGATAACACAGCATTTTGTTGTTTTCTTGTAGCATTAGTTTTCACTAGTGAAAAAACGGTATTTATTAGAAAAGAGCCTGAACTGTCAATGACTTAGGTCCAAACTTTCTCATAGTTCAGGGATGCTCAGAACAGGGGTTCTGGTTTAATTTATTATAGTGACAGTAATGGCCTGCCAAGTTTCGGTCTGTCCCATCTCTACTGTAAAACAGCAGTTACCATGGAAAGAAAGTATTATTGAAAAGAAACACTAGTTGACATGTGTGGAGATTGCTGATAAACTTTAAATTTCTCACATCAACATCTGATAAGGACAAAAGCAACCTACGAATATCATTTAAGGGGCTGACTGAAATGTCCGTATTGGGGATCAAAACCCAGTGCTTCCACTCATCTAAATGCCACTGTAGCCACATAAAATAGCAGAAACTAACTTCCTCTTCTTTATCGAACAAGTCATGTCCTGAAGGCTTCTGTAAGTCACTCTGAACCAATATTCTGCTTAGAAACTGTTTTTACTGTAATGTAACTTTATATTACTTATACCTTGTCAAAAAGGTCATGCAATTTATTACTATTTCTGTTCCAGTTATGTGCTTTTTTCTTTTTGCTTTTTTTTTTTTAAACATAGAAGTGACTGTTTCAGAGACCCTTTCTAACCAAACTAAATTTGGGCTGCTAGGAGGATCTGCCTTGTCCAGTTTCTTTTGATTAACCTTTCCTCCCCTCCCCCTTGCCAGCAAACCTCTTGCATGTACACCCCTTCTTTGAACTTGGTGTTTCCCTCAAGCAAATGAGAGCCCTAAAGATACAAGGGCATTGAAAAATGTAAAACTGGCCAAGACGGATAGCAAAAAACACCATGCATAAATAAATTTTTTTTTTAAATGAACAATGATTGTGTGGTTGAAGACCTGGCTGAATAAGTATGTCAGGTACTGATTGGAAGAATGATAAATGGAGTGACCTAACAAAGGATTGACTTCTCCAAAAGACAGGCCCTTTTTAATGGATGGAAAGGGAGGAAGCCTCATTTAGAAGGGAAAGGCTGTTGGCAGTGCAGATATGACAAAGGGGAAGTCGACAACCATTGATTTACGTTCGGGAATGACAGTTGAAAAATTCAACAATAATCATGACAAATGAGAAGCGATGCAGTCAGAGGAAAAAATGCCAATACGTTAAGCCTGAGAAGAAATGCCAAGGTCACAGGGAAAGGTTCCCAAACTTCTGCTTTTGACAGCCTTAATGGAAATATTGGAAAAGATGGGGTACAGGTTAAAAGGCATGGTTTGGAGTGAGGGATTGTAGGTGATGCTAATTAGTGTCTGTTCTTTAAAGGGAGGTCATGTATGTTACCTATACTATCTCTGAGGCAAACTGACCATTAACAGACTCAGGGTATCCTTCCGGTATCTTTGCTTCTTGTGGAACTGCTGAAATAAAACAAATTGATATCAGCAACAGGAAAACAAACTTACACTCATTTGTAACTATCTCTATGGTGGTTGACTAAATAAAGCAGATGTGCAGGTTTTCCTCTGGCCTTAAAACTTATATAACTTAAAAACAAAACAAAACAGAACATGATAATGCTAGGAAGTAAGAATGCAAAAGAGTTTAAACAGACTATTAGGTAAGATCAGGAAAATAAGTCTCATATCTAAGAAAACTCTTATAGTTTAATAGAAGCAAATATACACACACACAAGCATACTAGTACAGCAGAGATGTTATAAAATATTTTCAGTAGTACAGGAGATTGCAGTGCAACCTTTGTTTTGGTTTTCAGTTTATTCAAGCAATATTTTTCAAATGAATGCCCCATGTAAATAAAAGCAATGTTCTTCTAGAGCATATTGTCTCCCAAAATCATTGTTGTTCTCAAAATTACAGTGTGCAGGAAAAAATGTTGCCAGGCATTGTCTGATTTGTCATTTCTGGCCACTGGTGTAGTGAGCTGCATAGGCCTCTGCTCACACGGAGGACTGAGAAAATAGTGTTAGCAAGCAAAATGTGAACCCATTGTAGATCCTAAAAAATGAGTAGGAAAGTAATTAATAACAATAAATAAAAGTAGGCAATAGTAAGTGGCATGGATTGCCTTTTAAATGTATCTTAATTTGCAAATATTCCATTCTATCAATGAAAAACTCTTTCATCTTCAGCTAACAAAACTCCCTTTTGATAGGGCTAAAAAGAAAAGTTATCTAATTAGAAGGAATGATCAGCTTTATAACAGCTCATTATCAGAGTACCTTTTTCAAATTAAATTGATTTCAGAATCTGGAGTCTTGTGCGGTACTAGTATAACAGACACACTGATTGTAATTTTGACCTTACATGCAGTAAAACAGATTAAACATTTAAAAACAAATCTGAAATGCAGTGTTGTTAAATGATGTCTAGGTTCCATCAGTTAAGACACCTCTTAAACTTTAGAAATTGATGAAAAAAGCAAGGTTACAAATGGCTAGGACCTGTTATTTGAGATAATCTTGGATCTATAATGGCTTCTCACAACTCCACTTACACCCGGGGCTGTAAAGCAGGCATATAAGGAAACTAGCCTCTTTAGATTAAACATTTTCTAATCAGCTTTATCACTCATATCTGAATTTATCTTATTTGAGGAAAATGCCAATATATTAGCAGGCGTATATGATACACAAGGTGACCCTACCAACTTAATGACATAATACATTATCCTTAATGAAGTCAATATCTTGTCTTTTAGCTGTCTGTCTATTGGGGCGATTAATTGCAGTGTCATTAAAGTTAGCTCTCTTTTCATTTGAGCTTGACAAGTCGCATAAAACTAATGTTCTTAGTTATCAGCCACTGGAATAGGATGGAGGATGGAGGAAATTGTAGGACAAATAAGGGGGTACTGCAACAGCTAACTTGGAGGAATTTTTCCAATGACTGTTTTCTAAGGCTGCTATTGCCAACAATGCAGTAATAGTTAAAATGTTAGGCACAGTTAGAATTATCCAGTTTGGGGGTTTTCTTCTGTGTATTAAGCTTGAATTAGATCATAATGAACAGTGAAGTATCAAAGGCCATTGTATTATTAAGACTTCAAGACTGAAAAATCTGCAGGAAAAGCCCCATGAGTAAAGTTAAATAAGATTCCATAGTCTAAATTAATGTAATAAACAATATAAAAATATGTATTTTTATACCACTATAAAGTTTCTCATTTATCAGGAGTGCAAAATAAATACAAAACACATTAGGAAACTAATTTATATAAAATAATGGCTTCAAATAGCCATGCTAAACAAATATTAGTCGCTAGTGATGTTACAGATGTAGCCTTGGTGTCCAGTGCTAATTGTAGAGGAAAAGCATCACTCCCTGCCTTCCCCCTACCTCTGAAACTACAAGACAGGATGGCTGTAATTTACAGTGTGTTATCTTTGTCTATAGCGGCAAGATGATATGAAGTAAATCAAGGTACGAGTAATGAAAGACTGAAAATTTATTCCTTGGAGCACACTTTAAAGTGTAGTATCTGTTATAGTGGCACTGCCTGAAGACCCTGAAATGAGACTTGGATGAAGGGCAATAAAGAAGCATAGAGGCTCATGTTAATGTTGTTTGTCTGAGGTTAGTAATTGGGTTCCACTGATGAGTTGTGTGAAGACAAAGTGAGAATTCTAGCAAGTATTGTAAATCTTACATTGTTGGAACAAGAAGCAATCCTAACAAATATTGATCCTTCCTGTGCCCAGAGGCGAGAAAGAAAGCAGCATGCTGCTGAGCTAGTGTTGTTTCAATAGCACCAATTACCTTAGTGAAGCTAGTGCTCTGCATGAAATCCCCACCAGGCTCACAAATTGTGAATTATCAATGATTAGGCTTTTTAGATGTAGCCCCCAAAATCATGGTAGGTTACCTTTTTGTATCAATTATCCTTTTAGTCCTAAAACCATATTTCTGTAAAGTCCTTATTTTCAGTTATTAAAATGATCTAGATATGTTCAGATATATCTGTACCATTTATTTTTTGTTTTTATTTTCTCCTCAGACACAAAAGTGAGGAAAAAAGACATTTCAAAATAGCTGAGAATATTTTTGGCAACACTTACTGAATCTTTGTCTAAAATTAGCTCATTCATTTTTTTTCTAATTCACATTATCTGCTATCAAATGTCTAAATAATGAGACAGTTCTAAAAGACCGTGAGTTTTTTATAAAATAAATGGGTATCTGAAACTTTGTCTATTTTTATTCTAAATTCCATTCTGTTTTAATGTTGTTTATATTTTCAATAATATACCTATTCCATTAGGTCCTGTGGTTTCTTTCTTCAAAATGAAATTGGTACCACAATGTGTGCAAATGTATGAGAAAAATGTTTTAATGCATTATTTTTTATTTGTATTACAGTAGGGACTAGATGTGCATCCAACAGTGGGCCCCCTTTGTGCTAGGCACTGTACAGACACATAGTAAGAAACAGTCCCTGCCCTGAAGGGTTTGCAGTCTAAATAGACAAGATAAACAAAGAGCAGGAGGGGAAACAAAGGCAAAGAGCAGGGAAGTGACTTGCCCAGTATCACAATTTTGCAGACTCCCAGTTTAGTGCTCTATGCAGTGGACAACACTGCATTTTTTACAGTACATATTATTATTTACTGGCATAAGGACAGTTACATTCTATGGAAGAAATATTTCATGAGACTGTACTGCATTATCCAACACTGAAGTGTCATATGCAGTCAAATTATTTTTACCTTAAAATATGTATTTAATTGACATTTCGCTCATTGCCTGGGTAGTATGTATTGTTCCCTGGATTTGCTACCACTACCGCTGCTGTAGCTCATCTATTGGGAGAAACTGCATAAAAAACTGAAATGTGCAGTTGCGTTTGGCCCTTTGTGTGGGGGATGGTACATGCTGCGTTTCCTCTATAGTGTTGAAAATCTTTCAACTGCTAGTGTAGAAAGGACAAACCCATTTTCAGTAGTGTCATGTAAAGCATGAGTGAGACCATGTTTTCCTGGGTCTCAGACATGTGTTCTGTTTTGGTGTTCAAAAGGTTTTTGTTTTGTCTACACTAGCATTTAATTCATTTTTAACGTCGATTCAAGGGGGTTGAGGACTGAGGGAAAGGATGAATGCGTTCCTGACAACCGTTTTCAACAATGGGTCATTTTCCAGTTATCAAGGAGCCTTAATGGGGGGAAAAGAGAAGATGAAACTAAAAAGAAGCTATATAAACAAAATTTGAGATGGAGTAGGGGGTGATGAAAAGCTTTTATTGCCATTTGTTTGGATAGATAAATGTGTGACTCCACCATATGAGGAATATGGTCAACCCAAACTGGAAGCAGTAAAAAACTTTATATCACTCATACTTTTATAGTACTATATCTCACATTCAGCCAAAATGTAAGTCATTGGCCTGCATCTTGAAAAATTGACTTACCGTTGGCTGTAATACTTGAAGCTGCAAGCTGAGGGCTTTATTTTCTTCTGGAGTCAAACCTTTTCTACCTAAGGAACAATAGTTTTCCTGGTAAACTTAAAAACTCCAGTCTATACATGTGATGTCATCTATTAAAAAATATTTATTGTCTTGTATGTTCTTCAATTGTGGTTACTCTTGACTAGACTTCTATTTCAAAAATCATTGGGTCGTGTGACCCTCTGAACCAATCAGCACTTGAGACGTAAGCCAATAGCAACTCCTGTAGTGAATTTCTGGGGTTTCTGTTTTGTTTTGAAAGAGAAGAAGAATTGTTCTTTAGACATGCTCAGCCTTGGATTTGGTGGTTTGCAGCTTCTCTTGCTGATCTATTTCTGCTTTTGGATTCCCAGGTGACTAGAAATGTTTTCAGTATCTTCAACTAGACTGAGGTCTGTGATCCTTCCTTAGTGATGCGGAATTTCCCATAATTACCTAGGCCTTAGCCCCTCGGGGCTGGACTCCCACAAAAAGTTTTACTCAGGGCTAAAGTTGGAGGCAGTTTGGTATCTTCATCTAGCATACTGTGTAACTAACTGGCTACTTTAATCCTTACTCTGTCTGGGAAGTTGGAGTTAACAACAATTCCTTCAGTTCTGCTTTGGCATTCTTTCTGAAAATGGGTGCATTTCAAGGTGTTTATCTCTGGAGCCCAAGTGACTTGGAACCCGATTCTCACCAACACTGCTTCTCTGCCTTTTGCCTCTGTCTTTGAACTCTGGGGGTTATGCAGCAGGAGCTCGAGTCTTAAGTGGCCAGTTACATTCCGTGCTAGCTAGCCTCCAGCTCTAGCCCCAAATAAAATTGTTTTTGGTTAAGAACTGCCATCTGTGGCCCCTCAATCCTTTTCATAATCTGTTAAAATCCAGTTTAAGTCTTGAACTTCATCTTAAGCTTTACTAATATTTTTAACAAGTTTATTTCTCAACTAATATAGCAGGAGTTGAATGCTAGGGGAGAAGAAGAGGTGCTATCTATTATTAAAGACCAGTTCTGACTGACCATGTTCTAATGTTCCTTTTTAATGTTTATACTTTTGTGGAGATAGCCATAAAATATGTGCATTGCACATGGTTGTATTAACAAAATGTATAACTACACTGCTAATCTTTTAGTGGGTAATGTTTTTTGTTTAGAAGATGTTTCTTATATATTCCTATAGGCGACTATAAAGTCTGTTTTTGACAAGTTTAGTGAGTTGAATGTTAAGAATCCTTTAATATGCATCTTGAGATTTACCTAACTACTATAATTTGATCATTTGATTTTTTACCATATTGTTTTAGAAACAATCTTTTACGTTCCATCATAACACAGCGACATATTTGCATGAATTTTTTTTTTTAGTTACCTATTGGGAAGGTCTTCAATGAGAAAACTTCTTGTTGGAAAACAAGGTGCACTAGAGAATTCTTCTACCAGGAACACTGAATAACAGTGTCGTAGAAGAATAACACAATTGATGGATAAAAATGGGGGAGTTATTTAAATGCTAGCCTGGAGTTTTTAAATAAATCATTCATTCCAAGTAGAGGAATCCTAACTAAACATTTCTATGACTTTTACTATAGTTTTAAACTATTTAATCATCTCTTAAGAAACATGAATTCAAAGCAACCCAGGTATAAGTCAACAACAACACTGGAAAGATTATATTGGATTATTATGGAGGTATATTTGAATCCTTCAAATCTGTGATTTTCTGGCATACAGGCAAAAAATAGTATATTTTCTGAGCTGTGAGCATTTTAAAGCAGAAAATAAAGAACATAGCCTATAAATTTTGTGTTTATCATACAAATGTGATGACATTTTTGCATTTTTATGACACAGCTAAGTGGTGAGTATTCGTTTGTGCCACCTAGCCTCAGATGCCCATCATAAGAATGTAGCTGTTAATCATACACTGATCTCCTTCCCCAAGTCTAAACAAGAAACTAGGGACCACTAAAAACATGCTCCCTTTCATTAAAGATGAGATTATTACCATATATTTTTGTAATAACCAATAACATTTCAAATTACTCACATTTATAGCTTGTAATCAAGTTTATGCTTAACCTCTAATCCCCATGAAGTAGGTAATGACTGGTTTGTTAGTTAACTACTCATGGGGAGTTCAGGGCAGTTAGAAATCCAGTAAACCAGTCATTAACTACAATAGTGACTGATTTTCGCAGGTGTTATTGGCATAATACATGCCATTCAATGGTTTGTAACAGAAATATTAATTTATAAAGGGAAAATATATAGCATATTTTAGTTGTGGTGTGGTGACAGACTGGAAAACTTGTTTGTTTCCTGACACTAAATGATTTTTTTTTTTCACCAATCAATATGTGGAAAAAAATATTTATTTGCTGCACTTTGAGGCTACCTACCTGGGTCCTTTTAGAACAAGCACAGTAACAAGTATGTTAATGGGTTTGGGTTAGACATATGTGAACAGCTAGAGTTTCAAGTGCTCTTGGATGAGATTCCTGCTGGTAGGTAAATATGTCCTCCCTCTGTAACACTCAGTAGCCTGTAGCAACAATGTCATGGTACTTGTGTATTGTGATATACATGCAGCTGATTCAGCATGATGTGCTTTAATTGTGTGTTCCATTTAAGAATTCTCCGTATGGGCATATTATATAGAACACATATTAAAAGCAGCATTTCTGCAGCAAAACATTGATACTGATTAGTTAGGTCTTCAAGTGTGTCACATTTGGGAATGATATAAAGGCTAAAAATATAGTTAAGCTGAGGCACTGTCTTCAGTTTATCCTGAATAGAATTTTCATTGGCGTGTATACCGACGATAATACTGAATTAATGAACTATTCAAAATACAATAGAGAGGACTAAAAATATCCAAATGAGTAACTTAGGGTATGTCTGCAATGAAACTGGGCGGTACTATTACAGCCACTCCCTTACAAGCACACCTGGGACCCTGATTTTCAATATCAATGTAAAATATTTTGCTGAATTTGGCAGCATTTATAGAAAATATAAGGACAGAAAGGAAGCCATATGAGACACAAAATGCAATAAAGAGACCAGACCAAAAAACACCTCATCAGCTTTACTCTGGCACCTACAATTTTAAGGCCAAGTCTGCAGGGTCTTTGTACATAGGTCACCAATGAAAGAAGTGGGAGTTCTATACAGGGAGTGGCTAGAATGACTATCTTTTTAAAAGGCAAAAGCAGGACACATTCAGGAGCCCCACCCCCTCTGTGGCCCTGCCCCCTCGGGTGGCTAGCTCATGCTGCCATGGCTTCACTGCTATTTTTTAGCAAGTGACCTCATTCAAAGCTACCTCAAGTTAATCTATTTCTCCTTAAACTGTGCAGCCCAATGTGCTTTATCAGAATTTACATAGCCTGAGTATCTTTGGCTGCCTCATAAGTTTTGGTTACAAAGATGATTTGAATGGGTAAGAATTTTGAGTTGATAGCTTAAATATCATCATATGGTTGAACTATGTTTGATAAAGTCTAAAGAATATAAAGTCCACCATGCAAGCTAAATTTGAGCGAATAGATTTTCTGTGGTTTTTTATGACAGTATACTTACCTTTATGCCAGATTCAGTAGAGAGAGAGTGGGAGTGGGAGTGAGTGTGCACTATACGTGATTCATAGATTTGGAAAAAGGCTGAATTCCTGGAATTTTCATTGGCAGGTGAAATTTCATGTTTCACATGTTCTTCCTGTTCTTTGTTTTGAGGAAAAGTTATCACATGCCAACCTTGACGATGGGAAGGGAAAAAAAGGGGAAAAAACAACAGCCATAACTTTATTGTACTTTCTAGGACCTCTGTTCAGAGGCAGAAACATTTGAGCAATGTTCTGGAGCTCCACCCATCTTGAATAGGGACAGTCCTGAAATGCAGAGTTCAAATCTTGGTCCCGGGCTGAATGACTCTGGGACAGCATTTGTCCTGGATTCCCTGCAGTACCACTCTGCACCTGCCTGAGGCTCAGGGGTGGCGCCAGCCTCTCCTGGTGGAGGAGGCTGAGGTGGGCCTTAGTTCCCCCTACGAGGCCCCTCCCCTGCTCCCCCTCTTCCCTCCAAGGAACCTATCCCTGGCCAGGCTGGAAGCTGGAGCCGGGCTGTGGTAAGAGCTGTCCAGGAAGCCCGGAGCATTGTGCGAAGCCCCCAAGTTGCAGATGCTCCACCTGCCTTGGGGCAGCATGCTCTGGGGTATGGGGACAGGAGTGGGGGCTGCTCTCAAGTTCTTCCACCAACGGGAGGTGGATAGTCCTCGGCTCCCCACAGTGACTTGGGCTCCCTGGGCAGCTGTCATCACGGCCCAGCTCTGGCTTCTGGCCTCACGAGGGGGTGGGGCCTCAAGGGAAGAGGACGGGCAGGGGCAGGGCCACAGAAGAGGTGGGGCTCCTGCATGTGTCCTGCTTTTGCCTTTTGAAAAGGTGGTCACCCTAGCCTCTCCTTATGTAGAACTCCCACTTCTTTCAGTGGTGACCTATGTACAAAGGCCCTGCAGACTTGGCCTTAAAATTGTACGTGTTAGCATAAAGCTGATGAGGTGCTCTTTTGTCTTGTCTCTTTATAACATTCTGTGTCTCATTTGGCTCCTGCTCTCATTGCTTTCTGTCCTTATATTTTAACTAAATGCTGCCAAATTCAGCAAAATATTTTAAATTGATAATGAAAATATGCAATGAATAGATGAAACTGAACTTGATACTAAAATGGAACTTTCTTTTAATGTAAGCTCTTTTAAATGCAGTGCTATTAACTGCTGTAATAAAACACCTAGAGTTTAACATTTAATTAACAAATTCCTTTGCATTTTTTAATTTAAGTGAATTTAGTGCTGGATTCACTGTACTGTTAAATAGTCTTTGAGTTTTTAAAATTTCCCAGCCCATGGAGTAGGTATATGGCAATGCAATTTTTCCCAAAACACGCTGCTCACTTACCACAACCCCACCTGAAGCAGTTTCTTCTGCGAGTGATGGCTATCTGTGCTCATTCAGTTCTGACTCTCTGATGCTTCCAGAGACAATGGTAATTGATACATGTTGTGGTAGCATTATTTTTGTGAAGTGGACATCTTTCCAATAAGTACTGGTCTAAGACTACTAAGTCATTTCACATAGGTCACCTGTCAAAGGTAGCGACTTTAAGTCACTACTAGCTTGGCCCACATTCAAACTAGTGACCTGGAGGTGAAAGGCTTCTTCTGCCGCTATCAATCCCCTGAGCCATCCAGTTCCCTCTCCAGTGCTTTTCACTAGAACTGCCACCTGATCAATTGTGTTTGTGATTTCATGTAATGTGACATCAGATCTTGTAAGAAAAATATTGCACTGGTACATCAATGAAAGTTCTTTGATTTGTATTTAACAATATACAGCACCACTTGACAAAGCATCACATTTTTTATAACTTGGGTATTACATGGGTTAAGGATAGCTGTAGTCAAATGGTAGTTATGCAGTTAAGGCTGATCTACTGTACTATATGTCCCTTTGGCGGGGGAGAGGGGGAAGAATGTAAATTCCAAACCCAGATTATCAGGAAATTGTGATAATGTAGTGCTTTGTTACTGAGCAGGTTAAGAACTGATATCCCCATTATGTAGCATATCATGAAATGAATGTTACTGGTGAGTATAAGGACAGGACATATTAGTGGTATCTTTTATTACACAGTCTTCATTATAAAAGAACAGCTAGTGTTAAAATGTTATCCTAGCCAGGATAGGTAGAGGTATGTTGTTCTTGTGTTGCTGGGTCCGATTAAAGCTAAGATAATGCACAGTTCCTGTCTTTTATGTCCATCAGGAAACAAGACAGACCAAGGTAAAACAGATGAGCATATGTTGGCAACAGATTAAAAAGACCAGTGGTAAAGTCCATTAATAATTCTCATATTTAGGATTTGCTCTGTACTGTACTTACAGAATCTACAACATTTAATCTCTTTTCGGTAAGACCAGCTGAGAGAACCTTTTTCCCCCTCTGAGTGATAGGCCTAGATTTTCAGAGGCAGCACATTTGTCTGTCAGAGCTCTTGGCTGGTGTGGTGATTTAGTTTCCGTCAAATGATGTTGGTGTCCGGTTGATGATATAGCCTAGCTGGATATGGGGAAATTTGTTACCTTTAGCTTTGACAGGAAGATAATTGCTGATGGTTAACAGAAATGTGCAGAATCCAGGGGTTTTGTAGCAACACAAGAAATGGAATCTGCTTCAAGAAGTCAGTTGTTTTCTTTTTTCATGTCTGTAGGCAGGTATTCCATAAGACAAATTTTATTTTACATTACATTTAATTGTCTGATTTTCATTAACAATGAAGTTTTATTGATCTGAGTAACTGGGAAGTGTTTTATTACAACAAAGACTTTGTACCGTAGCATGATTTTTATGTCATTGTATACTGGTTATATGTTTCATTTTTTTAAACAGTTGACTAAGGAAGGGGCTCAATTTTGTAGATCCGCTTCACTAAATAAGGGAAATATATGAATGTAAGCAGTTAAGATATAAGATCAAGAAGTTTCTGATATGCCATTCAATCACGTAGTTAGAATTAGAAGAACAGGACTTAAAAATTAAATCAGAACTGATGAAGCCCATATTTTTATTAACTTAAGCTGCTAATATTAAGTTAACACAGGGCAGAGATCTTTAAGACTCAGTTTTTAAAAAAAATGTAAATAATGCTAGTATACTAAAAGATGTTGCCATACATTATGACCAAGTCTGAGAGTTTGGATTTTAAATGTTTTCTTGAGTTTCCTCAGTGTTCTCACGTTTTTTGGGTCAAGGGGTCCCATCAAATTTTTGTTCTGAATACTAGCCTCGCTATCAAATTGAATTAATTTTTTAATCAAAGTAGATTTTTCTTCCTGCCTTCCTTCAGTTTTGCTGATGATGATTGTGAGGGCAAAAGCTTTGGCTTCCCCCCATCCCTCTCCTCTGATCTGGACTGGCAGATGCAAAATAACCTGGACAATTACTTTTTGTCCAGCCCTTATGGTACAAAATACTTGGTAATAAACAGGAGGGAGAATAAAATCCATATATGTGGTATCCAATAATCTCTCTCCAAGAATGTTTTTGAAAATATTTGGCATTTGATGTTCCTGAAAGATGGGGAAAATTGCTTTTAGTTAAATATCCTTATCAAAATTATTCATGGATATTCCTAGACTGGATTTCTGAGATAATTCTGATGAGTGATTTAACTTTTGTACTGCTGGGGGGAACTAGGGAAATAAGACACATTCTCTGTGTGGATGTGGGCATGCATACACGCGCACACATGCACACAGAGAATGTGTCTTATTTCCCTAGTTCCCCCCAGCAGTACAAAAGCTATTTTCAAAAAATACAGTACAAAAATATTTTTTCCAGGCAAGGTATTATTATTATTTTTTTTTTTACAATGAATAGGTATTTTGGGGTGCCCAGCTTTAATTGGTGGGTGCTCAGCACTCTGTGAAAATCATCCCCCTTACTGAGCACTGTATTCTCACCTTCACTCCTAGAACCTTTCAATTTTCTCCTATGTCCTTTCTCTCCTTTCCTTTTCCATTGTCTAATTCCCAAGCATCTCATTCCTCCTCTTTTCCTTCTTTCTTATTCTGTTTCTCTCTCTCTCCCTCCTTCCTCATTCTAACCTATCCCCTCAGACTCTGTCTCCTTAACCTGTGTCCCAAAGTCTCTCTCTCCACAAATATTCATTCCTCTGACTCCTGTTCTCTTATCCTGTCCTCTCTTTCACTCCTGGGTCTGCACGCTTGCTCTTTCTCTTGGAGTCTGTACTGCAGACCTCTTACGGCTCAGTTCATTGTGGGTCCAGGAGCCGGTAATGTCCTCCAGTTTGCTTCTGTATGCCTGTGGTTGATAGGCCAATCCCCTGCTCCACATTAGGAGGAGAAGGGAATGTGTGTTGCTAAGAACCACCATAACCTTAGCTCTACTTCCTACCTCTGTTTATTTTATCTTGTGGAGTCAGAGGAGGCAGAGTTTAGGGGCTTGTTTATCTCTTTTCAAGACAGAGCCACCTGCCATATTTATAGTCTGTACTTAAGTCAACTACTAGGAGACAGAGCTGCTCATGTAGCTGCAGAGCCACGGGCCCCTTAGGAAATTGTTGCTGGCTTTCAGAAGTCTGTTGTTCCCCAGTTTGAGAATCTCTGTCATAGGTCATCTCAGGACACATTTTGCATGTAAGACTTGCTGAAATCACATGCAATAAAATGGAAATTTCACACCTGGCCAATTAATGGTAAAAAATATTTGCAAATGTTTTATTTTTAGAAAAAAAATGTGAAATTAATATATGTCCACCAATATGAATTAACTACATACCCAGCTATATACTCTGGAAAATAAAAAATTAGTAGACTAATTTAAAAAATGAATCGTCAAATTATTTGAATTTTGCTTGACCATCTCTCAATTTTTTTCTTTGTCAAGTCTGTTGAATGTTTTCTGTTCCCATATATTCTGGAAAATACTACACATTAAATAACCATTATTTTGTCAGCATAGGAGCCATAAAAGAAAAGGTGAAGCAGGATTTTTCAGCATTGTAGTTCATTTTGTAATGTAGCATCTCTTCCATATGACAGAAATATTTGAAAATATTGATTGGCTGTTACCTCTTTGAAAAGTCTGAGTCGATCAAGCTCTGACCTAACAGTATGTAACTTAAATTTCTCAAACTGACCATTATACTTTTGTAATTGCACTATAGTGTAATGTAACCCACCTTGTATAGGGCTGGTTTAAAGGCTAAAAATGTTCAAGAGAGCGTGAAAAGTAATGCAATAAGGAGAGATGTCACTAAGACATAAAGTTAGAAAAGTTGTTTTCAAATACCTAATCTTCCCCTCGCCTCAAGAAAACAAAGAATATTTAAATTGTATGTTGTGCCTCAAAGTTTTTAAGTTTCTTTTCTCCCCTCACTGATCGTGCATCATTTTATTTTCTTTCCTTGGTTTTACCACTGTGTGACCTCGTGTTGTATTTTTTCTGAATGACAATGAAAGTAATTGAAAATATTGATTGGCAGTACAGTTAAGTTGTCAACACAGCCATTTAATTTGTCAGGAGGACTTGTTAAATTGTCAAAAATCATATAAAAAACCCTCCTTCAGTCACTGATGATATACATTAGAGATGTTCATGAATCAAATGGGCCATTTTTGAGATAAGTGATGAAGAAAAAATTCTGCAATAGTTTTTTCCAGATATATATTTTTTTAGGTCAGATTAAAAAAGGCTATCCAAGAATACCTGACTGACAAACATTTTCAGTAGATTACCCTCGACCCAAAATGCTTAACCTTTATTTTCTAGCAGCTGCCTTAAATCTGTTGTATTTATAGGAACTCTGTTCAAAGTTTTGGATATACTTATGCCATGTCTACATTACAGAGCAAATGCTGGCGTTGCTATGTCGGCATAGCTATGCTGGCATAGCTCCTTAGTGTAGACATAGCATGCACTGACAGGAGTGTTTTGGCAGTTTAGGAGGAATACCTCCCCGAATGATGTTATCTAAGCTGACAGAAGACTTGTGTCGGTATTGCTGGGTCTACATTGTACGTTTTGTTGGCATAGCCAGGTCGCTTGGTAGTGTGTTTTTTTCCCACCCTTGACTGACATAGCTATGTGGTTATGCATTTCAAATGTAGACCAGGCACTAGTATTTTTTGATGTTTGGGTGCTCTGGATCTCAGGTGTTTAGTTTTGGAGAGGACTAGGGCTGAAAATCAACATGGTTTTTCAGCCTATGCACGTGTAAGGCTCCTTTCACTTGACAAACCTTCATTCATATGCCTTACCTTAGGTTTATCTGTATTGGGCAGTTGTATCTGAGAGAAATTTGAAGTGTGTTAAGATTCAAATAATAACTAGCACTGACTTTCATCTGCAAAATGTTGCTTTTATCCTGTTCATATAATTCTAACTTATCTCCTTGGAGTGGAATTTTCAAAAGTGCCTCAGGGAGTTGTTAGTACACAAGTCTCATTGGCTTTCCAAATGCAAGTCCGTGGGACTTGCGTACCTAACTCTCTGAATTCCTCCTTTAACATATCCTTTTTTGGGGACCAGGGTCATTTTGCAAGATGCTGAGTGCCCTGAACGCCCATTGGTTTCACTCAACCTAGCTTGCAGGTATGATCCTCTCCAAGTTGTCCATTTGCTACCTCCAATTCACCACCTTCATCACTTCTGATTTTGTGTGAAGAAAGCCATTGGAAAGGGGAGATTCTTAGCTTCTGGTCCTGGAAGATCCCAGACTTTAAAGATGTAACCGAGAAACTTTGCCTTCCTGGGCACAAAATGTACTTCCATCCTTTATCCAGAAGAGTGAGAGTGAACAAAATAAAGAGATTGTACTTGCTTTTCAAAAACCTTTTGCAAGGCTGTGTGTGTACTGATAAGTGCTTGAGGTTGAAATGCACTACATACACACAGAATATTACTGAAGGAGAAAAGAGAGTGACTTTTGTAGTTTATACATATTTATTTTTTGAATAGAATAACCTTACTTTTTACTGTTTGGTGCTTAAATGATGTAATTGAGTACCCCTGGGGTGTGTAAATTACTATGTATTGCAAAGTTTCTATGGTATTTACAGATTGGATGCATTTTTACTAAAACAAGGTGTGTGTGTGGAGAGGAGATGTGAGGAATGAAACATGTTTTCCTAAGTGAACAATGAGTCTTCTAAGTGAACAGTTATTTAAGAGAGCCAGGATCAGAGAGTCTAAGCTAAGGCAGAATTAGGACAGTTGGAGATAAAATAAATAAATAAATAGACTGGCACAAAGCAGAGCAGTGGGGCTTGGGGACTGTTTAGCAGTAATAGCTTGTCCTAGGTCACAGGGTCTTCACCCTCAGCACATCAGTGTGTTAAATAACATGTGTTGTGGTAGGATATTGCCTTTAGTGATCCGAAAAAAGGTGAATATTTTTTTAAAAACCAAAAAGCTATTGTAATAGACATAAAACGTGAATATTCTTTAATTACAGAAGATGATGAAAAAGCCTGCATGTTTTAGAAGTATGTTAAATTAGCCATGTGTTCATTATATTGAGGATTTTACCTTTTAATTATGATTTGTGATGTCCAAATTATAGGTCGGTATGTGTTCCTTTGTTGCATTGCCTTCCTTTCATCCATCCATTCATCTGAGCTGTCATTTGAGCTGTATTATTACTTTTGTCTAATAAAAATGTAAACTTATCAGCTTAGGACAAGGAAATTGTTCCTGAATGGGTCCCCCACTAAGTTCCAAGTAGGAAGCGGGGGAGGTAGGGTGTCTCACGCCAAACAAAATGATTCATTCTGCTTGCAGGATGCAGAGAAGATTTGCGCCAGAGTCCTGACATCACAGAGTGAAGCACCGCTAACCTGAAATTGGAGTGTCCTGACCTTAATTGTTCAGGACAGGGACAATGACTCTTGATCCCTGATACAGTCCTGGCTATTCTGGGAAATGTAGTCATCTTAAAGGAATCTTGGTTATTACTGATTAGACACATTTTAGGTGAGATCTCTAGGGATCAGTGAATAACATGCTCAATATAAAAGTAACTGTTTTCTGGGGTCTTATCCTATGGGGTGCTCAGTGACTTCAAATCTCACTGAAGTCAGTGGGAGCTGACAGTGCTCAGCATCGTGGTAGAGTATGGATCCAGGTAAAGAATCTTTCAGATGCATAGATATGAAAGATTCCTTTCCTTATGGAAAAGTTAATATAGTCTATTGTACTGCAGAATGTGCTGACTAACGTTCTCCTGGGAAGTGGTTTCTGTACAACACACCAGAAATTTATCTGTAAAAGAATCTGTCTTGTTACTCTAAACCCCTTGTTTCTCTAGCATCACATAAAAAAGGGTTAACGATTCTGATTTCTGCAAATGTTCTAGAACAGCTATGCATTGTGGACACCTCAAAAGAGTAAAGCAAGAGGTCCGTGTGAATAATAAAATGAGTAAGCTTTAGTAAGAGCACTGAGCAGCATATGAATCATTCAGCCAGAACACGTGTAGAAGCTTTATGTTCGGGGAAATGCAGTGTTCAGTGATCTTCTTTGGTATAGAGTACTCTTGCTGATGTGACGCACTGTGGTCACCAAGTCAATCTGCAGAAGGTGATGATGGATGAAACCCCTATTATGGGCCATGTTGAAGAAATGGGTGGCCCCTCTGCTCTCTGAGAGCAGCATTTGTTGCACAATACATACACTTAGGTTAATGAACTTCCTTTATGTGGGTTACTTCCTACATATTGCTCTGTTGCTCTCTTGAGTGTTTGCAGATCTGCAAGGTATTGAGAACTTTCTCAGAGATGACCTCTGTGAGAGCTGAGAGTGCCCCGTGTCTTGCAGGATATGGTCTTTGGTTTAGGGAGAGAAAGTAAGATGATGATGATTTAATGATTCTTGAATCATAGAAATTTCAAATGGAAAACACCTATTGAATTATGTGGTCCATCTGCTGCCATTTCAAAGTTGTTCCCTTGCTAATACTGTCTACTTGCTAATACTTGTGGAATCCCACAAACTTCGGTCAAATTGCCACTTACTGTTGGGTACGCAACTTGGTTTAAACGGGGCAGGTAGTCTTAAAATATGTTGTGCCAACCTGAGAAGTAATGTCCCACAGTCCCATGAAGATACATGCCCCAAGCTGGTATGAAGCTATGTTGGACTGAGAACTCCATAAGGTAGTCTGCTGAGCTGTTTTTTAAGACCCAGAGTGAAGAAAACTTGCAGTTCTCAGCTCAGCATATACTGTGTAAAAATACAATCACACTATGTTATGTCACACTAACCATTAGATAACAAGCGTAGGGAGGGGCTATGTTATCGTTCATCTTGTGCAGCATTGAGCGCACTGTCTGAACTTAAAAAAGTAGTGTTACTTTGCAATTGTAATGTAGTACTTAACATCTGAGGATCCTGAATTACATGTTCTCTATGCTATAAGATGGGAATGCCAGGACTGGGTAAGGTTGAAGACAGAAGGATGGCTTTGTGTGTAGGGGACTGGAGTAAGACTTAAGTGAGCTGGGATCGTTTCCAATCTCTGCTTCAGGTTTCCTGTGTGATCTTGGGCAGCTCACTTAATCTCTCTGTGCCGCAGTCTCTCATTTATGAAATGTGGATAATACTTCCTCTCTGTCTTTCTGTCTTTCTCTTTTGTCAGTCTTATATATTTAGATAGTAAGCAATTTGGGTCAGGGACTTTTTTCTTACAGTGCATAGCACAATTGGGGACCTTGTATTGTAATACAAATAATTAGACACCATAGTACTTCTGTTCTTCAGACCACTTGCTAATCCTCACTCTAGTTTAGGGCTACTATGACCCAAAGAAATGGTGTGATTAAAGATTAGTACTTATCTGAACCTACTTGTTAAGTAATGCATTAATCCATTAGTGCTGCTAAGCCTCATTTTAATTTTGTAAATATTTAGAGAATTATTTTAGCTTTTATATTTTTAAATGTACTGCCAGTTTTTAAGAAATCTGTAGGATGTGTGATTTGTCACAAAAATATTGTGCATATTTACAATTTTATATGCAGAATACATTAAGATTGATATTGATACCTCCACTGTTATGTTTGCTTATCTGTGAATGGTTCATCCATTGCATTATCACAAATAATAGTAACACAGTTCAGTGAATGACAAAATAAGCTCTGAATTCTTACCAAATCACCATTTTATTCAGTAAAGTTATGTTTTTTACCAGTTACTATATGTGCTGTCATTGTTCTTTTATGGTTATGTCAATGTGATAAAATCATACATCCAGCTCTCAGTTTTATTTTCCTTCTTATAAAATCTGTGCTAAATTTCTCATTGTGTCCTACATTTTTATCTTTACTGTTCACACAGATGCTGGTTATCCCTTTTAGGAAAAAAAAATACGCTCCATCAAAGTATTCAGGTTTGCCTTACTGTGACTGTCCTTTGCTGAAGAACATACTCTAACATGTTTTTATTTTTACTGTAAAATAACTGTCATCTGTTACCCTGCATCTGTCAAAGGTGATAAACTAATGACAGTGCATCACCCTTGGACATTTAATTCTTATTTTCACATGGAAGTGGTTAAAAAACTTCTTACTCTTGCTTTTGGGGTGATCTTCTACAAAACTCAGATTGAAAAACACTTTGTTACTCTAGCCCTGCAGTCTTTGAACCCAGGACTTGGTGATGAAAGAATCCTGCATTAAGCCTTGCGTCATTTAGCCTCCTTATCTAATAGCACATGCTTATTCTTTGTAACTAACAGCAATGAAGGGTGCCTTTAAGAAATCTCCAGTGAGCGCCGAGGCATTACAGATTAGGTCAGTAGAACTGCTGCTGGGTTGAGCATGATGGATGAGTGGGAGAATGAGTTTCTGCGGCACAGTATTGTGAAATCTTTTCATTGTCACCAACGGGCCTATGAGGAGCTGATGAATGAGGGAGCAAGTGTCAAAAACGCCCTTCCTTGCCCTGGTACACTTTTCATATCTTCCAGAGCTACAGGATGAGTATCGATAAAAGTAAAGTTTAAAAATAACCATGAAGTCATAGGTAGCAATGATTTAAGGAGAACAAGGCAATAGGGTTAGAGAGGGTTCATTTTCCAAAAGTGCACAAGAAGAGAGGAAGCTGAACTATGTGGATCAGAGAAAGGAGCAGGAGGCTTTTTATAAGAGGCTAATGTGATGAGGATGACGAATTCCTTGATGGATGAGTTACTTTCATCTGGTTGCAGTATATGTAATAAATAGCTGTGCTCATGTTTGACCTCTCCCACTTCCCAAGCACATTTTTCTCTTCTGGGATATCCAGGAGAGAACTTCCACTGGGGGCGGGGAGGAAAGTGGCCAGGATATAGCGCTTGGGAGGTTTATGGTTTTGTGAATAGGGCAAAGAAAGATGGCTTCAAAGTTAAATTTATAAACTGAAAAGAACAAAGACACAGTTATGCTGCTTTCTGTGCTATGTCATTTTATAATGAAAAATATGGTTTTAAATGATCAGCTTCCTGCATCAAAAATAAGGCACTGAACCTTGCAGAAGTTTTGGAAAATATTCTCTGTGGATTAAAATGGTCTTGTGTTTATCATTGTTGCAAGCCTCACTAATGAAGGAAAGCAAAATATTTGGGACTTCCTTAATGTAAGCACTTAAAAAAAAAAGGGGGGGGGGCAGGGGGGAGCAAAAGGCCTTCATTCAGGGTAGGGGCAGGAGAGGTGATTGAAAATATCTGTCTTTGGAAGTGTAATTTAAACTTATGGACAAGACAGCCTGTTACTTTCTTTTTCTTGCTGGGTAATTTCCATGATAGGTTGCATGAGCAAGAGACCATTTATTTGTTGTAGCCTGTAGGACTGTGCTGAGAACTTAGTGTTCTATACTAGGTTTTGATGTTGTCAAATCCTAAACCAAAAAAAGAAGTCCTAAATTTTATTTTCCCCTGTTACCTTGGAAAAGGTAGAATGCTTCTCAAGGAGGCCATCCTCACTATTTAAGAAACATGGCTCAATATCAATATTATTTAGATAATCTAATGATTACTGAAGGAAACCCATAAATATAAGGAGGTTCAGATTTTGCATTGAAACTTTCTCTTTAACACAACCTGTTGTGTCTAAGGATGGCTGCACCTGTCGTTTGCACAGCACAAAGTTCCAGCTTCTGAATTTGATTACTTTTGATTATAACACTCAGTCCAGTAGGCCTCTTTTTACTCCACACTAATACAGTTATGTAGTCTTGAGGCAATACTATAGTAAATGGACTCAGCATTGTTATTTTTAGAATCTACAGTATTCCATTTGTGGATGCCCTTGATCTTTTAAGTATTTTTTTGAAGAGGGAACTATGCCAGGATCTTTTCATGAACTCCAAGTTTTTTTTCCTCACATCTGAGTTCATTGGGCATATTAAGAATCAGCCAATTTTTGTTGCTTAATCCTAATATGAATTAGTAGTACACATTGTAATGTCTCCCTTTCACCCATTATGATACCTGCTGTGAAGGGATATTGAATACATACATATCTGCATGCTATATGATAGATCCATAATATCAATGAATATATTATAATAAAATAGTAGTTATACGTGAGCAGGGCTTACATTTTAAACCTCATTGCCATTGATCGATCAGCAAAGTAAATGTTAATAAATGAAATGTTGTTAAGGTATATAATCATTAAGAAGCAGTGTCTCCTGTAGCCTAAAAAGGGGTTTGCTAATATATTAAATAATAAAGCCTTGGAGTCCTGGCTTACCTTAGTGATGCTGGGCTGGATTTAGTGAGTGCGATAGGGCATAAGAGAAGCTCCTGAGTGGGATTTTTCCTGAATCCTATATATCCTATAATATAATTTAAGGGGCACCAGTCTTCTCCATGGCAAACTCTGCAATGGGCTCCTTCAAAAATATCTTGTGTCAGTTGGAAATAATTATGACATTGCCTGGTTAGATACTCTTCCTGCCCAAACATTTGTCAGTTCCATACTTACCCCTCCGCACCAGTTGTTGATCCTTCCACCATCTCCCTACCCAGATCCACCATCCTGCCACACCAACACACTCACCCATCATGCTTCCTCCTCCTCAGCACCTCAGGGTGGCTCTTCAAGATGGCTCCACAACTGTTCTTCACAGCAGAATTGGTGGTAGCACGTTGAATGTCGTGTTTCTCCTGTCCGTGGTGGTGGTGGGCAGATGATCCTGTAGATTCTGGCCATAGCACATGGGCTGCTTGGGAAGTGAATCCCCTGTGGACCCTGAGGGTGGCTGGCTAGGGAGTGGGTCCCATTTGGTTTTTGAGGTGGACAGGCCTGGTTACCAATTGTCTCCCTATCTGATGTAGAAGATTTGACGTGAGAGTAGCCGACCAGATAGGTGTGGAGAGTGAGTGGGTGTTCCCTGGGATGGCAACTGGTGGTGCAGGCTATCAAGGAATGGACTTCAAGCTTCTTTCCAGTACCAACTCCTCATACTCCATAGGAAGGTTGAAAAGAGAAGCGCTAGCAGGCTTCGGAACTCTCACTCATAGCAGCAGCAGGTCGGTCCCATCACTTGCTCTTCTCCTCATGGTCTGCTGCAGTGGCTGGCAGCAGCAGGATCTGGATAGGTGCATCCTCTGTGTCAGCGTTGGACAGCTTTAAGGCAGTAGAGGGCCACAAGTCCACTAAAACCTTTGGTAGCCTGGGAAGTGTGACACAAAGGGCGGGGGGAGATGGTCGGGTCCTGCCTTGCGGGATGTGATGTGGGGTTTGGACTCTGTCCTTGAGGTGCAGGGGTTGGAAAGTGAGCCTGCCCCACACTCGCCCTGCAGTGGTGGCTCCTGGCCTGGGGGTTGCCCATTCCAGCCTCTTGGCTCTCACCACTGTGTCAGGTAACATGCACATCCACGCCCAGGCAGGGCCCTCTCC